>NC_139035.1:11412464-12842023 GCF_964662115.1 Mustela nivalis
CTCACACATTGCTGGTAGGTATGTAAAATGACTTGGCTACTCAGGAACAGTTGAAAGTTTAAAAAAAAAGTAACATGCACTTACCACGGGACTCCGTGATTACATTTGAAGACATTTATCCCAGAAAAGTTAAAACATATATTCACTGAAAAACCTGTACCTGAGTGTTCATAGTGGCTTTCTTTGTAATAGCAAAATACAAGAAGCAGCCCGCAAGTCCTTGAGTGGGCGGCGGGTTGCACACCTCCGCTGTACCTGCTGTATGCATACAAGGGAGTGCTCCTGGCAGGAGGAGGGGCAAGTGGTACTAATTGTGCACAGCAGCCTGGGTGGGCCTGAAGGGTGTTACGCTGAGTGTCAAGAATTAAATCTCAAAGTGTATGTACTATATGGTTCCTCATACCTAACTTCTTGGAATATCAGAACTGCAGAGTTAGAAAACAGATGAACGGTGCCCAGAGGACAAGGTCAGGGACAGGATGGGGAGTGAGGTAGCGTGTGGTTGTGTAGTTCTTTGTGGTGATGAAACGGCTGTGTATCTTGAATGTGGTGGTGGTTTTATGAATCGACACCCAGGATAAGATTGCATGGGACTACACACATGTGCATGTGCGGATGAAAAAAGGATACAGACTGAGAAGGTCTATAATCTACCCTTAATGTCTCTGTGTTGGTTTCCTGGTTTTGCCATTGTGCTGTGGCTGTAATGTATGTTGTTAGCAGTGGAGAAGCTGGGGAGAACGGTGGACTCAGTGTTCCATTTATGCAATTGCCTTCGGGTCTGTAATCATATCAAAATGAAAAGGTTTTAAGAAAAAAATAACTCTATTACTTCCTTTTCTAAAGTCTGAAAACCAAGCCCAAGAAAGTCTCCATCGTGTCATACCTGCAATTTGTGTAAATTTGGGTGAATTCATAGATTGCTAAATTTGCTTAGGCTCCTGGCCTTCTGGGAAGTGATTTTTCTTACCCTCTATAAGGCTGCAACCTGTAATCCACGTACTTGGGTGTCATTGGCAGATAGATGATGTGCAAATCACAAGGTAAGCTGAGGCCACTTAGTGAAACTGTCAGTACTGAAGTAGGTCTAGGACTGAGCCCTGAAGAACTTTGGTATTTTGAGATTGGGTAGGGTAGGAGTGGCCAATAAAGCATACTAAGAAGGAACATCAGGAGGAAATAATAAGTTTGGATAAGGCATCTTATGGGAAATCAAAGTAAATCATCTTCCCCTTTATGTTTAGTTACATTAATGTCTTAGCTGGTGCATTTCAAACATGTATCTTTTTTGGTGGATACTAGTGTCCTGGGTATTAGGAGTGGGAGTGGGAGTGGGAGTGAGATCTGCTATTTAGTAAGTAATATGGTTTTACTTACTATTTAGTAAGTTATTTATTTTACTTACTATTTAGTAAGTAATATGGTTTTATATAAGTACTAGTACATTCTTTACATTCAGTTAACTGTCTTTTGAAAAAAAGACCAATTTCAAGAAAATAACTTCTGCTTCACAGTTGTACCCAAGTTGGACAAAAATTTTTAATTTTGTAAATTCATTCACAAGTCTTGTTCAAAGAGTCCTGTTTAACCAGTATCCTACCTACTTTCTTGGGTGGGAATGAAATATGCTTACCTGTAATAATAGAGAGCAGTTGAATGACAACAAAAACAGGTTTTAAAAAAAAAGCAAAATATAATTTTTTAATATACCTAAGCACTGTGGAAATATAGAATAAGAGAGTAAAGAGGAGGTGAACAAGTGAATCAGGAGGACCTCTAGGAAAAAGCCAGTCCGTGGTAGGAAGTAGATAGTTCAACAAATGGAATTAGCTTAGCTGAGGAGGAGGACCAAAGTAAACAAGATATGCAAAGAATGACCATTAAGATTCAGAAGTAAAGTTTTATCATTATTTTAACGTTCAAGGAATCACTTGAATACTTAGAAAAATACAATATAAAAACATTGTTATAAGAGCATATCCATTTTTTAAATGCTTTTAATAGAATGGCTGGTTTTGGTAGTCATTAAATACTTTATTTTTGATCTGTCACCTCAGGTTTGAGACTTGCCATGGATGCACTTTGATTTTCAGCTAAAAGTCTGAATACCAGCATTTCCATTTTTGATTTCCTGAATAAGAACTTTGCATTTTAAGAGTGTCTTTCTTTTCAATCATTTATTTGCTTAAATGCAAAATTTATGTAAGAGATTATTTCTAACAACTAAACGGTATCATGTAGCATATGTCTGACTCTGGTTGATTAAAGTACAAGCCAAATGTTGGGTTATAGTAAAGCAAGCTCTAATTATAGGTTGAGAAAAAACCCCCAACTTATTTCTAAATATGTTAATTAAACTCAGCAATAGGCTTGGTGTTCCAATAGTCAGCTACAACATCAAGTGTGCTAATAATAATGAAAGACACAAAATCCTACTAGAACAACAAAAAAAGTAAGCTTGATCTGGTTAGAATGGTATGTTTGATTATCCTGTGATGTAGTTTTAGATGACAAAAATGGAAAGATGAGAATATTTGTGGTGTTTTTAAAGAATATGTAAATAATAAGAATGTTAATTCTGATACCAAAATGTTACCAGCTGGTATTGTGTGTTCTTCAGTAGCCAGGATCTTATCTTGATTTCTGTTTCTCCTATAGGTTTTATAATATCACCATTTTAAGAGTGGTGCTCATGCTGTCTCCAAACTAGAAGGACCTTATTAGAAACTGCTTTGATAGCGAAGGGAAAGTCATTGATAGTGGGCAGATTGTTTTGTCACAGAGGTCAGTGATAATATAAAGTATTTAATGCTTTACTCTTGTTGATTAGTAAGAATTAGATATGCATATCTGGGGAGAGAAGTTCCATTATTTTAGATCACCTATCATTTTACAGTTCTTAGTGGAAATAGGTGTCCATACAATTAGGTAATGGTAGAATATGAAACTGGTTTTTAAAAATGGAGAATTCTCTCAGGGCGTCTGAGTGGCTCAGTTAAGTGTCTGACTCTTGGTCTCGGCTCAGGTAGTAATCTCCGGGTTGTGAGATCAAGCCCTGTGTGGGGTCTGCACTGGGCATGGAGTCTGCTTGAGATTCTCTCTCTCTCTCAAAACAAACAAACAAAAGAATTGTCTCCATTTTAAACCCTTCATTTAAAAAAAAATAGATATAAAAATAACATACTTTTCTTTATTGGCTCCACTCTTAATAGTATTAGATGTTGTCTTTGGTAATTAACATTAATAGTAATCATTGATATGTTACTGGCTCATGACTTATTCCAAACTTTTCACCCAGAGGAGGAAAGGGTGATCTCTGCCTTTTTGTACTACTTGCCATTGATATTCAGAGGATCTTCATTAAAAAATGCTGTAAGGGGATGCCTGGGTGGCTCAGTGGGTTAAGCTGCTGCCTTCGGCTCAGGTCATGATCCTGGGGTCCTTGGGCAAGGAGCCTGTCTCTCTTTCCACCTCTGCCTGCCTCTCTGCCTGCTTGTGTGCTTTCTCTCTCTCTCTTTCTGACAAGTAAATAAATAAATATTTTTAAAAAATGCTATAAGATTTCATTATAAATAGACTTTTTTTTAACAGCTTTACTGAGATGTAATTCACATACCATACAATTGAGTCAATTAAAATGTACAGTGATTTTTAGTGTATCCACAGATACGTTTAGTCATCACCTCAGTCTGTTGTTTTTTTTTTTTTAAAGATGTATTTATTTATTTGACAGAGATCAAGTAGGCAGATAGAGAGAGAGGAGGAAGAAGGCTCCCTGTTGAGCAGAGAGCCCTATGTGAGACTCGATCCCAGCACTCTGGAATCATGACCTGAGCTGAAGGCAGAGACTTTAACCCACTGAGCCACCCAGGAGCTCCACACCTTAGTCTGTTTTAACCATTTTCCTCACCTGTACAGAAACCCTGTACCCTAAAGTTCTCACCTCCCTGTTCCTTTATTTCCCTAGCCCTAAGAAACCATTAATCTGTCTCTCTCTGTAGATTTGTCTATTCTGGACATTTCACATCAATGGAAAGCTAATGGGTGTCTCTCGATGGACTTCTTTCACTTAGCACATTGTTTTCAAGGTTCAGTCCTGTTGTAGAGTATACTAGAGTGTACATCTCAGTTTAACCAGGTTGTCTTGTAAAACTAAAATGCCAACATTTTCCAGAGATTTTTGACAGAGTGCATAGTGTGCCACGGGATCACAATTATACACAGTACAAGCCAAAATTAGTCTGTCAGGAAATGATTGAGTCTCAAGAGAAAAAAAGTGGACTGATAGCTCAAGATGACCCAGGTCAGATGACCTAGGTTTGAATTGGAAGAATTATCAGATAAAACCTTTAAAAAAGTATTTACTGTAAGCATACTTCATGAAATAAAGGAAAACATTTAAAATGAATGAGATGATAGAAAATTTCAGTAGTGAAATGGGAAAAAAACAAAATGAAACCTTCAGAATAGAAAAATACAGTATCTCAAATAAAAATTCACTGAATGGCATCTGTATCAGAAAGGAGACTCATAACAGAAAGTCAGTGAAACTGAGTGTAGATCAACAGAAATTATTCTTTGCAAACTAGACATGGAAAGATTGTAAGAATGAACAGATAAGTGATGAAAAGATGTAACATATGTAATTGGAGCCCCAGAAAGACAGAACAGGGCAGAAAAAATAATGGCTGAAGATGTCCCAAGTTTGGAGAAACATAGGAATTTAGAGAATCAACAGTCACAGCAAATCAAAACAATATAAATTTGACAAAGCACCTCCAAATCAAAGTATGGAATCCGAAGGATACGAAAAGTCTTGAGAGCATCTAGAGGAAAATAATGCTTTACATACTGGGGAAGAACAATCTGAGAGAGCTCAGATTTCTCATCAAGACCACAGAGACTAAAGAATAATTGAACAAAATGTTTACAGTACTGGAAAGAAGAAAACTATCAACCTAGAATTTTATATCCAGTGAAAATTTCCTTCAGGGATGAAGTTAGAAAGAGAAAATTTTTAGATACATGAAACCCAAAAGAATTTATTACTCAAGACCTTCCTTATCAGAAATGCTAATTACACATTTCAGAATGAAGGAAATGTTAGCAGAAGGAAATGTGGGGCTTCAAGAAAGAAGAAAGAGCATAGTAAATGGTTTTAAAAAATTGTGTGTATACAACACTTTTCCTCTTAAATTCTTATTTTTTTAAAGATTAAAAATATCTTTCTATTTATTTTTAAGCAATCTCTGCATCCAGTATGGGGCTTGAACTCACAACCCTTAGATGAAGAGTTTCATGCTTCACCAACTGAACCAGCCAGGTCACCCCTCTCTGGGGTTCTTTAAAACATTTGACTGTTTAAAGAAATTTGTTTTGGTAGATAGTCAGTGAGCAAATTTGTAATATGTATGACAACTGGAACATAATGGATAGAGATAGAGCATAAGCAAATTCTGGTATAATTATAGACCTTTAAACATTTTTTTGGGGAAAAAAGGAAAAAATCCTATGAGACAAAAAGAATAAGTGACTAACATAACATTAAAAAAAAAAGTGATTTACAGGGGCAAGAAAAATTTATCATCAGACAATTCAACAATAAAGGTTTATGACTGAAAAACAATGTGTTAAGTATTTATGATGTCCCAGAAAAGAGAACACAAACATAATCACTTTTCAGGTATAAAGAACACTCACAAATGTCGTCAACTTGCAGGAGCCTGGGGAATGTTGATCCCATGAATTCTTCCTGAAGAATCTAGTAATCTGTTAGAGAATGAGCTACAGACAACCAAAATGACAGGCAGACATCAGCTTAAGGACTGGAGTTGCTCATTAAGTAGCTGTAGAAGTGAAAACAGAAAAGTTAAGAGTGAGCAGGAACAGCATTTACGGCTGTTTGCTCTCGGAATGGACATAGGCTGCAACCATAAAAGGTGGTGACAATTGGGAGAATTTGTACACATTTTTTTCAAAGTGTTTTCAGTCATCAAATTTATGGTGCTGGCATAAATAATGTTATTTTGAGATTGTTGTGTGTGAATGTGAAATAAAGCAAATGCGTGATTATGGGGTACTCCAGTTCACTTCTCTTACCCCCTGTGTCCTTAAGAGTCAGGCCTATTGGTGCAGAAGGAAGGGGACACTGATGTGAGATCAAAGAGGACAAGTATAAACTCTGTAGTTCTGAATTTGAATTGGAAGTATCAGAATGAGCTACTGAGGTTTCCATAATTTGCAAGGACTCCTAGAATTTCCTGAAAACTTCTCTGCAGTTTATGATATGGAGAGGGTACAGATTAAACTCAGCCAAGAGAAGAAGCGCATAGGGGAGAGTTTAGGAGAGCGCTGGTATCATATAAGACTGATGAATCACTGACCTTTACCTCTGAAACTAACAGTACATTGTATGTTAATTAATTGGATTTAAATTAAAAAAAAAAAAACAAAAAAACAAAAACAGAAACCTTTACTTCTGGCACCTGCAGGTACAGCCTGGTCCTGCGACCCTACATCAGATAGGGAGTGCAAGGTGAGGAGAGAATTATTTCATCTTACCAGCATCCTCCCTCACCTCCTCTTTCCCCAGGAAAGTTGAATGTACAAATTCGTACATGTTATCTTGAGCTAGGCCTGACTCAGGGATCCTTTTTATCACTGTTACTGCTTTTTGTTTTGTTTTTGCCTTGAAATTTACATTGCATGGTATACCAGCCTTTTAGTAATGGTATCCATATGCCTCTGATTTTCTGTGATCTTATTTTTACTCTTTTCATTTTGAACATCTCTTATGTGTGCAGCAATTAGTTGCGTTTTTACTTGTTGATCTAAAGAAAAACTCTGTCACTTAAATACTGCATGGAATAGGGTGCCCGGGTGGCTCAGTTGGTTAAGTGACTGCCTTTGGCTCAGGTCACAATCCCAGAGTCCCGGGATCGAGTCCCACATCAGGCTCCCAGCTCCATGGGGGTCTGCTTCTCCCTCTGATCTTCTACTCTCTCACGCTCTCTTTCACTCTCTCTCTCTCAAATAAATAAATAAATAAATAAAATCTAATTTCAAAAAGCACTGTGCAGAAAATAGAAAGTACTAAATAAGCCTTAGGTGTTATTTTTATCAGGACAATATAGAGATTTAAAGAAGTCTGACTAGGAATAGAACTGTAAGTATGTTGTAGATTTAAAAAATAGTAACAATATTGTGAGCAACTATACTCCAGTAAAATTTTGAAAATGTGGATGAAATGTGCATTAGAAAAAGCCACTTCAGTGTACTCATGAAGAAATTGAAATCATGGAATAACCCTAAAAACGTTTAAAGAAATCTAGTAACGGGACATTTTCCTTCCACAAGACTTCAATCTCTTATATCTTTAGGCATTTTGTACCTTCCCCCCCCTTTATTTTTAACATTGAAATACACATGATAAAATTCACACATGGCAAATGTGCTGTGCTGAGTTTTGACAATGGATACACCTGTGTGGCCATCATCACAGTCAAGATGTATAATGTTTTTATCACCCTGAAAATCGCCTTGTGCTCTTTCCCGGTTAAGCTCTGTTTCTCCAGCCATGAGTTGCTCTTGTTTCTGTCCCTATAACTTAGTTTTTAACCTGTTCTGGAACGTCTTATAAGCAGAATTCTACATGGTGTATTCTTTTCTGTCTGATGTGTTTTTAATCAACATATAGATTTTTGAGTTTCATTCAGTTTGACGTATATGACAGTAGATGTTTCTTTATTGGTTGGTAGTCTTCTCTTGTATAAATATATGATAACTTGTCCACCTCCCTGTTGGTGGCCATTTGAGGTTTATTTCCCCCCATGGTTTTGAGCTATTACAGACAGTATAGCTGCTACAAATGTTGTTTTATGGATAAAGTTTTATTTTACTCTTAAGAAAGCAGTAATTGAATCCTGTATAAATTATTTCAGAAAATTTGAACATTTTTGAAAAATGTAACACCTTGATAACAAAACTTGCGAAAGATAGGGTTTATAGAAGAGAGTGTTTATAGAACAATATTACTTATGAATATAAAAGCAAAAATCCTAAAGAGAAAAACAATCAAATTCGGCAGTATAGATGTTATATTTGTCAACACTAATAAGACAGACTAATTTTTCAATTTAATTTCTCTAAGATTGGATGCTTTTTAAAATAATGGCTTCTCTAATTGTAGTTGCGTGTTCTGTCCTTTAGGGGCACATGATATAGTGGTGCATCTTTATAATCAATGGAATTTTACACTCCATGATGCATGGTACATTTAAAAAAATTGTCATGTGGGTTTCATTCTAGGATGCCAGGAAGTTCCAACATTAGAGCATCTATTAGTGTAATAAACTATATTAATAAACTGAAGGAGGAAAACCATAAAATCTCAGTACTAAAAGTAATAAAATTGAATATCCATTCCTGATACTTTTAGCAAATTAGGAGTTGAAGATAATTCTTATAAGCTGATTCTGAATTTCTACTGAAAATCTAAACCAAGGATCATACTTAATGGCGAAACATTAGAAACATTCCCTCTAAAATTGAAAGCAGAATGAGAATGCTTCTTTGAAGAAAATCCCATTCACAATAGCAACAAAACTGTAAGGTACCAAAAACTATAGGTAAGAAAACATAGATACATAGTTAATAAAAGATAAGTAATAGCTATATGGATAATAAAAGTTCTCTGCAGAAAACTTTCAGTATTATTGAAAGATATACAAGAATACTCAGAAGTGAGATACACTGTATACATGGATGGGAAGAGTCTTCTTATAAAGACACCAGTTCTTTTAGATTAATTTATAAAATCATTGTGATTCCCATCAAAGTCTCCGTGTGTCCTATTGAACATACTCAGTTGATCCTAGCATTCATCTGGAAGAGCCGTAACATTTTAAAATCCTGGTCCGCAGGAGTAAAGAAGTCATTACAGAGCTTTCATAATTAAGATAGTGTAGTATTTGTCCAGTTATAGGCATATACATAGGATGATCGTGTATCTCAGTTTATGCTTATTGTTCTGGTGATTATTAATAGTCTTCCTTTTCCCCTGGAGACTGTTAAAGGAAACTGCTTTAGGAAGTTCTGAAACAGACCCACTTGGTTTGCAACCTAAATGGTGGGAGAAATCAGTGGTTAAAGGATGTCGTTCAGTCAGTGCTGTTGGGACAGAAGGAAATGGGATGGGCCTTTATCTCACACTGCATGCAAACTTTTATTCCAGAGAGACTAAAGACTTGAAGTGAAAAGCAAAACTTTGAAACTTATAGGGGAAAATATGAGACAGTATCTGTAGGACCTCTGGGGAAAGGTAAGGGAGATTTCCTGGGACACAAACCACAAATTATGAGAGTAGAATTGTGGTTGCCAGGGGCTGGGGAAATAGAGAGAGGTTGGTCAAAGGGTACAAACTTCCAGGTACAAGATGGATAATGTCTTGGGGCACCTGGGTGGCTCAGTCAGTTAAGCTTCTGACTCTTGACATCACGCTCAGGTCATGATATCAGAGTCATGGGTTCGAGCCCTGCTTTGGGCTTGTCACTCAAAAGGGAGTCTGCTTGGAAATTATCTTTCCTCCTCTCTCTGCCCCACCCATCCCATTAAATAAAAAGAAATGAATAAGGTCTGAGAAGCTACTGTATAATGTGGCTATAGTTGGTAAAACCGTGTTGTATGATTGAACTTTTCTAAGAGATTGGAAATTAAACGTTTTACTGAAAAACACCACCAAAAACAAAAGAACACATGAGGAGTGTGTTAATTAACGCAACAGTGAGAATCCCTTCACGATGTGTATTATCTATCAAATCATCATGTTGTATACTCTAAATATATGATTTTGTCAGTTATATCTCAGTAAAGCTGAAAATAGTGAAAAAGACAAAAACAAATCGTAAATTAGAAGACTACATTGACATTAAATAATTTTTTTATGAATAAGACATTATAAACAATGTGGGAAAATAAGCCCACATGCTGAGAGAAGAGATTTGTAACACATGTAAACTAAGCTTGAGTAAACAGAATTCCTGAATATTAACCAAAACCCAAAAAACAAACAGTACACATACAGTGTAAGAAAATGGCAAAGGATATTAACTGGCATTTTACAGAAGAGGAATGTGAGATGACTAGTGATAATGTAAAAAAGATTCTTAAACTTAGTGGTATTCATGATTATGAAGTTGAAGACGCACATGTCTTTCATCATAGCAGTCCCACTTCTAGATTTGCAGCCTGGAGAAATGTTCATAGATGAGCACTAGGTGACATTGGTAAAAATACTCATTTCAGAATTTTGTGTGATAGCAAAATAATCCACAATCTAAAATTGTTGAGAACTAAATTCTGTAATCAGGAGAACTGATAAATTTGGTCCATGGAAGTATTCCATATAGCAGGTAAAACTAACAGACTAGAACAATGTATGTCAACATGGGTAACATGTTCTAGCCACAGTATTAGAGTAAAATAATATTTCTAAGGCTATACACAGTTTTTGGTATCAGTTATAAAGTTTAAAGACATTAGAAAGATTCATAATCTTATGGTTGTATACATGTCCTAATATAAAATATGTATGGATATAGTAATTGCCAGGGTTGTGGTTGCCAACCTGTGGGGAGTGGGTGAAGGAGATAGTATGAAAGGGTAACGGGATACTTAAGGAGCATCAGTACTATCCTGTTAATTATTTTCCATTTCATTATTGTTATAAATATAACTTATTTGTCTACTTAATAGTTTTTATTTGTCTACTTTAATAGTTTCTATTTTTAAAATACCCTGAAATATTATTGATGATTATGAATCCTTTCACTGTTTTCCTTTTCTATAATTCCTTTAGTCCTCTTTAAAATCTGAGAAATATGCCAGTAGCAGTATGTGTAGTGACTATACAGCTTAATATTTTTAAAAATGAAAAATAAAACACATTCTTTATACTCCTCTAAAAATGGTTTAGGTAATTTCTAAGGTTCCTTCTAGCACTAAAGTATCCTTCTTTGATGTTTCCAAACAACAGAAAAAATCTTTTTTTAAATATACCATTCTGACCACAGGATAAATTCAAACATTGAGGATAATGAAGCCAATTTCCTATTAAAGTTGTTTTCAGTCCATCTATCTACTAGTCTCTGTTAAGCAGTCATCTATCATCTTCAAGAGGTGTCACCAAACTTTTTCTGAAGAGGCCCAGTAGGAAATATTTTAGGCTTTGAAGCCCACACTGTCTGTAGTCAGAAGTACTCAGCTCTGCTGTTGTAGTGGGAAAGCCTGCCATACATAATACTTTTATAAGTGAATGGATGTGACTTTATTTATAATAAAATTTTATTTGCAAAAATGGGCAGTGGGATGGATTTGGCCTCTAGGTCAGTATTTGCCAACTCATGATGTTCAACACACAAATTACTTCCATAGTATTATCCTTTCATTACAGATGGGAGGCATAGAGACCTTAAGTGGTATCATTCAGGTTAAATTAAAGGGCCCTTATGTAAGGAGACATACCTACAGAAATTCTGCCAAGGTCAATCTCAAAGAGATTACTGTCTGTCTTTTCTTTTAGTTTTATGATTTCAGGTCTCACATTTAGGTCTTTCATCCATTTTGAGTTTATTTTTGTGTGTGGTATAAGAAAGTGATCCAGTTTCACTCTTTTGCATGTAGCTGTCCAGTTTTCGCAAAGCCATTTATTGAAAAGACTATCTTTTCTCCATTGTATATTCTTGCCTCCTTTGTCATAGATTAGTTGGCCATATAAGCTTGGGCTTATTTCTGGGCTCCCTGTTCTGTTCCACTGAGCTGTTTTTGTGCCAGTACCATACTATTTGCATTACTGTAACTTTGTAGTATATCTGGAAATCTAGGATTGTGATATCTCCAGCTTTGTTCTAAGTATGTCTCCTCAAGCAAGGGAAACAAAAGCAAGAATAGACTGTTGGGACTGCATCAAAATAAAAAGCTTTTGCACAGCGAAGGAGACCATCAACAAGATGAAAGATAACCTGTTAAATGGGAGAAGATACTTGTAAATGATAATATCCAGTATGGGGTTAATATCCAAAATATACAAAGAAGTCAACCAACATAATAACAAAAAAACCAAGCAGTCCAAAACAACAACAACAACAACAACAACAACAACAACAAACTAAAAAAAAAAGGGGGGGGCGATTTTTTTTTTTTTTTCAAAAGAGTACTTAACAATGGCCAAGAAGTACATGAAAAGATGCTCAACATCAGTCACCATCAGGGAAACACAAATCAAAACCACAATGAGATGTTACATCATACTGTCAGGATGGCTGGAATAAAAAAAGATAAGAAATAACACGTGTTGGTGAGGTTGTGGAGAAAAAGGAACCCTTGTGCACTCTTGATGAGATTATAAATTGGTGTAGCTGCTATGGAAAATATGGAGGTTCCTCAAAAATATTAAAAATGGAGATACCATATGATCCAGTAATTCCATTCCTGGGTATTTACCCAAAGACACAAAAACACTAATTTGAGAAGATATGTGCACCCTTATGTTTATTGCAGCATTATTTGCAGTAGCCAAGATACAGAAGCAGCCAAAATATCCATTGATAGATGGATGGACAAAGAAGATAGGGTGTGTGTGTGTGTGTGTGTGTGTGTGTGTGTGTGTACATATATACATATATATATGGAATATATATAATGGAATATTAACCATAAAAATAATGTTTTTGCCATTTGTGACAAAATGGATGTACCTGGAAAGTATGCTAAATGAAGTAAGTCAAAAAAAGATAAATACCAGGTGATTTCATTTATATTTAGGTCTAAAAAACAAAACTAATGAACAAAGAAAGAAAAAAGTAGACTCTTAAATCCAGAGAACAGACTGAAGGTTGTCAGAGGGGAGGTGGTTCGGGTGATGGATGAAATAGATAAACGGGATTAAGAGGTACAGACTTCCAGTTATAAGATAAATAAAGAAAGAGATGAGGGAAAAAAAAGGTGACCCTAACCACATGGTAATAGAATTGTTTTTGTATATATGATGTTCATAGATGATTTTTTTTCTTCCTCTACATGTAGAATATATTGAGAGGGTCTGATCTCTTAGTTTTTTTTGGAATTCATCTTTAGATGGTGATTAAAAAAACTTGTTGCAGGGTCTTTATAGGAATCATTTTATGTATTTTTGCCAAGATTTGCAACCCTTTTGTTTATTCAGATGTAGAAACGAATACAAAAACTGGTGTGATATAATTTGTTGTTAATTAGATTTGGATATCTTAGAAGCTTTTGACTTAACAGCTATAAATAGCTTTATATAACAAATTACTACTAAGCAGTTGTGTCAGTTGTATTTCAAAGAAGTTTTATGAAGAAATTTCTTTGCAGTTACTTTGACCGGGAATAATTGAAAATTTATTTATTTACATTTACATTCCAGGTCTAGGAACTATATTTTTCCCTCTCCAATTTCACGGGCTAGAGGATAGTACATTTTGTGTATGTCAAGTAATTACTTCTCTTCTCTGTATACAGAAAGTAGACCTATCATGGTCATATCGGAATCTGTGCAAATTAAATTAATTTAACCTGAATGAAAACTGCCTGGAAGGGGGGCCTGGGTGGCTTAGTCAGTGATGTGTCTGACTCTTATTTCAGTTCAGGTCATAATCTCAGGGTTGTGGTTATCAGGCCCCGTGTTGGGCTCTGTGCTGAGCATAGGATCTGCTTAAGATTCTTTTTCTCCCTCTCCCTGTGCCCCACCCCCACTTGCTCATGTGCACACACTTTCTCTCTCTTAAGAAAAAAAAAAAAAAAAGATGAAGAACTGCCAAAAAGCAGTTTTTTTCAGAACACTGAAAGTACATGTGTTTACGAATGTTTTCATATGAATCAGAGCCAGGATTTGAGCCCATAAAGTAGTTAAGTAGGTTTTCTTAGAGTATTAGTTTTAAAAGAAGTTGAAGTTTTCAGACGAATTTTTATCTTACCAAGTTAATAGTTATGTTTATTTTTCTAAACTAAAAATTGAATGTGTCTGTCTTTTCAGGGACATCAAACCTGACAATATATTGATGGATATGAACGGACATATTCGATTAGCAGATTTTGGTTCTTGTCTGAAGCTGATGGAAGATGGAACGGTAAATAAAGATGAATCTCAAGTTATTTTGTCCACAGATATCTCCCTTGCTACTTGTCCTATTTTAGAAACTATTTATATTTTCTAAGTATCCATCCATCCATTTGTCTTTCTGTGCTCCACCTTTTCCCACAATGGCATTAGGGATACTTACTCATAATAAGGTTTGTATACAAAGTCCAATGCCATTGTTAACTGCTTATATTAATGATGTTATGATTGATACAGTGTGTCTTTTATGAGAATCTTATTTGTTTTTTTCTTTAGCTGCACTGTTTATTGTACTTGAGGTATTTTCACTGTTTTAGAGAGGTGAATAAAACAAGTCCCACATGGGAGAAGAAAATGTGATTCCTTCTTCACCTTTATTTTTTTAAATCTTCTTTCCTAGTTGTCTAGTTTTTTTGAGGGACAATATTCAACAAATGAATGCTTTCATCAGAACATTTCTATGTGAATTTAGTTTCACATTCCCATTTGGTTTACTTCTACTAACCCTTGGTCTCTCATATAAACTTAAAGGATTATATGTCCCAATTTTATTCCTTGTTTTGTTTTGTTTTGTTTTTACTTCAGTTTCCTGGCTGTATAGCACAGATCCAAGTATATGTAATTTCACTTGGCAGAAATTATTTTGGAAAGCAGTTTAGTATAATATATTCTAAAGGCCATGAAAATGTATATTATTTTGGACCAGTAATTGGACTTCTGAAAATTTATCCTAAGGAGATAAACTTTCAAAAACTTGGGTTTTATGACTTCTACTTCTGGCCATGATCAAAGGAGTAATTGGTACCAAATTGTCCTCTCACTATAAAAAACTGTAAAATTGTACATAATATATGGGACATCTGTTTTCAGGCAGTGGACAACAGGCAGCATAAGACTGTTATCTTTGAGAGAAATGAATTCATGAGATGTACCTTACCATTTCCCAGTATGGGTACAGTTTGCTGGCTCTTGATGCAGAAACCTAGTGTTAGAGGTGAGGGTAGCAGTTCTCCAGAGCTGAGTTAGTTAGTCTGCAGTGTTTAACACTGGAGAGAAGGAAGTTTTTCAGAGAGAGGGCCTAAAGTATGCCTGTGGGCTATCTCCTGCAGGTTGGGCTGTACAAAAGCAGTATAAGACAGCAGATGTACCAAATAATAGATGCTGTGTATCTGAAAATTGAACAGGTTTCTGAAAATCAAGTGGTGCTGGAGAAGAGAGAGTACATGGGTACACTGGAATTTTGGCCCCGGGGAGCTATTTAACACTTTTATACTATGTAAGACTTACTCTAAACCTGTATAATAGTCTAAATCCAAGTCCTGATAAAATTCATTGAGTTTGAAAGTGGTCTTCTAAGTCAGGGGGATTGAGATGAATCTTAGAATTTCTGCAGATCTGGCCCCAAAGAGTGTAATTGTAAGCTAATCCTTGTTTAAGGAGATCAAGTGGTTTTTTTTTTTTTTTATCTGCTTCAATAATATTTAACATCTTCAGTGGAAGATAATACAGTTCATACTGTCTATAATAACTTTTTCTGTCAATGACCAACATTTAATCAGAAATCACCAGACCAAACAACAACAGGGATAGGATAGAGATTCTGTTACAGATTTAAAAAAATAAAAGTTGTCAGTAGAAAATTTGACAGCACAGATATTGAACTTAGAGACATAATAAAGCTATCATAAATATGTTTTTTTAAATAAATATGTCTAAAGAATCAAAATGTAGTCTTAACGATGGCTCAGATAAGGAATCTCAGCAAGAAAAGAAATCAAATGGACCTTTTTAGAACTTAAAGTGTTGTAATAGAAATAAAACTAACAGGAGAAGATTAATGGCAGATTAGAGATGAGAGAAGAAAGTGCCAGTGAGTTTGAAGACCAGTCAATAGTGATGATCCAGTCTGAAGAACAGAGAGGAAAAGATTGAAGCAAAATAAATTCAGGCTCTGGGGTCCACATGATTGGAATACCAGAAAGAAAAAAGAGTGAAACAGGAACAGAAAGAATTTGTAGGGTTGATGGCTCAGACTTACCAAATGTGGTGAAAAACACAAATCTAAGAATCTTAGTGTACCTCAAGGTTAAAAGGAACCACACAAACTCCTGAAAATTAAAGGTAAGAGGAAAAAAATGGAAAGCAGCCAGAATTAAAAACATGTTACATACTTTGGGAAAATGGTAAGAATAACCATAGGCGTCTCATCAGAAATAATATCTTTAAAGTGCTGAAAGAGAAAAAATCTATAGACCAAGAATTCTCTGCCAAGCAAAAATATTCATCAATAATGAAGGTGAATAAAAGACATTTTCAATTAAGTGAAAGAGATTACTCTCCAGCAGGCCTGGATGCTCAAGAATGTCCTTTAATCCAAAGGAAATGGTACCATTTGGATAATTAGATCAGTAGGATAAAGAATATCAGATATGAGAAATAAGATCTGTAGGATAAAGGAAAAAAAAAAGGCTTATCTTTCCTTCAAAATATACATAAAAGCCATTTGATGAGTGTGAAAAGCAAAAATAATGGGGTTATGGTATTTGTAGAAGTAAAGATCTATGAGGGCAGTAACCATGTGAATGTCCGTGGAACTGCGCCTCCATAACCTCTGTGTCTCTGTGAAGCATGAAGTAGGCAGCTTATCATGGCAGATATGAAGCAAGAAGGGAGGGCTGGCTGAGTTGAGAAGACACAGATTCAAATCGGGGAGGCTGTGGCCTCAGGAGGTTTTGGATCAGAATTCTGGAGAGCAGAGTGCTACAGTGAAGAAGAATTCCAGGAGAAGAGCTAGCGTTTCCCTGAGTCCTGCGGGTCATACGCCCCTTAGACTCAAAGCTGGGGCTCTTTTCCTGGAGTCTGATAGGAGGCCTTCCAAATCCCTGTGCATTCCAGAATGTGGTGAGGACTGTTTCTGTCTGTATGAGTTACACCTGGTCAAGTATATTCCTTGAAATCCTGGTGTGTCTTCCTGCTCATTCATTCTTTGCTGATGATCTCAAAATAATTCTCCTGGACATATAGCATGTTTATCCTCCATTTAGAAAATTATAACGAGCAAGCCTTTTTACTTGTTTTATTTCCATTTTATTTTTATGTTTTTTTTAATCAGAGTGATCTATATGTATTTTAAGGAGGCTTGCCATAAAAATTGCGTCCTTTTGTCCCATTCTTTCTGCCTCCAAATCTCCTGTGCTAGAGGCAGACACTTGGGAGTCTTCTGGCTGCTTGTTTTGTAGCTTCCTTTACTTATATATTTCTTGTTATCATATTTGTGCTACTGTCTTTTGATTATTTAGTACTAGTTATTACCTCTTAATTTCCTACCGTCTCACCCATCCCATACACTTTCTATCTTCTTAGAGTTTTCTTAAATCCTGTTCAATTCTTTATGACTCTATACAAATATTATTAATAATTTTGCCATTGCGTTCAGTTTATTTTAATTACAGTTCTTTTCTTTTTTTTTTTTTAAAGATTTTATTTATTTATTTGACAGAGAGAGATCACAAGTAGGCAGAGAGGCAGGTAGAGAAAGAGGAGGAAGCAGGCTCCCTGCTGAGCAGAGTCCCGATGCGGGACTCGATCCCAGGACCCTGAGATCGTGACCTGAGCCGAAGGCAGCGGCTCAACCCACTGAGCCACCCAGGCGCCCAATTACAGTTCTTTTCTTGAACACTTTTTGTTGTCCGTGGTGTAAGTGAACATTTTGTCTTGTTTTCTATATAACTCTCACCAGTTTATCCTCAAATTTCCAAGCCCTAATTCCTTTCTCTCTCAGAAACATTAAGTAACCTAATGGTTCCCTTTTATTTTTGGAGGGAGCTGTGCTGGAGTCTTGCCTTCTCCCTGCTCATCCAGACTGTTCTGCCCGCTTGTTGTAGCACTGTCCTGCCAGGACTATCCTACTCTTCATTGTGGGATTCACTGCATGGCCATCAAGCAGTGGATCCTCTCTTTCCTGGGTCCCATGTCTGACTTTCTCTTTATCTGGTAGTAGCTCTCAGTAGCTCTCCTGAGAGCTACTTATGGAAGTAAATATTTTATAATCTTGCACATGTGAAAAATGCTTCCACTTCTACCCTCATATTTGATTGATAATTTGTTTGGGCATAGTAATGTAGATTTCAAATGATTTTTCTTAGAATTTAGCAGGCATTGTATCGTCTTCTAATTTACTGTTGAGATATCTGGTGCCATTCTAAATCTCAGTTCTTCTGTTAAACCTTTCCTTCCTTTTTTAGAAGCGTTTTGGATATTCTATTCTTCCCAGTGTTCTGAATTGTTATAATTATATGTCTTTGTATGGGTCATTATTTATTACCTGGGCAGCTGCCTCAGTTTTAGCTTTTCCTAGATTTTGGTACTTTGCAAATCAGGTCTCAGCTTGCTTTTTGGCTCTCATGTATGAGTTGAAATTATGCCATCTTAATCACTGCACCTTTATAAGAAGTCAGTTTCTGGGAAGGATGTCCTGCTGTACTTCTTTTTCTTCTTCTAAGATTGTGTTAGCTGTTCTTGGCCATTTGTTTTTCTGTATGCTTGTTAGGGTTATATTATTGGTTTATATATATACCAAGTATATACAGATACCCCTTCAGAAACAGAAGCTTGTAGACTTGCATTGAATTTAGAGGTTAATTTTGGAGAAATTTATGTCTATAACATAGAATTTTTGTTTCCACAAACATGATGTCTCTCTCCATTATTTAAGGTTTTCCTTTATGTCTGTTATTGAAGTTTTATAATCATGTTTACAGCAAATCCATTACCTTTATTTGTTAAATTTGTTCCTAGGCATACTGGATTTTGGGGGCATAGAGCATTATAAACAATAACTGTTAGAGTTTCAGTTTAATTGCTTGTTGTTTTGTTGAGGACCACAGTTGATTTTTGTATTCTCATTTTGAAACTAGAAAGCTCAATACATTTTTTATTCAAAATAATTTATAGATTGTTTTAGGTTTTGTACAGAGACAGTCATATAGTTCACATTAACAAATGCCTATGTTGTGCTCGCTTCGGCAGCACATATACTAACAAATGCCTATGTGTGCTGTTTTTTCCGTGTATGCAGTTAATGACCTTCAGTGCAATAATCAATAGGTATGGTAATAGGGAGCTCCTTGCCTTGTTCCTGATGCTCATGGTGTTTTTTCTGTAGTTTCAAATTAACTATGATATTTGCCATAAGCTTTTGATAGATATCCTTTCCAAGATTAAGGAAATTTCTGTTTCTTATTATGAAATTTCTGTTTCTTATTAGCATAAGAATGTGTTGTTATGGTTATTATTGTTGTAATCAGATGACTTTTCTGCTTCCATTGAGATGATGATATTAGGGTGTTTTTCCTTTAATCTGTTAAAGTGATGAATGACATAGAATTTCTCATGTTAAATCATCTATTCTTTGGCCAAACATAACTCTGTTTTGAAGATGTATTGATATTTTTGAACAAATTGTTCGAATGACTCTGCTAATATTTTATATTGGATATTACCCGAGAGTCACACTTCAGATTGACCATTCTGAGATTGCAGTATGATTTTTTTTTTTTTCCTCAAATCATTCTTGTCTGAGTTTTGTATTTGGGTTGTCTTAGCCTTGGAAAATGGACAGGGGAGTAGTCCTATCCTCTCCCCTTACCAATTTTGGCTTTAGAACAAGTTTATATAATACAGAGGTTGTCTATTTCTTATGAAATTGGTAGAACTCACTTTTAAATCACCTTTGCCTTGGTTTGGTTTTTGTTTTCCTCTTGTTTTTTTGGTTTGTTTTCCAGGTAGATTTTATACTATTGATTCACATTTCTTAATGGTTATAGGTCTCTTTGGTTTTCTATTTCTTCCTGAGTCAGTTTTGGTAAGTTATATTTTTTTTCTATGAAAATTGTCTATTTTCTCTGAGTTTTCAATTTTGATGGTATAATGTTCATATTGTACTTTTCCTAACTTTAAAATCTGTTACTTGTGTAGTTTTGTTGTTTTTTCAATCCTAATGTTGTTTGCTTGTGCTTTTCTTTTCCTTCGTCAGTTTTGATATTTAGAGCATTTTACTTTTCAGTTCTAAATATTTTCCAACTTTAGTTAGAAAACCTCTGTGGACCATTGATTATTTTTAATATCTTGAGTATTAATTATTTGGTTCTTTTTAGTTTTATTTTACTGGAGAATGGGTCTATTTAATAATCAGTTTTTTTCTGACATTTGTCAAGAGTTACTTTTGCTTTATAACAGGCTAGATTTTATAATGTTATTTGTCTGTTTGAAAATAATACACTCTTTTTAATTCCTGGGTCCAGGTTTCTATGTGGGTTCATAAGATTGAGGTTCTTAGTTTGTTGTTCAAATTTTTTATATTCTTAACAGTTTTTTTTCTTTCTGATATATCATTTGTTATTTAAAAAGTCTTACCATGATACTGAATTTATTAATTTTTCCTTGTTATCATCAACGTTTACATAGCCCTTTGTAGCTATGTTGTTAGGCATATTATTCAGAATGTTATTCTGAGGTATTTTCATTTATAATTATGTTAATGATTTTTAAAAATCTTAATGATTTTGCCTTTAGAGTCTATTTTAACTGATAGAAATATAGCTACCTTAATGTTCTTTTAATGTTTGCCTTATATGACTTATGCATCCTTTTACTTTTAACCTTTCTGTGTCCTATGTTTAGATATAAACCTTTTATATCTTTCCACAGTCTCTCATGGTGTGTCTCTATTTGTCATTCATTTTTTACAGTGCTGTCTTTTAATAGGCAAATTTAGTCCATTTATAAATCTCATGATGATCAATATATTTGTATTTATTCTTAGTGTTGATCTTATGCTATTTACTGTAGGTTTTGCTTATTTGTTTGCATGCATGCTTTATTTCCCCCTTTTCTGCCTGCTGTTGACTTGGTCAAGTGTAGTTTAATTTCTCTTTTTATTTACTTTTTTGGAAGCTATACATTCTATTTCAAATATTTTAATGTTTATCTTTAAATTTTTAGCATTTATGGTTTACCTGAAGTCTAGAGTCAGTTTCTTACCATATTTCAAAGCCAAACAAAAAACTCAATTTATTTTATACTATATGCAAAAATCAACTAAAAATGAATCAAAGACCTGAATATAAGAGCTAAAACTATAAAAATCTTAGAATATATAGGGCTAGCTTTATTACATTGGGTTTGGCATTGATTTCTTGGATATGACACCAAACAATAGACAACAAAAGAAAAAATAGATAAATAGGACTATACCACCTTAAAAAATTTCTGTCCACTGGAGGACACAGTCTTAGTGAAAAGGCATCTAATGTAATGGAAGAAAATGGTTGCAAATCATATGTCTGATTAGGGGCTAATTATCCAGAATATGTGAAGAACTTCTACAACTCAGTAACAACTCAATTCAAAATGAGCAAAGTACTTGAATAGGCAATTCTTTAAAGAAGATGTGCAAATGGCCAACAAGCTCAACATCCCTAGTTATTAGGGAAATGCAAATCAAAGATACTACCTCACACTCATTAAGTGGCTTAATTTCTTCTTAAAATTAATTAATTTAATTTAAATGTTAAAAAATTTAAAATCCCACAATAAAACAAAATAAGAAGTGTTGGTGAAGGTATGAAAAAATTGGAGCACCTGTACTCTGTTAGTAGTAAAGTGTAAAATGCTATAGCCACTCTGAAAAACAGTATGGCAGTTCTTCAGAAAATTAAAAAATAGAATTATTGTATGACCCAGCTCTTCTACTTAGGGATATATACTTCAGAGAATTGAAATCAGGGACTCAAAGAGGTATTTGTACACCATATTCATAGTATCCACAATGTCCAAGAGATTTAAGTAACCAAAGTATCTATCAGCAGATGGGTGGATAAAGGAAATGTGGTATTTAAGTACAATGGAAAATTTTTCAGGCTTAAAAAGAAGGAAATTTTAACACACGATACAACATGGATAAGCCTTGAAAATGTAAGTGATTTAAGCCAGACACAAAATGTCAAATACTGTATTATTTCATGGCTATGAGGCACCTAGGGTAGTCAGACTTAGAGATAGAAAGTACAGTGGTGGTTGTCAGGGCCCAGGATGGGGCAGGAGGTGGGCAGGGGGCAGTTAGTGCTTAATGGATGCCAAGTTTCAGTTTTGCAAGATGAAAAGAGTTCTGGAGAAGGATAGTGGTGACTGTTGCACCACATCGTGAATGTGCATGATGCCAATGGAGTGCATGCTTGGAAATGGTTGAAATGGTAAATTTCATGCTACAGGTATTTTACCACAATTAAAAATAATGATTAAAAAGTAAGTAAAAGGGGCGCCTGGGTGGCTCAGTGGTTTGGGCTGCTGCCTTTGGCTCGGGTCATGATCTCAGGGTCCTGGGATCGAGCCCCGCATCGGGCTCCCTGCTCCGCAGGAAGCCTGCTTCCCTCTCTCTCTCTCTCTGCCTGCCTCTCTGCCTACTTGTGATCTCCGTCTTTCAAATAAATGAATAAAATCTTAAAAAAAAAAAAAATAAAGATGAGAGAACAAGAAACCAACCACTTGGATCCTACTTGTTCCCTCGGTAACACATTACTGTTTTCTGGTATTTTAGTTCCACCTGATTTTCAACCTTTAAATAGTTGTTCCCTCCTCCTCTGACAACGTGTTTCTCCTCTTTTTCCTACTCCTCTCAATCCCCTTCGTCTTTGTCACTATTTTATCCAATTAATGACTGTATGTATGTTAAAGTTTAGTAATACCTTTGCTCACAATTGCTTCTACTATCACATCTTCCACATGAGTTAAACTTCTTGTTTCCTGAAGTGTGTCCTTATGTTTATCTGGAAGACTGTGCACATGGAAATTCACTTACTCTTTGTGTGAAAATACCTGTATTTAACCCCCATTCATGTATCATAATTAGGTGACAGTTATTTTGTCTTGTCACTTTGAAGATTCAATTCCATTTTCTTCTCACTGCTGTGTCAATACCAATAATTCAGCTGCAGTCTCCTTGTCATTCCTTGGTAGGCAATCTCTCTATATTCTTTACTGTTTTGAAGATGTCTTTGCCTTTGTACTCTGCAGTTTAACTCCAGTGTGTATAGAAATGGATCTGGTTTTATTTTTTCATATCTTTTACCTATTCACTTTTTATTTTTTTTATTTCAAGGCTAGCTTTTTGGTTTTGTGGGGTATTTTTTTTCCTATTTCTAGAACTTCATTTCATATTTTTTTCATTTCTCCTATGATTTTTATATTTTAAATTTTTAATCATTTTAAAACATAATTCATGTAGAATTGATAATTGTCAGGGGTCTAATTATATTGCTTTGATTTCTGATTTTTTTTTTTTTTTTTTTTTTTTGGTAATGGACTGTTTCCTCATTTAGTTTGTATTTTTGGACTGTGAGCTCATCTTCAGTGGGCTTTTATGTGTGAGAATTACATGCGGCCAGGTTTGATCATGTGTCCTGTAAAGTAGTGAATTTTGAATAGTAGTAGTTTTGAATTTGTTATGCCAAGTTTTGGGGGTGCACCTTACCAGGTGCCAGTATTTTTGCCAGTTCCTTGGCTTGAGGACTTCTGGATCCCAGAAGCACTGTGATTCAGAATACCCAATGCTGGGACTATGTGGCTGAAAGTGATGAATTTTGGGAGGAGCAATTTTTCTTCACATTTCAGCCACAATCAATACGGACAAAGTCTCTTTCTCTGAGTGGCAGATTTTCATAATTCACCTTTTTACTTACCCTCTAGAGTAAAGGCTATTATTTTAGGGGGTGGCCTCTTGCTTCAAACCTCACATAAGCTGAGGGCTGTCCTCTCATCCTCATGGATATATTAAAATCCAAGTATCTAGAAAATGAAAACCAACATTCCCCAGCCCCAGTCCTGCTATAACGCTTATTGCTTTGGTTCTCAAACACTTCTTGATAACCAGCCCCTAAGAATTTCTTTTTTCTGTAAGGGCTCATTTATATATTTATTTTAAAAATGGTTATTGTATTTTATCTAGTATTTTTAAGAGTTTGCAGTGCAGGAGTTTTCAAGTTACCTTATCTCAGTATTACCAAAGAGGAAGTCTATTCTAAGGATTACTTAAGAATGATATTTTTTTTCTAGAAAATCCAGAATATTAACCATTATTCTACCTTGAGAATATTCTTTTTTGATACGCTTCTTTAAAACGTACAAAGAAACAATTTTATTTCAGAGTACTTTGCAAGATGCATGCCCAAGATGATTTATATTGATTATTTTCTCATTTACATCTAACTTCCTATAATTACATGCCCAGCTGTTTTTCTCTACTGGGACTTTATTTTTTGAAGAATATGTTTCAAACCCCTATGTAATTTTTTAAATTAATAGATAGTTTCCAGTATATTGTTAATAATTATTTTCTTAGTTTTCAGTTAAGGTGTTTTAAAATAATTTCTGGGTTGCTCAAAAGTATTGGCTTGTTTTTTTCAGGCAATATTTTCCTTTTGACAAATGTAGAGTTTTCCTAGTTCCATTATTTATAGGAATGTGTTGGTTAGATAATATCAATAATAAGAATGTTCTGTACTAAATACCCAGTTTGTTTTTAATGGCTATGATGTTCAAATCCTATCGTTACCCTAAATGTAGCCAATGAAGTACCATCAATAATAAAAATTCTATAGTATTGTGAAATCTGGAGGACTGTTTGTGTGGAGATTATATACAATTGAACTTATACGTACAAGGAGGCTAAATTCAGGTAATGACAAAGTTGTAGTTTTGAAATGATGTCTTGTGTATGTGAGTAAGTGTAAATATTTTTTAATTAATTATTGTTTCTAATATAATAGATTACTAAAAATGTGTGAACTTCCTCAGGTCCAGTCCTCAGTGGCTGTTGGAACTCCAGATTATATCTCTCCTGAAATCCTTCAAGCCATGGAAGATGGGAAAGGGAGATATGGACCTGAATGTGACTGGTGGTCTCTGGGGGTCTGTATGTACGAAATGCTTTATGGAGAAACACCATTTTATGCAGAATCTCTGGTGGAGACATATGGAAAAATCATGAATCATAAAGTTAGTATATTTTACTATTTTTCAATTCAGTGTGGTAAATGATACAATAAATTTGAAGTAATGTGATAGTTTAAAAAATATTTTTTAAAAAACAATGAACATTCTAATTTCTATGCTAATAGGGGACCTGACAAACGTGAATAATCAAAACCCATTAATTATACATAAAATTATTAGTTCTTACCTTCTCCTGTATTTTATTAGAAATGCTAATAAATAGGAAATTGGTCTCTTCAGTAGAATAACGAAGCGGGTAAGTAGATAATTTATATTCTTACTACTATAAGTATACTCATGACTAGAATGCATTTAAAAAATTCTCATCCTCAGCCATCATAAATTAAATGCAAATCAAAATAAAACTGAGATATCCTATTTCCCCCTGGCAAAGATGAAAAGAAAAATTCTACTCTGTACTGTGAATAACCCGGTAAGATGGGTATTATTGGACATTGTCAATAGGAACTGATGTAACCTTTCTGTCAACAAGTCTGTAAATAAGCATCTAGAGCCTTGAAAAGGGTTAGAACTTTGGATTGAGCAACTTCAGGTTTAGGAATCTGCCCTAAGGAAGTACTCAGTTGAACCAAAATGTATGTGCGAGGATACCTGTTCCGGTCTTCTTTAGGATCAGTGCAGTGAAAAGAGTCCAGATTCACCACAGGAGCAAAATAATGGAGGCTTAATCCATTTAGTTCCCGATGAAATAGAAATAAATTGTAATAAAGAGAGGAGGGTTCTGATTAATCGATTTCAGAAGACTGTGAGCTGTTGGAACACCTGGAATAGGAACGTTCCATAAAAGGGGGGGGTGAGACAGTTATGATCAGTTGCTTCATGTATGTATCAGTCCCTTAAAGCTCTTCTGTGCAGCTGGTGCTCTTCTGCCTGGCTGCAAGGATAATCTGCTAAATAGTCATGGAGAGTCGGAAGACAGCTAGGGGACAGCTAGCTACCGCGTTGTAAAGAGCACATAAATCATTTCAGAGAGGTGGGGGCTCCAAGCTGGATTCTGCAGTCAGGCCACTCTTCCAAAAGCTCTTCGGTTTACTAGTCGTGTGACTAGGAGTGACTGGCTTGAACTCCCTGGGGCTTTGGGTCTCTTCTGTAAAACCAGGATAATAGTGGCACCTGCCTTCAAGGATTGTTCACTTAGGCATTAAGTGAACAAAGAGTTTCCATGAGTGTCAAGTGCATGGTCCGTTCTTCACAGGTGTTTACTGTTGTTACTTAATGCTTGGTTTGTGGCATATATGAACATCATGAGTCATATACACTCTACTGAAATTTTGAGTCAGTCTACTCTTAATAAGTTCTCTTCATTCTGATAACAGTTTAAGGTATTTTAGCATTCAGTTTATTCTTTCTACGGTGCATGTGTGAGTGACTAAGTCACATATAAAATTAAAAGTTCATTTAGAAAAATGCTCTTTTCTTTTGTAGTATGAGTACTTTGTACCAGTGTACACTTATTAGACATTTTTTTTAAAAAAAGATTTTATTTATTTATCAGAGAGAGAGAGGGAGCATGAGCGAGCACAGGCAGACAGAGTGGCAGGCAGAGGCAGAGGGAGAAGCAGGCTCCCTGCCGAGCAAGGAGCCCGATGTGGGACTTGATCCCAGGACGCTGGGATCATGACCTGAGCCAAAGGCAGCTGCCCAACCAACTAAGCCACCCAGGCGTCCCTTATTAGACATTTTAAAAAGATTTTATTTACTTATTAGACAGAGACAAGTAGGCAGAGAGGCAGGCAGAGAGAGAGAGTGGGAAGCAGGCTCCCTGCTAAGCAGAGAGCCTGATGCAGGGCTCGATCCCAGGACCCTGGGATCATGACCTGAGCCGAAGTAGAGGCTTTAACCCACTGAGCCACCCAGGCACTCCTACTTATTAAACATTTTTAAAAGAAAATGCATTTTTAAGAAAATAAATGTTAATTGATTTATGTTTTGTTCCTATTATTCTGTGTCTAGGAGAGGTTTCAGTTTCCAGCTCAAGTGACCGATGTGTCTGAAAATGCTAAGGATCTTATTCGAAGACTCATTTGCAGCAGAGAGCACCGACTTGGTCAAAATGGAATAGAAGACTTTAAGAAACACCCTTTTTTCAATGGAATTGATTGGGATAATATTCGAAACTGTGAAGCACCTTATATTCCAGAAGTTAGTAGCCCAACAGATACATCGAATTTTGATGTGGATGATGATTGTTTAAAGAATTCTGTAAGTATGACATTGCAATGTGGTTTTGAAGCAGTTTTATGGACCTCCTTATCAATTACCAGATAGTTATCGTGGCTTCGTAGTATTTATTTTCTCATACTTTGAGAAGTTGAGAGAATTCACTGAGGTGAACATGTTTATTTATGACAAGGAGCAAGATTAAACTTCACGTATTTACCTATTAGATCAGTTATGCCATGAGGTTTCCTAGGAAAAGGAGAAATCAGATGCTTAGAAAAGTGGATTTCGTGATGGCGGAGTGAGTTTGGCAAATCTCTCCTTAAAAAGTTCCATGATACTGGACAAATTGTCAAAAACAACCATTTTGGGGCTTGACAACTCAACCCAAGGGAAAGAAATTGAGAAGCATTTATTTATGAGAAACTGAACTTTGGTCAAAAACTGTCCCACCCCATTCCTTCAGCCTGGTTGGGGCCATCAAGCTGCTGGCAGGAGGCTGACTTGATTTGGAGAGCTCCCATACCCAGGGGTGTTGCCACTAAAAGTAGTAAATTGGTAGGAAGGGAAGTGGGGAAAATTCTATAGCCTTGCTATCCTGAGGTTGTAAGCTCCTTGGGGCTAGTGGCAGACTAGCAGAGTCGCCAAACGCTGGACCACTTTTAGCTTGTGGGCTGACATAGGTCATCAACCTCTGCTCTACACCTTTAGGTTACACTGTTACAATTTAGGACAATAAGAACATAAAATTTTATAGATGCCCTTTTAGCCTTCTTAATTTGAGCTTTATTTTTTTCTTCCATTATTTTATTTCTTATGGTTTTAATTCTGCACTAAAAATTTGTATATTGATTTTCTATCACTGTTCACTGTTCAATAAATGGCATATGCAAAGAGGTAAAGATTTTTTCTGCTTCTTTCTCCAGACCTCCAAAAAAAAAAAAAAAAATTAAATGGACTTTCCTCATCAGTTTTTTATTATATAAGAATTACATTTACTGTAAACAGAAATTTGCATCTTTCCAAATTAAATACATAGTACAGTCGATTCTGATTATGGTAGTTACATGTTCCATAAAGTTCCTGTGTGTGCTGTAGTTGTGAATATTGAACCATTGTTCCTAGGGGGAAATACAGGGGTAGGTTCTTTTGAGCCTCTGGTCATTTCATTCAACCAGTAGTATGTAACCTTGTTTTATGTATGTTTTTCTTTAAAGAAACCTTATTGAATACATATATTGTTGATTAATTCACAGCAAGTTCACAGCCAACAGCAGTGTAACTTGAGTCGGAGCAAAGCTTTTCTAACACACATACATATTTGTCAGGCACATCACAGCTGTCTTGCTTAGAAACCATCTAGATGGCCGTTCTGCGCTATGCGTGGAGGACATTTTAAACAACACAGTCACCCATAAAAAGCAGAAAAATCTGAAAGACGTGGCACATGCAGACCTTGGAAGGAATATTTTTTGTCGTATCAGAGCTGAAACAAGAAGGCAGAGTATCTCCTTGTTCAGTCCCAGCTGGAAACTTAGGCATCAGGCAGCTCAAAAAAATGTTTTTGTTCTGCATGTGTCTGCTAGTGATTGCAGAAGCACTGTGAATATTGATTTTGGGTTACAAATAATTTTTAGCAATGAGGCAAATATGCACGTATGCATACATGAATAATCACTGGGCTCTCAATGTCAGACTTTCCATCTGGAGTTTAATTTTATTAGAATATTACAGTGGCAGTGCTCTTGTTTGGATTCTAGATCACTGCACATCTGCACCAGACTTAATATGTGTTTCTAAATTGAACAGCCGTGTATTTCCTATTGATCGTTAATATTATAGGCCAACCTACAGATCACGTTTATTTATTTCTTACCAGATGTGTTTTCCTCCTTCAGGAAACGATGCCCCCACCCACACATACTGCATTTTCTGGCCACCACCTGCCATTTGTTGGTTTCACATATACTAGTAGCTGGTAAGTTGGAAAAGTTAACATAATTTGGACAACTTAAAGCAAATGAAGATAAATTTAAGAAATATATAAGAAAGCCTTGTAAGTCAAAACAATTTTTAAATAGAGGCCGAAGCTACTGCTTGACCAAGTTAGATGTTCTGTAATGAGTAGAACATAGGAGAATCTTGGATCATTTTGGAGGAGAAATGGAGCTCACAGTGTTCCTGTTGGCACTGGGGCAGGAATCGAAGTGTCTTCTGCATTAGCAAATACACTCCGGGGGGGCCAAGTGCCAGCACCAGCCACCTTAGTCCTATTTTCACGGACCACTTCCCCGTCCGCCTTCCCTGGTGTAAGCAGAGTATGATTGTCCTCAGTCCTTGTGTGCCCTCCCTCGGGTCCTTGACTGCCTCCTGGTCTCCTGCGTGGTTCTGCTGAGTTGACATCATTAGTACAGTTCAGGTTTCTGCTCAGACCCATGCAGTTCAGTGTCCAGAGAAAAGCATCTGACCAGGTCTCACCTTCCGCGGTCATGATTACCAACCTCTAGGACCCTTCTTGTGCCTGTGCCCGCTCTTCTGCTCTCCCTTGATGAGCTCACTTAACCTTGCACGGAGAGGTGGAGGCAGGCAGTGTTCACATGCTCCTCTGCATGGTCCTGCCTGCCCGTCTCGGTACCCAAGCACTCGCCTGTGCAGACGCCCAGTAGGGGCTCCCAGTCAGTCCTGGCTTGTGTGTCTCCTCTCAGGCTGGGCATCATAGCTCCTTCCCATCATAGCACTGCCGTCTCTTACCTTCCAGGCTGCTTTCCTGACTCCTCCCCTTTCTGGCCAGTCCTTCTCTGTCTCTACAGCTGAGGCCTTCTGACCTCATCTCTCTGGGCCCCACAGCTTCGTCTTGGGACCCTTTCCACTGATACTGTGGTGCACCCCCAGATATTTGCTGATGATGCCTGAATGTGAGACCCTTCTGCTCTTTCCTACTTAAAACCCACCCAACCACCTACCTCAAATGTTTATAATCTCGTCTCCTAGATTTCTCTGAACCTGTCTGACTGGTCCTGCTAGAAGATAAGTCTATAAGGGAACGTGTCATTCCCTTATATTCCTCAGCCTTGAAATTGTGACTTCCTGGCAAACTGTCTTCTGCAGCATCACTCCTGGCGTGATACTTGGTGATTGTAAAATGCACTCGGCAAACCTCTTACTGTTTAGGACCCATTGCCCCAGTCTCCCAACTCCAGCAGCTCATATCTTAATCAAAACCAACACTCTTACAAGAAAGACCCTGCATGACTGGCTCACTTTCTCTTTCCTACCACTCTTAACCTTGCCGACTCTGCTCCAGTCACACAGGGCTCTTTTCTGGCCTGGGACCATACCAGACCTATTCCTGCTTCAGGCTCTTGCGCTTGTGTTCCACCTGCTTGGAATGTTCCCCTCCCCCCAGTATCCCCCCCCCCTCCCCGCCACTACCCCGTTACTCCCTCTGGACTTTATTGGGAGTTCTGCCCTGAGTGATAGCCTCCTGGCCACTTTATCTAGATTTCTACTTTTTCCCCCTCAATACTACCCCCACCCTTTCCTTATTTTGTCCTTAGTATTCAGCACTGCTTAATGCCCTAAATATTTTACTTATCTCATATGTTCCTGTCTCCATCATGAGAACAGAAGCAAGTGGCGATTTTGCTCCCTGCTAAATGTTCAACACTTCAAGTATTTTTCATTAAATTATATTGAATTAAAGGAAGCATTTCACTTTTGAATCCAAATTCTGATGAAGAGGACCATGGTGTATGCTTTTGACTCCTGTTTCACTTACGTGGTCACCTTGTGTTCAGTAAACATCATTTTATAATGTGTGGCTATTGAAATTTAAGATAATTTGGACAATTTATTAATTTTATAAAATACTTCTAAAAAGTGGTCTGTGTTGAGATTTGCACACAATGTGTTTTCCTGTCACCCTACACAGTTAACTGTAGCTAGATACCGCAATCCGTGTTTTAAGTAGACAGCTGCAGAAGGCTCTGTTTCTTGAGACGTTCTTTTCTCCGTGAACTCATGTTTTTATGTTTCTTCAGCGTTCTTTCTGATCGGAGCTGTTTACGGGTCACAGCCGGTCCCGCGTCCCTGGACCTTGACGTCAGTGTCCAGAGGACTCTAGACAACAATCTGGCGACCGAGGCGTACGAGAGGAGGATCAAACGCCTTGAACAGGAAAAACTTGAGCTGAGTAGAAAACTTCAAGGTAAACAAATGTTAATAATGGTACCTTTTCTTTTGAAGTTGGACTCAGTTTGAAGAACTGTTGATTATGAGGGGCCGTTTTATCTTGAAAAGAAATTTCTGGAAAAAATCCAGTTGAAAGGGCACCTGGGTGGCTAAGTGGGTTAAGCCTCTGCCTTCAGCTCAGGTCTTGATCCCAGGGTCCTGGGATTGAGCCCCATGTCAGGCTCTCTGCTCAGCAGGGAGCCTGCTTTCCCCTCTCTCTCTGCCTGCCTCTCTGCCAACTGGTGATCTCTCTCTCTCTGTGTCAAATAAATAAATAAAATCTTTAAAAAAAATACAGTTGAAGACTCATCCGGAAAACAGAATAATACTGTTTATGTAGACTCATGACCTTAACAGTATGACCTGGTGTAGCGTTCATTTCCCCACAGGTACATATGTGCGCACATGAACTCGTCTGGGGAGGAGATGGGGCTGCTTCCGGGAAAGGAGCCCTTCCCATCCCAGTGTAGCCTTGGGGATCACTGTCCTATTTCCTCAGCCTTGAATTTGTGACTTCCTGGCAAATATCTTCTGTTGCATCACTCCTGGCGTGATACTCGGTGATTGTAAAATGCACTGAGCAAACTTCTTACTGTTCTGACTTCTCTTGTCTCTTAATTCTTTTTTTTTTTTTTTTAAGATTTTATTTATTTATTTGACAGAGAGAAATCACAAGTAGATGGAGAGGCAGGCAGAGAGAGAGAGGAAAGCAGGCTCTCCGCTGAGCAGAGAGCCCGATGTGGGACTCGATCCCAGGACCCTGAGATCATGACCTGAGCCAAAGGCAGCGGCTTAACCCACTGAGCCACCCAGGCGCCCCTAGTCTCTTAATTCTTATACGTCCAAGGATCTTGTCCTCTGCTCTACCTAATCCGCTCCTGTCTTGAGACTACAGTATCCAGAACTCTTTATTAATCTCAATTTCTTTTTTCTTAAGTCTTCTTTGCTTTTTAAGATTTTATTTATTTGTCAGAGAGAGCGCGTGCACACAAGCAGGGGTAACAGCAGGCAGAAGGAGAAGCAGGCTCCCCGCTAAGCAGGGCGCCCGATGTGGGGTTCGATCCCAGATCCTGGGATCATGACCTGAGTCGAAGGCAGAGGCTTAACCAACTGAGCCACTCAGGTGCCCCTAATCTCAACTTCAAGCAAACTCTGCATTATCTCCTGTTCGTAGCTAGTTCACTCCCTTGGGTGACTCCTGCATTCCTTCTGTCCCACTGGTACCTGGAGCTCTGTCCCCCTCACCCTGTGCCCTCCATCCTTCCATAGTCAGTTGTAATCAGACCCTTACTCGGATACTAACATTTGTTGCTCTGACGTCTGTCTGTCACACTCCCTTGCCAGAACCGCAGCCCTGTTGACCTGCATTCTGTCTGAGACCGTGTGAGTGAAGGTAACAGTCTTAGGACAGGCAGGTGCCGACTGATCCCACTTGAGATTCAGGAGGATGGATCTTGAGTCCCATCTCAGTGAGTGCTGCCCAGCCGTCCTGCTTCCCAGGCTGCGGCTTCTCACCTGTCAGCATCTGACCCAGTTGAGGATCCCTCACCCCCCCACCCCACCCCTTGCAACAGCTCTTTCTTTTTTTGTCTTCTGGGACACTTGAATCTCCTGGTTTTCTTTTTCCTCATAAACCAGTTATTCTGTCTCGCTTCCTGGGTTCTCCTGGACTTTTTGGCCTGTGCATGTCGGGGTCCCCCACAGCAGTCCAGGCTCTTGGGTGTTCAGAACTACAACCTTCCAGGCATCTTTAAGCCCTTTCCTTCTGTCACACCTCCCATCTCACCCGTCAGCAAACCCGGGCAGCTCTGGCGCCAGAGAAGATCCAGAGTCCAGTCCCCACTGGGGCCGTCACCCTCACCGCCACCGTCACCCACCTTCTTGTAACCGTTTTCTAGCTGCTCTCCCTGCCTTACCTCGCCACCACCTCCCCCACCGTTCCTTCTGTTTCTAGCCTCCGTGGGCTGTTCTTTCCACAAATCAGGCATGTCCCCACCTCAGGGTCTTCGCATCAGCTGTTGCCCTGCCTTAAATTTTCTTCCTTTGGTGTCCCATGACTCCTTCCCTTACCTCTTTCAGGTCTTTATTTGAGTGTTACCTTGAAATGAGGCCTTCCTGACCGCTCTGTTTAAAACGTAATCTTGGGGATGCCTGGGTGGCTCAGGTCGTGATCCCAGCGTCCTGGGATCAAGTCCCACATTGGGCTCCTTGCTCGGCAGGGAGCCTGCTTCTCCCTCTGCCTCTGCCTGCCTCTCTCTCTGCCTGTGCTCGCTCACTCTCTCTCCCTCTATCCCTGAAAAATAAATAAATAAAATCTTAAAAAAAAAAAAAAGTAATCTTGCTTTATCTCCAGCACTTACTCTCCCTCTTTCCTCCTTTATTTTCTCCAGAGCAAAGGACAAAACGTACGATTTATTTTACTTACTCCATTTGTGAATGAAGGAATGTATGAATAAATAATCAAAAAACTTGTAACTCTTAAGAGTGAAAGAAGTAAGTTTTATAACAACAAAATTTTGCTGTTATGCTTTTATAGGCTCTGTGGAGAAAAAAACTGCAGACACCAATAAAACAGACTGATTCTATTTTTCAATAAGTTGCTAAGATCTCTGCATGTGGATTACTACTTCTTTGTGTTGAAAGTTGTTAGTTTTGACTTTTTAATGCAATATATTTACCATATATCATTGTATAAATTTACTATGTACACCTTGTTAATTCGGTACATTTATATATTGTAGTAAAATTGTAGTGATGTTTGGTACTTCTGGCGTGTACATAATTACAGTACAGCATTGTAATCTGTGTTTATGACCCTGTGCATTAGGTCTCTGTGACTTATTTACTACTTGTTGCGAGTTGGTACCCTTAAACCACATCAGTCTCATGTGCCCACTCCTGCCCCATCCCCTGGTAACCACAGTGTTACTGTTTTTCACAAGTTTGACATTTTAATTTATTTTTTTAAATTAAATTTTATTTTTTCTGTATTCCAGGATTCGTTGTTTATGCACCATACCCAGTGCTCCATGCAGTACATGCCCTCCTTCGTACCCACCACCAGGCTCAGCCATCCACCCCCCCCCCCCCCACAAAACCCTTAGTTTGTTTCTCAAGAGTCCACAGTCTCTCATGGTTTGTCTCCCCCTCTGACTTCCCCCAATTCACTTTTCCTTTCCTTCTCCTAATGTCCTCCATGTTACTCCTTCTGCTCCACAAGTAAGTGAAACCTCATGATAATTGACTTTCTCTGCTTGACTTCTTTCACTCAGCATAGTCTCCTGGAGAGGATGTGGAGAAAGGGGAATGTTCCTCTACGCTGTTGGTGGGAATGCAAGTGGTGCAGCCACCTTGGAAAGCAGTGTGGAGATTCCTTAAGAAATTAAAAATAGAGCTACCGTATGACCCTGCAGTTGCACTACTGGGTATTTACCCCAAAGATACAGATGTAATAGGTTTGACTTTTTTAGATCTCATGTGTAAGTGATGTGCTGCAGTTCTTACCTTTCTCTGACTGACTGAGCATCCACCATCCATATTGTCACAAATGGCAGGAGACTCTCCTTGCTCGGGGCTGAATAACATTCCATTGTGTACTTATACCCCATCTTTTTTAACCATTCATCCATTGATGAGACTTTAGGTTGTTACCATATCTTGGTTATTGTGAATAAGTTAACATGAGAGTGCGCGTATCTCTTCGAAATCCCACTTGCATTTCCTTTGAGTCTATAACCAGGCGTGGAATTGCTGGATGGTCTGCCAGGTGGATTTTTAATTTTTTTCAGGAAAAAATTAAAATAAAGTAATGTTTTCACTTGTGCTTGGACCAGTTTACATTTCCCCCAACTGTGTTCCCTTTTCAATCCATCTCCGTCAGCACCTACTGTCTCTTGTCTTCTTGATAGCCCTTCTGACAGTGTGCGCGTAAGTCATGACATTGTGGTTTTGATTTGCATTTCCCTGATGATGAGTGATGGTAAGCATATTTTCATGTGCCTCTTGTCCATTTTGAAGTACTCTTTGAAAAAGCATCAACTTAGTTCTTCTGGCCGTTTTTAAATTGGATTTTTTTTTTTTGTCATTAAGTTGTACAAGTTCCTCATATATTTTGAATATTATTAGCTCCTTATCCGATATATCACTTAGAAAAGTTTTCTCCCATTCTGTAGGTTGCCTTTTCATTTTGCTAGTTGTTTCTTTTGCCTTATAGAAGGGAGCTTTGAGTTTCATGTAGTCCCATTTGTTGATTTTAGCTTTTGGTGTTTGTGCTTTTGGCATCATATCTAAAATATCATTGCCAAGACCAATGTCTGGGAGCTTCTAACTTATGTGTTCTCAAAGTCTTGCTCTCAGGTCTTATGTTTAAGTCTTTGATCTCTTTTGAGTTGATTTTTGCAAGTGGCCTGAGAAGAGCCCATTTTCATTGTTCTGCATGTGTTTCGCCGGTTTTCCCAGCACCATTTGTTGGAGAGATTATCTTTTCTCCATTGGGTGTTTTTGGCTCCATTGTTGAATATTAGTTGACCATCTATGCCAGCATTTCACCCTGGGCTCTCTGTTTTGTTCTGCTGCTCTGTGTGTCTGTTTTTGTACCAGTAACATGTTGTTTTATTACTGTAGCTTTGTAATATAGTTATTAGGAAGTGTGATGCCGCTAGCTTTGTTCTTTTTGTCGGGGGCGCTCTGTCTCTCAGGGTCTTTTGTGATCCCACAACAAATTTTAAGGTTGTTTCTTCTATTTCTGTGAAGAATCCCTTGGGTGTTTTGATGAATATTAAATCTGTAACATGGCTTTGGGTATTATAAATGTTTTAATGATATTCTTCTGATCTGTCAATATGCAATAGTTTTCCATTTGTTTCATCTTAAATTTCTTTCAGCAGAATCTTACAGTTTGTATTGTACAGATCTTTCCCTTACCTGGCTAAATTTTTGCTGAGTATTTTGTTGTTTTTTGATGCTACTGTGAACGGGATAGTTTTCTTTCTTTTTCAGATGTTTCATCATGAGGAAAACAGTAGAGTGATATGTATTGATTTTGAATCCTGCAACTTTACTGAATTTGTGGATCAGTTCCAAGAGTTATCTTGGTTTGCTCTTTGGGATTTCCTGTATATAAAATCAACAAATAGGACTAATATTATTTACTCCTTTCTCATTTGACAGACTTTTATTTCTTTGCCTTGCCTGACTTCTCTAGCTATATTAAATAAGAGTGGAGAGAGTGGGCATCCTTGTTTTGTTCCTGATTTTAGAGGAAAAGCTTTCAGTTTTTCTCCATTAAATGTGAGGTTAGCTTTCAGTTTGTTGCAAGTGGCCTTTATTTTGTTGAGCTATGTTCCTTTTATATCCAGCCTGCAAAGGGTTTTTATTATGAAAGGATGTTGCATTTTTTCAGATGCTTTTATTGTGTCTATTGAGATGATCATGTGATTTTTGGCTTTCATCTTATTGGGGTGATATATTACATTTATTGATTTGCATATGTTAGACCATCCTTGAATCCCAGGGATAAATCCTGTTTTTCCTGGTATATAATCCTGTGAATGTGTTCTTGAATTCAGCATGCTAATATTTTAATGAGAATGTTTGCATCTATACTCACCAGGGATATTGGTCTACAGTTTTCTTGTGGTTGTCTTTTCTCTTTTTTGGTATAAAGGTAATACTGGCCTTATTGAATGAGTTTGGAAGTGTTTTGTCCTCATTATTTTAAATAGGTTGAGGAGGATTGTTAATTTTTCTTAATTTTTCTTAAAATGTTTGGTTGAATTCACCAGTGAAGCTGTCATTTCCTAAGGATTTCTGTATTGGGAGGTTTTTGATTACTGATTCAATCTCATTACTCGTTATTGGTCTGTTCAGACTTTGTTTCTTCCTGATTCAGTCTTTGTGGGTTGTGTATTTCTAGAAGTGTATCCATCTCTTCTAGGTTATGTAATTTCCTGGCCTATAATTGTTCATAGTTGTCCATTATGATCTTACATATTTTGGTAGTATCAGTTGTAATGTCTCATTTTAAATTTTATTCTAGTCTCTTTTTAAATTTTCTTTAAGATTTTATTTATTTGACAAAGAGAGAGAGAGAGAGAGAGAGAGATACAGTGTGCACAAGCAGGGGGAGCAGCAGAAGCAGAGGGAGAAGCAGGCTCCCTACTGAGCATGGGGCCTGATTCGGGACTCGATCCCAGGACCCTGGGACCATGACCCGAGCCGAAGGCAGACGCTTAAATGACTGAGCCACCCAGGCACCCTCTCCTTTTTTTATTAGTGTAATTAAAGTTTTGTCGGTGTGGTTTATCTTTTCAAAGAACCAATTCTTAGTTTCTTTGATCTTTTCTGTTTTCCTGGTCTCTGTTTCATTTGTTTTTGCTCTGAACCTTATTTTTTCTTGTCATTTGCTAATTTTGGGGTTAATGTGTTCTTTTTCTAAAGGTCTTTGAAATATAAGTTAGGTTATTTGAAATCTTTCTAATTTCTTAATATGTTCATTTGCTGGTATAAACTTTCTCTCAGAGCTGCTTAATCCATCCATTCCACAAATTTGATGTGTTGCATTTTCATTTTCATTTGTTTGAAAAAATTTTTTATTTCTTTTTATTTCTTCTTTGACCCAGTGGTTGTTTAAAATTATTTAATTTCCACATATTTGTAGATCTTCTCACTTTCCTCTTGATTTCTAATTTCATACCACCCTGGTCAGAAAAGATAGTAGAATTTCTTCTTAAATTTTCTAATATTTGTTTTGTATCCTATCATAGGATCTGTCCTGGGGAATGTCCTGTGTGTGCTTGTGAAGCTTGTGTATTTTGCTTCTGGTAGATGGAATGTTCTGTAATGTCTGTTCAAAGTCCATTTGTTCCAAAGTTGGGTTCGATTGCAACATTGCTTTGTAGATTTTCTGTCTGGATGATTCATCTGTTGCTGATAGTGCGGTAGTGAAGCCACCACCATTATTGTACTGTCTGCTTCTTCTTTAAGATCTACAATCTATAATTGTACATATTTACAATTATTGTATCTTCATAATGTATTGACCCCTTTATCATTATGTAATGATCTTTATCTCATTTCCATTTCTGGCCTGAAGCCTATTTTGTCTGATGTAAGTATGGCTATCTCCACTTTGTTTTGGTTTTCACTTGCTTGGATACTTGAAATATTATCTTCCATCCTTTCACTTTGAGCCTGTGTGTATCTTCCAAGCTCATGAGTCTCCTTTAAGCAGCATATACTTGGGTCTTGTTTTTTTGTTTTTTATTTTTAGAGAGAAAGAGTGTGCATTTGCACAAGCAAGGGGTGAGGAAGGGTAGAAGGAGAAAATCTAGAGTAGACTCCATGCCTAGTTTGTGGCTCCATCTCATGACCCTGAGATCATGACCTGAACCAAAATCAAGAGTCCAGTGCTTAACCATCTCAACCACTCAGATGTGCCTTGTTCTTGTCTTTGTTTTGTTTTTAATCCATCCAGCCATTCTGTGCCCTTTTTATTAGTGACATCAATCCATTTATGTTTAGAGTGATTATTGATATTTAAGCACTTACTACTGCTGTTTTTATGTCTTGCCTCCTGGTTATTTTGTCTCTCTATTGTTTCTTTTCTTTTTTTTTTTTTTTTTTGAAGATTTTATTTATTTATTTGAGAGAAAGAAAGAGATAGAGATGGCAAGAGAAAGCACAAGCAGGGAGGGAGAGGGAGAAGCAGACTTCTCACTGAGCGGGGAGCCCAGTGTGGCGCTTGATCCCAGAACCCTGGGATCATGACCTGAGCCAAAGGCAGACACTTAAATCGACTGAGCCATCCAGGTGCCCCTCCATTGTTTCTTTTAACTTTTGTTTCTCTCTACCTTTCAGTTGGTGATTTTGCATGATAATATGCTCCTTCTTCCCCTTTATTGATTGATTGATTATGTTATATTTGTCACCATATAGTACATTATCAGTTTTTGATGTACTGTTCCATGATTCATTGTTTGCATATAATGCACAGTGCTCCATGCAATCTGTGCCCTCCTTAATACCCATCACCAGGCTCACCCATTCCTCTATCCCTCTCCCTTCTAAAACCCTATCTTTGTTTCCCAGAGTCCATAGTCATCTCTTGTGGTTCATCTCCCACTTTATTTCTCCCCCTTCATGTTTCTCTTCCTTCTCCTAATGTCCTCCATGCTATTCCTTATGTTCCACAAATAAGTGAAACCATATCATAATTGACTTTCTCTGTTTGACTTATTTCACTCAGCATAATTTCCAGTCCCATCCATGTTGATGCAACAGTTGTGTATTCATCCTTTCTGATGGCTGAGTAATTCCATTGTGTATATGGACCACGTCGTCTTTATCCATTCATCTGTTGAAAGGCATCTTGGCTCTTTTCACAGTTTGGCTCTTGCGGACTTTGCTGCTATTAACATTGGGGTACAGATGGCCCTTCTTTTCACTTTATCTGTATCTTTGGGATAAATACCCAGTAGTGCAATTCCTGGGTCATAGGATAGCTCTATTTCTTATTTTTTGAGGAACCTCCATACTGTTTTCCAAAGTGGCTGCACCAATTTGCATTCCCACCAACAGTGTAAGAGGGCTCCCCTTTCGCCATAACTACTCTAACATTTGTTGTTTCGTGCCTTGTCGATTTTTGCTAGTCTAACTGGTATAGGGTCTTATCTCCATTTAGTTTTGATTTGAATCTCCCTGATGGCTAATGATGATAAACACATTTTCTGTATCTGTTCGCCAATTGTATGTCTTATTTGGAGAAGTGTCTGTTCATCTCTTCTGCCCATTGTTTTGACCTGGTTATCTGTTTTTTGGGTGTTGAGTTTGAGGAGTTTATTTATAGATCTTGGATATCAGCCCTTTGTCTGTAGTGTCATTTGGGAATATCTTCTCCCATTCTGTGGATTGCCTCTTTGTTTTGTTGACTGTTTCCTTTGCTGTGCAGAAGCGTTTTATCTGAATGAAGTCCCAAAAGCTCATTTTCACTTTTGTTTCCCTTGCCTTTGGAGATGTGTGTCTTGAAAGAAGTTGCTGTGGTCGATGTCAAAGAGCTTACTGCCTATGTTCTCCTTTAGGATTCTGATAGATTTCTGTCTCACATTGAGGTCTTTCATCCATTTAGAGTTTATCTTTGTGTATTGTGTAAGAGAATGGTCCATTTTCATTCTTCTGTAGATAGTTGTCCAGTTTTCCCAGAACCATTTATTCAAGAGACTTTTTTCCATTGGATATTTTTTCCTGCTTTGTCAAAGATTAGTTAACCAGAGAGTTGAGAGTCCATATCTGGGCTCTCTACTCTTTTCCACTGGTCTATGTGTCTGTTTTTGTGCCAATACCATACCATGCTGTCTTGGTGATCACAGCTTTGTAATACAGCTTGAAATCAGGCAACATAATATCCCTAGCTTTGTTTTTCTTTCTCAACATTTCCTTAGCAATTTGGGGTCTTTTCTGGTTCCATACAAATTTTGGTATTATTTATTCCAGCATTTTGAAAAATGCTGTTGGTATTTTGATCGGTATGGCATTGAAAGCATAGATTGCTCTGGGCAATATAGGTATGTTAATTCAACAAACAAATGTTCAAAAACAATGTTTATTCTTCAGATCCATGAGCATGGAATGCTTTTCCATCTTTTTGTGTCTTCTTCAATTTCTTTCATGAGTATTTTGTAGTTCCTAGAGTATAGATCCTTTACCTCTTTGGTTAGATTTATTCCCAGGTATCTGATGGTTTTTCTTGCTATTGAAATTGATTCTCTAATTTATCTTCCCACAGTTTCACTGTTTGTGTATAAGAAAGCAACTGATATCTGTGCATTTATTTTGCATCCTGTCACATTACTGAATTGCTGTATGAGTTCTAGTAATTTGGGGATGGAGACTTTCCAATTTTCCACATAGAGTATCACGTCATCTGCGAAGATGCCAATTTGAATACCTTTTATTTCTTTTTCCTGTCTGATTGCTTTTGCTAGGACTTCTGGTACTGTGTTGAACAATAGTGGTGGGAGTGGGCATCCTTTTCCTATTCCTGATCTCATTGGGAAGGCTCTCAGCTTTTCCCCATTGAGAATGATATTCACTGTGGGTTTTTCATGGATAGATTTTATGAAGTTGAGGAATGTTCCCTCTGTCCCTATTCTCTGAAGAGTTTTAATGAGGAAAGGATGCTGTATTTTGTCAGGTGCTCTTTCTGCATCAATTGAGAGGACCCATGTGGTTCTTGTCTCTTTTCTTATTTATGTGCTCTACTGCATTGATTTTTGAATGTTGAATCACCCTTGCAACCCAGGGATAAATCCCATCTGTTCATGGTGGATAATGTTTTTAGTATATTGTTGGATTCTGTAAGCTAGGATCTTGTTGAAAATCTTGGCATCCATATTCATCAGGGATACTGGTCTGAAATTCTCCTTTTTGATGGGGTCTTTGCCTGGTTTGGGGATCAGGGTAATGTTGGCTTTGTAAAAAGAGTCTGGAAGTTTTCCTTCTGTTTCTATTTTTTGAAACCGCTTCAGGAGAATAGGTATTATTTCTTCTTTGAATGTTTCTTAGAATTCCCCAGGAAATCCTTCAGACCCTGGACTCTTGTTTTTTTCAGAGGTTTTTGATCACTGCTTCAGTCTTGTTACTGGTTATGGGTCTATTCAAGTTGTCAGTTTCTTCCTGTTTCCTTCTTGGTGGTTTCTAGGTTTCTAGGAATGCATCCATTTCTTCCATATTGCTTAATTTATTGTCATATAGCTGTTGATAATTTATAATAATTGTATTTATTTCTTTGCTGTTAGTTGTGATTCCTCCCCTTTCATTCATCATTTTATTATTTGGGTCCTTTCTCTTGTGGCCAGTGGTTTATTGATCTTATTGATTCTTTCAAAGAAGCAGCTTCTAATTTCATTAACGTGTTCTACTCTATTGTGGTATCTAATTCATTGATCTTTGCTTTTATCTTAATTATTTCCCTTCTTGTGTGTGGGTTAGGCTTAATATGTTGTTAATTCTCCAGATCTTTAAGGTGTAAAGATAGTTTGTGTATTCGGGATTTTTCTATAGTTTTGAGTGAGGCTCGGATGGCTATATATCCCACCCCACCACCACCGCCTTTGCCTTATCTCATAGGTATTGGATTGATGTGTCTTTGTTCTCACTGAATTGACTTAAGTTCTTTGATTTCCTGATTGAGCCAAACATTCTTTTTTTTTTTTTAAGATTTTATTTATTTATTTGAAAGAGAGAGAGGGAACACAAGCAGGGGGGTGTGAGAGGGAGAAGCAAGCTTCCCACTGAGCAGGGAGCCCAATGCGGGGCTCCTGGGGCTCCTCCATCCCAGGACCCCAGGATCATGACCTGAGCCAAAGGCAGACACTTAATGACTGAGCCACTCAGGCACCCCTGACCCAAACATTTTTGAGCAGGAGGGTCTTTAGCTTCCTAGTGTTTGAATCCCTTCCAATCTTTTTCTTGTGCTTGAGTTCCAGTTTCAAAGCATTGTGGTCTGAGAATATGCAGGGAATCATCTCAATCTTTAGGTTTCGGTTGAGACCTGATTTGTGATCCAGTATGTGGTCTCTTCTGGAGAAAGTTCCATGTGTGCTCAAGAAGAATGAGTGTTCTGTTGTTTTAGGGTGGAATGTTCTGAATATACCTATGAGGTCCATCTGGTCCAGTGTGTCATTCAAAGCTCTTGTTTCTTTGTTGATCTTCTGCTTAGTTGCTCTGTCTTTTGCTGAGAGTGGAGCGTTAAGGTCTCCTACAGTTATTGTATTATTATCAATATGTCTCTTTATTTTGGTTAACAGTTGGCTTATGTAGTTGGCTGCTCCCATATTGGGGGCATAAATATTTACAATTGTTAGATCTTCTTGGTGGATAGACCCTTCCAGAATGATTTAGTGTCCTTCTGTATCTCTGACTACAGTCTTTAACTTAAAATCTAATTTTACTGATATGAGAATTGTTACCCCAGCTTTTTTTTGAGGCCCGTTGACATGAAAGGTGCTTCTCTACCCCTTCACTTCCAGTCTGGATGTATCTTTGGTTCCAAATATGTCTCTTGTAGATAGTAGTCTTTTTATCCAGTCTGCAACCCTGTGCTGTTTTATGGGAGCATTGAGGCCATTCATGTTGAGAGTGATTATTGTTAAGATTCTATTATCATCATGTTGCCTATGAAGTTCTTGTTTCTATGGTTTGTCTCTGTGTATCTCTGTTCTGAATCACTCTTGGGGTCTTTCTCCTTTTATAGAACCCCTCTTAATATTTTTTGCAGGACCAGCTTGGTGGTCATGTGCTCTTTTAGTCTCTCCTGGCCCTGGGAGCTTCTTACTTCTCCATCTATTCTGAATGACAGCCTTGCTGGATAAAGAATTCTTGGCTGCATGTTCTTCTCATTTAATACCCTAAATATGTCTTGCCAGCCCTTTCTGGCATGCCATGTCTCTGTGGATAGGTTTGATGTTATTCTGATGTTCCTCCCTTTTTATGTAACGAATCTCTTCCCCCTAACTGCCCTTAAAATGGTTTCCTTGATTCTACGATTTGTGAGTTTTACTATTACATACCTGGGCATTGACCTACCCTCCTTGATCTTGGGGGATGTCCTCTCTGCCTCTGAGACACGATTGCTTGTGTCATTCTCCAGATTGGGGAAGTTCTCGGCTATAATTGTTTTTTAAAAGATTTTATTTATTTATTTGACAGACAGAGATCCCAAGTAGGCAGAGAGGCAAGCAGAGAGAGAGGGGAGGAAGCAGGCTCCCTGACGAACAGAGAGCCCGATGCGGGGCTTGATCCCAGGACCCTGGGATCGTGACCTGAGCCGAAGGCAGAGGCTTTAACCCACTGAGCCACCCAGGCGCCCCTCTCGACTATAATTTGATCAAATATATCTTCTAGTCCTTTCTCTCTCTCCACCCCCTCAGGGTTCCCAATAATTCTGACATTGAACGTTTCATGGCATCATTTATTTATCTAATTCTGTTTTCATGGATTTTAAGCTGTTTGTTCCAGGCATCCTCCTGATCCTTCCTTTCTGTCAGTTTGTCTTCAAGATCACTAACTTGTTCTTCTACCTCATTTACCCCAAGTGTTAGTGAATCTAGATTAGATTGTATCTCATTGATAGCATTTTTAAGTTCTGCCAAATCTGCTCTCTTCTGCCCTTAACAAATCTATGTTGCCATTAATAGTTTTCTCCAGCCTGAATTTTGTCTTCATAACTGCTACTTTGAAGTCTATTTCTGACACCTTGCTTTAAATCCATATCTATTAGATCTGCTGGAGAGTCTCTTGTCTCTGGATCCTTTCTTTGTTGAGAATTTCTCTAACTTGTCATTTTGTTGAGTTGTGGTTGAGGGGTGGTACAGCCGGAAATACCAACCACTGTCCACGCAAGGTGCACCCTGGGATGTTTCTGAGCATTTGGAAGTCACCGCCAAAAAGAAGAAAAAAAAATCCCAACCAAAATGAGCCCCAAGAGTAAGATTGTTTTTTTTAAGATTTTATTTATTTATTTGACAGAGATCACAAGTAGGCAGAGAGGCAGGCCGAGAGAGAGGGGGAAGCAGGCTTCCCTCTGAGCAGGGAGCCTGATGTGGTGCTTGATCCCAGGACCCTGAGATCAAGACCTGAGCCGAAGGCAGAGGCTTTAACCCACTGAGCCACCCAGGCACCCCCCCCCACAAGAGTAAGATTTATAAAGTATAACACCAAAAACAAACAGATAAAAAGACCAACAAAAGAAAAAGAAAACCCAAAATAAAAATAATGGCTGGGGGAAGGTGATTATAATCCGTTGATGTGGGCGAGGAAAGTTATTTCAGTTCTTCCTGAGTATATCTTTTTATCTTTGTTTGAGAACTCAACTTTACAGAGATATGGGGAAATTAAAACTGGTATATATATATATATATATGTAGTATTGAGTTGGGGGAAAAAGGACTACATTGAAGCTTATATCTATATGTATTTAAAAAAGGAAAAAAGTATATGTTTGTAAAAGTTCAAGGTAAAAAGTTACTATGCAGTATGTTGTATTAAACATCTAGTTGAACCAAGAAGTAGGTTTAAAAACAAAACAAAACAAGAATCATGAGAAAGAATTAAAAAAAGAGAGAGAGACAAAAGTTGTATCCAAGAAATGTACAGGCTGTGAGGCAATAACAGAAGCTGAATATACTGTTTTCTCCTGGTGTTGGCATTTTACAATTTTATGGGGACCCTATGGTTGTTGTCTTCTTGTTCTTTTGGGTTGTCTTCCAGGGGCGGGGCCTGCCTGCATTGTTTTTCAGTTAATCCTGCTTTGGTGGAGTTGCCATACCCCTTATCAAGGGGCTTGGCTCCATGTAAACCAGTTTATCAGGTTTTTGTACTGTGGAGGCTTTTGTTCTCTGGCAGCTTTTCACCCCTTTTCTATGGAGGGAGTCAGAGCAAAGTAAACTGTCTGCACCCCGACCTCTGCTTCAGAGAGAGGCTTCAGTTTTCTCCTCTCTGAGTCCTCCAGAAGACAGACTCCCTCTCTGCAAGCTCCATTGACCACTGCAGCCTCCTACAGGCGGTTTGTGCCCCCCAGCGACCCTCTCAGTGGTTGCCCTAGGCCCCCGCTTGTCTCTGACCCCCCCATGCCACCAAAACCACAGTGATACTGGCCCAGGTGAGCCTGCCTCCAGTGGCTGCTATTCTGGGGACCGTGGGCTCCACTCCAAGCCAGGTCCTCTCAGGCGTGGCGGCAGGGCCGCCAGTTGCAGAGACCTCTGTCTAAAGTTCGCACCAGGTCCTCTCAGGTGGGAGGGGTAGGGAGGTTCCATGGTTCCAGGAAGGCGGGTGGGCGCTACAGCCTTCCTGGAACCATGGGCATAGATCCGTGCCTGCAGCCCTCCGTCCCAGCAATTGTCCTTAAGCCCCTTTGTTCTGTTTGAGTGCTGTTACCAGTCCCTTTTCCTCTCAAACCACCAGTCTCCGATCTATTGCTGGTCCCCAAGGACATGGCACTTTCGTATGGGGTGTTACTTTCTAGCGGCTTGCTTCTGGTGGCTCCCTTCCCCTTCTGTGTATCCTCCAAAATCTTTCTGCGCAATCCCAACTCCGTCTTTTGTACCTCTTGACCGATGATCCTCTGCCCCTGTAGAGATCCAAACGTGTATGTTCTTACATCTCAGGCTGATTTCGTGGGTGTTGAGAGTGCTCTGATAGATATCCAGCACAGTCAGGGGACTGGTTGAAGTAGTCCCTTCCTCCTCCATCATCTTGCCCCCCCCTCATCTTCTCATCTTAAATGGATGGTTGCATTTGTCTGAATGGGTAAGGGAAGTCCTCCTTCTCCCATTTTCATGTTTTGTGTCTCTGCTCTTGATTTTTGCCTTGTGGTGAGCACGAGGTTAGCATAAAATGTCTCCTGGATAAACTCGTCCCAACCCTATAAGGGTTCCATCCTTTAAGACACCCCTTTCAGGGACACCTGGGTGGCTTAGTTGTTAACTGTCTGCCTTCGGCTCACGTCATGATCCCAGGGTCCTTGGATCAAATCCCACATTGGGCTCCTTGCTCAGCTGGAAGCCTGCTTCTCCCTCTACCTCTGCCTGCCAATGCTCTCTCTCTCTCTTTCTCTCTCTGACAAATAAATAAATAAAATCTTAAAAAAAAAAAAAAGATTCCCCTTTTATATTCCTGGTGTTACAAATTATCTTTATTGTTACAAATTTTTAACCAAGTTGTAGCAGTTATAGTTTTTGTTTGTTTGTTTTTTAAAGATGTTATTTATTTGAGAGAGCATGAGAGGGGTGAGGGGCAGAGGGAGAACCCAACTCCCTGCTGATGTGGGACTTGATCCTGGGACTCCAGGATTATGGCCTGAGCCGAAGGCAGTTGCTTTACAAACTGAGCTACCCAGGTGCCCAGTTATAGTTATTTTTAATGCCCCTTTCCCTTAACATTTATGCTACATTTAAATATGTAACACTATTCTGAAAGAGTTATAGTACTCTAATTCTGAATGTCTGTTTATCATCTTAATCAGAATTTTTTGTGCTTTCATTTTTTTCATTTCAGTTTTAAGAGCTCTTTTCAATAAGGCAGGTCTGGAGCTGGTAAACTCCCCCAGTTAGAGTTTATTTTGGAAAGCCTTTATCTCTCCTTCATATCGGAAGGATAGCTTTGCTAGATAGAATATGTTTGGCTGGGGGGTTTTATCTCTCAATACTCTGGAAATATCATTCCACTCTCCTGGTCTGTAGTTGTTCCTGGGAGATCTGCTGGAACCATCATGGGTGGAGGTTGCCTCCTTTTCCCCCAGGTTGCCTTTAAAATTCTTTATCATTGACTCTTGACTGTTTCATTATAAAGTATATTAGTGAAGGTCTTTTTACATTGAGGTGGGAAGGTGTTCTTTTTGGCAGTGTGGACGTACATGTCCAACTGTCTTCCCAGTTTGGGGAAGTTCTCAAGAATTATTTCTTTAAATAAACTGCCACTCAGCCGTGGTGTCCCCATTTTCCTTAGGTTTTCTTGTCTAATGGAGTATGATAACTCTTGTAGCATTTTTTCACTTCTTAAAACTCTCCAATCTCTCTCCTCTCTCACCAGAATCATTTCTAGATTCCTACCTTCCACATTGCGTGTTCTCTCTCCCATCTGATCTGCAGTTTCCAATGCTTTCTAGTGCACTCTTTATCTATATACTGAGTCCTTCAGCTTCAAAATTTTTGTTTGCTTTTCTCATAATTTCAACCTCTTTGATTAATTTTATTCCTCAATTCATTGAAATGCCCTTCTGAGTTTTCTTGTAGCTCATTGAATTTCTTCATAACTGCTATTTTGAATCTTTTATCAGTGAGAATACAGTGTTTGTGTCTTTGAGTTTGTTGGATAGGCCTTTTCTTTTTGTGAAACCCCATTACTGTGATTTTTTTCATAGTGTATCATGAAGTGAACCTCTGCTGTCATATTTGTAATAGCAAACACCTGTCCTGCTTAGGTGAGGTTTTGTTTCCTTGGATTCTAAGGGTTAGGCGGGTGGTCAGGCAGAAGCCTTTCTTTTGTTGTCCAGAAGGCGGCGCTGTAGCACAAGTTTTTGGTTTCTCTGGTGCTCTAACTGGGAATGGAGCTGAGACCAGGCTGGTTTGCAGTTTTCATTGGACTCAACCTACATTTGGTTTCAAATATCACAAAGAGCCTGGCTGGGGTGCTCTCTTCCTCATTCCGACAACTGTGGGAGATTTATTCTCCCCTGAAGCCTCCTACCTCCTGCCATTTTGGTATCTGACAAATGTGTGGATTGGGACATTGGCCATGTATTAAAGACAGACAGACTCTTTTCCTCGGGCAAGACTGTTTCTGAAATACTCTAATACTGGAGGAGCCTTCAGTCTGAGTTTTAGAAGCTACTAAATTCCCATGTAGTCTCCAGGTACTAATTTATCATGATAAAATAGTGCCACATATTTAGGGATCTTGAGGTTTCTAAATTGTTTCTGCAGCCCCACTCATTCTCCGGAAGTTGTCATGTGTTTTCACTCCCAAGTGAGATCCCTTAATATAGGCAACCTGAAGTCTAAGCCTGCTCACAGAATCAGGCAAAATTTAGAAGTCAGAGGTAGCTGCCAGTCCTCTCGCCTCAGCATGGCCTGAGCCTATCTGTTCTATCGTACTTACTCCTCTTTGCTTTCTCAGATATGTGATTTCTGTAAAAATAAGATTTTTGCAAGTTATGTATTTTTACTTTTTCTGGCAGGAATGAGAGACCTGGTGCTTCCTACTCCTTCCTGAATGAGAAATTCCTGTATACCCAGCTTTTTTGATGTTTTATATTACCTAACATTTCTTAGAAACTATCATTATGTGTGATTGCTATCATTTGCACCAAGCAAGCGCAGTGAAAATGTAGGATCGTTGCCTTTTTATATTAATGCCTGTTTCATGCAGCAGCGTAGGTTTACATCAGGCTGCTTCATCCATTTATCAGCTACTTGTTGAACACCGACCACCCAGGACCTATTCTGCACATGACTGCAGATGTAACAGTGAGCAGAAAACGAGAAAAATACTTGCCCATGCAGTGCTTACATTCTACTTTGAGGAGACCAAGGCAAAATGAAACACAAAGCAAGGTCATAAGCTGAGAATGAGGAAGATGGAGAGTATATCAGATTTTTGATGAGAAAGAGAGAATATGTGACATGGTCAGTTTAGAGAAGAGAAGAGTAAATGGTCTGGGGACACAGCTGAGGACTGCCAGTCGTCGCCAAGCTGTTGGATGTCAGAAGACATGAATTTGAAGTGACTGTGTGTTCTTCAGCCTCTTTGTCAGCTTCTTGGGTGGGAGCACAAGTCAGACAGTCAGAGTCTGCCAAGACTGGGGCCTTCTAGGGTGGGAGTCGTGGAGGAGAGGAGGGCAAAGAGATGGAAGGTGCGTGTGCGAAGCAGGGATTGTAGTGATGGACCTTGGAATCTAACTTGGGTAAATAAGGAAGAAAAGAGAAAAACGGAGTAGTGATTTGCTGTCTTGGTGGGAATGAGCATCACTAAAGTGGTTGCTGGAGTAGTAAGCACACTGTAAAGATAAGAGATAGAGAATGGTATACTTAAAACCAAGTACAGTTACTAAATAATGGAAAAGTGTACAGTAGCATTTCTCAGTAGGTGGACTACTAGCACTCGGGGCAGGGTGATTCTTTGATGAGGGAGACTTTCACATTTTCTAAGATACTGAGCCCTGTTGGTCCCCAGGCACTTAAATACCTTTAGCCATCTCATGGCTACACCTGTTTCAACACCCGCACTCCCTGCTGCATACGCACATAAACATTTCTAAGCTCAGACGAGGTGAGAACCATGGGTCTAGGGTATGATCCAATATGGGTCTAGGGTTTCCTGGTTTTGCTGGAGACCAGCTAAGTTGTTTTGGGCTGCAAATCATAGAATTCTTAGATAATACAGATTTGTTATCTCAGGATGTTAGAAATTAGTGCCAATAGTGAGATTAGCTTCTCTATGATTTTCTTGGCTTTCCTCTCATGATTCTGCCATATGCCAAAATTCCAGATCATGTCTGCACACATGTGGAGACCAAAAGAAGGCTTGCTTCCTTTCATCCATCTGGGAGGCCCCCTAGTGGACTTCTTATCAAGGGACTATCGTTCTCACCAGGTCACATACCTAATTCTTAACCAGTATTGGCAACATAGAATAGGTCCACCATGATTGATTTAAACCATCTTGAGTTTTGACTGGTCTGCTTTGTTAGTGTGCCTGAATTTGGTTCACAAGCAAGAAGGAAAAGCCCCAGCCGTGTTTGTATGGGGGATTTGTGTGCCTGAGAAGCCAGAGTGGATTGTCTATTTTTGATGTTACAGTCACTAAGAATAATAATAAAAAGGGTTGTAATGAAAGAAGGGCAGTCAGTAAACAATGTGTGAAATTGTTAGTCAAAGACAGAATAAAAAAGACAATGGATAATAACTTCAGCAGATGAGTAATGGGCATTTTAGCCCATTACTGGACTAAGTAGGAAAGTGGACAGAGGTAGGAAGGAGGAGCCAGGATAGCTACCTACCTCCATACCCTGCAGGATGTGGAGTCTAGGAGGAAAAGGAGCTGTTGCTAGTATCCACCGGATATCTTTATGTTTCCCTTTTTCTTCCTCTAACTTAGATATCTTTCTAATATGTGTGTGTGTGTGTGTGTGTGTGTGTGTATTTTTTTTTTTTTTTGAGAGAGAGAGCATGTGTATATGTGCGTGTGTGAGTGTGTTGGAGGGAGGGGTGGGAAGGAGAGAGAATCTTAAGCAGACTCAGCATTGAGCATGAGCCCCACATGTGCGGGGCTCAGTCTTACCACCATGAACCGAAATTAAGAGTTAAGTCTTTTAACTTACTCCGCCACCCAGGTGCCCTCTTAGATAATTTTTTAAAACAAATAAAGGATATTCTTTTAAAAATAGTAAGTACAAAATGCATTGATATTTACCATGTTTTGAACCCAAAAAGAAAAGACTAAGAAGTAGTTATTGGATGTAGAAGATCATGGTTGGATACACCATAAGTATATTGTACACCTTTAATTCAAATTAACTAATATTTATGCATACAAATTTCATGATACTATTCTCTGTACAGATGGTGAATTTTAATTAGAAAATCTCCCTCCTCTGAAGGCCACAGTATTTTGGAACTCTGTGTGTGTGTGTGTGGTGTGTTTGCTACCTCTGTCCATCCTGTAAATCCCAGTCTACTAAAATGCACATTTCTTGTCTGCTGGAGTTATGTGTGTGTGTGTGTGTGTGTGTGTGTGTATTATGTATATGTGTGTGTGCGCACACACACATATATACACATGTACACACATTAAACATCAGTAATACATATAGTAATAATATGTAAGCAATAATATAGGTTACATTAAGACAATATAAATAATGTAAGTAGTATAAAACAATAAGTAATGATTTGCATTAACCAAAAATTATGGTGAAGTAATTAAGGTAGAGGCTTATTATTTCAGACCCTGCATAAGATAGCACAGTAACTATTTTAGGACAAAGGTGGTTCATTTCTGATAAAATTGTGTAAAGTTTTCTTTTTTTCCGTATCTTCTGATAATATCTAGGACTAAACCGTAGTAGAGTTAATGTTTCTTAAATACCTTGCATCTTCTGATTAGAACCACAAGAATAATCTTTATCTGAACAAAATCAATGAGCCAAAATCATCTATAGGTGGGCCTCAACTTTCATAACTAAAATTTGGAGGCCAGCATTTCTGTATATCGTATACACTTGACCCTTGAAACAATGTGGGTTTGAACTGGGAGGGTCTTGTGGATTTTCTTCCTTTGTATAAATACAGTACAGCCAGTATGTTTTCTCTTCCTTACAATTTTCTCAGTTACATTTCCTTCTTTTCAGCTTGCCTGATTGTTAGAATATAGTGTATAATACATACAGCATACAAAGGATGTGTCAGTCAGCTGTTGTGTAATTGGTAAGGTTTCTGGCCAACAGGACTCAGTTGTAACTCAGTTGTTAAGTTTTTGGGTCAGAAGTTATACACAGATTTTCAACTGCATTGGGAGGGGGGCAGGGCCCCCAAACACCCCACCCCTGCATTGTTCAAGGTCAACTGTAATAACATCTCTAAACCTCTCTTGACACACCAGACTCTATTTTTAATGAATCATCTGACACAGGAAGTTTTGGGGGTTATCACACAATGACACTTCCTACTAGGATGAATGGGGGCTGAACGGTTATTGACTCACTGGTAGAATTCACCAGCCGTGTTTGACATGGAAAATCTCACATGGTAGTAGGCAGAGCCTCTCCTACATCTATTACACTTTTAAAGAAACATGCATTGGAATTTTGAGACTTAATTGTAATGTGTTTACATGCTTTTTGTGGCTAGGTAGATGTTTTGATCAGAATTCTATAAGGATTTCTCTAGAAAGAAATGCATTGCTCTTAGCTTTAAAAATTTAAAATATGGCCATATTTCTCATTTTTTTCTTTCATTCTCTCTTTTTAAGAGTCAACACAGACTGTTCAAGCTCTACAGTATTCAACTGCTGATGGTCCGCTAACAGCAAGCAAAGATTTAGAAATAAAAACCTTAAAGGAAGAAATTGAAAAACTGAGGAAACAAGTAAGAGGTAAATTTCTGTAATTCACTATTAATTCAATTTAGTAGTTTTTTAAAAAAATGTCTTACCGACACAAAACATTTATTGAGTGCCAGTCATGTGTTACATGATATGAGGGAAGAGCAAGTAAGAATGGTTTCTGCTGGGGGGTCCTGGGGGGCTCAGTTGGTGAAGCATCTGACTCTTGATCCAGCTCAGGTCATGATCTCAGGGTCGTGGGATCGAGCCCTGTGAGGGGCTCTGTGCTCAGTGGGGAGTCTGCTTGAGATTCTCTCTCCTCCCTCGGTTCCCCAACTCCTCCAGTCTCCCTACCCCCCAAATGTGCTCTGTCTCTCTCTCTCTCTCAAACAAAAACAAAACATGTTTCTGCTTCCAGGAAGCTCATATTTTGGTCTGGTGAAAAAACACGTTTGCTATACATGTAGAAAGGCTGTGAGAAAAAGAAGCATAGGTACATTTAGGAAGGGCACCTGACCATGGTTGAAGTTAACAGAGATGATGTTTGGAAGACTTGTTCGTTTGTGACATTTAGTTGGAATCTGTCTGGCTGAACACATATGCGAATCGGGGAAGGAGCGTTAGGAGTGAGGAAGAAGGACAGTGTAGACAAGGGAACCACATGTATGCAGACATCAAGGCATGTGAAAATTTATTTTCTTCCTGACAGTTCCTTTCAGCATATTGATGAGATTTAATTAAAATTAATTTGAACAACAGTTGCTATGCCTATTACATCCATTCATGCGTTTATTCTGTTCCTTCATCAAATATTTATTGGGCATCTGGTGTGTGCCAGGTATTGTTTTAGTCTCTTGGGAGGCAGTACCAAACAAATAAAAAATAATAAAACCTTTGTTTTGCTGGGGTGGAAGGCACACAACAGAATTCAAACAATAATTGTATAACTTTGTAAAAGATAAAGCATATGAGAAGGGTCAAGTACTTAGACATAGAGAAGAATAAAGCAGAGTGGGTCAGAAGTATAAGTATAAAATTCTATAATTTTAGGTAGGGTGGTGTGGGTGTAAGCCTCATTGAGGAGAGAGGTAACATGGGAACAAAAACTTGAAGAAGGTAAGGGCTTAGCTTTGCAGTTAAATGGGAAATACATGTCCCAGGCAGAAGGACCGCCAGTGCAAAGGCCCTGAAGTCAGAATCTGCCTCAAGAGTACAGTTAGGACCCAAAGGACAGTATGGCTGGAGCAGGAGGAACAAGCAGAGGAGAGTGGAGGAGGGTGAGGCCAGAGAAATAAAGGGTTGGGGAGAGCTTGTGGTCCGATCCCTAGAGCCTCACCAACTGTTAAAAGGTTTTTGGCTTTTTCAGTCAATGTAATGGGAGCCTTTTGCAGTGTTTAGAGGCACGGCACCTTATCTAAGTATAAGGAAAGAGGAAAAGGTACTAGTTTATAGTTTAGCTAGATTGTCAGACCTCCAGAAATACCATTTTAAGACCAAAATAAGTGAAGGAGAAGGAAGAATCTCATATAGGGTCTTTTATAAAAAGGACTATGTAAAATGCCATGTTAATACTTTGCTTGTGTTAAATACACATGGAGCTCTTAAATTTGATTATTTATGCTGTTATTTTTAAAGTGGCTGTCTTCCTAAGAGATATCTCTTTATCAGATTTCTGTAGCTTTATCTTTCTAAAATTAAGTTAGGTTAGGAATATGATAAGCAGAATCCTTTGCTTTGCTATGAACAGCAATTCATCAATAGCAGTGAATGTGTTAGAGTTCTTTGACATTGAAAAGGCAGCAGAGCACAAGACCAGCTGGGGGGGGTCAGTGATTTATTTTAAAGAGGTTAAATGGTTTGGGATGACTTCTTCATAAGCCCATCTTACTTATTAGCTCGAAGAGTGTTTGTCTTTTTTAATTGATTCCTTAGGATTTTCTATGCTGATCATCATGCATCTGCAAATAGTAACAGTTGTATTTTTGCCTGTTTGCTCTGTATACTTTTTATTTCCTTTTATTGCACTGGCTAGAATTTGCAGCACTATTTTGAAGAAGAGGGTGAGAACAGACATTCTGGCTTCCTGAGAGAGGGGTAGCATTCAATTCAGTCTTTCACTGTCAGGTGCAATATTAGCTACAGGTTTTTTACTGACACTTTACCAAGAAAGAAGTTCCCATTGAGTCCTATATTTCTAAGGGTTTTTTATTGCAAATGGTTGTTGAAATTTGTCGAATATTTTTTTTTGCATTTATTGATAGGAATATGTGATCCCCCCCCCCCTGTAGTTAACCTGTTAATATGGTGGATAGATTGGTTGATTTTGAAATCTTGAACCAAATTTATATCCGTAGAATATACGCATTACTGGTCATGGTGTGTAATTATTTTTGCATATTACTTAATTTTATTCCTAGTATTTTGTTAAGCATTTTTGCATCTATATACATGAGGGATATTGGCCTTTGGTTTTCTTTCTCTTTATTTTTACTGTCTTGGTTTTTGTTCTTTTGTTTACTTACTGAGATATAATTGACATACATTATATTAGTTTTAAGTATACACATAGTGATTCAGTATTTGCATATTTCATTAAATGATCAGCACAGGAAGTCTAGTTAACTCCCAGCAGTACACATAATTACAGAATTACAGAATTTTTTTCTTGTGATTAGAAATTTTAAGAGCTATTCTCTCTTATACATTCATTTTAAATGTATAGTATAGTCTCATTAACTGTAGTCCTTGTGCTGTGCATTATACCCCTAAGACAGACTTCTTATATAACTAGAGGTTTGTACCTGTAGCACCTTTATTTACCCCTTAACTTGCCCTGCACCCCTGCCTCTTGGAACCACCAATCTATTCTCTGAGTTCAGTTTTGTTTCAGTTTTGGTTGTTTTTATTTTTAGATTCCAAATGTGAGTGAGATCATTACAGTATTTGTCTTTCTTTTACTTATTTCACTTAACATATTTCCCTCAGGGTCCATCAATGTTGTTGGAAATGGCAAGGTATACTTCATTTCAGTGGCTCGGTAGTATTGCATGTACATATACCCCACAGTTTCCTCATCTGTTTGTCCGTCAGTGGACATTTAGTTTGCTTTCCTGCCTTACGAATAATCCTGCACAAAACGTGGAAATGCATGTATCTTTGCAGTTCACTGTTTTTGTTTTCTTTGGATCAATACTCAGAAGTGGAATTGCTGAAACCTGTGGTAGTTCTGTTTTTAATTTTTTGAGGAAACTCCTTGCTCTTTTCCAAAGTGACTACATCAATTTACATTTTCACCAACAGTGTACAAATATTGCCCTTTATCCACATCCTTGCCAGATCTTATTATTTCTTATTTTTTGAATAACAGCCATTCTAGTAGATGCAAGTTGATCTCTCACTGTGGTTTTTATTGGCATTTCCTGACAATTTATGATGTTGTACCTTTTCATGTACCTGTTGGCCATCTCTATGTCTTCTTTGGAAAAAAATGTCTATTCAGATCCATTGTCCATTTTAAAAATCGGATTATTTGTTTGCTATTGAGTTTATGAATTTTTAACATACATTTTTGGGCTACCTGGGTGACTCAGTCGGTTAAGCATCTGCATTCAGCTCAGGTCATGATCTCGGGGTCCTGGGTTTGAGCCCCATGTTGGGTTCCCTGCTTGGTGGGGAACCTGCTTCTCCCTCTCCACCCCCCCACCTCCCCACTCATGGTCTCTTTCAGTATCTATCTCTCTCAAATAAATAAAATCTTTTAACAGAGATCACAAGTAGGCAGAGAGGCAGGCAGAGAAAGAAGGGGAAGCAGGCTCCCTGCTGAGCAGAGAGCCCAACTCGGGGCTCGATCCCAGGACCCCGGGATCATGACCTGAGCCGAAGGTAGAGGCTCAACCCACTGAGCCACCCAGGCGCCCCGAAAAGAAAATATATTTTTAATATTAATCCCTTATCAGATAAATGATTGGTGAATATTTTCTCCCATCCATTGGTTTCCTTTTTATTTTGTTGATGGTTTCCTTTGCTATTTGGAAGTACGTTTGATGTAGTCCACTTGTTGATTTTTGCTTTTGGTGCTCCTTGTGTGGCTGTGGTATCAGTGTAATGCTGGCCACATAAAATGAGTTTGGAAAGATCTCCTCCTGTTCCGTTTTTTAGAAGAGTTTGAAAAGGATTGGTATAATTCTTTTTTAAAATGTTTGGTAGAATTCACCAGTAAAATCATCAGGCCCTGGGTTTTTCTTTCATCGTTCTTACTCATTATTATTGGTTTGTTCAGATTTTTTAATTTATTCACAGTTCGGTCTTACTTAGTTGTATGTTTCTGTAAATTTACCAGTTTCTTCTAGGTTATCCAGTTTACTGGCATGTGATCATTCATAGTAGTCTCTAGTAGTCTCAGAATAGAAATACAAATGCCTTTGTATTTCTGCGCTGCCCATTTAAATGTTTCCTCTTCATTTCTGATTTTAATTTGTATGAATTCCCCCCCTTTTCTTTTAGCCTACCTAAAGTTTTGCCAATTTTGACTGTCTTTTCAGAAAACAATCTTAGTTTCTTTGATCTTTTCTTCTGTTTTCCTGATGTTTATTTCATTTATTGCTGCTCTGATCTTTGTAAACTACATTCTTCTGCTAACTTTAGATTTATTTGTTTCTAACTGATATTTAAAGTTAGGTCTTTGAGACCTTTCATTTTTTTATCACCATGAATTTCCTTTCTAGAGCTACTTTTGCCATATTCTATGAGTTTTGGTGTATGTTGTTTCCATTTTTGTTTGTTACAAGATTTTTTTTTTAAAGATTTTATTTATTTATTTACTTAACAGACAGAAAGAGATCACAAGCAGGCAGAGAGGCAGGCAGAGAGAAAGACGGAAGCAGGCTCCCGGCTGAAAAGAGAGCCCAATGCGGAGCTCGATCCTAGGACCCTGAGACCATGACCTGAGCTGAAAGCAGAGACTTAACCCACTGAGCCACCCAGGCGTCCCTACAAGATTTTTTTTATTTCCCTTTTATTTTTGTGGTCCTTTGGTTGTTCAGGAGTGTATTGTTCAATTTCTGTACTTTTATGAGTTATCCAGTTTCCTCCTTTATTGATGTCTAGTATCATAATTTTGTGCTTAGAAAAGATCCTTGGTGTGATTTCATTTTTTGCTAAATTTCTTAAGACTTGTTTTATAAGCTAATTTTTGATGTATCCTGGTTCATATGTGTTTGGGAAGAATATATCTTCTGCTGTTGGATGGAACGTTCTGTATATGTCTGTTAGATCCATTTGGCCTATACTTCTCATTCAGTGTTTCCTTACTGATTTTTTTTTTTGTCTGAATGATATATCTGTTGTTGGAAGTAGGGTATTGAAGTCCCCTACTATTATTCTGTTATCTGTTTCTCCCTTCACATCTGTTGTATCTGCTCAATATATTTAGGTGCTACAATAGTGGGTGCATATATATTTACAATTACCCTATCTTCTGTGAAGAATTGACCTTTTTTTTTTTTAAGATTTATTTATTTATTTATTTGACAGACAGAGATCACAAGTAGGCAGAGAGGCAGGCAGAGAGAAAGAGGAGGAAGCAGGCTCCCCACTTGAGTAGAGAGCCCGATGCGGGGTTCGATCCCAGGACCCTGAGATCATGACCTGAGCCGAAAGCAGAGGCTTTAACCCACTGAGCCACCCTGGCGCCCAACGAATTGACCTTTTTATTTTTACACAATAACCTTCTTATCTCTTGTTACTATTCTTCACTTAATATTTATTCTATTTTAGCGACACTTGTCCTCTTTTGGTTTCCACTTGCATGGAGAATCTTGTTTTGTCCCTTCATTTTGAGTCTTTGTGTCTCCTTAAAGCTGAAATGAGCCTTTTATAGGCAACATATGGCTGGGTCTTGTTTTTTAATCCGTCCAGCCACTCTAGGTCTTTTTGTTGGAGAATTTAATCCATTTATATTTAAAGTAATTATTACTAGGTATGGATTTACTAATGTCATCCTTTTAATTGTTTTCTGATGTTTTGTACTTCCTTGGTTTCTCTCTTCCTCTCTTACTGGCTTCGTTTGTAAATTGATTTTCTGTAGTGTTATGCTTTGATTCTCTTCTTTTTATCTGTTATATACCTCTTGTAGCCATTTGCTTTATGGTTACTGTGAAGCTTACATAATATACCTTAGTTGTAACAGTCTGTTTTATGTTGATACCAATTGTTTATTTTCCTGGTTTATTTTATAATTGCTTTGATTTGAAAGTTGATTTAAAATTTTGATTTGAAAATTGATTTGAAAAATACTTTTGATGAACAGTATTTTTATCATATGTTTTAGAAACACAGAAACAATATATGTTTTAGAAACACATATTTCCTTCAACTATAAAGTGTAATTTAGAAAACTGAAAAGAAGAAAAAAATCCTTGCAGATTTACCCATACTTTATATACTATGCTCTTTCTTTCTTCCTGATATTTCTGAGCTCCTTGTTCTGTCATTTGTTTTCTCTTTAGATAATTTCCTTTTGCCATTTTTTTAAAAGATAACTCTGCTATCAGCAAATTCTCTTAGCTTTTATTCATCTGAAAATGTCTCAATTTTCTCTTTATTACTGAAGAGTATTTTTGCAAAGCATAGGATCCTGAGTTGATAGTTCTTTTATTTTCAGCATCTGAAAAATATTGTACAACTTTCTTAGGACTCCCCACCTAGTTTTTGACAGGTGGGGATACTCACCACTATACAAACGAGGAAGGACTCCCAAGTTTTTAAGGAGAAATTTGCTATTATTTTTTTATCTAAGGTGTTGTTTTTATCTGACTGCTTGCAAGGTTTTCTCCTTTTATAGTTTTCTGATGTTTAATGGTGTGTTTTGGCATGGATTACTTTGGGTCTATTCTGTTTGGGATTCATTCATGTGTAGGTTTACGTGCCTTACTAAATTTGGTATGTTTCTAGACCTTACTTTTTTTAATACTTTTACAGACCTGCCTACTTTCTCTTCTCTTTCTGGGACTCTGATGACATGGATGTTAGATCTTTTGTTACCAGCCCACAAATATTTGAGTCTCTTTTCATTTTTGTTTTCATTCTCTTTTTTCTCTGCTGTTCAAATTGGTCATATCTAGTATTTTATCTCCCATTTCACTGATTCTTTCCTCCAATCCCTGTTGAATCCATCCACCCATATTTCCATTTTATTTATTTCTAAAATTTCCGTTTTGTTTTTTGTAAACTTCTGTTTCTTTGCTGAGACTTCTTGTATTTTTGCCTGGGTCTTCTGTTGTTGATTTATTTAAGATATATTCATAATATCTCAGTAAAACATTTTTGGCATAGCTATTTTAATGTCTTGTCAGATATTTTTTAAAAGATTTTATTTATTTTAGAGAGAGAGTTGAGAGCATGCTAGCAGGGGAGTGTCAAAGGGCAAGAGAGAGAGACTCTTTCTAAAGATTTATTTATTTATTTGACAGAGAGAGAGAGAGATGATGAGAGAGGGAACAGAAGCAGGGGGAATGAGAGACGAAGAAGAAGGCTTCCCACTGAGCAGGGAGCCTGATATGGGAGTTGATCCCAGAACCCTGGGATCATGACCTGAGTCACAAGCAGATGCTTAACCACCTGAGCCACCCAGGTGCCCCAGGGAGAGAGAATCTTAAATGCACAGCCAGACACGGGCCTTGTTCTTATGACTCTGAGATCATGACCTGAGCCAAAATCAAGAATCAGATACTTACCAACTGCACCACCCAGGTGCCCTTTGTCAGATGCTATTTCTAGCATCTCTACTATTTCAGTGTCAGCATCTCTTGATTTTCTTTTCTCATTCAAGTTGAGATTCTCCTGTTTCCTGATAGGATGAGTGATTTTCAGTTAGTGACTCTGAATCTTATTTAAACCTTCCATTTTAGCTGGCTTTTCCCAACACCACTCCAGCAGTGGTGGATTGCTAGGTGGAGATAAAAGTTCAGTTTTCCCACTAGGCCTCCCTTGACACCCAAAGAGGGGCTCCCTGTTCTCCCTGGAAGAGGTTGGGTATTCCAGTCCCCCACCTAGTCTCCACTGACACTGTGGTAGGCCTGGCCTTACTACTGTTGGGCAGTGGTGGACATTCTTGCTTCTTCTGACACCATCCCAATGTGGGGACAGTGGAGAAACTCACTGCCATTTGGTGGGGTATGAAAGTACTGGTTGGTCACATGGTCTCCACTGACACTGCATGTGGGATATGCTTGTTAGCAACCAGTGGAGTTGAATATTCTGGCCCTTTGCCAGTCCTCTCTTCACGGTGTTTTGGGCACCTCATCATAGCCTTATGGGATTGGAACTCTAACTCCTCACATGTCCTTTGCTGATGGAAGTGGTCATGGGGGCCAGTTGTGTGTGATGTTTAACTTGAGTGGAATAGTTACTTCCTGAAAGTGTCTGTCTTGCTAGTTTGCTCCTTTCCTGGTACTTTGGGTATAAAGTGTAGGTTTTTATTGGGGCATGTTGGCATTTCTGGGTTGCTGGTTTTTTGAGCTCTGTGTCTAGGAAATATGAACCAGAAAGAAAACCCAGGGAACTTCCCACTGTGTTGGTCCAGCATTCCTGACACCACCATGTCACATTCCTTTGTCCCTGCCAGTCATCCTTGTCTCTCTAAATTTCAATCTTCTCATGTTTGCTCTATATATGATGTCAGGAGTTTTCATTGCACTTAATGGAAGGAGAGAGAAGTACATCTCTTCCATCTTTCTGGAAGCAGAGGTCCCCTGAGTAAGCTCTTCACATGCAAACCCCATCACATTGCAGCTTCAGCATACATGCTTAGATGTCTTCTGTGGAGCCCCACTGGCTCCAGGATGAGAGTAAAGTTTCTCATTTTTTTCCAAGGTCCTTTATTATTGCTCATGTATTTGCCTCTCCAGTTTCTTGTCTTGTTACTACACCTCAGCGGCTAATTCCCGCCATAGTGAGCTACTCTTAGGCCTACTTGATCACCTTCAGAGTTTTTACATACTTTGTGTTGTTTTAACTCTTTTCTTTCTCCAGCCCCTCATTTTTCCTTCCTTCCCTCTTTCCTTCCTCATTTGTTCATTTTTGCTTCTTTGTTTGCTGGAAACATTCTTCACCTGGCCAACTTAGATTCCTCTATAATACATTTTACCACTGACCTAGTTTCTATTTGACTGTTGCTGTACTTCCCTCATCTCACTACTAGACTGTGAGATCTTGAAAGTGGGAACTTTGACCATTTTATTTATTGCTATGTCCAAGTGGTGGAAAAGCATGACACATACAATCCCCCAGTCAGTATTTGTTGATAAGTGAGTGACAAAAGTGGAACTTCACTCTTGGAAACCTCTGATTGCTTCCTGGGGTTTCCCTACCTTGTGTATTTACGGGCAGTTCCCAACACACTCGTGCCTTACGTACGAATCAGTGGTGCCTACATGTAGTTACCATTGAACTCCTGTTGTCTGAGATTTCCTTCTTTACTTTACTGCTTCCTTCCCCCTAAACTCATGCTTCTGTGACTGCTCTTCACTTCTGATGACTGAGCTGTTCCCAGGAGCGGGACAGAAGCACTGAAAATGACATTGAGAGAAAGGGAAAATCCTCTTTTTAGTATTCTTCCTTCCCAGCCTCTCTCTTCTTGGCTGTGTGCTGGTCTCTGTGCCCTCCATTGCACTTCATCTCTTCAGTATCATTTGTTCAATTTTAGACCCTTTTTATTTTGGTAAAATGCATGTTACAATTTTTAAATGTACAGATCAGTGGCATTAAACACATTCACATGCTGTGCAGTCATCACCTGCCATCTCCACGGCCTGTCCACGGCCTGTCCTCTTCGAGAACAGAAACTCTCCACCCCTCAAATGCCAGCTCCACATTCCTCCCATCCCCACCCCCTGGCAAGCCCCTGTTCTCCTTTCTGTTCCTCTGAATTTGACCAGGACCTCATTTATGTGCAAACAATATCTGTGGTTTTGTGACTAACCTATGTCACTTAGCATAGGGTCTTCAAGGTTTATTCATGTCCTAGCTGATGTTAGAATGTCTTTCCTTGGAAAATTGGTCAGCCACATGCAGAAGAATGAAACTGGACCATTTCCTTACACCACACACAAAAATAGACTCAAAATTGATGAAAGACCTCAATGTGAGACAAGAATCTGTCAAAAATCCTTGAGAACGCAGGCAGCAACCTCTTCTCAATTGCAGCAACTTCTTCCTAGAAACATTGCCAAAGGCAAAGGAAGAAAGGGCAAAATTGAACTATTGGGACTTCATCAAGATAAAAAGCTTTTGCACAACAAAGGAAACAGTCAACAAAACCAAAAGACAACTGACAGAACAGGAGAAGATATTCGCAAATGACATACCAGATAAAGGCTAGTATCCAAAATCTATAAAGAACTTACCAAACTCAGCACCCAAAGAACAAAAAATCAAATCAAGAAGTGGTCAGAAGACTTGAACAGACATATCTGCAAAGAAAGGCATCCAAATGGCCAACAAACACATGAAGAAGTGCTCCACATTACTCGGCATCAGGGAAATACAAATCAAAACCACAGTGAGAGACCACCTCACACTAGTCAGAATGGCTAAAATTAACAAGTCAGGAGATGACAGATGTTGACGAGGATGTGGAGAAAGGGTAACCCTCCTACACTGTTGGCAGGAATGCAAGCTCGTTGCAGCCACTCTGGAAAACAGTGTGGAGGTTCCTCAAAAAGTTGAAAATAGAGCTACCCTACGACTCAGCAATCGCACTATTGGGTATTTACCCCAAAGATACAAATGTAGTGTATCTGAGGGGGCACGTGCACTCCAGTGTTAGAGCAGCAGTGTCCACAATAGCCGAACTGTGGAAAGAGCCTTGAGGTCCAACAACAGATGAATGGTTAAAGAAGCTGTGATACACACACACACACACACACACACACACACACACACGTGTGTATATATGTTTATATATATATATATGTGTGTGTATATATGTAAATATATATATATACCTGTGTGTGTGTGTATATATATATATATATATATATATACAGATATACATACACACACAATGGAATATTATGCAGCCATCAAAAGAAATGAAATCTTACCATTTGCAATGATGCAGCTGGAACTAGAGGGTATTATGCTAAGCAAAATAAGCCAATCAGAGAAAGAGAATTATCATATGATCGCTCTGATATGAGGAATTTGAGAGGCAGGGCAGGGGGCCATGGGGGAAAGGGTGGGAAAAAATGAAACAAGCTGGGCTGGGGAGGGAGAGAAACCATAAGAGACTCTTAATCTCAGGAAAGAAACTGAGAGTTGTTGGGAAGTGGAGGGGAATAGACACTGGGGAGGGTATGTACAATGGTGAATGCTGTGAATTGTGTAAGACTGACGGTTCACAGACCTGTACCCCTGAAGCAAAGAATACATTATATGTTAAAAAAAGATTGTCCTTCCTTAATACAGCATCCTACTGTGTATATGTAAACACTCTGTGTTGTTTATTCATTCATCTGTTGGCCAGTGCTGGGGTGGCTTTCTCCTTTTGTTTGTTGTAAATAATGCTGCTGTGCACATGAGGGTACATGTCTTTGTTCAAGTCCCTGCTTTCTCTTCTTTTGGGCACATAGCAGGAAGTGGGATTCCTGAATTTATATGGAAATTCTGTGTTTAACATTTTTAGGAATTGCCACCCCCGTTTTCTACAGAGGTCGTACTATTTACATTCCCACGAGCAACGTTCATTTACTGTTAATTCAGTCCGTGAACATTTTTATGGACTTGCTACTCTATACCAAAAATTATAGTAGGCACCAGAGGCGTAGTGGTCAGGCGGAGGGTAATTATCATCTGTGTCTCATTCGTAATTACACCCACACTGCCTTAAACATTTGACATAAGAGCTAGAGATAAGCATAGGCTCCCTCAGGACTTGCCTGATGAGTGGCCCTGACTATACCTGTGGCTGTTTAAAACAAAACAAAACAAAACAAAAATCTGTCCAAATCACCTTGTAAATGCTGTCCTTCTAGCTACTTTTTAGGATTTTTTTTTTAAGATTTTATTTATTTATTTGACAGAGATCACAAGTAGGCAGAGAGGCAGGCAGAGAGAGAGGGGAGAAAGCAGGCTCCCTGCTGAGCAGAGAGCCCAATGTGGGGCTCGATCCCAGAACCCTGGGATCATGACCTGAACCGAAGGCAGAGGCTTTAACCCCACTGAGCCACCCAGGCACCCCTAACTACTTTTTAAGCCAGATCTTTGTGTGAACAAGTAAGCATCATCAGTGTCTATCTTTTCTTTCCCTATGTCAATGTTTTATAATGTATTTAAACTCCTAGAAAAGTTAATGTTTGTAATTACTTAAAATTTCTTTTTAAAATCTGCTTTTCTCATCACGTTCCAAGCTCCCAAGAGGGCAGCTAAATAGATGCTCAATACATACTTGTTGACCATCTGCAGTTAGAAATAGAAGTTCTTCCTCTTATTAATGTTTCTCCATGAGACGAGAAAGGAATGGTTTCTTCCTTCCTAAATAGAAAAGTCACTGAAACCTCTAATGTGCTTTGTATCCCCCTTTGTTTTGTTGCCTCGAGATGGGTGATTTGTTCCTCCATGCTCTGTCTCTTCAGCACCAAACTCTTTCACTCCTCCCTCTCTCTCTCTGTATCCCACACACACTACAACATGTCAGTAAAGGACGAAAGATAGTGAATGGGGGGGGGGGGCAGAAATAGGGGAACCTGTTTTGCCCCATCATGATTCGAAGTCAGATCTCTAAACACCTCAGAAGTTCTGCATTATTTTAGGAGTAAGGAAGAAGCTGTGAATCAGGACGAGGTGCTTTGATGGTTCTACCCCTACTCCCTGCACCGCATTCCCCCCTTGCAGTTTGCCTGGGCTCCACTCTGAGTGATTCCCCGAGCTCCCGTTTAACCTGTCACACAATGTGCATTTCATTTCTTCTTCATTTATGTCTTGAAGGGTGTTACTCTTGTCTTCCTGACTTGGTCATCTCCTCTAGACAAGAGACTCCATTCTCTTATATGCCACACAGTGCAAAGAAAACTAATTTTCTGTGTGTTAATCCCTTATTAAATCCTCATTGCTAACAGATTGAATCTGGCAGTTGTGCTAGCAGCCGTGAGCTAAGAGCCATTTAGTTGGGATGAGCTAACCCCCTTTGCTAGTACTGCTTCTTCTATTTATTCACTAAAACTGGTTTTTAATTAGTTCATCTAAATGCTATGGCTAATCATGGTGCATGAGATATTTTTTGGTAGTCTTGGAGGATTTATTTTTTTTTTAAAGATTTTTTGTTTGTTTGTTTATTTGACAGAGCACAAGCAGGGGGAGTGGGAAAGGGGGAAACAGGCTCCCTGCTGAGCAGGGAGCCCCATGTGGTGCTCAACCCCAGGATCTGGGAATCACAATCTGAACCAAAGGCAGATACTTAACCAACTAACCACCCAGGTGCCCTGTCTTTGAGGATTTCTTTCAAAATTTTAATCCAATTCACTCTGTTGTAGTAATGTAAACAATTCCTGCAACTTAGCCATTTTAAGTGGTTGGCCAAAATTCAGTGCATTCTGGATTTTTTAGATTTGGGTTTTTTATCTTTGGGGAATGCAAAATTCTGTGTATATCAAATGCAAGTGTAATGCTTCTCTTCATATGGTAAGATTTTATAAATAATTGAGTTTGTCTTCTCCATTTGGTCTACCTGAAACATGAAAATGTGACATAAAATTTATATATATACCTAACAACTCTGCTGCAAAGCAGCTGAAGCAAAATGGCTGGGATAGAACTGGAATATAACCTACACTGAAGGAAGACAAGAAACCAGCCTTGAAAGTTGTCAAAGCTATCCCGCAGAATCATTTTGCCATAAATTTTATGTGATGCAGACATTTTATGAAACACTGATTTCCTTTTGGTTTCTAACAAAAAGCAGTTGAGATAAGCGAATGACTCAGTAATTTGCAAAAAACTTTAACATGCTAGGGAAGAGCTCTTCAGAGCGCAAGAAAGGAAATGGATATTCTCAGAAGGGATTACAAAACAGGCCATATGACTACTTCATCCTGACATACCTTAACCGTAAAATGGGATTGATGTTAGCCATGTTCACATACTCAATTTTGACACCAAATAATTAGAAATAACAAATTATTGAATTCTAAAAAAAGTTTAAAAATTTAACAGAAAAATATCACTTAAAAATGTTCCAAAGAAATTAGTCAAACAAAATTTCCTACATGAAATGCTAAAATTTGAGAATATGATAAAATATAATTTTCTGAATATGACTACATATCCTATGATCTTTAAGAGTAAACATCCTATGATCCTTTAGTGAAACATTCTTCAAGTGAAACATTTGTTTAGACTATTCAAATTATATTATTAGACAAAATGAAAACTGGTTAAATGAAACTTCACAGATACTTTTGAAAATTGGTAAAAAACGATCTTATCCCTTAATGTATTTAGACTTTCAAAATACGTAAGATAAACAAGCTCTTTAATAAATCTATGAGCTTAGGGCACTAAATATCAGTAAATTATTTTATTTAAGCAATCTAGCACCATTTAGTATATGTTACATTAGTGCATTTTAGTGACTTTTTGACCATGAGACTTACCTATACTCGTGAAATGGTCTTTTCAAAAGGACTGGTATATTTGAAACACTACTTCATTTATTGAAAGCATTCAACTCGGTGTGCAGTATTTTGTGCACCTGTTTCCACACTTGAATTTGCAAGACCTGGGGATCTTGTTCAAATACAGATCTGATTCATTAAGTCTGGGTGGGGCCCAGGATTCTGCATTTCTGACAAGCTTCCAGAGGATGCTAATGCTCCTTGCCTGGAAACAACATGCAGAGTAACAGGGTTGTAAAGAATAGAAAATACCGGGTTCAGAAGTCCACAATGAATGTGTTTAGATTTTTCTGTTTTTATGGGCTTTAGTTCTTTAATTTGCTAATTTACTTTTGATGCCAGGAATATTTTATATCAATTTATTAACATTTATTTAAGCGTGTATCAAAATTAGTGATTTTATTTTGCTTCCTAATACCTCTTCTGAAGTGATAATGTTAAGTATTGTTTGATAACCTTATTTTTCCAGTTGGAAAGGCTGATGCGGGAGTTCTGAGCTGTCGTCTTTCTTCAGATACTGACCTCAGGCTAGATACTCAGTTCCCTAGGCCTTAGTTTCCTCTTCTAGATCAGAGGTCTTCAAACACTTGCTTTCAGAAATCAGAGTATGTGCTTCAGATGAGCACTGGTGAAACAGGGCTGTGGGTCTGCACCCATTACAAGCACAGCCCTCTTACAATAATTTGACGAATATAGGCACACGAACATTAATAAACATCCATAGAAGAATACCATTTTGTCAGTTTGGTTGGCTTTGTCGTTTTTATTACTTTTAAGCTTTTAATTGGTTCTAAAGGTACCTTGTTGGAAGTCTGGTCATCTTTTTCTAATAGAAATGTAAGGCACTTTTGTACGCAGGTTTCATGCAGCTCCACACTGGCATTAGTTTGCACCGTCTTTACAGTGAACTTGCTAAGCACTTAATTGTTCAGAGTCATAGTCATAGTGGTATGCGGTGTCCGTAAGCCAAAACCAAATACAGAATACTTTATTTTTAAATAAAATTGGTAGTGTTGAAACCTTGATTTCAAACATAATGTTTTTATACAAATAGTAAAATAACCACCATCTTCTCTTTTTAGAATCAAGTCACTTAGAACAACAGCTTGAGGAGGCCAACTCTGTGAGGAGAGAGCTAGATGATGCTTTTCGACAAATCAAGGCTTATGAAAAACAAATCAAAACACTACAACAAGAAAGGGAAGAATTAAACAAGGTAAAAATACGTGGATAGATTGTTAAAGCTGCTTTTGAATTCTTAACCTTGTTTAATTTGTATACTGAAAGCTTTCCTAGTAAATTACAGTAACATAAAGTATATTTTGTCTGTAAAATATCTGTTTAAAGATTTAGGAATTATTTTGGTGTATTTCATTTGATTAGTAGCTAGTAATGAGGTAACTTTTATATTCTCAAGATTTTAAAGTTCAGAATCATTTGTTCTTTTGAGAAGTTAATAATCAAAGGACTTAATTAAAAGTAAATGTTGGGCACCTGGGTGGATTAGTTGGTTGGGCAACTGCCTTCGGCTAGGGTCATGATTCTGGAGTCCCCGGATCAAGTCTCACATCGGGCTCCCTGCTCAGTGGGGAATCTGCTGCTCACTCCATCCCTCTCCCTTCTCATGCGTGCTCTCTCTCTCTCAATCTCTCTCTCTCTCAAATAAATAAATCTTTAAAGATAAATAAGTGTTATTGAAAAATATTAAAAAGAAATAAGTAAATAGTAAGCCATAGTTAGTATCTATGGAAAAATTTAAAATATAGGCGTATTTTCATTGTGATTTGCTGATATGAACATTTTAAAAAGATTAAAATAAAAATCTTTTAGTGTTTTAATTATCTTTTAAAATGTCAGTTTATCTTTCAAAGCATGGATGAACAAGCTAAATTTATTTTCATAAGAACTTTATGTAACACTCAAACAGTATTGTGACCATCAATAAAATTTATTAATGGCGGAGACACTCTAACACATTCAGTAGGGTTCAAATAATATTCAAGCACCAGAGAATACCTGAACCACTCAGTGTATATATTTTGCCTTTCATTAACAAATAAAATAATGTTGGAATTAATACTAGCCAATAAAATAAAGAAATGAGTGGTTTTTGGCGTAGTATAAATTGTATTCAGTGATATAATATATAATTGATGATATTAATGAATTTCTTTTGGGGAAGATTTTAAAGTCTTGCTGTCAGTAAAGAAGTCGAGGCAATTAAAAATAAAACCCGGGCACCTGGGTGGTTCAGTGGGTTAAAGCCTCTGCCTTCGGCTTGGGTTGTGGTTCCGGGGTCCTGGGATCGAGCCCCGCATCGGGCTCTCTGCTCGGGGGAAGCCTGCTTCCCCCTCTCTCTCTGCCGGCCTCTCTGCCTACTTGTGATCTCTGTCAAATAAATAAAATCTTTTTTAAAAAAATAAGTAAATAAAACAAATAACCTTTTGTTGAGGAAGCTAATAAAAAGCTAATTAGAAAGACTAACAGAAAAATCTATAAAGATTAAATTGAATTGGTTAGTATATTTTTACTTTTTCTAACATATCATGTATTATTTGTTTATTATTACTTTTTTCTTAATGCAGTTACAAGCAGTGTGGTGTACAGATCTATTTAAATTCATGGCCAATCTAATAATATTTTGAATTTATAACATGTTCTACTTGTTTAAATAATATTATAGTAATATTAAAATGGTAATCACTGTACCAAATTTTATGTCAATCATTTCCTTAAGGAAAAAATTTTTATTACATATTAGTATACCTCTAAATAATATATAATAAAATATATGTATGTGGTGACAGATGGTAGCTACATTTCTCATGGTAAGCACTGAGTAAAGGATAGAATTGTCTAATCTCTATATTATACATCTGAAACTACTATAACATTGTATGTTAATTACACTTCAGTAAAAATAAATAAAAATGCCAGTGCCAAATACTGAAGATGAGATTATAATCTGATACATTATTTTTGGAAAGCTAATTTGCAGTAAGTATCCAAAGCCTTAAAGTACTGAAATACTTGATAGAGTAAACTCCATTTGTCAAAATTTAAGAAGATAATCAAACATTCAAAGATTTGCTCACAGAGAAATTTCTCAACACATTGATAAAGGAAAAATATTAGAAACAACTGAAATGCCCAACCCATTCATATGATGGACTAGTGAATAGCCATTGAACTTGCTGGCTAAAGCATTTTTAATGCCATAGGAAATTTTTAAAAAAATTATATATATATAATTTAGTGTTGCTTTTTTCCGAGCTTTATAAAATGGTATATGCAATTTCTTGTAGTTTTTTTTCCACTCATTATATTTCTAAGATTCATCCAAATAGCTATAAAACATTCATGTAGTTGCTGTATAGTATACCATTATGTGAACACTTCTGAATTTATACCATTCTTTGTGTACAGATACTAAGGTTGCTTATACTTGACAACTACTGTAAATGAATATTCTTGAGCATATATACTGATCTATACACACTTACTTATACAAACATGAGTAGAATAGTTGGGTCATAAATAATGAAAATACTCTATTTTTTATTATAATATACTGATTTATACTTTAACTCCCACCACCTAGTGTATATTCAATAGTACTTCATATTATTAGGTATATTATTTTGTCCAACCTTAGTTGAAATTGATATTTTAGGTCTAGAATGATATTTTGTTATAAGGTCTTAACTTCTCTAATTACTAATGATGTTGAGTGTCTTACATATGCCCATTTCTCATTTTTATTTCTTTTGTGAAGTGCCTCTCAGTATCCTTTGTATATATTTTTCTCGGGTTGTTTGTCTTTTTCTTATTGGTTAGCTAAGAATTCTTGAAAATTTCTATATTAATCTTTTGTCAATTGTGTATGCTACAGATATCTCCCAGTTAGTGGCTTGTCTTTTCACTTTCTTTATGGGATTTTGAATAACAGAAGTTCTTAGTTTTAATGTAATCAGATTTATCGATCTTTCTTTTTAAAGTTTTGCTGGCATGTGTAAGGAATATGAGGTTAAAAATTCTGTTTTTTTTTTTAAGTGTTCAGTTTTTATTTTGCAGTTTTGAAGTTTGGTCTTTCATATTTAAATTTTTAATACACTAGAAATTTATTTTTTGTATCATGTGAGATAAAGATCCAATTTCAGTTTTTCCTATGTAGCTAACTACTTACTCGTTTACTAAATAATCCATCTTTTCCACAGTGATGTGTGATGTCACCTCTGTCGTATGTTACATTTCCATTTATGGATGAGTCTGTATCTAATTCCTTAAAAACTGTGATGGGATTTTTATTAAAATTGCATTAAATTTGTAATTTCAGGAGAATTGACATCATTACAGTATTGAATCTTTAAGTTCTTACTATCCATATTTATGAATATTATTCCAAATGCACATAACAGATTTCAAGAGCAGAGTATAGTATTGTGATATATGTAGAGCAGAAATAACCACAACCCTCCGCTGTGTGCTAATTCTTACCTCTGGGGGCAATGCAATGAGAGCTGGATAGGTAAAACATGACATATATGGGAGTCTGTGTTGTGAGTCAGGGTGTTTATATAAAGAGTGGTGGATGCTTCCTACCGCTGCCCTGCCGTCTCCCGCCCCAATCTCCACCCACCTTTCTGAGAGTCTCCTTGGAAATGTCAAGAGAAGGATCTATAGCTCTGGAATATAGATCAGTCGCTCCAGTGGAAAGATAAGCCCAGAGTCTCAAGCTCTTTAAAGAGGATTCCTTCCTGATCCAGGGTCCTCTCCCCACCCCTTGCTGAAGCATAAGCACATACATTCAGGAGTTAAATCTCTCTGGAGTTTCTCATTTTAAATTAGACATAAATTATAAGACTGCCTTTTAGTCCAGATTCCAGGTTTCAGTAAAATTTGTTTACAAAGGCCTATCCATAGAAAAATATAGAAATATTTTCTCTAGACTCCCACAGTCCTTCCACAAACATGGTGTATCTCTTCATGTCTTTAACATCTTTTAAAATGTTTTCCCATAAACTTTTATCCCTGTCTTATTTGCCTTTCTTTAAATTTATTATTCTATTTTTTCAGTGTGATCAAATTTATTGATCGACCATTTAAAATGGTATTTTTAAAATTATATTTTCTTACTGATTTTGTTCCAGCAACATTACTAAATTCTTCTTAATTGTACTAATATATTTGAAATTCTTTATGGTTCTCTGCAAATAATGACAGTTTCGTTTCTTTTTCTGTTTTTTATGACCTTTCTTATCTTTCCTTGTCTTGCTGTATTAGCTAGAACCCACAGTACAATGTTGAATAGAACTCGTAATAGCAGGCTTCCCTGTCTTATTCCTGATTTCAAAGAAAATGCCTTTACTGGTTGACCACTAATAATGTTTTCTGTAAGTTTTTGGTAAATAATTTTTATCAGGTTAAGAAAGTTATCTTCTGTGTTCCTATTTTGATAATCATTTTTATCAGGAATGGGTATAGGACTTACCTAATATGCTTTTTTGTACACTATTGCAACCAATTTCTAGAAGTTTGTTGATATATATTGTTGTAATTATAGGACTGTTCTTCTTTAGTAACTTGGTTTGGTAAATTACATTGATGAATTTTTTTTCTGATGTTAAACTATTTTTGCATTTCTGGGTTAAACCTAAATTTCATGTGTATTATATCCTAAATAATAATATGCTAGTATATGTAACACTTACATAATAGCACTGTTTGTTATTATTATTCTCATTTTATAAATGGTGAGACCAAGCACAGAGAAGGTCAAGCACTCTTGCTTAAGTTCATAGAGCTAGAAAGTGTTGGAGCTGGAATTTCAATACAAGGAGTCTATCCAGATTTCATGCTTATCTGCTTTATATGTCACTGGAGTTGATTTGCTAAATTTTTGTTATGTTGGATTTTTTGTTTGCATCAATATGATTGGCTTGTACTTTTTTTCTATTGTTCTGGTGTTTTTACAATGTCAGGGTTATTTTGGTCTCATAGAATGAGTTGGGCAGCATTGCCTCTTTTTCTCTTCTTTATAAAAGTTTGTGTAAGAGTAATGTTTATTCCTTGAAACACTGGAGGGGTCACTTGTGTAACCCTCTGAGTTTGGAAATCCTCTCCCACTGAGGGGATGGGGAAAGTTTTTTAACTATTTATTTAGGTACTTTACTTATTATAGGAGTACTTAGGCATTCTATTTCTTCATGAAACAGTTTTGATAAATTGTATTTCTGTAGGAATTCATTCATTTCAAAAGCTAACAAATTTATTGACAATGTTTTTCATTAGATTCTTTCATTAGCTTTTTAAAATCTCTTCAAGATTTGTAGTTATAACCTTTTTTCTGAATATTATTTCTTTTTGCATTTATTCTTCTCTCTTTGTTTGATCTCACCAGATACTTGCCTGTTTTATTATTTTTCTCAAAGAACCAACTTTTGTCTTTGTTGTTGTTCCTTATTCTGACATTTCTGTTTCATTAGCTTATGTCCTGATTTTTATTATCCTCTCATATTGGCAGAAGCATTAATGTGTTCTGACTCTTTTTATGCAAAATTTCATTGAATTTATCTTTTTTGTTGTTTCAATACAAGGATTTCAAGTTATAAATCTCCCCCTAAGTAAACCTTTTACTGAATCCTCAAGTTTTAATATATGTACTAAAGACTTTCATTGTTTTTGTTATTTTCATCTTGTTTTTAGTTCCAAATATTTTAATATTCTTTCACTTTTCTCCTTGACCAGTGAGCTTTTATGGAATTTAGCCTTTTTATTTTATTTTATTTTGTTTAAAAGTGATGATATTAGAGAACTTGATCTTTAATATGTTCTTTGAAATCTGTTGAGACTTATTTCATGGCCTAGACAGATTGTTACATTTTCCATTATTTATTTATTTATTATTATTATTTTTTAAAGATTTTATTTTTAAATAATCTCTATACCCAACATGGGACTTGAACTTGCAAACCCTGATGAGGAGTCATATACTCTACCAACCAAGCCAGCCAGGTGCCCCATTTTCTAATGTTCACGATGTGCTTGAAAAGAATGTATGTTGCAATATTGGGTGCAGCTTCTACATATAATGCTTGATCATCCTCTCTATATTCACTATTTTTAAACTCAGTTTATCAATGACCATCAAATCGAAATTTCTCATTATAGTCATGTATTTACCAATTTTTCTATGATGTTCTTGCAATTTCTTTGTAATCTATTTTGAGTCTATCTTGTGGAAAGCATAAAAGTTTAGAATAGCATTTCTTTCTAGTGTTGAATTTATCATTGTGTGGGACATTCTCTATCATTAATACTTTTTCTATTAAAATCTAGATATTATTTTTTGATTTGGTATAACAAACTTCGCCCTTTTATATTTGTTTTGACTATCAATGTGTATAGACAAGTTTCTATCAAATTTCTGCTTTATGTTTGTCATGCTTTTTTTTGTGCCTTTGTTTCCTTTCTTGCCTTTTTAAAATTGTGGTAAATACATATACTATAAAATCTATCCTAATCATTTTTAAAACACACCATTCAGTAGTAAAAGTGCAGCGAATCTCCAGAACTTTTTTCATCTTGCAAAATTTTTTCTTGAATTTTGATTGAAGTGTTTGTTTTTCTTCCCACTTTACTCAATACTTGTTTTAATAGTTTCTAGTAGTTGCTCTTGAGTTTTGTCTTACATATTTAACAGAGTCTAAATTTAATATCTTAAACCACACCTCCCAAACAATTTAAGGATCTTTAACTCTGTTACCTCTTCCAAATGCCAATGTTTTTTATTAATATTTTACTTATATCCTTTTTGTTTGGAACAAAAAAAATATTTTGTTTATTTGTTTGGATACGGATGAGACATTTTTATAATACAGTCTCATCCATGTGTTTGTTCACATTCACATTTATGTTTACCAGTTTCTTAGTCCTCCATTTCTCTGTCATTAGACTTTGCTTTTTTTTTTTTTAATTTTTTTTTAGTACATCATTAGTTTTTGATGTAGTGTTCCATGATTCATTGTTTGCATATAACACCCAGTGCCCCATGCAACCCTTGCCCTCCTTAATACCCATTAATACCCTCCTTATACCAACCCTTGCCCATCCCTCCCTTCCCTGCCTCTCCCCACGAAACAGTCAGTTTGTTTCCTGGAATCCATAATATCTCATGGCTTGTCTCCGCCTCTGATTTCTGCCCCCTTCATTTTTCCATACCTTCTCCGAATGCTATTCCTTATGTTCCACATACAAGTGAAACCATATGATAATTGTCTTTCTCTGCTAGATTTTGCCTCTAAAATTATTTTTCTTTTTCCTAAAGTAGACCTTTAGAGGTTTCTATTTAGTGGAGATCTGTTAGTGATAAGTTCTGTCAGTTCTTGTTTATATGAATATAATTATTTAGCCTCATACCTGAAAAGAAACTTAAATTAGTTAAGTTAAAATTTAAGGGCACCTGGGTGGCTCAGTCGTTAAGTGTCTGCCTTCAGCCTAGGTCATGATCCCAGGTCCCGGGATTGAGTCCAGCATTGGGCTCCCTGCTTGGTGGGAGGCCTGCTTCTCTCTCTCCCACTTCCCCTCCCCCTGTTTGTGTTCCCTCTCTCACTGTGTCTCTCTGTCAAATAAATAAATAAAATATTTTTTTTAATTAAAATTTAAAGTTAAAATACAATTTTAACTACCTCATTAGAAACATTTCCCCCTGTTTCTATTGTTACTTCTTAGTCTCTCTTCTTTTGTTTTTGTTTTCGAGGATGGAAATTCCTTTGTGATTTGCCTTTTTTGCTGACTTCAAGGACATTTATTTTTATTTGGTGCTACACAGTTTTATTTTTTTGAAAGTTTCTGGATTTGAACTTTAAAATTTTTTCTTGCTTCATAAATGAAGAACTTACTGTATTGATGGATTCGGGTCTTTAATTTTAACACTTATATTTTTACATTTCTAAATGTTCTACACAGTTTTATAAATCTGCTTGGTCATTTTTAGTAGTCTTTTTTTTTTTTTACCTCCTCAAATGTTTCATATGTACCCATTTTATATTAATATTTGATAATTTAATGTTCAAATATCACTGGAGTCTGTTTGCTCTTAAAAATCCTACATTTCATTGAGGCTCTTTACTCAAAAGCGATTTGCATTTTCTTTTGCCAGAAGGCAGACTTGGTGCTTTAACTCCAGGTTTCTCACTTTGATATAGGAGTTTATTTAGCTTTCTTTCCTTGCTTCTGGACTGAGGTTTAGTGTCCACATAAGAGCATTCCTTATTTTTTGTCATTTGTAATGATGTAGTATAATTTTTAAAAATCTCACAAGTATCCATTCCATTTCACAAAATCTTTATTTTGACCATTGTATCTGGTGTTCCTATACTCTTCATTTATTTGTAGAAACTAAGATACTGGCAAATTGAATCAGCTGTTCATCACAATTAGCATCAGGAATCGAGAATATCAACAGAGCACCCTGCTATTAATATCTGTTCAGAAATAGCTGATTTCTTTTAATTTTGTCCTGAGATGAATAATTTTGGCTCTTCTTGACTTCACGATAGCTACTTTGATGGCCAAAATTGGTTCCTAGGTTGCAGAATTGGTAACTTATATTCTTTTTACAAAACTGTAGGAACTAGTCCAGGCTAGTGAGCGATTAAAAAACCAGTCCAAAGAGCTGAAAGACGCACACTGTCAGAGGAAACTGGCCATGCAGGAGTTCATGGAGATCAATGAGCGGCTAACAGAATTGCACACCCAAAAACAGAAACTTGCTCGCCATGTCCGAGATAAGGAAGAAGAGGTGGACCTGGTGATGCAAAAAGTTGAAAGCTTAAGGCAAGAACTGCGCAGAACAGAGAGAGCCAAAAAAGAGGTTAGTAGTCAGGCAGATTTTTTAGTGCCCGTGGGGTAGTGATTAAAGCTGCTTTTTCAGATTAGTGGAATAATGTGTATCTCCTTCTTTAATTTTTGAAAACCCTGTTTTGTTTTGCTTTGTTTTAGTTCAGTAATTTTATTAAATACGAATTTCAACATTTGAGTTATCTTCTTGTTACAAGGTAAATTTCCATGGGGAAAAGGATTTTATTGGGAATACAGTTATAACCATGACATCTGCTTTTTTCATTTTATTTTAAAGCTGGAAGTTCATACAGAAGCTGTGGCTGCTGAAGCATCTAAAGACAGGAAACTGCGTGAACAGAGCGAGCACTATTCCAAGCAACTGGAAAATGAATTGGAGGGACTAAAGGTAGTGTCTGATTTCACATTTGTGAAGTTACACCAATTTTCTTTTCTTTAGGCTTAAAAGAAGTGTTAGTTTATGTATTCTCTTTGACGTGGAGTAAAAACTATCCTTCAAACCTAATCTTAATTCTCATTCCTAGTGGGAAGCTGATGTAGACTTCAGCATCATTCTGGAAAGAAAGGGAAGGTTGTGTTTAATAAGGAGAAGAAATCTATCGGAAAATATCAAATATTTAGGAAGAACTGCACACCTGGACAAGATGTATCAGTAATCTGCATGGGGTGCATTGTTAGATACCCAGACCCTCATTTTATAAATGACATAGGAGAGGCTAAGGGGTAGCTCCACAGATACTTCTGTTACATGGGTGAGACAATAATAGGCATGGGCCACCACATCTGAGCAGAAGTGCTTACAAGGGAGATCCTTGTGCCTGCTCTGGAGTTAGACTGCTTCGTTTTAACTCCTACCCTCATCAGTTACTAGCCATGTAATGCTGCAAAACACTTACATCTCTCTGGACTTTAATTTTCTTATCTGTAAAATCCTATCTCATTGGTTTTATTTAAGGAGTATATGCACATATTTGTAAAGTGCTCTCAGCCTTGATAATGTTGTGTATGTCAAAATGAGAGAATTGGGATGAAATTGACATCCTATTTCTGCAACACTAAATTATAATCTGAACATGATCCCTGCCTTTTCTCCACTCTGACCTTAGCAAAACTGTCTCCTCTATGCTGCCCACCAGCCTTTACCTACACCCTCTACTTGCATAACCATGTATAGTCTAGTCTTACTCATCTGGCAAATATAAGAATCAAGTTGAATGTCATCTCAGGAAGTCTATGCTACTTTAGAATTCTGTTAATAACTTTGGCATAGATTTTATTGTATTTATCCACAAAATGTCTCCCTGCCTAAATTGTGACCAAACTTATTGGAAACAGGTATAGTTTTAACCTGGGTCAGGGCTAGATTTTAATACTTGTTTAATAAATGTGTTAAATCAATGAATGAATGTAGAATTGGTCAGAACTTTTCTCTGACTGTTGAATATCAGTGGTTGCAAATGAGGTTTCTCTGCTATAAATATAAACTCTAGATTTTATTTCTTATTTTTAGGCATTGGTTTATTTGTTTTTAATTTTTTGGTTTATCATATTGCACAGTCATGAGTCATGGTTAGCTTTCCCAAGCAGAGGTGTTTCTTCTGTGTACGTATGCTTCTGGGACAGTAGTAGTCTATGGAAGTCATTAAATTACTGACTCAAATAATTTTCAGTCCGTGACTGTTTTGTTTCTAGCACTGTTTTAGGTGATTTGGGTAACAAATAATCATAAAGTACAGACTGGAAGAAATCTTAGAGATTATTTGCAGTTGAGGAAATTGAGACCTAGAGGTGTTAAGGATTATGTCATCAGTAAAGTTAAGTACAGTTTAAATACGGGTTTTCCAACTCAGTGCCACATTCTAGCTACTAGTCTTTTTTTTTTTTTTTTGTAAGAATCACTGATGCTCTGAAAGTTTTGAATAACCTGTATTTACTGACCCACTCAAATGCTCATAGTCTCTTCTGTAATTTATAAGTTAAAATTAAAAATAGAACTACCCAATACATAAGTAAATGCATTTAAAATGCTTTTCCCAGGACCTGGCAGAAAGTAAAAGCTCAGCAAGTATTGGCTGTGATCATTATATTACTGTCATTTCTTGAGGATATTTTTTTAAAAGATTTTATTTATTTATTTGCCAGAGAGAGAGAGCACACAAGTAGGTAGAGCAGCAGGCAGAGGTAGAGGGAGAAGCAGGCACCCTGCTGAGCAAAGAGGCAAATGTGGGACTCGATCCCAGGACGCTGGGATCATGACCTGAGCCGAAGGCAGATGTTTAACCGACTGAGCCACCCAGGTGTCCCTCTTGAGATATTTTCTAAAACTGGAATTTCTTGGTTTAGTTTCTTCTAAACCTATTTTGGCCATTCTAAAAGTCTGTAGGAATCTTCAGTCTACTAGGAATACTTTTTAATGGAATTGAAGGGAGAAATAATTATTGAATAACAGAAAATTCAGTATCCCATTTTCAATACTGCATAGAACATACAGAGAGAAGATGATTTAAGGTAAAAAGTCTTGAATAACACTATAACCAACCAGACCTTCCACTCAACAGCAGAACGCATATTATTCTCAAGTGCACATGATATATTCTCCCAGATGAGGCTGGATGTTAGGCTACAAAACTAGTCTCACAATTGTAAGAAGACTGAAGTCATACAAAGTATCTTCTCTAGCCACAGTGGAATGAAGCCAAAAATCAGTAACATAAGAATAACTGGAGTGTTAAAAAATATATATGTGGAAATAAAACAAGATACTCTTTTTTTTTTTTTAAAGATTTTATTTATTAATTTGACAGAGAGAAATCACAAGTAGACGGAGAGGCAGCCAGAGAGAGAGAGAGAGGGAAGCAGGCTCTCCGCTGAGCAGAGAGCCCGATGCGGGACTCGATCCCAGGACTCTGAGATCATGACCTGAGCCGAAGGCAGCGGCCTAACCCACTGAGCCACCTAGGCGCCCAAAACAAGATACTCTTAATTAATGATCAAAGAAGGACTCAAGGGAAATTAGAAAAATACCTATAGAGGAATGAAATTAAAATACCACACTGGATGCAGTAAAGGCAGTGCTCAGAGATGATTTGTAGCTGTAAATAACTATATTTTTTAAAAAAGAAAGGTCTCAAATTAGTTGCTTAATTTTACTATCTATGGTTATAAAAATAAGAGTAAAGGAAACTCAAAGCTAGCAGAAGGATGGAACTAATAAAGATTAGAGCAGAGTTAAATAAAATGAGAATAGAAAAATAATGAGAATGAAACCAAAAGTTGATTATTTTGAAAGATAAACAAAATTGACTAACCGTTATAAAAGCACACAAATTACTTTAAATGGCTCAAGAAAAAAAAAGAAAATCTAACAGACTTATATCAAGTGAAAAGATGTAGTCAATAATAAGGAGACTTGTGGTAAAGAGAAGTCCAGGGCCAGATGCTTTCACTAGTGGACTGAACCAAACATTTAAAGAATGAACACCAATCCTTCTTAGACTCTTCCAAAGATAACAAGAATAGGGAGAACTTCTCAACTCATTCTTTAAGGTCGGCATTACCTTGATACCAAAGACATCTTAAGAACATTACAAGAAAAGAAAATTACAGACCCGTATTCCTAATGAATATAGATGTATGACTCCCCAGCAAAATGCTGGCAAACTAAGTCCAAAACCATATAATAAAGATGATGCACCCTGACATTGGTTCATTTCAGGAATATAAGGGTGGCTCGGTGTAAAAAATATATATATATATATAATACATTAATAGGACCTGGGAGAGGGGATGATTATTTTACTTGAAGCACATAAATCATTTCACAAAATCCAATATCCTTTCATAATGAGAACCCCCAAAAAACTAGGAATAGAAGGGAACATGTTCAACATGATAAAAGATATTTATGAAAAGCCCACAGTTAACATTATACTCAATGTTGAACAAATAAAAACTTTCTCCCTAATATTAGGAATGAAACAAGGATGCCCATTTTTACTGCTGCTATGTAATATTCTACTGGTGTATTTAGCCAGAGGAATTAGACAAGAAGAAGAAATAAAAAGTATCCAAACTGGAAAGGAAAAAGTGAAACTATCTCTGTTCATAGATCACATGATCCTTTATATAAAAATATTCAAAAGAATACTGCCAGTTTTCAGTCCAGCATTTAAGAAGCTTGGGAGCCACTTTGTTTGAACAAGTAAAAAGTTGAATAAATAGAAAAATCAGCAACTCTTCTTATACCTGTAGGAGAAATGGCATCACAGGACAAGGTGCTGCCCCTAAATTTGGAGGCACTCCCAGGTAAATACAGAGACTCACAACTTACCAGAGCAGAAACCTTTGTAGGCATCAGTGCCAGTGTTTGGAAACCTGAACTACAACTGAGAAATCATTAGCGGCTCAGTGTAGACAGGTCTGAGATATAAAATCTCCAGAGAACCCAGTCTTGGGGAGGCTTCTGTGAGTTTTACTTCCTGGACCTCTAACAGGTTCTCAAAACAAATATCAGAGAAAAATCCCCTTGTGCTAGCAGTAGAGAAAAACATTTTGAAATATGCCAGAGTAGCCAGTTCCTCTTAACAAGGTCTGCTCTCAGGAGAAACTCTTCAACCAGAACTGAACTTGCTGGAGTTTCATCAGAGCCCAATGGACTTGAGAGAAGGAGAAGAACAAATCCCAACCTGCTGTGGTCATCCTGTCCAAACTGTGGGGGAGAGAAAGGCTGACAGAGTTGTCTGATGTTGACAGTCCAGAGGCAGCAGCTCAAGAAAAGACTGATATCTAATCCTAGGACTACAGAACACTTTCCCTTTCCCCACAACTTACTGCCACATTATTAAAAGCCTATTTATAGCTGTTCCTTTTACCCAGCACATCATGTGCACCTATCAACAAAAAATTAAGATATATTGAAAGACAGAAAACACAGTTGGAAGAGACAGAGCAAGCATAAAAACCAGACTCAGATATGGCAGAGATGTTGAAATTATGAGATCGAGAATTTAAAATTATGATTGATTGATAATGCTGAGGACTCATTTAATGGGTAGAAAATATGGAAGAATAAGTGAACAATGTAAAAAGAGAGATGGAAATTCTAAGAAAGAACCAAAAAGGAATGCTAGACATAATAAAAAAAAAAAAAATACTGTAACAGAAATGAAGAATGTCTTGCGGCACCTGTCCAACTCAGTCGGAAGAGCATGCAACTCTTGATCCTTGGGGTTGTGAGTTCAAGCCCCAGAGTGGGTGTGAAGATTACTTAAAAAAGAAAAAAGAAAAACACGAAAATAAATGAAGAACACCTTAATGGATATGGGGTATAGCCAAAGAAAGAATTTCTGAGCTTGAGGATGTCTAAATAGACATTGACAAAACTGAAAGGCAAAAAGAAAAAAGATTGGCGGGGGGGTGGGTGGGATCCAGAGGAGAATATCCAAATACTGTGGAGCAACTATAAAAGTTGGGGATGGAGATACCAGAATGAGAAGAAAGAAGAGGACAGAAGAAATGTTTGAAACAATAAGGACTAAGAATTTTCTCCAAATTATTGTCAAACACCAAACCACAGATCCAGGAAAGTCAGAGAATACCAAGTTGGAAAATGCCCAAAGAACTACACCTTATCTAGGTGTATGCCATTTTCTAATTGTAGAAAGTCAAAGATAAAGAAAAACCTTGAAAGCCAAAGCAAAAAACAAAACAAAACGAAACAAAAAAACCCAAAGGATATAAGACAAGGATTACCCTTACTTCTCAGAAACTTGTGCAAACAAGAAGAAAGGAGACTGAGATATTTAAAGTGTTGAGAGGGAAAAAAAAAATCAACCTAGAATTTTGTGTCCTATGAAATTATTCTTAAAGTGAAGAAGAAATATTTTTGAGACAAAAACTTGAGGAATTTCTTGCCAGTAAACCTGCCATGCAAGAAATGTTAAAAGGATTTTTTTTAGAGGGAAGGAAAATGATATAGGTCAGAAACTTGTATCTACATAAAGAAAAAGCATCAGAAAAGGAGTAAGCAAAGGTGAAATAAATAGAAGCTTTTTTTCTTATTCTTAATCTAATAGTTTGTTCAAAATATTAATAACAGTGTATTTGATTCTGTATACATACACACAAGCTTATATGTACTTGTATTAAACTAAAATGTATGAAAGCAGTGATTTAAAGAATGGGAGGAGCAATTAGGATTATTTCATTTTAAGGTATTTGCACTACTCATGAAGTGGTAGAATGTATTTTGAAAGTGGACTTGGATTGTTGCAAATACTGCGAACTGTATTACAACCACTAAAAAAGAAGAATCCTCAGAACAGAGAGAAAATAGGATCATATAAATTGTTTAACTAAAACTGTAACAGACAGAAAAGGAACAGAAGAAAAAAATAGGAATAAAGAACAAGGACGGTAAATGGAAAACAGTAGCAAATATGGTAGATATTAATCCAGAAATATCAATAGTCACTTGGAATATCAGTGGTCTAAGTACATCAGTTATAAAACAGAGATTGTTTCAGGCTGGATCAAAAAAATATCCAACTGTATGTTGTCTTTAAGAAGCCCACTTTAAATATAGACAGATACAGTTTAACTGAGTGAAAAAAGACATATGCTAACACCAATGAAAAGAAAGTGGGAGTAGCTATATTAATTGCATAGTGGAATTCAGGGTAAGGAAAGTTTTTAGGAATAAAAAGGGCATCACATAATGATAAGAGAATCAGTTCTTCAAGAGGACATACCAAAACTTAACATGTAGGCATGTATCAATGCGATATCAAAATGTGTGAGGCAAAAACTGATAGCACTGCAAGGAAAAATAGATGAATCTACCATTATAGGTGGAAACTTCAACACCCTTGTTTTAGAAATGAACGAATCCAGGAGCCATAAAATCAGTAAGGTCGTAGATGAGCTCAACAACATCATCAACCACATGGATGTAAGGCATATCTATAGACTACTTCATATAACAGTAGAATGTGCATTCTTTTCAAGCTCATATGGAACATCTACCAAAGTAGACCACGCATTCTGGTCCATAAAACAAACTTTAACAAATCCTTAAGAAGTGTAAGAGAATAGGAATCATGCAGTGGCTGCTCTCAGACCACAGTGGAATTAAACTAGATGTCAACACCAGAAATATAGCTGGAAAAATTCCAAAGTAATTCTAAATAACACATGAGTCAAAGAAAATATCTTGAGAAATTTTAAAATATTTTGATCTAAATAGAAATGAAAACAAATTTAACTTACTAAAATTCGTGGGATATAGTGACAGCAGTGTTTAGAGGCAGTTTATAGCATTGAATGCATATATAAGGAAGAAAAATATCTAAAATTGATCCTCTTAGCTTTCACTTTAGATACTAGAAAGAGAAGAGCAAATTAAACCTGAAGTTAACAGAAGAAGAAAAATAATAAAAATTAGAGCTTAAACTGATTAAATTGAAAACAGGAAACCAATGGGGGAAAAAATGAAATCAGAGCTTATTTTTTGAAAAGATAGTAAAATAGGTAAGTCTTTTGTCAGGCTAATTAAGAAAAAGATCCCTTTCATCTATTTTTGAGAGTAATTATATCAATAGCCTTCTAACATTAAACTGTTCTTACATTTGGGAATCAGTTGCTGGTATAATTGAATTTCAATACAGCAATGGATTAGGATTATTAATATTTTAATAACAAGTTCTGTTGTTAAATTTATACTGGGATGAGTCTCATTTTATTTTTTGTATGCTCTTTTGGTTGGGTTTTGTTTCCGGGTTATGTTAACTTTATAGAAAGGAATCTCCTTTTTCTTTGTGCTCATGGAAATAAACTTTTGAAATCTGTAGGAATTCTTCTATAATACGTTCTTTGTTATACTGTAGCTTTATTAATGCTTTATTTTATTTTTCACCCATTTTGAGATAGTTTGGTTCATTTTCATTTTTCCAGTAAAAATGTCTTTCAATCAGATTTTTCAAATTTTAAGCATAGTGAGTACTTTATATAAATTTAATAACTTCCCTCGATACTTGAAAAGAAGGGGATTACCTTTCAATATTAGTTTATATTATTTCATATGTTTGCATTTCTCTTAATGCTATTTCTCGTTAAAGTTTTCTTCTCTTTTCTGTACTAAATCTTTTTGCAAAGAATAGGCTTAATTGTTTTGCGTGCTGTACTTTCTGCTATATTTTTTAAACTCTTATTATAAAATAAAATATGGATAAAACCAAATATAAAGAAAAAAGACACTGCTAATATTGGAAATCAAAAGGTGACATCGCTACACATCCCATGTACATAAAAAGATTAATAAAGGAATACTGTGAATAACTTTATGCACATAGATTTGATAACCTAGATGAAATGGACGAGTTCCTTGAAAGACACAAGCTGCCAAAACTGACACAGAAGAAATAGTCTGAAAGGATTCTGTCTATTAAAGAAATTGGATCAATAATCAATAACCTTACAGAAAAGCACCAGGCCCAGATATGTTCACTGGTGAATTCTATAAAACATGTGGAAGAAGTCATACTAATTTTCTGCAATCTCTTTCAGAAGACTGAAGCAGAGGGAATATTTACTAAGTTATTCTATGACACCAGCATTACACTCATACTAAAACTAGACAAAGACATTATATGAAAAAAGAACCGCAGACCAACATGCCTTATAAATGAGAAAATCCACAACAAAATATTAATAAATTGACTCTAACAATGTGTAATAAGAATTATACACTATGCTCTTGTGGGATTTTTCTCTCATGTATGCAAGCCTGGTTCAACTTTCAAAAAATCAATGAATAAAATGTATCACACCAATAGACTAAAAAATAAAAATCACATGATCATCTCAATACAGGCAAAGAAACCATCTGACAGTATCCAACATCTATTCAAGACAAAAACGGTCAGTAAATTCTATACCTGATAGAGAATATTTAACAGAAAATGAGCTAACATCATACTTGTGAGAAACTTGATTCTTTCCCACTAGAATCAAGAGCATGGTTGAAAATATACCTTTCACCACTATCTTTCAACATTGTATTGGATGTCCTAGCTAATGTAGTAAGACAAGAAGACAAAATAAGAGGTATGCAGATTGTGAAGGAAGATGTAAAACTGTCTGTTCAGGGATGGCATGATCGCCCGTACAGAGAATCAAAAGAAGTTGATGAAACAACTGAAACTAATAAGCCATTATAGGGAGGTTGCAGGATAGAAGGTTAATACACAGAAGCCAGTCACTTTCCTGTATAACATCCATGAAAAAGTGGAATTCGACATTTAAAACTCTATTAAAGTTAGCACCCATAGAAATGAAATAGTTAGGTATAAATAAAGTATTCAAAAGAGCTATGTGGGGAAAACTATAAAACTGATAAAAGAAATCAAGGAAGAACTAAATAAATGGAGATAGTCCGTGTTCGTGAGTAAGAAGATTCAGTATCAAGATTCAGTTCTTCTTATCTTTACCTGTAGATTTAATGCATTCCTAATCAAAACCCCAGCGGGTCCTTTTGTGGATGTCATCAAATTAGACCTAAGGTTTATACAGAGAGATGAAAGGGCCTAGAATAGCCAATACCATACTAAAGGAAAAGAATGCAGTTGTAAGACTGACACTACCTGACTTCAGGATTTACCACAAACCTGCAGTAATCAAGACCATGTCATACTGGCAAATGAATATACAGATAAGTCATTTTTAACAAAGGAACGGAGGCAATATAATGGAATAAAGATTGTCTTTTCAAGTGGTGCTGTACAACTAGACATCCAAATAAACTGAATGAATGAATGAATGAATGAATCTAGACATAGAACTTACACCCTTTATTAAAATTAACTCAAATGGATCACAGACCTAAATGTAAAACATGAAACTACAACATTCCCAGAAGATAATATAGAAGACTGAGATTACCTAGGACAGTGACTTCTTACTTACAGCACCAAAGGTACAATTGATGAAATAAAGAATTGATACATTAGACTCCATTGAAATTAAGTATTTCTGCTCTGGAAAAGACACTGTGAAGAGAATGAAAAGATGAGGCACAGACTGAAAAACTACATACTTATCTAATAAAAGACTGTTATGCAAAATATACTAAGAACTTCCAAAACTCAGTAATTAGAAAACAATCCCAGGGTTGCAAGACCAACTCACACAGTAGGAAGTTGTGTTCTATATGCCAGCAATGGATAATCCACAGAGGAAATTTTGAAAGCAGTTTGTTAAAATAGTAGCTAAAAGAATAGAGCTCCTTGGAATAAATTTCACCAAGAGAGTGAAAGACTTGTGTACTGGAAATTACAGAACATTGCTGAAAGATATTAAAGGAGACATAAGTAAATGGAAAGACATCCCACATATATGGTTAGGACAACTTAATATTGTTTAGATGCCTGTGTTACCCAAAATCATGTACAAGTTCATCATAATTCCTAGTAAAACTCCAATAACGCTTTTTACAGAAATGGAAAATATCTTGAATTTCATATGGAATTGCAAGTGGACAAATGCCCCAAGTGGACAAACAGTCGGGCAAAAGAAAAACAGAATTGGAGGACTTAAACTTCCCAATTTCAAGAGTTACTACAAAGTCAGCATAACAGAAGGACTCTGGTACTGGCTTACGAATAGAAACACAAGCCACTGGAATAGAATTCAGAGTCAAGAAGTGAACTTTTGCATCTATGGCCAAATGATTTTTTACATTGTCCTAAATCTGTTCAGTGAGGAAAGAATAGTCCCTTGATTTATGTGCTGTGACAACTGTATTTCTACATGCAAACAAAGTTGGACCCCTAGCTCAGACCATATAAAACAATTGACTCAAAATAGATCAACCTAAATATAAAAGCTATAACTATAGAACTCTTAGAAGAAAACATTGCGGTAAATATTCATGACTGTGGCATGGATTCTTAAATATGACACTGAAAACGTGAGTAAAAAAAATTTTTTTTAGTAAATTGGACTTCATCAAAATAAAAAAATTGTGTGCATTGCATCAAAGGACATTTTTTAGGAAATAGGAGAAATTATTTGCAAATCAAGTATCTGATAAGAGTTTGATAACCAGAATATGTAAACAGGTCCTACAATTGAACAACAAAAAGACAAACTACCCAATCAAAAATTGGGCAAATAACTTGAATAGACATTTCTCCAGAGAGGATATTTTAATAGACATAAGACCACAGAAAGATGTTCAGCATCATTAGTCATTCAGGAAATGAAGTTAAAACCTAGAGAGACCAATCTACACCTAATAGGATAAATTGGGCAGAGGGAGGGAAGAACAAAGCAAGTCTTTGTAAGGATGTGAAAACAGTTTGGTTGTTCCTCAGAAAGGTAACATAGAGTTACCACATGACCCAGCAATTCAGCTCCTAGGTATGTACCCTGAAGAATTGTAAGCAGGGTCTCAAAGAGATACTTGTACACCAGTGTTCTTTGAAACATTATTACAATAGCCAGAAGGTAGAAACAGCTCCAGTGTCCATCAAGAGATGCAGAAGCAAAATATAGTTTTTACATGCAGTGGAATATCATTCAACTGTCAAAAGGGGCGACTCTCTGATACGTGGCCGAACATGGATGAATCTTGAAAACTTTACGTGAAGTGAAAGATACCAGGCCAAAAAAAAAGCAGATTTCGTATTATTCTATTTGAATGAAGTATCTAGACTAGGCAAATTCATTGAGATAAAAAGCAGAATCAAGGTTACCAGGGGCCAGGTAGCGTTGGTAATAGGGAGCTATTCTTGAATGGTTAGAGAATTTCTCTTTGGGATAATGAAAATGTTTTGGAAATACAGAGTGATCATGGTTGTACAACATTCTGAATGTAATTAACACTTAGTAAATCCTACACTTAAAATAGTTAAGATGGCACAACTTTATGGTATATGTATTTTACAACTTAAAATTAAACTACATAAACCATTGAACTGTACGCATTAAATGGGCTAATAGCACGGTATGATAATAGTATCTCAGTAAGGCTGTTTTTAAAAAAACAAAACAAAACAAAAAACTTTTCAGTTCTTGTGATCATACGCTACAAGAGTTTTTTACCCTGCTGTATTAGTTTGCTGGGGCTGCTACAAATTACCACAAACTGGGTGGCCTATGAAATAAGAATTTATTGTCTCAATTATTCTGACTGGATGTCTGAAATAAAAGTGTTGCCAGGATTGATTTCTGATGGTTTGGATTCCTTGGTTTATGTATCACCTGGATCTCTGCCTTCTCCCTGGGTGCAAGACGGAGTCCAGATTTTTTCTTTTTATAAGGACACTGTTATATTGGAAAAGGGCCCGCCCTAACGACCTGTTTTAAGTCAATTACCACTGTAAGGACCCTACTTTTCTTTTTTTTTTCCAGCCTTATTGAGATGTAATTGACAAATAAAAATTGTATATATTTAAGATATAAAATGTGGTGTCTAGATATATGTATACATTGTGAAATATGTACCACAACAAGCTAATTAACATACCCTCATGCCCTCACTTATTTGTCTTTTTTTTTTTTTTGACTGAGAACAATTAAGATCCACGCTTACAGAAATTTCAGGTATATGAAACAGTATTGTTAACTTTAGTCACCCTGCTTTACCTTAGGTCTCCAGAACTTACTCATCCTACCTGTGTGAAATGTTTGTACCTTTCCAACATTCTCTCATTGCCCCTGCTCCCCCCTTGGCAACCACCATTTTACCCTCTGCTCCTAAGAGTTTGTTTTTTTTTTTTTTTTTAAAGATTTTATTTATTTATCAGCGGCGGGGGAGAGAGCGAGCACAGGCAGACAGAGTGGCAGGCAGAGGCAGAGGGAGAAGCAAGGAGCCCGATGTGGGATTTGATCCCAGGACCTGAGCCGAAGGCAGCTGCTTAACCAACTGAGCCACCCAGGCGTCCCCCAAGAGTTTTTAACTTTTAGATTCCATGCATAAGTCAGATCATTCAGTATTTGAGACCGTTCTTTAAAATAACACATTCTGAGGTTCTGGTGGCTAGTGCTTTAACAAGAATTTTGGAGGGACACAATTTAACCCTTAACGTGTATTTTTCACTTTCTTACTTTTCATGAGATATAAGCATTTACACTCATTACATAACCGTCACAGAGTTTTAATGATTACAGAAGGATATCCACTCAATCCAGTTCTCTGCTATTGAATATTTACGTTTCACTTTGGCAACACTGTCATTACCACGAATACTTTTGTGCATTGCTTTTTTAGTATTATTTCTTAGAACAGATACGTGGAAATGAAGTTGTCAGGTCACTTTCAGGCATTAGATGCAGGCCACAAATTGTTGCAAGTATAAAAAGAGGCATTTCTTGCCTTACTAGTAGATTGTTAATCATATTTTTTTGTGTGAATTATTCCCTTATTTGCCTTATTAAATTTTAGTCTGAATGTTTCTCTTACAATTCATATAAACTCCTCACATAGTGAAAATGATACTTCTTGCATTTTTCCACAACTATTTATTCATTTATCATTTGCCCTTTAGTTATGGTCTTGTTTCCTTTTCAAATACAGAAGGTTTGTTCTTACTTTCCTCGGCGTGTCTTTTATTGCTTCAGAGCTTGGCTTGTCCTTTTCTTAGTTTGTTCAGTATGTAATTCTGCCTTTTCATGGATGTTTCTGTTGGGGTTAAAAATATTTAACTCTAGTCAATTATACTTCTGTATGCTTCAAATATTTTTAAATCTAAGTTACTTGGAATTCGTTTTGCTAGATGGGATGTTGTAAGAATCATTTTGCTCTTTTGGTTGCTAAATTGGCAGTTCCAATTCCATAATTTAATCACTGTCTTCCTCCAGTGATTGAAGATTTCTCGTATATTGAATAATATATTTTGGGATAGAGCTCTATTACACTAAGAGTAAGAGTATACTCTAAGGTACTCTAAGATAGAGTCTTATCTAGAGTATACTCTAAGATAGAGTATTTTGGGATAGAGCTCTATTACACTAAGAATTTATTAAAGGTTTGTACAGTATGTTTCAATATCTGAAAAGAACATTCTTCTCTCTTCCTCTTTACTCCCTTTTCCCCCCAGGATTTTCTTTGGCATTTTTACAAGTGTATTTTTCTGATACACAGCAACACCTGTGTGCCATCTCCTATATTTAATTGTTTTATTATATTTACAAGGAATATAATGAGAAATGCTAAATACCTGTGCATTCAATCTGTCAAGTAGTAGGTATTTTTCCATTTTGTTTCAAGTCTTTTACGTCTTTTTAAAAGACTTGTCCTTTCTTCATATAATTCAGATTACTCACTACTGTTATTCTTCACATGCAAGTATTAGTTTCTGATAATTTTTCTTTGATTGTTTTTGCTATTAACAATGAAATTTTTTACTGTGTTTTGTTATTGCTCATTCTGCTCCCAAGAAGTATTGTTGATTTGTGTTTATCTTACCTGCAGTTACTTTACTCAGCTTTATCAGTTATAACACTTTTTAGTGGATTTTTTTACATTTTATGGGCAAACAATTCTATGGAAATTAGAATGATTTTGTAACTTTTATTTTTAACACTTCTTTCTTGTAACTATTGCACATGTTACTTGTTCAGACAGCATACCTAAAAACTAAGTAAGAAATAATGACAGACACCCTCTTTGTAATTATTCCTTAGTTTCTTGTGTTTTTCTGGTGCCTTCACCAGTAGGTATTACTTTGTCTGATAGCTGGAAAATAGGTAAAGAAGAATCACTTTACTGTTTTTGTTTTTGTTTTTTGTCTTATTACAGGACTCAGGCCAGTATTTGGAATGGGTATTGGGTTTTCTCAAATACTTTTAGACATGGGTATCTACTGAGATTATCTACAGATTTATTTTAATTTAATTCATTAGCATAATGCCATCTTTGTACATTATTAACAATTTTACTAGTATTAAATTACCTTTAATACCTGTAGTAAGACCTATTCTTTTGGGGTAGCTCGCTCTTTTTTAACATACAGTTTGATTTTATCAGCATTTTGACTTTTTTTTACAGTCTTAGCAACAAGTGACTTGAGTCTATGACTTGTTCTGGTGGTATTTTTGTTAGGGTTTGATATCAGGGTAACTTTTGCTTGAAATGTCGGTGTATGTTGCTGCTACCCCAACAGCTAAACTACACGAACCAGAACAGCAAACTAAAATTGTTCTTTAGATGATGAAAAAAATGAGAGAGCATATAGGTAAGTGGTCAGGACCATAGTTGTTGAGTGAGGCCTCATTCTGTGGTGACACAGAGAGCCAGAGTCGTACTTGCTATGGCTCCTCCCGGTTCTGGTGGAGCGCTGTGTGCCAGGCTGCCCCCATGATGCTGGATGGTCTGAGTGTTGGCGTGCAGTAGGCACGACTCCACCAGTAGTGCTGTAGTCAGTGGTTAGATAGTATAGTGGGTACCCCAGAGACAGTTCTCCAGCCCAAAGGGTGTCTCTGGTTTTTCTTTTTTTTTTTTTTTCTTTTAAAGTGTGGTACATAAACAATGAATTCTGGAACACTGAAAAAATAAAATTAAATTAAAAAAATAAAATAAAATGAAGTATGTACCTCAAATGTGAAGAAGGGGGGATAGTTTTCTTTCAACTTTAAATCAACTTCTGTTAATAGATTTTCAGCCCTTAAAACTGTTTTCATAAAAGGACACAGTGTCCTCCAGAGCATGACATAAACCCACAGGTTCTTTGGGTTCTAAAACTTACTGGTGATCACCTGGGAAAATAGGCTATAGCAGAGTAACAGAAAAGTTCCAAAGCTCAGGAGATCTAAAGGCATAATCTCTGTCTGTTTCTGCTCACCCTTTAGCCACTGTCTGGAAGGTGCTTTGGACTTCGCATTTTCCTTGCACCTAATTACTGAGAATATATTTCATCCTAATTTCTTAAAAAGCTGGCTTTCAGCTAAATTTCTTGTCCCTAATGCCCTACCTAAATGCCAAGAAACCTATCATTTTTTCTAGTGGATGTGAAGATGTTTGATTAGACCTTTGTCTTTCTCACTGGACCATTGGAGAAGCTTTTTGTACATTCTAGCTCTGTCATTCCCTACCCCACTAAATTCTCTAAAGGCACAAACATACTTACAATTCTTTATTGGTTCCACATCAGAAATAGGATCCGTTAGATTTTTCTCTCACTCCATACACCAACAATAATTCTATATACATTAGAAATATAAATATAAACAAATAATTATATAGCTTATGAGCAGAAATTACAGATATATAATCTGCTATAAAACACAACACAAAAAGGAAATACATACTGAGAAAACTATTTGGAATATATTGCCAAAAAACGGTGAATAGCTTTAATTAAAAAAAAAAAGTATTATTTATGTGATAATATACAAAAATAATATTGAACTATAAGAACAGTTCTTTTATTTATAGAAAGAAATTATTTGATATTTTATTATTCTTATAGATGAATCAATTTTTTGTTATTACTTCTATAGCAAAAACAAATTAGTTACTCACCAGGACTGTGCAGCATAGAACATCAGCAAGAGATAACCAAACTAAAGACTGATTTAGAAAAGAAAAGTATCTTTTATGAAGAAGAATTGTCTAAAAGAGAAGGAATACATGCAAATGAAATTAAAAATCTGAAGAAGGAGCTTCATGATTCAGAAGGCCAGCAACTTGCTCTCAACAAGGAAATTATGATTTTGAAAGACAAATTGGAAAAAAACAGGAGAGAGAGGTAAGAATCAACTTATTTACTCCTCTAATAAATATTTCCTGAATGCCTGTTGTGCCTGTGTGTCAAGGGCTGGCGATACACGGGCAGTCCACATACTGCAGTCCTAAGAAGCCCAAAGCCAAGATCGGTAAATAGGAGATTATACTACATCATGACAGGCAGCAAATGGGACAGTGTAAGTACAGGCAAAATGCAGGAGCTCCCAAAGATGAAGCACAAAGGGTGACTTTGGTATGTCTGGGTTTTGTGGACAAAACCAAAGAAAGAAGAAATTAATGGTGGAAGAGTGTCCAGACAGGGCTAGCGGAATGTACTGGGGTAGAGAAGAAAAGCAGGGAGCATGGTACATTCAGAAGACTAAGGCTGTTCCCCATGGTGGAGCCACAGAAAGGCAGATGAGAGGGTGAGAAGTGGGTCTGCAGAGGTTAGTAGACTGAAGCTCATGAAGCAGAGCAGGGAGTTTAGACGTCATCCTAAAGCCATTGAAGGCAGGTGACAGGGTGGTACTCCTGGTTTTGAAAGATCACTCTTGTTCCTGTGTGGAGCAGGACTGAGGGGAGCAGACAGCAGGTGGGAACCTGGCTTCGAGGGATGATCAGGCCCGTAGGTGCTGACTGAGAGTGGAGGGAAGCATGTGGGCTCAGAGGATCCTAGAGAGCCAGAACCTGGGGGCCATGATGGCCAGGTGGGAGAAATTGCTAGTGATGCTCCTGTTTCTGGATTTTAGCTGAATATATGCTTTTGTTATTCTCAACTTATATTGGAAGCCAAAATTTATTTAGTTTGGTCCATTCATTCAACAAAAAAATTTTTAGGGCCTCTGGTGGATAAAGCAACTGTTCTGTTATAGGCTCTGGGAATGTAGCAGTAGACAGACAAAATCTCTGTCCTTACAGAGCTTTCCTTTATTTAGGTGAAAGACTACAAACAAAATAAGTAAAATATGGAATATATTAGGTAACGATAAATGCCAAGAACACAAAATACAGCACAGGATGGGGCCGTGAAGCACTGAGGGGGCAATTAAGTGTCGTTATAGACTGGTCTGGGGAAAGAGTGCTGAGAAGGTAATTGAAGTAAGGGCTGAAGAAAGTAGGGAGGCATCTCTACAGATGGAGGAGAAGAATGCTCTATACAGAGAACAGGCTGTTAAAAAAAAAAAAAATAACAAGAAGGCAAAACTATGGAGACAGTTTAAAGAGCATTGGTTGTCCGGGCTTGGGAGAAGGCAGAGGTGTTTGGGAGGATGTCGAGGGCAGCGCAGCTCCTCCGCATGATGCTGTGATGGGCGTGTGTGTGTGTTGTTGAACATGTGTCCCGACCCAAGCAATGCGTCCACTGCAAGTCACTGACGGAACCCATGCTCCACTCTGCTGGGGGTGGTGTTGTGGGGAGGTTGTACCCATGTTTGGGGGCTGGGGTATGTGGAAAATCTCTGCTATGAATGTAAAACTTTTCTAAAAAATAGGTCTATTAAAAATAATAATAATAAGGAGGCCAGTATGGCCAAGGTAGGCTTAAGGGGAAAGAAGAGTAGGAGATGAGTATAAGAGGGAGCCAGACCGGATCAGGCAAGGCTTTGTGATGGGTGACTTCTGGTTATTTGATCGGGAGAAAACCATTGCAGAGACGTACTGCAGGATTTTGAGTGGAAAACTGACAAATACTGGGTTGTGTTTTAACATGGTTACTCTGACTACTGGGTTAAGACCAGGCTGACTTAGATAAGAGAAAAGCCTGGAAATGATTTAGAAGTAGTCCAGGTCCAGAAGGATGTTGCATTGGCTTAGGGTGGAAGCAGCAGTGGTGGTAAGAAGAGTTGGGATTCTGATACTCCTTACAAGTAAAGATACTGGTTTCTGCTGTGGACTAGATATGGAGTGAAGAAGGAAGAGGAGGAATTGAGGGTGATACTGAGGTTTGGGGTCTTAGCAGTTAGGGGACTGTAGTTACCATTTAGAGAGAAACAGTTACATTTGAGATGCCTCTTAGACACCCATGTGGAGATGTCATGTAGGCCATTGGATAGATCAGCCTGGATTTTAGGGCTAGAGAAAAAATCCTGGGAGTATTTTATCACTCACATGGTATTTAAAACAGACTCTATGAGATTACTTAGTAATTAGTAGATAGAAAAGAGGCCCAGCACTGAGCGCTAGGGTGCTCCAGTCTTTAGGAGTTTGGAAATGAGGAAGAAATGGCCAAGTGGACAGCTGAGAGAGATAGGAAGAAGACCAGACCGATTTGGTTTCCTGGAAGTCACATGATGAAAGCATATCAAATCCATCTACGTTATGTGAGATGAGGTCTGGATCCAGTACGATGAGATGCCCAGGCAGTGACAGTTGAATTTAACAATATGATGCTCACTGGTAACTTCGATAAAAAACAATTTCAGTGGAACAAGAGGGGCAAAAGCCCCAAAGTGGGATCCAAGACTTGAAGGAAAGCAGTTGGAAATTAAAATAGAAGTTGGAATCTCTTAAAAGGAAGCAGTAGTTGGAGGAGAAATTGATCTCAAAAGAAGTTATTTTTGCCTTTTTTTTCTGTTTTTAGATGGAAGAAATAACACCATGTTTTAATTTGATAGGAATTATCCAACATGGGGAGAAAAGTGCAGAAACATGTACTTGAACAGGTGTATAAGTGGAGGGTTTGGGCTGAGCTGTGCTTTTCACCCAGAGAAGGAGAAGAGATAGTAGAGTGGATGAGGAAGGTAGATAGGGTGGTAGGAACTTGTGTGGCGCTTTCCTGAGTTGGGCATGTTGAATTTGAGGTGCTCTGTGAGACGTCTTTGTGGAGATACCAAGTCAGCAGTTGAAGGGAGCCCAGAAAAGCTTCAGATTAAATTCGGCGTTCATCAGCATACCAGGTCATTGGACTCAGGTGGTACAGTGGGTGAACCAGCTCAGGGGAGGTGTGCAGAGAGAAGGCAAGTTCTGGAACAGAGTACCTGGGAGGATGGGCGTTTACCGGAAGGACGGAAAGAGGGGGGTCCACAAGGGCAGAGATGGAGCCTGGAAACCAGGCGTGGCATCACTGAAGCCAGGAGAAGATAGCATTTCAAGAGGGAGGAAACGGGCGACGGTGTCAAAGGTGGCAGGTAGATTGAATATGATAATGAGACCATGGCCCATTGTGAGAACAGGTTGTTGGGGTGGTGGCGCGCAGAAGCCAGATTTTGTGTGGTGAGGAACAGTTAGACGATGAGAAAGTGGGTACAGCACACCCTGTCAAGGCTTCCAGGTGGTTCCCAGTGAAAAGGAAGGCAGGGAATTGGCAAATGAAGCATGACTTAGGGTTCAGGGAAGAGTGTGTTTGTCTTATTTTCATATGGAAGAGACGTCAGCTTTCTTCAGTGCTAGTAGGAAAAAATAGCAAGAGTTTTACTTAGAAATTTTACTCAGTTCATTTGTGTACATATTTTTTTGAAAGACTTCTTTGTAATTTCTCAAATTTTTGTCTTGTTTGTTATTTGGAGTTGCTTCTGAATCAAAGATTTTTTTTAAATTTTATTTAAATTCAGTTTAGTTAACATAGAGTGTATCATTAGTTTCAGGGGTAGTGTTTAGTGATTCCTGAGTTGTGTGTAACACCCAATGTTCATTACATCAAGTCCCCCCCTTCGTGTCCATCACCGACTTACCTGCCCCCCAAACCATCCCCTCCTGCAACCCTCAGTCTCTTTTCTACAGTTAAGAGTCTCTTATGTTTGTCTCCCACTCTATTTTCATCTTATTTTATTTTTTCTTCCATTCCCCTATGATCCCATTTTATTTTTCAAATTCCATGTGTGAGTGAAATCATGTGCTTCCTCTGTCCGATTTATTTGCTTAGCATAATACATTCCAGTTCCATCCACATCCTTGCAAATGACAAGAGTTCATTTCTTTTTGATGACTAATATTCCTGTGTGTGTGTGTACACACACACATCTTCTTTATCCATTCATCCATCAGTAGACATCAGGGCTCTTACCATATTTTGGCCATTGTGGACATTGTTGCTATAAACATTGGGATGCAAACATAACTGAAGTTTGGCTATAGATAATTTTTTTAAAGTGGCCTATTTGCCTGTACACACAGGATGATTTATTTTCCCAGAATTTATTATTTAAAATGTGATTTTATTTATAATATAGTGATGTAAGAGATTTTTAAGATCACATTTTTTAAAATCAGCCATTACTTAAGTTCTTGGTTAACTTGGAATTAATCACATGAAATTTCCCAGAACAGATCCATACTGAATTTCATTTACTGCTAAGATATAAGCCTCTCTAAATTTTTTTTAATTAAATACAAGGTGACACACAGTGTAACCTTAGTTTCAGGTGACAGCATGGCAATTCACCTTCTGTCCAGGTTATGCTGTGCTCACCAGTATAGCAGCTGTCACCGTACGACTCCATTGCAGTATCATTGACTAGATTCCCTAAGCCGTGCCTTTTCTTCCTGTGTCTTATTCATCCCATCACTGGAAGCCTGCCCCTCCTGCTCTGCGTCACTCATTTTGCCCATCCTCCACTTCTCTTTCCTTCTGGCAACCATCAGTTCGCTGTATTTATGGGTCTAATTCTCCTTTTCATTTGTTCATTTGTTTTGCTTTTTAGATTCTACATGTGTGTGAAATCATATGGTATTTGTCTTTCTAGGTCTGGCTTCTTTCACTTAGCTTAATACCCTTTAGGCCCATGCATGTTACCACAAATGGCAAGATCTCATCCCTTTTTATGGCTGTGTAATAGTCCATTGTGTATGTATATACCACATCTTCCTTATCCATTTGCCTATTGATGGACACTTAGGTTGCTTCCCTATCTTTGCTTTGTAAATAATGCAGCAGTAGACATAAGGGTGCATATAATCTTTTCAAATTAGTTTTGTTTTCCTCAGGTAAATACCCAGTAGTGGAATTGAATCATACAGTATTTCTATTTTTAATTTTTTGAGGCACCTTCATACTGTTTTCCACCATGGCTTCAATGGTTTGCATTCCCACCTACAGTGCATGAGGGTTCCTTTTTCCACATCCTTGCCAACCCTTATTTCTTGTCATTTTTTTATGGTAGCCATTTTGACAAGTGTGAGGTGATATCTATCTCATTGTGGTTTTGACTTTCATTTCCCTGATGATCAGTGATGTTGAGCATCTTTTCATGTGTCTGCTGGCCATTTGTACGTTATCTTTAGAAAAATGTCTATTCAAGTCCTCTTCCCATTTTTTAGTTGGATTACTTGTTTTTTTTTTTTTATTGACTTGTATACATTCTTTGTATATTTTGGATTTTAATCTCTTATCAGATATGTCATTTGCAAATATCTTCTCCCATTCAGTAGGTTGCCTTTTCATTTTAATGATGGTTTCCTTCACTGTGCAAGTTTTTTACCATGATAAAGTCCTAACAGTTTATTTTTGGTTTTGTTTTCCTTGTCTTAGGGGGCATATCTAAAAAAATGTTGCTCTGGCCAATGTCAGAGAAATTACTGCCTGTGTTCTCTTCTAAGAATTTTATCAGGTCTCACATTTAGAACTTTAATGCATTTTGAGTTCATTTTTGTGTATGGTGTGGGAAAATGCTCCAGTTTCATACTTTTGCTTGTGGCTGTCTAGTTTTCCCAGCACCATTTATTGAAGAGACTGTATTTTCCCCATTGTATATTCTTGACTCCTTTCTCATAGATTAATTGGTAAGTGTGGATTTATTTCTGGAGTCTCTGTTCCATTGATCTGTGTGTTTATTTTTGTGTCCGTACCTTACTGCTTTAATTATCACAACTTTGTAGTCTCTGAAATTTTGTAGTATGCCTCTAGCTTTGTTGTTCTTCCTCAAGATTGCTTTGGCTGCTTGGGGTCTTTTGTAGTGCGATACAAATATTAGGATTACATGTTCTAGTTCTGTGAAACATGCTGTTGCTACTTTCATGGGTATTGCACTGAATCTTGTAGATTGTTTTGGCTACTATGGACATTTTTGCAGTATTAATTATTTCAATCCATGAGTATGGACTATCTTTCCATTTGTTTATATTATCTTCAGTTTCTTTTGTAGTTTTCAGAGTACAGGTCTTTCACCACCTTGATTAAGTTTATTTCTAGCTATTTTATTTACTTTTTGGTGTGATTGTAAATGCAATTATTTTCTTAATTCCTCCTTCTCCTACTTTGTTATTAGTGTATTAGTGAAATGCCACCAGTTTCTGGCTATTAATTTTGTATCCTGCAACTTTACAGATTTCATTTATTACTAATAGTTTTTTTTAGTGGAGTCTTAAGGGCTTTCTAGTTATAGTATGTCATCTGCAAATAGTGACAGTTTAACTTCTTCCTTACCAGTATGGGTCCTCATATTCCTTTTTTTTTTTTTTTCTTTAATTGCTGTGGCTACAGCTTCTAGTACTGTGTTGAATCAAAGTGGTGAAAGTGGACACCCTCATCTTATTTCTGACCTTACAGGAGAAGTTCTCAGTTTTTCTTCATTATGGAGGATGTTAACTGTGGGGTTTTCATAGATGGCCTTTATTATATTAAGGTGTGTTCCCTCTAAACCCACTTTGTTGAGGGTTTTAGCATGAATAGAAAGTTTAATTTTATCATGTGATTTTTCTTCATCTTTTAAGATGACCACACAGTTTTTATCCTTTGTTTTCTTGATGTGGTATATGATACTGATTGATTTGTGTACATGGAACCATCCTTACATTCCAGAATAAATCCCATTTGATCATGCTGAATGATCCTTTCAATATATTGTTGAATGTGGTTTGCTGGTATTTTGTTGAACATTTTTATATCCATGTTCATCATGGGTACTGGCCTGTAGTTCTCTTTTTTTAAATGGTATCTTTGGTTTTGGTATCAGGGTAATGCTGGCCTTATAGAATGTATTTGGAAAATATCTATCATCTTCTATTTTTTATAACAGTTTGAGAAGAGTTAGGTATTAACTCTTCATTAAATGTCTGGTGGCATTCACATGTTTAGCCATCTGGTCTTGGACTTTTATTTTGGGGAAGTGTTTTGATTACTGATTGAATTTTGTTACTAGTAATTGGTCTGTTCAGACATTTTTGTTTCTTCCTGATTCAGTTTGGAAGATAGTATGTTTCTGGGAATTTATCCCAGAAAAGCTAGAAGTAGTTTGTCCAGTTTGTTGGCATATAATTTTTCATAGTATTCTCTTATTCTTATATTTCTGTGGTTCAGTTCTCTTTTGTTTCTGATTTTATGTATTTGAGTCTTTTTTCTTGATAAGTCTGGGTGTAAGGGTTTATCTGTTCTGTTTATCTTTTCAAAGAACCAGTTCTTAGTTTCATTATAGGTTTTAAAAAAAAAACCCTATTTATTTCTGCTGTGATCTTTAATATTTCCTTTCTTCTACTCACCTTAGATTTCATTTGTCTTTTTTCCCCCAATTTAGGCATAAAGTTAAATTGTTTATTTGAGCTTTTTATTTCTTGAATTGGCCTATATCATTGGATATTTCCTTATTAGAACTACTTTTGCTGTATCAAAGATTTTGGACCATGAAGTTTTCATTTTTCATTTGTCTTCTCGTATTTTTTTTTAATTTATTTGATTTCTTCATTGACCCTTTGGTTGTTTAGAATATAAGAAGCCTCTTCATCTGCATTTCAACTCAGTGTTTGAAAACTGATTCCTCTTTGTCCATTAGGTGGTTTCCAAAAAGTCTGTTAGCACTGTGTTTACCTCTAAGGGTGAATCAATTGTGCTTCTCAGAACTATAATTTTAAATAAGTTTTATAATACTAAATTTGTTGTGTATGTATGCATATGTGTATAGGTAGGTACTTAGGTAAGAAGGAAGAAAGGGCTGAATATGTCATGAGAATTATTGGAAATTTCACTGAGGGTTTGCTAACAATCTTGAGCTGAGTATAAGGAAACATGTTGGGGCCCATGTGTTCCCTTCTTTCCCTAACCTCTTGATTTTCGCATACTTTCTGGTACATATAAAACCAAATAAGGTGAGCACAGTCATGAAGTCTACAAATCACAGATGTATTCTCAGATTTTCAAATGAAAAGCAAAGTAGCCATTGTTAGGCAGACAAGTCAGTGAATTGAAAGGAATGTAACTTTTTTAATTTTAAAGGGGAAGATTGGGATTTGGTATGTTTAAGATATGTAATTTTTCAGAATTAAAAACACATGGTACAGTAGCCAATCGGGGATATGTTATTTTAACTTTAATTCCGTTGCCTTTCTCCCCCTCTTATGTTTTGAATCGTTAGTCAAAGTGAAAGGGAAGAATTTGAAAATGAGTTCAAACAACAGTATGAACGAGAAAAAGTATTATTAACTGAAGAAAATAAAAAACTGACAAGTGAACTTGATAAGGTGAGTGATACAACCTAGTTTTTATTCCCTGAGCACATGCTAAATGTTCAGCACTTTGATAGAAATTGTAGATAATTTTGTATTTGATGGCCGGTTTGGGTTTAATATTTCTCCTTATACGTTGGGTTGGTACAGGCGAGTTTTCATTACAACAGTCTGTACGGGAGTTCTGGAGAGAGGGTTTTGCTTATCTCATCATATTCTTTGTCCCATTTATTTTTCAAGCCTCTGTTCTTTATTTCACTTTCCATCAACTCTCTTTGTCACACTTTTCTCCCATATTTGGTACTTACTCTTTCGTGGCTGTTGGAGGTAAGGTGATCCTTGGCCAGAGCAGGAACATTTAAGCCAAACTGGAGAAGTTTTGACAACTCTGTTGTCCTGTTCATGAGGGAAAACTGCTAATAGCTAGAAATAATACTGTTGGTAGTTAGGAATCTAGAGAAACTATCTCTGCCTAAACCACTGTAGCTTGAATAAAGAGCAGAACCATTCATCAGATTTAGAACAAAATGTCAAATACTTAAAAGGAATCGTTTTTCGTTTAGTAGCAGATTTCTTGAACTGCCATTATTCTGCATTTCTTTCATCAGTTCTTAACAAACAGTTGTAAAAATTCTAATATTATCTGGACGTTTTAATCTTATTTGTATTTAAGAATGTTTGGGTAATTGTGTTTTATAATAATTTCTAGGATTTTCCTCCAATAAAAGTATTTTGTTCAATTATTAGTTATTCCAATAAGAGACTGAAAGACCATGACTAAGTAGTCATAAAAGAGAGACTCTTTATTGTCTCTCTGTTTTCCCTTGTGTTCCCTTGTGTTCTTTCACTACTTTCCCCATGACTATTTCGTTCTTTATACATTTAATAATGACTTTGTTTGTTTGCTTGGAAAGTATTTGAGAAACAACTCCATTTGTCCATTTTGTAAAGTCTTATGGAACTTATATACACAGACACCGTGAGAAGTGGCTAGAGGTAGCAGAGACAGTAAGTAGTATGAATGTTTAAAGTATGAAAAATATGTGAAGGTGATCGTGTAATTCTTAGTTATTTCCACTAAAATAAAATAACAATATTTGAGTTTTATCCAAATAGGTCACATAATTGTTATTTCATGTGTTTGACTAATATGACTATAAATTAAATATTATTTGTCTATTAGACAGAATTTAAGGTTCTTTTAAGAGTAACCTTGATGTAAGAAATGTAATTAAACTCTAGAAGGCCTCTGCATATAGTTTCTAAACAAACTACCTAGTAAAAAATGCATATAGTCCAAGAAAAATTATATTACTTAATAATCAGTTTGTATGTAGAGCAAATCTTGTATTCACCCCTTGGTTTTATTTTATTAGTAACCATAAAGTTCTACTGAGTTTATACCAGAAATACATATTTGGAGAGAATTTGTGAGCAATACTCTTATGATTGTGATGAGATGCAAAGAATAAAAATAAAAGCCTGTGTCCTAAGTTAATAAAAATAAGACATTACCTTTTCTTGCTAAATTGAAACGTATGATGAAGGATGAGTAGAACTTTGAGAGCAAATTCATATGGTGGGGTAATATTTAATGACAAATGATAACAAGGAATTATTTATTCCCAGAGAAATAGAGATGGATCTGGGTTCTGCTGCCTTTTCAGTCTCTTCCCTACTTTTGCTCCTTTTACAGCCTTTGCTTCTCTTCCTCTTTAACTCTCAGTTCACCGTGATTAAGCCTCTTCACTGTTTCTTTCTGTTCATTCATTCTCTGGTTTAATTTGAACTGTGTTTCTTCATTAAGAGGGATAACCAGAGAATACTTTTGTCATTGCTATACCAGCTCTTCTGTCTGGGACCTGAGTGAAGAGAGCTGAATTTCTTCTCAACAGAACTTCTAGTATAGAAGCTAGAAAGCAACTATTATGTTAATTTTGAAATTTATTTAATTAATACTATGACTAGATTCTCATATTCACATTTTTAAACTCCAAAAATTAAAAAAATTTTTAAAAGATTTTATTTATTTGACAGAGAGAGAGAGAGATCACAAGTAGACAGAGAGGCAGGCAGAGAGAGAGAGGAGGAAGCAGGATCCCCACCGAGCAGAGAGCCCAATGCGGGGCTCAATCCCAGAACCCTGGGATCATGACCTGAGCCGAAGGCAGAGGCTTTAACCCACTGAGCCACCCAGGCGCCCCCAAAAATTAAAATTTTGAAAGAAATTAAAAAGGACTACCAGAGTGACTCAACCAGTTAAGCATAAGACTCTTGAATTCAGCTCAGGTCATGATGCTGGACATGGAGCCTGCTTGGGATTCTCTCTCTCCCCCTACCCCTTACCCCACACAAGTCAGGGGTGGAGGAGCAGTGAAGGGCAAAGGGAGAAAGAGAATATTAAGCAGGCTCCATGCCCAGCACAGAGCGCAGTGAGGGTGGGGCTTGATCTCATGACCTGAGATGATGATCTGAGCCAAAATCAAGGGTTGGATGCTTAACTGACTGATCCACCCAGGTACTCTTTTAAGTTTCACTTTTTATTAAAAGATAACTTATTGCAAGTAAAATTAACCATGTATTTTAGGGAGTGAAAGTAAATGGCTTCCCATAAAGAAAAATATTATTTGTACCCTGTTCTTAAATTATTAAACAAAAAGTCTAAATTATAAAAATTATATAAAGTTACCCATCATCTCATTACCACAAAACAAATATTTTAACTTTATATGTTCCTTCCAGGTTTGTATAAATAGTTACGTAGGTGCAGTCATACATGCATTCCATTTTCTAATATGCCTTTCACTTAAAATGTCATGATCATGTTTCCATATTCTGTACTATGCTATTCCATATTATAAGCCAGATATGTCAAGGTACAAATAGTAAAACCTTCTCATTCCCAAAATAAGCAAAATGAACAAATACTTGGGTAGACTTTACTAAGTGCAGATCCTCTTCTAAGTTATTTTATATATATAATTTAATCCTCACAAAAACTCTGTGAGGTATACACTATTACTCTTGCCATTTTATGGATGAGGAGACTGAGGCAGAGGGGGGAGATGAGACTCCTTTCCTAATCAGAGGACCAAGGAGTGGCCAGATGGAATTTGAACACATGCAGTCTGGCTCCAGAGTCCATGCTTTTATTTAGTAATAATGAAAAGATTAGCATTTTTCTAATACTGAACAAAGTCTACTTAAAACTACTTATAACTATTGTAACATGGTCTTGCAAAAGCTGCGTTTCTTCTTCTTCCTGCAGATATCTAGCTGACATCACTCACAGATTAGTTGGAAGGACTGTCAAAAGCAATAGTAATGAAAAGTAATGTGTTGTATTAATTAGTAAAGACATTGCATCTGCAAAAAATTTTTCAAAGATAGCTGGTAGACTTCTGTCTATGCTAACATGAAGAGATTGATGAAACCTCTCAAGAAAAATTTCAAAGTGTACATAACTGTCAAAAAACAACCATTTCAGAGCTCTGGGAATTAACCAGAGGATGACCACTACAGAACATTGCTGAGATAAATGAAGGAAAATCTAATGGAGAGATGTACACGGTTAATGGATCAAAAAACTTGGAATTGTTAGGACCTCAAGTCTCCTCTAATGTTTAGGGAAATCCCCATCAAAATTCTGATAAGACTTTTTGTTGGAATTGAGAAGCTTATTCTTAAATTTATTTGGAAATATAAAAGACCTATAATAGCCTTTTGCAACAAAAGTTGGAGGATTTACCTGACAGTCTTTTGAAACTTACTGGTAGTTTTGGTATTATGGAACCATAGTGTAATGGTCTAAAAATAAGCCCTCATATTTGTGGCCAATTGATTTTCAGCAAAAGTGCAAAGCAATTCATTGGGAGAAGGATAATCTTTTCAACAAATGGTGCTGCAACACTTAGATATCCATGTGAAAAATTAAATTCTTATACCATATAAAAACATTAACTGAAAGTGGATCATAAACTGAAACATAAGAGATAAATGTAGAAGAAAATTTTCACTATTTAGGGTTAGTCAAAGATTTCATCTATATCAATCAAAAGTATAACCTATGAGAGAAAAATAATGATAAATTGTACTTCATTACAATTTAAATACAACATTAAGAAAAGTAAAGGACATACACAGATAAGGAGGAAACATTTGCAAATCATTTACCTAATAAGAAACACATTCAAAATATAGAAAGAACTTAAAACCCAATAATTAATAATGCAAACAACTCCGTGAAAAAATGGGGGAAAATTTTGAATGGACATTTCATGAAAGATTGATGAATGACAAGCAAGTGAAAAGATGTTCAATATCATTAGGAAAGTGTGAGCTAAAACCACAGGTACATAGAGCTATACACCATCAAGAATGAGTGGAATCAACAAGAGTGACCATACCAACTGTTGGCAAGGATGTGGAGGAACTGGAACTCTACACTGCTTGCGGGAGCATCAGGTGGTTATATAGTCACTTTAGAAAATAGTTTAAGAAATTCTCAAAAGGTAAGCATACCCTTACCACATGACCCAGAAATTCCTGGAGATATTTAAGAAAACTGAAAACAGAGTCCTTCTAAGGACTTTTGTATGCATGTGCATAGCATCATTATTCACAATACCAAACAACTGGAAACAGTCCCAATGCTCATCAGCTAGTGAGTGAATGAGCAAATGAAGTTTACTATTACCCATATAATAGAATACTACTCAGCTGAAAAAAGGAGGGAATTTCTGATACACACAATACTATGGTTGAACCTCAATATTTTGGGGAGTGAAAGACAAAAAACCTACATATTGTATGATTTCATTGGTATTAAATTTCTTGGAAAAGTAAAAGTATAGAAACAGAAAACAGATCACCAATGCTTGGAACTCAGTTTGGGAGCTAGGACTGACTGCAAACCAGCAGTGGGGAAATTTCTCCTGTACCAAAATTAGATTGTGGTGATTGTTTCACAGCTGTATAAGTTTATTAAAAATCCTTGAACCATTACCCTTCTAATGGATAAATTCTATTGTATGTAAATTTTATCTGTAAAAAGAACTTTTTCAGAGGTTAAGTGGAGGTACACCTTGAGGTACAGAACTGAAATCCCTTATTATCAACAGGCATATAGGGTATGTGTTGGCATCAATAGCTTCTCTGGACCCCATTGCCTTCTGAGAAGACAGTGAGGTTGGAGGTAGGATTAAACAGGGAATTACAGCTGTGCTCCTTTGGTAGAGGGAGAGAAATAAAGCTGTACTGTGACTTGTGCCAAAAAATGTCTATGTCTCAAATAAGTACTGGCTAAAAACTGAGAACAACCCTGGGTCATTAGGACTCCTGATCAATTTAGATGGGGGAATTGGCCCACTGTGACCTATGGCCAGATCCAGCCCTGAGACTGTTTCTTTATGACCCATGAATTAAGAAGAATTTTTACATATCTTTTTTTTTTTAAGATCTTATTTATTTATTTGACAGAGATGACAAGTAGGCAGAGAGGCAGGCATAGAGAGAGGAGGAAGCAGGCTCTCCATGGAGCAGAGAGCCCAATGGTGGGCTGGATCCCAGGACCCTGGGATCATGACCTGAGCCAAAGGCAGAGGCTTTAACCCACTGAGCCACCCAGGCACCCCTTTACATATCTTTTAAATAAGTTTTTCTAAGAATAAGATGTGATGGAGCCCATGCCTGGCCCACAAAGCCAAAAATATATACTATCTAACTCATTGGAAAGTTTGTGGACCCTTGACTTAGAACATGTTTTACCCTGTATTAGTAACTGAGTTAAACATACGCACACATACATATATATGTATGCAAATATGTATATACACATATTCACAAACGCATATGTATGTGTAAAGACATTTATTGTAAGGAATTTGCTCACCTGATTATGGAGGCTGACAAGTCCCAAGATCTGTAGTTTGTAGTCTGGAGACCCAGGAAGAGCTGCTCTTTCAGTAAGAGTGCAAAAGCAGGAAAAACCAACCTCCTAGTTTGAAGGCATGTAGGCAGGAGAAATTCCCTCCTATTCATCTTACTCCTTAGGGTCAACCTTTTTATTCTCCAGGACTTTGGCTGACTGGTTGGTCCTATTGTGTTAGGGAGGGCAGTCTGCTTTATTCAGTCTCTTGATTCAAATGTTTATCTCAGCCAGAGACACCTTCCCAGACACACAGAGTAATGTCTGATTATGTGTGTTGCCATCCTGCGCCCAGTAGGTTAACACAGAAAATTAACCATCACCTGACCACTCATCCCCACAAACTTGTAAATAGCTTTTCTAGGAAAAACCCATCTTCTTCAGGTTGAGTAATCAAAAAGAAATGGACACAGGAACACAATATTTCTATAAATATACCAAAAAGCAAGAAAAGAATAGTAATAACTAATGCAGATTGAGCATTTATCAGAAAACTGTCGCCATGAAATAAAAATTGAATGTAATTATTTTATCACAAATTTTTAAAAACTTATTAAAGCAGGAACTTGTGCTTCTGACTATGACAGATTAGTTTATATCATACCCACCACCTCACGAAGAACTGGATTTTTTTAAAAATTGCCTTAATATGGTAGGACTATTTCCTACAGTATTTATTTGTGGAAGGCATTGGGGAGAAAAGAAGGCAGCTGTCATGACTGACCAAGATCCTGCAGAGGAGTAATGCAAGGAGATGAGCCCAGCACTCAATGCTATTTTTTCCCTTGAGGCATTTGCTGATACGAAAGCAGTAGCCAAAGATCCAGGAAGCTGAGCACAGTATTCCACAGCCACACAAGTTTGAAGAGTTGAATACAAGCTTTCAGTTGGACTCATTGAAAGGCTACATTTTAGGAATATGAGTGAACCAGAAAGAGATGAAACCTTTCACTGACTGAAACGTAGCCTCCAAGTAACTCAATACCTGACCTATCTTGATTCTAAATGCCTGCCAGAAGTAAAGGTAAATACTCTCTGCAGGAAGATGCTATACAGAGTGTCCAATTACCCCTAAAATTTGTATACAAAATGTGTGGCATATATTAAAATAGTTACCATGCATCCCAGGAGATAAAACTAAATCAGTGAAAACCAAGAGTAAAAATATAATAGCAAAAACAAAATAAGGAAAGAAAAAATGAAAAAAATTAGTTTGTATAAGCAAGCCCACAGGGATTCCCATCAGAATTTTCATAAATGAGATTTTAAAATAACTGTATGATAGAAAATGAAAGACACAAAGAATTTAAGCAGGTAACTGGAATATATACAAAAGAGTCAAATAGAACATCTAGAAGTGAAAACTAAAATAACCAAAATATCCAATAGAAGATTTGAACAGCAGACTGGAAAGAGCTGAAGAGAACAGTGAATAAGTAAAAAAATTTTGGACTAAAGTATGGGTAGAGATTAAAAAGGATGGATATACATAAAAGATGATGAAGGGGACATGACTAAATACTTGCTTTCCTAGGTGGAGAGGATGGTCTGTGACATAACACAGTATTTGAGGAATTAATGGCCCATAATTTTCCAAAACTTACGAGAAACATTAAGGTACAAATTCAAGGAATGCCACAAACCCTAAAGGTGGTAAATAGAAATTAAATCACGCTTAGAGACATCATAGAAAAACTGCTGAAAACCAGCAACCAAAGAAAGTCCTGAAAGTAGCCAGAGAAGAAAATCACATTATATTCAAATGAGTAAAAGTTAAACTGAAGCTTGACTTCCCAACAGAAAAAAATGAAATCCAAAAAGGGATCAAAACAGGGAATAAAAAGGAATGACATTTTCAAAGTGCTGGAGGATAATTGCCAACATGGAATATCCTATGCAGCAAAAAATGATTTTCAAAAATGAAAGCAGAAATTAGGACTACAGAAAACTTTGCAGGACAACCTGTTTTCTTCTGCAAATAAATTACAAGAAAAATAAAAGTGCTGGAGGGGAACTGCTATGGACAGAATGTGTTCCTCCAAAATTTGCATGTTGAAACCTACCCCTCAGTGTGATTGTAGGAGGAGGTGTTGCCTTTGGGAGGTGATTAGGTAGTGAGGTGGAGCGCTCATGGTGGGATTATCATCCTTATGAAAGCAATCCTGGAGAGCCCCTCAAGCCTTCCACCCCCTGAGGATGCAGCCAAAGACCACCATCTGTAAACCAACAACAGACCTCACCAGACACTGAATCTGCTGGCACCTTGATCTTGGACTCTCTGGTCCCTAGCCTGTGAGAAATAAATGTTTCATATTTGAACTATCCAATCTCTGGTATTCTAGTATAGGGGCCCGAATGGACCCCTAGAGTCTATAAATAAAAGAGACTTACAAGATACAGGAACCATTAAGCTGTGGTTACTTGTTAGTATCATGATTCAATATGATAAACTGTTAAGCTTTTTGATATTTCGAGATAACTAAAAATTTGAACAGTTACTACCTATGTGATGATATAAGGAAACTCATTAAATTTTTAAAGTATAATTATATTGTTATCTTTTGAAAGAGAGAGCCTTATTTGCAAGAGATATACACAGAAATATATATGGGTAAAATTATAGGTGTCTGGTATTCACTTCAGAATAATTCAGGAAGAAGGGATAAGAAGACAGGATGCAAATGAAATGACTGGCATTGTTGAAGTTGGCCGTTGGCTCATGTGAGCTAACTTATACTGTCCATTTTTCTATATACTTGAAATTCTATATAAGATTTTATTTTAAGAAGAGGATGACATGGAGACATTTACAGACAAAGAAAACAAAACAAAAAAATGAGAGATGTTGTTACTGGTGGAACCTGGGGAGTTTTGAGGCAACTGGAGAAAGTTCACAAATGTAAGAATTTAGAATAGGGAGTAAGGGGAAAGCAAAGGCAGAGGAGAATTCAGAATATTTGATGTTTCCAAATTCAGTGACCAGAAGGGTATATAATAAGAAATAGGAAGACAAGCATTTTTTAGTGGAATATGGTAAGTAATCAGATTTAACAGGCAGCATCTGAGCACCTTGCATTCCTGTTCCTGAAAGTCACATGTATTTTCAAGTGTCTTAAAACTGTCTTTCAGCTCACAACTTTGTATGAGAACTTAAGTATGCGCAACCAGCAGTTAGAAGAAGAGGTAAAAGACCTAGCAGACAAGAAAGAATCTGTTGCACATTGGGAAGCCCAAATCACAGAAATAATTCAGTGGTGAGTGCTCTTTTTAAATGTGTTTTTTGTGGGTGATTTGAACATATGGCCAAGTTTTCATGAATTCCAGTTGAAAAATGTTTCCCTGAAGAACATAATTTTATTAATGGCCTGTTATTCATTATTGATCTGCGTCCTTCTGTATTTTCTCTTATGTTCTTCTTTTCCCCAACTGCAGCAAGTATCCCATGTCAACTCTCCACAGCTTCATTGAAAGCTGTTATTTCTAAGAAAAGAAAATGTTATATTAAGACGGTTGGTCCTTAAATAACCGAAGAAAATCATTCACTAGCTATAGGTTCCTTTCTAAGAACAAAATTGCTATATTTGTAATTATTTTAAGAAATAGCCTAGAGAAAATTTTTGAACCTGAAGATATGCCATCATCTTCTTTCATAATTACAAAAGGTTGATACACGTGTCATCATAAAAACTCACATGATTACAGTTTCATTTTATTAACTATTCTTTAAGTTCTTATGATTCAATGTAGAATGAATTACCTTAGTGACTTTTCACATTCATTATTTCATCAAATATTTCTGGTATTTATAAAAATGTGTATATTTCTATAAAACATGAAGGAAATTGAACACAACAGGGACTTTATTTTCTAAGGAAAACATATTTTTTAGATTTTTATAGTTACTTTTCAACTTTCTTATTCTTTTTGGCACATGGATGTTTAATTTTATGAAAACTAGTTTCTTTATGGATATAGACCAATCATTTGGGAATTTTAGTTTCTTGTAATCTTATTTTGGTTCTTTAAACATTTTTTCCATTTTCCTACTTATTGCAGACTAACAGCCTCCATCTTAAGTCAGAAGTGGATAAACACTGTCTTTTTAAGTGATCTTACCCAAATAACTCAAGTATTTTGATATAGACTGAACTACAGAGCTCTTATGTTCACTCATTTTGGCTTATGAATGTGACTCTACAGTGCATAGCTAAATGAAAATGCCCAAATTGAGGAAATTGTTTGTGTCCCAAACAGTATAGTACTATTAATGGTTCATTAATGTTAAATTTATGTCCTTGTCATCAAATCTGTATTTCTGAAGCAAATTCATTCTAGTCTTTAGCCAAGTTTATAGTATCAAAAATTTATAACTCAGTTATTATGTAACCAAATGTATAATTAAACTGTTGCTGAAAATGACTTCGTAGAAGGAAAAGATGATCTGGCCAAAGCCCCAGTTCCTAGACTGCTGATCTTTTCCAGCAATAGGCATGATGGGTTCAGATATAATGGGAAGTGTTTCTACTAAAGTAAAGCAGCTTTATTTTTTTTTTTAAGATTTTATTTATTTGTTTGACAGAGAGACAGTGAGAGAGGGAACATAAGCATGGGGAGTGGGAGAGGGAGAAGCAGCCTCCCTGCTGATCCAGGACCTGGGATCATGACCTGAGCCAAAGGCAGATGCTTAATGACTGAGCCACCCAGGAATCCCAGTAAAGAAGCTTTAAATGTAGATTCTCTGGAAAAGGGTTAGTAGGAAGTATTAAGGTGAAAGTTTTTACATGATACCATGAAACACTCATTTTAGGCTTTTCACATTCAAGTGAAATGTGCAGAAGAAATCAGGAATGCAAGCAAATCAGTTTGCATAAAGCTGTTATTTAGAAATGGGCTAATATATTAGGGTACCTGGGTGTCTCAGTCAGTTAAGTGTTCAACTCTTGGATTCAGCTCAGATCATGATCTCAGGGTCGTGAGACTGAGAATGCTGTCAGACTCAGCACAGAGTCTGCTTGAGATTCTCTTTCTCCCTTGGCCCTTCCTCCTGCTTGTACTCTAAATAAATAAATAAATAAATAAAATCTAATATATATATATATATATATATATATATATATATGTATATATATATATAGACTACTATATTAGATAACTAATTAATAAAATCTAATAAGGTAAAAGTAAAAGGTATACTCCCTGATCTCAGAGTTCTTACCTACTTGAATGTTTAATCTGAGACATTCTGTCCCTGCTTAACAAGGCAAGAATCTCAGAGTCTTTCGAATTTTTCAGTCTTGCTATATTAAAAAATGAAGGGATGCTGGAGACAGGAAGATGGTGGTGGAGTAGAAGGGCCCTAGGCTTACCTTGGCCCACAAATACAACTAGATAACTGTCGAATCATACTAAATCCCCCAGAAACTGGACCAAAGACTGACAAAACAAACTCCACATTTAATGAGAGAGAAGAGACCACATTGAAGGAGGTAGGAAGTGTGGAGGCATGGTTAAGGGAAGAAACAAATCCTGACTGTTGCAGAGGAGAGGTACCCATAGTCACAGAGAAGGGCAAGAGGGAGGAACACACAGGGGAATGCACAAGGAGAACACCTACCCATAGCCATTGTCTTAAAAATGAGAGAGGTTAAATTTCATGAGTTCTTGGAACCAGGAGGGATTGAAGACTGGAGTTTTAGAGGTCATCAGGCTTGGCTGAAATAGAACCTGGAGAGTACTGCATTGCTCTTGGAAAGAAGGCAGGCAAACAACCCAGGGGCATATGGTGTGGAAACAGCAATATGAAGAGTGCCTGGGCACACAGCGGGGAGGTTATTTGTTCTTCTTGGAGTGTAGCCCAGAGAGACCGCATTCATGGAGAGACCTCTCTCAGAACAAAAGGAGCTGGTGGCACCATTTCCCTCCCTGGCCCCTCAGCGTAAACACAAGGCCACCTGTAGGAAAATACTGGCTGCCTAACTTGGCTCTACCAAGTCCCACCCCCAGCTGCTCTGGTAGAACTGCCCTTCTGGGTCACACTTACCTTAGCTGTAGTGTGGTGCCCCCTCTCCCCAAAGACTAGCACAAACCCTTGCCTCCTGACCAGGCAATTTTACAGGGTCTCCAGTCCAGTGGAGGTGGTGATAGGTCTCATTTCACAAGCAGACCAAAGCAAACATAGTGAAAACTTATTACATTCAGGCCAGGGATCAAACACTTCCCACAGCAGGCAAGGAGACCCTCTGTAGATGACTGGCTCTAAGGACAGAGCAACCAAAACACAATAACAGAGCACAAGCAGCACACACTGGAGACACTCTCTAATGTATCAGGCCCTGGGCATGGCATGACCCCTTTTTCATAAGGCCATTACTCTCAGGAGCAGGAGACATAACTGACTTTTCTAACATAGAGAAGAAGGCAGAGACTTAAAAAAAATGAGAAGGCAGAAGAATTTATCCTAAATGAAAGAACAAGATAAAGCCATGGCCAGAGATCTAAGCAAAATAGATACAAATAATATGTCTGATGGAAACTTTAAAGCAATGATCATAAAGATACTTAGTAGACTTCAGAAAACCATGGAGGACATCCACTGAGACCCTTACCACAGCGATAAAAGTTTAAAAAAGAATTAGGAGGAGTGCAATAAACATGATTATAAACACACTTGATACAATGAACAGCAGGCTGGAACAAGTAGAGGAATGAATTAATGACCCAGAAGTCAAGGTAATGCAAATCAGTGAAGCTGAACAAAAGAAAGAAGAATTACACAAAATGAAAATAGACTTAGGGAACTCAGTGACTCCATCAAATGTAATAACATTTGTATTTTTGGAGTCCCAGAGGAAGAAGAGCTAGAAGGGGGGGTTGAAAATTTATTTGAAGAAATAATAGCAATAAACTTCCCTAATCTAGGGAAGGAAACAAACATGCAGATCCAGGAAGCAGAGAGAACTCCCATCAAAATCAACAAAAGCAGGCCCACACCAAGACAGATTGTGACTGAATTTGCAAAATAAACTGTTAAGGAAAAAATCTTAAAAGCAGCAAGACAAAAAGAAGTCAGTAACATATAAAGGAAAACCCATAAGGCTTGCAGGAGATTTTTCAACGGAAACTTGGCAAGGCAGAAGGGAGTGATAATGATATATTCCAAGTGCTGAGTGGGAAAAATCTGCAACCAAAAATCTAGAGTAAGGGTACTCTACCCAGCAAGATTCTCATTCAGAATAGAAGGAGAGATAAAGAGTTTCCCAGACAAACAACTAAAGAGTTCATGACCACTAAACCAATTCTGTAAGAAAGATTAAAGGAGACTTTCAGGGACGCCTGGGTGGCTCAGTTGGTTAAGCAGCTGCCTTTGGCTCAGATCATGATCCCAGCGTCCTGGGATCGAGTCCCACATCAGGCTCCTTGCTCAGCAGGGAGCCTGCTTCTCCCTCTGCCTCTGCCTGCCATTCTGTCTGCCTGTGCTCGCTCTCTCCCCCTCTCTCTCTCTGATAAATAAATAAAATCTTAAAAAAAAAAAAAGGAGACTTTCAGTGGAAAGGAGATACTGGAAGTGACAATATGAAGATAGGAAGCAGAAAAGCAGTAAAAAATGAGTAGTGTTATTAAAAAAAAAGTCAAAAAACTTATAAAAGAGGATACGAAATATAATAGCATATACCAAAACAAGGGGAGAAGAAGAGAAAAGAATGGATTCAAACTTTTAAACAGCTGTCAACTTAATATAGACTGCTGTATGCAGAAGAGGTTATATAAAACCTCATGGTAACCATGTATCAAAAACCACTAATAAACATGCAAAAAATAGAGAAATAAATCCAAATTTATCACTAGAGAAAATGAGCTAACCATGAAAGAGAAAGACAATAAAGGATCAGAAAAAATTTCAGAAACAACCACAAAACAATAACAAAATGGCAATAAATACATATCTATCAATAACTACATTGGTTATAAATGGACTAAATGCTCCGATAAAAAGGCATAGTGTAACAGAATGGATAAATAAACAAGGTCCATCTATATGCTGCCTGTAAGAGACTTACTTTAGACCTAAAGACACCTGCAGGGGATGGAGAACCATTTATCATGCAAATGGATGTCAAAAGAGGCCAGAGTAGCAATACTTCTGTTGGACAAAGTAGACTTTAAAACAAAGACTATAACAGACAGATAAGGGTACTGTGTCATAAGGAAAGGATTAATACAACAGGAACATGTAACTGTCATAAATATGCACCAGACATAAAAGTGCCCAAATACATAAAACCATAGGAAACATAAACTAATCAATAGTAATATAATAACAGTAAGAGACTTTAACACTCCACTTACATCAGTGGACAGATGATCAAAACAACGTCAACAATCAAACAGTGTCTTTGAATGACACACTGGACCAGAGGGACATAACAAATATACTCAGAACCTTCCATCATGAAACAGCAGAATATACATTCTTTTCAAGTGCACATGGACATTCTCCAGTATAGATCACATATTAGGCCACAAAACAAGCTAATGCACTTTTCAGTACGATAGAAGGTAGGATAGCCTATAAAATTTAGTACTCTGCCTTCAAGCAGCTTATAACATAACACTGAAAAGTTTAAAAACTAATGTGACCAGATCTAGAGATTAGTTTTGAGACTTAAATGTAAGTTACCCCGTGTATTACATAGTACTGATTTTCCTATGGGAGCATGGAGTAGAGTTACCTCAGACTGGGTGCTTGAGAAAGTTGGGGATAATCATTTGAACCTATAATGAATTTTCTGAAAACCCTGAGGTTAATAACAGGTCCTATATGTAGGTTGACTGAGTGTTTTCATATAAAACAGTAGAAAATATGATGGTGAGTGAAGTTAGTACTTTATAGTTATGAATAATGGGTAAAAATTTGAACTTTACTTATAAGAATAAGAGGGTTTTTGTAAAGGATACTGGCATTGATTAGATGTTGCATTAGGAAGACAACTCTTACAGTGGTGTTTGTTCAGGGTGACATGGAGGGAAGTTTGGTGAAAACTGAATAAATAGAAAAGAACTTGCGGGAGAAGAATTTATAGGACTTAATTATGAAGGAAGATCAGGAGATGAGGAAGAATTCTTATTTCTGAAATTCTGAGTTAGATTAAGAAGATGATGGTATCGGGGCACCTGGGTGGCTCAGTGGGTTAAGCCTCTGCCTTCGGATTGGGTCATGATCTCAGGGTCCTGGGATCAAATCCCGCATCGGGCTCTCTGCTCAGCAGGTGGCCTGTTTCCTCCTCTCTCTCTTTCTCTCTCTCTCTCTGCCTGCCTCTCTGCCTACTTGTAATCTGTTTGTCAAATAAATAAATAAAAATCTTTAAAAAAAAAAAAGAAGAAGAAGAAGAAGAAGATGGTATCACTGAAGTAGGAAAGTCAGAGATGGAGCCAACTTTGGAGAAGACAAAATCAATTTTGTGTTATTTTGCTTGTTGGAGAGTCAGGGCTTATCTTTAAGACTCCTCAGTACAGAACTGCACTTTTGGAGAGAGTACAGAAAGATTGTGGGTAAAGCATATAAATTTGGGGACTTAATCCCTAGTCAATAAAGCCACTGAAGTTGTTGAGAACTTTTTAAGGAGGAAAGACAAAACGATAATATGGTAAGGGCAGCATATAGAAGATAGAGGGCAGCTCGGAAGGTGTATTCATAATCAGCAAAGGGTCAGATATCAATAACACTTTAATTCCATTTATTTAAATTCCCTCACATTATTTGAACTGTTCCTCATTCATTAATCTTCATTTATGGATAATCATAGCTTGTACTGATTACAACATAGTATGTTCCAGGCATTGGGCTGAAAATATAGGGGATTCTCATTCAGTTATTACAACAGTCTTAAGAAGTAGGATCATTATCTCCACTTTGTAGGTAGCATTCATTTATTTTCTGTAGCCAAGAACATAGATACAGCTTTAATAAAAACTTGAGACTTAGTGGGGAGACCACATGGGTCAGGGAATGTGAAGGTATTCAGCATGCAAATAAAAACAAAATTACAAGAGATTGGTTTTTATTTGAAACATTAAACAGCATGACAGGCATGTACAGGAAGTCGCCAATTTCCGGAGTTAAGGAAGCCTGCTGGAAGATGCATAAGCCAACATGGCCGTGGGAGGGCGCTAAAGCGATGCTGGTTGGGCCGATTAGCCTGGCCCTTTCAATGATAATACAGTTTTCTTAAGTGTCTTTCTCGGTACTCTATAAAAGGTAATCTTCCTTCATCTCCACTTATTCTTTATACTGTAGATCGGATGATTAAATCAAAAGGTCATGGTCATTTGTGATAACCAAAGTTAAAGCCAAGTTCAGGATTTCAGTTTGTCTGCTGTTTGCATCAGATACTTATGGATATACCTGAAATATATTTTCCTCATTACTATTCAGTGGCCTCAATTGTATTCATGAGAACAACCAGCCTTCCCAAAGGCAAATAGTGTTCCCAGAGTGTATTAGAATACACTTCTAAGCACTGCAGACTTCGGCTCCTCTTTTTTTCTTTGTGCCAATTACAGCTTACTATATACTAATTGTTTTCATTCTTCTTTAGACTAGGACCTTCTTTTATAGATTTTCATATGCTGGCAGTCCTTATCCTTGTCTTGCCCTTGTTTTGAAGGAGATGTAATAAAATACAAACTTACTCTTGATAAATTCTGAAATGTAGAATGTCATTGAATATAGATTGAAAATACTTCTGTCTAGAATCATAATAGTTGCATCAGCAAGATAGTTGTAAGACAGTTACGAGTTTCAGTAAGCTTTAATCTTTTGGTTGGTATTTTATTGACCATTTTAGAAAACAGAGGAGCTTTATTGCAGTACAACCCTGATTTTTGCAGAATATTTTACTTTAAACGTTCTAAATATAGGGTACTTTAGTTTTTAAAATGATGAGTTTTGTTTTCATAAGATAAAATGGCAGGACCCAATTAATGAGAAATCTTAATATTCTTTAGAAATCATGTATATATGTGTGTTTTTAATATTAGATTAAAAGAGTATTCTTTGGGGCGCCTGGGTGGCTCAGTGGTTAAGCCGCTGCCTTCGGCTCAGGTCATGATCTCAGGGTCCTGGGATCGAGTCCCGCATCGGGCTCTCTGCTCAGCAGGGAGCCTGCTTCCTCCTCTCTCTCTGCCTGCCTCTCTGCCTACTTGTGATTTCTCTCTGTCAAATAAATAAATAAAATCTTTAAAAAAAATAAATAAATAAATAAATAAAAGAGTATTCTTTGGTTCAAGGGTGAAATTTCACTAATTTATCAGGTATAAGTCATTTGAACTTTCCTTAACATGGCCAGCTTTAATTCTTAGATAACTGAAACAGTTTAGTAAACCTCTTCCCCCTTGTCAGGCAGTAGTGCTGTGGTAAACATTTTGAAAGAAGGCATTTCAGTTATTTCTTCTATGAGGCTTTAAAAACACTGTATTTCTCACTGAGGTTTTTCTGTTTGTGTTACTTTTGTCCTTTATCTATATGTGTATGTATTCCAGGGTCAGTGATGAAAAGGATGCACGAGGGTATCTCCAGGCCTTAGCTTCTAAAATGACTGAAGAGTTGGAAGCTTTGAGAAATTCCAGCTTAGGTGCTCGAGCAACAGTAAGTTCTGCATTTTGCCTGGAGAATTACCCTAAGGGGTGGGTAGGGAGGCTCAACACACTATAATAAATTGGAACACTTTTATCAGTTTGTCTAGGGTTTAGTTTCCTGGAAGGTTTTTCATGAGAATTCACTTAGTCCAAGTGTTTGCCAGTTGAGGAAGTCATAACACATCACTGCTTAACTGTAACTTGTATAGTAGCCATTATTGATAATAATTATGAAAAAATAAACTCCTTTATGTGTGGGTCTACAATTATTTCTGAATTTAGAGAAAAATAATATATTTTCACAGTGTTTCAGATCTGTTCTGTGATCAGAGAAAGTAGTGCTTTTAAGTAGTTTCTAAATTTACTTGCATTAGTGAATTTAAACATTAAGGAAAAAATAAGATGGGGCTAACAACAGTTATATTATTTGGTAGGATATGCCCTGGAAAATGCGTCGTTTCGCAAAATTGGATATGTCAGCTAGACTGGAGTTGCAGTCAGCTCTGGATGCGGAAATAAGAGCTAAACAGGCCATCCAAGAAGAGCTGAATAAAGTTAAAGCAGCTAACATCATCACAGAATGGTAAGGTTGAATGATAGAGTCTACTAGAATAATTTCTAAGGTGGTCAAAAAGTATTTGGGGAGAAGTTACTTATTTATTTCATATGTATCGCTTTTTTCTTTTAAGTAATATCCAGAAAAATATATGAACATTTGAAAATGAATAGATGTTTTCAAACCTTATTTGCAGATACAGGATTTTAATGTAACTTTGTTTTCCTCTGACTTGTCCATAAAGTGGAATTAATAGTGCTAATTAGTATTTTATTATTTATTTTTCCCCTTATTGGTAAAATTTAGTTGACTCTCAAATTCTCTTCCATTAAATTCAAAATTCTCTCCTTTACAAGAGTGTCATATTTGTATAAAAAAGCAACATATATTCCGGGCAAAATACAGTCATCTGGGGATTCTGGCCTCTACCATAGATCTTTTACAAAGGAGGTTTTCTTGATAATAAATTTCATAATAGTATAACAAATTCTAATTATTTCTTCCTATTCATTTATGCTTTATGAAAAAGTATATTCCTCCACAGTCTGAGATAATCCTAGATAATGCCATTCCTTCAAGCCTCATTACAACAGTAGAGCAAATTATACTCTGAATAAATAAATGATAAAATGAAAATCTTAATTGTACCCATGGTTCAAGAATAAGTCCATATTGGTGATATAGAGAAACAGTAGAAAGTTTGTGTTACAAATCAACATATAAATAGAAAAATCCATTTGGTGCTGGAATAGCAGAGTTCCAGAGGCATTCATTGTGAAAAGAAATATAGTCCCATAAATTCCGTTTGTAATGGTGTGAAGCCTTAGTCCTTAAATGTAATCATTAATGTTTTGAATCCAATTAAAGGTCAGCTGTCTGGCACCCCACTGAATTATAAACTCTTGTTACAAATAATCCAGACATAAACTAAATATGTTTTGCTTAAATGTGCTAAGATGACATTGAAAATGCAAGAGAATGTTTCCTGGAGAATGTGAATCGATCCTAGCACAAAGAGCTGCTGAATGTCATTCTGTGTTGCAGTTAGAACAAGTGTGAGCTGCCTTCCCGTGCCTGGGACATAGGTGTTTGTACATTTGCTCGTAAACCAGACTGTGAATAAAACTGGAAACTACATATGTACTCATAAAAATGGTCCACTTTCATGGTTCTCTGTGGAAGAGTCTAACAAAATCCTTAATTTAACCTCTGATTTTATGACATTTTAAACTCAAATCATTTAGCTCCGAGTCAGCATCTTTTTCTATAAAAGGCCAGATACTAAATATTTTCAGCTTTGCGGGCCATATTGTCTCTGCCCACTCAACTGAGCTGTTGTACAAAAGCAGCCAAAGACAATCTGTGAATGAATGAGTCTGGCTGTGTTGTAGTAGAAATTGGTTTGTGCAGCAGTAGGTGACCAGCAGGACTTGTCTTTCCTGTGGTGGCTTGACTTCCCTGACTTGATGGGACTGACTAAACCAGGAAGCTCTGACTAAATACTGTAGGATGGCTCACTAACCAGCAGTAAAAATAATGACATTTTTCCTTTTTTTCCCTTACTGAAGTAAACTAAAAGATTCAGAGAAGAAGAACTTGGAGCTACTCTCAGAAATCGAACAACTGATAAAGGACACTGAAGAGCTTAGATCTGAAAAGGGTATGAGAATGTGTTTTGCATCAATCAGGGCTTATTCTGTTGTGAATGTATTTTATTACCCGAGCATCTGCGTACATGGAGGTCGGAGAATTGTTCACACTAACCACGCTGGTACTCACTGATGGATATGTGTATGCGTATGTGACACTCACTCTCACTAGACTGGTCTCAGAGTCCTTCTGTTGTACTTAATATACCTGGCTTAAAGATTTGATAGTAACAGAAAAACTTACTTTGCCATAAATTGGACTGTTTTGTTTTGTTTTGTTTTTCAGTGCCGTGGATAATTTCACAAATAAGATATTTGTGGTTGGAAAAAAACTATTTTTTATACTTTATACTCTTTTTCAAATGGTGTAGGATTCAATTCCACGGTAGTTGAGAAAACAATGTATGAAGTAACTAAAGATTAATCTAATTCTGTGTTAGAAGGCAATACAGTGACGAACTGTTTTGGCACTTCATTGTTTTCTTCCACGTTTGATTCTTAAACCGCCTGCCTTGCGGGATTTCTCAGGATTTATTCCCATTTTCTTGAAAGCATTACCTGCGCATGTTTCCATCAACGTGAAAAGTAACTCAAAGTGCGTGGCGGCTATTACAGGAACTTCCTAAACTTCCTTTCCATAATGTGGGCATTAAGAACATGAGGATTTAATAAAAAGAAATTCAGAATGTTGTTTTCTCAATGAAGAGATCTCTCATATGCAGTTACTAGAAATTCATTAACCTGGGGTGCCTGGGTGGCTCAGTCTGTTGAGCATCTTACTCTTGATCTCAGGTCGTGAGTTCAAGCCCTGCATTGGGCTCCATGCTGGACATGGAACCTACTTTAAAAAAAAAAAAAAAGGAAATAAAGAAAGAAATTCATTGTCCTGGCAAAGTCAGTATTCCTGAGTGAATAGTGAACTAATTAATGGCTTTACGTTATGCATACATTATGTGGTTCCCCTATTTCTCAGACCTGTGACACAGTGATGTCTAGCTTGTTGGGTCTCTGTATCTGCTTTTAAAAATTGTGGAGAAAAAATAAAATTGTGGGGGAAAGAGAGGGTATCACATAAACCAGTTGACATGAAAAACTCTTAAAAGTAGTAGATGTTCAAAAAATTTTTGTCTGTTGAATTTCCTAGTGAACAGGAAAGGAAGGAACCCAGCAGAAGTGAATTAGGAACTCACACTGAGCACAAGGCTTCACATTAAATTGAGAATCAAGCGGAGTTTTCAAACATGAAGAGTGGAAGGGAGCTGCATTATTTAAGGTGTAGAGGAAAAAGAATATGTAAGACCTGGAGGACCTGTAGCCCTAAAGGCAGTTTATACAGAAGAGAGACCAGTGCAGAGTGTGACTAACACTGACTGCATCATTTTTAGAATAGATCTAAACTTGCAGAAGAAATAAGTTAATCATATTGCTTTATGAAAGCATGTTAACCTATAACTTTTATTTGGATTTAGAACATTGTAGAATAATAAAATTTTACTTTATGTTGTAACATAATGTACTATACTATTTAAATATAATATCATATTTATATAATGAAGGCAAGGATATTTTTTTCTGCTATGTTTACTAATATATCCCGGTATCTAGACAAGGTTTAGGCACATAATAGGCTCTCAGTAAATATTTATTGACTGGATGAATTTCTGAACATAGTGCCCCATCTGGCATCTGTGATGTTTGTTATTAGAGAGTAGTATGAAAGCCACACAAATTAGTTGATGTCACTTCCTAAGGATATGGAATCAAAAATGGGTGCTTGGTTGTTTCGGCTTTTTCCTCGTTAGTATTTATCATTATATACGTATTTTAAGAATTATTTTGGAAATTATGCATTTGAAGTTAATACCATAACCAGCAAATAGGCATCAACTTTTAAAGCTTTACCTGAGAAAAACTAGGGTATGAGTGATTTATTCTATCAATAAAACAATACCTGAAATCAAACTGAGGCCTTGACAAATGTTTTTTCATAACTAAATACATTTGTTTTATCACTACATTATTATAAGAGATTATTTATATTAGTGCATACTATATGTTTGCTAAGAGATTTTCAAAACAGAAACCTTATTTGGTGATAAAATTAGCTGAGAAAAATCAGACATAACCATGTTTTTAAAATTCTCCCAAGTCTACCAGGATTTACTGTGTTTCTTATGATGTGCTATATGGGAAAAGAAAAAAATTCAATACCTCAAGTCAGGAAACAAATATGTCCTGGAGACTGATATAACTGTTAAGTGGTATTCCAAGAAACAGTAATATAGTTTATTAAACATGTAGAGTTAATAGTATTGATCAACTTTAAAATATGGTAGCTTGTGAACAGTTCTTAATAGACTCAGACAGGAAAGGTTATCCATTAGAATTAGTTTAAACTGTTCTAGTTTTAAAAAAAGTTGCTGCTGTCTTCTAGGTATAGAGCACCAAGACTCACAGCATTCTTTCTTGGCATTTTTGAATACGCCTACCGATGCTCTGGATCAATTTGAAGTAAGTATTAAGCTTTTCAAGTATTCCCTGCGGTCCATTTAAAATTCACTTTGTGATTTGAAATTCATTCTCAATGAAACTGTTTTATTGCCTCCCACATGAAAGGACCTAGAATCTAAACGTGTTAGGAAAAGAGTATGTTCTGCATTCTTAATAGAAACTATAATCACATTTGTATTTAAGAAAAATTTAAGAAAGATCTAAATATGAGAGTTATAACATTTAAAAGAAATTTCATCTCTTCCCCTGAGTGCTGGCAGAACAAATCCAAACACTTGAAATAATTTTGACACTTTTCTTTTTTGTCCCAAGCATAGAGCCGCAATTTAAAACAAAACAAAAAAAAAAAGTGAAAAAGGTCAAATCTCACAATAGGGCAATGCTGGGTCTAGCTCCAAATCCTTTCAATTATTTTAGAAGTTTACAATAGGAATACTTTTTGTTAAAAGTATTACATAGAGTGTATTAGGCAGTATATCCCATAATAAACGAAATAGTGACTCTATGACTGTCCTTCTTTGGGGCTTAAATGCTTTAAGGAAAAAAAAAACAATTTTCTGATATAAAGTATATTTTTGTCTCAGAAAATTCAAGTTAGTGATTATATCTTTGTTAAATAATCACAAGTCTCTATGCAGAGCACTGTTCTAGGTGCTGGATGGAGATAGAATAGTGACCAAATTCACTAAGTCCTGTTCTCAGAGAGGTTCCATGCCAGTGGGAACAGCTAGAGGCCAAGAGATTCTGCTACTCACTTGTAATTATTACCCTTCTAAAGTGCTTCGTTTAATTTGAGTATTAATGATTTGCCATGCGCTTCATCTTACTATATTTTGGGCACAATGTATGCATTATATTTCATTCCTTTGGGAAAAGGAAAAAGAACCACACTTTTAAAAGTAATTAATGGATTTCTAAGTTTCTAGACAAACAATGCCAATGACTGCTTTTCTCATTTATTTATTTGAATTAATGTCATTTGCCTTTCAATTGTTTTACAAAATTTTTGATTTATTATTTGTTCTTATTAAATTGCTTCATCCATATTTTCTATTTTTTATTGCTGTATTCGTTAAATAGGATTCCTTTTCTTCTTCCTCATCTTCACTGATTGATTTTTTGGATGACGTAAGTCTTTGATTTTCAAACCAATGCATCCTTCAGTAAAAGACATCAGTGAATTGAATTGAAGAATTTTGCCTAGTAATGCAGTCAGTTTTAGAAATATCATACCTGGTAATTTATTTGTGAGACAAAATTTGCTTCTTTCTTATCTGAAATATAATGAACAGTTTATTAAACATCAGAAAGAGAAAATGTACTTTGAAAAATGCTTTGGCCATCAGAGAATCTTGATTTCTTTTCTTTGTAACAATTCTGAAGACTGGAAGGCTTATTTGATTATTATAACTATATACATATGTTTATAAAAATGCTCATTTTTATATTTCATGGTGATTTCTAGTTCACATTCCCCTTTTTGGCACTTTGCCATTTTTCTCTGTTTGAAGTAAACTTCTGGTGGTAAAATCAAATCATAATATCTGAGTACAAATCAGTTTTTAATGCTGACAGAATTTCACTTAAAATGTGGAAATGATTGCGTTAACATATGTGCTACATGCACTATAAATTGACTGCACTACCATTTTCTCTCCTAAATTAATAATATCCATTTGATAATTTAGAAGTCCCTAATGTATATTATTCATTCTGTTTACTGAAATACCAAATGTACACATTCTCTCTATTCCTCATTAGATTCCACATTCAAAATCCTTGTCGTGTCAAACATATAACCTTTCTAGAAACTGGAAAATAAAATGGGTTCAAATGCAAATGTTCTACATAGCACCAGTTTTTCAACCAGGAAATTTTTGTGATTCTTTGTGTTTTGCTAAACATAATTCTTATATTCAGAAAAGTGTTTTGTATAATTGTCCACTTAAGAAAACTCTTGATCTAGATTTTTTTTAAAAACTTTTAAGTGATTTTTTTTCTCTTTGAAATATTATACCCAAGTGTACTCCTTTCCATCCTACATGGAAGCTATTTCATTATTCTTGAGAGAGTTGTTCTAGTTAATTCTACAGTGCAATAAAAAGGATTGTCTTAAGGTATAATCGTATTTCATGTTATAATCTACTGTATGTCTCACTGTACTAAAATATTCAATATTGTATGTCCATAGAAACATCTTTCACTTGAGAGAGAATGGGAAGGAAGTTCGAATAAATGATTTTAACTTCCTTCCACTAGATAGAAAACATTCCATTTTTTTTCTAACAAACTCTTCTCTGCATTCTGTTTTCTCCCATAAAACAATGAATGTAGAACCTAGAAGTTGTATGTATTTTGACAGATAGAACCTAGAAGTTGTATGTATTTTGACAGATAGTTTCGTTCTGCTCAACCCAAGGGCTGTAGGAATGTGCGCTGTCCGGCGCGGGCGTTGTCTCTGCTCCATTGGCCGCTGTCGTTAGTGAAGAAGCCTCCGGCCTTCAGTTTTATCCAGGAGAAGGCTTTCTTGTCCTTCACCCACTAGCACTCAGCCTCAGTGCAGTTCACGTGTAACACTGGGCTTCAAACCAGCACAAAGGAACTCCTGTTGTAAAGGGAAAAGGAGTTGAGTTGACACATGCTGAATCTTTATGAATCAGGCTTTAGCTCTTAAAAAGCCTGGCTTTTCCTTCATTTGCTTCCTGAGTTCTCTTCTTCCAGTTTATTGGTTAAGTGCGTAAGGGGACTCAGATGCTGCCTCGACCACTTTCTGGGTGTATGGTTGGGAGCGAGTTCCCTAACCTTTCCATTAGGTGAGCGCCAGTTTGCTCATCAGAAGAGCGAGGATAATAGTAATGGTGGTACTGCCCCAGAGGTTGTGTGCGAATTTAAAGAAACAGGTGTGTAGAGCCCTCAGTAACACTGGTTATTGTTTAGTTATTCGTAATAGGCCGTTCACCTCTCTTCCTGCATTCCCTTTAGCTTTCTTTCTTGTCCAGGAATCCATTGTGGCTTAAATGTTTCCTTGGCCCCACCAGTCTGAGTCAGTGTTCTCCGCGCTCATCCAGCCACAGGGTCGCTGCACAGTGAGGCTTGCATGTCAGGGAGAAGGCCAGAGTAAACTCCCGTTTAAAAAAAAAATTGCTTGTATTCTTCGTATTTTACAGCATAAACCTCTGTTTATAGTTGATGATTATGACTGCTCTTCCCAGAGTTATTATTCATTTCATTCTCAAAGCTGGAGTAGAGTGATGTTTTGAAAAATGAGATTTGATCCTCAGCATGCTTGCGTTCGGTATTCGGGATGCTTAGTGTGAAACCCCACTTCTGGTACTTCCTTTCTCTTCGGCACTTGGAAGCTTAAGGAATAGAATCAACCTTGATTGTTCTTTGCGCCAAAACTAGTTAAGAGTGTTGAGCAAGACTGCCCCCCACCCCCATAGTAAGTGGATTGTAACCCTTAACTAATGCATACAACGCATCCTCTGGTCATTCTTTCTGATTTCTATTTCCGAGAAATAGATGACACTCAAGACCTATAATTTGAATTGCAGTAGGAACTTGTAGGTTTAGTAAGGGGTAAAGCCGGAATTCAGCCAGATTGCAGAAATGAAACGTTCTTTGGTGTCCATACACCATAGATCTTGCCCATCTGCTCCCTGTGGCCTAGTGACCTCATACTGCCCTCTGATTGTCTAGAACCGTACCACCAGCACATCCCCTCCTCCAAAATGATGCTTTACTTTTTTCCTTAAACCTCTTTATGGGTCTATTAACACAATAATTCTTTTTACATGAAATAGTACCCAGAATCACTCTCCCACCTCCAGTTTTTCTTCAGTGTGTTTGCTTGTTAGTTCAAAATTTAAGTGAATGCCAGAATTTCTAGCAATATAGGAACACATTTGGAGCCGTAGGCTTTCCTGTTAAGTCACGTGGTTTAGACACGTGAGTCAAGTTTCCAGCAAAAGCAGCCTTGACAGGAGAGCAATGTATGTGACCCCCGACTCAGGTGAAGCAGAAGATGGTCTCAGCACCTTGCTTCTGTAATTCAGGACAACTTGGGTAGCTGGGCTTTTCTCCATGTAGAATCATAGGCTTCTGACAGAGAAAAGAACCACAGAAAATATTCAGTCCAGTACTTGTAGCTGTAGTTGGTCACAGCATTCTCCCAGTAGTGGATTATTTACTCCCCCATTAGTAAAGCTTTAGGATTCTATCTTTGTAGGAATAGAGAAGGGTTCACAACAGGATTATGGATGACATTGTTTAGGGCAGATGGGGGGGTGGTTATTTCATGGTAAACTGACGTCAGTCTGACCACTTTATGTTTTGGATCAGGCATTCCCCAGTGCTGTGAGATACCAGTGATGGCAGTGAAATGGACTCCAGGGTCCTTCTGCTGTGGAAATCATTTCCTCTTGACCTTGTCTTTTCTTGAAGCCCCATACACCCAGTCCTAGGCTACCTGGTGGGGGGAGGTGACCCCATGTTAGGCCACCCCCAAACAGGGTGAGAGGCAGGCAGAGTCAGCATCTTAGGCTCTTCCCCATCTGTTCCATGCATCGCAGTGGCCGGAAGTCCGGGGATGATCAGACCAGCTTGCAAACTTTCCATCCTGTTCTGTTCATTTTCTTCTTTTTGGCTGAACCCCCAAAATACTTGGCTTGATTGTATTAAAGGTCATACTAATTATAGTCCTATAAGTGAACTACTTGTTCTTTATATTTGGTAAACGTATTGTCATTTATTAAATCTATGCCAGGTATGTTTTGAGTTTTATTTAAATTATAATTCTCCGCTCTGCTCATATGGGCCAAATTCACAAAAAATGGGAAGTGCCCTCTCACCTGGCAAATGAGAATATGCCATCTCGCTTTCTGGAGGCTGTCTCACTCTGCTGTACTGAGGAGAGAGTAAACCAAGGAATTAAAGGTGTAGAATGAGAAGTTCAGACATGAAGGAATAGAGTTAGTCCCAATAGTCCCAACTGTCTGGTCCTCCTAACCCTGTTCTCTTATATCCTGGCATATGACAAGAAGTAAGTATCTGAGAGTATTGGCAGGTCAAGTTCTACTCCTTGTTTGGCTCCATAATAAAATCTTGCCAACATGTCCTAAAATATTTAATTTCAATCCTGGCTCCTAACTTCCTTCTCTCATCTCTCGCTTTTAGCATCATCCCCACCCCCACCCCCCCGCCCGGCTTCTTTAATAATCTATCATAACCCATCACAGAAATCTGAGGTTTGACAGCATTCTGTAGCTATATCTGGGGAAAGTTGATCAGATGGGAGAATCAATGGAAGATAGAATTTTAAAATACACATTATGAAGATCTTTTAATCCTGTGACCCAGACCAGGCCTAGATCCTTGTGAGAAATTGTGGCATTCCTGATATTTCCTCTTTCCTTTTTTTTTTTTTTTTTTTTAAGATTTTATTTATTCATTTGACAGAGCATACAAGGAAGGGGCAGGCAGAGGGAGAAGGAGAAACAGACTCCCTCAGACCAAGAGTCCAATGAGGGGCTTGATTCCCGCACCTTGGGATCATGACCTGAGCTGAAGCCATACACTTATCTGACTGAACGACCCAGGCGCCCCCTGATATTTCCTGTTTCAGTTCTTTTTTTTTTTTTTTTTAAATCTTCCATCCACATATTAAATACAACCCAAACTTAAACTCTTCCATTTCAGAAGATTGTAATATGCAGTCCTTCCCTAATTTAGGCAACATTTTATATTATTTTGTAGATACAATATGTTTTTTATTGTTATTATATATCTTAACATATTTAGATAATCTAGAGAGAAAGAACCATGACTACCTAGTCTTTTACTCTTCAGTATCTTACTTTATAAGACCTTTGGAATTCATTAAATGAATCTTTAAATCTATTTGCCAGATTATTTAAGATAAATTACTTCTTTTGGTTTCTGCTTATGTGCTTACTTCCATAATCAACCAGAAATGTATAGCGGCAGTTTTACACCAGATATAAAATGCACAGTTTCAATGGTAAACAAAGACAGCATACTGCTTTCTAGCATATGCTGGAAGACCAGTTTCACTGTTAGTAGATAACTGTGCTTGTGAGAGTGTGTATAAGAAAAAGTGTGTGTAGAGTGTGTTCCTCCAATTGTATTATCAGGAAATAGTCTAATTTCCCCTTCTCTATTGAAAATCTAAATATCGCTGTCTGACTTCCAGGTAGACCCTTTAAGGAAGAACATTATTCCTATGGTAATTTCATACCATTATTAGCTTTATATAGTACCAGCCTGGACACTGTTGTCCTTCATATGCAGGGCTGGTTTTGAGAGACATGTTGGCTTGTTTTTAGCATAGTGGCAATATAGTTACTTTGAGCTACTCCTGCCTCTCTTCATGGTTTCAGCACACTCCCAACTCTGGTCTAGAAGTGTAGGGATACCCAAAAAGTAAAGATATCTCTGTTTTAGACATCTCAGCACTTTCTACACTTTGTAGTTTGCACAGTGGTTGTTGCTAGGATAAATCCATTATAGAAGTAGGCCTAGAAATGCTTCTCTTGCTGTTAGAAAACAAATCCATAGTTAGACTGCACCGGGTAGAAAGCGACGAATGCCATAAGAAATAATTAGGTATAAAGTATTACAGAATGTCAGAAGGATTCGTTCAGTATTTATGAAGGATGTTTACATCTACAGGCTTTATGATAAGCATGTTACAGATCCTCAAGGATCTGAATCTGATGGAAAAACCACACATATAAATAAATAATTGTAACACCGTTGGGAGAAGCACGATGATAAGAGGTACAGACTGTCATGGAGTGTAAAGGAGAGCTCCCTGACCAGCCTAGAAGGCTGCAGAAAGGCTTTCTGAGAGAACTGAGGGCTGAGCAGGTCCTCGTGGAGGGACTGGTATAGCCCGCAGAGTAAGAGGAGCTGAGGAAGACGGGTGTGTGCTAGGCAGGCAGCCTGTGGTTAGGGAGGGGAGTTCTGCTTAAAGCAATAGGAAGTACTGGATGAAAACACAAAAACTTCCTTAGGAACCTGTAGGCCTTCTAACCCTGGTTTGCTGTTAGCTCTTTGGGACAACGTATTCACGTCATCCGCCTTCCAGTCTCCTAGAAAGAAATAAAGGTTTCTGCACAGCAGTCTGGCAGAGTTGTACAGATGACACCGACCACCTGGAAGGGTGTTTCTTATCCTTCCAGTTTTCTCTGAGCTTCGTAGCCCCTGTAGGTCAGTTTATAAATTCCCTCCTCCAGGCCCCACTACAAATCCCCCCCTGCCACTCAGCTTCCCAGAGAACTTGGCTGCTAACCTCCGTCATGGTGTTTGTGACACTGATGGCCTGGTGTCTTCCCCACCAGTCTGTGAACCTGACCTATTGCAAACCCTCAATAGATGTTGTGATCTGTTGAATCTAGGGAATTGCCAGAGGCAGATCCAGCTTACATTTATAAAATTCTTTTGTTCACACATCACCAAGTTCCAGACACTTGGGAGACATTTCAGTACAGTTATTACCTAACAGTTATTACCTGTTATTGCTGCTTTTTCCTAATTACTTAATCCTTAATGTCCAAAAGGTGAAGGTCCTTCTTGACTTGAACCTAACGTCTCGTCAGGTTGGACAGTATTGTTGAAGTAACTTTTCGTTTCAATTCTTCATCAGTAGTCCTGGAGGCCTAATTTAGCTTTTGTCATTTAAAAGCCTCATCTTTGAAAACCAGAAGAATTTGGTAGGTAAAAGACTGTATTTTATTAAATGCCATCTGGCAGTAAATCCGAATTATTTGGATCCTTTTTGTTCTCACATTTTCAGTTGTTCCTCCCAACCTTTGCAGAAAAGGAACTGTCCATCACTTGATGGAGCGTTATTTTGTGGGTCACTGTTTGCCCAGGGTCCTGTGAAAGCTTGACTGTCATTGCAGACCGAGTCTGAGCAACGGTTTCTTTACTGTCCTATCCTCCAGTTTTTCCCGAAAATACACGTACTTTCAGCCTATCAAAAACTGTGTCTTTACGTGTATGTGGATATACTTTGTCTGTTAACACAGTGACAGCCATTGAGAGTCGCGTGTGAGTATTTGTAACGTGTCGTATTCTCCTTTCTTTGTTGAAGCGCTCTCCGTCCTGTACTCCAGCTAGCAAAGGCAGACGTGTAAGAAACTACTGCACTGTGTGTTCCCACCCCATGCCCTCCACCCTGTCCCCTTCCCTTCGTGCCTGTGGTTGCGGAACACGCTAACATCTCCGTGGCAGACTCCCGCCCTTACTGCATGCTGTGTGCGGCTGCTCCCGCTATCGCTACGCTGCCTTTCTGCATTTTCTTTTTTCTTTTTCTTTCTTTTTTTTTTTTTTTTTTTTGGCTTTGGCCGTAAAGCTTTAGGAATGTTCGTATAAATTTCAGTAGCCAAACTACTATAAAATTATAAGATGTCTTTTTAATCTTTACTAGGGGAAAAAAGTGATCCTAATATATGCTTTCCAAATTCATCATCTACAAAGTATAAATGAATTTCTAAATAAGAATCTGATATAAGCAGATATGTAAAGATTTCCTAGAGATTTTAATTATGTGGGAAAAAGACATTGATGATACATATTATATAGAATTCAAAAGAATTTGGGGCAACTTACAGATCTTACTGATTATAATTTTTAGTAAATCAGTTCTGCAGAAAACTTTGATAGATTATTTGATGTGGTTCAGAGGAATATCCCTAAATATATTTATAGATTTGAGGCAATAATATTAATAATAAATCGTTTATACTCTAAGGTGTTTCCAAGATTTTTAAAGATATTTTGACACTGTATATATTGATAACAAGCTATAAGCAACATCCTATGCTGATGCTGGCCCAGTATTTCTCAGTACTAAGGGGGCCAGCCACTGTCTGTATCCTGCAAGATTCCTTACATGCCCAGCATCCACCCCAACATCAATATACACAACATACACACCCCCTAGTGGAGAAGCAGGGGGTTCGCTGACATTGTCAGCCCTGGTTTTCACCAGCAACATAAAATAGTAACATGAAAAAGAAACATCTGTGATAGAGACAAGCTTTTGAACTTTCACCTGTCAGTTTCAGAACCACTGCTATTGATCAACACCTTGATCAATAGTGTTAATTCCTATCAACACTATTGGAAAGGGGCTAAATGGTGGAATTCTCTGGTTTGCAGAGAGCCTGGGAAGCCGTAGGCAGACTGCTTCCGGTGTCCTTATCTTTCAGATGTCCGGGTGCATTGATGCCCAGTAAACGTGATGAATCCTTACTTAGCATGTTTTTCCAAACCACTGTTTAATAATGAGTAAGCAGGTCAGATACCAGTGGTTTGACCAGTAGAACTATGACTTTAATATCTCATTGATTAATGACGTTTCTTAAGACTACTGGTTCAACTGATCTTTTTTTTAATTCTTCTGATACTTAGATATTTAGTTAAAACCATTGGGCACTTGTATTCTGAGTATGTGTTAAGTGTACCCTATAACCTCCAGAAAGGAAGACCAAAACTTTGTGTGCCCAATTATATTAGGGTTCAAATCATCAGCCTGTGAATTGACTGAGTTTTTAATAAGTTCTTTTTAATGTGGTTATAATTCAGAGAGATTTTCTTTTTTCTGGTGAAGTAGAGTTATATCTCACCTGCTTTGCAGACTTCTAGGGGCCTTGGCCTGCCAAAGCACTTCTGTGAATCTTGATACAAAGAAAAATTTTTGATGGAAATACTGTTCAGTCTATATCTCCGTTCTGTAGGATATGAATAAGCCTCACTTAACTAGAGCCTCTTGACGTATATGTGTTTTTCTTAAATGCAGATGGTAGGCTTGATAACCTGTTTTCCCGGCTTGCTGGAAAGCTCATTGGTTATATATCTGACAAATTAAAAAACCACCTGTGAAGAGTGGTGATGTCTCTGGTGGAGCCGAGGGGAGAATCACTGACTCTTCAGCAGGCACAGAGAAGCATGTCCCAGGGATAGCGAGGCACCTGGATGGTCCTGGGAGGCAGCAGGCTGTAGGACACAGGCAGTTACCATTCCCAATGGTGGCCTTGACTCCAGCAGTGACATACAATTATGTTATATGCTGCTTTCAGACATGCAGTTGGTAATACTTTTATAAACTTGAAATTCTTACGATTCCTACATGGCCTACAAGTGAGGTATCACTGTTCAAGGTTCAATGTGTTTTATTTCTAGTCTGCTATGAGTTTCCATCTACAGTTTGAATACTTAAATTCTTTTTAAGTGTGTTACCCAGTTAGGCATAGCCTGAGAAAGATTCGTTATTAATATTAATGCCTGAATGTAAGTGGTTATGGAAGGGTCCACAGTGTTTTCATTAATAGTGAGGAACATTGAATGTCTCATTTTAGGTTACTCCTTTGGAATTTGGAAGAGAGATTATACATAGCTAACATGTAACTTAACTTTCTTTTGTTTTCTGAGAACATTTGTAAATTTTCCAGAGTAGATTTTCAAGTCGATATATTGAAAATAAGGAGAAATTTTCAGAAAGAGTCACAGTCTATATTATTTGTAATTAGCAAGATTGCACTTGCTAGTTGTAACCTCCAGTGATTTATTTATTCTTTGCATTAGGGCAATAAAATACTAGATTCTCTGTTTTCCACATGATATGGCATTTCCATAATACTGTTTTTTATCATAAGCTCAATTAACTGAAAAATTATATTAGTCTAAAGTTTGAGGTTATAAAGTGTTTCTGAGTACAAAAAAACTGGACTACTTGCCACTTTGTTTCCAAAATATGTCTAGCTAAAGCTAAAGATAATTGATGATCATTGTATTTTTTCTATTAACTTAGAATTTTATATTTACAAATACAAAACAACACGTTAGATGTAAGCTTTTTTAAAAATTCTGTATCTAATTTGTATCAAATCTTGGTATCTTTTACTTTAAAACCAGGTTTCTTATGAGAATGTTTTGCTTATATTCAAATCTGTAATTATTTTTGGAGTAGAAAAGGCCCAACTCAAGATGAGTTGTTTTAGTTGTTTTTATTATTTATCAGAAAACCATACTGCATAATTTGAGGATTTCACCTAAAAATCCAATCTGATCCTGGGGGGAAGAAACTTTTCTATTTCATTGCACTAGTCTAAAAATCAATTTTGTGGATTACTCAATAGGGAAATCCTAAATAGATTCAAGAAACATTATGGACTTTCTACATGACAGCGTTCTGCATTGTGGATAATACTGCTGATACTTTTTTTTTTTTTTTTTTTTTTGCCCAAAGAGTAGGGTGGTTGGTAAAAATGATGTTGGGGTGTAGTAGATGTTTCTAATGTCTGTTCATCAGAATAACTCCTTGAAGTAGGTTTACTTGGAAAATGAATTAGTTAACCAAAAACTAGGGAAAAATCACATTTAGGTAAAGATATAATTCTTATCTTTCTCAGTAGATTGCAGTGGATTGCTTATACTGTTCAGTTAAGTGGTACTCAGTACTCAGTGGGCCAGCCACTGTCTGGCCCAATATTTGTTTCCAAGAACTTCTCCAGATACTGTCAGAAGGTACTGTCCAGTTAATGTTAGCTATGTATTGTTTTTCACTATTTTCTCCTTTTTATCATTTTTTATGATCATAAATGCAATTACTGTATTGTGATATCTCTGCTATAGATGTAGATCATGTTTGTCAGCTTTTCCTGCTTCATTAATTCAAGTCATTGCTTACGTTTAGTGCTATACAGTTTTCAAAACACAAAGAATTTAACTTCCATGGTTTAAGTATATTATTAATGATTGTATTATAACCATGATAGAAGTTCAGAAGGATGGTGGTAAAAGTTCGGAAGGTAAATATAATTGATGTGCTAATAATAAGATGCTTTGCTGCCATGTTATATCTGAATCATTACCAATCATCAAATTAACCTTAGGCTGTCTGAAAAGTCTGGCTTATAGTTATTGAGTATTCTGAAAATTCAGTAAAATCAATTGCTTTTTAGTGGATAGGATAAGTCCTTAGTTAAAAATATATGAATAAGCATTTGATTATAGATAAAATTTGTAACAGCTTGAAAAAAGCACGCTGATGGTAATTAACACTTCGAAATAGAAAATAAGGAAGTGGTATTATATTTATATTTTTCTTACTCTTCCTGTTAAATCTCTTTTGAGATATCCTTAACACTGGCAGTAATTCAGAAAGGAAATGAAATACATAAATCTATTAATCTAACAGGTAGCTTCTAATAGCTGTTAGAAGATGTGAGAAAAAAAAATTTTAGTTTAATATTCAAAACGTTATTGCCATGAGTTTTATTCATCTTTACCAAACTTTGTTCCTTGTATTTCTAAGAAACATACTTTTGAAAAATAAAGTGGTAATTTTTAAACTTTTAAACATTCACGGTTTTTTAAAAAATCAGTATCATTATAAATGGCATAGTTAAACTTTTTAAATATACTCAACACCATCTCAAAATATTACTAAAATATTTTTACTTATTTTTAATTTGTTTTAACAAAAACTACCTGATTTTGTTTAATCTCTGGAATTTATTTTAAGAACTTAGAGTTCCAAAAAGCTGGTATGCTAATTTTCATTATTCTGTTTTATTAGAGTTAGTAATGGAATAATTTTTAAATCTAAGTGTTTCCTCTTTTGAATAACCAGTTTTACCTCATGCAGCTAAGAAAATCATTTTAAAATTTATGCTCATTTCTGTTTTCTTTTTTATTTATGAGTTAAAAACTTGTTAGGAGCTACAGACTTTTTATAAATGACAATAATTCTAAAGAAGGGCCAAGAGGTATGTATTTAAAGCCTCGAGAGTTCTTTAAGACTCACTAATTTCTGTAACCAAGGATTGAACTTTGATGGTGTATTTTTTCCTTTGTTCAGTATCATACTGTCTTCATGTCACAATTTTCACAGGGTTATGAAACATGATGGTGAATGTTTGAAGGACGAGCTATGGGGAGGGAGTGGGTGGTGGGTGGATGTTTAGGGGAGATGGTTTCTGTAGTGTACAGGTCCCAGCAGGGGGCGTGCTGACAAAATGCCTTAAGGCAGCGTGTTCTAATGTCTGCGCAGGAAGAGGTAATCAAACCATGTGCTCGCCTCTGGCCCGTGTATATTCACGGGGCTCACAGAGCAGACCTGCTTTCAATTGTCAGCGGGTACTCCTGCCTTTCTCATTTTTGAGGTGTCTTTAAAGTAACTGGACTTGGAGGCAGAAAGCCACAATATTAACTGTCCAGTCTCATTCACAGCATTATCCTTTGCACAGAAACTTATGCTTTTACCTCTTTTGCTCAGGCTACAGGCTACATTGTGTGATATGTCAGAAACTTAAATTTTACTAAAATGACCCCGTTTTTGCATTTAACAAATCCCCAACTTGGACCCTTCCTTAAAACTTGAGGAGCAACTTAACTTGATTATATGAGGTCATTTTAGGTTCTTACTGGTGTAAAATGCATCAGGACTGCTTTGCTTATCAATTCCATTTTAACAACCCCTCCCCCATGGATTCTTATTCAGCTGGCAATTTATGTAATGGTATGGAAACTTAGAAGGAGGAGATTTCTAGAAAATAGGATCTTTCTGCCTAATCTCCAACCCAGATTTCTATTCCACATTAATAATTTAAAAGAAGTACCTTCTCCATGTCTGTCCTGCATAACATTGTGAACTAGGCAAAACTTGTCTTAGAGGCTCATCATCTTGCTTTCACTCTCCTGTTCCTGGTCAGAGTTCCCTGTCAGGAAAAGAGATCATGTAACTCATTCTCAATGACTGTTAAGTTGCTTTGAGTACCTTTACTGTGGAGATGCCTCAGGTACCACAAAAAAAAGACTGGATTTGAAGTCAAGGAGTGGGATTCAGGCCTGGTTCTCCCACTTCATAAGCTATATTCGTTTTATGAAATCAATCACATTGCACACTTCAGAGCTGACATACAGCTAGTATGCTTCAGCTCAAGTGTTCCAGTTTTTAAAATATTCAAATACCTTCCTAGCTGATGGTACATGGCTGCTGCTCCAAGTTCCTTAGATGTCCTCCTGGAGACCTTCTCCCCACTTCTCCTGAGCACAGTAACTAAAGGTTTAAGGCCTTGTTGGGAGCCATGTGAGTCATCACCACCAAATCCTTGCCTTGTGGTTTGCCAGAAAACCTGCCTGTGCCCAGCAGAGGACTCCTGCAGGGTTAGCCAGCCCACTAGCCAGTCCCTACAAGAGTAACCATTATAATAGTAAAGGAAAAGAAAAAAAAAATGTTTTAAGTACCTACTTAAAATCCTTAAGCTGATTGTTCTTATTGAATAGTAACTTATGATCTAAGCGTTGTTCTTGCCATACAATATAGCTGAAACAAATTCCCCAACCTCTTTTTGAAATTGCTTTCATTGCCTTTCATTTCAAAAATGCAATCCTGATAATTTTGAAAATTGCCAAGCTGAATGTATCATCGATCAGTATGCTCCATAAGATCTTTAATGCTAAATTTTAACCCCAAGCATTTTGAGTTTCTAAAAATACTTGGTTAAAAGGATGCAGCTGAATATAAGTGCTGCTATTTCTACTGCTGCAGAATAAAAAGGCAGTGTTGCCCCAGCCAACACAAAATGGACAAATTAGTTTCTTTTACTTTGAAGTAATGCCTGGTAGATGACCAAATTTTCTTCTTATGAAGGACAAAATTATCTCTAACCTGCAGCACATACTCTGTTAAGTACTCGGCACTTAATTCACACATATGGTTACGTTTGTGGAATGCAAGCCAAGAACGTGTAGTAGAGACAGTGCTCGAAGTCAGAGACTGGCAGTGAAGATGGGAGCATTCTATTAACTGTTCTCTTTATCTTTGTTTACATTAAAGCTCATGGTTATGCTTTTGTGTAATGACACATCCCAAAGGTGAATTTCAAACTGAAGTTTGCTTTCTTCTTCTCAAGGAATGTTATCATGATCATGCCTTACAGAAGTTTGCTAAGAGCTGCACATTGTTTGAAAGTGATTTCTTGGGTTTTTTTTTTCCCCAACTTATCTTCCTAGACCGATCCCGTTGAGAACACATATGTACGGAATCCGAACGTCAAGGTTAACATCCAGTCAAGGTCCACATCTCCTTCCACTTCTAGTGAAGCTGAGCCAGTTAAGGTGCCTCATTGGAGCAGTCTTGCTCCCCAACTGTTCACTTGTGTCAGGAAAGAGGGAATTGCAAAAAAACAAGTGAAATCTGACTCTTCTTTTAATCAAATGTATTATATAATAAGTCATAATATATTGGAGATCATTGCATTTGACTGATAATGTAAATAGGACTCTGAAACCAAAGTCGAAAGATGCCCCCTCCAGATTCAACCTAAAATAGACAAATACTTATTTACTTATAAAGGTAGTCTTTATTTTAAGTAGAGGACAATGTGGAACAGAAAGAAGGGTTTTCTCACTTTTGGAATTGTCAGATATAAACTTGGTAGGCACCTGGCCGTTTCAGGTGCCATTCTCAGTAAATCTAGTAAGGTCTTCTACACAACTGTTACTTTGTAAGTACAGCTTAAAATGAAAATTGCCACTGCTGGCCACTGAATACTTTATTCTAACTGCTCAGTCAGCAAGAGGCATTCAACTGTATCGTGTCTTTTGATAGTACAAAAACAGTGTTGTTTTGTACCTCATGTTAGTCACTGGTTTCAAACAGCCAGTCGGCCAGTTTGCTCAACAGAGGTCCTTTCCTCACCAAGTCAGAAGCGTGTGTCATGCCTCAGGGAAGCCCTCCTGCCTCAAGATGCAATTCGGATTCTTCACTAAGCTCACAGTTCTGACACAGCCCCTTTGTTTCCTGAATTATCTCTAGAGCTATGTCTCGTGTTCCAAGAGAAGCAGTTAGTCCACTTTGGAAAGCTGTCTGAAGTGTGATTTGTAGTTAGATTCTGACTTGATTTTTTACAACCCTGTGACAGACTACCTCAGACTAGTTAAGTTGATGAGTCTCTGCTTTTTTTTTAATCATTGTTTAAATATTTCAAGTTTATACATCTTTTAATGCTGAAATATCTCATGCATACAGAGGTTAATAAATACACATGTAACTCACCCACAGATTTAACAGATGTGAACATTTTGCCCTGTCCTTTTCAAATTTGTTTTCAGAGAGAGAATATTTCAGAGAGTTGGAACACCCTTTCCTATACCGTTCCCCTCTCTCCCTTCTCAGACATATCTAAAAACCCTGAAACGGATGTGCATCTTCTCCTTGGTTTTACATTTCACTTCATTTATATCCATAAACAATATATGAAAATGTTTGTTTTACATTTGTTTTACACAAACATAAATCTTCATTTTTTTCATTATGCTTTTGAGCTTTACTCATCTAGATACATGTCCCTTTAGTTGATTCATTATAACTGTTACATAATAGTTCATTGTATGAATATACCACAACCATTTATGTATTCTCCTAGTGTTAAATGTTTAGGTTGTTTTCAATCTTTCTTATTACAATCAGTGCTGAAGTGAACATCCTAGTATCTGCTTTTGCAGATATGCAGTTTGTTTAGCGTATACTGGGAAGCTGAATTATTGGGTTGCGTGGTGTATGCATTTTCAACTTTAACTAGATTTTGACAAATTATTTTCTACAGTGGTTGGACCAATTTTCTCTCCCACCAGCAATATGTGAGAGTTCCCCATTTTCCCACATCCTCACCAATCCTTGGTACTGTCAGACATTAACTTTAGCCAATTTGATGGGTGTGGAGTGGCATTTTTGTTTTTAATTTGCATTTCCTTGATCTCAAGTATTCAGCATCTTTTTATGTTTATTGAGCACTGGTGGTTTGCCTGTTTATGTCTTTTGTCTGTTGTTCTATTGAATTATTTTTCCTATATTTGTAAGTGTTCTTTATGTAATCTAGATACTAATCCTTAGCTGGCTATATGCACTGCAAATATTTTCTTCCAGTCTGTGCTTATTTTAAAATTTTATTTGGTGTCTTTTGGTCTTGCAACAGTGTTTATTTTGAAGTAGGCATATATATATATATATATATATATCAGTCATTTCCTTTATGACTTCTGTTTTTCATATCTTTCTAAAGCAGTTCTTCCCTATGCATATGCAGCATTTATAAATTTTCTTCCATACTTTCTTCTAAAAGTTTAAAATTTTTTATTTTATATGTTTAGGATCTTAAACTGAAATTTATTGTTACATATTATATGAAATGGGGTTCTAAATCTATTTTTCTCATATGAACAACCAACTCTACTATATTTCCCCCGTTGATCTGTAAGACTCTATTTATGTATATGGGTCTGTTTTAGGTTTCTTTATTCTCATCAGTTCTTTTTGTCTATTCCTGCATCAGAATCACATTGTCTTAATTATTATAACCTTAAAATAATTGACCTAGTATAATCAGCCACTCCCACCCACCTTTTTCTTTTTCTTTCTCTTTTTGACCCTTTAGTTTTATATATGACTTTTAGAATCACTTTGTCAGGTTCCATGTAGGACCTTTGATTGAAATTGAATTGAATTTATAGATTTATCTAAGGAAAATTGACATCTTTGTAAACGGCTCTTTCCACCTATGAACATGGTATACATATCATTTAGATATTTTTATATCTTTCAATAAAGCTTTGTTAATTTCTTTATGAATTTACTTCATATTGCTTGTTACATTTGTTCCTAGGTACCTTAAAGTTTTTGTTGCTACAGGGAATGGAATCTTCTCCAAATATATATTCTATGGTCTTCATGAACCCTCTTGAGCTTGTGTCCAACAGCCTTACTCCACTCCTTTTTTCCTGAACTTTTCTTGGGCTTTCTTTGTAAATTATAATGTCAGTTTTGTTTCCTATTGATTGTTTTTTGTTAACTTTTATGTAGTTTTTCAGTGTTCTTCTTTTGTCTCTCATGTTTACCTTTTTAAACATTAATTTATAAATTGGATTTAAAACTTTTTCAAGCTATTTAAAGGTAAATTTAAATTAGAACTAAACTCACAAGCAGAAAACTCTGAGAAGTTCAATTCATTTCCATTTTAAGGTTATAGGGCATAGAAAATACTCTGTTTATGTAGTAACAAAGGCAAAGAGAGATCATCTATTTTTCTCTTGATATTTTAGACTATTCTATAACTTTATTCAAAGCTAGCTTTTTCCTCTTGTTTGCTTGCTTATTAGCATCCGAAAATAAAGTAATTCTTTGTGCCTTTTTTTAATACTTTGCTAATTAAGTTATGTTTCTTTTCCAGTAAAATCAGTGTTTCCTTTCATTGAAAGAAATATCTTACATTAATATCATCTAAAGATATGTCTTTTAACTTTTAAATTTGCATATTAAGCCCTGAATTCCAATAATACTAAATTGTTTAACTCCATTCTTTGGAAATTGATTTCTGCACAAAATCCCACTAATCAATCTCCCTCTCTCTTTTCTCTCTTTCTTTCTACATACACACATAAACACACACAAATCTACTGAATTTTGTTCTATACATGTAACATGCATTCTGTATATAGAAGTTAGGAGTTAAAAGAATCTTTAAATATTTTGATTATAAATCCTGCTTTAAAAAAAAATACTTTTAAGAATGTGGCATTTTCAGATGAACTTGAAAATTAATATCCTCATTTTTATTTGGGCTATATGCTGTGTTTTGTTTTCTTCTGTGGATTCTCTTTTCTGAATCATTTCTTTTTAAATTTCCAGACAAATTTTTTTTTTTTTTTTTTTTTTTTTTTGCTACTTGAACAACTATTTCATTTGTAGACATTTCAGGCTGAAATTGAAATTATCAACACTATGAGAAATTTAGCTTCATTGAGATATTTTTTGCCTTATCGATGTCTTGCTTGGCTTTATTTACTTTGACTTATTTTTAGTTATGTTTGAAATAGATGGGAGTGTTTCATGACATTTATTTCCTTTTTTGCTCCTGGATTCAGACTGTAGACAGTACTCCTCCTCCAGTTCACACACCAACCTTAAGGAAAAAGGCATGTCCTGGTTCAACTGGCTTTCCAGCTAAGGTACTCAATCTTAGATATAAGCATGATGTGTTCTGAAAAAACAAAAAAACACGAATAGTGGTTTTCTTCTGCTGGTTATATTTGCTGTGGATTTTACTATTGGTTTCCTCAAAATTGCAAACATAAAAGTAAATCTTATATGACCAGAAATAACCCTGCTAAGAAAGGTAGGAAGAGTGATGTAAAGTTTGTTCTGTTTTTCTTCCATCTTTTGTCTATTTTTAATAATAATTTTAATCTACAAATTATAAAAATTGAAAATGGAGGGGCTTTATTGAAGTGCTTAGTTTGGTTTGGTCAGTTTTATTTATTAGTGGAAAAGCCTGACAAGTTGGAAGTTTTCTGCCTTTTCTTTTTTTATGATTTCTGAGCTTTTGAAAGATTACTGTTTTTAACGTATATTCTCCTTTTGCTTTATGCTCTTAAGGTTTTTTCAGATCAGTTTTGGACACTAACAAATTGAAGGAGAAATAAAATCACCGGATAAACCAATTTTTTCAAAATTCCAAACAATTTTTCATTACTAATTGTTCCCATTTTAAATATAAAACACAGAATACATAGTAGTGAAAGAAGGTGCAACTTGAATAGACCATAAGTACAGCATTAGCATGCACTCAAATGCATGTTGGATTCAGGAGAAAGACTACAGACCTGCAAAGTTCAAGAGAATGCTAGGTTTTTGTTTTGCTAGTTCTTTGGGGTTATACTCTTATTTTTATATCTACAGGAAAATAGCCTTAACATCATTCTTGAAGTATTTATATAAATATTTATGGGATTAAACGTTTTAAAAGACCTCTAAATTATCAATCAAAAAATAATATAAAGAGCAGCATCATAATTGTATCTACAGTTTACTGAATAGGACTATGCTTCAGACATTATCTATCTACTATATTATTATTTCTCTCACTATTATTTCTATCTGTGTCTAAAAGTTTCTAATTCAATTCTTACTACAGAGTTTGAAGGTATCTAATATGTCTCCATAAAGCAGAAAACTAAGGCTTAGAGAAGTTAACTTTCCAAATGTCACACAAATAGTAAGCTAAAGGGTCAATATTTGCATGGAGATCTGCACATTTCTAAGTATTTCTTTTAAACAATATCTACTATTAATGTTAGATATGCAGTTAACAAACACATAGTTATACCATAATTTGAGAAGGTTTGGGGTTCTAGAAGACACAGATTGGTATTACTTATCTGGCATAATTAGTTCATGTAGGTAGTACAATAAATGGAAATTTCCAATGAATAGAAATTATTGCTTCTATACTTGCTGTCTTTTTTGTGGTCTCCTTGTTTCCATCTTCCTAAATTCAGTGTTTTGAAGTCTGCTATTGTAAGGAGTAGTGCTTAGAGGATGCATTGTAAAGAAGTTGAGGCCACTCAGAAGAATCTAAGATTGAAGTTGACAAACTACTGAGAAAGAGAAACATTTAGTGAAAAATTCAGGTGAATTATTTTTTCATTCTATTCAACATAACTATCACTGAAGTATTGATTATGGTAGAACATGAAGATTTAGTTGCTTATTTCAAGCTCCTGCAGTGAAATTCTAGAAACTGGAAAACAAATGTTCTCCCTTCCCAGAACAGAAAGCCTGGATAAACTGCAGAGTGAGAGGTTGGTGCATCTGAAAAGCTAATAAAAGTTACAGAAGTAGAACTGGCATAGAAGAAAAACAAGCTGAATAATCTAGGCTACACAGAGCAAAATTCTGAGGCCAGAATATGAATTTAAAATAGGCACAATAAGTATCTGAATGAAACTTTTTTTTTAAAGGAAGTATATTGGTCACATGGAGTGGCATAAGGCATCTAGGAAGAAAAATAATTTGCAAGTGCTCATGTGAAAATATAACTGCTGGAATAAAGAACTCAGCAGATGGCTTTAACAGCATGAGCAAACTAGATGTAGGAGAAGAACAAGTTATTGGGGTGGAAGATGACGTGGATGATACAACACATGACAGAAATAGTTTCAGTATCTCTGTAGTAGGACTTGGAAGGGCAGAGAAAAAAATAGAAGCACTTGAAGAAATAATCCCTTAACATTTCCCAGTAATTAAAGATGAAAAACCTCATTGAAATACATCATTATGTGCTAAAGAGAATATAGCTCAGTGGGTTAAGCCTCTGCCTTCAGCCCAGGTCATGATCCCAGGGTCCTGGGATCGAGCCCCGAGTCAGGCTCTCTGCTCAGCAGGGGGCCTGCTTCCCTTCCTCTCTCTCTGCCTGCCTCTCTGCCTACTTGTCATCTGTCTGTCAAATAAATAAATAAGATCTTTAAAAAAAAAAAAAAAAGAAAGAGAATAATTTTTTAAAATTTACACTTAGACACGTTATAGTAAAATTTAAGGATATCCTAGATTAAGAGAAAATCCTAAAAACTTTCAAAGACAAAGTTATCTGTAAAGAAAAATTAAATTGGTAAATTTAGTGTTCTCAACAACTCTAAATGCAAGAAAACAATTAAGATTAAAGTTCAAAGTGTTGAAGAAAAAGAACTTTGAACCTTAAAATTTTAACTCAGTTGTAATATCACTTAATTGTGAGAGTAAGTTAGAAATATTTTCATGTATACAAGAACTTAGTAAATTTATTATTTTAAAAATTTATCTGAAAATACTCTTTTATACATTAAGAACATACTATCAGGAAGGGAAACTAAGATAATAGCCCCATTTACAGTTGCATCAAAAAGAATAAAACACCTAGGAATAAATTTAATCAAGGAGATGGAAGACCTGTTCACTGAAAACTGTAAGACATTGATGAAAGAAACTAAAGAAATGTATTATATGTTCACAGATTGGAAGAATCGATATTGTTAAAATGTCTATACTACATGAAGCGATCTATAGATTCAGTGCAGTCCCTTTCAAAATTCCAGCAGCATTCTTCACAGAAATAGAAAAAAAAATGCTCAAAATTTGTGTGGAACCACAAAAATCCCCTCAAATACGCAAAGCAGTCTTCAGAAAGAAAAATTTGGAGGCATCACATTTCCTGATTTCAAACTGTATTACAGAGCTGTAGTAACCAAAACAGTCTGGTACTGGCAAAAAAACAGACCTATAGATCACTAGAACAGAAAAGAGAAGCCAGAAATAAATATGATGTATCTGTTCAGTAAACACATATGATCAATTAATTTATGACAAAGGCATCAAAAATATACAATAGGGAAAGTATAGTCCCTTCAATAAATGGCACTGGGAAAACTGGGTATCCACATTCAAAAGAATGAAACTGGACCACTGTCTCACACCATACACAAAAATCAACTCAAAACAGATTGAAGACTTGAACTTAAGATAGGAAACCATAAAACTCCTAGAAGTAAATGGTGGGTAATCTTGACATTGGTCTTAGGAATGACTTTTTGGATTTGATATCAAAAGCAAAGACAATGAAACAAAAGCAAAGATGAATAAGCAGAATTACGTCAAAGTAAAAAATTTCTGCACAGCAAAGAAAACCATTAACAAGTTGAAAAGGCAACCTATGGAATGAGAGAAAATATCTGTGAGTCATGTCTGGTAAGGCATTAATATCCAAAATACAGAAGAACTGATACAACTCAATAGCCTCAAAACAAGACAAAAAAACAGCCACATCATCCAATTCAAAGATGGGCAGAGGATCAGAATAGACATTTTTCCAAAGAAGACATACCAAAAAATGGCCAAAGATACATAAAATGGCGCTCACCATCACTAATCATCAGGGAAAGGCAAATCAAAACCACAATGAGATCCCACCTCACACCTGTTAGAATGGCTGCCATCCAAAAGGCAAAGAGATAACCAGGTGTTGGCGAGGATATGGAGAAAAGGGAACTCTACTGCCCTGTGGGTGGGAGTATAAATTAGTGCAGCCACTGTGGAAAACAGTATGGAGGTTCCTCACACAACTAAAAATAGAACTACCATATGATCCAACAACTCCACTTCTGGGTGTATACCTTAAGGAAACAGAATTACTATCTCAGAGATTATATGTGCCCCCGTGTCCAGTGCAGCATTATTTACATTAGTCAAGATGCAGAATAACTTGTATCCACTGACCGAGAATGGTTGAAGAAAATGTGAGGCGTGCGCGCGCGCGCACACACACACACACACACACGACGGACTATCATATGGCCATAAGAAAGAGGAAAATCTTGCAAATTGTGATGACACGGATCGACTTTGAGGGCATTATGTTAAATAAGAGAAAGACAAATACTATAATGACCTCACTTATATATACAATCTTAAAAATTCAAACTTGTAGAAATGGAGTATTGGTTGCTAGAGGGTGGGGTTGGAAGATGAGGGAAAAGGTACACACTTCCAGTTACAAGATAAGTTCTGTAGACAAATGGAATACATGGTGACTATAGTTAACAGCACCATATTGTATATTTGAGACTTGAAACTTGCTAAGAGAGTAGATCTTAAACATTCTTCTCACAAGAAAAAAAAATCACAACTATCTGAGGTGACGGATGTTAACTTGGTAATCATTTTGCATTATATGCATGTATCAAGCCATGATGGGGTATACCTTAAACTAATATATTTTATGTCAGTTATATCTCAGTAAAACTGGGGTGGGGGGGGGTAAATATTCTTGGAGGAAATTCTCCATCAAAAGGAGATATAAAGGGTGCCTGGGTGGCTCAGTTGGTTAAGCGACTGCCTTTGGCTCAGGTCGTGATCCTGGAGTCCCCGGATCGAGTCCCGCATCGGGCTCCCAGCTCCATGAGGAGTTTGCTTCTCCCTCTGATCTTCTCCCTTCCCATGCTCTCTTTCACTGTCTCTATCTCAAATAAATAAATAGCATCTTAAAAAAAAAAAAAAAGGAGATAGAAAGCTATGAGACCACTGTGAGAGACTTGGGAAGTAAGGTGATTAAGTATCTCACAGCACTGTGCTATGGTCTGTAAAAACAAACACCCTCACTCTACAAAAGTTGAAGAGAAAGGAAATACATAATCAAAGCTGTCCAGAATTAATGTAAATACAAACACAGAGGAGGCTAAATGTAAGGATCAGATGAGGTGAGCTTAAGCATTTTCTCGTCTGGGGAGAAGCTGCAGAGACAGCATAGCACAGTAGGTTATTGTGGTGGGTTCCTAGCAGGGCCTTCTAAGTTACTGTCACAAATTAGCTGTGTGAACTTGAGGAAGTTACTCTTCCTTGCTTCCATTTCCTCATCAGGAATGAGTACAATCATAGTATTCATTTCACTGGAATCTTTGGCGTATTAAAGAACCTTAATATTTATAAACACCTTAGAGCAGTACCTGACATAGTAGTAGCATTTGTTTAAACAAATATTGGTAACTTGATAAGGAAAGTAAGCACAAGTCTGAATCTTAAGTTGAAAGGAATAAATAGAAAACTAGCATGTAAACTGTCATATTTGTAAGGAAATGCTATTCGTTGAATGAAGGCAGGAAAGAGAAAAGAAAGGAAAACATGGTGACCTGGTGCTCTTAGCTGCAATAAATTGCCTCAAATCCTAATGGCTTAGAAAATTTTTATTATGCTCACAGTTTCATGGGTATGAATTTGAGAAGGGCTCCAGTGGGGAACTCTGGCAGAGGGTCTGCTGTGTGGATGTGGTCCTCTGGGAGCCGAGGCTGCAAATGTATGGAGGTTCAGCTGTGCGTGCAGGATGGCTTGCTCCCATGACAGGCAGCTGATGCTCAGGGTCTGTCCATATGACAGCCGCAATCTTCCTAAGTGGCGGCTGGCTCCCCAGAGGGAGCCTACTGTGAGAGCCAGTGAGAAGTTGCATGGCTGAAAGCAAAGGTGGATGGAAGGGAAGAAAATAAAGGAAAGCAGAGATCACAGTTACGTACTGTAATATGGAATTTAAGGTGTAAAACACCAAATGGCACAAAAGAGGACATTGTCTGCTAATAAAGGGAATAATAAAGAATGATCATGAATGCGGATGGTCCTCACAAAGGAGCCCTAACCTATACACAACAAGAACTGAGAACTTGGGAGAGTAGGTTAGAGGCAGATTGGAGATTTTAATTCACATTCTCAGACAATATAATAGAGAAAATGCAGGACAGAGGACAGAGGGTTAATATCTGTATGCATCAAGAGCTTTTATAAACAAGGGGATGAACATGTGATAGTTAAATGGCCAAAAGCCAGGCATAGGCCAATGAAAACTTAAAATGACTGAGAGTGAAAAGCTGGTCAGACTTACGAGAAGTTGGAGAAAAGCAGAATAAAGTAATAATGAGCTACCTCTTTACATTTGTGGTATACATACCCTTGTTATCACCAGGATACTGTGACACATTATAGGATGGAAATGTGAATCAGTACCCTTTTTTAAAATACAATTTTAGAACATATTAATGACAAATATTTGACAGTGAGTCTCTAGAACCCAGTGAGTGGAGGGTAGAAGATTCTGGGAACTTGGTCTCTGTGGCAGCATGGTTTTTGAATCTCACTGAATCTCCATAAAAACGGACCAACTGGGTAAGTATTAGAACTTAAAAAAAAACAAAAATGTACAGATGAGACCTGAACAGTAAATGAGAAGATTTTCCCACAAACTTCAAAATACAAACTGAAAGGAAAAAAAAAAAAAGTCATCTGTAAGACCCCCCATCACCACCCCTCACCATGGTATTAAACACTCTGCTAAAGAAAGTGGGATTCATGAAAATCCAGAGCCAGAAAATCGCCAAAACACAAGTATGCACTGCTGGGCATCTCGAGAACAGATGAAACGGAGAGGATTTTGCAAACACCATCCTACAGGCGAGGACAAGGGAGGCAAGATGGTGGGAAGATGCGACAGTGCTGCAGTTGTCCTCAAAACTGGATAATCAGAACACCCTTCCAGATCACAGCCCCAGACTAAGAAGGGTCAGTGGGGAATGGGTTCACAATTGAGCGAGACAGGAAAGGAAAGAGAAAGTTCGGGTGATTAAGAAGAGGGGAGGAAGATCTCAGAAACCATGAGATGGTTTTGAAAAATCATTATATGCAAAGGCATGGAGCTGGAAAAATTACTCTGGCCCATCCCTCCCTTGCAGAAGTATAGGAAAAGCCATTTCACTTAAAAAGTCATTTCACTGAAACCAGTCACAGTCAAATCTCACACCTACAAAAAGAGAACAGTATATCTTAAAAAATGAAAGTGTGCCAGAAACACATGTCTACAAAAGCAAGAAAAACTACAATCAATATTTCAGAAGAAATTAAGGAAATGATAGAAGCTGTGAAACAACAAAAATTAGAAATAGCAAACCTTAGAAATAGGAGTGTTGGAGAAAGCAAGGTTTGAAGAAAGGTGACAAAAATCCAGGGAAAGAATTAGAAATTAAGATGAAATATGACTGCAAGCATACAGATTGACCTATAAGAATTTGGAAGTAAATAAACTCAACAGATCACTTATGGAAATAGTAGAAAGATTTTTAAAATTTTATTAGATCAAGAAATGAGAAAGGGCACCTGGATAGCTCAGTCAGTTAAGTGTCCAGTTCTTGATTTTGGCTCAGGACATCATCTGGGTGGGGACTGTAGGATCAAGTCCTGTGTGGGGCTCCATGCTCCGTAGGGAATCAGCTCACGGATTCTCTCTCTCCTTCTACCTCTGCTTCTCCTCCCACTTGCACTCACACTCTCTCTTCCCCCCTCCAAATGAATAAATAAATCTTTTTTAAAAGAAAAAAAATGAGGAAGAGGTTTAAAAAAAAAAAAGGATTTAAGAAAAATGATGGACAGGGAAGAACAACAAAGAAGGGCCAGTGTTTACATAATAGGAGTCTCTGATAGAGACCATGAAAGCAGCAGAAAATACTAAAATCTGTGTTCAAGAAAATTTTCTAAAATAAAGCAGAACTCATAACCAGAGGCACCCAGCATAGCCAAGAAAATCAACTCAGACAAAAGAAAACATATTCCAGTAAGCTCTTGGCCTATAAAAAAAAAAAAAAAGGATATTGGACAAAAGTGTAATAAGTCACTCAAGGGGGAAGAAAAGAATGAAATTTTCATCAGACTTTTCAGTAGCAAGACTATGCCAGAAAACAACTCGGTAACTTTTTAAATGCCCTAGAAAAGTGTGAGTCCGAGGGTGTTTCTCCCTTTCTGACTTCTTGACAACTTTATTGAGATATAATTGATATTCAAAAAAATGCACATAGTTTAAACAATTTGATGAGTTTGAGATGTCAAAGATCTTTAAGAATTTTAGGATTTTTAAGGAAATAAAGCATCCTTCCAAAATAAAAGCCATAGAGAAGTATTAAGAATGCACAAAAAGTCAAGAATTATTGTCCCCACAAGCCCTTCCTGAGGGGTACATAGAGGACAGGCTTCAGATCGAACAGAATAATAAGGCACCCGACACCTCGAGGAGCAGGAGTGAAAAAGGGAGTCTAGAATGAGTTGGGGAATTGGTTCAAAGTCCATATAAAACACTGTTTTTGTAGCTCTCGGAACCAGACAGCTTACCCCCACCTCAGCAGTATGTTCATTTTGGGAACAACTGAACCACAGACCACAGATTGAAGGACACCAGGTACAGAGGTTGGTGAGAGAGGGGAGGTGTTGAACTAGGAGTAGGGAGATCTTACAGACGTCCGAAAGCTGAAGGTGAGGCTCCAAACCCCTTTCTTCTGCTTAGCTCCCAGAATGTTGGCTGTTGGCTTTATCATCTCCCTCTTTACCTCCCATCCTGGGAAGATTTCAGTGGAGTTTTTTGAAGAAATTGAATGACCCAGAAAAGACTTAGGGATAATGGCAGCTGAGAATCTAGTGAGATGGGTGAGTGTGCATTGATGGCGTGTGCAAGCGCGTGCACCCGTGCACACGCACAATATAAATAAACCTTCCAGTCAGCTTTTTTACTGACTTACACATAAATGTAAGCAAATTCCCAATGATCAGAAGACATTTCAGGAAATCCTCCAGCAAAAGGAAGAAATACAAACAAAAATATGTCACATTCAAATGACTAGGGATCAAAATGGCATTATACTTAATAGCAAAATGGAAAGGACAATTGGAAGGTAAAGTGATTGCGAGACAGATTTTTGATTCCCTGTCAAATGTTTAATCAGTTTAGGGGGAAATAATAGCATTTTCAGAAACTGGAGATCTTCTAAAAGTGTTATCACCTATGCTCTGCTTTCTAAGTAAACTACTAAGAAATGAGTTCCACCAAAACACAGGAGGAGATGGAGAAATAGGCATAGAGTCCATTGGAGAGAGAATCACATACAGATCTGTTGACAGACTGAAGCCTGTAGCTGAGTCGGGAACAGGGAAGCCGAGGGCTCCAGGACAGTGTCTTCAGGTTAGATAAACACTGGATGGAGGAGTCTTGAAGGCTTCCTTCCTCACTGTTTGACCACGTGGTTAATAGATTCAAGGAAATTTTGCCATTCTTTTAGAGTATCTAGGGCTAATTAATGAAAGAGACCTAGAAAATTAAGTTTAAAAGAGGGACGGCATCATTGGTTTCAGAAAAATCAAAAGATTATGCAAGAAAGATGGAACCATATAATGTACTTCTCGACTCACTGAATTCTAATTCCAAGTTCCTAATAACTTGAATGCTAAGTGCAAAGTTTAACCCAAGACTGTGCTTTGAAAATATTGAGGACGTGAAGGGAGTGGCTGATTTAACAGTGCTCAGTCCTCCTCTTCCATAACAGGAAGTCAATATGGTGCCTCAAATCAAAAAAGAGCAGGATGGGCTTGCCTCCCTTACCCACCCCACCTCTACCCTCCAGATACAGAAGGAGGCAAACAGCTGCAAAAGTTAAAAGAAATTGCCTCTACGAAAGAGGACTTGGAGCAGAGGGGTGCTTCAGTTTTTATTATAAGCATTGTGATACTGTTTTACTTTGTAAACCGTGTATGGGTATTAGTATGATTCGAAAAACTAAAAACGTACATAGGAGAAAATGGGAAATTCTTTGTAGTTAGGCAATGAATGTAAGATCTCAGATCATGGGGCGCCTAGGTGGCTGAGTGGGTTAAAGCCTCTGCCTTTGGCTCAGGTCATGGTCTCAGGGTTCTGGGATCGAGCCCTGCATCGGGCTCTCTGCTCAGCAGGGAGCCTGCTTCCCTTCCTCTCTCTGCCTGCCTCTCTGCCTACTTGTGATCTCTCTCTCTGTCAAATAAATAAATCTTTAAAAAAAAATCTCAGATCATGAGCATAAGGTGAAAATATTGCTGGTTGCTATTACATCACAATTAAAGATGCTTGTGCAGCAAAAGCTTTGTTAATGGGGGCTAACAAGCAGTGACTCCTGGTGAAAGATATTTGCAATGTTTAACACAAACAAGGGATTAATTTCTAGAATATGTAAGAAACTCCTACACCTCTATATGGAAAAATCAGAAATGCAGTTGAAAAACTGGCAGATGATATGAATAAGTAATTCCCAAAAAAGGAAATCTAATGGCTAATAAGCATATGAAGAAATGTCCAACTTCATTAGTAAAAAGTGAATAATTTAAAAATTATCACTTTATACTCACCAGATTGTCAAAAACTAAGTAAAGTAACATCAAAGACATGAAGAAGCAGGCAGCTTCACACACAGGTGTAAATCCTGTTAGACTGGGTGTCAGATCTTGTGGGGAAGGGTGGGGAGTGAATCATCAGGGAGGGGTGGAAAAAGCAATAAGGCAAAATAAAATCAGAAGGGGACCTCTACCAAGCTCTGTGATGACATTTCGCACACTAAAGGTTAACTCGGTTTTGTGCACCTAAGGCGGCTCCTCCCAAAATAAAATTTACTTCATGTTTTTTAAAAGATGAAGGAGTGAGTCTATAATTACGACAAAATAATTAGAAGTGCTTAAAGGGGGGAAAAAAACCTTTTTAAAATTTTATTTTTATCCTTTTTTTATTTAAATTCAATCAGCAAACATATAATACATCATTAGTTGCAAATGTAGATTTCAGTAATTCATCAGTTGTGTATAACACCCAGTGCTTGTCACATCACGGGCCTTCATGGGGTTTGTATGAGGTAAAGACTTCTTGTCATTTATCAGTGATAAAATTCTCATGATCAACTGTGAGGGCTAAGCTTTTACCAGGGATCATAATTGGTTCTACTGTGTTGTCCCAGCTTCTGTCAAAGACCTTTTACCTTCTCCAGTGATAGCTTGAAGTACACAACACAGACAAAATTGGAATAGAAGGAATAGAAGAGAGCCCTTCTTTCTGTCCACCTTTTTTTTTTTTTTAAGATTTTTATTTATTTGACAGAGAGAGATCACAAGTAGGCAAAGAGTCAGGCAGAGAGAGAGGGGGAAGCAGGCTCTCTGCTCAGCAGGGATGCTGAGGCAGATGTGGGGCTCGATCCCAGGACCCTGAGCTGAAGGCAGCGGCTTAATCTACTGAGCCACCCAGGCGGCCCCTGTCCACCTTTAAAAAAAAAAAAAAAAAAATATTTTATTTATTTATCTGACAGTGAGTGAGAGAGGGCATGAGTGCTAGTCAGGGAGGAGTACAGGGAGAGGCAGAAGCAGACTCCCCACCAAGCAGGGAGCCCAGTGTGGGGCTTAGTCCCAGGACTCCAGGATCACAAACTGAACTGAAGGCAGACGCTTAACCAACTGAGCCACCCGGCACTCTTCTGTCCACCTTTTTGAATATCGAGTTTATAGTTAATTCTCAGTTTACTCCGAATGATCACATAATCTAAAAACTCTAACCTGGGTCCATGCTTTAGGTTTAATGCCCCCTTCCCTAGATTATTTTCCTTCTTTTTCTCCTCTTCAAACTACCCTTTGGATAAGTGTTAGAGTTTAAATACTGACCAGGCAGAAGGGGGTCTTAGAAAGATCGAAAGGCAAGTAATCTGGAATACTAGGAGTGGATCCGTGTATCTCTCTGTTACTGCTCCTCTCTACTCCACCAAAACCAAATAAATACAAAATCCTATGGTGTAATGCCTAGAGGTCAGTGCCATCAGAATCATTATCTTTAATTACGTTGTTTTATACTGTCCTTCATTGAGATCAGTGAAACATGATCCCACACTTTAATCAGCACCTACCAGTTCATTGGCTGGTTAGTTGAATAGTGCTCTAAGAAAGCATTTTTGTTTCCCAGCATACTCGGTTAAAATTACGACATCCTGAGTAGATCTCTTGGAGGGGAGAGCAGTGTGTAATGTGTTTTGTCAGCAATTTCATGGGTATTGTCAAGAATTGCTGTTAAGGTTTGTTGTGGCCATAGTTGTTATTACTGATACTCCAGACCTCTCTGTTATCCCTTAGAAGAAAGAAGGAAGTTGGCTCTCTTAAGCCGTTGATCATTTCTCTTGTTGTGATAAAAGCTTCCAGAGCAATCAGTAGACTTACTTTGCCTTTTGCCATAATTTTGAGCAATTGAAAAAAATACTAAAAATTTTACTCTGGATACTTCCTCAAAGAGCAAAAAAATAAGAGTAAACCTTGGTATACAGGAAAAATACTGAGCAATATTTTATATGATATTAGCAAACCGGGTACTTGTGTTTTTATTACAGACATGGAAGCCCCTAGTCTTGGCCTAACCGTGTCTTGTGTAGTTTTCAGGTTTCTTAAGGAACATATTCTGCATGTTTTTAAATGATCAAACAGAATCAGACAGATGTAGGCTTGAATTTTAATTCTACCATTAACTATGTATCCATGAGTAACTGAGTCTCATTTCCTTTACCTGCATGAGGCAATATTACCTGTCTTTACAGGGATATTATCTCCATTAAATGAGATGATGCACGTGGAACACTGGCACAGTGTCCCCTCGTTGGTTGGGGGTCAGGCCACCTAGGAGCAATTTTACAGTTGGTCTGAGGACAGTCTGTGTTCTAGATGTGGTAGAGTCAGATCCTGGTGCTGCTTCGAAGCTTTTGTGGCATTTAAATCACATATCCCATTTGAGAAGAGTAGAATTTTTTTAAAAAAATTTTATATATATTTTTAAAGATTTTCATTTTTATTTGTCAGAGAGAGGGAGGTAATAGAAGGAGAAGCAGACTCCCTGCTGAGCAAGGAGCCCAATGCAGGACTTGATCCCAGGACCTTGAGATCACGACCTGAGCTAAAGGCAAATGCTTAACCGACTGAGCCACACAAGTGTCCCGAATTTTGTTGTTGTTCTTGTTGTTTTAAGATTTTATTTATTTATTTATTTGACAGAGAGAGAGTGCGAGAGAGGGAACACAAGCCGGGGGAGAGGCAGAGGGAGAAGTAGGCTTCCCGCCAAGAAGGGAGCCCAACGTGGGGATTGATCCTGGGACCCTGGGACCATGACCTGAGCCGAAGGCAGACACTTAATGTGTGAGCCACCCAGGCACCCCCAGAATTTCATTTTAACTTAAATTTTAAAGCTTTGAATGGCCCCTTTACTTTGGCTTTTTTTTTTTTTTTTTGTAAGACTTTGTGTATTTGAGAGAGAGAGAAAGCATGAACGTGGGGAGGAGGAGAGGGGGGAGCAGACTCCCCACTGAGCAGAGAGCGCCATGGGGGTCAATCCCAGGATCATGACCTGAGCCGAAGGCACATACATAACCATCTGAGCCACCCAGGTGCCAGGACTCTTTAGGTTTTGTTTGTATGTTTGTTTTTTTAAGATTTTCTTTATTTTAGAGAGAAACAAGTGTAGGGAGGTGTAAAGGGAGGGGAAGAGAATCTCAAGCAGACTCCACGCTGAGTGCAGAGCCTGATGTGGGCCTCCATTTCATGACCTTGACATTATGAGCTGAGCCAAAATCAAGAGTCACTCAACTGACTGAGCCACCCAGGTGACTCTGATTAGTCCCTTTGGGTTTTTAATATAAGTTAGTCTCAACTAAAATAACTACTACTTCAAACAGTATATCATCAGAATTCACATATTATTGGAATAGAATAGGGATCTTCCTAGTTTAAATCAGTCACACATATAAAATAAATTATTAGCCAAATTGGTTTTCAAAAGTAAGTAACTATGTTCTGAATGCTCACTCTCTTCCAGCACTGTTTGAAACACTTTATGTTCACATATCCATCCAGATAACTGTTATTGATCCAATTTTATAGAATGAGGAAAGTAAGACACAGAGAAGTTAAGTATTTTGTCGTTAGGCACACACAGCACAGTGAAAGGATGGTTATTACAATTCATTTATTATTAAAGCGTTCTAAGGGCTAATTTGGAGAGGAGAGTATGTTCTGGAGAGCTGCAGTCTACACGGACTTAGCACCAGATTGGATAGACAAGACTCGGAGAACTTTAGTGGGTTCGCAACAAGAAGTTTCAGGCTGCTGTCTGTCTCTAGAATAATGCGCGTGTGTGTTTATCTACTGAAGGGTAATACCACCTGCTTCCAATGAGGAAACATTCATTAAACATGTTCTTTGTTCTTGGTCCCATAGAATAAAATACTTGCTTTATAGCAGGGACAAGAATTTTCAGTTACTCTTTGTTCTTCCTAAGAAGTATAAAAGCATATTAAATTTCTGTATTCGTAAAGATATAAATATGTAACATTTCACTTAACTCTTTGGTGAAGAATAATTTGAAGAATTTGTAAATATCCTGAATCAAAATCTGTGAGCAAAATTAAAAAGCTACAGTTCATAACTTTTCAAATGGCGTTCAAGAGCAATTAATTACCATGTCACTTCTTATATTATTTTTAGCATAACCTAGCTCTATATCGCCTAATAAAAATATGCAAAGAGCACAACTTACGGAAAGTTGTGAGAAATGAAAATAATTCATTCGACTTCTGTTTAGAAAACATCCTGGTAGCTCAAGTGGGGCCCGGAGATTTACAGTACAGAAATCCTTTAACTAATTGATGTTTTTAATAATCTGTGTATGTTTTTTATCCCTTTGTTTTACAGCGCAAGACCCATCAGTTTTTTGTCAAATCTTTCACTACCCCTACCAGATGTCACCAGTGCACCTCTCTGATGGTGGGTTTGATAAGACAGGGCTGTTCCTGTGAAGGTAAGAACAAAATAGCAAGAGAGTGTGATATTAGAATCCTGGTGTTGGTTCCCTAAACTGTAATCACATAGCTTTATTCCCCTTAAACAGTACATAAGTGTCTGCTGGCTCTGCTCTTTCTGGTTACAGGAGTACAGATTATAAAGCAGGCACCTTGCTGCATGTTGAACAGGGGAGAAACCAGCTGGCCCCCTAGAAACATTTTCCAGGGGAGACTTTGCTGTTGTGGCTCGTTCATCTTTGTTGCGTTATTTGGGTGAATTTATGGTTCTGGGAAAGCATTAAGCTGAGTGATAGAAGACATAAAAGTTATCCTTGAATCTGTTCATTTAACTTCCACCTTGCTTAATTTCTCTAATACGAGAAATCATTCTTCAAAAGTAGGCAGTTCGGTATCTTTCCAGAAATTTTTTTTTTTGAAGATTTTATTTATTTATTTGACAGAGAGAGATCACAAGCAGGCAGAGAGGCAGGCAGAGAGAGAGGAAGAAGCAGGCTCCCCGCTGAGCAAAGAGCCTGATGTGGGGCTCGATCCCAGGACCCTGAGATCATGACCTGAGCCGAAGGCAGTGGCTTAACCCACTGAGCCACCCAGGCGCCCCCTTTCCAGAAATTTTTAACTGTCTGCCACTTTGCCTCAAAAAGATACTTTATTCCCAGTATTTGTATCATTGGATTTTCCTTACCACTTGTTGACTCATTGATTCATCCATCGAGAATTCGTGGAATTCCTGTCCTATACTTCTAGACACTGCAGTGTAGTCGTGGATGGGAGAAAAGACTGAGAGACTGCCCTCTTGGAGCTCACATTCTGAGAGATGGGAGATCAGGGGTCATTTGAATAGAAAATGAAGTATATTTTTCTGGGCACCACTTTATTTTTCCTAAGACTTCTGAAATGTAAATGACTTAAATAATTATAATGGGATGCACTATTTGGGAATAGTTTATTTATTTTATTTATAGTATATTTATTTTCAGTACCTTATTTGGGAATATACTTTTTCTAATCAAATGAAATTTATCACTATAACAATGCCTTGTGTACCATTTACTAATATATCTTATGAGAAAGGTAAAATAGTTGCTAGTTCAAATTCTAATATTAGTTTCCATTTCTTAGCCCTTAGGGTTGGAAGGGACTTTGAGGGGAAGATCATCAGGCCACATCAGAAGCAGGTGTTCCCCTTGTAGAATGTGCTTATAGTTAGTCTGTATTTGATCACTTTGAATACTTTGAAGTAAGGGGGTGTTAATGGCATCTTAATGCAGTGCATTCTATGTTTGATGAGCTCTCACAGTCAAAGCAAAAGATCCAGATTGCATCATCTCAACTGGTCTTGTAGATGCATGGGTTTAGAGCCAAAGCAATGCTCTTGGGTTGAAAAGTAGATTTGAAAGTTCTGAGCATACAAAGTGATGAATGGGAATGGCGTTTTCCTGGAAACACGCAGAGTGGAAAGAGTGCAGGTGTGAAGACAGAGCCTTAAGAAACAGCTCAGGGAAGGTAAAAGGTAAAGACAGTAAAGTAATCTGAAAAAGGAACGGCCTGTGTTATTGACCAGGAAGGTGTGATGGAAACCAAAGGAGAGAATTTGTGCACTATTTTAAGCTTTGTCCCATTTGGGATCTAGCCAGTACTTGCAAATGTCATTTTTTAGGGGTGCCTTGATGGCTCAGTTGGTTAAGGATCTGACTCTTGGTTTTTGGCTCAGGTCATGATCTCAGGGTCCTAGGATCAAGCCTTGCAGCAAACTCCACACTCAGTGGAGAGTCTGCTAGAGATTCTCTCTCTCTCTCCCCCTCTGCCCCTCCCCCAGCACTCAGTGTCTCTAAAATAAATAAATCTTTTTAAAAAAATAAAATAAAAATACATGTCATTTTAAATGTATCAGAAAGAACCCTGGATAGCTAGCTACCTGGCTTTTAGGGTCCTTATCATTTCTTATGCTCAGAATCATTTGCAGTTACATGGTGGGGGTTTTTGAGGTCTCCCCAAACCCCCTTCTAGAGTCCCATGTCATGAAATTGTGCCTGTCTTTCCTGCAAAGCCTTAGAACCCTACCCTATACACTGTGGGGCCACAGTAGACTCTGCCTAGGATTCCATAAATATTCTGGTAATGTGGTTACAGCTTCCAAAGATTACTGTCATTTTCACTTCTTCCTGATGGATTGAAATTAGATCCTGTATAGGACAATTATTTTGTTGCTTCCACTGCTATTTGTAGGTGAGATTTTTGCCTATTAGTAAAACAGTTTATAACTTGTTAGACACTTTACTTGTGAGCAAGATGTCTTACGGTAGCTTTGACAGTACCACTTCGTCTTGGCCCTCTGGTGGTTTCATAATGCCCATCAGTGGGTGTATGGTACATTTTCCTGTGTGCATACATTCCCGGGATGGTATCCCTTCAACTCCTCTCTTAATCTTTCCCAAATATTCTCCAGGACCAGCCCTTAGAGTAGGAAGTGTTGAAATGAATATTCTTAGTCTACAGCCCCTTCCAACAAGCTTAAATATTTTAACTTTTTTTAAAAGATTTTATTTATTTATTTTATGGAAAGAGAGTGGGTAGGGGGAGGGGCAGAGGAATAGGGACTCTCTAGCGGATTCCACCCTGACTGCAGAGTCCATTATGGGATTCAGTCCCACGACCCTGAGATCATGACCTGAGCTGAAATCAGGAGTTGGAGGCTTAACTGACTGAGCCACCCTGGTGCCCTACATATTTTGTACCCCAGCCAGGTCTTGGTAAAACTTAGACATTTATTTTTGTTTATCCTGTTTCTTACGGTCTCAAGTTCATCATGTGCGTATCGGGTAGAAGTATCATGGCAGCGTGGTTGGTGGCTGGGGGGTTGGGCTCTGACCCCAAATGCTAGGGTTTGAATTCCAGCAATGCCACTTATGAGTCCTGTGACCCAGGGCAAGTCATATATAAATAGTAACTATATCTCTCTTAGATTGTTAGAAAAATTAAATGCAGTCAATGAGGTTAACCATTGTTATGATCTTGGTCATAGCTGAAGTATCAGTAGTGAAACTAACAACTCCTAAGGTTTATCCTTAATTTGTATGTCTTTAATCATGGAACAGTTTCATTTTCAATAAGAAGGATTGTAAGGTGCGCCTGAGTGGCTCAGTGGGTTAAGCCGCTGCCTTCGACTCAGGTCATGATCTCAGGGTCCTGGGATTGAGTCCCGCATCGGGCTCTCTGCTCAGCAGGGAGCCTGCTCCCCTCTCTCTCTCTCTCTCTGCCTGCCTTTCTATCTACTTGTGATCTCTCTCTGTCAAATAAATAAATAAAATCTTAAAAAAAAAAAAAAAAAAAAAAGAAGGATTGTAAGGATTGCAAAGATGTCAGGTAATTTCATGTCCATTAGTGACCCTGGCAAGAGAAACTCTCAGGGAAGATACCAAGTTGCAGTGAGAAGAAGCGTTAGAGAGAACTCTAGAAACTTCTTTTTGGGATGCCAAGTTAAAATCAACTGTTGTATGCACAAGATTAGACTTTTTTTTCCTATGTATTTGCTGCTCTTGATTATTAATAATACAGAATAATAATATTACAATAATAAAAATCTTTAGAATTTCTCATTGAAATTCTTATTAGTAAGCAAATGAATCAGCTTCCCAAATGACAAAACAGTTTCTTTAAAACAAAGCCGCAGATAAGCATTCATCTAACATAGCCCCTTGAGTGTAATGAGCGCTCAGTGAATTGTCTTTTTGTAGAAGTGAATTTTTATTGAACATTGTTTTTCCCCCCCCTTCCAAAGTGTGTGGATTCTCATGTCATATAACTTGTGTGAACAAAGCTCCAACTGCTTGTCCAGTCCCGCCTGAGCAAACAAAGGGTCCTCTGGGGATAGATCCACAGAAGGGCATAGGAACAGCATACGAAGGTCATGTCAGGGTAAGTATGATTAGGTTGGGTTAGATTAATCTTTTAAGGTTAATTAATGAGTGAAAATAAAGTTCAGGCACCTCACAAATAATACAGAAAATTAGGCAAATAAAATTCACCTAATAATCTGATTCATCCAGAGTGATTTGAAAACAAAAACCTGTACTTTGCTTGGAAATAAATTCCAAAATCTCTTATAGTTTTCAGTACTGCCCTTATCTTGTAACGACCAAGTGTTCAAATCTCTGTAAAGGAGTCTTTGGCACCTGGTCTTCCTGGGGAGGTGGTTGTATGCTTCTGAAATGTGAGATCCTGTCAGGCTGTTCTCTTACTTGTAATCCCAAATAGCATTTAACGTGTAAGCTGCATTTCATCGTACTCCCAAATGTGACTTTGACGCTACCGAGAAAGAAATCCATGAATGCTATTTTAATGAATTACTAGCGAAACGTAAAAACTTTGTAGAATAAAAAGCTGTACAGTATTTGGAGAATGTGTTCTTACAGCTTCTCACGTCATCGGTCTGTGCGTTCCATCTCTGCTTGACGCCCCCAGAGCGGCAGCTGGGACGCGTGTACGTTGTCTTTAGGTTTCCATCCTTCAGCTATGGAGGTAACAAAGAGGGTGTGATTGACATTTCAGTGTGAGTTGTTTCTGTTTCCCTGAAGATCCCGAAACCGGCTGGAGTGAAGAAAGGGTGGCAGAGAGCACTGGCTGTGGTTTGCGACTTTAAACTCTTCCTGTACGATGTTGCTGAAGGAAAAGCCTCTCAGCCCAGTGTCGTGGTCAGTCAGGTGATTGACATGAGGTGAGCTTTCGAAAGTGAAAATATTTGTACGTTTGTGACATGGGAATAAAAAAGTGTCTAGTTTTTCATCCAGTTACATTGCCATACTTTTATTTAAATCTAATCTCATATTAATAATCTAATGTACTAATATTGCCAGAGTGATGTCATTAAAACCAGGAGGCAAGGTGTCATTATACGACAGGTTGGTGTGTGTCAAGTGAGTTGGGGCCTGGGCTCAGGGTAAAGGAGCAAAGTCTGAATCCAAAAGACCAGCATGAGATGGCTCGCCTAACGGGGCCTAATGTGTGGTGTTTCACTATTACCTGAAGGTGTGGATCCTAATTCCAACATGAGGAAGGGGAGTACAAATTCCAACATCAGATAGGCTCTTAGAGGACATAGTGAGTCGAGAAACATCGGAATGAGTGCATCTCTGGAATATTTCTGGTCTCACTCTGCAGGCTCTTCCCCGCCCCATGGGGCGTTCTTCTTTACCTGTGCTTGTAACTCCTGCACTCCCCTGGGGGACCTCAGGAGCCCCCAGAGCTTCAGCTGCTACCTCTGTGCTGATGACTCCCACCCGGGCCTCCCTCCAGCTCTTCCTCCCACGCTCAGAACAGGAGTGTCCAGCCATGGCACACGATGGCATTTCATACGGCACCTCAGACACAGCCTCTTCCCCACAGATGCGGAATGCGGGGAGGTTGTTGCAGGAAACATTCGCAATGAAAGTCCGACAGAGCCTGCCCAGGGTCTCGCTGTAGAAAGACAGAAGAAGCAAAGACAAGACTAAGACATCAAGTGTCCCAGACCAAGAGACTGATGCCACTAAGACTTAGGAAGTCACAAGGAGTAAATTATTGTGGAGGGGTTCTGTTTCAGGTGCTGACAGAATAGTGAAATGTCAGCTATGCTACATTGTAGGCTCATGAGCTGGGCTGCAGGAGACAAGAGGGTGTGTTGTTCTGGAGGGTTTCAGATCCCTTGTCTGCATCTACGGTGCTGGCCTTGTGACAGGAGCCAGCAGTCATCGCCAGCCGTTGTGTAACGGCCGCTGCTCAGTTACTCCTGAGAGATTACTCTTGGCCCCATCCGTTACAATGGCAGGAAAATTAATTTTTTTTAATTCAGTTTGGATGTTTTGTGCAATCAAGTTTTGAGGATTGCCCCATGTGTGTTATTTGAAGGTACACCCTGAACACAACACATACACTGACTTCTAATGTTTCATTTTTCCTTCAGGGATGAAGAATTTTCTGTGAGTTCAGTCTTGGCTTCTGATGTTATTCATGCAAGTCGAAAAGACATACCCTGTATATTCAGAGTGAGTGTGTATGCTGTAATTTGATCACTGAATTATGTGCTCTTTTTTTTTTTTTTAAAGATTTTATTTATTTATTTGACAGACCGAGATCACAAGTAGGCAGAGAGGCAGGCAGAGAGAGAGAGAGAGGGAAGCAGGCTTCCTGCGGAGCAGGGAGCCCGATGCGGGGCTCGATCCCAGGACCCTGAGATCATGACCCGAGCCGAAGGCAGCAGCCCAAACCACTGAGCCACCCAGGCGCCCCTGAATTATGTGCTCTTACTGAATATGTATTTTGTCTCTCCATATAGGTCATAAGCTTACTAGGAATTACTAAATCCTGCATTCCTTAATGTGTCTTATACCATCCAATACTGGGCTGTACAGTCAGTCAGTGCTCAGTAAATACTTCATTAGTCAAACACCTATAGAAAGCATGAATATTTGGCTTCTAAAATAGGATTCATCTTGGGTGTTACTTTCGAGCCACATTTCACTTTCCAAAAAAATATAAGTTGAATAAGTGTGAGGTTTCTCAAGTTTTTGAAGAAGAGGTTTCTTTTTAAAACCTCATTTTAAAAATTAATATTTTATTTCTATTGCTTTGTAACAACTACTCCAAAACTTAGTAGCTGAAACCAGTAGTGACTTATTTTTTACCATTCTCTGGATCAGCTATCCAGTTTGAGTGGGGTCAACTAGGGTCACTCCTGTGGCTACATTCGGCTCATTTGAGGCTAGAATATCTGAAATGACCTTGCTCCTGTATCTGGGGCCTTGCTGCTGTCTGGGAGCCAGGCAATCTCCACGCTCTCTCTGAATGTTCTGCATGTGACCTCTCATTCAGTCATCCGGCTGACTTCTGTGGGGCTGGTCTGCAAGAAAAGAGAAGAAGCTACCAGACCTTTCGTTTAAGGATCAGGCCAAATCAGGCGCACCTCCTGTGCATCCTGTTGGTCAGACCTGGTCCCGGGGCCAGCCTGGATGTAAGGGTAGGGGAAATAGACTCCAGAGCTTGATGAGTAGAGTTCGGGAGGAAGAATTGTTAGTAGACATCTTTGGAGGCCATCTGTCTTGCCACAGGGCAGTCTTGAATTGGTGAATTAAGACAATAGAGGTTAAAAAAAAAAAAAAAAAAACCAACGCCCTAATGTTATGCTCATATGCTAAGTGTTTGTCTATGAATCTTGTATCTGGAAAATCACCAATGGAGCCTGAAGAGGCCCACTTGCCTGGAGCTGATTCACATAGTGGGACTTTATGGTCTCTGCTGCTTAAAGCCCTTGTCAGAGGGGGAGATCCATATACGTAAAGTTTAAGGCTGTTCGGATTGTAAGTACTATTTGTATAGTGATAAATTTTCATGTAAATGCCAACTCAGATGATCTGATCTTCTCTCAAATAATGTGAGTTATATTATGAAGTAACAGAATGTTATTGCTGACTTTTTAAAGCAAGTTGGCAGTTGGTTTAATGTAATGCTTCTGAGCACGGACCAATGAGCCCCACTTGGTAGGACATGCTTGGAGACCATGAGTCTCTACGCCAGAGTATTTTCGTATGTAAAATCAGGATCTAATAGCAATACCCAACTCGTACTTCACAACATGCTCAGCTCACGGCTCAGATGGCGCTCAGTTAGTGTCAGCCGCAGGTGATGTGTGAGTATGGATCAGGCATTTCTCAGTGATGGCATCCTGGCACTTGATAGCAAAGAAAATTTAAAAATGGTTACTAACATTTAAAATGGGATCTAGCTAGCTAGCCGGATAGTACCGGTATCTACTACCTTTGCTTTGTCCTGAATTCTGAGGCGAAGACTAGTTACTCTCCCGATGAGGAGCGAGGAGCGCTGAGCTCCTGTAAAGGTGTCACCTGACGAATGCGCATTTTGTTGGCCAGAGCCTGGTCCGCCAGCATCGGCAGCTAGTGCAGGGTCTGTTTCTAACACAGGCTGATTGAACTGTCCTAGGTCACGGCTTCGCAGCTCTCGGCGTCCGACAGCAGGTGTTCGGTCCTGATGCTCGCAGAGAGTGAGAGCGAGAGGAACAAGTGGGTAGGCGTGCTCAGCGAGCTGCACAAGATTTTGAAGAAAAACAAATTCAGAGACCGCTCAGTCTATGTTCCCAAGGAGGCTTATGACAGCACTCTGCCCCTCATTAAAACAACCCAGGCGGCTGCCATCATAGGTACGGACTTGCCCATTGACTGTGTTACTGTAGTTGCCCACTAACCTACCGTGTGAGCAGAGCTGGCTTACAGCTAGGAAACCCCAGTGTCCAGTGGGCCCTGTGTGCTGCCCCGGGTGTGCAGGAAGGGTCTGCTGAGTGAGCGAGGCCGCTGAGAACGTGTTTTCAGTAAAGGGGAATCAGTACACTTCCCAAGTGCATTTTCTTTTGAAAAAGCCGCAGTGCTGAAGATTAACCTATAACAATCTATTTTCTGCTGTGTGACTTAGAACAAGTTGTTTAACTTCTTAAAGCGTAAGAAAAAAGATAAAGATAGGGTTCCACTTACCTCCAAGAAGTGATGGGGAAGCTTCTGGAAGGCAAGATACGTGACACATGGTGGCAAATGCCCTCAAAAAATGGCAGTTTATGTGTCTGGAGGTTTAAATTTTTGTCTTCTTATATACCTATCCAACTCTTCTGTTACTTGCTAATAAATAAGGAAAATCTAATTAGTAGGGTTATGCCTTCCACAATTTTTCCCTCCCAAAACAAGAAACAGAACTAGGCCCAGGGTGCTGACAAACTAGGTTTTTAATTTTTTTTCATCCTTTATTGAATAAACATTTACTACTTTTTCTAAGTATGGATATACTAATAATTATTCCGCTAAAAAAAGACCTGAGGTAACATTTACCACTGTCATCTGAAAGGAGATTTTACAGTACAAATTGTTATTGTAATTTTTAAGTTACTTATTTCAGTTTTTGCACAAATTTCTTTATTATCTTTTTTGTTCTATTAGTTCTACATAGTTTTACCTATTAACAGTGTTTCGTATTCATGTCTTCCATAGATCATGAAAGGATAGCTCTGGGCAATGAAGAAGGGTTGTTTGTTGTTCACGTGACCAAAGATGGTAAGAGAAAGTTAATTAATGCAGAGTAATGTCCAACCAGATACTGTTGGACAATTCTGGACTCTAGATTCTAAATACTAAAAAGAATAGGATTTGCTTTTCTGTATTCTGTAATTGAAATTTTCCACACCTAATTTGATGTGTTTATGAATCAAAAGATATCCTTTAAAATTCTTCAATTCTCCTGAGTTCTTAAACTTGCACGTATGTGTTGTGTTTCTTTTCTCATTTATTTATCAGCTCTCCTGCAAAGACTCAGGTGGCATGCCTAGAGATGGCTGTGAAAGATACAGCCTGATTTGTTCTTGCTTTGTTAGTGCTTGAAGAGGTAGCAGTCTTTAAAATGTGTTCATGTTGGGGGTGTTTTTCCCCCACACTTAATACACAGATTTTTTTTCCCAGGGAGAAGTAAAATACTGAGTGAAATAAAAAAGAACTAGTTTGCTAGTGTCCTATCTTCAGATCAAGTGAGATCTTGGGAAAACACTGCATTTAAACTGTGTCTGTTTGTTACCCATAGAGGTACCTTCAGGGGTGCCTGGGGGGCATAGTTCTTCAACCCCCAACTCTTGGCTTCAGCTCAGGTCATGATCTCCGGATCCTTGGGGATCCTTCGAGGTCCATGCTCATGGAGCCTGCTTGAGATTCTCTCTCTCAGCCCCTCCCCACTGCTTGTGCACACACATGTGTGTGCTCACTCTCTCTCTAAAAAAAAAAAAAGAGAGAGAGAGAGAAAGATCATGACCTGAGCCAAAGGCAGAGGCTTAACCCACTGAGCCACCCAGGCGCCCCAATGGTGCTGAATTTAACACCTCACTTTAGGCATGTGCAGTTACCTTATAATGGGTATAATTATACCTTCCTCTTTCTCCACACTGATTCAGAGCTCATTCTTCTGGATGTATCTGTGTCTCTATTGTAAGTTGATATATTGTTTTGAGTGTAATTGGGATATGATTAACAAATAAAACATTATTCTGCATTATCATTTCTTTGCATAGAAATTATTAGAGTTGGTGACAATAAGAAGATACACCAGATTGAACTCATTCCAAATGATCAGCTCGTTGCTGTGATCTCAGGACGAAATCGTCATGTGCGACTTTTTCCCATGTCAGCTTTTGACGGACGAGAGACTGATTTTTATAAGCTGGCAGAAACTAAAGGGTGTCAATCCATAACTTCTGGCAAAGTGTGCCATGGAGCTCTCACGTGTCTGTGCGTGGCTATGAAAAGGCAGGTCCTCTGTTATGAACTCTTTCAGAGCAAGACCCGTCACAGAAAATTTAAGGAAATTCAAGTCCCATATAACGTGCAGTGGATGGCGATCTTCAGTGAACAGCTCTGCGTGGGGTTCCAGTCGGGATTCCTCAGATACCCCTTGAACGGGGATGGAAGTCCGTACAGTATGCTCCATTCAAATGACCACACACTCTCATTTATTGCACATCAGCCGATGGATGCCATCTGCGCTGTCGAGATCTCCAGTAAAGAGTATCTGCTGTGTTTTAACAGCATCGGGATATATACCGACTGCCAGGGCCGGAGATCCAGACAGCAAGAGTTGATGTGGCCAGCAAATCCTTCCTCTTGTTGTAAGATTCTCTTATTTTGGCTGGTTCACCTTTTTGTCCCTTTTCTTTTCCTCTATGTCATATTCATATTCATAAATATATTCACTATTAATAACAGATTGTTTTTTAAAGTCACCCTTAAGGTTTTGCCGAAGTGTCAGTTAGGTTGTTGATCTAAAGTGAATCTCTGTACTTTGACCTCGGCCGACAGGCTTGACATTACCTTGTACCTAGTTGAAGCTAATCTTTCGATGGCATATTTTTCTTAGGTGGATTTTCAACCCGTGTTGTATTTTGAAGTAACTCTGAACAGTTATTTTCATGGTCCCCCAAAATACAGCGCTTGTGAGCTTTAATAGCTAATGACACTTGCATTGAAGAAGTTGTTACTAAGTGAATTATTTAATTGGTTATGTAAAGGTATAACGCAGCATCTGTAAGAAGTGTTTCTCTGTTTTTTATTTTTAGCTAAATAGATAGAGACTTGAGATTGCCTGTTGCTCTCTTTCAAGAAATACTAAGACATTAGTAAATTATCAGATACTCATGGCCATCGCAGCGGACAGATAGAGCACCCAGCCCGGGAGGCCGTTTCCCCTGCTGACGCAGAGCGGGAACCAGGAAAGATTCATGACAAGTGCAAAGTTGCAGTGAATTCTCGGTTCTCTGTAGCAGAAGTACGGAGCTCTGGACAGGCCCATGGGAGGAGTATCTGAGTCCACATGCTTTGTTTTTAGTGGAAGATACTTGAACATGCTCAAATGCTGAACTGGGGAACTAGGGAGAGGTTGCCTGTGCAGTAAATACAGGAGGCCAGAGAGGATGGAATTCAGAACCCCGGGGAAGGATTTGGGGCCGGAGGTGTGAAATCTCTTCCACTGGAACCAGGTAGGAGGAGTGATGGGCAGGATATAGTTAAGTGTAAATATTCAGTGAAGAAAAGTTAGGAAGGCCATACATGCTTATTACTGAACTGTGCAGTAAATACAGGAGGCCAGAGAGGATGGAATTCAGAACCCTGGGGAAGGATTTGGGGCCGGAGGTGTGAAATCTCTTCCACTGGAACCAGGTAGGAGGAGTGATGGGCAGGATATAGTTAAGTGTAAATATTCAGTGAAGAAAAGTTAGGAAGGCCATACATGCTTATTACTGAAGAGTTAGAAAATCTAAATTTAAAAAAAGAAAGAAAAGTATTTGTGATCTACCCACCCAGACCTAATTATTCTTAAAGTTTTGTGTCTTCTAAAATACATATTCCTATCTGTGGTGTCATATGTGGAATAAAGGCTGTTTGGTAACCTGGTTAGGTAATAATTTGAAGTATTACTTCTAATATGGAGTCAGAATCAGGATCTCTGGCTCTTATGAACAGCTCGACCGTGGATGTAATACAGGACATCAGCTTAAGTTAATCATCTCATCTCTCCTTGCTTGTGTCACCATCTGTCGCTGTTCATTCTTCTAGTAAGCACTTTTGAGCATTCGCCCCACTCATATACCTGTGTCAGGTGCGTGATCCTGTGATCCTACGTTCATAAATGCGATGACAGGTCTCACCTAAAGATTGCTTTATAAGTCATTGCACTGTCAGTAGCTTAACTGGTTTAGAAATCAAATCTTATAAAAAATCGTAATGGCATCCCTTGATAGAACTCGTTGATTGGAGAAGGCGATATGCTGCCATCTGTGTGAGCAGAATCCTTCTGTATTAAAGGGACTGTCTGACCCGACCCACAGCATGTGAGCTGCTCATTTATGACTGACTTCTACTCAGAAGTGTTTTGATGCACTACTACATGAACAGTAGGATTTGGGTGGGATTCCGCTCTACGTTATTTAGTGTAGATCTTTCAGAATGTTTGGGGTTTACGAGTTAGAAGTAATTAGCCACTGTTCCGCCTTCCCTTCTCGCAGGTTACAACGCGCCATATCTCTCCGTGTATAGTGAAAACGCAGTTGATGTCTTCGATGTGAACTCCATGGAGTGGATTCAGACTCTCCCACTAAAAAAGGTAATTTCACATGAAAATACGGGCTAAGTGCACTACTGAGTGTAGTGAAACACTAACGTGACTAGTTAGCTGTTTTTCACTCTTTGAGCATTTTCGGGCAGTCGGTAATTCAGGATTTAGCTAAGAAGAGAAACACTAGGAACCAAGGTCAAGCTTTTTCAATACCATACTCTTTTTATCCATTTAGTTTCACTGGATCAATAGGAATATTGTCCTAACAAGTGACCAGAATCTACCCCCAGCCTAAAATGCCAGTGTCACCCTCTACCTCAGGAATTCTGAGGGAGAATGCTGTCACTCTTTCTTATAACTGCTTTTCACATAAGGGGATGCAGGCTTGAATCCTGAAGGCAAAGAAGGCAGGGTTTCAACTTTATAAGATAGTGTCATTATTTTCCAGAGTCGTTGTACTGATTCATATTTCCCCTGGCAGGACAGAAGATTTCTTGTAGATCCACATCTTCTCTGACCTTGCCATTCTCAGAATTCATAGTCTTAGAACCATTATCAGTGGTTGTAAAATGCTATCTCACCGAAGCCTTAATTTGCATGTCCCTAATCTTTCTATGTTTATTCATTCTTATTTCTTTTTCTGTGAAACCCTAGCTATGCTTTTTGCTTATTTTTGTTTGGCTTCTTTTTTTAATTAATTTATTGAAATTCTTTATATATTACAAATATTGAGTTAGTAAATGTGGGTTAAATCTTCATTTGTGACCTATCCATTTTGATTAAGTATTTTGTTCAACATTTACTTTAGTAACAATAAATTATATTATTTTTCTGAAAACACTGTTATAAATCTTTTTTTAGATTATTTAAATTTAAGTTAGTTAACATATATAGTGTATTTATTACTAGTTTCAGGGGTTATTGTTAGAAATTTTCATGTCGGGATATGTAGCATTCTTATCCTTTAAGCTTATCTTTTTTCTGTTAGGAAACTTTTGTAACTCAAGGTCTTAAAGTAGGACCTTTATTCCAAAAGTTTGAAAGGTGTGACTGTTACATTTATGTCCTTACTCCCTGCAGAGTTGGTGTTTGATGTGTGGTGTGAGGTAGGGGCTCTATTCATCTGTTCTGTGTACTGAGCAGTTGCTCTGTCACCATTAGCTGACAGCCTCCCTATCCCCAGTGATAAGTTACACTCTGATACTCTGTCATATATGGACATATAATTCTAATACATATTATGTATCATATATATCTAATATAATTCTAATCCCATTCCTAAAGTAGCTACAATGATATCTTCTTAGTATAAAGATTTAGTCACTAATGGATTTAATTAAGATTTAAATGCATTTCTGCTATTTTCCCCCCAGAATATTCTTCCTTTAAAATGTAGTCATTATAACTTTCTATTTCAAATTAGATAATTTTATACCTATTTCCCATCAGAATTAATGTTAATTTTTTGTTGATTTTCTGAGGGAGCTGTATTTTGAAGAGGAATGATAGATGGAAGTTCTCGATAGTATGTGCTTTCTAAATAGGCCAGAAGTTTTATGATTTCTTTTGAAAGTTTTATTGAAGTACTAATTTTATTTTTTTATTATTTTAGGTTCGACCCTTAAACAGTGAAGGATCATTAAACCTTTTAGGGTTGGAGACAATTAGATTAATATATTTCAAAAATAAGATGGCAGGTAAGAAAATATACTCTAGGGGCACCTGGGTGGCTCAGTGGGTTAAGCCTCTGCCTTCAGCTCCGGTCATGATCTCAGGGTCCTGGGATTGAGCCCCGCATCAGGCTGTCTGCTCAGCGGGGAGCCTGCTTCCCCCTCTCTCTCTGCCTGCCTCTCTGCCTACTTGTGATCTCTGTCTGACTTGTGATCTCTGTGAAATAAATAAATGAAATCTTAAAAAAAAAAAAAAAGATTTTAAAAGAAAATATACTCTAATGGTTAGCTTCAGTGGAAATGTTCGAAGCTGACTGCTTGAAGATAATAAGTGTCAGAAACCAGATTTAAACTTGGGTTTATCTTACTCCAAAGTCTGTGATCTTGGCCACTGTCATACTCTCCTCAGTCTATTAAGACAAATGTCTGCCTAAAAAGGCATTCTGTTTAATCTCGCATAGCTGTCTACACAAAATACTGGTTTCTTATCTACCTTGTTATTTTTCTGTGGGGGACTGAATTAAGTGGCGTAAGGATAGCTGTAGTTGTCTTCTATATTATTGATATTATAAAACCCAACCCAGGTTTGTGGCACTGACCTTGTGAGGTCTCATCCAGAGCTCTGACTGGGGACTTCAGGCAAACATCTTCCGCTGATGCATAGGGCTCCGAACTTCAGAAGTGTTCGTGTCAGCACGGGCAGGGAGGGCAGAGAGGAAGGTCCCAGGAGCACCAGAATCGGGAGCAGGGAGTGGGATCCCCAGGATGGGAGGTCTGGAGAGGACGAGGATGGTGTCCACAGTCGCTGCTGGCCTTGCCATTTGATGTCCGGCATCTGGAGGCGCTCTGATGTCTTAGCGCTCTGGAGGTTTCTGGGTTGACAGACTGCTGGCTGTAAGAGAGGTCTTCCAAAGGGAGAGTCGGAATTTAGAAATGATTCCCACTCAGTGGTGGATCCACCATGAATCTAATGACACTGGAGCCTAAGGCCTCTCACCGCCAAGGGCCTGTACTTTGTTTTGTGTCCGTCTCTTAGAGGAAGTCCAAATACTGGCAGAGGATCAGCTACACCCACTTCTCACTGTGTGTGGCTGTGATGATCATACAGTATGTCCATGTCCCAGGTCGTGCCCGCAGGATGAAGCCTCTTTCCGCTTGCATTCCCCACGCTCTCATCCTTCTGCTCTGAGCTGGCGGTGGAGGCAGAGCCTAGCGAGGGAGGACCGGACAGAATTTCGGCAGAGGTGTCTTGTCCTTGGGAAAAGGAGCGGACCCCATTCCCCAAGGCCCTTTCTTTTTCTCTGTATTGCTCTGTCTGTCTCTCAGGGGCTCAAAGTGTTACTGCAGCCTTCTGGGCCTCCCCCATTGCCACTCCGCCATAACTCACCCAGACCTGCTCCGCCCTCATGAGTCTCAAATTCTAAAACTGTGTTTCAGCTGGAGTGAAGAAAGCTAGCTGGTGAAGCTACATTATTCCGATCCAAGAAGAACATTGCTTTTCCGCTTATCAACTGCCCTGGCTTGCCTTGCAGGCTCCCGCCTGTCTCCCTTTTTCTCACTTCAGCTTTGTGACTGTTAAAAATTCTGAAGATTGGCTTTTCTCCTGTTCCTTATTTAGAGAATGGCATCCATCATGCTGTGTGAATACAGCTGTCTGTTTTATATCCTAGAGTGTGTTCACATATTTCAGCAGGTCTGCGGAGTCCTTGGCGGATGGTTTTGTTTACTTCTAGGTATTAAAATTGAAACCGGATGCATATGAATAAGGATCGTCTCCTCCCGAAGATGGGAAGAGTAGAAATAGCAAGAGTCTCACCTTTAGCAAAGGAAGCTGGTGGGAGCTGGAGCTTTTGTCCTTAGTCTGCATCTGACAGAGTGGGTCTTACAAAGGAAGTGTTTCATCATATCAAAATACTTTTAGTTGTCCTTTACAAGAATAATTTACCCATTACACCTGACACCACATAGCTTCACGCAGGAGCTTTTGAACCAGGGTCTGGAAGGCAAGAAAAGACAGTGCAGAGAGATTGCAGTCGGGGGCGGGGCGGGGGCGTGGAGAGCGGCAGGACCCCCAGGCAACTGCGTTTTTCTTGTCTTCCACTAAAATTGTGCCATTTTGTGTTTATAAACGAATCAAAGTGAAACTGTACTTAGTAAGCAATATTTAACTTTTGTGTATACCTGTTTACATATATCTTGGTTTAAATGATTATTTGCTGTATCAACACACCACGTGTAAAAATGAGAATTGCATAGGTTGCACAACTGAATGTGTACCGTCTGAGAGATGAACAGATGAGAAGCATTTTCACACCTTAAAGAGCATTGCCATTCTTGGTGTTTTTTCTCACAGAAGGGGATGAACTGGTGGTTCCGGAAACGTCGGACAACAGTCGGAAGCAGATGGTTAGAAACATCAACAATAAGCGGCGCTTCTCCTTCAGGGTCCCGGAGGAGGAAAGGATGCAGCAGAGGAGGTGTGCGCGCGGCGAGGGCTCCCGGTCCGGGTGGGCGCCGCGGTGGTGATGCCAGAATTGGACTTGGAGGGCAGATTTGAGCTCTGAAAATCTGTCACCCATCTGTGGTGTCGATCATGAATGTACTTCTCAGTGTAATTTTAATAAGTCCTCCCCCCAAGTGTGAGTATGAACTGGATTAAAGTACCATATTGTGATTCATTGCTCTGTGTCTACGAAGTACTTACAATTCTTAGACTGTGGGCCTTTGTATAATCATATATAGAGCACACAGCTGCGTGTGGTACATCAGTTCCTTCGGGTTAACTCTATTCATGAGCAAACAGCCCAAAGGCTTGTAGTAGTATTTCCAGACCCATAGAAAAACATCGCCAGTGTTACCAGTTATTTTAAAAGACATACACAAAATGGTCAGAACTATCTGTAAAATACAGCTTTGATATGTAAGTGCTAAGAGAAGCCTGTTTTCCACCAAAATGCTCAAGGTCTTTTATTTAAAACAAGTTTCTAAGTCAAGTTTTAATGGAGTATATTCTATCCTTATGAAACATGATTTCACAGTTTTATTTTTGTGAATAAAGAATGCTTAACTTTTTTCTGAAGTTGTCTAGAGCGATCACAGAAAAAATGTCTAAACAGGTGTTTTATCTTACAGAGAGATGCTACGAGATCCAGAAATGAGAAATAAATTAATTTCTAACCCAACTAATTTTAACCACATAGCACACATGGGCCCAGGAGATGGGATACAGATCCTAAAAGACCTGCCTATGGTAAGAGAAATGAAGAGGGAATGAGAACAGGCTTACAAATGGGGCAGAGGGGAAAGCGTACCTGCGTGCCTAAATCTGTACATAGATTTAAGAGGAATCGTTAGTATGATGATGTTTATGTCCATACATCACAATATGTGTAACATGCTTGATGATATATACCCGATGAGAAAAACACAACATTTGAGCATCTGTGAGAAACCAAACAGTTCCAGTTCTTAGTTGCACACCCCACAAACTTGTCCAGACTTACTGTTGGTGGTGGAATACACTGCCGGGTTTGGAGAGCATCTGTACCAAGGCTCAGAACTTGCTTGTGACATCACTAACATTTCACTGCGTTTTAGCGATTCTCTACAGGTATTTGGCCTCCGCCCCCACCCAAGAGAACCATGTTAGGTGGGTCATTAATGGCCACACCTCTTACCTGGTTGGCCAAGCAAATCTTTTTCCTCTCCCCGGTTATAAACATGTTGCCTGGTCTGTCTTACACACAAAAGTACAACATGGGAAAACTTGTTTTTCATATGAAGACTGGATTCTTAGACCCATTATGTTGAGATGAAGAATATTAGTGGAATTGGCTAATTTTCCAGGCTTCATTTGCACTTAACATGTCAGTATCACAATAACTCAGCCAATTATTGAGACTTTTAATAGGAACCTTTTGATCATGGGTGGTAGCATTAGATTTGTGAATGTAGACCCAGAGCTTTTTCTTTTTCTTTTCTTTTCTTTTATTTAGAAAAAAATAAGAAAATATTTATGTACGTATTTATTTTTATTTTATTTTTTTACTTTATTCCTGTGGAGTTTTCTTTCATTTTATTTTATTTTTATTAACGTATAATGTATTATTTGCTTCAGCGGTTCAGCTCTGTGAACCATCAGTCTTAAACAATTCACAGCACTCACCATACCACATACCCTCCCCAGTGTCCATAACCCCACCACCCTATCGCTCTCCCCCGACTCCCCTCCAGCAAAGAGACCCCTGAGGTTAGGGGTCTCTTATGGTTTGTCTCCCTCCTAGATCCCATCTTGTTTCATTTTTCCCTCCCTTCCCCCACAACTCCCCTCAAATTCCTCATATCAGAGAGATCATATGATAATTCTCTTTCTCTGATTGACTTATTTCGCTCAGCATAATCCCCTCTAGTTCCATCTACCTCATTGCAAATGGCAAGATTTCAGGGTTTTTGATGGCTTTTTCTAAGGGAGTCTGTCCTCTAACCACATTACCAGCTCTGCTGTGGTAGGAGATTCGAGGGGTCTATCACTGACAGGAAAAAAAGCCAGGAGATATAGTTTTATGTGCAGTCAAGTTTTTTTAAAATAATAAAGTTAAGCTTTGAAGGTAGTCCTGCATTTGTTTCACAAAAGAAACAAAAAAATCATTGAGTCTGAGTTCCTCATTGGGAATACCCCGATTAACCAGTCGACCCTGTTTGTGAACCAATACAATGCTCTTACTGTCACCACCAAGGCATTATGTTGACCTGGTTATAGGTCCTCCTTTAGGAAGTAAACAGTAGCCATTTCTCCTCTTGGAATGGGGATTTCTATTAGCTGTGCTGGATAAGTTATGAATAAACTGTTCAAAAAAAGTTACATGTAATAAAACTAAGGAAAAAAAATCGAAGACTAAATATATTAAATATTAAGCTGTTACACTTACCTATCATATTAAAACTTAGGGGTTTTCACCTTTTTGCCTAGGAATGAGATTTCAGATTTCTGTCCACTGTTTGCCCATTCTGAGCATGTGTTTAAAGTTCTCAGGCTGGTTTTCCTTTATTCTCAAGTAAATGTGACATAACCATAAAGTCCAAAGCCTTTCTCATTTTAAAGAGAATTTTTACATTTTGGTAAACGTTGGGAATGTGTATTATGTTACAGCTTATACTTGATAGCTCAAGTACTAATGTACCATTTTAATGAAAGTTTTAAAAGATTTTGGAGGCATAGAAGGAGGCAAATTTCAAACAGGCATATATTACAAAGCAGTATATCAACAAATATAAAATTAGTTCAGTGGTTAACAAGGTTTTGATAGATATTATACTTTTTATTTATTTATTTTAAGATTTTATTTATTTATTTGACAGAGACATAGCAAGAGAGGGAACACAAGCAGAGGGAGTGGGAGAGGAAGAAGTAGGCTTCCCGCTGAGCAGGGAGTCCAAGGTGGGCCTTGGTCCCAGGACCCTGGGATCATGATCTGAGCCAAAGGTGGATGCTTAATGACTGAGCCACCCAGGTGCCCCTGTATTATACTTTTTTGATTAAAATTTCTTTGACTTGTGCTTCATTTTGGTGCACAAAAAAAGAATATATGTAGTCTTATATATTCCCACAACATAAGAATTACAGGGGCGCCTGGGTGGCTCAATGGGTTAAAGCCTCTGCCTTCGGCTCAGGTCATGATCCCAGCCAGGGTCCTGGAATCGAGACCCGCATCGGGCTCTCTGCTCGGCGGGAGCCTGCTTCCCCCGCCTCTGCCGGCCTCTCTGCCTGCATGTGAACTCTGTCTGTCAAATAAATGAATAAAATCTTTAAAAAAAAAAAAACAAGAATTACAGAAAAAAAAATTTTTTAAAGATTTATTTATTTATTTATTTATTTGACAGAGAGAAATCACAAGTAGTCGGATAGGCAGGCAGAGAGAGAGAGAGAGGGAAGCAGGCTCCCTGCTGAGCAGAGAGCCCGATGCGGGACTCGATCCCAGGACCCTGAGATCATGACCTGAGCCGAAGGCAGCGGCTTAACCCACTGAGCCACCCAGGCGCCCCTACAGAAAATTTTTCTATACATTCTATTATCTCCCAGAAATTACAGGATTCCCTTAAGGTGAAATACTTCAAGGTTTTATAAAATATTCCTCTGCTGAGTGGCCTTCTGCCATCAGGTGAAAAACCAATTTGCTAATGTTCCAGAATTTTTTCAGACCTTCACACACATAAGATTTGGTCACCACACACCCTGATAAATGAGCACAGTGAAAAGAAAGGTCAGATTTCAAACATCGTAAGAACTTTTGTATCAGAGCCTCCCTCGCTCCACTTTTTCTTCCTTTACCCTCTACCACTTAAAGTAAAAGAAGTCTTTTATTTACTTATTTTTGTTAACAATAATGTCTAGTCTTAATTACTGAGCTGAACAAGCTCAAACAGTGTTTCCTGAAGGTTTTTCCCGCACCTGACTGCATGACATGTGGCCTTCTGTGCAACCACTTGTCCCATTAGATCCCTTGGTTTTTAGCATTTCTTGTCACCAAGAAATGCTAACCCATGACTGCCTTGTTGGCTCCTTCCGTCATTGACACATGTGCCCCTCTGCCCTAGAAAGCAGTCCAGTTTTTAATGTTTCTTCCAGACCTTTCTTCCCTGTAAGCACATTTGTATTTCCAGGACGAGAAGTTGGTGTACCTTTGGAAACCTGTTTCTTCGCCTTAGTTTTAGTTTCACTGGCCTTCTTCCCTTTACTAGAAAGGGACGTACAAGCCGGGGCTGTTTATGGGAACCCACTTCACCACCTAACCAGTATTTCTGATACACTGTCCACCCAGACCCGTGCTTGCCTTGGGGTAGACACTGGTAAACAACACATTGGTATGCACATCTGAAGAAAAGTAGTGATACGCATGTGTGTACCTGTGTATATATATGCTTACTGAAAAGCTTGTGATATTTTAATATGGTCCCAGGCTTTGATATGTCCTTCCCACTAAAGTGAAATTATCTGTTCTTTAATGAACAATTTCCAAAAATCAAGATGAATTAAATTCATCTACCGCTAACATGTCAGAAGGGCTGTCAGACCCCAGAGCTCCATGCTACCATCCGTGCGAGGAGCAGCACGTACCCCAGACATTGTTGTGTTTTAACTCATATCAGTACTGCTTTCCTGCGACATACTTACGAGCTTAGAGAGTTTATTGAGTATCTTCGGAAGCTCTTCTGGGTACCAAAATGATACTGATAGAGGATTGTTTGCCTCATGAATGTGCAAAAGATCATCAGGCTGAGGGAGTCTGGGTCCAACAGGAGCCCTTTACACACGTGTGTGCAGGACTTAGAAGTACATACTGCGTTAGCTTCTTGAATCCTGCTTGTCGTTTGCTTTTTTTTCCATAGTGGGTGCGAGCAACAAAGAGCAGGTTTTTCTCCCATTGAATACAAGAAAAATAGTTTATCTTCAGAAGATTTGGTTTTGGCCCATGACCTACCTCCTAGCCTTTTGTCCATCCCTAGAGTTGTTCGTGAAGACCAGGTTTCTAGCTCAGTGACCCCTTAGAGCTCCACAAAGTAATACTACTACTTCAAGTCAAAGTTACATTGACATCAGTGAGTTTTTTTCTTTTTAGATAACCTTGGAAAGCACTGGTTCACTCACATCTCTAAACCATATGTTATAGAAGAGATTTTGTTTAAGTCTTCATAAGTTACCAGGTTTTGTTAAGCAAAGCTGGCTCACCCCAGCTCAGGAGGGCATAGGTTCTGCCAGCTTTCTCCCTGCAAGTCCTTCCCTCCCACCCCTGAACCCCACGGCTGCTTTCCGGACCTGAACCATGAAAATGCCCCTCAGAGACAGGCTGGGTGCTGAGTAATCTGGGCTCCCAGTCATCGTACCTGAAAAACTAGAGTTCTCCGTTTGAAAAGCCTTGTCGGGACCTTTAGTATTATGTTATTTTATGTTTCAGTACCCCCAGACATGGAAGGGAAGATTTTTTTGACCCTTGTTAAAAACAAACGTGTTCTTTTGGGTGTGTACGTGGAGACAGGTTTGGGCTGCTGAGAGTCCTGTCAGTCGTCAGGGTCATCCTCAGTCCCACTGTGCTCCTGTCAGAAACAAGAGCAGTAAAAACACACACCCGAGTCTGTACGTCCCAGGAAACGGCTTCCGGTTTCCACAGAAACAGCTTCATGGCACTTCTCGCGAGAGGCTGGTTGTGGAATCGCTGCTCTTTTACTTTCTTGCTTTGTTGGTATGTTTTTGCCATGTTTTGATTTTATCACACAAGAAAATTCTGAACTAAACTCTGAAAGTCTCCTTGCAGCTCCGGAAGTCCGCTTTCTGCTTCCCTGATGCAAGTAATAATAAAAATAATAATAGTTTTATAAAGCAAATGATCTTTTGCACATCAGCTCTTTCGGTTACTGGCAGGAGGACTCCAAAATTTAACTCTCTAAGGTCTGAAAGTATTTCATGAAGGACTCAGTCCTGATGTGAGACGTGTCGTTTCTGCTGCATGCATGCTGTGAAATGTCCCCTGTGACCAGTGACTCCATTCTCATGGCCTCACGACTTCTGTTCTTTCTGTCGTTTTGTTAGCCAGGCTTCCCTTATCCATCCCCTCATCATCACTCCGGCCTGATCTCCTCTCCGATCAACTTTGAGCACATCTATCACATGACTGTTCATTCCGCTGAAAAATTTCTCTCTCCTGATTCCATAAACCCTGAGTATTCCCCGTCTCTGCGCTCTGTCCCTGGTACACCAAGCTTTATGCCTCTGAGGGTATGAACAGCCGAGTCAGGGGTTAACTTAACTAACTGTGTGCGGACCTCTAGCTGGCTTGATCAGTAACTCTGCAGGGGGGCGGGGGGGCGTTTTCTGAGAGTGAGTGTCGGCCTTTAGCCTGCTTCTCTTCTGCCAAACCTCGTTCTTCCTCCTCCTCCTCTTCAAGTTCAAGTTTGTTTCCTCTTTTGAGGAAAAACATGAAGACAGGAGGATTTCTCTCTCAGTTTTTAGACAGTGAAGGAGGTATTTTTATGTTTCATAGAAGATTTTTCCATCATGCTTTTCCCTTTCCAGATGCCATCATTAAATATAGCCCCTGCGTGGGTCCTTATTCTGTTTAAACAAAAAAGGAATCCCAGAATTTTCCCATTTTTTAATAGTTCATTAGCCTAGAACTGGTTTAATTCAGAGAAAATATTTTTTCATTTAGTGGCATTCAAGTCTGTTGTAGGGCCTAGCCACAGGCCTTCTTTCCACAATAAACCCCTTTTGAGAAGCTTAAAAATCTCCCAGGTAAAAATTATAATAGTATTAAGGAGTCACAGGATAAATTAGAAAAAGATGATAATCTCACTAGTCTTTGAGGTGCTGCTAGGCCTTTAATTCCAGCCAGAATCCAAGATATAACAACTAAACCAGAGAGAGAACTAACACAAAGGGGCTGCACCGGGGAGAACGGTGGCCGGAGAGCTGGTGGCCATTAGCAGATTGTCCATACTTCCATCAAGAAACATACTTAGCTAACTCCTCAAGAACGTTTTCTCAATTGCATTTTACAAGTAATATACTTGGATTCTGTCCTGCAAACCCAGGTCCCGCAGCACCCTCTGACCAGCTTTTTATTTGCATAGAAAACTGTAGGCTAAGAAGTTTATTTTTGTATTTTTGTTTGTCTTAGAAAAGTACCCTAAATTTTAATGTTTGAAATGGCATTGCCATGAAGCTGTAATGTCATTGAAGTGTCTTATTTGACACAATAAGATTAGTGATAAAAATAAAGCTTAGTTTGCTTGGTAACAGATGGCAGGGAGTGGTTCCAGAGGAATGTTGTAGAAATTAATTGGCCAGGAGTTTTTCTGTGAAAGATGGCAGAGGTGTTCTGTAAGTCAGTCTTCTGCTGGTTAGAAACACTGTCGTCTTTAAGTTTTCCTCTAATTCAAAGCGTATTGGCGCGTGGAAGACACCAGCAATGGTGGTTTCCTGTCACTTTATGGAAGTTGAACCCCCCATCTTTTGTGGGGGTTTTTTTCTCACAAATCTTGTCTTCTGTGAGTCGGTTTTTCATTGCTTTAGTATTCGGAGTTACTAAACCACTGGTATATTTTTACAGGCCCAATTTATGCTGTTTGTTCTAGGCTAGGACGCCACCAAGGTGTCGTAGGGGTTACGGCAGAAACAGTACAAGTTTAAAGGGTGAAACTGACCTTCCCATCTCTGTCGATGTCTGCTCTGCTGCACTGTGTGCGTGTCTCTGGGGTCTCAGAGGTTGCTTCTCTGTGTGTGAGTGAATGTTAGAATGAGGGCACCGTTTCAGTTTTGTTTTATTTTCTTGGAGGAAAAATAACACACCAAGAATTAAATGGACTTTGCAGACATGATACATGAACCGAAATGGCGGCGGTTGTGTCTGCGACCGGCCGGCTGCCTCTCAGCTGGCACAGCTCTTTGGGATGTAGGACTGGGAGTTCTTCACGTGATACTAACGTGTGTTCTCCTGACTGCTGACCTTGGCCGATTGTTAGTTGTCTTGACACAACCTTCTCTCAGGCGTCAGCCGCCCCTCCTTCTGGTCTCAAACGTTTGGGTCCATCGAGGCAGCCAAGTGCTTTCCGTTCTCAGCCAAGTCCAGACAGCTCGTCCCCACGCCTCTTCTCTAGCCGAGTGTGACTTTGAAAGTACTCGGGCTCACTTTTCTACCTGGAACCCCAAACCCGTTCCATGATGTGATGGAAAACTTCTCAAACCAGGATTGCCGAGTGAGAGCATCCCGCCGGCTGTGGTGGCTTCGGACGGGCTGTCTGGGACCCAGAGTGTGGCTCTGCCAGCGCGGGGGGCTGGGGGGGGACGCCCCCCCCCCGCCCCCGGTGTCACCCCTACAGCATTTACTGGAGGAAAATACACTCCTCCCTGCCTTGCCTCCGTGTGGCCTTATTCTGTGGAGCTAGTGGAGCCGTCCTGGTAGAAATCTTGTAGGAAGTGGAAGCTTTGCTTCCAATCTCTGCAAATGTCCATGTAATTCTGTGGTCCGCTGTCGCTCCAGCCACTAACTTTTACTGAGCTGCTCTCACAACGAAGAGAACTTTTATGTGTTGATAACATTTCAGTATGTGTAAGGATGAGCACTTACGCTGGGTGGGGGTGAGCTTCCTTCTGTCGGGGTGCTGAAGTTCAGGGGCCGGAGGGATCATGCCCTCCCTTGCTCTGTATCACTCTGGTCAAGGTCATTTTTTTATTGAAACCAAAGTGAGCGGTAGATGTCGCGGCAGAGAATCACTTTCTGGCTGGCTGAAGAGTTTCTCTTTGTGCTTTGTTTTCAGAACCCCCGGCCCCAGGAGAGTCGCGCGGTGTTCAGCGGCTCCGTCAGTATTCCCTCCATCACCAAATCCCGCCCTGAGCCCGGCCGCTCCATGAGCGCCAGCAGCGGCCTGTCAGCAAGTAAGTGCCGCCCAGGGGTCCCCCACGACCCCTGCCCACCATCGCCTCCCCCACGCGTGCGCACTCCCGGGGGCGCCTAGTGAGCACACGAGCGCCTGTGGAGAAAACCATCACGGGCCCCGTTCGAGCTCCCGGTGCCCCCGCGAGACGGACACTTCATACCACAAGCTGTGGTGATCGAGGCTTTGAAGGAAATAAATGGGCCACCGACTCGGAGTAAGGAGGTGTAGCCATTGGGGACGAAGTCACACTGAGGGGAATTAGGAGGGTCACGGGCCCTCCCTAGGGGTGAAGGCCTGTTGGAGTCGTGTTTGACGACTTGAGAGAAGGCCCGTGTGGCTACCTGGTGGCGGTCAGACAGGGACCCGCAGATAACGCACGAGCGGTGGCAAGGGGCCGATCAAGCAGGGTCGTGCAGAGCAAGCTGAGACATTTGTATTTTATTAGAAACGCAACTGGCAGCCTCTAAAGAATTTGAAGGAGGGAAGGACCTTTATCCAGTTTACATTTTTAAAAACATCTCTCTGACTGCCGGATGGAGACTGGACACAGGGCAAGAGTGGGGCGCGCATCCCGCTGGGGCCGTCCGAGTGGCCAGTGCAGGGGACAGGCCCGGGGACTGCAGTGGAGGAGGGGAGAAGGGAGACACTCTGGGGTTAAAACAGTAAGGCCTGGCGGGGAGTTAGCTGTGGGAGGTGAGGGACAGGGAAGAGGTTCAGGTGACCCTTGGTTTCCTGCGGGAGCAGAGTGGGGCCAGGGTTCTGGAAGGTTCAAGATCATAGCCGGTGCACAGAAGGGGAGGATGTTTGTCCGGTGAACATCTAGTAGATGGCAAGTCTTCCGCTGGGGCGCAAGGGGGACAGTCTCTGGGACCGAGCACCTGCGCTCTCGGGGCTCGCCGTCCTTATTGTCGGCCTCTCTCCTTCCACCTGAGCCGCGGCACCTCCTGCGCTCTGCACAGAGCCCTGCGCCCGGGGGCCGAGAGAGGCAACTCTGCCCCGTGCTGGGCTTCCGCTCTGCTGTAGCAGGGAGCGACTTCGGGGCAGCAGGGGCATCACGGGGGGTTCACTGTCTGCCTGAGAGAAAGTGCCTGGCCACTAACAGCCGCCTGCCTCGGAGTGAGAGGAGTGGACAGAGGCAGCGTTTGACTGATTGCAGCAATTAGAAGTTAGCCTCGTTGCATTCGGAGATCGTTGGTAGTTCCTGGATCATAAGCAGGGAGCGACGTCACACACTCATCATGGCTTCCCCAGTCAGGGGAAGATGGCTTATAGCCAAGGGCTGCTTTTCTGACACTTTCTCAAAAGCAGCATGGTGTTGGCCAAGAGCTCAGAGGTTGTGAGTGGGGGGCACCCCCAGAAGTGCAGATGCGTCCATCATAACCATGTGCGGGGCTGAGGCAGCCACCTCTCCAGGAGGGCCACAGTGAGGGGCCTCTGTCCCTGGTCACTGTGTCCATCCACCAGATCTGCACGAACCCCGCAGGCCTGGCCTCCTTGAGAAAGAGGAAGAGGAAGGCCCTCCCAGGAATCCCAAGGGGCATCTGCTGCGTCAGGTGCCTCCTGCTGGCTTTGAGAACAATCCAGCTTATCAGAAGGTTCCAGAAGGTTCCAGAGGACAGCTAGCTGAGAGAGACACAAGAAGTAATAGGGAACCCTGTTGTCTGTCTCCAGAACCAGAAGCACAGATCTTCCAGAGCCAGACTTGGGATGGCTTCACAATGTGAAGTAAAAGCCACACGGGGATTCCCACTATGGCTCTGCTCTGCCCCCCACCCCCCCCAAGGAGGAGGACCCAGTCCTCCCATCAGCAGCAGGCTTGCTAGGGAGCCTGGCCTCTCCTGAGGTCACGCAGACTCAGACACCTCGCCACCTAAGCCAGCGCTCTTTAGAAGAGGCCGTGCCTGAGTGTATGGCCTCAGTTAGCCAGGACCATGGTCCTCAGACCGTCCCCACGCCCCTTTTGCTGGTCAGTCAAAATAGCCCTGCTGTCACGTGTTAACACCAGAGTGGAGGCAAGGAGACGGCAAATGGGGGGCAGCCGGGCACAGGCCCCCGTGTGCACCTGTGGGTCACACCGTGTTCTCCGTGTACCCAGGGCTGTTGTTCCCCCAGATTCCCATACGGGAGAAGTTGTTCTTGTGTCCCCAGATGGAACCGAGACTCAGAAAGGTAACAGAGCCTGCTCGAGGCCACACAGTCAGTAAGCAGAGCAACAGAAGCCTCTGGTGGTATGGATTTCTATTCAGAATGACAAAACTTACACAAAAATAAAATACCATTTCCATGACACTGAAGCGGGTGCTGGATGAGGTGCGCCTTCAGGAAGGCCGTGACCCAAGAACCCAGAAGAGTCCCCTCAGCAAAGCAAGGCGCGCCTCCGCGGCGGCCGTGAAGAGCAGCATGTGTCTAGTGAGAGACCCTGTGCGGCAGGCGCTGGCGGCAGCTTCCCGGGGAGCAGGAGGGTGAGCCCCTGGCTCCCAGCCTGAGGTGCATTCCAGAATCCCCACAAGAGGCTTGAACAGGGACCTCTGAAGTTCTGCCACAATAGGGCCCAGGCATGGGCATTCCCAAGCTCCACGACACATGCTTGGTGTCCACGCGGCATTGGGAGCTGGGGTAGGAGTCGTTACGGTGACACACAGGCTGCCTGCAGCCGAGGGGGCCTGGAAGGAAGCAGCCAGGAGGCCCGAGCACAGGCATGTCAGGCAGGTTCCTGTCCGCATAGATGGGCACCCCATGTGTCCGTGGTCGTGAGGTACTTGAGGTGCTCGACACGGTCCTCTTGACACAATTACTGAATTCTTAGTGTGAAAACACAGTCTGGATCCTGTATGAAAACCTCAGCAGCCTCTTTAGACCCATGGTCTTAATATGGAAGCTCAAGAGGATTCAAATGTTTTTTAAGCAAAAGCTTAAGGAGGAATACTGAGAGCTTTATATGGGTACGAACAATTCCCCAGTATTTCCAAGGGGTTTTTGTCATCCTTTTCCCTCCTCCGAGTGGTGCTGGCCCCTCCTTTGGGTGCCTCAGCTCTGAGACCAAACTAGAGTATGAATTTGAAGAAACTCACCTCACTTCTGTATTCAAATACCAGGCTTTTTTCCCCGTGGAATGAAAATGCTTCTCTCGTGTCCCTTTACTTTTCATGCAAATTTTCCAGCAGTGAAGTGATGGCTGCAGAGGCCAGTGGCCTTGAGAAACGGTGTCCCTCAGCGGTTGGCCCCAGGGTCTGCCCAGGTCTCCCCAGTCCGCGCGCTTTCTACAGGGCCGTCCCCTTGTCCGTCTGTGTGCGAAGCCTCACCTGAGTGCCGCCCCGCAGGGTCCTCTGCACAGAACGGCAGCGCGTTAAAGAGAGAATTCTCCGGAGGAAGCTACAATGCCAAGTGGCAGCCCATGCCCTCCCCGTCAGAGGGCTCCTTGTCTTCCGGAGGCATGGACCAGGGAAGTGACGCCCCGGCCAGGGACTTTGACGGAGAGGTGAGTGGGGTGTGGGCAGCATCAGCGTCTGATCCGGAGAAGTCCTGTGTAGAGGACTTGTGCCCTTACCGAAGTGATGCCACCACCTCAAGAGTGGCCTCCGCTGCAGCCAGGGGTCAGGATACAGGGACACGCTTGGCAGGAGGCGGGTTGTGGCGGTGGGGGAGGTCCGGCATGGCCGGTTGCCTGGGCTGCGCACTACACTAAGGCACAGATGTTCTAACAGCTTCTGTGACAGGGACCCACATTTCTAAAGTCCTACAGAAAGGGCTGAACGTTGGCTATCTTGTCTGCCCTTTTTTGGCCTCAGGAAAGGGGCTTCGTTAGGGACAGTAGACCGTTCACACCAGCTTACTTGCTCGGGGTGGCCGCAGGTCACCTGTGCGGGGCTGAGCCCCTCCCGTGCCTCTCGGTCTCACGAACGTCCTCTCACGAACGTCCTCTCGGGGCCCCACAGGACTCGGATTCCCCGAGGCACTCCACAGCTTCCAACAGCTCCAACCTGAGCAGCCCGCCCAGCCCAGTGTCGCCCCGGAAGACCAAGAGCCTCTCCTTGGAGAGCACCGACCGCGGGAGCTGGGACCCGTGAGTGGCTTCGGCGCTCAGAGCGGACGCCAGAGCAGCTTCTCCCTCTTGGCCCCTCCACTGCCCTGTCTCCACGTCCGTCCCCCGCCCCTGCCTGGAAGGCCCAGGGCCGGTGGCAAGAGCAGGGTGGGGGCTCGGGGACGCGGACGATCGCACCTGCAGCCCAGCTCCCTGCACCCCCCACCCCGACTTAACAGCAACAACCATCAAGGCAGACTTCCACTGAACAGCTTCGATGAGTATCGATTCCATTTCATACACACAGAGTCGCTTCCCATCATCGTGTCCCTCCCGAAGGTAGCTCGAGTAGACAGACCTCGCAGACGTGCGCGGGAAGAGCGTCAGGCAGACTGGTTTCCACGGCAGAGTCACGGCGCCCCGGGCAGCGTGTGGGTCCCCCCGCCGGCCCGCGCCCTCCTCCAGCGCCCACAGCCAATGTCGACCTGATCGTTGCCAGTAAATCCTTATTCACTAAAACAGTGCATATTTTACTACAATACAGAGTTTAAATAAGTACACAAATGTAGAGGTTAAATACTGAATGTATATAGTAAAAAGAAGCATCTTGTATTCAGCAAAAGATGGATTCCTATATAAGAGAGAGATCATTTAATTTAAAGAAATGTGTTGTTTCTCGTCTGTTTTCCAGCTAAGTAATTTAAAGGGTAGGAAGGCCTCAAGCTGACATTCTAGACCTCGGTAGATGGAGAGCGCGAAGAGTCAGAGTTCCCTCTCTGGGCTCAGCCACGGTCCCCGGGGGCTTTAGGAAAACATTCTGAAACCCGGTTCAGCTGCTCTGGGCTGCGGCCCGAGCCCAGGCTCAAACCTTAGAAGCCTCTTCAGCAGCAGCGTCAACAGGCGAATTTACTTCCAGGTCTTTCGGTAGCGGTAGAATTTGAACCACACTCCTCAGTTTTTACTGTATTTTGGTATCTCCTGCAGATGAATGTAGAAATGCGATCACCTCCCGGCCCCTCCTCCGCTGAAAGCGTGCAAGGGAAGTTGTGGCTTCTGAAGGTCCCTGAAATGCTTCCTACAGGTCCTTTCCCCGGGGGCTAACCCTGTTTCTCCCTGCGTTGCCTCAAGGTGTCCTTGGCCCCAGCCCCCCTCAGAGAAGCCTGAGAGTTTAATTACCAAATAATAGAAAACCTCAAATGCAAGGACTTGAACAGCCTTAACCAAATACTCTTTCCCGCCCGGTGGCAAACAGAAGCCTGAGCCACCAGGCAGGGTCCCCCATGGCACCCCTGCTGTTCCCGCCGAAGCGAGCGCACACCCCGGAGGGCCGCAGTCCTTCACAGTTAGTTCCCAGTTAAGCACATGAGCAGAGAAAGAGAAATAAAAATATCTCATGGAAGTAAAGAGAATCTGGCTTGCTTCCTTTTTATCTAAATTTCTCTGAGAACTAGCAGTGAGCGCACTCTTGGCTTCGGTGAGCGTGAACCGTGTACCCCTGTGGCGCCTCCTTCTCAGCCCCTGAGGCCCGGCGGGGGGGGAGAGGACCCGCGGGGCCGCCTGTGCACGCGACGACTGCCCATCCTCTCTGCAGCTTTCCGCTTTAGGGAAAGGCGTGTCGTGTGAGATGGGGTTGGGTCGCCAAGGATCAGACCTTGAGCTTGGTACCCCCCGAGGACCCCGTAGCCCCGAGAACTTGGCACTTTCCTGAGGCGAGGGAAGCCCGCCACCAAGGGCCTGTGGCCAGCTGCCTCCTGTCCTCCTGACCCTCCCTGGCCCCTCGCCTCTCCCCTCCCTGGCTTCCCGGCCCTGAGTCCCGGGACTCCGCACTAAGCCATTCGTTGAAGCTTTGACAACTACGTGTGGGTTTGTGTTGCCTGTAGGTGCTTATTTTCCAGAGGATGCTTTTAGGATCCAAGCGTCCCCCTGCCTGAGGTGCAGAGAACACTGCAGTGAGTCACAGCAGAAAGGAGAGAACCCCCAAAGATGGTGATGACCCAGGGACCCTGGCACTTTCCGGTAGGTCCCTAGTAGTCGTGAGTCGTCACAGAGCAGCCTCGGATTGGACCCATCCTGACAGCAGGAGTTTGGGGGAGAAACAATGCCACGGGGAGCCGCTCGGGGCGGGGCGGGGGGCAGCTCTTCCTGCGATAATGACCCTTCTGGGCTTACCCCCTCTCAGGTACGAAGCAGTTACCAGCAGAAGCTTCTGAGAAGAATGGTCTAGAAAAGGCAGGGAATGGGTGCCAGGGAAACAGGAAACCTGCTGATGGTTCAGAGGGGTCAGGAGCCAAGATCAGGGAGGAAGTACTGCTGCCCCGAGTCCTGTTCTCTTCTCTTGCGGGACCTTTTAAAATCATACCCGGCAGCAGGCGCACGTTTCATCGTAGGAAGAACAGACCAGTGAGACGTTTCTCGGCTAGTCCGTGTGTGTTGGTACTTGGTGCTATCTATGTGCAGCCGATTTGTTGTCTACCCTTGAATTCTAACTAAGTCGTGTGTGCTCTGGGTATATAAAAATTATATATATACACATACATTTCTTTTTGCCAAAAACAAAAGCCTTCCTCCTCGTCAAGTGCTCGCTAAAGTAAATTTCACTCTCGGGGTTCTCGGCCCATGCACACACCCCTGCGTCAGCAACGCTCGCCCGCTCCCGGGAGCACGGCGGGAAGGGTCGGGGCCGGCGCTCAAGGGCCCGCCTGGTCGGTTTCCCACGCGGTCCTCATACCCAGGCTTCTGGGAAGAATCTGAAATCCCTGTTATGTTTACAGCAACAATCTGTCGTTCCTGGCCGGCTCTCAGCCTCCCTCTGCCTGCCGTATGGTTAGGGTCCTGTCATTCTGCTACTCTGTGGCCACGTCAACTTCTGTGAAAGCCCATCTGCACTTCTGTGCACTCTCGGGGCTCCTCCAGAAGAGCCCAGGAGGGCGCGGTGGGCATTGCCAACGCCCGGCACGGCAGGGCCATCTGTCCGTCCGTGGCGGCAGTCACTCAGGCTGCGGCCTCCCAGCTGGGCAGACAGGGAAGCAGGAGGGCCCCCGCGCGCCCCAGCCTGGCCCCCGAGAGAGTAGGTAAGCTGCATGACCGATCGCTGCGCCCGGTAGACCTCTTCCCTTGTTCTGACTCGATCACGAGTCCAGATTCTCCGCAGAGTTCCTTCTGGATCAGAGGGCTGGCTTCCGCTGGAGCCTTTGGCCTCTTAGCGCTGGCCAGCGGGCCGGCCCTTCCCCCTTTCCCAGGGACGAGTGCCACACGCGAGGAGCCGCGTCACTTATGGGGGCCACTGACGAGAACAAACCTGGAAACTTCATGAAACAAATTTTACCTGCTTTTTTATTTGATAGTGTAATAACATTTATTTTATAAATTTTTTAGGGTTTTTTCCTCATTGTAATATTATTGTACAGTTTTGCATGGCCTAGGTGTAATCATTTTTTTTGTTTGTTTAGAATATAATGCTGACAAATCTGTTTATGGAAGGGAAACATACTGCTTTGGCCTATTTTCTTTTGTTCAGTTTTATGCCCTCGATGTCTTAGGGAGGTTTATAAGCGATTCTCTGCTACCAGACAATGGTGTGGATTCTTTTGCACAGAAATATTTAAGGTGGGATAGTCAAAAATGTAACAAGACTCCTCGCCAATATTTTATGTTGGTATCACTTAATATTAACCAGAATTTGATGTATTGCAATAAAACAGGGAGCTGTTAGACCTGACGGTCTTGTCTTTCTTTCCCTGACGGAAAGGTCTGAGCCACGGAGGAAAGGTGACTGACTCTCCTCGTCTTCCTAGATCCTGCTCCTGCCAGGCCCCCTCCTCATCCAGTGCCCGCCTTAGCCTGCAGAAGGACGCGGGAGTAGTTTAACCGAGGACTTGTCCTCGTTCCACCCCGTAGCTCAGGTAAGGGCAGCATTCCGTTCTCGTCCGGCCAGCATTTCCAGAACACGCATCAGGCCGTGGGTGAGGCCTGGCCTGCTCCGTATGCACCTGCCCCGCGGGGGACCCTCTGCACAGCCAGACCCCCCCCCAGTCCCCACCTGCCGGCTGTCGCATCTGCTTGCTCAGACCAGACGGCAGGCTGGTTTGCTTCTGCTGTCCACGGGCCAGTGTCTCGGCTCTCGTCCCCGACTTGGTCAGAACCGCCGTCTGGGGAAGCGCGGCCAGCCCGCACCAGAGGCCATCTGAAGCCGGCTGCACCTGGTTACCTTGAGGCCCCCTCCCTGGTTCCGAGTCACACGCGATGACCTTCCTGACCTTTCTTGGCAGGTCACTGCTCTGTCAGAGCGCCTTGCGGGGAGAGACAGAGCGTGAGCTTAGCTCTCCGTGAAAGGCCAGTGAAAGCTTCTGCTTTGCGGGCTTTGTGGCCACTCTTGTGGCCTCACATGGCCTTAGTGTGGCAACAAATGAACACAGCTGTGTCCCCAGATGGCTTGTACACGTAGGCAGAGGGCCCGACCGTGGACCAGTTTGCCGACTCTTGGGGAGCAGAGAGGGCGCTCGGGCCGTGAGGCTGCCCGCCCTGTTCCAGGTCCGGAGTCCGGGGTCCCGGCCTTCACCAGCCACATTGCTCCTGAACCCTGCCAGCCCCCGAATGTCCCAGAAGGCAGAATATATGTAAAAAATGCACAAAAACGGCCTTCCAAAGGGCCGTGACTGCTCTGACAAGGGTTCAGAATGCCAGGCCCCCAGCTGCTGTCACGGAGACCAGTCAGACCTCCCATCCCGTCCTGGAGCGATGTCCTTCACCCCCTGGTGCACCGGTCAGGGGGTCCCGCGGCAGGGCTCCCCGACGCCCACGCTAGTCTGCTGCGGGGAGGCATCCCCCAGCCGCAGCCTCTCCCCCTGGGAAGCAGGCCAGGCAGTTGGCTCTTCCGTATGCGGGGTGGGGTACAGGAGGCATGCGCTGCCCACCCCCTCCTGGAAAGGAATTTGGGCTGAGTGTCCAGATGCATCTAGAGGTGGCCTGGAGTGTGACATGACCTCGGGCTGGTCACCCATCAGCTCGGCGCCCACTAAGTGTAGAGAAATTCACACCACAATGTTAAGAGGGTGCGTTTTTGTCTTCTTTAATATTGAAACAAATCAGACAATTACAAGAATTGTACAAAAATTAACAGCCTGTGGTGACCTCTCGGGTCTAACCAGGTGACACTGGCACAGTCATCTTTTTCCATGAAAGCCCCTGGGCCTGGAGGGGGCAAGAGGGGCCTCCACACACTGACGTCTAGCACGGACTGCTCCTGACCCCCTCCACAGGTCCAGAAACTTCCACTTGTCCAGAGGGCACAGCCCAGCCCAAGAGCAGGCGGGGCTCATGCAGGGAAGCAGTGCTTGTGGGCACCGCTCGGAGACAGGCTGGAACAGAGGGCACAAAACACAATCTCCTAGAATCACACAAGCCTCATCCTCTACGTGCGTCCAATAACATCCAACAACACTTCTCCGTACTTCTGGGGGCGGGGATCCCCTGGCAGGCCCGCCCCCACCCCCGCTAGCATTCACAGGACGGAAACCGCCCGCCGACAAGGGAGGAACCTGCGGTCTCTGCTCCATACAGAGGCTGCACACACACTGGGCAGCGTGCCTGGGGCGCCGGCGGGCGCCGGGCTCAAGCGGAGGGCCGCGCCGCCTGCCGCTGGTAGTTGCTGTAGGCCTCCTCGAACATGGCCTTGCAGGGGAAGCGGGCCTTCAGCTTGGAGCAGATGAGGAAGGAGCCCCCCATCTTCCTGTGCAGGGAGTAGGTCTCCTCGGGGGGCGGGATGAGCCGGTGCTTCAGCATGATGGGGATCAGGTTGTGGATCTTCTCGGTGGTGCTCTGCGTGCCGAAGTCGAAGGGCTCCTCCGAGGCGAAGGCCTCTCCCAGGATGAGGATGGCGTCCAGGTGGGCGTCCTCCATAGCCTGGGGGGGGCGCAGGGGGTGGGTGGGAGCTCTCCCAGCAGGCGGCGTTGAAGGGGAGAGGCTCAGGGGGGCCTCTGAGCATTAAACTGACGTGACGGGCCCCGCAGCTGGCCAGGGGAGCCCGCTGTGCGCCTGGGGCTGGGGGAGGCCGGATGGGCGGGGCCCGGGCCCAACATGGGGGCTGAAGCCGCACGCCTGGAGGCTTGGCTGTGGCCTGTGCACCCTTCTTGGGGGAGAAAGGGAAAGGGCTGCTCTCGGGGAATTCCAGGGCCAGTTCAGGGCACAGGAACACAGACTGGCACCACCCATTTAAAGCACTTAAGACCCAGCTCCAGCCCCTGCCAGGCCACCCAGACCACCGGGCCCCAGCTCCAGAGGTACTGGTCTGCAAGAGGGGTGCCCGCCTCCCGGCCCTCCCCGAGGCTCCACTCATGCCCTCACCCCCCCCCACGCCCAGGACCTCGGTGGAGGAGAGGTCAACGGAGGCCTGAGGAGAGGCCTCGAGGGTACCAGTCAAGGTCTGGGGAAAAGCGGCCCACTGCCCACCCTCCCCACACACGGGGGTCTGCGGAGCCCAAGAGGCCGTGGGGAGCTGACCTTGACCTCATAGCCAGTGAGGAACTTCATCTCGATGGACTTCTTCAGCACCGCCTCCCTGTCCCTGTCGGCGGCTGCCCTGATGATCTGGACGGACACCCGGGAGGACCGTGAGCAGCCGGGGAGGAGGTGCTCTCGGGCGGACGGGGAGCCCAGTGGCCTACCCCCCACCCTTGTCCCCTTTGCTCCTTCCAAGCCCCCCGGCCTGTGAGCCCAACAGTCCTCCTCTTCACCCACAGTCCCTGGGGGTGGGGGACAGCAGCCCTGTCATTCCCCACTCCTAGTGTCCCCAAGCCGACCCCAGGCCCCAGCGCCGGCCAACCTGAATGTAGAGGTCGGTGAAGGATCGGTCGTATTCCCGAGTCGCCCCGAAGTCCAGAAGAGCCACCTGGGAAGGGGCAACACCTCAGAGGTTTAGCCTGGTGGAGAAGGGGACCCCCGATCGCAGAGACCCCTCTCCCAGGCAGCTCCCATGGGCTCACCTTGTGCAACTGAGGGTCATAGAAGAAGTTGGACCAGTTGGGGTCCGTCTGCATGAAATGGAACTCGAACAGCTCCCTCAGGCACAGGACCAGGATATTGTAGCAGATCTGGGGGAGAGGGCAGGGGCAGACCCGGTCATGGCAGTGGCAGGCCAAGTTGGGGCCTGGGGAACCCCCTCCCATCCTCACCGCTCCTCGGGTCGCCCCACCCACTGCCCACACGGGGACTCCTGACTCGAGGTTTTCCCCGGCAGGGGGGACGCAACAGCCCTCTCTGTCCCCTTCATCCCCACAAGGGCACTTGGGGCCCAAGACCACGGTCACACACACCTCGTTCCGGATCTCCTGGCTCAGCCCCTCTGCCTGGTCCAGGGGGAAGCCAGACACCAGCTCTGTGGTCAGCACATGGGGGCTGCACAGCTCATCCACGATCTCGGGCACGTAGAAGAAGGGGTGGTCCTTCAGCAGCTCCCTGGTGGGCAGTTGGGGGTCACACCTGGCACCAGAGCCTCCCCCGCATCCCGGGGATGACACTGGGCCATGATCACTGCCACCCACCCTTCAGAGCCATGGGGGCCTACGACCTCGAGCAGCCCCCGTGTGTCCCCTGTGGGAGCCACTAGCCATGAGCCACACCTGAACTTGCGGGCGCAGGCGGCCTCCCGCTGGTAGTCACACTCCAGGGCCAGCTCCCGCCGCAGCACGTCAATCAGGTGCTCGGGGAACAGGCCTGCGCCGGGGAGGAGGATGTCAGCGGGGGCTGAGGGCTCCCCAGGGTCGCTCCCGTGGGTCCCCAGAGCCCGTCCCGCATGCCTGCCCTTGACCAGCAGCCGGTGTCGGACCTTCGGGAAGCACATTGCTCATGTTCAGCACGGTCATGAGGTTGTTGACGTCACTGTTGATGCTCTGGGCCACGCCGGGGTACTGTGGGCGGAGCAGAGGGGTCTCGGGCAGGTGGGGCCGGGCCATGCAGGGGAGCCCTGCTCTCCCAGCCTAGTCCCCCCCCAGACCCCATACTCGGGCAAATGACAGATATGACGCTACGATGCTACCAGAACCCCCCCCAGGTCCCCTCATGACTTCTTTCTCCCCTGTCCCCGCCCCCAGCAGATGCTTGCTAGTCCCCTGGCCCCGCCCACACTAAGCTCGCAGGGAGGCCATTCTACCCACGAGTGCTCAGCAGGTCCTTCCCGGATCCGGTGCTGAGCAGACCCAGGCATTGCCCTGGAGACGGGGGGTGCAGAGGCCCCAACACTGCAGGGCCTCGGCCCGGCCCTCTGCAGCTCCCCCGGGCGTGGACGCACACACTGGCTGCCCACCTGGATCTTCATGGCCACCTCGCGGCCACCCTTCATGCGAGCCAGGTGCACCTGCCCGATGGAGGCAGCCGCGAAGGGCCTCTCCTCGAAGTACTCCAGCTTGTCCCGCCAGCCGGGGCCCAGGTCATTGTTAAGTGTTTTCTGGTGAGAGGGGTCAGGGAGGGGCCATGAGTACAGCCTGTGTGCAGGACACCCTGAAAAGCACCCCCAGGCTGCACCCTCCTACAGGCTGCCGCAGCGGCTCCCCAGAGCAGGGGGGAGGGGCAGAGGACCCAAATACCCACCCCCCGCGGGCCCCGTCCGCTCACCGTCATCTGCTTCAGTGGCATGAAGTCCGCGCTCTGCCTCACCCGCTCGAAGATCTTGGCCAGGTGGGGGTTGATGAAAGCATCATCTAGAAGGTACCAGAAATTAGCAGAGGGCTAACCCCTCAAAGAGCAGGCACAGGGGTCAGGAGCAGACCAGCCCCCTCCATGGCCCCCGGGGCCATGGATAGAGGCTCCAGGGAGGGCACAGGGCCACGGGCCGGGCTGCGCACACTCCAGACGCACCACAGCCAACAACGGAGGCCAGAGCCAGCCTCTCCCCAGGGCGCGGAGGGCATCTGCACACCCCAAGGGCCCCAGCGTGGGGCAGAAGGGGCTGCGGCTCACTAACGCACCCAGGGACCTGAGAAAGTGGATTTCTTAGAAATAACAGGCAAAGCTTTTTAGGGTTACAGAAGGAGCAAATGACAGAAATAAAGCAGAGTAAGATCCCAGACACACCCAGAACCTGGCCACCTACAGAGAACCGTTGTTTTTCCCTTCGGACCCTATGCCTAATGTGCTGCTTTGGAGCCGTAGTGGCTCTGCCCAAGGCCACTCCGGTCAGCTTTCCTCCCGCAGTGGTGGCCCACAGTGGGAGTGTGGCTGCATTGGCAGTGGCGGTGTTCCGAAATGGTTTGCCACAAACCATGGGCAGGAGCGCCACGGCCTGCACACAAGTCCCGTAAGCTGACACCTGGCTCCCTGCTGCCCGCTCTGGGCTGCTCCCGTGTGTCTGGGCCCCCGAGGAGGCTTCAGAGCAGCCGGGCGTGCATCTCTGACCCTGGCCGTGGGAGGAGTCACCACGTGGGGTTCGTGGGCTCAGACACACCCCGCCTGCCCTGGGGATTAACTCTATCCCACACCCTCCCAGGAGCCCGCGACACATCGGCAAGGGGACTTGTCTTCAAACCCCCTCCCCTGCAGGAGCCAGGCCTCTGGGGCATCCCCACCGCGGCCCCCAGCCCTTCTGCTCAGCCACTCATCCCGGCCTTCCCTGCTGAGGCCCACGCACCCCGTGTCCCCAGCATCCTGCCACGACAGGCCTGCGGCCGCCCCCCAGCACCCACACGAGGCAGCAGGGGGCGCGGACAGCAGCAGGCTCTCACCAGCCTGGGAGAGGCCGGGACCACCTCTAGGTGCCGAACACCCCCAGGGAAGCAAGAGCAATCACCACGGACACCCACTTTAAGGTCTTTGAACATCCCGGCTGGTCAACAGCCAGGAGAGGAGCAAGAGGGGCCGGTGGTGAGGGGCGCACACCCATCCCTCCCGAGTGACCCCCCCCCCCCCCGGCCGCGCACTCACCCTGGATGCTGAGCATCTGGCCCAGCTTGAGCGCCGCCCCGCGCACCTTGCACAGCGTGCGCACGATCCGCTCCGCGTTCGCCTCCGACAGGAAGGGGCTGGAGTCCAGCACGGCCTTCTTCCCTGCGGGCAGGAGCCGGGTCAGCGCCGCCCGCCGTCCCCTCCCGGGGCGTCCGCAGGCCTCATCCGGTCCACCCCAGGCCGTGCGGCGAGAGGAGGACGGGGCTGGGAAGCCATGCGCGCCTGTGGGGCAACTGCAGCTTGTGTCCTCGCTCAGCCTGGGAAGCCAGGGAACTTGGGTGCACCCAGCGCCGTCCCCAGGCTTAAGCCTCGTAAAAACAGGGACGATACAGAACTTCGGGGGGTGGGGTGCTCTCAAGTGCAGCATGAAGGAATGGGAGCCTTGATGCAGGCTCCAGCCTCCTGAGCACCCCCGAAACCAGCAATGCAACTAACACTCCGGGGTGTCATGCAACCCACCCACCCAGGGCTGTGCAAGGGCTTCCAGGGCCACCCGGGTCTCCCAGGCCTGACCAGAAGCTGCCTGACGTACGCACACACACGCTTTTACACACGTGGAGCCCTTTCCTCGGGATCTGTCCCAGGGGCCTGATGGGAGCACCGAAGGCCATGGTCAGTGGCACTAGGGAAAGGGCACTAGGAAGGAGGAACCTGGAGGGACCCATGTGAGGTCTCCGTCACTGTCCCTCCCCCTCACGTACAGGACAAAGGTCATCTGAATCCCTGAGATCACAAGGCAAGCTAGCCGCAGGAGGGGGCCGTTGGCCGGGGACAGAGCACGGGGTCAAGGACAGCACTCGGCCAGCTGCTGTCTGCCTTCCCCCTCGGCCCGTGGAGGCACACGAGGTGCAGTAACCTCAGGGGTGCAGATGACCTTTGTCCACTACGACCAGGGGTGGTGGGCAGTGGGGTGAGGACACGGGGGGGCTGCTACCGTGCAGCCACAGGATGTCAGGGCCCATTTTGGCGTCCATCCACTCCCCCCAACCCCAGCACGGCCCAGCCCCAAACCGAGTCGGCCCTGGTCAGAAGGCCTCCCCGCCAGCTCCTCCAGCCCTGGGACACCCGCTGCTTTCCCTGCACTCTGTCCTGCGAGCCCGGTTAGATCTGTGCCCCTGGCTGTCCCCCACGGTGCCTCGCACTGTCCTCTGCTCACATCATCACAGGCCTGGCCCGGTGCTCCGAGTGCGGGAGCCACGTCCTCCAGGAAGGAACAGGTCTGGTGGCCAGTGTGCTCCCACCCTCCACCCCGGGCGCTGCGTCCAGCCCGGCCTCTGGCAGATTGGGGCAGGGGGTGAGGGGGGCAACATGGGCACTAAATGGGAACTAAGCCCCAGGGACACTCAGTTTGCAAACAAGGAGCTCCCAAGAGCACCTGTGGATGTTCTACCCTCCCCACCCCGAGGGCAGTTGCATGAGGCCGGATCCGCCCCAGAAGCTAGGCCAAGAAGGGGCCCCACACCACCCCCTTGCCCTGAGTCAGAGCTGAGGGCAGGGGGGGACCCTTCTGTGTGCACTGCCACCCCCCAGCCCCTGGGCCCCTGTGGAAAGGTGGGAAGAGGAGGGGAGGGGAAGAGGCCGGGGAGGAGGCAGAGCTGTGCTCCCGGCACACACAGCCTTGGGGCCGCCTGCAGCGCTCCTGAGACGTGGGGACGCAGCCCCCTCGGCCGTTCCAGGCAGCCCCTCCCCACAGGCCGGGAGGTAGGTGCTCCCACCTGGGCATGGCCGGTTCTGAGAACCGCCTGGTAGAGCCCGACCACGGTGGGCGGCACCCACTCAGGAGAGGCTCTGCTGGCGCTGCCTGAGCCGGGCTGGTCAGTGTCCTCCAGGCCACGGGTTCGAGCCCACTCGGAGCTGGAACGCGCCTGGGGGGTGCCCAGGCCCCCTGACCCTGGCTCTCAGGCCACGGTCCCTAGGCAACTTGACCCCCAGGCAGAGTCACCACTTCCCTGACGAAGGTCACCAGCTGTAACCTTGGAGCCAGTGCTGCCTCTTTTCCACTTGGCTGAGGTGCCCAGAGAGCAGCCAGTTTCTGGGGGTGGGAGGCGCGGAGAACATGGGCTTTTCGTTCCAGAGAAAGCCAGGCTTCGTTTCCCAAAGTGTCTCACAGCTGACACTAAAAATACCCTCACTAAACCCTCTCTGTCCTCCGGCCCCTCCGGTTCCAAGGACACTTGATGCGCCCTGGGCACCCCATTCTCTGGCCTGTGGGGACGGGCCAGTGCCTTCTCTCCACAAGGCCCCTTGTCCCCACCGGAGGGTCTTGTAGCTGAAGAGGGGCCGTCCAGGTGTGAGGCAGGCCCCCCTCAGGGTCCCTAGCCTGGGCTCCGGGGGTCACCGTGCAAGAGCACAGTGGGGCGTCCCCCACATGGCCTGAGAGCCAGTCTGCCGAACCTTCTCTGCGGAGTCCTGCCCCAGCCTTGCTACCCAGACTGGGGGGACTGACGGTTGTGACTTCACAGGTTGGGAGGCAGGGGACGGAGCTGTGGTGCCCACCTCAGAGACAGAGGGCTTGGGGTGAGGGGGGCAGCTGCGGGTCTCGGAGGCAGGGGCACCGAGGGCCCTGAGGGGCTGGTCCAGCAGCACAGACAACCCCCCAGCCCCGCAGAGCAAGGTGGCCGCAGGGCCAAAGCCAGTCGGCAGCGGGCAGGTGTGCTGGCCGCCGGAGGAGCCCGGGAGCTGGGCCTGCGGGGCAGAGCCGCCCTCGGGCCTCAGACGACTCCGGGGCGCCGTTATGCGGAGCACAGGGCAGGAGGTGGCTCCTGGAGGCCCACATTCCAGAAACACGGGGGTCTGGGGGTCCTACGGGCCCAGGGCCCAGCTCACCTGAAGGGTCGTCTGGACGGAGGCTCTTCTTGGCTACCTCAGCCAGCGCCCCAAAGCCTAGACCCACAGCCAGACCTGCAAGGAAGAGAAGGGGCGCTGGGTGCTGGGGCGGGGCCCGCCGCCGCCCTCCATCTGCGAGGCCCTGAGCTGCAGCCCCATACGGTCACCGGCTGCAGCTCCCCAGAGACCCTCGCTGGCGGTCCCGACGCTCTGGGAAGGGGGAGAGGAGGGACGTGCGCGGTTTCCGAGGCGTGGCGCCGTCTGGCCGAGCCTCCTCCAACCCCTGCTCGAAGGGCGGCGAAGGCCCTAAGAACGTGCACCAGTGGGACGCGGTTTCCCAGCACAAACCCCACACAGAGCGGCAACGGTCTGCGCGCCGAGGACAGCCTGACCCACGGGCACCCCCCAGAAAGCAGCCAACCGCTTCAGCCTGGAGCGCTCCACCGCTAGAATCGCCCCGACCCCACTGCCGCTGGAAGGAAAGGCATCTGTGCGGCGAGAAAGCAGTCGCTTTCAGTCAGAACATTCTGCCAAGGCAAAGGCCAGCATCTCGGGTCCAAGCCGTGGAGACCCACCGACAGGGCCCGGCCAGTGTGGACAGCGGTCTGAGGACAATGGGGGCAGCAGAGAACGTCTCATCTAAAAAGTGTTCTGCAATCTTCAGAATCAAAGTCCATCCACACCCCTTTTGTCCAGAGGTGGCGAGTGCCGACCCCAGCTGGCGGGGAGAGCCACGGAAGCCAGCAGGTGCCACAGATGCCACACAGAAAGCCTAGGGCCTACAACTGCCTCTCCTTGAGGCGCGGTTCTCACTGGCCAGGGGGCACTGTTAGCAAAGGGTGGAGGACATGTGCGTGCGCGCACCGGCCACAGCAGAAGGGACATCAGGGACCCATGGCAGATGCCGAAGACCAGAGGCCCTGAGCCCGTGGCAAGGCGGGGCGCAGCAGCCCCCACGCCCAGAGGCGTGAGCTCTCCCAGGGCCCGCTGCTCAACAGATGAGGAAACCAGCACGTGCTTCTCTGTCTTCCCAGTTCTGCACAATCATTACTTCTTACTATTTTGAAAAATATTACTGAATTTATTGAAAATTTTATTTAGCAAAAAATAAGAGCCAACAAATAACAGAACAGTAATTTTTAAAACCCAAAGATAACCCAACTTTACAACGTTTTTCTGCAAATCATCTTAGCAGCCCTCGGGCAAAGGTGCAGGAAGGGGCTCAGCGCCCTGGGTCATGGGGAGGACTCAGTCCAGCGAGAGCCAGAGCTCCCAGTGGGGCCAGGCCGCGCTCCCTCTGACTGTCACTGCTCCGGTTCAACATGGTGACAACAGTGCTGCCCAGAAAATGTACAAGGCCAGCCGCGTGCAGAAGGGTAAATTTTCTAGGAGCCACGGTAAAATGGAAAAAAAAAAAAAAAAAAGCGTGCAAAGTCAATGAAGTCAATGTGCATCATGTATTTTATTTAACGTGATACAACTGAAATATTACCAAGTCCCCTCATGTGTAAAAATTACGCGAGCTACATCACAGCTCTGTGTTGGTTTTGTACTGAGTCTTCCGAATCTAGCGTGTACTGCCTTGCTCTGAGAGCCGCCGAGTTGGGCCCCACATGCTCCAAGCACCCACATGCCGCCCAGCGCAGGGTGAGCAGAGCTCCAGCAGCCACAGGAAGAAGCCAGGCACCCAGAAAGCTCGGGACCCCAAGGCCATCTGGGTGCCAGGGCTATTTTCACTCTGACCAGCTCCAAGGACCCCGGGCTGGGAGCAGCCCTGCCGTTAAACATTAACTCCACCGGTCCCACCTGCCCACCCCACCCAGCGAGGTCTCTGCCTTTGCAAAGTGAGTGATAACAGGCAGGGTTAACCTTCGAACTAGTGACCTCCACCAAGGTCTCTGCATCTAGATTCTTCTCCACCTACACCAAGTCCAAAGACAAGCCTAGGGTTAACGGCCTGGCCAATTAACGCCAGTTAAGAGGCAGCCCCCCCAGCTCCCCTGCCCATCGTCCCCCTTAGAAGCTCTGTCACACCCTTCCCCGGCCATTTCTAGGCCGCTGGGCAGGACCAGAGCTCTCCAAGGACAAGGACCTGTCATTAAATCACAAAAAGAACGTTCCACAAAGATGGCATTGGGCTCCTTCCTCGCCTGCGAGCTCCCAGGCAGCTGGAGGTGCTGCCCGCTGACAGGCCCCCCACTGCGGCCAGCCTAGCCACCCTGACCTTGGCCTCAGGAGCTCCTGCTCCAGCGAACCAAGAATAACCCGCCTTCCCCCAATGGCAAGCTTCCAGCCATTCTCAGAGCCTCACTGAGGGAAGCAAAAGCCCAGCCAGGCTCTTCCTTCTCCCAGAACCAGGCGGTGCCGGAGGCCTCCGCTGTACTCCGAGGCCTGGTGAGGACGCCCAGAGCCCCACTTGCCCACTCCATGTGCAGCCTGTGCCCTTGGGCCCCACCTCAGTCCCCCCAGCGCTCCGGGCGGCGCCCCCCTCCACACTGGACTGGACCACCAGCCTGGCCCACACCGCCTGGCAGCAAGGCCGGCCAGATGACCGGCAGCCCGCGGAGCCAGCTCTGCAGCCCGGGGGCGGCCGTCGGCAGCCTGGCCTTCGTCCTGGGCGGCGGGGCGGTGCCACCCCTGCCAGGAAGGCTGCTGGCCTTTCTCTCCCCAACAGAGCTTTTGTGGCCCAGAAACGCCGGAGAAGCAGCAGGCTTCTCCCCAGAGACAGGAGGGCCCCGGGCCAGCTTCCCAGGCCCCCAGCCCCAGCTCCCCGTCCCTGCAGTCCCCCAGAGGTCATCGGAGCTAAACGAGGCCACCCTGGAGCAGACTCTGGCTTCGGCCCAGACAGGCAGCAGAGACCGAGAAAAGGAGAAACCAAACACCCTCCGACAAACAGCACCGCTGGGAAGGAGGCTTGGCACAAGGTGCCCGAGTGGGAAGCAGCAGCTCTACCTGCCAGAAACCCCAGGCTGTTTACAGAGCAAGGATCACGGGAGTTTCTGTGGCACGGCCCCGGGCCAGGAGATTTCCACCGACAACAGACTGTGTGCCAGGCTCCCCTCTGGGCCTGTGCTGTCGGAACGCGCCTTCTAAGCCAGAGGGCACACAGAGGCGTGGGGACGTAAGGACGCTAGCTTTGCAGCAAGCTGTTCCTGAGTCCCGGCCCTGGGGGACAGCGCAGCCTAGGAGCAGGGACAGGAGGAAGGAGGGTTGTGGAGTCCCCTGGACGGCGTGCCCCCAGGCGGTCAGGAGTTGCCCCTCCCCATGCCCAGCAAGGGATGCCCACCGCAGGCTCGGACTCAGCTCAGGTCCCTGCGCGGTGACAAGCAAGCACATGGCCCTGGGGAAGCGGCCATCACCGTATCCGCCCTCACCTCCCTCAGAGGTCCTCGGGGGTGAAGCGGATTCCTGTGCCCCTTGTAGATCAGCTCTTGAAGAAGCAGAAACCGTGTGCCCACAACCCCGCCACCCCAGCTGAGCGGGTGCAGGGCGGGCACCGGCTGCCAGAGGAAAGCAGAAGTGCGCCCCTAGGAAGGCGGGCGACAAGTGGGTGTCCCCGTGGGCCACCCCACGAGCAGTCAGCCCTGCACGCGGCCTGCCAGACCCGGGACCTCCGTTCTCCGCGGCCTCCATGACGGGCGAGCCCCAGTGATCAAGCTGCGTGAGCAGAGGCCTGACTTTAGACAAGCAACCCGGGCGCATGGAGCCCGAGGGCCGGGCACACGGCTCTGCCACACAAGACCCGAAGTCTCCCCTCCCCGTCAGCTCCCAGCCCCAGCCATAGGCCCCATGGCAGCACCCCCGAGGGACGGTTCCGATCGGCTCCTGGGCCTGCCTGCGCCCACGGAGATCGGTCACCAAACTCGCTCCTCAACTTCCCGTCCCTGGTCTTGGGAGCCCGTGCGCTGCATTTCTGCGTTACGAAAACATGAGAATAGCTGATGGGAATTTGATTTTAAATGTTCTCGGCAAAATTAAAACCAAAAAACCAAATACACCCAGTCCTACCCTGTGCTTGTTTGCTTACCGCCGGGACGGGGCCGCGAGAGCCCGGGGTGACAGCACGACAACGGGGTGGCAGCACGACGATCCCAGGGCGCACGCTGCTGCTGAGCCACCCCACAGCCACCCCCGCACACCTCCACCCTCGCACCTATTTTCCAACAGAGACGACACTCTTCTGTGGCCTCGTCTCTTTCTTGATATATTTGTTCCTTTTTTTACTAAGATGTTACTCAGTTTTCACATCGGGAGGCCTGTGACTAGCAGCAGAAACACAGGTGGACACCTGGCGGCACACGGTAACCGGACAGAGGGTGACATGCACCCCTCCCCCTTCCTCAAGTCAATGCTTTTTTTTTTTTTTTTTTTTTAAACGGGCTCCACACCCAACACAGGACTCAAACCCACAACCCTGAGATCACGTCAACGCTCCTCTGACTGAGCCAGCCAGACACCCCTCGTGAACTATTTCTTTTAAGCAAAGCATTTTTCTGGGAATAGGGATCACTTAACCTTTCACCTTCTAAAACTACAAAGGTTCCCAAGGGTCCCTTCACTCCACTTGTCACTCCTGGCCCAGTCTTACCACGTCTGTTCCCTAGATCTGATTTCGCGAGCCCGTTCCACACATCGCCCTCCCTCTTCCTGCTCCTGCGCCTCCGGTTTCCCCCCGGCTGGTGCCCTCAGCAGTCCCTCACTCCTGCCTCCCTGGCGGAGGCCTGGTCACCACAACCGTGGAGGAACCGCCTGGCTCCTTTGGAGAGCAGCCCCTCTGCAGGGGGCCTGACCCACTAAGGTCCCCTGTCGTCCTCCAGTCCTGCCTCAGGTTCCATACCCACAGGAGACAGGAAGACAACTGCTCTGCAGCACGAAGTGGAAAAGGGACGGAAGATTAGAGAACATGGGAGACACGGACATGCAATGCAGATGCAGTCACGCAACACATCTAACAAATGTAGGGGAGAAAACATGGTAGAAGCCACACCGGAAGAAGAAATGACCAGAACTTCCCAACGCCCATGAAAGACATTAAGCCACAGGTCAAAAGAGCCTCACCAAAGCCAATGTAAGACCCCTGACTTCCCCGGGCCCACGGGCTCAGCCGCCCACCCTGGGCTCTGTGTCAAGCCAGCTGTTGGCAGGTCGCAGTGTCAAGGCGCTGGAGGACCCCTGTAAGTGGTCTGACATGCACACGGGTTTGTCTTCCTGTCCACGGGCCCCCTGAGGAAGTCTCTGGCACCAGGCCGGCCACCCATGGCGGGCTTCCAGAGCCTGAAAGCAGGACTTCGAGAGGTCTGCTAAAGTCCTGGAACCAATCCGGGTCACCGGCCCCGGTGGGCTCTTCTGTCTTAGGAGAGCGCCGACCCAAGGGAGCCAGGTGCTATACCCACAGAGGGCGAGGCCACCAGGCCAAGCAGCATGAGCGGCCTCCCCAGCCCCAAAAGTGCCCCTCCCTCCAGAGCAGCGGTCACACGGAGGCCTCGTGTCCACGGAAGCAGGCCCCCAGCTTGCTGGGAAGGCAGCCTGCTCTCCTCCCTAGCCCTGCACGGCTCCCAGAGGCCCCCAACCAAGCTCCGGTGGGTGGGGTCAGCCTCCTGAGATCGGGACACTGTGCAGGGCAGGCAGCGGTCGGTGGGCAGAGCAGAGAAGGCGGGAATAGGGTGGGTAGGGGGCGGCTGACTCAGCCACACAGCCAGGATCCACAGCATCACCCCCCTTCCCTCTTGGTAGGGGGCCGGGGGAGGCAGGAGGCAAATGAACTCCAGCCACACACTGGGGAGAAAATCCCTCCCTGCTGGGTGTCATCAGTGCCTCCAGGTCTTGAAAGTGACCTGGACAGGGAAGCTGTCTCCCATTCAGAGGAGGAGACAAGATCGTGATCTCCCCAATGGCCACAGTGTACAGATGAAGCGAGAGACCAGATGGACGGGCCCGACCCACCAGCCACTACACCGTGTGGGAGGGAGTCTCCCAAGGGTGCAGCAGGGGTTCTCCTTCCCTCCTGCCCCACTGACCACTGTCCTGAGTCACAGGCAGCTGCAGCAGATCATCGGGGGGACAGCGGCAGGCCTCCCCTCACTGTTCTGCTCCCTTGGATAACCGCACCCTGGGCTCCACTCCCACCAGGCCAACGGCTCCGGCTGGGTGCAAGCAACAGATCCCGTGCGTGTTAACCCTTTTCCCCATAATATAAATATTCTGGCTCTGCAGTGTCGTAAGGTGCTCCGTCCGGCAGTGTTCTCGGGGCCTGAGCGCGCTCAGTGGGCAGTAACTACCTGCTCCAGCACCAGGGAGCACGACTACTGGGAGGGCAGAGCCCACGCAACCACCTTGTTCTGGACAGTAAGGACACGAGGGCCGAAAAGCCGGCCCTGAAAGTCCTGCTCCGTGGGAGATGAGGTACGATCTCCTCCTGCCCGAAGACAGGACTGGTCTGAACCAAAAGAGCCGGTGCAGGGAGGCGGCGTGAGGGTGCACTCGGAGAAGGGGCGGAGGGGAAACCAGGACTGGCTGAAGGTCATCTCTACATGTAAGAGAGGATTCCTGTTCCAGACGTCTGATCCCAGGACCCGGGGCTCCCTTCCACCCGATCCATCCATCGGGGCATTGGGCTGGGCCAACAGCGCACAGCGCGTGCCTGTGCGGGTTTTGAGAACGAGTGCGCGAGGAAAGGTCTCAGAACAATACCTCTGGGCCCAACGTGCGCTGCCCAGGGACGGGGGCCTGAGGCAGAGGCAACATGTCTTAATCTTTATAAATTCTGAGCTTTTCTCGTTGGCGTCTAGAAAGACCATAAGCCACAGCTTCTCTGCCAGGGCCCTGCCCTGCTGTGGCAAGGAGTGTCGTGGGGCCTAAAGGAGAAAAGCAGGTTCCGTCACGCGCCAGGAGAGCCCCACAGACCTACCTCACTGCGCCCGCAGGAGGCAAATCCAACAGAGCCCCGCGGGTGACACGCGTCTGATCCTGGGTTGCCCCCCCCCTTTGCTGCGCGCTCCAGTGACCGTACGTGCCGGGGCTTTGCAGGACTTCACAAATAGGTGTTGGTCGTCTCCATATTCTTTTGGGGTTTTATGGTGTATAAACTTTTTTGTATTGAGAAAAATAGCCAGAGCATCTTTGACAGAAAGTTCTACACCAGAAGACTCTGGACCACAGCTTGGTGACCCCTCTTACAGTAGTGGGGGTCCTGAACCCTCCTTTCTCTTGGGGTCCCCTCTTCTATGTTGGGCCAGATCTTCTGTCCCAAACACTTGACTCCCACCCCATCTCCTCTTCTCCCAGAAAAGCCCCCTCTCCCCCGCGACACACACACATTTAAGTCCTGAAGAAGCTAAGAACACTGCAGCCTCTGTTCCCAGTCTCCGGTGTCAGGACCATTCCCCGCTAGGATCCGTACTAACACACCCACACCCATTATGGGATGCATCAAACCTACTTAAATCTTTAATCTTAGGGGAGAGAGAAGCAGAAGCAACGGCGGGTGGGGAGGGGCCTTCCATGTAGAAGGTAGGGCTGGGGGACCAGACGGAAGATGAACGTACAACCACGTCACTCAGGAATTTCCATGCAGGTGCCAGAAACTTCTGTCAAAGTGGCCACAAGACTGTTTAGCGGGAGGACGAAGGCAGCTCCATGCTAACGAAGCACGAGAAACCACAGCTTTGTGTGCAATCCTGAATTTAGAGGGTGGGGGCCGGGGGGCAGCTCTGTGCTCTTTCCCGATGCCCTCCTTTCGGGAGCTGCAGGACACTGAGCCCCGGGGGGCTTGCGGGACTCCTCCTGCCGGCAGTGTTTCCTGGGGGGCTGACTCTGCTGGGCTGGGTACTTCCTTTCCCACTTGCTAGTGTTTCTAACACACACGCTGACCCTTCTCCCTTCTCTCTTTACCCTGGGAAAGTAAATGAACACATAAAAACTTACTGGTTCTCGGAATCCCTATTTTATAAAAGGGAAAACCTGGGCAGGGCCCAAGGTCGTAAGGAAGCAAGGCTGGAATTATAACCTGATCCTGTGACAACTAAAGCCCAGTTCTGACCCCATCTTTCATATCACTCCTTAACAAGACCTCATATCCACAGTCCGCCCTGCTCACATCTCAGCCATGACACCCCCGAACCGAGGTGCACCCAGGACTCCCACCCCATCCACGTCCACCAGCTGGATACCTGCCGCTGACCTTCTCAAGGTCAAGCCTGCCTCCCAGGGGATCTACAGTGATCCCTTTCCTTCATGCCCATCCTGCAAAAAATCCCTACACCTGTTGGTCCACATCACACCCCACAAGGGGAAGAAAGGTCAGAAGTGTTTTCTAGAAAAACAAAGCAGGAGTGTTACCTCACTCTGTTTAGACAACAACCCACCAGTAGACCACAAACTTCGCAATACAGTGAACCACAGGTATAAAACAGGATGTTTGTAGCCCTGGAGAAATAGCGGTATTTTGCAACACAAACAGTTCTCAAATCTATGGTATTAATTCTGATCTTCTATTCAGTTTTACTCTGTTTTTTAAATGCCAGTCCTGACCCACTGAACTGATTTCACACTGGCTGAAGGGTCGTAACACACAGCGCGACCACCTCGGGGTATAGCTGAAAGCCCAGAACTCTCCCCAGAGCCAGAACGCCGCGTGCTCCCCAGACCCGGATGCTCCGCCATCACCCTCCCCCCTCGAAGCCCGACTGGAGGGGCCAAGTGCTGAGCAAAACCCTAGGGTGGGCTTGCTGAGGACGGCTCCAGGCCCCAGGCAGCTGCGAGCATGGGCTCCAGAGGCTTCTGATCACACAGGACACCTGCTCACTCTGACCCCATCCCAGGTGGGGTCTGGCCCCAGGGAGCCTGCCCCGGGGCTTACTGAGGCTGCCGGTCTGCCGCACACACCTTCCCACAACCCCCTCCCCCGCTGCGCTCATCTACCTTGACCCCCGCCCCCCCCCCAGCGCCTGGCTTGTGCCCCCTCACCGGGAACGCACTGCATTCTGTCAAATTCCATTTGCCACCACGACCTCCTTCTGACCACTTTTCCCAAAGAGACCCTCTACTAGCCTCACCCACCAAGAGCCCCCATGAGAGGATCCACCCCACTCCAAACCCATCAGTCGAGCGAAGCCTACATGCTGAGCCCCGTCCGGAGCGGCGGGAAGAAGGCTGGAGAGAAAGACCACAGAGCGAGAAGGGACAGCTCCGGCCTCAGACTTGCTGGGGAGTAAAGCGGGCCTCCACGCAACACTCCGGTAACCAATGCCGCCCACCCAGAAGCCCCTGTGGGAAGCAAGGAAGTGCCCAGGCTCCTGTGGGGTAAGGATCCCTGGAGGCCACCAGGTTCTCAAACTCGTCCCAGGAGCGGCACCCTGGGCAGTCACAATGCTGCCTGAGGAACTGATTGAATCCAAGTCCACGTGAGGAAATAAAGCCACGTCTCCGTCCTAAAGGGCAGATGGTACCTTGGACTGGACACTGTAGCAGCTAAGCAGCAGCAGATGCCAAATTTTGGAACAGCAACGGAACAAAAGCTTCGAGAAAGCTCCATACAATGAGTGGGCTCTGCATATCGGGAAGACCAGCAGCCGTCACTCAGTGTCAGAGCCCGCACGCGGGTCCAGCTCTGAGGGCCAGGCTCCCGGGGGCACAGAGCCAACCCCGAATGAGGAGCAGGACGGCATCTCCGGGAGGAGCGGCCGCAGGGCAGGGCAGGGCGGGCGTGACGGCGGTATACGGCGGGACACGTAGAAGCCCACCCGAGCGAAGCGCCAGACAAGCAGGTCAGGGTGCAGACACACAGCGACCTGCATCTTGCTCGGGAGCGGAGAGGACTACATGAGGTCACAGCAGCAGGTACGAGGGCGTCACTCCAAAATCATCTTGCGACTCAGCACAGGTGTACTGGACACAACAGGACTCAAAGCTCCAAAGAAAAGGCGAGAGCTCCCAACCGCACAGACTGCCCGACAGAACCCAAGGCCACAGCCCCTGCTTAGCCGTCCACTGACGCCTGCCAGCTTGCGGGGGGTCGAGCCAGCGATCCCTGCGAGGCCGGTCAGGGCAAAAAGCCCTCTGGGAGCTCGATGGCTCCGTGAGGAAGGCTGACTGCCCAGCCCTGTCCCGGCAGCGGGGCTCAGTGATAGGAGGGAAAGGCTGCTGCCGCAGACACGGTCCCCCAGGGGTGACAGAGGCGGAGTGGGATACAGTCACCGGACCATGCCCCGGGGAGAAGGGTCAGGAGCATCTGAGTCAGGCACCAATGGCCTCCCCGGGACCCCTCGGGTCCCCACCCTCTCCCACCTCCAAGCAGGCCCCGTGGTGGCCGAGCGGATGGCCCAGGGCAGGCGAGGCGGCCAGGGTGCACACAGCCACCTTACCTCCGAAGTTGGCCAGCCGCCCAATCCGTGTAACCGGCACCTTCCGCTCCCGAGAGTGCTCGCTGAGCTAGAGGGGGCAAGGAGAGAGACCGCACGGAATCGGCGGACGGGACGGGCCGAGCCGGCAGCGGTCCGCGCAGCCCCCCACTGCTCCGCTCCACCCCCAAAGGCAGCGGCTCCACCTGGCGGCATACTCCACCCAGAGGAGGCCTCTGTGTCCCCAAGAACTCCAGACCACGGCATCAGAGAATGTCCCCAGAGGAAGGACTGACACCAGCGCCACCGGGAGCAGTGGCCACCCCAGTCCCACTCCACCTGGCCCTCCGGGACGCACCATCTGCTTGTGGGGCTTGCTCTCGGGGCGGGCCTTGGCCTGCCGGGCCTTCTCAATGTCCTCTGTGGTGAGGCCCCCCACGGGGGGCTGGTCCTGGTGGAAGAACCTTCGCGGAAGGCCTGTGGCAGCAAGCGCATGTCTGGGGTCTCCAAAGAGCCTCCCAGTGACCATGCCCAGAGGGAAGGCAGCCTGGCCCGGGAGCCCGGCTTCCCTAAACGGTCCACTGGCCACGTAGGCTGGAGCTGGGCCCTCACTGCCAGTGTGATCCCAGGGTGGGGGCGGTGACCGGTGAGGAGAGGAGGCCGCCGAGAAATCTGTAGGGGCCCCCGCAGTCTCAGGCCCAGCGAACTCTGCTTCTGGGTCGTCGAAGCTCTCGGCATAAGGCTCCTGGCGCTGATCCTGACCCTGTGGGGAGTAAAGCCAGCATGAGAAAAGCACCTGTGCCCACCCCACGCCCTACACGGGACGGCCCATGTTCCACCGGGAAAGCAGCCCTCAGCCAGATCTGTAGGGGAGCTCCTGCTGCTTCCCAGCCCGAAGCCAGGAGACCCAGGTCCCGCCCGTCTCCTGACAAGCCCCGCTCCCTGGTCCTGGGGAAGCCAGACAGCCACTGAGCACCTGCGGGTGCCTCGCCAGGCCCGGGGAACGACTGCCACACTCGGGCAGCAAGTTCTTCATCTGTAAAGGGAACTGGGGTCTGGGCCACCAGTTCCCGGGGGGCTGTCCCAGCTCTGTGAGGCACCCGGAAGGACAGCAGGTCTCCCGAGCCAACACCCCTGCTGTGTCCTGGTTCACCATCCTGGCCTCGCCAAGAGCTCCAGGCCAGCCCCTCCTGCCACCCACTGCCGCCAGCCTCCTTACCTGCACCTGCCCCCAAACCAAGCCGATCTGCTCCGCAGCCGCGGACTGCAGGGCCCTGGCTGCCGCGAGGAGCTCCCCGCCGAGGCCCAGGTGTCGCAGGTGGGTCTCCGCGGCCGCCTGGGTCAGCTTGGCAAGGCCTTTGACCAGCATGATGGTGTCCCCCAGCATAGCGGCCATCCTGGAGGGCTGCAAGAGAGCAGGCCAGTCAGGGGGTGCCCCACACTCAGAGCAACTCCACCCCAAGGTCTGGGCAGAGGTATCAGCAGGTCTGGTCCGGCCACTGGACGGACCCCTCTGGTGCAGGCTGATGGACAGAGAGGACAGTGGGGGATGGGGACAGGGCTCTGGGTCGTAGGAGACACCAAGGCATGGAGAGGTGAAGTGAGTTACCCGAGGTCTCCCAGCGACCAAGTGGCAGAAGAGGGACATGGAGCCAGATGCTCTGATTCAGCCCAGCACTCTTTCCCCTGGAGCCAAACTAGGTCGGCGAGGGAGCATCCACCCTGAAACACCTCCCTCTAGGACCCAGGGCGCCCTGACCCCAACCCCTCTGGGCTGCCCATCCCTACCGGCTGCCCCTGCTCTGCCTGCCCGGCGGCGGGCCTCTGACAGACACCCACAGGTCCAGGGACATGCACAGCCCCCTCCCCACCCTCAGGCTCCACGAATGGTTCACCGTGGGGTCTGCAAACTGCAGTCCAGCGCCCTCCAACTGGGAAATCCAAAGCAGCATGAAAACCAAGAGCAGCAGGACAGAGGACGGCGAGGAAAGCCCCGGAGCGCAGCGCGGGCGGGCTCTCCGGATCCTGGCTGCCCCGCGCGCACCCATCCTCTTCCCTCTACTCCGTAGCAGTGTAAAACGCGTTCCTTCGTGTCGGCCAGGGCCAAAGAGCCAGAGAGCCACCGTACCCAGGGCTGCCTCCCAGGGGAGCATGTGCGCTCGTTCCCCAAGTATTTCCTACAGCCTACACGGGGCTGCGTGCGGGGGGCGGGGGGGATAGGGTCCCCGTGACATGCTGGGGCTGAAAAAACCCACAGAAAAGAAAGGAGCAGCAGGGGACCCCAGAGAAGCAGCCGGGGAGCACTCTGGGCTGGGGCAGGGAGGAGCTGGGACCTGCTACAAGGAGGGGTGAGGCCGGGGGGAGCCCAGGAAGGGCCGGGTACACCCTGGACAAGGGGCCTGGACCAACAGGAAGGAGGCTGCGGGCACAGAGACGCGCAGACTCCGAATTCTCCTCACACGAGGGAAGGGAGGCTCTGACTCTGAGGACCTCCAGCATAGCCCCAGCGGCCTCCGAACACAGCTGGCTGCCTCCAGCCCGCCTGTCACAGCGGAGCAGCTGGGGTCAGCCCAGGGGTCCTGCAGGGACCCTGAGCTTGGGAAGGGTGCAGCTACTCACATTTACAAGGAGAAGGAAGGCACAGGAGCCTGGAGAACAGAGACAACACGCCGTCACCTGCCTTTGCCACTACATCAGGACAGCAGCCATCAGGCCCCGGGTGGAGCGCTCTCCACTCACCATCATTTGGTCCTTCAGAAACAACTTAGTGACACAGGTATCACTGCGCCTCCTCCACAAAGGAGAAAACCAAAGCCAGAGTGGTTCACGATCCTGAATGGTGTCCCGAATAGTGGTCCTGGGGTCTGACCCCGGCCCGCTCTGCCCTGTGCCCCCCACACCAGGCTGCCTTCCTAAACGCTTGGTCCACTGGCCCTGGGGCATTCCCTCAGGGACGCGCCCCGGTAAGGCCTACACCCTCACCAAAGCCAAGGAGGTTTCTGGAAGGTGACCATAGCCTTAAAAAAGATGAAGGGGAGAGGCTGGCTGGGCCCATCACCCGCTGCCATCACACCCAGGGCTCTGGTCTGGGATCCCACACTTTATGGCAATAAAGCTGAGCCCCACAGACCGATGCGGAGGCCTGGAGAGAGCCCATAATGAAGGCTCACACAGGGCTCTGCCCGCGCTCAAACCGCCAGCCCCCAGCACACGGGCACACGGGACGCAGTGCCCCTGCCCGGTCAGCCCACAGACCCCAGCAAGAGAGAAGGTTCCTGAAGGAGATGGTGGGGACATACAAGGGTGGATGGAGACTAAGCCTCAGCCACGTCTGTTCAGAAAGATCCTTGCTGGTGGCCCAGGGCACCCACTATACCCCACCGTCCCTAAGGGCCCCCAATTAGACCTTTCCCGTGCTCACCTCTCAGCGCAATCCAGCTAATGAGGGCACGAGCTTCCCACCCACGAACCACAGTCTCCGATAACTCCAAAACCTCAGCTTGTCTGCTAATGGATCCCACATCTTCCACAGACCCTCCGAAGACCTATTTAATTCAGACTTTGTCTCCAGGTGAAAATTAATTCTCCCTGAATTTCTCATGCAAGTTATAAGCATGAACAGAAGTGTCCCTAGAGCAGAGCTGAGAAGTGACGTGGGGCTGGTCTGCCCTGCCGGCGCTGACCTCACCCGCCCCCTGCACAGATCCACAGGCGATCCAACTGGAAGACCAGCCTCCGGCCCTGAACGCTGCAGACACAGGCCTGGGACCCACTAGAGGCCTGTCTTCACTGCCCGGCTCCTGAGCGCAGTGGCAATGAGCAGAGCCCCCAGATGGGCTGGGATTACACCCACTACACAGGATGCTTTGGAAAAGTTCCTGAGAAAAAAAAATGCTAAATAGACCAAAGTTTTTTTAATTCCTGCATTTGGGAGAAATGAGTAACAATTCTCCTGACTTGTTTAGTTCATGTATACTCCTTTCAAGGGGACAAATGAGTAAGTCATCTAAAAACGGTCCACACTGAAAACTGGCTGTGGGGCGCCTGGGTGACTCAGTTAAGCATCCGACTCTTGGTTTCAGCTCAGGTCATGATCTCAGGGTTCTGGGATCAAGCCCCGTGTTGGGCTCCGTGCTCAGCAGGGAGTCTGCTCGGAAGTCTCTCTCCCCCCACTCCTCTCACCTCACCCACACCCCTTGGCTCAAATAAATAAGTCTTTAAAAAAAAAACAACTATTTAGTTATGCCTTCTTTTGTGTGAACGATTGCGTCCTCATCCCCCGCAAAGCCGGGATGGGCCCGAGTCTGACCCCGAACGCAGGCACCAGGCCGGGGAGGAGGGCGACTCCAGCTAGCCCTCTGCTAAGTGCCAGTGGGATCAACATCGCAGAGATCCCACCATCTTGCTCTTGCTCGCTGGGGGGCAAAACCTGCTGTCCTCAAATCACCAGATGCTACGAATCAACACTTGGTCATTTGGGAGCCCATTCACATGTGGATGGCCAGGCCTGCCCTCACTTTGACAAGTATTTATCTCTGGGCTCCTCCAGTCAGTACAAAGTCAGCCCTTCACACTTAATCAACACCAAGCACTTCTTTTTTTTTTGAGCTAGGGACAGCAGGAAGAGGAACAATGGCCAGAAGGCACTACTAAGGCCAGAAGGCCTTGCCCAGAAGTACCAGAGCAACTGAGCATGCGGCTCTCTGCCTGCTTGGTAGGTGGCCCCCAGAAGTCCCTGGTGTCGCCACTCTCCCCCAAGAAAGGGACAGTCAAAAGTGCTGGGTGAGCAAACAGATGTGGGGGGATAGCACTCCTGTTTGGGGGTGCCTACTAGGTACGAGCACCAAAACAAAAAGGCATTCAGTGATCCATCCCACATTCCAGAAGGCTCCCCTTGGTGCTCGGGGCTAGTCCCTGCAGGCCCTGGTGACCCTGCCCTTGGCCCCAGGGCGCCCACAGGTGTAATGCCAGGCAGACACTTCTATAGTGGGACAGACACCAGGGAGAGGGCCAGAGGCCAGCAGAGGCTGACTCAGAAGGGTCAGAGGCAGAGGCGGCCGCAGATCCCCCACAAGAGTCCTAGGAAAAGGGACGTGGGGTCCCAGCTCTGCCAAGGCTGTGGCCACTAAGTGTGTCACTCACTAGTTCCTCCCTCTCCAGAGGAGAGAGCTCTGGGTGCTCCCCTTTCTGGTCCCAACACGCTAAACTGCCATAAAGGACGGAAATAAAGAGCTTATGTGGAGAAAGAACAGAAATTGACGCAGCTCACCCCCCCAGGGACAGAGGCTGGAAAACACAGTCCCCAAGTTCCGAGAATGCGCCAATGACCCCTCATTCTCTGACATTCCTGGGGCTCTCAGGACACGAGCTCACTCCTGGTAGAGGACAGACTCACCGTGGGTCACTCGCCTCTCCTCTTGAGGGGCCCGCGGGCTGGAGACCTGGTGGGGATGTACCAAGCCAGGGATGGATCACCTTTGTGGCTCTAAAACATGGCGTGGCCAAGCAGCTCGGACTGACCAAAGCCAGGGTAGTTCTATTTCCGAAGGCACACACCCCGAGGGGCCCCAAAGCCTCAGGGTGGCTGGGAGAAGGACCCCAAAGGAAAACTCTTTGTCTTGGGGGATGCATGAAGCTTCATCCAGCCATCTGCCCCATACACGTCACCCCGACGACATCCCCATGTCCCATCGGCATTAAATGGCCCTCACCTCCCCCCCATCACTCTCCCGGACTCCCCATCCTGAGGAATGTGACCACCACCCACTCCTCACCTCCGCTGACTCCCTGGCCGCTCCTAGCAGGAGGACTGCCCCAGCCCCAAGCTGACCCTCCTGCCCCCAGCCCCCCGGCCCCTGCTCCCAAACCACTTCCAAGCTCCCCGAGGTTCCTAAGGGGCTGAAAGAACTCTCGGGACCTGGCCACCCCACAGCCCAGTCCATCTCCCAGTTCTCTGCACTCACTGTGTCCCAGTCAGGCCAGCCCTGCCCTCTTGCCGGCCTCAGCCCAGGAGCCAGGAGCACACTTTCCTCCCCATCCCGGCTCCAGGCCCAAATATCATCTCTTCTGGGACACCCTCCCCCAACACGTCCCACCCCAAAACCCACACACGCACCCCCTGCCCGTCCCCCAGCCTGTCCTTCCTCCAGCACAGCAGTGCGGGCTGTAAATCCGTCTGAGTCACTGCTCCTCCCCCGAGGGGCTGTTGGCCAGAACCACACCTCTCTTTCCCGCTCCTTCTCCCGCTCCCAGCTCCCTACTCAACACAGAGCAGGCAGGTCATAAATACTCGGAAACAGAATGAACTCAACAGGTCTCTAGAAGGCTCAAACAAGCTGCCGTGTGTGGGAGTGTGTGGGACGGGCTCACACCTGCTGGCTGTTTTATCTAGATCCAGAATCAGAGGCCCCTGGGGGGGGGGCCGGAGGCAGGGTGCTCAGGCTTCAGCGGGAAGCAGAGCCCCCCTGGCGGCTTGCTGGGCCACACTGCTGGGGCCTCGGGTCTGTTGTGGGCCTGGAAACCTGCCGAACTCACACATTCCCAGGTGCTACTGCTGCCCGGGCTAGAACCCCACTTTGAGATCCCTGTTCTGGAGGATGAGGGGGAAAGGGAGGAGAGGTGGCCCACGCAGGGGCCTGGAGGCAAAGATCCCTCCCAAGTTTCTCCCTGCCGCCCTTCCCCCAAAGCCTGGCTCTGGGGACACCCTCCACCTGCCCTTTCTTTTCCTGTTACTGCCTCAAGAAGCTGGAAAAGAAATGAATGAGCTTAAAGACAAGGAGCCTCAGGGCCACCACAGGCCTTCCCGACTGTCACCTCCCACAGGGCTGCTGAAGGTCCTTTTCCAGAGGCCCCAGGGCGAGGACACCGGTGGGTGACCTTCTTCTGCCCCCTCCCAGCCAAGAATAAACTTTACTTTGGTCTGGAATGTTCTCAGTTTCCAGCCTGCATGGGCCCTGAAAAGTTCCTTTACGTGCTTAAAACCTTTCTTCTTTTCTTCTACTCTGAGTAAAAGAAAAGAAACACGGGGTGACTGTTTCCCCAGGGGACTGAGAGGAAGCTGTACATCAGGAAGAGACCACCTCAGGACCCGAAGCCATAAAACTCTGCGGCTGTGCCCTTCCCCTCGGCCATCCAAATCACGTCCAGGGGCCAGTACTGGAGTCTCGCAGGGGCTCTAGGCCTCGGGCCAGTGAGGGTGGTGAGGGCCACCCAGGGTCTCGCCCGCAACTTGAGAAACAGCCTCCCGTGCTGGCAACTTAACACACAAGGACGGACCAGGAAGACACAGAGACAAACAGCCCCTGCTGTCTGTCACCCGGCAGCAGGGACTGGAGTTGCCTTCCTGCTGGGGGATAGGCTATCAGGGCCCCGCAGTCCCCACAGCTGCCAGTCACCCCCAGAAGCCCCCAAACCTGCACATCGCCCAGGAAGTCCCCCCTTCTCCCACAGAAAGCCGGCCTCGGGACAGCTTCCAGGCTGAGGACCTTGGAAGCTGCTTCTAGACCGGAGGGCTCTTTCTTGGAGCTGGTGAGAAGCGCAAATGCGTGTGCTAGCACACACAAGGGCTTGCTGGGCAGCAGGCACTCGGATTGTCACCGGGTCCCCAGATGTCTCCATGCTGCAGTGCACTAACCACAGCTGCTATCCCTGAGACTCTACCATCCACCGGGCTGTAAGCTAAGTGTTCCCTCAATCATTCTTATAAGCTCGGTGCTGTTACCATGTCCATGTTTGAGATGAAGGCACTAAGGTACAGAGAGGTTCCGTAACTTGGTTAAAGTCACACAGCTTGTAAGAACTGGAGCCAGGAAAGACTTGAGTCTGTTGGCTTTAATAGGTAAGAGGAAAACCCAAGCTGAAGAGCGCTGGGTACCCTGGACGGTACCTCCCGGGAGATTAGCACGCTCTCAGGCTTCCCAGGGTGCTGCCTCCAGGTGGGCACTGGGCCGGGGTGGGTGGCTCATCGAAGCAGCAGGAGAAGCTCCCCCGTTTAAGGACACCCAGGGCTCTGGTGCACAGGGAGTGGGTTGGGGGGTAGAGGGGTCCTGAGCGGTGCCTCCTCCTTCTGGTAAACAAACGGAACTGACTGCAAAGGGGCCTTTTAAATGCCCACCCGTCAAGCACGGGGTCCTGACAGCAATTTCATTTTCTGACTAAAACTCCCTAAAATTTTCTGCTTAAAACCTGCAAACAGTGCCTGTCCCACAGAGATGCTCCAGAGCCAGGCGCCCCAGGTTCAAATCCTGCCTCTGCTGCTGAACTAAAGTCACCCAAGTGTCTCTTTGTGCCAGTTTCCCCACAGGAGCGGGTCAGGTAACCCAGACAGCAGCACACAGGACCCCGAGGGGCCTGGCACACGGAAGGGCTTCATCACTGTGAGCAGAGACGCTCTGGAAGGAGGTTCAGGCTCGGGAGAGGAGACAATCCCACTTATTTATACCCCGGTGCTCGGGCCGGGGACAGAGTCACATCTGACTCCGTGGGACTCAGGGAGGGCAGTCCAGCCTCTGCGGGGGCAGGGGGCGGGGGAGGTTGCTGTGTGACTTGTTGCTGTGGTGCCCGGGGCGTGCTTAGAGGCCAGAAATAAACACCCGCTGGTGATCCTTACCACCGTCAACGCCTCTCCCAGAGGAGAAAACAGGAAGCTTTCACGGTATTTTATGGGAGGAACAGTACTGGGGGGGAGGACTCTGATCCCCACGACCTCTCTGTCTGCACACACCACACACTCTACCACCTAATAACCATCCCCAAATCCACTTCATCACGCTAAGCCCCTGCTCAGATGGCTCGAGCTGTCTAAAGGATCAACAGGAGATGCCCAAGCTCCTGGGCCTGAGGTTGGAGGCAGCACACTCACAACCCAGGCCTCCCACCCAGCCTCTGCTCACCCCCGTGCCCAAGCACGACTCTGAGCACAGCTCGGAGCCCCGAGCCCCGGCAAGCAAGCCTGCCCCTGGACCCCAAGCCGCACCCCACCCCCTTTGAGGCCGGGAGAGCCCTGTATGCAATGAGGCCAGCCTTGGAGCCTGGGAACCAGCTCTGTCCTGACCAGCCGGCCAATGCAGGCCTGCTCCTGGGCCACGCGGGAACCTGTTTTTCACCTGGAAATCACAGCAGCATCCTATCTAAGCAGGAGAGGCGAAGTACCCCGAAATGTACAGACACACCACATTTACTCGAGAGCGTGAGCTGACCCTTCGCTCTCGGCGAGTCTCCCCTCACTGTCCTCATCTTCCAGGCTGGCCAGGTCCTGCCCTGCTCTGCACCTCCCTCTCTGGCACACAGATGCCTCTTCTCTCCAGCCCAACTCCAAGTCCCTGGTGGGAGGCTCCTATATCTGACCCCGACTCCTTCCCGACCCACTGATCGTGACCACATGAACGACCACTGTCACTGCACGGTCACGCAAGAAGGTGGACAGGGCCCTAGGTGGGGACCTGGAGCTGTGGTCGAGGAGTTTCCTCTAAAGTGAAATCAGGTATTGAAATGGGTCTGTTCAAGTGCACAGGCTGGGTCACAACCTCACAGACATGTCCACACTCTGAGCCCTGCAACCAGTGACAGTGTCAGCTTCCATGGCAGAGGGGGCTTTGAACGTGGGATTCAGGTAAAGATCCTTAAGATAGGGGATTACCAGCATGGGCCCAACTGATCGCGGGGTCCTCACGTCCGTGCGAGGGGGGACAGAAGCAGCGGCTGGAGGGCAGGTGTCAGACAGGTGGGAGTCCAGCCATCCCCTGGAGGCTGGGAAGGCCAGGGTCACTCTGCCCTGGAGCCTCCAGAAAGGACAGGCCACGCTGACATCCCAGCTCAGGCTTCTGACCTCCAGAACCATCAAATAACAAATCTGCAGTGTTTTAAGTTGCTGGGTTTGAGGTAATCTGTCAGAGCAGCCACAGGAAACGAATACGGAGTCTATTTTTTTAAAGGAAAAAGAAGGGCAGGCTGTATTCTAGCAGATCACTCTTGGGTCACCCCACAAACAGCCCTGGGTGCCAAGCATGTGCCAAGTGCTGTGCCTGGGGCTGGACTACCCCGGAGCCAGCTCAGAACACACTCCTGTTCCCAACAGCAGGGTCCCGCTGGCTCTCAGGACCCAGGTGCCCCACGCCTTCTGAGGCTCGGTTCAACATCTGAACCACTCCTGAGGGTCCCTGCCCACAAGGCACCGTGCACAGCCCAGGGGCGCCACAGAGCCCACGGAGCAGGCCCCACTCCCAAAATGCTTTTCACCAGCTCCACCCTCTTCATCTTCCAAAACACTTCCACTTCACATAGACTGTTCCAGAGAAATCGCTTTAGTCACAAGCGGCAAACACAGTCCCCTCTGTGTGCCCATCACTTCACTCAACTCCCTGCCCTCCCACAACAGGTGCAGTCCCTACGAAGAGCGGGCAGCGAGCTCAGCAAGGAGCAGACATCTCCACGGCTCCCAAGGGCATCAGGCACTGGGCCTTCCACCCTGGTCTGACCGCAGGCTCCGGCCCTTTCCTTGCTGCCCAGGAGGCGGAGACGAAAGAGGCTAAGAGACCAGCCCCCAAAGTAGTAAATCAACATTTTAAATCAACAGTCTCCTGGAGACACAGGAACTCTGGAGCTGGCAGGGATCTCAAGGGGCAACTGGCTCTCAGAACTGCCCCTTCTGGAAAGCTCCCAAGGTACCTGTACTAAAAGCATCAGCTTCCCAAAACCAGCAGGCCCAGCCCCTCAGGGCCGGCTTGGTTCTTGTCTCAGACACAAAGGGCAGAGAGAGGCAGAAGCCCCACGCTGAAGGCCACCTCACAGTGTGCATGACCCAGAAGGTGACACTGGGCACGCGGTCCTCAGATCGCCACGAGGCTCCCAGTACCAGCCTCTACTAGCCGCCCTTCCACATACCACACCAAGCCCACACAGGGACACTGCCGCGATGTGTGCATACAAAGACCAGGGCTTTTTAGAACTAGGGACCTGGCCCAGACAAGAAACCACCCTTGACAGACAACTGTACTCAGGGACAGAAACGGGAAGAGGATCACCGGGGTTAGGTCACCCCCAATGCCCCAGTGCTTCTGCCAGAATGGCCTCCCCCAATGCACACACACACATACACATGCATACACACACAAACGTACACACACATGTGCACACACAGGGGTTTTCCTACCTCCATGTGCCTCCTACCCACCCCCAGAATACCACTTCCTCTGCCCAATGACAGAGTAGTAGACCCTGCAGAATGACAGCCCCCACCCTCATCTTCGTCTAAACTCTTGCACCTCTTCATGGCCTGGGGTCACCTCCAGCTGGCCCGTGTGACCGCGCAGCAGTCCCGTCTCCCTTGCTGCACGGTGAGCTCCTAGACAGGGGACTCTTACCCAGTTCTCCATTCCCCAAGGGGGCCGCCCCTGGAGCTGAACACCTGTCTGCACCCACGGTACTTGTTAACTGATGGAGCCCCGACACCTAGAACCCAGGGGTCCCATCCCCAACCACCCTGAGACAACCCCCCCACACACAGCGGCAGCCCTATGCTCACAGGGTGGGGGTAGAGGACGAAAACCTGGGTGCTGGCACTGCATACACGGCCCCCAGGGCACCCATGCAGGATGAAGCACCTCTAGTGCTTGCTGTCCTGCCCCACTCCTTGCTTACGAGAAATCGAAAAGGAAAAAGAGGGGCAAGACGGCAGGCCTGGCCCACCAGCGCAGAGGTCCACACTGGTCCCACCTGTATGTGGGGACCACCCCGCGCTTTATCACATGTTGGCAGTGAGCATGCGTGGGAGGGAGAGCCACAAACTTCTCCCCGACCTCAGGGACAGGACATGTTTGCTCTGGCTCCCATCAAATAGTAACCGCCTAGGGGCCTTAGGGCAATCTACTCCAACCCCCACCCTCCTGCTGGCCAGGGCCAGCGCCACAGAGCAAACACACCAGGCAGGAGGAAGGAACTGCAGGCCTGACCCCAGGCTCTGGACCTCACCCGAAGAGCTGCATGTGTGTGAACGGTCCCCACGACCTTGCATCCAGCCCCACTGATGGCAGGATGTCCCCACCGGGCCTCTAGTGCCCAGATGGGGGCAGTGTGGGGACAGAGGATGGACGTTGAGCCCCCCACTCCCAGGGACACCCGCCGCGTGTGACCTCGGGCACACCCGTTCTCCTTCTCGGGCCTGGGCTTCCTCGTTTCCTTCTGTTCAGAAACCCACAGCGGTCCCCAGCTCCCAGAGACTAGGACCCATGCATCCCTGGAGCACAGGAAGCTGTTCATCCCTGGCCAGGGCTGCTCTGCACACGCAGAGCTCACAAGGTCTGGGAAGAATGCTGCCCTAGAACCGAGCGCCGCCCGGTCCAGGCACCACAAGAGACCTAGTGGGGAGACAGACCCTGGGGACCAGGGGGTGTCCAGCCTGGGTCTCTTCTGCCTCCAGGAAACCTACCACCCTGCCTCTCCACCACACTCGTTCACACTCATGCACACACTCATGCACCTGCACTCACAATCACACCACTCGCCACACGCACGTACTCACACCCCCACTCGCACTCACACACATCCACATGGGCACACACTCATGCATTCATGTTCACAACCCACTCACATACCCAAGCCCACACTCCTGCACCTGTACTCACACATATGGACACCCACCAGGGTACACACTTATGCACTCACGCTCTCACACATTCATGCTTACCTACTCACCTGCTCTCACATTCACACACCCATGCACTCTTGTGTACTCACACACCACCTCACACTCCCACAACTCACGTACTTGCACTCACCTCTGCAAACATGCACACTCTTGCACTCGCAAAGTGGCACACTCACACACTCAAGGACTCACACACATACTTGCACTCACATGCACTCACAGGCACACTCACTTGCCCACCAGGAACCACCAGTTCCTCAGCAGCGGGCAGAAGCAGGGCCTGGTGGGCGGGAGGGCACAACAGGACGCCCGCCCCGCTTTCTCTTCCGGCGCCCCAGCCCGCGGGGCTCCCATCCACTCAGCCTGCAGCTGCCTCCTTGCTCCCCCAGAGGCAATGTGCTGCGCGCACCCCCTCTAGCTCGAGTCTCAGGGCCCTGGGAACCAGCCCACCCCTTCCAGCCCAGCTCCTCCCCCCTCCTCCAAGAGGACGCTCCCCACCCAGCTTGATTTTGCTTCACTCTCTCCTTCCAGGAATAGGTTCCCTCTCACGTCCACAAGCGCTCTCTCTCCACCTACCTGGGCCAAATATAAAAATTCCCCTGCTGACGGCTCCTCCCTGTTCCCAGAGTTGCCCTAGGTCTGTGCATCCCCGCTGTCAGCCGGGGCAGGCCATCTCAACCGCCAAGGCGGTTCTAGAACGAACCCAGTTACACACACACCACAGCACCCCTCAAAGTCCCACAGGCACCAATGAACGGGCATAGGGAACGTGTCTGCCTGTAGTAAGGATTATGTGACCATTTAGATGTACTTATTATGAGAGAGAGAAAGCGTGTGTGCAGAAACAGGGCCGGGGCGCAGAGGGAGAGAGAGGATCTCACCGACTGCGCACTGAGCTCAGAGCCTGGCGCGGGGCTCGGTCCCTCCATCCCAGGACTCCGAGATCATGACCAGAGCCGGCTGCCCAACCGACTGGGCCGCCCAGGTGCCCCGACATCATCCACGTCTCTCAAACTGCACAACTACTTAGTAGGAAGGGTGAACCCACCACACACAAATTAAATCTTAACATAAGGAGGGGGGGGTGTGGAGTCCCAGAGGTACCTCAACCCCTTCGTGTCTAGAACATCACGTCTGTCTTCCCCCAAACGAGCCCCTCCTCCCGCAGCCCATTTTCTGCAGGGACACCGCCACCCACCCCAAACAGCTCCTCCCCACAACTAGAAACCTCAGCCGTCAGTGCCCAGCCAGCCACTTAATCTGGACCTCCACCCGCACAGATTTCTATACTCTCGAATCCACGCCTCGCATGCCACGTCCCTCCTGCATCCTGGACTCAGACCACACTCATTTCTCACAACCAGCCTCACTGGTATCCCTGCCTGTTCTGCACATATCAACCCACCTTGGCACCCTCCCCACACCCTCTGGCCGCCAGACCTTTGCCCCGCTGGCCTTAGCCTCTAAGCACTTCTCTCTGGGGTGCGGGGCGGTGGGGGGGGCGCACCCACCTTTCAGGCCCCAGCAAGCACTCTCCCAGCCTTTCTCCAGCAGAACCAGCTTGTGTTCCACCCTGGGTCCCCACAGCAGAGGGCCAGTACCCTCTGTGGGTCCTGTCGAGAAACAGCCCCCGGACTGTGCCCATATCAGGGCAGGGGGCTCACACTCACGCTCTGTCTCTGTCTGTCTCTCTCCGGGGCCCTCTGGGCTGCCGCTGGCCTCAGGAGCCGTGGGTGCTCAGCAACCCTTCTGGCCTGAACGGAATTCAGCTGGAAACTGCCACAAGTACAGAGCCAAGCCCTCCTGGCCCCCGAGCCCAGTGCTGAGAGAAAATGTGTGGAAGCACTGCTCTGCCTCACCTGAACTCACCCAAACCATAAGGGCGGGGCACACAGTGGTCCCTGGACCGCTAACAGCTCCCAGGAATGAGTGCCTAGAAACTTCCACTGCAACTTAGCAATGCCGAGCCAGGTTTACTGCTGGGAAGTCTGGGAAGCACTGACCCCTGACCCTACCCCTGCCAAACTCCTGCCTCTCCCTGCTGAAATCCTGCTCATCCTCAAAGCCCCCCCAATGCTCCTCCTCCAAGAAGCCTTCAGTTTCCACCCAGAGCTCCTAGTCCAAACCACACTGAGGGCCCTTACTATAAGGCCCCCCAGTTCAGGGACCCAGGAGCTGTTCACTTCGATATTCCCAATGCCGTGCCTGACGAGGTCAATCCATCGAGAGGTGTTCAGTGAGGAGTAAAAACCAGATCCGCCTACGGTTCCAGAGTGGGCTCTTCCTCAGGGGCAGGGTGTGGAAGGGCACCGACCCTCAGAGCACACAGGGATTTTTCCAGGTTTGGACCAAGTGTAGTCCTTTTGCCCCAGCCCAGGTAGGATATGAGGACATTAAAAAAAAAAACAACAAAAAAACCACAAGTCTAGGGTTCTCGGGACAAGAGCACAGTCACTATTTTACAATACCCCGAAATGTAAATCTGAGCGAAAAACACTTGGCTCTCTCATGAATCTTTTCTACATGCACCCACTGAAAATAAATCATTCCCAAGTATGAAGAATAAAAAGACATTTTCAAGGTCATTTCCAACTTAAAATACTCTGTGGGCCCCTGACCTCAAAGCAAGAGGTCAAGGGCTCAGGAACCTGGAACCCCACAAGAACAATATGCTTGCGGACAGACCAGCGGGTACCCATTCGGCTTGTAAAAAGTGTGGGCAGAAGCCCCCTCTCACGTCCTGTGCCCAGGGTACTGGCCCTGCCTCAGGGTCCCCGGACTTCGCCCATCCCAGAGGAGCCACTCTTGAAGATGTGGACCTTGAACGCCCCACGCCACTCTCTCCCTTCCACTGGCTCCAAGTTCCTGGCCGTTACTCGGCAGGAATGCACGAACTATTTCCAGACGCCACTGTCAGATCAAGAGCGCTCATCTAAATATTCCTGTCTAATTTTGCACACAGCTCTTGTTTCAGATGACAAAGATAATGACTCAGTGTCCGTAGCTCTTGGTGGAAAATTATCCTACCATGTTTGGACTTCTCTAAACTTCTTTTTGAGAAAGGAGAAGTGACCTCTCTGTCCGGATCCTTTTCCAGTGGCAACAAAGGGAGCGCAAAAAGACGGCCTACCTAACCAAGGAATGTAACGGGAAAACCCAGGTACACACCCACAGGATGAGTGAACAAGACAGGGAAATTCATGGGAGGAAGAGGCTTAAGATAGCCTTCCCTGCTCTATGCCATAATCACTGTTCTTCAGCTATTCTGCATTCCCCATTGATTTGGTACTTAGAACTTTGGGAAATAAACTCCAGGTTATATTTAGGGCAACATCTAGACTCAGACGTAAAGCATCTTTCTCTGCATCTTTGACACCGATGCTTCCATCGACCACAGAGGACCTTTACAAATGATATATGTGTCCGTGCTGCACGCTCTCATGGAGGGGCACACAGCACGTGTAAACACCCCCACACGTCAGCTTGAAATGCAGCCAGTTACTCTGCACACCCAGCGCCAGCCCCTTCCCACATCACAAGACACAGCAAGAGGACTAAGGCATCCCCTTGTGGATAACGGAGTTGGCCTTTCTGCCAGGGTTCAGAAGCTTGAACTTGTTTGATCACCGTTTAAAAACGGTCCCATGGTTATTTCACATGCCTATCCCCCACCCTCTTGCAAAGTCTCCAAAGACAGAAACCACCAGCCTTCTCCTTTTGCACTCTGGACCCAGCCAGTCACTGCCTTGCATCCAGCAGGCAAAGTGGATGCCCATGAGTTTCTACCTCCTATCGCTCTCCTGTCCCTCCAGGTGCAGAGGCGAAGTCCCCTTGGAAGCCCATCTATACGGCTTCTATCCCTGGTTTAGGGCAGGGGGCACAGCACTACCCTTTGCCAAACTTCTCAACTACTCATAGGCAGGTCCCAGCACGCCCCTCTGGCAGCACTGGGACCTCAATGGTTCTCAACCAAGGGCGATTTTGACATTTAGGAGACATTCGGCAACGTCTGGAGAAATACTTGGTTGTCACACTAGTGTGTGTGTTGGGGTGGGGAGCTGCTTCCAGACTCTAGTGGACAAAGCTCAAGTCACCCTCCCACAGCAAAGAACTGTCCAGCCCAAACGTGGAGTCTGAAGCCTGGAAAGCCCTGTCTCAGGCGACACACAGGAATATGCTCAGACCATCTAGGTCACTTTTCCTCTGAGGTGCACAAGGTCAGGCCATAAATTATAATAACCCTTGCCTGCATTAATGCAAGGCTGAACAAAATACCCAGAGCCAACGCCATTGTCTTAAGGTTTCTGCTCCTGTGAACCAAGAGCACCCCCTTGTCTCTTCTCAGAAGAGCCCTCCTGGAAGGATGACCTGTCCTTCCACAACAGGACAGCGGGCAGGCTGGTATCACGCATACTCTGGGCTCCTTTGGTCACCACTTAAGCTTGGCAGGCCCGGCTCTTGGGTCTTGTGTCAGGCACACCCAATGCCCCAGGAAGCAGGACATGTGTTCCAATGGGCTGTGCCCGGCCAGTCGAGAGCCTCTGGCCCTTCAGGAGGCTGGCACTTCTCAGCCACGTGGAGAGCCCCAGCACCCAGGCCTGACCTGGCAGCATTCCTGTCCCCGAGGCAGACAGGCACACTGCGTGTGGCGGGGGGCTGGGGCTAGGGAGAGGCAGCCGCTCAAGGGAATTTAGCCCAAAGGCCCAGGAAAAGCGAACGGAGAAAAGGACCAAGAAGGGGCCCTTCTCCAAGTACACCCCGAACCCCCGTGAAACCCGACAGCGGGGCCGGGCCACGGGAGCGAAGACCCTGGGACAGCCGGGCCAGGGGGACGACCGGGCGGGGGCTCCGAGGAGGCAGGCGCGGCGGGCGGACGAGCGGAAAGGCCACGGGAAGCCGCCGCGGTGCAGCGGGACGCGGGAAGGGCGCGCGCGAGTGTAAGGCGAGGCCCGCTGTGCCCCCGGAGCGCGCGGCAGCCAAGCGCCGCAGCCTTACCCCGCGGCAGGAAGCGGAGCTCCGCGGTCACCTTCGCGCCGCCTGCGCGCGCACGCCAGCCGCAGCGCCGGCGCCGCACGCGCCCCGGATCTGTTTACCGACTCGCCCGCGCCGGGGCTCCCGGCGTCCGCGGCCCCGCCCCGCGGGCGCTCCCATTGGCCCCACCGCCTTGGCCGGCCACACGCTGCGCGGCGCGGGACAGCGTGCTCGGCCCCTGCGCTCGCGCCGTGGCCAATGGGGACCGAGGGCGGAGCGAGGGGAGCCAATGGGAGGCTGTCCAGCGCTCGCGGGCAGAGAGGAGCCCCCAGCACCCCCGCACCCCCGCGTCGTAGCCTCGGCGCTGCCCTTCGCCCTAGTTGGGAAACCGCGACTGCGGGCCGCGCGGAGGGGAGTTCCCGGGGCCGGGTCGGGGCCGGGTCCAGGGCGGCGGGGCGTGGGCCCTGGGCCCGACCCTCCGCCAGCTCTCCGCCCCAGCCGGAGCTCACAGCGCCTCTGCCGCCTCCCGCCCTGCCCTCTAGATACTAGTCTGCCCTGCAGTGGGTGTGTGCATACCCCCCCCCCCCCAATAACCCAAGACGCAGTGCCTGGGGCGTTCGGGTGGGAAGCACGACGCGCCAGTAGTCCTCGGGCGATCTCCAAAATTCTTCCGCAGGACACAGAGAGACGCACATAGTTTTTTCCACCTGCAGGCAAACCCAGTGAGCGACCTCTCAGCGTTCACCCCATCCCCGCCTCTCTGCTTCCGTTTCCAGCAAGGTTCATGGAAGCGTTACCGTATTCATTTTCTCTACTTCCTTCTCTCCCATTCTGCCTGAACCCCTCCGGTCAGCCCGCCCCCCGCCCACCCCCAGAGCAGTGCACCTGGGACCTCCATGTCGCCAGAACCAAGCAGTCGGTCCGCAGGGCTCCTCTAAACGGTCCCTGGCAGGTGACACAGCGGGCCACGCCCTTCTGTCTTCTCGGTGGTTGCCCTGGGGTGTAACTAACATCCTGGTCCAAGTTAATACGAGCTTGATTTCAATAATACGCAGTGACTTTGTTCCACTATAGCTCGATTCTCGAACCTTCCCATATTGGTATTGTCCTACAATTACAGCTTTATACGTTACCCACGCCTACAGATGATGTATTAGTGCTTTATGCAATTAAATCAGGCGGAGAAGTGAGAGTTACAAACGAAAAATACACTGTGCTGCCTATTACATTTACCTATAAGGTTTCCTTTAGCGGGGTTCCTTGTTTCTTCATGCAGATTTGATTTACTGTCCCTCCATTTCAGCCTAAAGGATTCCGTTTATTTTATTTTATTTTTTTACAGGGCAGATGTGCCGCAGTCATGAATGCCCTTGGTGCTTGCTCATCTGGCAAAGTCTTTTTTTTTTTTTTACGATTTTTATTTATTTATTTGACAGAGAGATCACACGTAGGCAGAGAGGTAGAGAGGCAGACAGAGAGAGGGGGGGGGAAGCAGGCTCCCTGCTGAGCAGAGAGCCTGATGTGGGGCTCAATCACAGGATTCTGAGACCATGACCTGAGGGGAAGGCAGAGGCTTAAGCTACTGAGCCACTCAGGCACCCCCATCTAGCGAAATCAATCTGTCCTTCATTTTTGAAGGATAGTTTTGCTGGTTATAAAATGTTTAATTAAAAGGGTTTCTTTCCGGGGCGCCTGGGTGGCTCAGTGGGTTAAAGCCGCTGCCTTTGGCTCAGGTCATGATCCCAGGGTCCTGGGATCGAGCCCCACATCGGGCTCTCTGCTCAGCAGGGAGCCTGCTTCTTCCTCTCTCTCTCTCTGCCTGCCTCTCTGCCTACTTGTGATCTCTGCCTGTAAAATAAATAAATAAAATTTTTTAAAAAAAAGGGTTTCTTTCCTCCAGTGCTTTAAACAGATCATGCCATAGCCTTCTGGCCTCCATGGTTTCTGATGAGAAATCAGATGTTAATCTTACTGAGGATCTTTCTACCCCATGAGTGGCTTCTTCTTTGCTGTTCTCAAGGTTCTTTGTTTTTGTCTTCTGATATGTGTGTTGGTATTTAGCCTATCTCTGAGCTTATTCTATTGGAGTTCGATATACATCTTCGACATACAGATTAATGTTTTTCATTAAAATTGGGAAGTTTTCTGACATTTTTTCAAATATTCTTTTTTAAAGATTTATTTATTTATGATTGGGAGAAAGAGAAGAGAGAGAGAAGGGGGGAACAGAGGGAGAACAGGCTCCCCATTGAACCCATGTGAGGCTTGATCTCAGGACCCTGAGGTCATGACCAGAGCCATAATCAAGAGTCAGACAGATTTGATTTACTGTCCCTCCATTTCAGCCTAAAGGATTCCATTTATTTTATTTTATTTTTTTACAGGGCAGATGTGCCCCAGTCATAAATGCCCTTGGTGCTTACCTGACTGATGCACCCAAGTGCCTCTCAAATATTCTTTAGTGCACTCTTTCCTCTCTCTCCTCTCCTTGTGGGACTCCTGTAACATGTATGTTGGTATGTTGGATGATATCCCACAGATTTCTGGGGCTGGGTTCATTTTTCTGTTTCCTTGAAAGTGGATCGTCTGAATTGGTCTTTCTTCAAGTCAAGATGCTTTCTCCTGCCTGCTCAAACCTGTTGTGGAAACATGGGGGTGAATTTTTCATTTTAGTCCATGTTTTTCTCAACTCCAGAACTCCTATCTGATCTTTTTTTTTTATCATTTCTATCTTTTTACTGATATTCTCTATTGGGGGAGATAACATTCTCAAAATTTTATTTCATTATTTAAACATGGTTTCATTGCCTCTTTAAATATATTTAAAATAGCTGATTTAAAGTCTAACTAGGAGGGGCTCCTGGGTGGCTCAGTTGAGCGTCCAACTCTTGGTTTCAGCTCAGGTCATGATCTGAGCTCAAGCCCTGCATGGGGCTCCCTGCTCTGTGGGGATTCTGTTTCTCCCTCTCCCATGCCCCCTGCTTGTGTTCCTCCTCCATCAAATAAAATAAATGCAATTTTAAAGAGAGATTTATTTATTTGGGAGAGAGAGAGAGCAGTGCCAGTGGACAGGGAGGGGCACAGGGAGAGGGAGAAGGAGAAACAGATTCCCTGCTGAGGACAAAGCCTGAGGCAGGGCTCCATCTAACGACCCTGAGATCATGATCTAAGCCCAAGTCAAGAATCGGAGGCTTAACCAACTGAGCCACCCAGATGCCGCTCAATGTTCCTTTATATATATAGGCAAAGATACACACACACTCATATTCTATTGCACTCATATTATACACTCTGTTGTTTTTTTATTGAACATTATAGCCTGAAACCTTCCAAATTTGTACACAGAGAAGCATCCTCACTCTTTTTTCAATATTACGTTATATGGACAAGCCATAATTTCTTTAACTAACCTCCCACTGATGGACATGCAGACTGTCTCTACTCTTGCTACTTCAAAGAGCACTGCAGTGAATAACCCGGTTTTTGAAACGTGGTGAGCTTGGACCTCGGTGAGGCTGGGTTGGCGGGCAGAGCCCATGAGTGTCCTCACTGTGCTCAGAGGCCTGACAGGCATGACTTGCTGACTCCAAGATTCACCACACAACCACCCCCACCAAACACCCAGTGGTGAGAACAGATCATTTCCTGAGCGCCGGCGATGGACCACCACACACCACCATCTGAGGAGGTCACCAGACTTGGGAAAATCCAACACAGTCCTGCTAAGAGAATCACTTCAAGGAATCCCCAAGCTTGTTCAATGAAGGGAAGAGTAATGACTGTAATTAACCAAGTGCACAATTGGAAGGAATTAAACACATTACAGAAGTGGCTCAGCAGCCTGCGACTAGAGACAGCCCGACCCTACCCACGAATCACGCCTGCCCATGCTCGCAACACGCTTCTCAATGGTGTATTATTTCTCTTTTTCACATTAATTTTCCGTCAACATACTGCCGCATATGGGCATTAGCGACAGAAGCCAAATTGTTGGTTTGACTTTTTTTCTATTTTTAAACTGAGATAGAATTGATACGGAGTAAAAGGCGCAGATCTTAAGCTATGTCACCAGTTTGTATAAATGAACGCAGAACAATTTCTTTCCCTCCAGAATGTTCCTCCATGCCCTCTTCCCAGTCATCCCCCACCTTGCCCCAGGCAACTGTTCTAAGACGATTTTATTAAGGAAAAACAGCTAATTCTACAACGGATGGGGAGGTAGAAAAGCGTGAATCAAAAAAGGGCGGGTAATTCGTTCTCCTGTCCTTCAATTCTTGAGTTAGTGTGGGAAGCCATCCTGGTTGCTGAGTATGTATCTGACTTTGTTCTACCTCAGCCACTGGATACTTTTTTAAAACTTTTTTTCGGGTGGGGGGTGCCACCTGGGTGCTTCAGTTGATTAAGAATCTGCCTTCAGCTCAGGTCAGGATCTTGGGGTTCTGGGATAGAGCCTCACCTTGGTCTCCCCGCTTAGTGGGGAGTCTGTTTCTCCCTCTGTCCCTCCCCTGCTCCACTCGGGCTATCCATCTCTCTCTCTCTCTCTCACTTTCATTCTCTCTCAAATAAATAAATTAAATATTTAAAAAAATATTTTAAAGATTTTATTTATTTATTTATTTACTTGAGAGAGAGACAGTGAGAGAGAGCATGAACGAGGAGAAGGTCAGAGAGAGAAGCAGACTCCCCGTGGAGCTGGGAGCCCGATGCGGGACTCGATCCCGGGACTCCAGGATCATGACCTGAGCCGAAGGCAGTCGTCCAACCAACTGAGCCACCCAGGCGTCCCTAAAAAAATATTTTAATTCACCTGTATTTTAGAGTAATTTCTAGCTTTGGGCCCCCAGTTCATAGATTAGAGAAGCAGCCACATGCTGGAAACTGGAAGCTGTGAACAGAGCCAAACCGTGTGCCGGCGACTCGCACCCCATCCCTCTGAGACATACAGAACCAGGGTGAAGACAGCAGGGGTGTGAAGGGGGAGTTCGGGAAGGAGAAAAGTCGTGTGCCCAAGGCAAGGAAGAAGCCTACAAGGAAAAGAACTGCAGCCTGGAGGTGAGGACAGTCCAAGGGCACACGCAAGGCTCCACTTTGCCAGTGACTGAGGAGGCTGAAGGTCAATGTGAACTTTCAGTAAAGAGCAGAGAAAGCCTGGCTCCCTCAGGGGAAACAAGCAATCCCTGCTGGAGAGCTGGGAACCTTCTGGGGGGAGGGCAGAATGTCCCACTGGTGATTGAACTTAGGGTTTTGTTTTCTTTTTCTGTGCTGGTGCAAAAGATGATCTCAGTCACCTTAGTCGTGGCAAAGCATTTCACCCCGAGAATCCCAGGGGTGTGTGCGTGGGGGAAAGGGTGTGCAGGGAGGCAGTGGTAGGAGCAAGAACAGATAATGGTGGGTATTTCAGCTGACACAGAAAAGCTCGCTGCCTCCCAGTGCTATGGACCCCAAGGAAGAGTAAAGGTCAGGAGTTCTACATCCATGGGGATACCATGTCCAAGGCACCTCTTATGCAGAGTCCCCGGGGCAGCGGGTGCCTGGGTGGGAGTGGGGAGCTATGAATTTAACAGAAGAGCAGAGCTCTGAGATCATGGCTCTGGACCACAGGGAAGGGGTACTGTTGGCCAAGCTCGGAGGGACAACAGGGCAACTGTCCTTTCTGAAGGGTCACAGAGACCTGGGGACTCACATGACTGCCAGACTAGAGACCAGTGGTCCCCGCTTGCCTCTGAAGGTCAGACTGACTGTGGCCCCTATACAAGCTGCGTAAGCCTCTGGGTTTGAAAGACGGACTAAACTTGCTGCTAATCAGGCAAATGGGGAATGAAGCTGCTTCTTCATTGGGGAAAATATAAGGCAGGATTGCCCCACAGTCTGACTTTGTGGGGCAATTCAGGCCTCATCTAACCCTGAGATCTCTCTGTACTGAGCTAACACTTCCTGCTTTAATAGCAACTTCTAGAACTTGTGCTCCAACTAACCTGGGCTGCCACGCTTACTGCTTACTGCTCCCCTGGCCTCCCATGCTCTCCCTCCACACCTGCAAGCCTCATGCTCCCACGCACTCTCTAAGACCTAACTCCAATGTTACTGGCTACGTGGTGCATCTCTGGCCCCTCAGCCAGCTGCATCTGGTCTCCTCTAACTGTTACAGGACTGCATTTTAGTACATGCATGCCTCTTTCTCCCATTACATCCGGTAGTGTATGGGAGTTAGGAGCCAACTTGTCTTTTTATATCTAATACATTGTAAACTGTATGATTTGATATTTCCCATAGTGCCTCGTACCTAGGAAGTACCCCTTCTATTTATTTATTTATTTATTTATTTATTTTGAAGATTATTTATTTATTTATTTGACAGAGAGAGATCACAAGTAGACAGAGAGGCAGGCAGAGAGAGAGAGAGAGAGGAGGAAGCAGGCCCCCTGCTGAGCAGAGAGCCCGATGCGGGGACTCGATCCCAGGACCCTGAGATCTTGACCTGAGCCGAAGACAGCGGCTTAACCCACTGAGCCACCCAGGCGCCCAGTACCCCTTCTATTTAAAAAAAAAATTGTTGGGGTGCCTGGATGGCTCAGTGGGTTAGGGCCTCTGCCTTCGGCACCGGTCATGATCCCGGAGTCCTGGGATCGAGCCCCGCATCGGGCTCTCTGCTCAGCAGGGAGCCCACTTCCTCCTATCTCTTTGCCTACCTCTCTGCCTACTTGTGATCTCTGTCTGTCAAATAAATAAATAAAATCTTAAGAAAAAAAAATTGTGGGATGCCTGGGTGGCTCAGTTGGTTAAGCGTCTGACTCAATTTTGGCTCAGGCCGTGATCTCAAGGTCGTGAGATAGAGCCCAGCATGGGGCTCCATGCTCAGCACGGAGTCTGCTTCTCTCCCTCTGCCCCACCTGCTGCTTGTGGGGCCTGCTCTCTCTCAGATAAACAAATAAAATCCTTAAAAAATTGCTTTCAAGGTGCGGTAGGCATTGGGAGTGTCTTCCCAACCCCCTTGCACTCGCCCTCGCTGTGTAGTCACCACCAGTGCAAGAGGCCTTGCTGTCACCCAGTTCCAGGCCCTATGCCTAAGCCCATCTCAAACCACTTGCCGCAGTGATAGGTTTTTTGGAGGCTGAGCCAATCCGCACCTGTCCAGAGCACTTGGCCCTGGGTGGTCGAACCAGAATAAATTTCAGGACCTGTGCTCAGGGGTTCCTGGAAGCGAGAACCCCACGCTCCCCAGATTTGTTGTCAAGAAATTCCAACTAAGCTGTCGAGTTCCTGCAGAGCCGCTGTTTACCAGCACTGGGGACCAGGAAGAAAGCCCGCCTGGAAGGGAATCCAGCCCATGAAGGAGGCCAGGGCAGAGAGAATCTGAGAGACAGAGTGGAGCCCTGGTTAAAACCTACTGGAAGCTTGCCCTAACAGTTACCTTTGGAGCCGTGTGAAACAATAAATCCTTTCCATGGTTTCTCCTACTTGCCCCCCAAGCGTCATCCTGACCAGTGTACTGGGAATGCAGTACCACGGTGAGTACTGTGGGCTCGCACACATGTGTGCGTGTGCACACACACACCCACCCCACCTTACTGGGAGGCAAATCCCCCCACACCTCCTTTGGTAACAATTAATAAGACAAGGAACTGATGTCTTTTAATAATCTCCTGTGTTAAAAATGATTTGGGGGCACCCGGTGGTGCAGTCTGTTGGGTGGACGCCCGACTCTTGGTTTCCGCTTGGGTCATGATCTCAGGGTCGTGAGATCAAGCTGTGTAATAGGCTCTGTGCTCAGTGAGGCCTCTCCTTGAGATTCTCCCTCTCCCTCTGCCCCTCCCCTGGGCTGTGCACGCATGTGTGCTCGCTCTCTCTCAGATGAATAGCTGATGTCTTTTTAAAAAAATGATAATGCAATGTTAACCTGAATTCTTAAGACTATCCCAGACTCTAGCAACTGTTAACAAATTATAAATTTTTTTTTCCATTAAAAAAATCCGTAGAGGGACGCCTGAGTGGCTCCGTTGGTTAAGCTTCTGCCTTGGCTCAGGTCATGATCCCAGGGTCCTGGCATCTAGTCCCATATCAGGATCCTTGCTCAGCAGGAAGCCTGCTTCTCCCTCTGCCTGACAGTCCCCCTGCTTATGCTTGCTTTCTCTCTCTCTCTCTCTCTCTCCCTCTCTCTGACAAATAAAATATCCTTAAAAACTTTTAAAAAATAAATATATTGTTTGTGACCCTTTTTAGTAAAAGTAATAAAATCAGCTTGGGTTTAAAGTATATTTACTTGTTTTTAGTAATGTCTACACCCGCTGTGGGGCTCGAAACCTCTTCCTACTGAGCCAGCCCGGCGTGCCCCAAAGTCAGCTTCTACCTTAATGTGAAGTTTGTACTTTTCAACATTTTCCTCAAAAGGTGAAATGGGGTTCTAATACTTGGGAGGAGATACTGACATTTTTCTTGATTAATCCCGTGCCTTGACGCTATTTATAACTTTAAGATTTTCCCAACCTGCTTGTTCACTTGCTTTCTTGGCACGCGCGTCCCTGGGTGTCTTCTCTGGGGGCCGAGCTCCTCGTGAGCTGGGACCCTGTCTTGCATCTCCTGTCTCTTTCGTAACCCCCTGCTGTTGGGAGCCCCAGTGCTGGTGCTGGGTGGATAGACCGTGGAAATTTCCACAGCAGCTGCTCGGCCCCGGCTCCCCCCACCTGGGACCTGGCCCGAGAGTCCTACCAGCCCAAGGACACTGAGCCTGGCACTGGTCAGGCCCTCAGTCTATTTATGACTTTTTATCTCAGGGTTTGTGCCTTGGTACTTTGCACTCAGGAAACCTCCCCCTCTCTACACCAGTCAACATGCATGCTTATCTGGAACAGAGGAGAAGAGCGAGTCTGATAAACTCTCTCCCTCCGCGGCCGCGTGCATGGCCCCAACATCTCCAGGCTTTCAGCTGGGGGCCTAAATCCTTCGATCCAAATGAAGGACATTTCTGACATTCAGACAAGATAGCTTTATGACCCTAATGAGCCTACTCCTGGATCTGTTTCTTGAGTGCTTGTCTTCACTGGGGAATGTTTATCTCCTTGGGGCAGGGAGGGACGGGACCTCTTCCTTACTCGCACCATCCATACCCCTGAGCTCTGAGCATTGACCCCTCAAGGGCTCTGTGGGAGCCACTCAGGGAAGAGTTGAGTCCATGAGCGCCCGGGAGCCCCCGGGGCCGGAGGAGCTGGCCCCTTTCTACCCCAGCTCTCCCCTCCCGGACAAGGAGCGAGAACAAGGGGCCGGGAGCCAGAGACCCGAGAACAGGGCAAAGCTCTGCCAGGGCACCCGGTCCCTTAGCTACATGACAGACCCTCTCAGGCCTCAGTGTTCTGAGGCGCTAAATACCTGACTACCTACCTAATCCTTAGTTTTACCTTATGATATTATGATTTTTTTTTTAGCAATGGTTAGGTTGATGGCATAACTCAGATGTCAGCTGAAGCCTCCCTAAAGAAAATGGGTTCACATGTCCCCTCTACATCCCGTGGGACTCCAAATCCTCCCCAAAAGTTTGGCCAGGGTAGAAGGTAGAAGAAGGCTCCCACCCACGTGGTCACCTCTGGCCCTGAGCTCTGGCAGCTGCCAAGTCCCGTCAGTCTGCGGGCCGTCCTGCTATCGGCAGGCTGACCCGGCCCAAGCCGGCCAAGCCCTTGAGGGGAATGGCTGATCTCTCTGCCGGCTGCACCATTAGACACCTCTGCTCCCTAGGATTCTTCGGTCATCCCTGCCTCTGAGGGCTTCTACCAGCTGTCTCCCCTCATGGGGGGGTCCAGTTTTTCCCTGTCCTCCCCTGCCCATTTCTGCTAAATTCTTGCCACAGGGACAGTTCCATTTCCTAGAAAGCAGAGAAAATGAAGAGGAGCACCGTTTCGGATCAAATTCCACGCAACCAGGGGTGTGTGTCTGTGAGGTGAAGCGAGAGAAAGCTCCCGGTCATCCAGGAGTCTGGGATAGCTAGGGGAGGGCCTCCGGCACGCTCAGGTGTGTGCCAAGACTTAGGACAGAGATATTTGGAGAAAACGTAAGTGTCACTGAGTTCATGATCCAAGAAGAAAGGAAGGATAGCTCAAGCAGGACTAAATGAAGTTATACATTGCAGAAGGTCCCAAAGAGGGGAAACCACCAAACACAACAGTAGGTAGGTGAATGGATCAGCAGGTATGCAAACCCGTTGGCAAAAGTGCTGGCATCTTCATCACGGGACTTCCGGGGTTGCCCTGAGGGATGTGGCCATTCCACAGAGCAGGTTGTCATGGGCCAGGCCTGGCAGCGGGTACGGGCCCTTCCACTCATGTGCCATCGGCGGGCAGTTAGTCACACGGCCGGCCACCCAACCGTGGGGGTCTGGGGGGATATAGTTCGGGTGTGTGCTTAGAAGCTGGAGAAGAACACAGATTTTGTCCAGTGGTTGGCAGTCTCCGCTCCATGCTGGTTCCACTGTCCTCACTAGGGTGAAAGAGACACCAGCGTGGAAAATGGAAGAACCACGTGGGGAAGAGGAGCTGAAGCTCCGAGGCCAGCAGGAGGCAGCAGGACGGCCTGGGATGAATGTACCAAGCGGACTCGAGACCAGCTGACCGCAGCAGTGCCGCTGGAGGACCGAGGGCCGCCCTGATTTCAGAAAGGCTGGGAAACTGGGATCACAGAAGCAACCTTCTCGAACATTTGGAAGAAAGCATGGGCCACGAAGAGCCAGCATGTGGTGCAGGCCAACTTTCTGTCCTCTCTTGCAAGAATACACTCTAACGAGGTTCCTATCCTTAGACTTACTAATACCCCTTCTTCAGGAATCAATGCCAATTATGAACAAAGCTATTTCGGACCAAGACGTGTTATTGACGCTTTATTTACAATAGCAAAAAAACTTTGATACAACCCAAAAGTACAGCAGTAGGGGGATGGTTGTGCAAAGTATTAGTCACTAACATAACGAACTATACCACAGCATTTCAGACTGTTTGGGAAGAATGTTTAATAAAAGCAAGTACTTATGAAATGCTGTTAATGAAAAAAAGTCAAGCTGCAAATGTGAGAGAAGGTACACTCTCAGAGATGGGAAAGATACCACCACAGAAGGAAGAGGAAGGCGCGGTGCCGGACTGGGGGGGGTGGCGGTTGTCTCCAGTGGCCACATTGCGGGTCATTGTTAATTTCCTCGACGTGTTTTCCTGCATTTTGCCACCGCGGGCATGAACGACTTCTACAAATAGAGGAAACAACTATTTTCTTGAAGAAACAATCACCAGGCTTGCAGTGCAGGGCAATGGCACGTATGTGGGATGTGTGGATCTCAGAGGGCATCTGGCAAAGTCCGCCACTCTGGAAGTGCAACTCGATCTCTCTACATACAGATGGCTGATAAGCACAGAACAAGCCTCTTTAGTCTAGAGTTGGGTCTCCAGTGCCAGGAGCAGCCCCTGTTCTGCTCAGAATCTTTGCCTCTGCATCAGGAAGACCTCTAGATGTGCACTGTCCCATGTGGGATCCGTTAGCCATATGTGACTATTAACACTTAATCAGGGATCCATACAATTTTTAACCCAGGTCTCAGTCACACTACCCTTATTTCGGGGACTCACGAGCCACTTATGTAGGTACCACGGTGTGCAACTTAGCTGTAAAATGCTGATCCAGGCGTAATGCCTGTCAGTTTTGCAGAGGGGACCAGCTTCTTCACCACCAGCCTCCCAGAAATTCACCGTGGGCTGGTACAACAATGCAGGTTTAATCGGATGAACTTGAGCAGATATAAACATACAATCTGGAGTCTCTAAAATATACTTGCTGGTGTATGGCAGAATTGTGGGGGAATTCATTTTGGTTAAAGACCAGCTCCATATAGATCTATGGGATAATGCATCTCCCCCAAATGATGCGCTCTTGGGCTGAATTAATGAAGTAGAGGGCTTGGAACGAGGGTCAGATCACACGGAGAGTGTCAGTGTCTTTCCCTCAGTGGTGTTTTCAGAACTGGAATTGGTGCTAATGATTGAAGGGAAAAAAAGCAGTTTGTGTCACTAGGCACTGCTATGGGTTTAAGCAGATCCCAGCTGCCTAGGACAGGAAAGCCTGGTAAAAGCTCAGCTGCTAGGTTTTAGGGCGTTGAGCCTTGTTTACCAAAATGATGAGTCACAGGGGTAAAAGAAAGGGCAAACCTGGTGAGAAGCTGCAAACCAGTGCTTGGGCTGGCGGGGGTGGGGGGTGGGGGGTGGGAGGGGGACACCGGGAGACAGGGCAGAGCAGCAGCCGGGAACCTAGTGAGGCTGAAGGTTCTAGAGCAACACCACTGGAGCTATAAAAAACAGCTGTCATCAGAAGTCTTGATGGGAAATTTTTGTTATTGTGTGTCAAGAACTTTCTATCCTGTGACCTTGTCCAAAAAAGGAAAATTCTTCTGTTTTTTGATAATGCGTGACTTCCTACAAGGGTAAGTATTGTATGATAGTGGAGTGGACAGAATGGTGTTCAGATTTGAGTATTACAGTGCAAAAGGGTTGCCGAGTTACCTAACGCAAAAGAAAAAGTGGATAAAGAGTGGATAAAGCTCCAGGAACAATGAAGACCAGAGGATGTGAGAAGTGAAACTGAGTGTGTGCCCCAGGGAGGAAGGGGAGGAATGGGAATCGGGCGGCAGCTTGAGACAGGGAGGACTGTCCAGCAGGTGGCAGGGGCCGTGGGAAGCAGCACTGAGGGGTGGAGATTCCAGAGCCAGGCTGATCTGGCTGATCTGGCGTCCTGGTGCTTTCTAGCCTTGTGACCTTGGGCAGATCACTCAGCTCTTCTAAACCTCAGTTTCTTCAGATTCAGGAGATAAGGACGTTTGCATAGTGTTATTGCGAGAATTAAATAAGATAATGCACACTTAGTGCTTATGACCGTGCCCAGCGTGCAACAAACACTTCCCCACTGTTACCTGCTGCCTGTGGTGGGGACAGAGTGCCTTGTCACTGGATATCCTGACAGAATCATTATGATCACTAATGGAAAGAGTCACAGGACAGACTACTGCATAGTTAGGAGGTGTTGTGCTGATACTAACCACCTAAAAGTTAAAAGGGATCGTGTGCAAAGGTCCTGTGGTTGATCAGTCTGATCAACTCTGGAACAATCAAAGTTGAACAGTTTCTTGACCCTGTGCCTTCTCTGAGCCTTTAATATACGACCTTGAACTTTAAATGCCCTGTCATCCTTGGCCACAGAGCCCTTTTTCACAAAACATATTGAAGGAAGAAAGCATTTCAAAGGCACTTTAGAAAACACTGAAATCAATGACCTGAGGTCCTTTCAGACTCTGGCATCTGAAAAAGTTATGAATTTCAAATGCAGTTTCCATTTGAATGTTTCCAAGTTACTGTTTATCGAGCACTTACCAGAAGACAGGCACTGATTTAACCCCTTTAGAGACAAAAAGCCATATGATCCTCCGGCAAACTCACGACATTCTCCCTCATCCCCTTTTTACTGGCGCCAGAGGGAGGGGATACTGAGACCAGGGTGAAGCCAGTTGGCCCAAGGTCACTGAGCTAACACCCAGTGGAACTAGGACAATAACCAGCCTGCTCCTTGCTAGCTATATACTGAGGACAAAATCCAGCCTGGGGTTGCCATTAAGGCAAGAGGGAAGGAACATGGCGCCGCAGCCAGAGTCTTGGGCCTTGGAGACCCGTCTTGCAGGTTTCAATGGCATGATCTTTGTACCACTGTCTGGGCCAGGGAGCTGTACGGTTGTTAGGAGAAGAGAGGCCGAAAGGAGGGGAGGGGATTATCTGTGTGGCATGGCCACAGGCTTCCTTTCTCATTGCTAGAGGTGATGAGAAACGAGACCCCAGGTTTGTGTGAAATCCGCGTATACCCCTTCCCCACCAGCTTCATGCAGGACAAGATAAAGGGGAGGTGGGATTCCTCTTCTCGCTCTCTCTCCTCCCCTCTTCCCTGCGTGTTAACAAGGGGCGACTTTCCAGTCAGGATGCCCTTCCCTTGTGCGCAAGATGAGGAGAACTACCTCTTACAGGGTGAGGCTGAGAATCTGGAAAAGTAGCTTCTCGGCTCGGCTACTCACGATGACAAGTGAGACTCATTCATGGACCACGACAGCCCCGGCCCTGGGATCACGTTCTGGCCTGGGCCTGTGATTGCTTCAGGCCTCTCCCGGCTCCCGGGCTCAGAGCACGGAGCAGGCCAGCCACAACCCACTGGGCAGAAGCCCAGAGCAGCAGGTGGCACCCCGCAACCCGGCTCCGGGAAGACTCTGCTGCCCCCGTGTGGCCATCCCGCGCGGGCGCCAACGGAACGGGCCGGACCAGACGCGGACACTCCAGAGCAGAGTTACAGGCAGAATCCAAGACTCCCCTGGGTTTCCTGCAGCCCCAAAGAGCAGCGCCCTTCCTGCACCCCCGCGATGGGCGCAGGATCCCACAGATGGGTGGGGACGGAACGACTGATGAGGTCCCCCAGTTGGTGGCTCCTACGGACAGAGGTCACCTCAGTTAAAACCAAAGCAGACCAACGACGAACAATCCAAAAAGGAAATTAAGAAAATAATGCCATTCACAACAGCATCAAAAAAAATGAAATGCTTAGGAAGAAAATTAACCACAGAGGTGAAAGGCTTGTATGCTGGAAACCACTAGAAGAAAATAAAGAAGATATAAGGATACAGGTAGATATCCCACGAGCATGGATTAAAGAACGTTAAGGTGTCAGTATTACTTAAAGCAATCTGTAGATCCAATGTAATCCCTATGAAAATCTCAATGACATTTTTTTTTGCAGAGATAGAAAAAAATCCTAAAATTCAGTGTCTCAAGGGACCCCCAAATAGCCAAAACAAAACAATCTTGAAAAAGAAGCAGAGACACCCCACACTTCCTGATTTCGAACTTTCTATAAAGCTATTGAAACAACAGTGTGGACAGATCAATGGTAGAGAACAGAGAACCCGGAGATGAACTCAATGTGAAGCGTCAAACAATAAGGCATGTCAGGACCACTGAATGGGGAAAGGACAGTCTCTTTGACAAATGGTGCTGAGAAAACCGGATCTCCGCATGCAAAAGAATAAAGATGGACCCTAATCTTACATCATATGCAAAAATTAGCTCAAAATGGATTACATAAGACCTCAAACCATAAGACTCCTAGGGAAAAAAGCATAGGGAAAAAGCTTCATGACATCGGACTTGGCAATGGTTCTTGGCCATGAACCCAAGCACACAGTTGACAAAAGCAAACATAAACATAGACAAACGGGACTTTATCATTCTGAAAAACTTCTGTGCATCAAAGGAAACTATTAAGAGTGCAAAGGCAACCCACAGAATGGGGGAAAACACATACTTTTTAAAAAACATTTTCTTTTTTTCTTTGTCAGAAAGAGAGAGAGAAAGAGCACAAGCAGAGGAAGTGGCAGAGGGAGCGGAAGAAGCAGGCTCCCCACTGAGCAGGGAGCTGGATGGGGGGCTTGGTCCCAGGACTCTGGGATCATGACCTGAGGTGAAGGCAGAGGCTTCGCCAACTGAGCTGCCCAGACACCCTGGCAAAATACATAATATTTTTTAAAAGATTTTATTTATTTATTTGACAGACAGAGATCACAAGTAGGCAGAGAGGCAGGCAGAGAGAGAGGAGGAGGCAGGCTCCCTGCTGAGCAGAGAGCCCGATGCGGGGCTTGATGCCAGGACCCTAAGATCATGACCTGAGCTGAAGGCAGAGGCTTAACCCACTGAGCCACCCAGGCACCCCAAAATACATAATTTGATAAGAAATTAATACACAGGGGCGCCTGGGTGGCTCAGTTGGTGAAACGTCTGACTCTTGATTTTAGCTCAGGGTCATAATTTCAGGGTTGTGAGATCGAGCCCCATGTCAAGCTCCATGCTGGGCATGGAGCCTACTTTAAAAAAAAAAAAAAGTTAATACCTAGAATATGCAAACAGCTCCTACAACTCAACAACAAAAAATCCGATTTAAAATGGGCAAAGGACTCGGATAAGACATTTCTCCAAAGGAGATATATAAATGGCATACAAACTCATGAAAAGATGCTTGACATTAGTCATCGTCAAGGGAATGTATACCCAAAGCACAAAGAGCTACCGCCTCACAGCTGTTAGGATGGGCACAGTCAAAAAGAAAATCACAAGTGCTGGAGAGGATGTTGAGAAAGGGGAACCCTCGTGCATGGGCAGTGGGATTGCAAACTGGTGTGGTCATTGCCTAAACAGAATGGAGGCTCCTCAAAAAGTTAGATGAAACTACTCCAGGATCCAGCCACCCCCCCTCTGGGTCTATACGCAGAAGGACTGAAAGCAAGATCTCCAAGAAGTTTCTGCACATCCATGCTGCCTGCAGCAGCACTTACAGCGGCAAAGACGCTGTGCAGACCAGACATCCACGGACGGATGAATGGAGGAAGAGAATGTGGTAGGTCGATACCATGCAATACGAATCAGCCTTCAGAAGGAAAGAAACACCATCACAGGCCAAGATACACATGACCCCGGAGGACACTATGCTGAGTGAAGTCGGTCAGTCCCCAAAACACGAATCCCGCACAACTCCACGTATAGGAAGGATCTAGAGCAGCCAGGATCATACAGACAGCAGGATGGTGGCTGCCAGGGGCTGGGGGAGGGAAACAGGGAGTCGCTCACTGGGTAGAGTTTCAGTGTTGCAAGATGAGAAAGTTCTGGAGGCCTTCCTTGCAACTGGGTGAGCTGTCTGACACTATCCCAGGGCAAGTGTGAGATGATTAAGATGATACATTGTCAGGGACAGGGGTGTCCCAGGAAACCAGGCACAACCCTCGCCCCCCATCATGCAGGCGCTATTCCCAGGAGAAGAGCTGAGCTGGCCAGTTTCTTTTCTTTTCTTTTTTCTTTTTTTTTTTTTTAAAGATTTTATTTATTTGACAGAGATCACAAGTAGACAGAGAGGCAGGCAGAGAGAGAGAGAGGGAAGCAGGCTCCCTGCTGAGCAGAGAGCCAGATATGGGACCCGATCCCAGGACCCTGGGACCATGACCCTAGCCGAAGGCAGCGGCTTAACCCACTGAGCCACCCAAGCGTCCGACCAGTTTATTTTCTAACGCTGAGCCAAATGGGGCGGAAAGGTAAGAAAGTTGCCGTAGCAGCTGCTGGTGCTTGCCAACATACGTAGAATCTTCCCCGCTCCGCTCTCATTCCTGCCTCACAACACAGCTGTGATTCTACGCAGGTGCCCATCCTGCCCCCATGAGACTCAGGGTCACGTCCCAACTGGTGTTTGCTGGCCCTGACAGCCTCACACTCATCACCTAGGGAAGAGACACAAATCCCACCAATGGGATTCAGGGGAAATCTGCCTGGGGCAGGGGCCGAGAATGATTTTCACCAACCTCAAAAAATGACCTGGGAAGGTTCATTCTTCCCCTCTCCTTCCCGTCGGCTCTGCACACCTGGCTCTGTGCAGGGGGCAGGAATGCTGGAGAGGGAGATGGGAAGAATGAGGGAATTATCGATGGGATTTCACTGAACTGAATAAACCAAACCAGACCAGTGTACCCCATTCTTGTCACGGGAGAGAAACTCCCAACTGCGTGAGCCCCCTGGAGCCCAAACTAAGCCAAGCTTCACTAGTTTAGCCAATTTGTGACCCTCCACCAGGGCGTGATGGTGCCTGCAGCCCAAGTGTCCGGAACATCTGACTTCTTCACACCTGCGCACACAGGGTTAGCTGAGTCCCCCCACCACATCCCGCAGCGGGGCCTCCTGGAGTCAGGGAGGCTGGCCTCCCCACACGCACGGACACCCCTCCCCAGCTCTACTCTGCCGCTGGTTTTGCCACCCTCTTGCCTCTGGCCTGGGCTTCTGGAAACTAAAAATTCTCTCAGTGGACCAGACTCCAAGCCCCTTGCGACCAGACACTTCTCATTTCTGCATCTCCGCGCTGCCTGGTTTACACCAAGGATGGGTACGTTCTCTAGGATGAATCAGTTAATTGCCTCCTGCAAACAGAGCAGATCATGCCCAGAAGAGTCCCCATCCATGGTGACGAGTCCCCCTCCACCCAGACTAGCCCCTGCAAACTACCCTGGACACACAGGGATCCCAGTAGGGCCAAGCCCGGGGCAGGGAAGTCCTCAGCAGGGGGCCAGGGTAGGCAGAGCGCCCCCTGGGGGGAGGGTCCTGCCCTCCCTTCTCCCAGAGTTCTGTATCCCTCACCCACCTTGTATTTCATTCTGGTTCAGAAATCACGGCACTTTAGTCGACAGCGGGAGCAGCCTTGTCCGAGCTTCTAAAAATCATTAAAATGACTCAGCCGTGGAATCCCTAATGTGTGGGTGTTTAAGATTTTATTAGAAAGAGAGAGTGTATGAGTAGGGGGAGCAGAGAGAAAGAGGAGGGAGGAAGCAGGGGGAGCAGAGGGAGGAGGAGGAACAGACTCCTTGGTGAACGTGGAGCCTGACGTGGGGCTCGATCCCAAGACCCCGAGATCACGACCTGAGTGGAAACCAACAGTCGGATGCTTAACCGACTGCGCCACCCAGGCGCCCCTGTCACTACTGTTTTATGTCTTTCGCTTTATGCATGAGAGACACTGAGGCCCAGAGAGTGGAATCGGCCAGCAGGCGGCAGCTACTGGTGGCAGACTAGGAATCAGCCTTCAAGGCACCAAACTCCCATGTGTTTGATTGTGTTCGCTCTCCTCTTGTTAGGGAACTGTGACCAGAGGAGAGTCCTACCTGCGCGTTGGGTTTACTTTAGGAAAGCCTTCGTTGCCTGATGAGAAGAGAGGGGGCCCCAGGTTATGTGGGGGCAGGGCTTGTCTCCACCTGCTCCCCACCCCATAAGCTCACCTGGAGTGGGACTGGGAGAGGAAGCCAGGTGGGAGGGAGGGGGCGCCCCTGAGCAGCCCCGCCCTCCAGGTCCCCGGTGCACAGAGATGGGGTGGGGGTCATGCTCAGCGCCCTTCCTGGTTCCTCATCCACAGATCCCAGCCTTGGCCGTTTGAGAAGATGTAAGAGAGGAAAGGAGGAGGTGGACCGCCGCGATGACCATGGAGAACACAGATGGGATTCTGGGAATCAAAGTGCCTTTGTTTTCCCCGGGAGATCTGAGAAGACGTTGCCTGTGTAAAAAGTGACAAGCCCACTGCGGTTGGGGAGCAGGTGGAGAGGAAGGGTTTGGGAAGTTTTAGAAACGATCCGCTTTCCTCGCACACAGAATCCTGTAAGCGCGTCCCAGCGACCAAGCCAGCTGGACACGGGGTGGCCGTCCCTGCGCAGCCCAGGCAAACAGCGAGCCACCCTGCTGCAGCGTGTCGGTCACAGTGACGACACCCCAGTTAGAACCACATGATGGCTGGGGCTCCCGGCCTGCTCAGTCCGTGGAGCGACTCTTGATCTTAGGGTCATGAGTTCAAGCCCATGTTGGATAAGAAGCTTACTGAAAATAAAAATAAAAATATAGAATTGCCCCAAAATAAAACGCTGCGAAACTGAAAGATAGGTTGTAGAGTGTGGGCGGGGAGGGGACCCCAAGGGATGGAGAGCAGAAGGGAACTGTTCGGAGAAGACTAGAACAGTCCGAGCAATCTGACCAAGGTCTCAAAGGATGAAACTCCTGCAGAGCGAGAGCAGAAGAAATCCAAGGAGAACGTTCCCCGACTGTGAGCAGACACACAGCTTCTGTGGCAGGACGGCGGGGTTGCGGACCATGGGGGTGAGGAACTCTGGTCCCCGGCTTCTGGAGTCCTCAGCACACATACTGTGCGGGGTGCATCCACGGCACAGAGTCTGCGGGCCCGGGGAGGTCACACCTCAGCTCCTTTCCCTCCCTCACCACGCGAATGCTGTAATTCCTATCCAGGTGATGTTAGCACACCTCCCGGTGCACGAGGATGAAAGGTATTAACCACATGAACTCACGTAGCACGTGCCTGGAGGACGGTCCGCTGCTGGCATCGCCTCTCTCCGAGAAGTCCCTGGCCACTGCCTCAGGCCCAAAGGTGCCCCATGTCTCCCCATCCCCGCTCCCAGACTGCCTCACAAACCACTGCCAAGCCCTCTGGCCATTCACTCGGACTGGATCTTCCCTCTCCACCGCCATACAAAGCTGTCCGGAGGTCCTGCGTCCAACATGTGACCCTTCCTGAACAGCCAAGGGGAAAATGAGGATTTGCAGGGCCCTTCCTTCCCAGTAGATGGCCCAGGACACCCCCTCCTCATTAACTCAAAAGAAACCCCCGTTTCCGGATCACAGGCCACAGGCGCGTTTCTACACTGGATGGCTGGTCAGCTTGCGCTCCTGAAGCAGGAGACGCAGGGGCCGCAGGTTTGGACCCCATCCTGCATCACTGCAAGGCACGGGTGGGCACCCCGCCTCGCCTGGATGGCGGCATGGCTCACCTCCGGCTCCCTCTCTCCCACCTCATTTTACTTCCAAGATGACCGTCTACCTTGGTCCCCCTGGTTACCACCCAGAGCCCATTCCCACCTCCAGGACCCCGGGAATGGACATGCTCAGGACCCCCCACCTCTCTTTTCCCTGGGAACTTCGCTGTTCCACCCACTTCGCGAGGTGTTGGCCTGGGAAAGCTCACATACCTGTGGGACAGGACATACCTACCTGTGGGCCGCTCCCCCGGCCCAGGGAAACCTGGCAATGTCTGGACAGTTCTACAAGATGGCACAGAAAGGGGAGGCTGTTCAATAAAGCGGGCTACAGATAGAGACAAATAAAACTCAGTCCCTCGCCAAATACAATACATACACCTAAGTTTCATATGTATAAAATATCCTCATAGGAAAATTAAACATGTTTTAAAGATTTATTTATTCATTTCAGAGAGGGGGGAAGGGCAGAGGAAGAGAGAGACTCTCAAGCAGACTCCCCACTGAGCACAGAGTACTGAGCACAAAGTACTGAGTACTTCATACAGAGTACTGAGCACAGAGCCCTATGTGGGGCCCTAAGATCGCAGGGCCCTAAGATCATGACCTGAGCTGAAAACAGAGTCAGATTTGTAACCAGCTGAGCCACCCAGGCGCACTGAAAATTAAAATTTAAGCTTTTAGAAAGCCTCAAGGGTAGGGAAGGATCACTCAAAGAAGCCTCAAAGGCATACACCACCAAAGATAAAGGATGGACATATATAATAACAGGAACATTCAAACGCGACTTTGGAGCCAGGGCAGACCATGAGGGAGATAAGCCACCACCTGGGAAGCACGTTCAAAATGCCTGTCATTGACCAGACGTTAGCATCTCTCCGGAACATATATTTTAACAGACGTAAATACCCATAAGGAAAAGGCAAGTTGTCCCAATGGAAAGTGCGTGAAGGATAAATAGATAGGGGAACTCGGCACAGCCAGAGCATACGATGAGACGAGGCTCAGGCTCGGGGCAGACTCAAACCTCAGGGACAGAACCCCCACCCGATCAGCAAACATGAAAAATCCGAAGATGCCGAGTGTAGGTCCAGCTGGGGAACCGGGGGAATCCTGCCGGAGGACAGAGGGTCCCAGGACCTTGGGGAGCAAGCACGACCATGCCGTCAGCGAGGGGACCACACTCACCCGGGGTGCCTGAAACAACTCTCCCCGCAGTCTGATTCTAACCCAGACACCCCACCACACCCACGGCATCTGTCCACAGCATAACAGGTGCACGGCGGTCGGTCACACAACGGAATGTGAAACAGTTCAAATAACTGAACCAGAGCTTCATTTACGTCCATGAACGTCTCAAGAACCAAATATGAACATTTCAGAAGTCGTCAAGTGAGCACGGTGTGGGATGTGTCGTTTCTGCCAAGTGTAAAGAGCGCGCCGGCACGCAGAGCCGTGCTGAACGTGGAGGGACGGATGTGAGCTGCGTTGGGGACAGCAGAAGGTGGGTAGATGGCCCTGGGGCTGCAAATGGGACTTTGGGATGATAAGGTTTTATTTCTAAAAACAAATCTGGAGCAAATACGGAAAAACACTAGGACTAGTTGGCGGATGACATGGGAGTGGGGGGCTTGGCTCGTGCATCCCGTTCTCTGTTCCTTCCAGAATATTTGAATTATCTTTCTGTCCTCCTCCTCCCACCCCATGCTCGGTGTCAGGGTCCCAGACTCCCAGCCCCTGACACGGCCTCCCCAGGCTGGGTCTCCTCAAGTAGCTGTTTCCCCACAAGGGGTTGCACTCTGGGGCTGCTCACATTCACCGGCTTTCCTGTCTTGGCCCTTCCTCGTGGGCACCATTCCTCTCTCCTTCCTGGTGGGTTGCTGGGACATGGCGCCCTCCAGCCTCTGCCTGAGCCCCTAAATGTGGCTTGCACCCCAGCCCCCGGGCCAGTCCTCTGACAAAGATGTCTCCACAACTAACAAATCAGAACTTACCAAAGCTTATTTTTGGGGACCCCCCACCCCCCAACTACTGTTTTGATTGCCAAACTGAACAAGTTAACCCCAGGTCTTCCTCCCCTTTACCACCCGGGGCCAGCCCTCTTCTTCTGAGACCCCAACCTACTACCGGCTTTCCGGGCTGTGATGCCATCACCCTGGGCTCTGACCATGACCATGAGTCAGTCAGCAACAGCTGGTGCCCAGATCCCAGAAAACACCACTGCTGCCCGTCTGCACCTGGCCTCCGGGCTCCCACATTCCCTCTGCGCTTCTACCAACAGTCCAGGGAATGGCAAGCTACACCAAAGATCAAAACAGTTATTTCTCTCACAATGGATTGCCAGCTGCTTGGCTCTCATGCCATTTGGGAAATGCAGACGCAGGGCTACCGGTCAGAACTGCAAACCGGGCCCTGCATTGGCTCAGTGGCTGCCCGGCCACGCCGCCCTGCACCACCAGTGGCCACCAGCCCTGCCCTGAGCACCCGAGCCCCGGCCAGATGCATCACTGAGATTCTCTCCCTGGCCTGGGACGATGGGGCAGGAAAGGGAGAAGCCGACCGGTCCACGTCCCCGGTCACAGCGCCCAGAGATGGACACGGGAGGGATGACAGTGGGTTCCAAATGTGGGCCCCTTCCCGGCCTCCCACAGTGCACTGGTTTGCCAAGGAGTGATGCTGCTTGTCTTGGCTCTGCACAGCCCGGCTCAGGAAGCCCTGGACGTGGAGAAAAGAGTACAGACAGACAGGAGCCGTGAACCCTCTCCTTTGCAGTGGGGCGAATCTTCCCCCCGTCCTCTTCCCACACACCCTCCCAGGCGAGGTCACGAGACGCAGCGAGCGGGGTCCACACCCACACACATGCCCAGGTCCAGCATTCCAGGAAGATTCACCTATTTATTGATATTAAGCCACTTCCCAGCAGTAACTGCTGTAACAAGAACAGGACTCGGTTTCTAAAGGTAATAAAATAACGATGACATCACAGACAAAGCGTTGGGGACATTACACGCAGGGCAAACTGGCTTTCTTCTCCTGCCAGCGCGGGCAGGTGCTAGGTGCCATCCCGAGCATGAGCTCCTGGTCCCTTCCTTCGCTTGGCCCTCGAAGCATCCTGGGCTGTGGTGTGGGGTGGGCGACCTCGCCACACCCGCCCCACGTGGCCCAGCGGTCCAGGGCGCGTCCCAACCAACTCCCGGTGCTTCCAGCCAGTGAGCCATGGTCAGATGACAAAACCACTAGCACCAGAAAGTTGGTTCTTCCTCTTCGCCAAGTAAACACGACACTTCTTTTCTTTTTCTTTTAGGAAAGAAAAGTCTTAAAAATATATGGCACTAGAGTGTAGAACTACGTGAGGGCCCCCACGACAGCCTCCCATGGCTGCCGGCCCCGTCAGATGTAGAGCTGATGAGAAGCCAAGGTGTCCATGAATGGACGCACCAGGTTGTCGGTGGAGAAGTAGAAGATGAGCCCGAACGTGATGGAGATGGGGAGGGCGGGCAGCGCCTTCTTGAACACAGCAAGTAGCAGGAGGGTCAGACACAAACCCTGCGGGACACGGAGGGGAGCGGGGTGGTGACCGCCGGTGCGGGTGGCGGGCAGCGGCTGAGGTCCAACCCCTGGGCTCTGGCGTCCGCAAGGGACGGGTCGGACAACAGCCCCGGACACCCGATCTTCCCGGGGCCTCTCGAAGCTCTGTGCCGCGCCAGGGTGGGGGGCGCTCACCCCGTCTAACACCTGTATGCTCTCGCGGGAGCCTCCCGACTCCCAGACCACCGCCCCATCTGGCAACAGCAGTGACATGCGTGACCAGTGGCCGGTGGCCTCCCCTTAAGGGAAGTGTATTCGTAAAGAGCTGCACACTGGGGCACCTGGGTGGCTCAGAGGGTTAAGCCTCTGCCTTCGGCTCAGGTCATGAACTCAGGGTCCTGGGATCGAGCCCCACATCAGGCTCTCTGCTCGGCGGGGAGCCTGCTTTCCTTCCACTCTCTCTGCCTGCCTCTCTGCCTACTTGTAATCTCCCTTTCTGTCCAAAAAAAAAAAGAGCTGCACAAGCTCCATGGAAAGGCCGGGGAGGGTGTCTCGGCAGTTAGTACCTCGAAGAAACCAAAGATGCCATGTGACCCATCCCCTTGGAAGTGGCCGACGTCCTGTCCCGCCCTGGCCAACAGGGTAGTGGTGCAGGGAGGGGACAGGGGATTAGAAAAGCTGCCCTGTCCCCGGGGAGGGCAGGCCTTCAGGTCAGTCTGGGGGTCTGCTACCCGATCCCTGACATGCCCGGGGCCACCCGGCTTCACGGGGCTGGAACGTGGAGCACGCGCTGCTTGGAGCTTCTCGGACGCAGTCCTCGTGGGGCACTTCCCGCATCGTGGGTGTCCGGCCACACCGAGTCACCACTGGGGTTCAAAGTGACAGGGCCCTCCCTGTCTCACAGACACCGTGAGACCGCACACAATGTCAGCCAAGCCTCGGCGCGGCCACATGTGTGGTCCGTGATGCCGGAGTCCCTCAGCCACACCTGCCCGGCCCGGACCCTCCTGTAAGCCTGGTCTCCTCTCGAGGGGCTTCCTGGCAGTCCTGCCCAGCCCCCACCATCCTGCCCCTCCAAGGGACAGCAGCCTCTGAAACTCTCCTTGGATCCAGGTCCCCCCCCCCAACCCGGGGAGACAGGGCAGGGGTACACTCAGCCCACTCACAATGAGGATGGCCACGAAGCATGCCAGCGTGGTGTTCCAGTCCCCGCTGCCCGTGGCTGCCGCCTTGCCCACCAGCACGCTGTAGAAGATGAAGTCCCCCAGGCCGAGCTTCACGCCCCCTGTGCAGCGAAGACAGAGCGAGCCCCTCAGCGTCGGGAGCCCCAAGAGGAAGGGGTGAAGGCAGAGGCCAGCCCACAGCCTAGCTGCTCTGCCTGCTCCAGGGGACCCGGGACCTGAGTCCTGAGGCCCGTGGGGTCCAGACAGGGCAGGGTCGCTGCCAGCCCACCTCACCTGGCCTCTGGGGCAGGGACCGGCTGCTGTGGAAAACCAGCAGCCAGGGGTGGGGGTGGGGAGGGGCCGCTGGGCTGGGCCACCTGCCATCCGGGCTGTGAAAAGCTAGCATTTCTGACAACTGGGGTAAAACAGGTGCTTGACACTTAGTTAAAAGAGCAAATAAAATGTACTTGCAGGGGTTGGTGGGAAGTTGTACAATTTAGGGCTAACTTAGAAATATTTTTTAGGGAGGTTAATTTCACTCCTCTCCAGCCACAAACACTGCAGTGAGCGCCTTGGGTGACCCTTCCCAGTAACAAGAGATCAGCGTATTTGGTAATTAGCTTATCTCTGGCTGATGGTAGCCGAGAACGGACCGTGCACAGAAGACTTTGTCTCCGTGCACAGAAGACTTTGTCTCCGTGCACAGAAGACTTTGTCTCCTTCAGATGGGCCTGCCCCACCGGGTCCTCCTTTAGAGGCCGCGACTCGCAGCAGACGTTTACCTAACGGGGCTGCCCGCACAGGCCTGCTGCCTGTCCGCCCCTCTGCTGCCTCCTGTGGCTCACGGGTCAGGCCAGACCCCCGCAGGCTGGCTCCAGCCCCAGAGGGGAAGCAGGCCTCCGGCTCACCATCTCTCACAGCCTGCTTTCCTTCCTTCCTCTGCTCTCTGTCCGTCTGTCTCCACCACGCCCCTTTCGGTGGCCGGTCAGTGTCCCTCTCGCTCACACCCACCCCCTGCTCTCCATCCCCGCTGTGAGGCTCTGCCCTTCCCTCTCAGATGAGCTCCGTGCTCCCAGCCTGGGCCTGTGCGAGGCCCAGAAGCCACTAAGGGCTCCCCACTGCCTCCAGGACAGAGTCTCAGCTGCACCCCAAGTATGAGTGCAGCATAACCCCCAAGGGCTGGCCCTCCACAGCTGCTCCCGGCACTCCCCGAGGCTCCCTCCTCCTTCCTCAAGCCAGTGCCAGGCTGCTGGGACATGAAGAATTTTCTGGCCTTTGTCCCTGGTCCCTGGGAGGGAGGCTACATCTTGGAATTTCCCAAGTAATGGAAGCATCTGTTACTCAGGAGACCCAGAACCCTAAACCCTTGAGTGAGAGGACCTGGAGGGGCTGCTCCACCAGAAAGACTGATCTTGTGAGAAGGGGGCCAGGACTAGGCCCAGCTGGCCTCTGGGGGGACAGAACAGGCCCAGAGCGAGTCACATCTATGTAATGCAACCCGGTAAGACTCTGACCCCTGAAGCTTGATGAACGTATCCACATGCTGGGTGGTGGTGGTGGGGGGGTGGGTGGTGGGTGGGGTGTGTGTGTGTGGGGTGTGTGTGTGTGTGTGTGTGTGTGTGTGTGGTGTGTGTGTGTGTGTGTGTGTGTGTAACCCGTCCTCATGCCTCCCGAAGAGAGCTCTCCACAGAGAGAGTTCAGGACCCTCCCACACCTGCCTTCTACATCCCTTTGCAAGGCTGGTCCTTCGTTAGCTCCCTTACTGTAAAACTGTAAGTACAGGACTTTCCTGGCCCGCAGAGTCGTCCTAGGGGACTACTGCAACTGGAGGGGTAGTGGGGCAGAACTGGGTAGTGACCCCAGGGAGAGACAGGGAAGGGCCTGTGTGGAAGACGACCTTGACGACAGGCCCAAGGGCACATGGCCAAGGGGGCTGCAAACAGTCTTTCCACCAGGACACAGACGCAGCCCGCCTGCTTTGTGCCGAGTTGCACATGGGACCCTGTGTTCCACAGCCCATGGTGGCCTGAGCGTGGGGCAGTGCTGTTAGTGGCTGTCCCACCCAGCCTGCCTGAGCCCCGAACCCATACCTTGTGCTCCCACAGCTACACTGGGCCCTCCTATAGGCCATACAAGTGCACACTAGGAGGAATTCTCCACAGCCTACAACCCTGCCTCCACTGGGTCATGTCCTTCCTCCCACAAAACTCAAAACCCTCCGGCGGCGCCCCCACCGGGCATGGTGCACAGGCCGGAACCCCCCACTTCCATCTGGGAGGCCCTCTGAGTGCCCAAGAGCCTCCCAGTCCCATGACTGCACCTCTGATCTAGGGTTCCTTCCTGGCCTTCCTCTAACTCACCCTGGACTGTGGGCCTCTGGCCTCTGTACCCCCACTCCCACCCCTGGGTCCCCTGCTCCCGGAGCTCAACCCCTAGAGCTCAGCTCAGAAGTACCCCCCTCAGGTAACTTCCCCAGGGCCTGAGACCAGGTCAAGGAGCTGGGTTACTGCGCTCTGGCCCCCTTGTTCTCCTGCATGGTCCTCCTGGGCCCAGTGGGGACGATCAGAGCCCACGGCAGGTACACCCGAGCCAGGCCTGGATTCCTGCTCACACCCAGCGCGGTACAGACACCACCCACGCCTGCTCCCGTCTGGTAAGCGAGAAGAGCGCCCGTCGCAGCCCGGCGTAGCCAACAGGACACCACCTCTGGCAGCTGGTCCTGGAACTTCTGTGCCCACCTCTGACGTGAGGGCGGTGCTTCTCCCCTACACCCTTCCCTGACTTCAGGGAGCCCCAGCTCCACCCCTGCCCCCACCCGTGGGCCCACGCAGACCCTCTGGGCCTGGGCAGCTTACTTTCCTCCTCTTCCTCCAGCTCGTCCCCTGGGTAACCAGGCAGGGGGGGCTCAAAGACTTCGGGGTACGAGGGCTCCCCAAAGCTGTCATAGGAGTCTTCTTCTGGGTGTCCGCGAAGAGGACCGAGAACCGTCACGGTGTGAGGCAGGAGCGGGGGGAGGGAGAGAGACAAAACTCTAGTCAGAGGGCTCTCTGAGCTCAGGGCTCCCCCAGTCCTCACCCGTCAGTCAGCGCCCCCCGAGACAGACAGAAAAGCTCTCTGCTATGTGTCGTGAGGAAACGGGGGAAGCTGGATGCCCCCCCCCCCCACACCCTCCGTCCCCGGCTCCCGCCTGTCCAGCAGGGCTGTTTTCCCTTCCGCCCCTCCCGGCTCTGCACCCCCCAGAGAGGGCAGCCCCCCACACTCACCCATCTCAGGGTCGTAGGGCAGCTGAAGGGCTCCCTGGGAGGAGGGGTCCAGCTTGGCCATGCCCACCGTCCACACCATGGCGGCTACATGAGAAAATGTCGTGTGTCAGGCGCTGCTGAGTGAGGCTGCCCCCGGGGCCTGGAAGGCAGCACCCCCAAAAAGCCTGTCACCTCCAGTGGGGACGCGTCTACGCCCCTTGTTTGGGGGCCTCTGGGGGAGAGGCCCAGACTCAACAGATATGGGCATACAGTGCTCTTCCTGGGCTTTTTTTATACCCACGTTGTTGGGAGACAGACTCCAGAGCCGCTTGTCTTCCGGCCCTGAAACTACCCTTCCCCCGCCCGCCGCTCCCCTGTTCTAGCTCCCGAGTCCTCTGGAGGCCCCATACAAGTGGCAGCGCTGACCCTCCATGACGCTTCGCTCGCTCAGCGTGTGGCCTCCAGGCTCATCCGCGCGGCCTGTGGCCGGACACGTCCATTCTCAGGACTGAACGACACTCCACGGTGCGTTCACCGAGGGTCGTTCACCTGCCCGGCAGTCGACAGACATGGTGTGACCACAGCCCTCGGCGACCACGTGCGATGCGGCTACGGGCACGGGTGTGTGGACAGCTGTGGAGACCCCGTGTCCGGCTCCCCTGGCTTCCGTCCAGGGTGGGATCCCTGGGTCGGGAGCACTGACTGGGCTCTCTCTGGCCCGGAAAGTCTCGCCTCCCCTCCCATCGCACACGTGTCCCCCCATCTCCATCGGGCGGCCCCGTGAGCGTGCCTCTCTAGAACATTCCCCACGTGGCCATGCAGCCCTGGTGGCCCCACCCTGTCCCTCTCACTGCGTGGCATCTCCAACCCTGATGTTGCTCAGATCCCAAGACACACAGACGTCCTTGATTCTTTCTCCTGGTCTGTACCACAAGCATCACAAATCCTGCCAATTTGGCCTCCAAAGTATCTTAAGAACGCATCAGTGTCCTTGGCCTCAATTGCTGCCCCGGGGCCACAGCCGTATGCCCCCACTCCTGGGCTGCTAGTCACCCCCAAACCTGGCTTCTCTCCCACTCTTGTCACCATGTCGTTTCCTCTCCCGTCAGCAACTTGAGTGATCCTGCTAAAATATTCATGTCAGGTTGATCCAAAGCCTTCCAGAGCATGAAGCTCACTCAGGAGTGAAAGCCGAGTCCTCGCCATGGCCTGCAGGGCCCAGTGCCCCCTCACCTGCCTCTCCTCCCTTCTGCCCCCCACTGGCTTTAGCTCCCCAGTGCTCCCAGACCTGCCCCTCCTTTCTGCCCCCTGCCAGCTTCGGCTCCCCAGCACACCTAGACCTGCACCTCCAGACCTGCCCCTCCTCCTTTCTCTTCCACACAGCTGGCCTCAGCTCCCCAGGGCTCCCAGACCTGTACCCCCTCACCGCCCCCTCCTTTCTGCCCCCCACAGTGGCTTCCGCTCCCCAGTGTCCCTGGACCTGCACCCCCTTACCTGCTCCCTCCCCATTTCTGCCCTCCAGTGGCTCCGCAGTGCCCCCGGACCTGTGCCTCTGAGCGGGCCCTCTCCTCCCTTCTGCCCCCCATGGCTTCAGCTCCCCAAGTACTGGGCTGTATCCACCTCAGGGCCTTCTGCTGGAACTCTGCCCCCTGAGCTTCCTAACACAAGTCTCTGTCACCTTATGACAGAGGTGTCCTCGACCACCAAACCCAAAACAGCACCCCCCCCCCAAAGTCCTCGGCCTCCTTGACACTTCATCTGTTGACCAAGCACGTCTCCCCTCCAAGAACGTGTGCTCCCCCACAGCACAGAGACGGTGAACACAGGTAAGAGCCCCATCTCAGCCCACCACACGTGGTCTCTGTCTTCCTCAAAGTGGCCTCGAACCTGCTTTTAGGCGGTGGGCTCCCCACCCACAGCTCCCACTCCAAGCTCCATCCTGCCTCCGCAGACGATCCCCAGCCCTCGGCGGCAGGTCTGCACCTGCAGGCGGCGAGCCCGGGGCATTCGGGCTCACTCCTCAACCACGCCCACCGACAGATGGCGGGCCACGGGACCACAGGGCTGTGAGCCCCGTGATGCCCGGGGCCACATGGGTCTCCTCTCCTGCAGCACCTCGGAAGCCCAGCACGGCGCTTGCTGCAGAGTGTGGGTCTGACGCTCGTCTGTCAAACACACCCATCAGTCCAACTCCCTACAGTCCGGCCCCACAGCCCGCAGCAGCCCCGGGTGCCTTCCCTTCAGAGACTTCCGCCAGCCACGGAGCCGTGGAGGAAGCCCAACAAAGAGCAGGTACACCTGCGCCCCCAGACCCCCGCCCTCGAGAGCCCCTCTCCGAAGCACCCTCTCAGGAGGGTGGAGGGCCGAGCGGGTGGCTGTGGGCAGTGCCCACCACACGCCACCGGATGCTGAATGGGCCACGCTGGGGGGCGGGCCACGTCCCCTGCAGCCCCGGGTGGCCCTAACTCTCTCAGCATCTTCTGTGTGAAACCAAGATCCAGCCAGTCTTTGTCCCTGGCAGGCGGGCCACCCCTGGTTCACCAAGGCCACCCCCTCCTCTTAGACCAGGGAACTCTGAAAGCCGTGGCCAGGAAGCAGCCCCCGGTTTCGACCTCGGGAGGAGACGTAGGGGTCACTCACAGGAGTATATCAGGGCAGGAAATATGGGCTCGTTCCTCTCCTGGGCGGTCTCCACCAGCATCCTCAGCGGCCCTTTGGGGCACAGCACAGCCACGAGATCTGGGAGAGCAAAGATATCAGGGTATGTGGCCTGTGACATTTATTCCCAAGCAGCCCCCTCTCTGGGGGCTGTTCCCACGAACACTAGGGCAAATGCAGCCCAGAGCCCCAGAGCGAGGCTCCGAGTGTGCCCTGCGTGCCTACACCCAACCCGCCGGCTTCCAGCCCCGACCTGGGGAACCCACACCGGCTGAAGCCCAGAACGGAGTCTAAACAGGTGGACCGGAAACAAGGAACCGCCGCATGGCTCAGGGCCCCAGGGGTGAGCTTGTCGTCCGGAACCTCCCATCCCCTACCCTCAAAAGGGAAGTGACGGGGAAAGAGAATCACATGAACCCTAGTCACTGAGCCGATAATGAGCAGTTCTGGGCGCTCGTGATTCACGGCCCCGCGCCTGACCCTACGGCTGCTCTGAACAGATCTCCTAGTGTGTCCAGTGCTCACCGGTGTGAGTGCTCCACAGACGTGCAAACAAGAGTGAGCGCGCCCACGGCCCCAGGCCCCACAGCCCCCGTGTCTCACAAAGGCAAGCCTGTCAGAGGGGAGACTGTCCAGCATTCATCGGGGAGGGAGGCCCCTTTCAGCCCCTGCCACCTGTGGGCCCCAGTAAGGAGGACTCGACCCCTGGACACGGCCCCCGCTGCCCACCACCAGGCTCAAAGCCCACCTGCGTCCGCCTACCGTACACAGAGATGGCGCCCAGAATGACCCAGGCGGACCATTCCGGGAGGTACTTGATGAACACCAAGGCCATGAGAGCACTGATCATGATGAGGTAGGCCTGCTGCAGCACGAGGGGGCCCTTCCAGTGGATGCACACCATGCCCACTGCCCCGAAGTTCCAGACAGTCAGGAACAGGGTGGGGTAGTCCATGGCCACGTTATAGGTCTTGAGCACTTCCCTGTGCGACCAGAGTCAAGCATGGGCGGGAAAGTCAGTGGAGAGGTGAGACCCCCAGCTAGACACAGTTCACATTCCCTGCTCCTCAACCATGAAACCCCCAGCTGGGTCCTTCCGACCTCTGGCTTCATCACGAACACCCCCTTCCCCGGTCTGTGGGTCCTACAATGAACCATGTCAAGTATATTCTGGAACAAACTGGTGACTGTGCCAATGTCTCATCCTTGGGTTGGTTCATGTCCACCTGCACTGGCACAACCTAGAAGACCCTCTGCCCAAGAGAAAGGTCCTCCTGTCTCTCCAGTCTCTCCTGGGTCAGGCCGCCTTTCGAGATGGAAGGCAACAGAGAAGACCACTTTTCCCACAAACGAGCAAGCACCCAGGCCCGGCCCAAAGACGAGAATGTGAATCTTAAGGGGTCTGTACCCCTCTTGGGTTCACAGAGATCGCCCTCCATGTGGACTGTGCTCCTTTAAATCAGGAACGAGAAAGGGAGGCGTGGCCTGCCACGGGGCCCAGGGGAGGAAAGACCAGGTCAGAGCAGTGAGGAGGGCAGAGTCTGGAGCCTGGTGGGAGGGTGACTTACCCGAGGTAGATGTAGGTGAAGAGAAACAGCAGCATCAGGGAGGACATGATCAACCAGCCATGGATGAACTAGACAACAGAAATGGGCAGGATGGACACAGGCCCCAGCTTCCCGGGACTGGTGCCCAAGCTTCAAGAATCTCCGTTGGGCTCCTCCATGACCATGCTGGAGGTACGGAGTGGCCGTTGTGACTGATAAAGAGGGCAGAGAAATCCAGAGTCCTCCCCGGGTCCACTGGCAAGGGCGTGCAGCAGGACCGTCAGGTGTGAGCAATCAGAGCCCTGTTCCCTCACTGGGGGGGGGGGGGGTGCGCTGGAGAACCCCCCCCCCCACCCCGGCCGAGTGAGGGTCACACCTCGTAAATGTATATACATGTAGTCAGGTAGTCACAGGTACGAGATAGGGAACGTCAGGGCAAAGTGACGGGAGACTCGCTGGGGTGCTAAGTTAAAGTAGTCACAGCTGTCTTTGGGGGAACTTTCTCTGGTCACCCCAGGAACCGGAGGGTCTACTCACTGGTCCTTAGAGAGACACGTGCCTGCTGTCCTGGCCAAAGAAGCAGATCAAAGATGACTGTAGGCTGGTCCTAAGCCAGTCCCCTAGCCAGCTGTCAGGGTCACGGTGGAGTCACTGCCACCAGCCTCCCCCCATCAGTCACCTGCTTGGGTCACTGGGGACCTCAGTGGGAACCTGGTCTACCTGGAAGGCAGGCGGTGGCCCGGCTACCTCTGGGATGGGCTGACCCTCCTCGCCCCCCAGGACCACCACCACTGCTCTCCTGAGTGTCACAGAACCCGCAAGGACACCTTGCTAATCTGCCTCCGCCAGTCCCTGGACGGGTCGCCTGACAGCCGCTGACCACAGCAGTGCTGTCCTTCTGTAGCCCCTGAGCCCCTGACTGGCTTGTTTTCACAGGCCCCGTGGCCTCTGCTCCGACCACACAATACCACGATGCTTCCCAGCCCCACTTAAAACTGGCTTATTTCCACAGGTCATCATTCACCGGTCAGCCTTGGCGTCCCAGCACTTGCAGCAGCCCTCCTGTGGTCCACCCCTGCTGTCAGGTTTCTGCCCTTGGGCTGAGCCTTGTCTGTGCTCCCCACCTGCGCCCAGAGGGTGGCAGCCGGCGTGAGGACCGCTTCCAACCAGTCACACCTAGCGTGTCATTCTTTCAGGCCTCAGGGGTTCAGACCCTAAAACCTACATCCAAAAGCTCATGGCCTGCCTGGGGAGGGACAATGCCCCTGCTCGGGCCGAGTGAGGGGGTCCCCTGGGGCATCCAGGGTCCTCGCCACAGCTACGGGTCCACCAGTCCCCCAGGCCTCGGAGACCTCAGCACGGCACCTGCATAGTCAGCTAAGAGGGAAACAAGGAGGTCGAGTAAACCTGCGGCGAAGGATGGGGCACAGGGACCCTAAAACAGAATATCTCGTTTCTTCTGAAGAAGCAGCTAAATAAAATTAACTCCCGAACGTGAGAAGGTGCGTGGCGAATGCTACAGTCAGGGACGGGGGCAGGCGGCGTTCCGCACAAGCTCCAAGGAAGGGGCAGCAGGGAACCCCCACGGGGGTAGGGGCTGGGGGGGCACGTCTAACAGTAGCGTCAGCTCCTTCTCGGGCAAGAGCCTTGGCAAGTATGCAGCCGCAGGGGGCCGCGAGGACAGGACAGGGCAGCGGGCAGGATGGACAAGATGGGGCAGTGGGCAGCAGACAGAACAGGGCAGTGGGGAGAAGGCAGGGCAGACAGGACGGGGCAACAGGCAGGATGGATAAGGCGGGGCAGTGGGCAGGATGGACAGGATGTGGCAGTGGGCAGGACAGGGCAGCGGGCAGGGCGGATAGGACAGGGCAGTGGGCAGGGCTGGCCCTTACCTTGTAGCAGCGGTACTTGTAGAGCACGACCAGGAAGATGGTCATGGCCACGATGACACTGATCATGATGAGGGTGTTGAGGACAGAGTTGAGCAGGCGCTGGCCCACAGAGGGCGTGTCCTCGGTGAATGGTGTGTAGATGCTGAGGGAGATGGCGGGCTGCAGACTCTGCTCCCTGCCTGCTCCATAGGGCCTGCCCATGAGCCACCCAGCCTTAGCCTGATGCCTGAGCTCTGAGCAGAAAAGGAAGGGGCCCCCCCAGGCCACCCCCTCCCCAAGGTGCTCGCCTGCCCTCCCTGAGGCCTCCCGCCCGCACCTCCCCCTCCCCCAAATACCCCCCCAAGGCCTCCCTCTCCCCGAGGTGCTTTCCCCCCACTCCCGCCAGCCTCCCCCTCCCCAAGGTGCTCTCCCACCCACTCCCAGCAGGCCTCCTCCTCCCCGAGGTACTTTCCTGCTCTCCCCTCTTCTCCAGGCCAGGGCACCCAGCAAACCCCCACACCCATACCCGGCCCAGGGCAGGCCAGCAGCAGGGGCACCTGCAGCCAAGAGAGGCGAGAGGCCATGCCCTAGCCCCTGCCCTGTCCACCCTGTCTGCCCTGGACTGCGGAAACTTCCTGCCCGCTGAGCACTCACCTTCCCTGAACACTGTCTGCTGGGCCCCCTCCCACCGGCTCTGTGGCTGGCCCAGCACAAGACTGCCCCTTTCTTCAGAAAAACCAAACCAAAGGGAAAGGAAACTAACTAAAGCCACTAGAAACCAAGTTCGGAGAAGGTAGTCAGAGGCAGGCGACTGCCCCAGAGCAGCGGGCCAGGGAGCAGAGGGTGCGCCCCACTTGTCCGTGCTGCTGCCTTCCACTACAGGGATCCAAACCTCGCTCCCTGGGCTGGAAGCCAACTAAGAAATCTCCTGGACCCATGTGGGTTTCCGGCCACAGGAGTGGCAGCCCAGAGAGGAAACCAGCTGTTTGGTCACATGGGGTGGCACCCTGTGCCCGGGACCCCACACCCAGAGCCTGCCCTCTGCCCCGTGGCGGCAGCCACGGTTCTAACTCGCCCTGTTCTCCTAGGGTCAGACCCATTATATAAACAAGGAAACTGAGGCAGAGAGCGGTTAGGGAAGGGCCCGCGCAGGTCACACTGCTGGCAGGCGGTGGACGGAGCAGAGCATGGAGTCAGACAGCTCTCAGCCCAGCTCTGCACAGGCCCCTGGCGTGGAGCTGCGGGTGCTGAGACCCTCCCCCCGACCCTGCCCTGCTCCCCAGCTTACAGCTGGCCGTTCTTCTCCGTGTAGAAGCGCACGGACTTGATGGTGGCCACCACTACAACCATGCAAAGCGTCACAGGCACAAACAGCATGATCACGTGCTTTGCCCCATATTTGAGGGTCAGCTCCTCCTCCAGGCCCGATGGCTGCCCGGGGACCCCACTGCACATGTAGCGGTCGGCATCCTCGTCGAGGTCCTCCTCGCTATCCTGGCTTCTCTGCGGAAAACCGCTCGGTGAGGGCCATGGCACGCCCCCGTGGTGGGCTCTGCGGTGCCGGGCACGGGTATTTTGGAACTGGAAGAGTGCAGTTTGAGTGTTGCTTTCCAGACGGAAGAACCAGCCTAGGGGGCTGCGGTCTAGACGCTGCAGGGCTGGGACGGCAGGGCACGGCAGGGCACGGGAAACATTTACGAGATCAGCCGGAGACGCTTCAGAGCTGGCACACGCCACCGCAAATGCGGGAAGGGGCCACAGCAGCCACAGGAGAGGGCAGCTTGCAGGCCCAGGACGTGTGGCTCAGGAGCCTGGAGCGCATCTAGGGATCTCCCCCCTCCCTCCATTCAGGGGTTCAGATGCCACTCAGTTCTGTTCAAGGAGCCACAGGGATTTGGGAGGAGACTGGCCAGGTGACAGAGGAAAACAGATTACACTCACTAGAAGAGTCAGCACCCATGAGGACCCTCTGACTGTAAGACGATGGGAATTTGCAGAGGAGGAAATTGCTTGGAACTCCCCTGACATGTGCAAAACTGGGCAGGGAGAACTGGAAGCTGCAAACCAGACTCTGATGGGCTAACTGGCACCAAACTCCTGGTGGGGTGGGTCCATGTTCTGGGAGAGTGGGAGGGCAGGACCCCAGCACCTGCTGCCCCAAACTCGTCTGCGAGAATTTCTGTTTGGGAATCGCGCCAATTTAGGGTCACTCGCTGCCTCGTTAATTACATTAACCGCCAGAGCCATAGCCAAGCAAAACACACATTCAAAAGGACCTTTGCTTCAATACTGGTTCTTTGCAGAGAGAATTCCAAGCTAGACTCTCAGCTAAGAAAAGGAAAAGTGCACAGGAGGTGTTAGGAGTGGCTGGTGGTGGCATTAAGCTGAAGAAGCCAGAGACCAGCTCACTGGGAATTCAGAGCATGGGAGAAATGAGCTCTAATTGCAGCAGTGGGGGCTAAGGCTGGCTGGCAGGAAAAACTCCCCATGAAAGGTTTTAAATACTATAACGGGCAAAATGGAGCTGGGGTTTCGGGCAACTCCAGATGTTATTTTGCCTTGCCGGGGTGGGAGGTAGGAAGGCTAGATGACTCTCCCCCCAGGGCACCCCGACTTATGATGTTTTAGCCTCATGTCCTGCAGAGATAAGATCGGAATGTCTGCCTGCGTGCCCCCCAAATTCACACATTGGACCCTAACCCCCAATGTGACAGAATGTGAAGGTGGGGGTGGGTCTTTGCCAGGGGACCGAGTCGGGAGGGTGGAGCCCTCCTGATGGGATGGGTGCCCTTACAAATGGGCACCAGACACCTGTACCCCGATGTTTATAGCAGCCATGTCCACAACAGCCAAACTACGGAAAGAGCCCAAATGCCCACGGACGGATGGATAAAGAAGAGGTGGTATAAATCTACAGTGGAATATTACTCAGCCATCAAAAAGAACGAAATCTTGCCCTTTGCAATAACACGGATGGAACTAGAGGATAGGATGCTAAGCGAAATAAGTCAATCAGAGAAAGACAACTATCATATGATCTCACTCATATGTGGAATTTAAGAAACAAAACAGAGGAAGATAAGAGAAGGAGGGAAAATAAGACAAAATCAGAGAGGGAAGCAAACCACAAGAGATTCTTCTTAATCATAGGAAACAAACTCGGGGTTGCTGGAGGGGAGGGCGTGGGGGGATGGGGCGGCTGGGGGACGGGCATTAAGGAGGTCACGTGACATAATGAGCACTGGGTGTTTTATAAGACAGATGAGTCATTGACCTCTACCTCTGAAACTAAAGAAACAAAATATAATTAATGGGCCCCAGAGAGCTCCCTGGCCGGCCCACCACATGAGGACCTGGACAGAAGACCCAGAAGAATCAGATGCTGGATCTGTCGGCCCCCTGCGCTCGCACTTCCCAGCCTCCAGAACAGTGAGAGGGAGACTTCCATGGTCTCTAAGTGCAGCCGGCCCAACCGTCACACACCACTGAGGTAGATGCTCGCCCCATGGCTCCTGGGTCTGGCCGCCAACCCTCCATGGTGCTTCCCCTGCCACCCCAGGCCTGGGCTCCCCTCCCAGCATCCTCCCTGCATGGCACTTGTGCCAGAAAGATGAGCCCACGGGGCTGGGGACAGAACCGTTTAGTCCGCAGCAGACTGCGGATGTGCCGTCCAGTCCAGAGCCCTCCCTGACCGGGACCCACCGCCCACCCTGGGGGACCTACCCTGGGGGACCGATTCTCACCTCTACTTTCCCCTCCCTCCCGCATCAGGGCGTGCCTGGGTTCCACCCATGAGGGCCAGGAGCCTGGGGCCTCTGACCGCTGGCAGGAACCTACCCATTGGGCAGCACTCTCTCTGTCCTCCAGGCCCTGCCGGGCCTCCTGGCAGCAGCGTGGTGGGGGGCTCTCAGCCGACATCAGGGACGTCCTCTCGTCACACACTTCTTCCTCACTGTCAGAGGCCATGAACGTGAGCATGGCCCTGCCTCGGGAAGCGCCTAGAGAAAGGAGCACAGGGTACCTCTGTCCATCTTCCTGCAAGGCAAAGGCAGCAGAGGACTGAGGTGGTGGCCAGAGGCAGCCTGAAGACCTGGTCACAGGTCCTGCCTGACAACCACCCAGGATGCTTGGGTCGAGTGGCTGCTGGAAAACAAGACTTCCCAGGAGTTGCCTCGACAGCAGCCACCAGAAGGAACGGCCGTGGAGACCCAGGCCACCGGAGAGAGGCCCGACTAGAAAGGTCGTGGCTACTCCCAACTGTCAGCACGCTCATTCATTCAATCAACAAACATCTGTCGGGTGCCTGAGGTGGGACAACAACCACACTGGGCTCTGGGGATAGGAAGATGAGCAAGAAATACATTTGTCCTTAAAAAAAGAAAGAAAGAAAGAGCAAGAGACACACCTCTGGGTGGTTCAGTCGGTGAAATGTCTGTCTGCCTTGGGCTCAGGTCATGATCCCAGGGTCCTGGGATCGAGTTGACTTCCCTGCTCAGTGCAGAGCCTGCTTCTCCCTCTCCCCTCTGCTCACGCTCACTCATTCTCTCTCACAAATAAATAAATAAAATCATCCAAACAAAAACAAAACAGACCAGCAACCATCCCATGTGATCAATTATGCGATCTACGTGTTCTAAGAGGTACAGAAACACGATGGAGGGTCACTCTCAGAGATCAAGAATGTTTTCTAGAGAAGATACCACCCTTGACAGAGACAGAATTTTCCAGGTGGGAGGAAAGGGCAGAGGGCATGAAGAACAGACACTCCAGGTGAGGCCTGGTGCTGCCAGGGCGGGCGGGGGGCTGTGGTGATAGGAGGGTCTCCCGAACTGTGTTAGGATATTTGGCAACCCTGGAGACAGAAGGGGAGCTTCCTGTCCCTGAAGACAACCGTGGGAGGGGGACAGGCTCTGCCTCAGGGGCAACAGGCTGGACGCCAGTGAGGGGGGCATTGGGAGGCTACCCATCCGCTCTGGATGTGGGGATGAAACAAGTCAGAATCCAGGATGACAGCCAGGCACAAAGCCGTGGGCAGGGGACAAGCATCTCAGGGGAAAGACAAGAGTCTGGTCCAGGAACTTGCTGAGTGAGAAGGGGTGAGATGGGTTAAAAAGGGTCAAGGAGTCTGGGGCGCAGGGGAGCAACGAGACCAGGAGAGGTGGGGTCTGGGTGTGTCTGGTAGGAAAGTACAGCTGAGGGACCCACCAGGAAGGCCAGGCTGAAGGGTCTGAACCGCAGGGAGGCTCGCCCCCAGCTCCACGGTGCTGACCCAAGCGCAGTGTCCTTCCAGCAGCAGCTCCAGGAAGCCAGGGCGGCAGAAGGGCCTGGAAGAGCTTCTGACAACGCCTGGCGGACCTCGCTGTCCCTGCCAGCTTCCCGGGCAGGCCTGCTCTCCCCATAACGCCTCCCAGAGGCCCTCGGGGCTGAGCTACGGGGCACCAGGGAGAGAGGACCAGGCCTGGCCTCTGCTGAATGCCTGCTTCCACGTCAGCTCCCCGCCGGAGCGTGTGACATCCAAGGGAAGCAGGCAGGTTCCTTCTCTCCCCAGCCAGCTCTGCTCACCCTGACAGGGCCTGCAGCCCAGGCTGTGGCCAGGGTTACTCCTGAGTGGACCTCCCTCAACTCCACTCCCCCAACTGCAGGCCAAAGGCAGAGCCCGCATCTGCTTAACTCACGGATTAGGACCTGTGACAAAAGGCTCCCGGTCAGTCTCACAGGGGCCTCAAAATGAACCAGCTCCAGGGTGCCCGGGGGGCCCAAATCGGTTAAGCTTTTGGCTTGGGTCATGATCCCGGGGTCCTGGGATTGAGCCCCACATCAGACTCCTTGCTTGGCACAGAGTGTGCTACTCCGTCTCCTTCTGCCCTTCCCCCCACTCATGTTTCCTCTCTCCTTCTCTCTCAAATAAATAAACAAAATCTTTATTAAAAAAAAAATGAACCAGCTCCCCTGATGCAGGGCAGACAGAGCAGAGCAGGAGTCGAAAGAGAAATACCAGATGACGTCACTCACAGGCAGAATTCAAGAAACAAAACCATGCAGCACACAAAGAAACAGGTCCCTAAACAGAGACCCACAGGGTGGTTTCCGGAGCGGGGAGAGGGGCCCACAGGTGGAGGGGAAGCAGAGACGCTTCTGGTGATGCATGCTGGGAAACCTGCACACCAGAGACCAATACCGCAGAGCCCGTTAATGACACTCTACTAATAAAACCAAAAACAAGAGCAGGAGGACCAGCAGAGGAAGAGAGAAGACCAGTGCCAGAACAGGGACGAGGCCCGACCTCCTACAGTTAAGGTCAAGAGGAGGAGGAGTCCGCCTGCCGTTGGGTCCAGTTGTTGGGGGGTCCCAGGTCTCAAGGATTTGGAAGGATGAAGGCCAGGAACAGCTTCCCGGGTGGAGACCGGGGGAGGCAGGGCATCCTGGTAGAAAGACGTGTGGGATGGGGGACCTCCCAGACCTGCCGCTGGAGTGTGGAGACCTAGCAGTTAGCAGGAAGTCTGGAGGCCCCAGAAGGCCGGAACCACCCTCCACCCCAAGGGAGGAGCAAGGGCTGAGTCCCGCAGGGAGGGGCCGGCCAAGGCCAAGGCTTCCGGACAGAAGCGGGGTGTGAACAGAATGAGGGGAGGGGGCTCCTCCCTCTTCGCTGCAAGATCCCCCCCACCCCCCCAGGCACCAGCCTCAGCTCGATGCCATGGGAGGGCAGCCAGACCCAGCACAGTGATCCTGAGGGAGCCCAGTCTGAGGGGACCTGAAACTACAGGGAGGCTCTCTCAGTACCTTCTTTTCTAGCACACCGCTTCTGCTGGGGGTAGGAATTAATAGTGTAGTTAGGACCCCTCTTCTCTCCCTCTCAGGCCTCTGGGGTGCCTGCAGGTGATCTCCACAGTGACTGGAGGAACAGATCCAGGTCCCAGGATGGAAAGCCTCCCAGCTGCAGCCCCCTCCCGCTCCCCCCGGGGCTCCCAATGACAAGCAAAAGGGGAATGGACAAACAGGGAGCGCAGATGCTTCTTGGAAGAAGGGGAGCCAGGGGGGAGAGCGGGGACACAGAGGAGGGGACCAGTCCTTCCAATTTCCATTTCTTCAGCCACTTGCCAGCAGCTAACAAGACAGTCCCCGGGGGCCACTTCTGCCTCCCAGTGTTTCCCTGGTGTCCCCAAAGGACACCTGGCAAGGTGAGCTTGAAGAAAGGCTGTCAGAGCTAATTCAGGCTTGGCCTCCTCGCCTGAAAACAAAGGCTCCCTGGGTAGATTCTTCCCTAGCCTGCCCTGATGCAGGGCCCAAGACTCCCAAGGACCCTGGCTGGCAGGCCCCAAGTGGGTTGTGGCTGCCAGAACAAGGGCTCTATCCAGTCCCAAACCTCTGGGCTTGCTGACTGCACAGGGACAGGTGAGTAGCCTTCAGACCCCTGAACACCTGACGTGGGACTGAGTCCTCAGAAAAGGCTGGGTCCCTTAACATGCTGTTTCTCAAGGGTCCCGGCCACCTGGGGTGGGGCTGTTGGGCCACCACCCCCGAGCCCAGAGCACGCACCGCATGCTGTGACAGGGGAGCTGGGTGCTGCTGTTCCTGCCCATTTTACAGATGGGGAGACAGGTCTGCAGTGTGATAGGTTCAAAGTGCCCCTTGTACCCAGGCAGTCAGGGTCTGCCGTCCTGAACGCTCTGCTAGACAACGGATTCCCAGCTCCATTCTGACCAAACGTCCACAGCTCTGCACCCTGAGACGGCCCCCAGATAAGAGTCTCTCCTGGGGCTGCCCAGATCTGGAACCCAAGCCCAGCCAGCTGCCAGGCCCCCAGCTCAGGACTCTAGGACTCCTGTTACAATCCAGCCCCCATCCCCTGGCGCTGCTCAGCACTACTGGCTCACTGGATCTGGGAGTGAAAAAGAACCCGCCTTCTCCTGAAACCCTCTCTGCTCAGAGAGCCCCAAAGCTCTCTCTTCCCACCAGGAAAGCTGCAGGGGGAGAAGGCAGTTCCCAGACGCAGAGGGTCCCCAAGTAATGCCCACCACTGCCGAGGGCATCGAAAAACTACGTCTCCACGGTCCAGCACCAACAACCTTTCTGAAGGCCGTTAACAGGGGAAGCTTTCAAAACATTTGTACCTTTGGATCTTGAACTGCTACTTCTTGGAATCTGCCCTAAGAAAATAATAAAAGATTTTCATAAACACGTTTGCTGCGGTTGTTTACGATGGCCCCAAAAGTGCAAATTACTGAAATCCCTGACTCTGGCCTAGGACACGTCCAGTGTTCAACGTAATGTATCTAAAGGTTCACATTCACGACCATCTGAACATTCTTTGAGAACGTTGGTGTATGAAGGGCTGGCAAGGCAGATCACAAAACACCAAATGAAGTTAACCTCTGGACGCTGAGACTGTGGGCCATTTTTTCACATTTTCCTGCATTTCTCAAACCTTCTATTATAAACACGGATTGTGCCTGTAGTCTTTTTTTTTTTTTTTTTTTTTTACGTAGGCTCCAGCATGGAGACCGGGGCTTGAACTCACAACGCTGGGATCAAGACCAGAGCCGAGACTGTCAGATGCCTGATAGACTGAGCCACCCAGGCACCCCGAGCCATTAATTTTGTAAAGGGAAATACGGAATATCAACACAGAGACAGAGTTCCTTCCCATCCTGCCACTCCTGCGTGCCCTCATGGGATTGGTGGGGGGAGGGGGACAGGTGGACCCGAGGCCCCTCTTTTTACCTGGCTCCTGGAGAGCAGAGCAGCTGGGAAGTACTCCTCTTGCTTCCAGGTTGGAACCGAAGCCTGACGGCACTCCGAAATCTCGGGAGGGGAAAACCACCCCCCAGATGGATGCGGATCAACAATCTTACTCGATATTTGTCCACATCAGGGCGCCAGTGACGTCAGGATCGCCCGTGGGAGGAGGACTGGGGCGGGCGGGGGCGGGGCGCAGAGGCTCTCACCGCCACCCCCTGGCAGGTCCTACCAACCACATAGCAACCAGCCCTCCTCTGGCTGGGAGGGGGCCGAGGAAGCCTCCATCGGCCGAGAGGAGGAGGGGCAGCCCTTCCCAGGGACTGCGGGCTGCCTGGCTTGCGTTAGGTGCAAAACCCACACAGCCAGAGAAGCCACCACTTCCTCCCATTAATCAGCTGAATGAGATAGAAAAGCTGAATTAGCCAAACCCAGAGAATTCCCCCAGAATGCCTGTTGTCAGCAGCTCCTGCGGTTATTAAGGAAACCCCGTGACCCATTTTCCTTGACCTTCTCATTCCAGAGACAGACTGTAAAACGCCATAGTAACCAAGAGCTCCTCCTTGGAAAAAGATGTAAATCGCTCCTCCAGAAGCAAAGTGGGAGTTAACTGCATTTACCTTGAGCAGAAGGGGCGACAGAGGAAGGTCAGGGTCCTGCAGCAGGCCGAATTGAACCAGGAGCCCCCACTTTCAAAGGGGGTGGCTCAGGTTTGCACAGACCCCTCTCTAGGGTCACCCATACCCCGCAGGACTCCCAGGAGGTTCTCACTGCCTCCCTCATACCTGGGAGTGGTTTGCAAGGGACAGACTTCCCTCAGGAATTCCTGTGTCTCCCTGTCCCCCTCCCCGGCCCGGGGCAGCCAACCTTGTATTTGGTCCTGGTTGGCATTCATCCCTCTCTCTGGCCCCCTCAGCCCAAACTGGGATGCACCATCATTCACCAGACGGTTCTCCCCAATCCAGGGAGGCAGCCTTGGCCAGAGTGCCTCCCTGCAGAGGGCTGCTCCACCCTCCCAGACCGGAGGCCCCGGGGGAACCCTGACGGAGCCTCCGAACCTGGACCCAGGCTCTCCATCTACCAAGGTCTGCCGTCTTATACTCAAAAGTGCCCAGAGCCCAGGCAGACCCCCGCCGTGTCCTGAAGTAACCTGGAGAGGGGGCAGTTTGGGAAAAGCGGCAGAGGCCATGGCCCTAACACGCCACCTTCAAGGAGGGCCCAGGATAAAAGGGCTCTTTTTAAGCGAGAAGCAGCGATCCAATCACCTAGCTGTGGAACTTGAACACGCTCCCTGGCTGCATGGCCTGAGACAATGGACTCATCTGGAAAGGAGCAGAATGGACACACCTTGCAAGAGTCCTGTGAAAAAGAGGGATAATGTGTAAAATGTCCAGCACAGAGCAGGTGTTGGGAAATAGCAGTTACCGTGCAGATGGAACATAGGTAGCGATACAGCGGGACGGGAGCGAAGCTGTTGATGCCCCCTTGGAAAGTAGCACGTGTGCTAAACCACTAAACAGAAGAGTTCAGCGGCCAAGGTCACCCCTCACCCAGGCCCCCGGGAGACACGGCTTCCACCTAGCCCCAGCCCTCTGGCAACGTAAGCGCTTTGTCAAAGGCGAGGGCACATCCACAGGACAGACGCCAGAGCTGGCACGGACCTTAAAGGCCATCTGGTCAGTGCCCTACTTTGTAGTTAAGGAAACTGGAGCCCAGAGAGGCCAAAACCTTGGCTGCAGTTCAGGTCGGCCAACTGCCGTGAGCAGCTATCCCCCGCTCACCCAGAGTAACGCCTGAGACTCACACACTCTGAGCGGCCCAGGGCCATGGTCACACAGGCCCGGCACAGCACCCCAGGGGGGCTCTCTGGGGCACTCTCATCCTTAGGAGGCATGTCTTTGAATAGCTTCTCCAAAACACAGACAAGAGGTCACGGAATTACAAACACCTCCTGATCAGGACTTCACTCCTCTCTCTCCTGCCCCCAGCCCCTCACTCCTGCTTGGGGGCTGCTCTGCCTTCCGACTGTCTGCTACTAGGGCTCCACATGGTGGGGAGAGGGCTGGAGTCTGCATGCTGCTTCTCTGGGTGGATTCAGGGTGGTCAAGTGTCCTGCTACACACTAGTCCGATCAATAAGGACACGCTCACGTTCTCTGTCCACAAGAATACTCATGAAGGGACATTCTGAAGATGGAACATTCACCCAAAAAAATAGGATACAAAACTTCACGCCCAGCTTCCTGCCTCCAACACTTTCTTAAAGAATTCTATGTACGTGCGGGAACTGCTGCAAGGAAGCGTATGCTGACGGGGGTTATCTTTGAGCTGAGAGCAAAGGGAGGACCTTTTAAAAACCAGTTCCTAAACGTGTATTATCTTTATCTCTATAAAGCCACAGATTTTCTGGTTAAGGTACAGAAGAAAGGTGAGCACCCCTTCCATTTTTCTTCCTGTGCGCCAGAAGACCATACTGTGGCAAAGGTGAACGAGCAACCCATTCTCCCAGGCACTGAAGAAGCTGGGCAAGGCTGATCTCCTCCCTAACATCTGGTCTTTCCCCAGACTTGACCACGGCAGCCTCGAAACCTCTCTGCCTGGAGGTCAACACCGGTTACACGAGGCTTGAGGCCCATGTCTGATCAAGCTCCCCTCGCAGGCCCTGGCCGGGGGGAAGCCTCTGCTAGCCTCAGAGCCCTGACATCCCCTCCACTGGCCCTCCCCGCAGCCACTGGAGTCGGAGAACAGGTGGGAATACTTGCAGAAACACTGGTTGTCTTGCCATCCCCCAGCTAAACAGTGTGCCAAACTCAAAGCAAGAGCTGTAAACCAGCCAAAGATATCTTCAGTACAAACACGCATGTGATCTACCCACACAATGCTTTGGTCTCTTTAGAAGAAATTATTTGGGACCACCTGGGTGGCTCAGCAGGTTGAGTGTCTGACTTCAACTTAGGTCATGATCTCAGGGTCCTGGGATCTTTGAGTCCCATGTCAGGCTCCCCCCTCAGCGGAAAGCCTGCTTTTCCCTCTTCCTGCGCCCCTCCCCCCACTCGTGCTCTCATGCTAATAAATAAAATCTTTTAAAAATTATTATTTTTATTGCTTTGTCAGGTAGCTACTAACGGAGAGCACACAGAAATGTCCAGGGCATAGGGCAGGGACACAGGTAGGGAGTGAACGTGGGAGGCCTCCCTCTGCAAAAACTCAAAAGATTAAGACCCAGCCAGCTGGGTTCAAATCCTGGTGCTCTAGTCACCAAAGGCATCTAATAGGACAAGTGGCTTGACTCCCTGAGCCTCAGTTTCCCATTACTGTAGTGGGTAAAAATAACAGCTACTTTCGTGTGGCTGCAGCTGTAGAGAGACACTGTGTACAGACACTCTTCAAGTTCACCATCAGTAATGCCTGTGGCGCCCAGCCGGCTCAGTAGGATGAACATGGGACTCTTCATCCCAGGGTGTGAGTGCGAGCCCCACGTCGGATATAGTGATTACTCAAATAAATAAAACCTTAAAAAATAAAAATGAAAAATAACTCAGAGGCCAAGGGAGGGGAGGCCTCCCGTTTGGCAAACCCGTGTGTGTGGTGGGACTGGGAGCAGCCATCGAGGTGCTGAGGGGCAGGTGGCAGGCCTGGCAACACACCCCAGACCTCCAGGTAGGCGAGTGGCAGCTTCCAGCCAGGTACTTTCTTATGCTGCTCCTTCTCCCATAGACAGGAACAGGGGATTCGTTTCATCCATACCCCTGCCTGCTGCATGCACCAAGACCCTAGACTTGGCGCACAGCCACCTGGACACCAAACCATGCAGAATTTTCCCTGAAACCCTGAAATGACTTCTAGCCCACTCTGCAGCAAATGTTCCTCCAAGCCCCCCCGCTTCCAGCCCTAGACCTAAAGGCTCCTTCCTTCCACCCTGCCTGTCTGCTGGCTGGGTGGCTGAGGCTGCATCTCCGAGCTGACCCCAGGACCCCTGCCCCTTCACCAGCTGGCTCCAGAAAACACAGCTGCTGACACACCTGCCTGCTCCCACACGGCCACCTTCAGGCAGAGGGCCGCCTGAGGCTCCCACACCTGAAGCAGCTTATCCAGAGCCTTTAATTACTGCTGAAAGCACTGGAGGCTCAGGTGTCTACAGAATGGACATCAAGGGCACCACACCAGAAGCCAGGGTCGTCCTGATCAAGTTACTGTCCCTCCCGCCCCAAAGCCCAGGCTGACCATTAGGGTGGCTCTAAAACTGCTCTGGAGGGGATCCTCTCAGGTTCTCCATCTGTAAATGGGGACGCCGCTAGTCCACGAACCCACAGCTCATTCCTCAAAAAGGAAATACTCATTAATTCAGCAGACAGCAGCATTTCATCCAACTCTCCAAGGGCTGAGGTCTGGTGCCAGGGCTGGAAAGCAGACTCCCCGCTTTGCGAGTTCTGAGCCTGGCTCTGCTCTATCCCACCTGGGTGGCCTGGAGAGCTGCGTTACCTCTGTGGGCTTTCTTCATGGATAAAATGTGGGGTGGGGACTGGCCTCTATTTCAGTTTTCTTCAGCTTCAAAAGCTCGATTCTGGGAGTCTCCCCACCGCTGTAAAACGGCCAAGCACCGGTGATAGCGAAATCGCCGGCTCCAGGCCCGGATCTGCGATCGGTTCCCCACCCTGGCAGTCAGACCCTCGCCTACCCCCCCTGCTTCGAAGGCCCATCCGCCTGGGAGCCAAGGCGGCCCCAGCGCGGGGAGGGCGCCGTGCCCGCGCCTCCCAGACCCACGTGCGCTGCTTCTTGAAATGCCCGGCCCTCCAGCGGGCCGCACCGCGCCTACCAGCAGCGGGCTCGGGCCGCGGGGAGGCGGACACAGCCCCGCGCAGGCCCAGGCCTGGGGGCCGCTCCCCGCACTCCTCCCATCCCCGAGGTCCCCGTCAGCCCCCGCCGCCGCCGCCGCTTCCCCGCGCGCTCCCCTTTCCGCCCCTGCGCCGGCCGCAGAGGCCGGACAGGCGCGCGCAGGGACCGCAGCCCCGCGCCGGGGAAGGGGCCGCGACCCGCCGCGGTGAGGGGCTTGCGGGGGGCCAGCACCCCGCCCGCGGGTCGCTGCGGGAGACCAAGCCCCGCCCGCACGCCCCAGACCAGCCAGCTCACCTGCTCCGCAGCGGCGCTGCGGCGGTGTTTACGCCGCTGGCCGAGCGCCCGTCCCTCCCGGACCCCAGCGCCGGCGCAGACCCCGCCCCGGTCCCGCCCCGGTCCCGCCCCCTGTCCCAGCCGGGTCCCGCCCACGGCGCCAGCCCCGCCCCACCTGGAGCAGAGCCAGTAGGGCCTGTAAGTGACGCGCGCTGGGGCCTGACCTGCTCTTACCGCGCGGTGGGGGTGCGGGGGCACACCTGACATCCGTCGGTGCACACCTGACATCCGTCGGTGCACTGGCCTTAGAAGGAGCGGAGGCCGGGCCTGTGATCGCACAGGGGCCTGGCAGCTCCGTGGAGCCGAACGCATTTGCTTGGAGGACACTTCTTTCCTTGTAGTGTTGTGTCCCGGGTCTCCCCCTTCCGCCCTCCCAACCCCCCAAGGCTTTGCTCCCATTAAGTTAGCACTAGTGGCCTGTTGTGAGCTAACATCACGAGAATATTCCTGCTCTATTTTCTAGAACCTCAGAGCCACCGGGAGTTCTAGATTGTACAGGGATGAAATTACTACCGATGACCTGTGAGTTGGCCAAAGCAGTTATGATTCCTGGATTTGGGGGTCCATGGGGCAAGCTGAGATTGTGAGCAATTTGACATTTCTGAATGGCTTGCTTTTTTAAAAACTAAGGTAAAATTCGCATAACATAAAATTAACCTTTTCTTTTTAAAGATTTTATTTATTTATTTTTAAAAAGATTTAATTTATTTATTTGACGGAGAGAGAGATCGCAAGTAGACAGAGAGGCAGGCAGAGTGAGGAAGGGAAGCAGGCTCCCTGCTGAGCAGAGAGCCCGACTGGGGACTCAATCCCAGGACCCTGGGAACATGACATGAGCCGAAGGCAGAGGCCCCAACCCACTGAGCCACCCAGGCGCCCTAAAATTAACCTTTTTAAAGTGTACAGTGGCCTTTAGTACATTCACAGTATTGTGCAATCCCAGCCACCTGTTCCTAGTCTGGAACCCTTCCCGTTACTGGAAAACCTCCTACTCTTACACAGGTTTTTCATCGCCTTCTCCCCCAGCCCCTGGCAATCACCAATCAGCTTCTCTCCCATGGATCTATCTATTCTGATGTTTCATATAGATAGCATCATACAATATGTGACCTTTGGGGTCTAGCTCCTTTGATTAGTATAATGTCTTTGAGGGTCATCCTTCCTGTGGCCTGTATAGCCTTCATTATATCATAAATAATAGTCTGTTGAATGCACATCCCACTATTTGTTGATTACTCACTGATGACATCTGGGCTGTTTCCACCCTTTGGTTATTGTCAGTCCGGTTACGGTAACCATGTGTGTGCCTATGTTTGTTTCAGCACACTTTTCAATTATTTGGGGTATACAGACCGAGGAGCTGACTTTTGGATCATATGGAAATCCTATGTTTAACTTTTTGAGGAACCACCACACTGTTTCCCACAGAGGACGAACCTTTTTACATGGATGAAAAATTTTACATCAATAAAGAGTTGCAACTCAATAAAGAGTTGCAGTTTCTCCACACTGTCCAACATTTGTTATTTTCCATTTAAAAATTATTATTGTTATTATTATTATTGCCTTCCCAGTGGGTATGTAGGGGTAACACATTCTGGTTTGGGTTTGCATCTTTCATGGGCTCATGGGCCATTTAAGTATGTTTTTGGAGAGACCGCTATTCAAGTTCTTTACCTATTTTTTTTTTCCTTTCCTCACCTTTAAATTTGGTTATCTTTTTGTTGCTGAGTGGTATGAGTTCTTTACCCATCTGGATACCAGACCCCATTTAATGTACACATGCCTTTAGTTTTATTAATTCCAGATGATATTTTTTTTCTTTCATTGCTTGTACATTCAATGTCCTATCTAAGAATCTGTTAATAGTCAAATCCAAAATCATGAACACTTGCTTCTGTGTCTTCTTCTTAGAGTTTTTATAAGAGCTCCTATATTAAGGTGATTGATCCATTTTGAGTTAATTCTTGTATGTGGTGTGAAGTCTGGGTCCAGCTTCATTCTTTTACATGTGGATATCCAGTACCATTTGTAAAGAGATTGTTCTTTCCCTAGTGAATGACCTTGGCCCCCTTGTCAGAAATCAATTAGCCATAGACAAAAGGGAAAAAAATGTTTTTCTAAAAGCAGTTTCAAAGCGGGGCACCTGGGTGGCTCCGTTGGTCCCACTCTTTATTTTGGCTCAGGTCATGATCTCAGGGTTGTGAGATTGAGCCCTGCATTGGGCTCCTTGCTCAGAAGGGAGTCTGCTCAAGAATCTGTCCCTCTGCCCCTCCCCTCCATGCTCTCTCTCTCTAAGATAAATAGATAAATCTTTAAAAAATAAGAAAATCGGGGCACCTGGGTGGCTTGGTCATTAAGTGCCTGGTTTCAGCTCAGGTCATGATCCCAGGGTCATGGAATCGAGCCTGGTGTCTGGCTCCCTGCTCAGCCAAGTAGCCTCATAGTATTCCCTTTTAATCCTTTCCCCCATTATAATGGGATTATAATGATGCCCTGACTTTACTTCTTGATTTTAATTATTTGCATCTTCTTTCTTTTCTTCTTAGTCAGTTTTAGCTAAAGACTCATCAATGTTGAGATTTTCAAATTTTTCATTTAATTTGTTGTACATTTCAGCTCCAGAATTATTCTATTTGGTTCCTTGTAATAATTTCTATCTCTCTTCATATCCTGTTTGTTTATATTTAGATTGTTCTCTAGTTTCTTTTAGTTTTCTGCCCAAAGCTTCTTTCAGCTATTTGAGCATATTTTTAAAAAATTATTTATTTGTTTGAGAGAGAGAGTGAGCATGCACACAAGTTGGGGAAGGCAGAGGGAAAGAGAAAAGTAAACTCCCTGCTTAGCAGGGAGCCTGACTTGGGGCTCAATCCCAGGACCCTGGGATCATAACATGAGCTGAAGACAGGCACTTAACTGATGCAGCCATGTAGATGTCCTGCTATTTGAACATATATAAGAGAGTTCCTTTATTTATTTATTTATTTATTTATTATTGATGGGCAGCAAAGTTTATTGAATGATAGATTACAAAACTCCTGAAGAGGGGAGGGCACCTGAGAGAGTTACCCAAGATACTTCCTTTAAAGTCTTGGTCTTAGGAAGTCTAAAATCTGGGCTACTTCCAGGATGATTTCTGTCAATTTCTTTTTCCTCTGAATGAGTTACACTTTTCTTTTTCTTTGTTTGCTTTGTAACTTTTTGTTGAGACTTGCACATTTTGAATATTATAATTCTGGAACTTAGATTCTGTTCCCCCTTTGAAAGTTTTGCTGTTATTTCTCATTAGGGGTTACAGTCATCTATTTGTTTTGTGACATTTTCAAATTACTATTATTATTTGCACCCTGTATTTCCTTATCATGTGTAGTCACTGAAGTCTCTGTTCCACTATCTCATCAGCCAGCAACTGACCAAACACAGATTTTCTTAAACACCTGGAGTGTTTAAACAAAAAACAAACTAAAAGAAAACACTCTTGGTTTTTTAAGATTGTCTCTGAGCTGGACATTTCTGCTGCACCTAGCTAAGACACCTGCCAATTTGCCTTAGCGTTTATTTCCTACTTTCATGGGTTACAGATAATAGCCAAAGGTGCAATCATAGGGTCCTCTTGAGTCTTCTCTGAGAATGTTTCTGGCTTTGGACACATGTTTTATAGTCTAGACTCCTTAGTATATGAAGTAGCCCTTCAAAACACTTCCTTCCCCAGTATCTTCCTCCTCAGTCTCCTTTTCCCCAGTCTTTCTGGTTTTCCAGTTGCTTATCCCATCTGCCCTCCCTTGAACAAGACAGCTATGGGCAGTATATATCTCTAAATGCTTTCAAAATACACTACCCGGAGAGCTGCTCCAGCCAAGGGATGAAGCAAAGGTCAGCAATCCCTCAGAGAACTGCCAGCCAGGTCAAAATGCACAACCACATTTTTTTTCAAGGTTCTTAAAGATTTTTATTTGTTTATTTGACAGACAGATCACAAGTAGGCAGAGAAGCAGGTAGAGAGAGAGAGAGAGGAGGAGGCAGGCTCCCTGTTGAGCAGAGATCCCGACGTGGTGCTCGATCCCAGGACCCTGGGATCACGACCGGAGCCGAAGGCAAAGGCTTTAACCACTAAGCCACCCAGGCGCCCCTGCACAACCACATTTTTGAGAGCAAGTTCCATATCAGGACTCCAGGGACTCTGGCTGTTGTCCCCAGGGCTGTTGCTGGGCTGGGCAACAGGAGACGGTAGGCAGGTAAGCAAAAATGTTGCAACATTTTCTTACTGAATTTAGCTATTTTTTTTTCCTTCATTAATCATTCCCCTGCTTGCTCTAGGTTTTTTTGTTTTTTAATAAGGTTCCAGAGTTCCAAAAAGAGAAAGAAGGAGGAGGAGGAGGAGAAAGGCTGATTCTATCACTGTTTGCCAGCTTAATGGTTGCTTACATGGAGGAACCGATGCTTGGAACTTCTTATCTGCCGTTTTCCATGATATCTTTCTGAGTAGCCTGACTTTTAGCGCTGGTCACTATAGATTTCAGTTTTCTCCTGGATACTGTGCTCTCCTTATTTCCCTTCTGTCTGTGGCTTCACCTCCTCTGCACATCCTCGTTTCCAGGCCTTGAGGGTTGTGGGGGGTGGGGGTCCTGACCTTACTGTGTAAACTCTTCCGGGGAAATCCAACCACTCCTAGACCTGCCACCTCTGTGTTGATGAAGGCCACCACTGAGTCTCCAATTTAGTCCTTAGAGTCTCGGACATATGGATAACTGCCCACAGACTGCTCTGCTTAGAAATCCCACAGGCCATTCTAGTAAATCCGTGGAAGTTCTGCCTAATAGGATGAAACAAGAAGGGGCATGTCCTTACTCTCATTCTTCTTGCTATCTAGAGTACAGAGGTGGTAGCCAGAGCTCAGGCTGCCATCTTGGAGTGTGACGACCATGAGGATGGTGGAACATGAAGTAGAAAAACGTTCTGATGATTGTGGAGGCATTAGCTTAGAATTGCTTCCCTCCTTAGATTGAGGGACTGAAAAATAACCTTTATCCTGTTTAGGTAATTGTGATTTAGTGATTCTCTCACAAGGAACTAAACAAAGCTTACTTCATATTCCGGGCCTTTCCCGCCACCTTATGCCACTGGCTCCACCAGCACAGCGTTTGCTGCAGCTATTACAAGGGCCTATTCACTTGCCTCCTTCACTACCTGAGAACATCTCCAGAGCAGGGACTGTCCCTTTCTCAGTTTCTTACTATGCGATCATCTTCTTTAAGGCAAGAAAGGGAGGGACTGAGAATGGGCATTGGCTGGATCCCAATGACATGTGCTTTACAAAGTATTTGTCCTGATAGTTGGAGCAACTCTGTGAGGGGTGGTGATGCATCATTCTTGTTCTTTTACATAAGGGGAAATGGAGGTTTGCAGAGATGAAGCTGTGCCTTAGATGTGCGTGGGTGACGAGTGGCAGCACTAAGTGTAGAACTCAGGTCTGCCTGGCCTGACACAGCAGCCCTTTCTCCCTAGCTAGAAATTTCCATGTCAGGGCAGTCCGGCTTGAGGGATCCCTGATGAATTAATTCCCTTCGTGGTTCTCCTTTGAGGTCATCGCTGTCAGCTGCTTTTCACATGCTGATCTGTGAGGGATAGGGAAGCTCCTTCCTGAGCCTGCTCTCGGTCTGCGATGGCTTGGCCGGTGCCTCAGGTTTTGGCGTTGGGGTGGGGGACTGTGTTTTCTTTTCACCTGGGAGATGGTGAACTTGAGAACCAGGTGCACCTGGGTTTGAAATCCATTTCTTCTGCTTAGTATTGCCTGATCCAGGACAAGTACTCTGGGTCTCCATTTCTCGTCTGGGAAGGGGATAAGGATATCTGCAGAAGACAGTGGGGAGGATTAAAAAGGAAATATAACATCAGCCTCCAGCAAATATGAGCCATTCTCCTGCCTCTATCGCCTGCCTCTGTTGGAGGTGGGGATTGGACAGACTGTATTACTGTTCAAAAAACACTCTGCACCACTCAGTTCTGGGGCACCACGCCCTTCTGTTCTGTTGGATAGGACTGGCCGTGTGGCCTTGACCAATGTCAGCAGAAGGGCTGTGTGACAGCTCTGGACAGAAGCTCTAACATCCTGGGCATGTTTTCCCCACACTTACCCTTCTGTCAGGAGATCAGCTGTGTTCCAGAAAGATGCAGCTCCACTAGGCTGGACCCACAGTTAGCATACAAACAAACCCACATCCTTCTAGTAAACACGTTTGCATTATCACCGACCCACCGACATTCGTCACTGTAGACTAGCCTAGGCTGATCTGATTGATACTTTTGACATTTAGCATCCTACAGTTCCATACAATATTTTTCTTTGTAAGCTTTTGTGGAAGGTTCATTTAGTTCATTTATGGCTTTGATGGTGGGTACTTCAAAAATAAGCAGTGATATCTTGTTCTAGAACAAGCAGTTTTCTTATTATAAAAATAAGAAATATTTTTTAATATTTAATATTAATATTATTTGTAGAAGACACTTTTTCCATCTTGGGTCTTTTTCTATTATTTCTTCTGCAATTTTTTTCCATTTTTACCTGGACATGTGCTCTTTGTTCCGAGTGATATATGTGGTCTCTTATGAGGTTTTCAGGGCACCTCACATAGTAGGGGGTAGCATTCTCCATCTTACACCCCAGACAGTTGTATAACTAATGGGATCTTTTCTGGTCATAAATCTATAGAGTCTAGGTTTTTTAATGCTGAAAGAATTTCATCACTAAGCACTCTGCTCCGAGCAAATACTGAGTTATCAGTGTACTTATGTGGGGATTAGACCAGGTCACCAGCTTTCTTTCTTTCCCTGGGCATGTCCTTCCATAACTGGAGGAGGAGTGGGTCACAAGCCAGCTGCTTTACTTCCCTCTTCCCCATTTTCCAAGGCAGCTCTTTGTATTTAATATTATGGGAGGAATTCCTGAAGTTTAAAAAAATGTTTGCTATAATTCAGGGCATTTCTGGTTACAATAATGACAGAACAGCCTATACGAGTCTAATCTTCTAACAGACAGCAATGATATCTCAAGACAAAATATTTTAGAAATATATCATGTTAAGGTGCTGAGGAGTAGCTAGAAGCAGACAGAAACTTGGTGTGTATTTGACTCTCGAGAAAAGGAACTGCACTATGAGAAGTTTTCTGTGGTTTTCCCCGGGAGGCATCACCAGTCTGTGACAGCATAGGGTGACTAAAAGTCAAGCAGGAAGGCTTATGAATCTCAGGAGAGGTACCCAAAACCCAAGGGAGGAGCCACAAGGGTTAAGCCCCCAGATCTGCATATAAACTCCCTTTGAATCCATGGCTGCGCCCCCAAGCTGTATTACTAAATTACCAGAACCGAAGAACCTTTTATCATGATGAAAGAGACAGTTCATCAGGAAAATATCACCCTTCTGTGTATGTTCCCAGAGAGCTTCTAAGCACTTGAAAGAAACACAGAGAAGTGAAGGGAGAAATTGAAAAAAATCATAGCAGGGGCGCTTGGGTGGCTCAGTAGGTTAAAGCCTCTGCCTTCGGCTCAGGTCATGATCCCAGGGTCCTGGGATTGAGCCCCATGTTGGGCTCTCTGCTCAGCGGGGAGCCTACTTCCCTTTCTCTCTCTCTGCCTGCCTCTCTGCCTGCCTGTGATCTCTGTCAAATAAATAAATAAAATCTTAAAAAAAAAAAAAAGGAAAAAATCACAGCAATGCTTGGAAAGCTTAAGAGATCTCTCTCAGGAGTTGATAGAAGGAGACACGTGCACACACACACACACACAGACAGCAATAAAGAGAAAGACTCAAAGAGTCCTGTGTTGATTTTCCCCAGCCACTATAACAAATCACCACACACACAATGGCTTACAGTTCTGCAGGCCGGAAATCCAAAATTAGTTTCACTGGGTCTGCTCCGTGGCCTTTTCCGGTGCCCAGAGTGGCCTCCTTGGCCTGTAGCCCCTCCCTCCACCTTCAGAGCCAGAAGAATATTCTTCCCATTCCTTCCTTCTTCTCTACAGTCCCAGGTCCCCCTGCTTCTTTCTCACGGGGACACGTGTGATCACATTCAGGGCCCGCCTGGGTAGCCCGTGTTCATCTTCTCAAGACTTTTCACTGCCTCTCGCACAAAGCACCCCTTTGACAACACTACTCCTGTGTGTGCCCTTCTGACACCACCTGTGTGGGAGTTTCCCCCACACCCAAAAGTTCTGTGCAACCCCAGCTGCGTGCCCTCCATTGCAACTCAGTTCTGACACTGTCCACCCGGAGATCACGTCAGACCCCACAGGTGAAGGGGTCAGACCTGGGAGACCACCCCCACTGCAGATGCCGATCACAACTAGTAGATCCTCAGGTGACCCACAACTTCTGCCCACCTTGGCTGTAAATAGAAGGTTCTTGGGATCTCCTTCCCCTTGGACGTAGTCATTCCCCAGAAGAGCTCACAGGGCTCAGGGAAACACTTATCTACATTTCGCAGTTCATGACAGGACGTGATAAGGGGTACAGATGAACAGGCAGGTGAAGAGATACATAGGGCGAGGTCTGGGAGGGTCCCAAACACAGGAGCTTCTGTCCTCAGGAAGTTGGGGTGAGTCAGCTTCCACGTGGATGTGCTCACTGACCTGGAAACTCTCTGAACCCCAAACTATTGGGATTTTTACGGAGGCTCCACTATGGAGGGGTGATGGATTATGAACTCCATTTTCAGACCCTCTCCACATTTTCCAAAGAAGGGAGTCTGGTGTCAGAAGCATTGTGGGTGTGGTAGTGGGGAAGGAAAGGGGAAGACGGAGCTTTTCTTTAGCCATTTAATGTAACACTCGGGTTGCAGGGATTAGGACACGTTATAGTCGGGAGGCTTTATTCGGCTTGCTGCGGATCAACCTCAGCTATCAAATACTCAGTTCTATCCCACATGCAACACAGTCACCCCATCTTGACACCCCCCAAGTCTCAACCTATGACAGCATCGACTCAAGCCCCATGTCTAAGGACCTTCAGTTCAGAAGTTCCAATGTTACTGTGTGTGTCGTCTTAATCAGGTAAGGGTGAGACTCGGCATAGTCCATTCTGGAACAAAGTTCCTCTCCACCTGTGGACCGGTTAAAACTAGAAAACGAGTCATCTGTTCCCAAAATGCAATTGAGGGACAGACACAGCAGAATAGGTGTAGACATTCCCATTCTAATCGGGAGAAAATGGAAGGAAGTAAGGAGTCACCGGCCCCAAGCAATTGGGGGCAAATCCAACTGGGCATACTCCATTGGGTTGCAAGACCCAGGGGGGGTCCTTTATGACTCGAGGCCTCCCAAAATCACGTTCTTTTTTTTTTCTTTAAAGATTTTATTTATTTATTTGAGAGAGAGAGAGAAAGAGAGAGAGAGCATGAGCAGGGGGAGAGGCAGAGGGAGAAGCAGGCTTCCCGTTGAGCAGGGAATCCAATGTGGGTCTCAATCCCAGAACCCTGGGATCATGATCTGAGCCAAAGTCAGACACTTAACCAACTGAGTCACCCAGGCAGCCCTCATGTTCCTTTTACTTGAAGGATAGCACATGCTGGCAGCTGAGTGGATTTACCAGCCTGCTTCCTGCCTGTAGAATGCAGGGTCTGGCAGCCTTCACTCATGGAATCCTCTGTCCCTTTCAGTGGCTAAGGGGACCCACACATCACACAGTTGGTCTCTCCAACACCAGCAAGTGGTTTTCCAGCCACAGCTGTGCCCTCCTCTCCAGACTCTGCTTTCTGGGCAGCAAGCAAATCTCTTAATTTTAGATTCTTTTACAAACTGGGTAGCCTGAGAGTTTCCCAAGTCATTAAGTCTTGGCTCTTTTTTTCCCCCAGTTTATTTAGTTGAGCAAATTTCTATCCCTAGCACAGGACTCGAATGGGTCTTAAACTCATGGCCCCAAGGTCAAACGCCACATGTTCTACCAACTGAACCAGCCAGGCACTCCACATGTTGGTCTTTTTATCTTATTTTTTTTTAATTTTTAATTTATTTATTTGAAAGATGGAGATCACAGGTAAGCAGAGAGGCAGGCAGAGAGAGAGAGAGGAGGAAGCAGGCTCCCCGCTGAGCAGAGAGCCCGATGTGGGGCTCGATCCCAGGACTCTGGGATCGTGACCTGAGCCGCGAAGGCTGAGGCTTTAACCCACTGAGCCACCCAGGTGCCCCTGGTCTTTTTATCTTAACAGTTCTCCCCCTCAGTGTATCTGTTACCTTTCACATTTTGCTGTAAGCAGAACTTTTTTTTTTTTAAACAAATATTGTCTATTATGGATATTGAATTCCCAATTTAAACATCTTCCCACAAACACAACTCCAGGGCCAGATGGTTTCCCTGGTAAATTCCATCCAGCATTTAAGGAAAAAATAATGCGAATCTCACCCAAACCCTTTCAGAACAGAAAGAAGGAAGGAGTAGTTTCCAATCAGTTTGATGATGCCAGTAATAATCTTGAAACCAAAGTGTGACAGAGATGCCACGAGAAAAGAAAATCACAGACAAATACCCCTCGTGGACATGGATACAAACATTTTCTTTGGATCTTTGTTTATTTGTCAGAGAGAGAGAGAGCGAGAGAGGGCGTGCAAGTGAGCACAAGCAGGGGGAGCAGCAGGCAGAGCAGACAGAGGAGAAGCAGGCTCCCTGCTGAGCAAGGAACCTGATGTGGGACTCGATCCCAGGACTCTGGGATCATGACCTGAGCCAAAGGCAGAGAGTTAACCGACTGAGCCACATAGGCGTCCTGGATACATGTATCTTTAACAAAATATTAACAAATGGAACCAAACAATATATAAAAAAGCAACGCATCATTCTGAATGGGATTTATCCTACGGGTGCAAAGTTGGTATCATATGGGAAAACAATTGTCATTCATTGTATGAACGGAATAAAGAGGAAAAAACCATGAGACCATTCAGTAGATGTAGAAGAACAATTTGAAAAGTTCAGTACTCATTCGTAATAAAAATCTCAGAAAACTAGAAATATGAGACAATTTTCTCATTCTGATAAACACTATCTGTGAGAAACCTATAAGCAATAAAGGTAAAATATTGAATGTTTTCCCTTAAGACTGGGAAGAAGGCAAGAGTATCTCTTCTTAATTCTGTTCAGCCTTGTCCTGGAGCCCCTGATGTTTGCAATCAGGCAAAGAGAAATAAACACAAGGTATGAAGATTAGAAAGGAAAAAGAAAAAACCATATCTGTCCCTGACATATCCATCTGTAAGGCATCTACGAAATAATCACTAGAACAAATCAGTGACTAATAAAATCACACAATACAAAGTCAACATACAAAAACTAAGTGTATTTCTATATACTTACAGAGAGCAATTAGAAATGAAAAATTTTAAATCCCTTTTTAATAACATCCAGAACAAGAAAAAAGTACTTCAGAAAAAAAATGATCAAGATACACACAAGAACTCTACCATGGGAACCATGTGACAATCATGAGAAAATTCAAGAAAACCCACATAAATGGAGAAATGTATCGTGTTGTTGGATTGGAAGATGTTGCTTTTCTTCAAAATTATCTATAAACTCAATGTCATACCAATTACGGTCTCAAATAAAAAATCGTTTTGGTAGAAACCGACAGGCTGGTTAAAGGAATCCTAATGGAGAGGAACCTGGGTGGCTTAGTCAGTTGAGCCCCCAGCTCTTGTGTTTCAGCTCAGGTCATGATCCCAAGGTCATGAGATCCAGCCTGGCATTGGGCCCCATGCTGGGTGTGGAGCTTGCTTGGGATTCTCTCTCCTTCTCCCTCTGCTGTTCCACCAGCTGGCAAGCATACACACGCATACTCTGTCTCTCAAAAAAAAAAAAAATCGTATTGGAAATGTAAAGAACCTAGAATAACCAAAACAACCTTGAAATAGAACTACTGATTTCAAGACTCCTGTAAAGCTCTAGTAACCAAGACAAGATGGTATTGACGTATAGGCAAATGGATCAATGGGCCAGAATAGAGTCCAGTAGACGATTGATGCCAAGGTAACTCAATAGGGAAAGGAAGGTCTATTCAACACCCGGTGCTGAAACTATTGGATAAATATATGGGAAAAAACGAACCTGGTCCTCTACCTCACAGACTTAAATGTAAATGCTAACACTAGAAAAAATTTAAATGATTATTTTCATGACCTTGGAAAAGGTAACATTTTCTCAGAGCAGACACATGCACAAAAACATTAAACATAAAATTAAAAATTCATTAAATTAGACATTTTTGAAATGAAAAATTTCTGCTTGTTGAAAGACACCATTAATAAAACAAAAAGACAAGTCAGATTGTTGGAAAATATTTGCAGTACATTCTATATCCAGAATATATAAAGGACTCCTACAAACAAATAACAAAAACAGCGAGTTAAAAATGGGCAAAAGATTTGACCAGGTACCTAACAAAAGAAAATATAAAAATAGCTAAAAAGGGCATGAAAAGATGTTCAACATCGTTAGTCGCCAGGGAACTGCAAGTCAAAACCACAAAGAGATACCATTGCTACCCTCCAGAATGACTAAAATTAAAGAGAGTGACAATGGCAGATGTGGTAAGGGTTCCAAGCAACTCGAATTCGCAGACTGGGAGGAGGGTAAAATGAAAACTTGGAAAACATACACATCCATCTGCCCTAAGACCCATACTTCCGTTCCTAAATATTTATCTAAGAGAAATAAAACATTCCATCCAGAAACAACTCTTGAACAAGAACATTCATAGCGGGTTTATTCATAATTGCCAAAACCTGAAAACAGCTTCAAAATCTATCATCAGAACAGATAAACAGATCGCGGTGGGATACTTAGCAATAAAAATCATGTCATGACAGCCACCTGACTGGCTCAGTGGGTGGAGCCTGTGCTCGTGATCTTGGGGTCATGATTCGAGACCCGCACTGGATGTAGAAATGACTTTAAAAAAAAAAAAAAACCTTAAAAATCAATAATGCAGTGATACCTGTGCAACAACATGAGTAAATCTCAAAGATATCCGAGTGGAAGGAGCCAGATACAAGAGTACTTACTGTACAGCTCCATGTATGTCAAGTGTAGGAATGGGTGAGAACTATCTACGGACTAGAAACCAGAGCAGTGATTTCCTGGGTGGGTGCAACAGAATGGAAAGGGGTCTTCTGGAACCTTCAGCCCATTAGAACAGTACCTTCTGTCAAAGTCGTGGTGGTATGGGTGTATATACACTCACCCAGATCCACTGAACTGTGTATTTAATATCCGTGTTTCACTGTATATAAAATTTAACCTATGAATTATAGATAAATATATGTAACATATAAAATGTATATAACATATATTTTTATTTGTAATGGGCACTCCAACACCTGAAGAAGTACTAGTTAAGATACGGATCAAAAGCAAAATAAAGGGACGCCTGGGTGGCTCAGTTGGTTAAGCAGCTGCCTTCGGCTCAGGTCATGATCCCGGCGTCCTGGGATCGAGTCCCACATCGGGCTCCTTGCTCCGTGGGGAGCCTGCTTCTCCCTCTGACTCTGCCTGCCACTCTGTCTGCCTGTGCTCACTCTCTCTCTCTCTCTGACTAAATAAATAAAATCTTAAAAAAAAAAAAGCAAAATAAAATACATCTCACTGTGAGTTTTTTCCTCTTTTCTTGGCCACTGTAAACATATGATACCTTAAATTAAAATACATGATGAGGATTTTCGAATGTTTTATGTTGACTTTCCTTTGACCTTTTCATCTCTGCAATCTAAGCTTAAAAATTTTGCCCAGACAGAAATTTGAAAAAAAAATTAATTTTTTTTCTTCCTATTTCTTCTTAATCTGTCCAGAACCCATTTGGAGGGGAGAATGGCTGACTGTAATGGGAGAGAGAAAAGGGCTTTCTTTTCACAGTGACATTCCTTCCCCCAGCCCCTTGTTTCTAGGTGTCTCCTTCTGGCCAAAGAGAAGAGGTGGCAGCTGTTGTCAGAGAGCTTGAGAGTATCAGCCTCTCCACAAAGGGGTGCTTGTTCCTTTCCTGCATGTGACCATCTTTCTCTAAATGGCCTCATTTTCTGATTAATACAGTTTGAAATTAGCCTGGTTCCTTGAAACGAAAACAAAGGTACAGTTCTGAAAATGTTGAAAAAAGGACAAAACAGAAATCATCACCTGAAAAAAAAAAACACACCAGGAAAATCCTCTAAATGGAATAGAAGCATCTGGTAATATCCACGCAGTGTTACAGATGTGATACATGCAAACCATCCAGCCGTGAGTGCTGGACGATGGGCTCCGGTCTGTGGCATCGAACGCGGGAGCTGCGGTGCATGGAAGCAGACGCAGTGAGAGGGGCCCCAGTCTGACTTAGGAGTTATTTCGGTGCTGGGCTTAGGGACACCTACACTTTATCGTCCAGCTACAGAGCAGCTGGTCTTGGCATTAGTTGAAAAGAACACTCATGTCTCAGAGCCTTTTCTGAAGCCAGGTCTGCATGGTCACCACTGCCAGCAGCAGCAACTGGTTCAAGTGCAAGAAGCAGCCAGGCAGTCATTGTTGACCTCCCATGGATCTTTCCTTTTCTTTTCTTTCTTTTTTTTTTTTTAAAGACTTTATTTATCTGACACACAGAGAGATATAGAAAGAGAGAACAAGCAGGGGGAGACAGAGGGAGAAGCACACTCCCCACTGAGCAGGGAACCCGATGTGGGGTTCAATCCCAGGACCCTGAGATCATGACCTGAGCAAAGGTAGATGTGTCAGCAACTGAGCCACCCATGGGTCCCTGATCTCCCATGCATCTTCCCAGCACTCTTCTGCAGGGTGTTTCAAGCTGTGAGCCAGGATTATTTGGAATTGGGGAATGTTTGAAAAATCATCTGCAACTCATAGCTAAATGGCTGTTACCAGCTTTATTCAGTCACTAGGAAGGGCACTGCATGGATGTCTGGCTTAAAGTACTTTCTAGATTTCTTCTGTTAAAGATGCTAATTGAATCGGCATATGATCCACAAGGTGGACAGCAGCTCAGTTTTCTTCATTCACATTCGTTGGCTGTGAATGACTTTTGAGTGTTTCCAAAAAGTCCATCCATCCCCAAAAGAACAAAGGTCTGCCAGCAAGGAAGAAATGACAAGAATGTGCTGGGATCACTGTCTCGAAAAGCTATGTGCATCTCCATGTTCATCGAAGGATTATTTATCTAGCCACAGCAACAACCTAAGTGTCCATCCACATATGAAAAGAAAAAGAAAATGTGGTGTATCCAATGTATATATACCAATGTGTACACACACGTGCGTGCGCACGTGCACATGGTGGGGGGGGTGTTGGGAATATTATTCAGCCATAAAAAGGAATTCCTGCCATTTGCAATAAACAGATGGACCTTGAGGACATTATGTTAAGTGAAATAAGTCAAAGACAAACACGCCATCCTAGTTTCATCTGGAATCTTAAAAAAAAAAAAAAAGAAACTAAATTCAGAGATACAGAGAACAGACTGGTGTTTGCCAGATGTGGAATGGGAGCAAGTAGCTGAAGGGGGTCACACGGTAAAGACTTCTGGTTAGAAGATGAGTAAGAGCTGGGGGTGTAACGCCTAGCACAGGACTATTGTTAATAAGACTTTATCGCGTATTTGGAAGTTCCTAAGAGAGTAGATTTGGAAAGGTCTCATCACAGGAAGCAAATCACAAACGCAAGAGGTGATGGGCATTAAGAGAGCTTCTTGTAGGATCATTCTGCAGTAGATACAGGTATCAGGTTGGTGTGTTGTACCGCTAAAACTGCAAGGCTGTATGTTGGTTGCCTCCCTTTCTAAAGGGGAGCGTGCTGCCCACCCCTGAATATTTGCCGGTGGAGTTTCAGATGGACATCAGGTGGTTGGCAGCTCTCCCCACGGAGATCATTCTCAAGAGGCTTCTCTCATTTGGACACATCAAGCCTACTGGGCTGGTCGTCCCACTTCCCCTGCGCGCCAACACGGAACATCCTTCAGGGTTTTGTCTCCGGCACCACGCGAAGCACCAGGGGCTGGCCCTGGACATCACTCCCAGATTTCCCCTCTGCTGGAAGTGGAAAGCCAATGTCAAGCCTGCTTTTGACATTTCTGCACTCTTGCAGAATTCCATCTTCCTCTCTGGCGCCCACTGGATGGTTTTGAGGATGGTGGGTTGATGGAAACACAATTTTCCAACCTGAAAAGTGACTACGTTCCTTCCCAGATGACTTTAGAGCCACGTTTTCCCTGCAGCCCTGATGAGGGCAGAGTTGCTTCTTTGGGCCACGCACCTCTCCATCCCTGCCGTCCCTCCAGGCCCCCAACAACGTTCCTTCAGAGCAAAGGCCCTAAGATCCTGACATGTTTAGCTACCTCTACTTTCTTCCTGCCCACTGGCCACATGTTCAGTCTTTCTGCTAAGCGTTCTGTTCCGTACACTTTTATTTATTGAAATTTTGAATAACTACTTGTTAATATAAAATAGACTTCAAAATATATCCAAAAAACCCCTGTAACTTCTATTGAGAACATTTTTTTTTTTTTTTATTTGACAGAGAGAGATCACAAGTAGGCAGAGAGGCAGGCAGAGAGCAGAGAGCCCGATGCGGGACTCGATCCCAGGACCCTGAGATCATGACCCGAGCCGAAGGCAGTGGCCCAACCCACTGAGCCACCCAGGCGCCCTATTGAGAACATTTTAATTTTGTTTATTTACTTTTAATTAGGCTTCATGTCCAGCATGGAGACCATCATGGGGTTTGAGCTCACGACCCTGAGATCAAGACCTGAGCTGAGACTCTCGGTCGGATACTTGACCTAACTGGGCCACCCAGGCTCCCCTACTTCATATGATATTTTTAAACTTACGATATTCTAAGATTCCCAAATGACAATCTCTTTCTAGCCCACCTCTCCTTTTGTCTTTTAAAAATTGTTAATTTATTTTTAGGTTGTGGTAGAATACACATAACATAGAATGTACCAGTTCAGTGGTGGGAAGTACTTTCCAACTGCTGTGCGAGTTTTCCATCATTTCCAGAACTTTGCTTCTTGTAATTCCTCAGCTTAGTTTTGAGAACAGTTTTAGGTTCACAGCGAAACCGAGCAGGACGTACAGAGCGTTCCCATACATTCCCGATCCCCACCCCCACAGGTCCCCCTGCCACTATGACATCCCACACCCCAGTGGCATGTTGGTTACAACAAACCGATGCTGACATATCATTACCACGCAAAGCTCTGTAGAACGTTCTCGTCTCGCAAACAGAAACCCCTTACCCATTAAACAATAACCTTCCACGCCCCTTTCCGCCAGCCTGTGGTGACCACCGTTCTCGTTCTTTCTCTGCAGATGCAACTACTCTAGGTACCTCATGCGATGGAATCATACAGTATTTGCCCTGCTGGGTCTGGTTTATGTCACCGAGCTTGATGTCAAGTGATTTTAGAATGGATTGCTGTGATGTCCACTGTTCACACCACTAGAGGGCAGCCGGCTCCTTTGTCCAGATCCCTCCTTGGCAACCCAGGGAGGCCCCTTGCTCCTGTGGGTTGAGACAGACCTCTAGGGTCTATATTTCCACCCTTTATATCAGCCTTGGGTGGTCAGGCCCAGAGATCTCACTGAGTCAGGGAACACCCATCCCCTCGCGGGGACCTTGGCCCTGACCCTCTCAGGGGAAGCTGGCCCCCAGGATAAGTAAACAGACCAACTTCCCCAGTCCACGCAAGGCCTGAAGACCCCTGCTCGGATCCCTCACCGATGGTGTGGCCTTCTGGTGGTACTGGGACCATGCAGGCTTTCAGAACCACCGGTAAAAAGAGCAGACCCACAGGCCCCACCCTTGGGGGGAATCCAGTCCCATAAGTCCCAAGAATCTGCTTTTTTTGGCCAACACCGTTTGATTCCCAGGCAGAGAATCTGTTGAGAAACTTTACACTGGACTCCTTCCCTGTAGGTGTCATTTGCTGAATCTGGAGTTCAAGTATAGATCCTGTGTTCCAAGAGGGAAAGACCCGAGCTGGAGTGGCTCAAATCTTAATATTTCAGTGAGAGACCCAGTCTCTTGTGTAATGGTTGGCCTCCCCAGCAGGTCCCCATCTCATATCTGGGATGTGGGGTCTCCCAGAAGCCCCACCTCAATTCTGACCCCCTACTTTCCACTCAGGACCCTATTTTTCTTTTCTTTTCTTTCTTTCTTTTTTTAAAATTTTCTTCCCAGATTTAGTCCATTCCCATTGGAAAAGTAGGACATGGCCCTTACGGTGGCCATTCCCATTTTCTTGCTGTCTTTTGAACTTGATCTTCATTTCCATTCTGGGCTCACAGGGTTGTAACTCATGCACACAGCATGCAGAAATGGATGTGTTCCTAGGCTAAGCAAGATCAGTCAGCTTCTGATAACTCCAGAAATGTTGGCCTTCCTGTCCCAGAGCACTGGCTTCTTGGTCAACTGGAGGAACCCCAGGTATGGGTAGCCAGTTTGTCTCTCACTGCAGGCTGCCCAAGATATTTCCCTTCAGAAGACCAGATGGTTTGCCCATGCACAGCATGCCGCAGGGCCTCCTCAGTGCAGAGAGAGCCCTTCCAGATACTGCCCCACAGTCTGGTTCCAAACCCTTGAGCCTTAGCCTGAGCAACCACCTGACAGAACTGAACTCACACTGTCTGGATCGCCTGGTTGGAAGAGCAGGAAAAACAGCAAAGGTCAGAAGCTTTCCTTCTCTTTCTGAAGGAAGAATGCAAGCTTTTTCTAACAGGGCTGCCAGGGGTGGTCCATGGAGGTTTCCCTTTGCACAAGCCTGCCACTATCTCTTCGTCTTGAGCCAGCCAGCTTGCTAGGACATTGTGTCAGTCACTTCATTTTCAACATATTCCCATTCTCATCTTTAATGAAGGACTTTAGCTTCCCAAGTAGTTTCTTTCCATCCCTTGGATGGATGTATGCTCAATGTAGGTTCTCCCTGGGGGCCATCCAGATCCAATGTCTCAGAGCAATACCCGCTGCCTTCCACTGGGAGTTTGGACAAGTCTATGAGATTGTGGGACATATTGGGCCACAAGGCCCCTCTGAGCATGGCTTCTGAACTCTTTTGACCATGGCAGGATGAGGAATTGGAAGCTACAAAACAGGGAATATTTGTGTGTAGGCGAGGTCAGAGGATTTAGGATGGGGGGCTGCTTTCATTTGTAGGGTAAAGGAAAACCAAGTTAGACATCTCATTCCCAGATTTATTTCATTAGAGATACAATACTAGTAATACAATAATAGTAGGGGACTTTAACACCCCCTCACTGCAAATGACAGATCATCTAAGCAAAAGATTAACAAGGAAATAAAGGCTTTAAATGGACCAGATGGTCATCACAGATATATTCAGAATATTCCATCCCAAAGCAACAGAATACACATTCTTCTCTAGTGCACATTGAACATTCTCCAGAATAGATCACATTCTGGGTCACAAATCAGGTCTCAACCAGTACCAATAGATTGGGATCATTCCCTGCATATTTTTAGACCACAATGCTCTGAAGCCAGAACTCAATCACAAGAGGAATGTTGGAAAGAACTCAAATACATGGAGGCTAAAGAGCATCCCACTAAAGAATGAATGGGTCAACCAGGAAATTAAAGAATTGAAAAAATTCATGGAAATAAATGAAAATGAAAACACAACTGTTCAAAATCTTTGGGACACAGCAAAGGTGGTCCCGAGAGGAAAGTGTATAGTGATACAAGACTTTCTCAAGAAACAAGAAAGGTCTCAAATGTACAACCTAACCCTACACCTAAAGGAGCTGGAGAAAGAACATCAAAGAAAGCCTCCACCCAGAAGGAGAAGAGACAAAATAAAGATCAGAGCAGAAATCAATGAAATAGAAACCAAAAGAAGAGCAGAACAAATTAACAAAACGAGGAGCTGGTTCTTTGAAAGAGTTAATAAGATTGATAACCCCCTGGCCAGACTTATTAAAGAGAAAAGAGAAAGGACCCATATTAATAAAATCATGAATGAAAGAGGAGAGATCACAACCAACACCAAAGAAATACAAACAATTATAAGAACATATTAAAAGAACAACTGTACGCCAGCAAATCCAACAATCTGGAAGAAATCGTTGCATTCCTAGAGACATACAAAAAACTAAATCTGAACCAGAAAGAAAGAGAAAATCTGAACAGACCTTACCGAACAGTAAGAAGACTGAAGCAGTCATCAAAAATCTCCCAACAAACAAGAGCCCAAGGCCAGATGGCTTCCCAGGGGAATTCTGCCAAACATTTAAAGAAGAATTCATACCTATTCACCTGAAACTGTTCCAAAAAATAGAAATGGAAATGAAGGACTTTGGCTCATAAAACTCACTTTATGAGTCCAGCATTATCTTGATCCCAAAGCTAGACAAAGACCCCATCAAAAAGGAGAATTACCGATCAATATCATTGATGAACACGGATATAAAAGTTCTCACCAAAATACTAGCCAATAGGATACAAAAGTACATTAAAAGGATTATTCACCGCGACCAAGTGGGATTTATTCCTGGGCTATAAGGATGGTTCAACATCCACATATCAATCAATGTGATACAATAAATTAATAAAAGAATGAATGGGCACCATATGATACTCTCAATAGATGCTGAAAAAAAATTTGACAAAGTACAGCATCCTTTCTTGATCAAAACTCTTCAAAGTGTAGGGATAGAGGGTACATACCTCAATACCATCAAAGTCATCTATGAAAAGCCCACAGTGAATATCATTCTCAATGGGGAAAAACTGAGAGCTTTTAGCCTAAGGTCAGGAACATGGCAGGGATGCCCACTATCACCACAGCTATTTAACACAGTACTAGAAGTCCTGACCTTGACAATCAGACAACAAAAAGAAATAAAAGGCCTCTGAGTTGGCAAAGAAGTCAAACTCTCACTCTTTGCAGATATGATACTTTATATGGAAAACCGAGAAAACTCCACTCCAAAACTGCTAGAACTCATACAGGAATTCAGGAAAGTGTCAGTATATAAAATCAATGTTCAGAAATCCATTGCATTTCTATACACCAACAGCAAGACAGAAGAAAGAGAAATTAAGGAGTTGATCCAATTTACAGTTGCACCCAAAACCATAAGATACCTAGGAATAAACCTAACCAAAGAGGCAGAGAATCTGTACTCAGAAAACTATAAAGTACTCATGAAAGAAATTGAGGAAGACACAAAGAAATGGAAAAATGTTCCACGCTCATGGATTGGAAGAACAAATCTTGTGAAAATGTCTATGCTACCCAAAGCAATCTACACATTTAATGCAATCCCTATCAAAAATACCATCCATTTTTTCCAAAGAAATGTAATAAATAAATCCTAAATAAATAATAGATAAATAAATAAATAAATCCTAAAATTTATATGGAACCAGAAAAGACCCCAAATAGCCAGGGGAATGTTGAAAATGAAAGCCAAAGTTGGTAGTATCACAATTCCAGACTTCAAGCTCTATTACAAAGATTTAATCATCAAGACAGTATGGTACTTCCACAAAACAGACACATAGATCAATGAAACAGAATAGAGAGCCCAGAAATAGACCCTCAACTCTATGGTCAACTAATCTTGGACAAAGCAAGAAAGAATGTCCAAAGGGAAAAAGACAGTGTTGGGAAAATTGGACAGCCACATACAGAAAAGTGAAACTGGACCGTTTCCTTACACCACACACAAAGATAGACTGAAAATGAATGAAAGACCTCAATGTGAGATAGGAATCCATCAAAATTCTTGAGCGAACACAGGCAGCAACTTCTTGGACCTCAGCCGTAGCAACTTCTTCCTAGAAACATTGCCAAAGGCAAAGGAAGCAAGGACAAAAATGAACTATTGCGACTCCATCAAAATCAAAAGCTTTTGCACAGCAAAGGAAGCAGTCAACAAAACCAAAAGACAACTGACAGAATGGGAGAAGATATTTGCAAATGACCTATCAGATGAAGGGCTAGTATCCAAAATATATAAAGAACTTATCAAACTCGACGTCCAAAGAACAAATAATCCAATCAAGAAGTGGACAGAAGACATGAGCAGACATTTCTGAAAGAAGACATCCAGATGGCCAACAGACCCATGAAAAAGTGCTTACCATCACTTGGGATCAGGGAAATACAAATCAAAACCACAATGAAAGACCACCTCACACCAGTCAGAATGGCTAAAATTAACAAGTCAGGGAATGACAGATGTTGGTGAGTATGTGGAGAAAGGGGAACCCTCCTGCACTGTTGATGGGAAACCAAGCTGGTGCAACCACTCTGGAAAACAGCATGGAGGTTCCTCAAAAAGTTGAAAATAGAGCTACCCTATGACCCAGCAATTGCACTACTGGGTATTTACCCTAAAGATACAAATGTAGTAATCCGAAGGGGCACATGCAAGGGAATGTATATATGTTTATAGCAGCAATGTCCACAATAGCCAAACTATGGAAAGGACCTAGATGTCCATCAACAGAAGAATGAATAAAGATGTGGTATATATACACGATGGAATACTGTGCAGCCATCAGAAGAAATGAAATCTTGCCATTTGCAATGACATAGATGGAGCTAGAGGGTATTATGCTGAGTGAAATAAGTCAATCAGAGAAAGACAATGGTCTCTCTGATATAAAGAATTAGAGAGGCAGGGCAGGGGTTTGTGAGGGGTAGGGAAGGAAAAATGAAACAACATGGGATCAAGAGGAAGACTCCTAACCTCACAAAACAAACTGTAGGTTGCTGGGTGGTTGGGGGAGTAGGGATAGGGTGGTTGAATTATGGGTATTGGGGAAGGTATGCGCTATGATGAGTGCTGTGAAATATGTAAGCTTGATGATTCACAGACCTGTACCCCTGGGGCAAATAATACATTATATGTTAATAAACATAATTTTTGAAAAAGATTTTATAAAATTGAAAAAAAATAATGATAAAGGTGCCAAGTCATCAAGAGGATCCCGTGAGAACTTCAAGAATAGGCAAAGCCACCATTAAAATCAATGATTTCAATACCCATGTCTCAAAAGTTAATAGAATGTGAAAACCAAAAATGAGTGGAAGATAGAAGACTTGAACGACACTACCTATCACCTTTACCTCCCAATGGAATTCATAGATCATTCCACCCAACAACAGATACACATGAAATTTGTCCAAGATAGACCATATTCTGTGCCATAAACAAATTTTAATAAGTAGAAAAGGATTAAAATCTTCTAGAGTTATGTCCTCTGAATACAACGGAATTAGAAATCGGTTAACAGAAATATCAGATTGTGCCAATCAAGCCCATGATCTTACTTCATGGTTCCTAAAACTAAATAATAAACTTAAAAAATATTTTTCATGCCTTACAGTGACTATGCAGAGTTAACATGTTAAAATGCTTTTTCCAAGCATTGATGGGAATCGCATGTGTGAACCTTAATAAAGAAGCTGTCAAAATGGACAAAACCCACATTTAGCTAAGCATCCAGTGAAGACAGCAGGCCTAATTTTAAAACAATAAAAATCAAATTTCTCCAACAAAAAAGGCTGATGATCACACTAACCATGAACAGAGAATACTGTTCATACTGACTGAGGGTTCCTCTGGAACAAATGCAGACTATATGGAGACGTATATCCCTCCAAAACCTGCATACAAATTAATAGCAGCCTTATTCATAATTGCCAATTAATTCCAATTCATAATTAGAACAAACAACCAAGATGTCCTTCATCCCGTGAATGGACAAATAAACCATGGTACTTCCAGACAATGGATATTCCTTTAGAAAATGAGTCTTTTTTTTTTTTTTTTTAATTACACCTGTCCTGGGTAAAGCTCCTGCCTCCAGCACTCCCTTCCTCTCTTTGTGGGGTGGTCACCCCACTGACAGGCAGAGCTGGATTAAACATTATTTGATGAGAGCAAAGGGACCACCTATCTCTGGGTCAAGAATTTAAATATGGAAAACCCACAGATATTCATTCATTTATTGCAAAAATGCAGGACACACTTAGTGAGCAAGTAAGCATTCTACGTGCTCAGAACCCGGAGGTTTTGCTGCTCTATCATACTTTCCGTATGTGGTTCCGTTACAGACAAAGACTTTCCATTGTGACTTATAGTGGAAGTTAAAGGTGCCATCTAAGTCCCAAGTAGAATATTTTTGCTTTCTGTGTGATCTTCCTGATCTCTAGGTGATGGAAGCTATGACCTTTTACTGTGCTCTCCCTGCCTATATTTGCTCAGTCCTTGTCACGGAAGGGCAGCATGCTAATACATCCATCTACTTTTCCAGTAGGTGGCGCCCTCCCCGCTCCATCCGCACAATCTTTCCATTAACAGCCTGCCTGCAAACTCTTACCCAATTAATTTCTCTGGCAAATAAAACAGCTGAAAGCCATGTCTTTTTGAAGTTTGGGGGTAACCTTAGGGTGTCTGTAAGAGAGAGATAAAAAGTTGACCCCTTTTCTTTTGTGTCAAAATTTAGTGTATACTCTAATCCTGCCCTTATTTTTATACATGAATTTAGTATGAAGACAGGATTCTGTTCATAACATCGCAAATATTTCCGGAACACTAAAATTGCTAAAATTTGTCTCCTTCTTAAAGTTGTTTTATTTGAATTTACACCAACCGTTTCTCTGAGGGGCATGGTGGTGTAATGGCTGATAGTGCTAGAATTAGACTTCCCAGAGTGAAAAATCCCATCTTTCCCAAACTAAGAATTTTGAAATTTGGGGCAAATTGTTCAAGAGACAATTTTTCTCATCTATAAAATAGGGCTGATGATTAAATGTAATCTATTTGAATCCACATGAATCCACATGAATAAATGGATTAATAGGAATAAAGCACTGAGCACAGTACCTGGCATATAATAAGATAACATAAATAACATTAATAATAAATGTTAGCTATCAAATGTTAGCTATCATCAGCAAATATTTAATATTGGTTTTACATGTACATTTACATCCTGTCCTTAGCACCCAACTTCAAGATCCTCAAGGGAGGGGATCATATCTCTTCCATCGGACTGGCTTATTCCCAGACTGTCTTCTCTGTTCTCCCAGACACCTTGCCCAGGGTTCTGCAATTGACATGAAGAGCTGGGAACATGTCCTTTCGTTCCAACTAATAGCTGTCAAAATTCCTCTACCTCCTGACTTAGATTCCTAGCCCTGAAGTCCTACAGCCCCCACTTTCCACAATTAAAGATTCACTGTCTGTCCCAGAATCTGATTTCATTATATTTAAAACTCTGATATGATTCTTGGGATAGTTTGCTTTATTCAGTTTATGGGGAGGAAGAGGGGGGAGAAACCATTGAATCACAGTCAGTGACAGTACCGGGAGCTCAGAGCATGTCTGTTTCCTGCCTGGCTCCTATGTGTATCTGGGTTGTGCATTTCACTAATTCTGCCCTTTCACTGATGAGTAATTACAGCTTAGGGTGGTCAAATTAGGCCCAAGTTTGCCTCACTGAAAGTGAGGAAGCTAGGACTGGAGCTCTGGTCTATTTTATTTCCAAAGTCCACGCTCTTCATGCTCCATCAACCCTAACAAAGGAGATTTATATATATATTTAAAATATTTTATTTAGGGGCGTCTGGGTGGCTCAGTGGATTAGGCCTCTGCTTTCCGCTGGGGTCATGATCCCAGGGTCCTGAGATCGAGCCCAGCATCGGGCTCTCTGCTTTCTCTCTCTGCCTGCCTCTCTGCCTACTTGTGATCTCTGTCAAATAAATAAATATAATCTTTTTTTAAATTTTTATTTATTTATTTATTTGTCAGAGAGAGAGAGAGCGAGCGAGCACAAGCTGCAGAGGGAGAAGCAGGGTCCCCGCTAAGCAAGGAACCCGATGTGGAGTTCCTGGGACTCCATCCCAGGGCCCTGGGATCATGACCTGAGTCAAGGCAGATGCTTAACAGAGCCCCCCAGGCGTCCCCACAGAGGAGGTTTATACAGACTACAAATATCATTCAGAGCAGAGGCTCATGGAGAGAGGTATCGTAAGAAGTCCCGCGTTTAGGAGTCTGGTAGCTAGAGCCCTTGCGGAGGGTCCAGCTGCCCGCATACCACTTCAGGTCCCTTCTTTGGACCTCAATAACTCATACGTAAAATGAGGAGGACCAGGCCTCCTTTGCAAGGTTATTTAGAAGATCCGAAGAGATGTTTGGGAACCCCTTGGTCCTCGACCTCTCTAAGGGATTGCTAGCCCAGCAGCAAGGAAGAGGGCTGGCAAATTTGAGCTACTGCTAAAGGAAGATCAAGAGGGACTCATTGGAACCAGACCTGAGAACTTGAACTATTGGAGTGAAAGCATGAAGAAGGGTTGGCTGAGCTTGGTCGTCCCAGGTTGAAGGGTGAGATGTGCACGGTTCGAAGGCACTAGAGGACAATCTGAAATGCTTTTTATTTCTAAGTATTTGGAATTCTAGCGCGGGTTGGTTGGATTTCTCAGTGCTCGGCGTTCTACCCAGCACCTTCCTGCGCCTCCGCCCTTCCCCCCGGCCTGCGCCCCTCGCCCTGCGCCCGCGGGCCCCGCCCCAGGCCCCTCCCGTCCCGGGTCCCGGGCCCGCCCTCCCTCCTTCCCCCGGCCGGGCTCGGCGCGCAGGGCTCCGGGGCTGAGAGCCTCGCCCCCGCCTCGCCGCCGGCCGCTGCCCAGGATAGCCGCGCGCCTGCGGACCCGCGCCCGCGGACTCCTCGCGCGGAGCCACACGTGAGTCCCGGCAGGTCGCCGCCCCGGCGGTGGCAGCGGCGACCAGCCCCGCGGCTGTAGGGCCGGAGTGAGGGGCCGAGGAGCGCCTGTCGGCTCGTCCGGTTTGCTTTGAAACCGAAAGCGCCGCGGCGGCGCGAGCCCCGCACCCTTCTCCCCGCGCCCGACGCCGGGCTGCTGGGGCCCCGGGCCCGGACACCCGCCCCTCCCGCCCCGCTCGCGTTCAGCGAGTGCCGCGACCCGCGCTCAGACTCGCGCGGGGAGGGCGCGGGCGGTGGGCGCGAGGCGGACGGGCTGGGGTAGCCCGCGGGGCAGGTGGCCGCCGCCGCGGGCGAGGGGGTGCGGAGGCGGGTGTGGGAGACAGCTGGGCTCGGCGGCTCGGAGCGGGTTTTCTAAGCAGGGGAAGGCTGTGTGGTGTGGACGCAACTGGGGGCCCCGAGCTGGGGAGCTGCTCCAGAGCGCGCCTAGGTATCGGGGGGACCGGGTTCAGGTCGGGGGGCGCAGGGCGGGTTTCAGGTGAGCCGGGTGCGTACGCTCTGCAAATCCCGCGCGCCCCCTGCGTGCCCTTGGGCACCCCCTCCACCTCTGCAGGACTTCTCCGAGCGGAGCCCTCCGGAATGGAACCGGAATAGGAGAATGAATGGAAACCTCCGCAAACTGTTCGGTTGGGCGTGCTCAGTTAGACACACAGCACAGCACGAGACGAACCCGACGCTGCACACGCAGACCCTCAGCTGAGCGCGGAGGGGTCTTGGAGGAAACCAAGGTTCGGGGAGGTGAAGTGCGTGGCCAGGGACACCCAGAGAATTGGTGATATCTGGGTTTTCCAGACCAGATTGCCTCCCCCTTGGTCCTGCCCTGCAGGGTTTTGGCAATTGTGAGACTTTTCAGTGAATCCTGGGGCCACAGTCTTGTGGTTCACCCTGCTGCTCCGCTCTGCCGCTGCCTCCTTTCTCGGCGGGTTCTGCCCCCTCCTGCAGAGTTTCCATATTTGGCTATTTCAGATTTACTTTCTCCTAACTCAAGTTATCTGGCTGGGGTTGCAGGGCGGCTCCGGGCGAGCGCTGATGTAGGTGGAGGGAGGCGTGGCTCCCCGCCCCGGCCGGGCCTGCAGCCCCACCCTTTTCAGCCCCGGGCTCTGACCCGTCTTCTGTGAGCACAGGGATCTCGTAACCAATTTAATTCAGAAAATATTTACTGGGCACAGGTGCTGTGTGGCTGGGGCCCGTGGAATACGGTTTCTTCCTCCAGGGGCGTTTGCATTTGAAAAGGGCCCTGGAAGACCAAATGCAAACACAGTAGAGCATGCTTGTCAGTGCCTGTGAGGGAGTTTTAGGCCGGGAAAGGCCAGGTCGGACCTCCCAGATCCGGAGTGCTGCGGGGGCCGCTGTGCCCTTCTCACTTGGCGGATGGGAGCGTGTTAGCTCTGTGGCTGGTTTGGGTGAAAACCACAGCTGAACTCTCTCATCCCGCAGTTTTCCAGTTTGCACAGGACAGACAGACACTGCCGCGGGAAAGATGGATGTGAGATGCAAGCAGAAAGTCGCCAGCCCCTGTAGACTCTTTCTTGGTTTTATTGTTGTTTTGTTTTGAACTCTGCGGAGTGGATTGGCCCTCATCCTGGAACCTCCCTCCCCTAGTCCTAGACAGAAGCAGAAGAAAGTCTCCTATCTGAGCCAGCCTCTGGATGTCCTGCTGGGGGGGTGGTGATGGAGGAGTTGATTTTCTCAAGTCCTCTGGGCTGCGGGCTGAGGCAAGGGGAGTAGGATGGACAGCGTGTCCATCTGTCAGCAAGCCATCCCCTGAGTTCCCACTGGCCATGGGTGGCAGGGCAGTGGGAAGAAGAGGGAAAGGAGAGGAGGCTCCATCCACTGAAAGTACCAAGTGCAGTAAGTGGGCTATTTCAGTGGGGGTGGGGGCGTGATGTGCAGAGCGAGGGAGCTGGGTGCCTCTGAGTCAGTCCTCTTAGGCTAGCCGTGGGAAAGGCTCGTCGGCGTTTAGACAAGCAGCCCTTCTGTGATTATCTCAGCTTCACTGCGGAGGACCCTGAAGAAAAGTAAGTCCCTGTTTATGAAACTCTTTGCTTTTTAAAGCGTTTTCTCATCACTGTTCTCATTTGTCCTCCATGGTATCCTAGCGAGTCAGGCCAAAGCAGGATTATTGTCTACATCTCCCAGATGGTGAGGATAAAGCATGGTGTGTAGTAGACCTTGAGGCTCCCGGGCTGGGCCTGGTGTCTGGCTCCAGGCCCCTCCCCCTCCCGGTTTCTCAGAGAGCGAAACCTGCCTGCCTCCTCCTTGGCCAGACTTTGATCATGCACGTCTGGTCTGTTCCCACCGACGTGGAGCAGGTTCTGGAGACCCTTCCCTGGCCAGCGTGTGAACAGACGGCCGCTCTGCCCAGCTGAGTGAACTGGAGGCAAGACCTGTGTCTCTTCTTGTTTGTATTCTGGAGTCTGGTGTACAAGAGACCTAAACAGATGTCTGCGTCCAGTGCATCTGAGATGTGTCTCCCTTGGGCTCGGGGCTGGTAGGGGCTGATAGCTGGGGAGCAGGTGCTGGGTGGGGCCCTAGAGAAGATGAGCTGCCTGCGGCAATCGCTTAGATCCCAGAAATCCGAAGAGCCCTGGGCAATTTGAAAATAGCCTCTCTTACCTGGTTAACCTCTCCCTGCTTCCCTGAGAGAAGGGAGAGGCCGGGGCTGTTCCTTCCACTTAGCTGGCTTCAAGCTGGGGCTCAGAAGGGACGGGAACGATCTCACAGAATGTAGGCACCAGCCAGGACCCAGCCCAAGTCCTTGAACTCTAAGTCCTGTGCTCTTCTGTTGTTTTAGCTAGAGGAAGTCAGGGTTCCGGATGGGAGGAGCGGGAGGGAACCTGAAAGGCATTCATCAAAGGCGACCTGATGCCTTCGTCCCTGTACTGCGGTCTTTAAGAGCTAATAGACCAAGGGAAGGGGAAACAGTGGCACACGCTGTCTCTTAAGAGCTTTTTCTGCCCAGATGGTAGCTTTTACTGAGGGCTCCTGGGGCAGGAGTCATCATCGCAGCCAAGCTGTGTGGGTGTCTGCGTGCGTGTGTTGGGGCAGAGAACATGTCCCAGGGGCAGAAGTGATCCCCAGGGCGGGAGGCTTCCTGCCCTGGCTGAGGCCAGGGTCCGGCCCCATGGAGTTTGTTGCTTTGCCCCGAGGAAAGCTTTATTTGGAGGGTCAGACAGCCGTGGATCCATGTGGCCCCCCGCAGGCCCTGTCTTGTGAGGAAGTGGACTCGAGGACCAGAGAGGAAATAAAAGTGAAAATACTCACTAGTCCCGACAGAAAAATTCAAAATCCATTTGCAGGGACAGTGATGAGTCTGCCCGTTGTTATCAGGAGCGGGTGGGGGGTGCGTGCCAGGATAGGGCAGTAGCAAGAGGGAGGCTATCGGTGTGTCCCTGCAGGGTCTGTGGGGGGCGCCCCTCCCAGGGGGTGTGAGCAGGGAAGGGGGACCCGGCTCACTTTCAGCAGTTCCCCACACCTCATGGCTGGACCCACGCTCCACAGCTTCTCTGCTCGCCAGTTCAGAACATCCCTGGGATTTCCCCCATGGCCTGTTTTCTCTCAGGGAAAAGGTACTCTCCTGACTCACGGGAGAACACCTTCTCCACCTACACCGCCAATTCACCCCTCTCCTCCCTCTGCCAGGTTCCCTCCCTTGTTCCCTGACCACTCACTCCTTCCTCTGCCCCACTAGCTTAGCCTCTGTTAAACAGGAAAACCCCGTGTTTATGCACCCCCTGTTCTCTCCCTTTCACGGAGAAGCTTCTGGAATGGGCAGCCCGTCTTTGCACTTAGGCTGTATTCCTCCCTCAGCGCCGAGCACCTGCCCTGCCGCTCAGATTGCCCGAAGGGTTCTGGGGCTGGTAATCCTCAGTTGCCAGCCTGCTCTGCAGCTGTTGCCCATCTCCTCGGAGGGGCCCCCCGTCCCCACCAATGCCTCCGCCTTCACCCTGAGCTTCTCATCTTCCTTCAGCCCTGCAGATGCCGGTATGAGGCTCTGGCTGTGCCCTCCGGTTGAGCCTCTATCCCCTGCGCTCTTCTCCCTAGAGCCCTCCGGGCCTCCCAAGGCTTAAACCAACACCCTTAAGGAAAGCTTTCTGTCTCTCCCCCAGCTCTTTTACTGGCGGCTTGATTTGTGACACACAAAATCTTCACCATGATGTTTCGGGAGGCCCTCTCCCACCTGCTGTGTAGTGGAAATAGTGTGGACTTTCAAAAGCTGGGAGCTCTGAGTTCAAATCTGCATTTATGGCTTGCTGGTTGTAGTTGTGTGATCTGGGCACGTTGGCCAACTTCCAGGAGCCTCTGTGTTTCCTCAGAGACTGTAGGGTCACTCACTTGAGGCTGGTGAAAGGATTCAATGAGCCAGTATGTACACAGAGCCTGGTGTCTGGTTGGGTGCTCAGTAAAGCTGGTTTTCTTCTTCCGTGTGTGGGAGCGCAGTAGGGAGTTGTGGGGTCTCTGGGGAGGTGCACAATGTGTGTCTAGCCTAAAGGCATTCAAATTTAAGTTAAAAACAGACAAACAAAAGAACTGCCAAGTGCCAGGGCAGACCATCATTTAAAGTAGCCTGGTGCTGTCACTTTGCAAGCTCTACACCTGGCAGACCTCAGTCTCCAGGGGCAGGTGAGCTGGGACAGGGCAGGGCACCGTGGGGAGAAGCCGGGACAAGCCCTTGGCAGGCAGAGGGCAGAGAGGAGGGCAGATAGCAGCAGATAATGGAGACCCGGCCCCAGGGAGTAGGTTTCAGGGGCAGGATTCCAGTCTTTAGACTAATCTGTGGGCAGAGCAGCTGCCACCTCGGAGGGAAAATAGTGCTGGGTAGGGAGGTGAACCAGGGACCCCGCAGACGACATAGAATGGATTTGGAAAGCAAAAATAGAGCCACTGGCTTGATTACCAGGAGTAGAGCTGTTCCTTCAGTGGGGTCTAGCTATTCAATCAGAGCGGAGTGTGGAGTGAAGTTGATGGGTTCTGGCTGTCAGTCCAAGCTCGTCCCAACCCCCCAACTGGGAGGGGGTTGGAACAGTCAATCTGTGTGCTGAGCCTTCCTTTAGAGGAACCCTTGGAGCCAAGGTAAAGCCAAATACTCATGAAAGTGCCACTTCTGCCTTCCTGACTTGAAGATTCTGAGGAAGAGGCCGGACAGACACCTGTGATGCGCCCTGGGAGAACTCACCATGCTTCCCTGGGTTCCAGGCAAATAAGTTAACAGAGAGGGAAGACTTCAGTGTTACGGAAAGTCGCAGAATCGAAGTGATTCAACAACGGGGTGGGGTTATGCCAGGAAGCCCTCCGAAGGCATGAGGAGAAGTGGGCAGGAAGGGTGGGAGGGGGTGTTGGACTGTGGGCAAACGCATTTCAAATGGGAATAAAGGAAGGAGGGAACAGTTGCCCTTGGTGGATGGGAAATAGATTATTCTGGAGCACACCGACTTCCTCATATTGAGGTTTTATTTGAAAAGCCGGTAATTTGGGATGTTGCTCAACGGCTCAGTGGCACTTCTGGAGATCTTTTAGAGAATGTCTGACCCCGTGGATATTAGCTGTGGACAGCCAGATGCTAAATTCTTTTGAGCCTTCCTTGACAGTAATTCCAGACGTGTGACTTCAAGCATTCACTTCCCTGATACTGGATCCTTCCAACAAGCATGACTTCTCTAGGGCCTGTGTCTTCTGCCGCGCAGCCTAAATGCTTGGTCCTCTCAACGGCAGTTCTGCTTGGCTTTGTTAAAGGGCTATAGAGTCTTTTCGATCTGATGTATCTGTTCCTCTCTTCACATCCTTTCTTCTGCCTAGAGTGCCTCCTGTTTTAATCTACTAATTCCTGCCCTTCACCCTTTTCAAAGAAAACGCAAATACATCTCTTGTTGGGAATGCTTCCCCAAGACCACACCCAGGTTCTGCCATATTCTCTGAGGACTCACAGGAGTCAGCATAGGGTCATACAGCTACGATTCGTTACAGTGGAAGGATGTAAAGCAAAACTGGCAAAGGAAAAAGGCGCATGGGGAGAAGTCCGGAGGAAGCCAGGCGCAAGCTCCAAGAGTCCCTCCCACCAGCGACATCATACAGGATCCTGTAGACTTGTGACCATGCGTCAGATGTTGTCTACCAGAGAGGCTCATCAGACGCCCAGTGCCCAGGGTTTTTACTGAGGTCTGGTCATGTAGGCATCCCCTGCCTAACTTATACCAAAATTCCAGACTTCCAGAAGAAAAACAGGTGGTCCGCAACAACCACATTGTTTGTGAAAACAGTTTGGGCACCGTGCACCACCCGAATCAGTTAGGAGAACCTGCCACAAATCTGCCCTCCAAGATGTTAACCAAGGGCCATCCTTAGAAGCAGAACTTTCTCCGGACGGCAGTCTCAAGCCTGCTATGTTACCTCTTTTCTGCATGGCTTCCCTGCACGATTCCATGCATCCGTGCCTAGCTGCGGAGAAAATCTCTCTAGATACAAGCTAAGAGACTTAGGACCGGCCCAGCATGGCCACCTACCACTAGTGAGCCTTTGAACCCATTTTTTCCCCTCATTCGGAAGAGGGGAATTATAATTCTTCTTTGTAGGCCTCAAGGGTGACTGTGAGGACCAAAGAGATGACATAGTGGATACTCCTCTTGTCCCTCTTAGTTGAGCTCCCACTGTATGTCAGCCGCCGGGTGAGCCTATGGGAGCACAGAGTGAAGCGTGGTGTCTGTGGCTTTGAGAGGAGACCAGCCCGAGATTAAGCCAGCACTTACCACTCATGTTACCTTGCACCCGTTTCTATAATCCTAATTGGTAGAATAATAAGTGAATAAATAATAAATAATAGGTGAATAAATAGTGAATAATAAGTCTAGTGCCCATACCTCACTGGGTTGCTGTGCAAAGTGGGAACAACTCACGTAAGCTTCTCGCACTTTGTAGGCACCCAAAGTGGCAGGTCTCCATTCACCCAGATATCTGAGTGCTTGCTCTGGGCCGGCACCTTAACAACCCCCGACCCCTGCCCTGCCTTCCGTTTGCTGGTGCGGATTAGTATTGAAGGAGGAGGAGGGACCTAACCTGGCTGAGGAGGCAAGTGAAGTCCTCCCTGAGTCTGAGATGCTTAAGCTGGGCCTCAGGGGTGGTTCGCTGTGTGAGCGGGAGATGAGGGGAGACCAAAGCTTGCGCAGAGGGAGGGCAGCCTGCGGGGTGAAGGCTGTGTGGGGGGGGCAGGTTTGCCTCTTGTGTGAAGAATGGCAAGGAGGAGGCCAGGGAGGGTGAAGAGTGAGGGGTGGGCAGGAAGGGGCTCTCAGGGGACACTGGGGGTGTGGGCAGGACCGCTGCCGCATGTGTCAGGGCTTGGGGACATGCAGAGGATTGGGAGGCGCTGAAAAGATTGTGCAAGTCATGCACTTGGTGTTCTTAGAAGCTCAGTTAGGCTCGGTGTGAAGAATGCTCTGGAGGAGCGCGTGGGTGAGGCAGACCAGTTGTAGGAGGCTGTGTGGTGGGCCCAGTCAGTGGGGGCGCCGGCTTGAATCAGGGTGTTGGTCGCGCAGGGTGGGGTGGAGAGAAGGAGGTGGCATGTACCCACGTACCTGTCAGGTACCCTCAGGGGGCGTCCGTGATTGACAGGATGGGGGCCGGGGTGGGGAAGGGGGAAGGCATTGACCGGGTGATGCCAGTCGTCTGGCGACAGCAGGAAAATGGAGAGGGGGTCTTCACAACGAGGCAGCTCTGGAGAGAGAGCAAGTCAGGGGAGGGAAGGCGTTGGTTTCGGAGCGCCTGCAAGATGGGTGGAAGGAGGCACAGGGTAGGCAGCCTGGACGTGAGTCTAGACAGCAGAGGAGGTCCAGGGTGACAAGAGAGAGACGGTTGGGAGCTGTTAGTTCATACGTTATCTCTGGTGCTGGACGGTGTGGTTTCAGGGAAGCTAAAGGGAGAGTATGTGTTGGGAGAGGGTTTGGGGCGTAACAATGTCAGATGTTGCTGAGAAGCCAGGTCAGATGAAGACTGAAAATGGACCATTGGCTGTCACTGCTCTGGGTGGCTTGGTGAGGATGTGAGCCGGGCTGGGGTGGGCTGAGGATTGGAGAGAAGCGAGGCCAGTGGAGACGTCCCTCCACTGGGTGTGGGTGATGGTGAACGAAGAAGTTTGGCCTTGAGAGGAAGGAGAGAGCTCGAACTTTCGAGAAATATGAGAGAGAGGGTTTTTAGTGTTGCTTTGATCTCTGGAGAGACCTGTGTGAGAGCTGATGGAAGGAGCCAGCTGACAGGGAGAGGTTGGCGATGGAGAAGGCAGGGTGGGAGACAGTGGATGTCAAGTCTAGTCCCCCCGAGAAGGCAGGAGTTCAGGACAGGTGGAGAGGTTGGCCTAATTCAGAGGTTGCCTCTAATACACCCTGGGAGGGGGAGGGCAGAGCAGGGCACCCCTCATTTCCCCATGCAGGGAGACGTGCAGGTCTGGTGGCAGGAAGTGGAGGTCGTTCTGGTCGGAAGACTTCTGTTTTTTTTCTGTGCAGTAGGAAGTGAAGTTTCTGGGTTGCTGGGGGAGGGGTGGGCGGTGGGGGGCGTGGTCAAGGTTTGTGGAGAAGAGAAAGGTTTGAAATAGATACTGAAAAGAGGAGAATGAGCTGAAAAGGAAGAACTGGCCTCAAACTCTGTTACCTGTCAGCATGGTGAAGCTTCCCGAAAAAGACCCTGGCAGATATGATGTCGGCTCTCTAGCACCTCGTGAGGTTCTTGAATGAGGGCCCCATACGTGTTTATTGATGGAAAGGTCGGCCTGTCTACCTCTTTTTTTTTTTTTTTAAAGATTTTATTTATTTACTTGAGAGAGAGACAGTGAGAGAGAGCATGAACAAGGAGAAGGTCAGAGAGAGAAGCAGACTCCCCATGGAGCTGGGAGCCCGATGCGGGACTCGATCCCGGGACTCCAGGATCATGACCTGAGCCGAAGGCAGTCGTCCAACCAACTGAGCCACCCAGGCGTCCCCGGCCTGTCTACCTTTAAAAATCCTTTCTGGCATCTTCCCCACCTTGCCCCCGTGCCACCTCCCCAGGGGCTAGCTCCTATTACTAGGGGTGAGGAGTGAGGCTCAAACTCGGCTTTTCCAGCCCCATCTGGCGGAACCCTCCCCTCCTGACCCTGACTCCCCCTCCCCAAGTCAGCCAGCACCAGCCAGCGTGGCCATGTCTATCTGGAACTGGTGGGACGTCAGGACTTAGAGTTGAGATGAGATGGTTCAGGCACCAGAAAGCAGGGTGGGTGGGCCATGAAGCTTTCCGTAAGGCAGCCATTCAGTCTTTCCGTTCGTGTCTGTGGTGTACCTGTCACTGCACCGTTCCAAGTGTCGGGGCCTCAGCAAACCAAAGAAGCCCCTCTGTCCCCGGCGGGGTGTGTGTTCCGGCCGGGGAGGCTCGGCGGTAAAGAAGTGAACCCATACCACGCCTGATGGTGGTGAACGCTTTGGAGAAAAATCCCTCAGGGGAAGGGGGTGTGTAGTCAGGGAGGTGGTGTTTCCAGGTGGGGCGCTCTGCGAAGGCCTCCCTTGTGAGGCAGCATTTGAGCAGATAGCTGAAGTGTGGGGACAAGCCATTCCAGCCTCAAGGGGACAGACAGCAAGTCAGGGCTCTCGCAGCAGTCAAGAAGAAGCACGGCCAGCGTGGCTAGAAAGTGTGGACAGGAGGAGAGCGCTGGAAAATGAGGACAGGCCCGATCGTGCAGGCCTCGAAGACCACTAGCTTTACCCCTGAGAGCAGAGGGGTGGCACATCTGACTTCTGTATTTCAACAGATGGCTTGGCTGCTGGTGTGTGACTGGGCTCCACAGGGAAGGGCAGAGGCAGGAGGCCAGCTGAGAGACCCGTGCTGCTTCCGGTGGGGAGATGAGGTCGGCTTGGAGCAGAGGAGTTGTGCCAAAAGTAGGGAACAGCCGTTTGAGATGTTTAGGAGAAGAGCCGGGAGGAAGAAGAGCTCTGTTGTGGGGGGCAGGGTAGGAAGAGTCAAGGGTGATCCCAAAGTTTGGGTCCAAGCAGTAGGGTGATGGGTGGCGCCCTTTCCCTGGGGTGGAGGAAGGCTGGGGAGGAGCAGGTGGGGGGGGTGCTTGGTTGTGTTACTACTGAGGGGTCTGGTGAGTAAACAAGGAGGTGTGGGCCAGGCGGCTGGGATAAGGAGAGGTCCAGATTGCAGACAGAAAGCGGGGCGCTGTCAGCCTCAGATGCCATCCAAGGCGGGAGCTAAGATGAGCTCAGCTGGAGAAGGAATGTGGAGAGAAGAGCACCAGCCTGGGTCCTCGGAGCCGTGGGGAAATGAAGAGCAGCCAGTGGGGGGGAGGGGAATGGTCTAGAGGCTGGCCCAGCGGTCCAGCTCCGTGCGTCTCACATGACGACCTGCTGTAGACTGTACCCAGAAACTTGTTTCGTAAGCTGACTTCTAGCTGCTACTGAGAGATCCCATTCTGAAGTACATTATAGGCCAGGCCAAAGTATTGCAACAAGTAGGCTCCCCAAACAGGTCTGTTTCTCTGGGGGAAGGCGCCCAGGCCGGCATCTCTAGCCTGTTCCACTCTTCACTCACACTCTTCAGGCAAATGCTTGTTGGACTTGGTATGGTCCCCACTGGGACTGACGTGTCTGGGAGACCGGAACTATCTGGTCACTTGGGGTCCCTCCCCCACTGTAGAGTGAGGCAGGGGCCTCTGCACACAGCAGGCGCTGTATAAATGCTGACCGGGCGTGAAGGATGGACACGTGTGGATATTAAGTAGCTCCTTTATGTCTGGGGCACTGTGTGCTAGTAATTTACGTGATTCAACACATTTAATCCCAACTCCAAGCTTTAGGTACTATGATTGTCCCATTTGCCAGATGAGGAAGAGAGGACCCAGGTAAGTGGGTGGCAGAAGGAACTGAACCCTACGGTCTGATTCCAGAGCTGGTCTCTAGGCTGTGCTGCCTCTCACCCAGATCTCTCTCCGTGTCGGGTGGAATGGGGTGAATTTCCCTCTGACCATGACACAGAGCCGAGAGCACTGGACTCGGAGTCCGGGAGCCTGGACTGACATCCTGCTCCGCCACATGCTAGCTATGCGGTGTGCGCAAGTGGCTTCACGGCGTGGGCCCCAGGTACAGACTCCATCAGCACGGTGACGCTGGTAACGTTGCCACAGGGTTAGTGCAAGGACTGGGTGTGATGCTGTGTGTGAACCTACAAACTGCTAAGTACTAGTGTGTGTGATTGGTAGTGTTAGTGTTATTATCTTGAAAATTCAAACCGTGGAACCTCCAAGATTATCCAAAAAAGTTGCCAGAGAGGTATAGATCGTAGGAAAACCCAAATAGACCTGGTTCCCACCAAAATAATTCCTTGGTACGCTTTTTAATTTACTGATGTTTTATTCTTTTTAAAAAAGATTTTATTTCTTTATTTGACACACAGAAAGAGAGATTGCAAACAGGAGTGCGGGGGCGCAGAGGAAGGGGAGACGCAGGCTCCTGGCCAAGCAGGGAGCCCGATGCGGGGCTCCATCCCAGGACCCTGGGATCATGCCCTGAGCTGAAGGCAGACGCTTAACTGACTGAACCACAGGCACCCAAATTACTGATGTTTCTGCTTGAGATTTGGTTTGATGAGTGTCACTGTGTTTCCAAAGCTGTGACACATTAGCTTGCTGATCTCTTAAGCCCTTGTACAACTGACTGGGAAGAAGCCATTCTTTCCAATTCTTTCTCTTTCTCTCTTGCCCCTCCCCATCCCCCATGGGCTTGCTTCCATCTCTCCCTCTTTTGCTGTCTTGATCCCAAGAACCCAATGTCCAGGGTTGTGTGAGGGGCTAGAAGGTTCCATGAGCAGGACTCAAGGACGCCTGCCCTTGTGTGGGCTGGGCATCTGGGCTACACCTGGAGTAGTAGACCTCAGGAAGCTTCTAGGTTATATGGCCACAGTACAGAGCCGGCATGAGAGGGCCACCTGTGGTCCCATCTGCTTTCTCCCTGGGCCTGGGTGGGAGCTGGTCTCCCACTGGTTGGAAGAGGGTAGCTCCGTCTGCCCCTTGCAGAACATCGACTCCTGCCCCAGCCCCAGCCTCTCGGGGCTCTGAGGCAGCCGGTAGTGTTCACACGTCTGTGGTCTGCTTTGGAGACGTGACCTGGCCCAGAGGAACCTATGCATGAGCTGGTATGAGAGATGAGGCATGGCTAGAGTGATGTTGGCCTTTGGTAGCTAAAAGTCGCCAAAAGGTCAAGCCAAGCCTTCTGAATCCACCTTGGCACGTCTGTTGGGTACCCTGTCTAGGGAGCTCTTGGGTCTCTCCCCTTTCCCCAGAGCATGCGTAGCCCGTGAATGATGGGGCCGGGCAGAGGCTTCTGAATTCCAAGCCGGATCTCAGCGTCTCAGCCATTGTCTGTTGACTCTGTCTCCAAACTGCCACGTGGCTCTGCTTGCCGGGCCCCTGGAATCTCCGTCTCCCCATGCATGTGAGGGGATAGGATGGTCAGGAAGGGAGAGGCCGAGAAAATCCTAAGGCTCAGCTGATGCCCCAGGCCATGGTGAAGTAGGGATCCCCACCCACATTTGGGAAGAAGTCCGGTTGGGACGAGGTGGCCTTTCCCATGAGGAGAGGTGGGAATTTGGCGAGGATGGGGGACAGAGGCTGACCCAACCTCAGGGGAGTCCCACAGGGAGCCCTGCAGTAGTGTGGCCAGGGGTGGGAGAAGGCCACACAGCACAGTGTCCCCAGGACCAACAGATCAGGGGGTTTCAAGGAGGAAGTACTTAATGCCACATAAAGGGCAGCAGGGTGCAATTTAGGACAGTCTCATTGGTGAGTCTGATTGTGTGATTACAGTTTAGGTCATCGAACTAATATAATATGCATTTCCCAAGCCCTTGGGCAGCCCCCCCCACAACGCCCACCCATCACCCAGATGATTCAGGGCCCCCTGGCTTGTTCAAGGGCAGGGTTCAGAGACCTGGGAGAACAGGCCAGGCTGCAGGGGAAGCCTAGGAGGGACCCAGGACTGCAGGCCCTGCTCTGGAGCCGGCAATGGAAGGGTGTGTGTGTGGGGGGGGGTGGCGGGAGCAGGTGCTGCTGGGCTGAAGCCTCCTGCCCCCGCTAGGGTGGGGTGCGGGTGGGGGCGTGAGGAATCTGGGCTCTCCATGCTGCCTTCCCCGTCAGTGTCTGCGTACAGTAGGTCCTCAGCAAAGGAATGATTGACAAAAAGTGATTGAATGAATAAACCTTTAGTGGGAGATAGTCCTGTGGAACTGTGAATTCAGAATAACGCATTGGGTGAAGTGAGGAGTAGAACGTGTGGAGGAGGGGCTAGAGACATGAGAAAGGCAGCTCCGGGTGGAGGAAGAGCAGTCGCTGAGTCAAGGGTCCCGATGGGGTGGGGGGTGCTGCACCCGTGCAGGGGAGGTGCGGCTTCTGCACGTGAGTGACAGTGCGTCCCCGTGAGTGAGGAGCTGGGCCCACCCACAGGGTGTGATGTGACTCGAGCCTTCACGGGGTGCCGGCTGTACGGGAGGGGACCGTGGGTGGGCTCTCGGGACTCAGCTCTGCCATCAGAACTGCTGCTGGTCACTGTCACAGGGGCCGGGGGAGGAACACGGGGACGCAGAGAAAGCGAGGGCACGTGCCGCAGAGCGGTGAGCGAGGGAACACTCACGAGCGTGAAAAGACTGGAGGAAAGAAGGGGATCTATTTAGGCAAGTCGCCCTGGGGTGGGGTGGGGCCTGAGGTCATCGTCTCCGAAGGGAAGGGGTGTCTTCAGGCAAAGCGGTGGCTCTCTCCCCGTGCTCCCAGATGACGCCTGACCTCCCTGCCTCTGCCTTCATTCTTCCCCATCTCAGCAGGCACCACCTCCCCCCCGGGGGTGAGGCCCAGTCCTGGAGTCGGCCTCCCGGTCCTCCCAGCCCCGCATACGGTCACTGGACAGCTCCATTTCCCCGCCACCACCAGCGTCCAGGTCTGTGCTCTCTGCCCCACCGCGGCAGCGTCTGCACTCCATCAGCCTCCCCACCGCGCTCCCCCTGCCCCCGGCCCTCCCAGGCCCTTCTCCATGCGGCACCTGCCCTGGTCTTCTTAGGCTCCAGAGCACACACTGCCATTAGTTCCTTAAAATACTCCTGCTGTTTCCCGTGGCTTTGTTCTTAGAATGAACCCGGATTCCTTCCTGCAGGCAGCCCGGCCCATGTGATCTGGCCTCTGCCCCATCGCCTGCTCTTCCTCTTGTCCCTGACATTAGGCCACGCGGGCCTCCTCTGTGTTTCCCAAACATGGCAAGGCCTTTCCCAGAAGCAGTCCTTCCCCTTGCTGTCCGTCCCTCCGCCTGCGGGGTCTGCTCCGCGGGTCCTCACGCTCGCTCCTTCTCATCCTCCCCTGACTGTTCATGTGTCGCCTCCTCCAGAAGGCCTTCCTGTCTGCAGGGGCTGCTTCTGTTTCTTTATCTCAACATCCTGTTGATCTCCTTCAGAGGACTTACCACAGTTTGTTAACTACCTCCTTTGTGGTTACTCCCTTGTCTCCTCTGTTGTAAGCCCCACCGGAGCAGACTTGGACCCTCTCTTCTGTTCTTCCCTGTTCCCCAGAGCCTGATACAGTGCCCCACCGGTCAGACAGTCAGGGTGTCACCAGAGTGGGGGGACCTTGGTAGACGGGCTCTGAGGCAAATGCTAAGTCGTCATCCTCCTCCTCCTCCTCATTCCTGTGTACCACCATTATAAGCTCTTCATGCATACCGGAGTCAGCAAACTTTTTCTGTAAAGAACCAGAAAGTAAATACTTTAGGCTTTGGGCCGTATGGTCTATGGCACAGCTGCTCATCTCAGCTGTGGTAGGAAAAACAACAGCAACAACAACAACAAAACCAACCCTAGATGACAGGTAAAGAAATTAACATAGCTGTGTTCCAATAAAACTTTATTGACAAAAACAAGTGGTGGGCCGGCTGACCCTTGATGTGCAGTATTTTTTTTTTTTAAAGATTTTATTTACCTACCTGTCAGACAGAGATCACAAGTAGGCAGAGAGGCAGGCAGAGAGAGAGGAGGAAGCAGGCTCTCCGCTGAGCAGAGAGCCCGACGCAGGGCTCGATCCTAGGACCCTGGGATCATGACCTGAGCCGAAGGCAGAGGCTTCAACCCACTGAGCCACCCAGGCGCCCCTTGATGTGCAGTATTAACTTATTTGTTCTTCAAAGATTCTCTAAGGTAACTACTATTATCATTATCATTATTTTCTAGATGAAGAAACTGAGATGCATAGAGACTGAGTAACTTGTCTGAGATCATGCCGCTGTTCAGGGATGGAATGGGGATTTGTGCCCAGGCAGGTTGACTGCAGAGCCCACGCCAGTGGCCAGCATCCCACACTGCCTCTTGGCAGACTTTGAAGAAACAGAGAGGAACCCCAGCACCTCTTTATTCCCTAAGGGCCTTCACTGCTACTGGACATGGGAAATCTCCAAGTTTCCTCATTTAGCAACCTGGGGACGCTAATGATGTATCCGTCATCTGGTTGCTGTCAGGATTAAAACGAGACCCTGCACGTAAATCGGCGGACTCTGAGCCTAGACAGGTTCGCTGAGTGTAAGCCTGACCCTTATCCAATTCCAACGCTTCCTTCCAGTCACATCTTTTTTTTTTTTTTTCCTCCATTTGCATCTTTTCATTTTGCCCCTCGCCGTCTGTCTGTCTGCCTCGTTCAGATTTGCCCTCGGTTGTCTTCCTGGCCCTCCTTCCAAAGGGAGGTCTCACATTAATCCTAGAATTCCCCTATTTAGTGAACACCGACTGAGCGCTCTGGGCCAGGCATGGGGCTGGCTCTGACGGTCTGGAGACCGTCACAAGGAGCTGAGCCCGGACAGCAGGGAGGACTGGGAAGAGGTCGGACCTGAGGCTGGCGGCTGAGAGACTAGAGTCGAAACTTCCCAAAGAGGAAGCTTTTGTCTGGGAAGATCAGTAGTGTTTTCTCTCTCACTCTTTTTTTTTTTTTTTTTCCCCCTCTTGGTCTTAAGTTCTGAGAGCCAAGCTAAAAGGTCTGCTCCAGCAGAGCCAAGTGGACTTGAGATGGGCTCCGAGGCTTCCGCGTAGGGGAGATTGATGTTAAGGGCACATAGGGGTGGGCACCCCAGGAGGGGCGCAGGGATGCCTGTCAGCCCTAGAACCCTCCTCTCTTCACCAGCAGTGCTTTGCTGCACTCCCAGGAAAATGGAAAAACAGAAGTGTCCTGACAGTTTGGAGAGAAATCACACTTCTCTTCAAAGGAATTAAAATCTTACCCACATCATTCATCCTGTATCCAAGAAAACCCTCTCCTGGGAAAGTGTAAGGAAAAGAAAATACACCCTTACCTCTGCCTCTGCAACACTAAAGCCAGCCAACCAGTGGATAGGCTGTGGGTCATTCGTAGGCTGTCGTCACATATTGTCTGGCTGTCATGGAATGACCTGGTCTCTGTATGGTCTCCGTCCCACATTCCGCCTGATGGAAAATGGCCTCATTACTTCTGCATTTCTCCAAGGCCCTTCCTCTTTGTCTGACCTACATGGCTAAAGGTTAATGAAAATAAAACCAGTTTCTCCCAGAGTTCACACAGTAGTCGTATCATCGTGGTGCTGAAAGCTAGGGAAACGGTAGACAAGAAGAGAAGGTCGAGGGTTGGAGCAGAGGCCTAGCAGTTGTTTTGACGGGTTTCGTCTTCCGAGGAAAGATCTTCCTACGCCGTTGAGGACCGAGGCTTTGGTAACCACGTTTAAGTGCATCTCACTTCTCCCTCATGCCTTGCGGATAACATACTAAATAAAGTGTCGTCTTCCCCTCCTCCTCCTCCTCCTCCTTCTTCTTCTTCTTTTTTTTTTTTCCACTTTCCCGGTAGTAACTGTTCTTCCTAGAAGAGCAGAATCTCAGAATTCAAGGGCCAGGTGCCTGAGAGCAGGAACTGCCTGTACTCCCAGATGGGCACAGATGCCAGAGTCTCCTTGGGTCACTGCATCAGGGATTTGACATTTTCACTTTTCCTCATCACTAACCCCATCTCTCCTCCTTGAATTTCAGCCCAGGAACCTTGGTTGGTTCTCGGCCAAGTCTGGGGAAGAGCCTATTGGCACCTGTGCCCTGTTGCAGTCGGTTCCTTATGCTTCTGGTGAGGCCTGAACAGGGCTGAGAAAGGAGGAGCTTGGCTTCTAGCTGCCCATCCTGGATTGGTGGCTTTCATTGGCCAGTGTAGGGTTGTCGCTCTGTTGCCTATGGCTCAAGGGCCATCCTGGCGCTCCTGGCCAGACTCCGTGTCCCCTCCTTGTCCCCCAGCCCTGTCGGTCCCACCTGTCAGAGAAAGCAGCCTCTCTCCACTCTGCAGCTCCCAGGACCCTCCCTTACGAAGAAGTCGTGGGGGAAGACTAGAAGCCTCTCAAACCCTTCCCAGGCACCTCTGTACACTCATCAGCAGCCCCTGGACCCTAGAAGTCATTAGCAGGAGGAATCTTGGACCTAATAAGGGGTGGAAGGTCACACAGGACTGAATGGTGGTTGCTTTGGGGGAAGCAGCACCAGTTAAATCCCAAGCAGGAAGTAAAGAAGGGCTGTGCTGTAGCCATAGGTCTGAACGGGAAGGACAGACTTCAGTACTGCCTCAAGGGATTTTCCCATTGCTCTCTCTCCGGGATGTCTTCTGTCTCCAGATCTTATTTTCCTGACATAGATCTAATAAACCTCTTATGTCAAATGCCATCACTAAAGTGACAACTTAAATTTTTGCAAAATTAAAAAAAAATTTTTTTTGATGCCTTGGGTAATTTTAAAACAATTATTGGTGCCGCAAAGGAAATGTGGCCATTTCCTAGAAATCCTGTCATTTTTTCGGGAAGAGATGTTAGATGTCAGCTCGTCTGACTCACCTCCATTCCCTTAAGACTGTCCCCAGGGGACCCCAACTTCCATATGTCCCCTACTGCATTCTTGCTTCTTTCTTTCTCTCCTTCATCCTCTCCCACTGGTGCCATCAACTACCCATTCTTCCAAACGAATCTGGGATCCATCCTCCACTGTCCTCTCCTTAAGCCCTTCCACTGAACCCCTTTCTAAATCCCTGGATTTTACCTCAGAGATGCCTCACAAACATGGCTTCTCTTTGCCCCTACCTTAGGTCAGGCCGTTGTCATCCTCCTTCAGTCTGTTGTGTTAGCGTCTTCCCTAAACTCCATGCGTGGGCCTGTCCTATATGTTTAGCATCCCTAAATCATTGAAACCATGAGGTAAAACTTGGAATTCGTGGCTATGGCATGCATTCGGGCTCTTCACATGATGCTCCTCCCCTCTCTCTCCACACTTATATCTCACAGAGACCGTTTTAGTGGTTTCTGACAGGAATTCAGTTATACAGGAATCAGCTTACGCAGGTGATGGCAAAGCTAGGAAGCCGAACAGAAGATTCAGGGTGAGGTAATTCAGAGATGAGACCTGGCGGGAGGCTGCCCGTACCCTCTAGAGCTTAGGTGCTGAGGACCACCCCTGGCCGACCTGGTGGGAGCTAGTCCACAGAGCCAGGGGCCACGGAGGAGACCCAGGCACTGTGGAGATGCTGCCCAACACCAAGGGATGGGAGAGAGATACTCTGGCTTCTCCCTTTCTCCCATCCTCCCTCCCTCGATAGTGTTTCTTGTTGGCTGAATCTAGCCAGCAGCCAGGGAGCCCAGGAAACAGAGTTTGTGGGGGTCCACGTCACCCCACCTCCATGATGCAGACCCAGGCCGGAGAGCCGAGAGTGGATCTGAGAACAAATAGGCAAATGGCTGGCGTGTTCCCTTCATTCCAGTTGAGCCACAGTTAATTATTAACCACTCCAGAATTTTTAGGATATCCTCTTCGAAATTCTTGTATCTCCTTCATCTAGAAAGAAGAAGGGATACCTTCTTCATGAGCAGCTGAGATGTTTTCTTCTCTGTGAGATCAACACAGACAACTCAGAAAGCACTAGCTACCCATCACCTGGGCTCAGACAGGTTTTTTGTGTGTGGTCCTTGCCACCAGGACAGTGTAACGCGTCGTTCTTGTGTCTGATTGCCTCTCCTTGCCCTGGACACCCTCCACGGCAGATGTAATATATCACAGATCTTTGCACTCTTGGGACCCAGTCCACGACCTGTCATGCTGAATCTATGAGGGAGGTGTGGGGGGTGTCATGTTCAAGGTTGCGTAGCTGGTGAGCGGCAGAGCAGGGATGGAGCCCAGGTCTCTGGTCTTGAGACATTTCCACTCTGAAATTTCGCCTGTAGTAACCAGCAGCTCCCAAGAATCAGATCTTGAAAGCTCTGGAGGCCTAGTTCCTGGGCTTATGTCTTATAAAGTATAAGATAATTGGGGCGTCTGGGTGGCTCAGTCAGTTGAGCTTCTAACTCTTGGTTTTCAGCTCAGGTCATGATCTCAGGATTGTAGGATCAGGCTCCGCGCTGGGCAGGGAGTCTGCCTGAGATTCTCTCTCTCCCCCTGCCCACCTCCCACCCCCAATCCTGCACTCACTCTCGCTCTCTCTCAAAGAAATAAATCTTTCCCCAAAACCCCCACAAAGTATAAAATGATTTATAAAAACATTCCGCAGTTTTCCAAACCTTCATTAATCTAAACAAGATGTTTGGGATCCTATGGAAGTAGGGCGGACAGACAGACAAGGATGTACCTTTGTTTTTTAAACTGAAGACTGAAATCTGCTAGATGTGTGTCTTTTTTACGGTAACTAAAACCTAAACTCTTGTTGCCTCAGAATGTTAGACTGTTCATTGTGAGTTCCCCAAAAGTGAATCAGCAGAACCTTGTGAGTAAAGAACTTAAATCCTGACATCCACAGCTTTCCTTTGGAATTCCTAGAAAATTCTCAACGAAAAGTGGCAGCAATTTATGAAGCTAAAAAAATGGTGTTTATAAGAAACTCAATGAGAGTCCTTGGGGAGCATATTGTATGTGATTTTCCCTTGTTTCAGGTATAAGTCAATAACTTTTCAGCAGGAGGACCACATTGTGGGCGACATCAATGGCAGGAATAAGGCACCATTCACTGCAGTGGGCACTGGTAGATACGGAGATATGCAGGCTCTGCTAGTAATTTCCGTGACTTTCTTTTCTTATTTGCAAGAACAGAACTCTTTTTACTCTTCCTGTTTCATAAGCTATTATGCCCAAAGGGAAGAGATTTTAATAAAATGGAGCTCTTATTTATTTCCACTAAATAGCCACCTAGGAATGACAGTGTCCTAGCTGGAAATGTTCAATTAATTAGAGAAATATGTTTGTAGACAAGGAAACAGCGGCCTTTATGGTCGTATTATTGGGACTCTCCCATGTCCATGAGCACATTGAATCGATTACATTTTGGGGGGCCGGGCATGGGCCCAAAGAAGCTTCAGAGAGAGGAGACAGACCCTGCCCAGGGAGAGATCATGTTCATTTCTATATAAGAACACTGTCCTGAAACATCAAAAGTGTATATTATGTAGCAGAACTTAAGTGCTTATTAAAAAAAAAACAACAAAAAACACCTAGGGTGCCTGGGTGGCTCAGTGGGTTAAGCCTCTGCCTTCGGCTCAGGTCATGATATTGGGGTCCTGGGATCCCGCATCAGGCTCTCTGCTAAGCAGGGAGCCTGCTTCCTCCTCTCCCTCTCTCTGCCCACCTCTCTGCCTACTTGTGATCTCGCTCTGTCAAATAAGTAAATAAATTCTTAAAACAACAACAACAACAACACCTAATGAAATAAAAACTCAATTTCATCCAAACAAATACTGGGCAAGACCACAGAGGAGAGCATGAACAGGGTCGTAGATGACTCCTGTGTGCCGCCTCCAGCTGAGCTAGACACAAAGGTGGGAAGAGGGAGGATGGGGCATGGGGTCCCCAGGCCTCCGCAGACCATGCAGCAGGAGTGAGGAGACCATGAGGTCACGCGCGTGCTGGGCGCCATCAGCACAAAAACTGACAAGGCCCCGGCCCGCCCAGCAGACTGATAGGACTGTGGTTCCCAAAGTGGGCTTCTCGAGCCCTGGGGGTGCTGGAGAATGTCTTACCAGGAGAGCAGCTGATGGGCTCTTTCTTAGTTCAGGTATGTTCAGGCACAGAAACTGGCAAATTGTACATATTGGCCTCCCTGAAGCCCTTTCAGGGGGTGTATGGGCGAGACTATTTTCATGCTACTACTAAGCTATCATTTGCCATTTTTATTCTCTTTTCCTGAGCATACAGTGGTGCTTTCCAAAAGCTACCTGATGTGTGATACTGTGACACCTGAACGCAGGAGTATCACATATGAGAACCCGGCTGTCTTCTGTTAAGCCCAAACAGAGGTGCAAAACTGTAAAACAGTGACACTCTTCTCACTCATTGTTTTCTTTTGGAAAACGGCTGTTTTTCATAAAAATGCTATGTGTGCTACCATATAGTTGGCTCATTATTATCTTCAAGTAAATTAAAAAAGAAATGTATTTTTTAAACTCCTCAGTTTTTAAAAAAGATTTATTTATTTATTTATTTATTTGAGCGAGAGAAAGCGAGAGCGAGCATGAGTGGGAGGAGCAAGGGGAGAGGGAATCCGGGTCGACTCTGGGCTGAGCGCAGAGCCTGACATGGGACTCGATCCCACAACCGTAAGATCATGACCTAAACCAAAACCAAGAGTCAGACGTTTAACCAACTGCACCACCCAGGCACCCTTAAACTCCTCACTGTTCATCTCCAATTGGTAAATACCGATAGCTATAACCCACATAAACAACTCAGAGGTCCTCAGTTTTTTTTTTTTTTTTTTAGACTTTATTTTTTCGAGTGGCTTTAGATTCACAGCACAATTGAGCAGGAAGTACAGAGATTTCCCAAGACCCCCCACCCCCACACATGCACAGCCTCCCCCACCATCAACGATCCCCAACAGAGAGGTACATTTGTCACAGCTGATGAACCTACATTGGGTAGGGGAGGAAAACCAATTTCGCCTCTACTCTTCTGAGTTCTTAGCTGAGACCTCTGTGATCACAGACAGATTAGCAAGAGAAAGACAACCGGAAGTTTAACAACACATAGAACTCGTGTATCCGTGGGAGATACCCACGGAAAAGACGAGTAGCTCCCTCAGGTGGCTTGGAATTCAGGCTTGAATACCATCCTAAGAGGGAAAGGGGAGGGGAAGTAGGCCTCTTGGGGGACAGCAAATAATTTTTAGGAGAGATAAATGGGCCCTTAGAAGACTGGGGGGAGGTGTGATCGCTTATGACCAAGTTTGTCTGAGTATCACCTTCTAGTTTCTTCTCCTGTGATGAGCTGCTCTTCCCTGTTGATGCGACTCCTGGAGAGGTGGTTTATAGTAATTGGATTCCCTTTGCAGGATCTGTCTTTAGGCAGATAAGATGTTGTTTTAGGACAAATACATGATGACATGTCTCTACCGCTGCAATATCGTACTGAAAATTTTCAGTGCCCCCAAATCCTCTGTGCAGCTCGTATTCATCTCCCCCTACTCCATCCTAACTCCTGGCAACCTCCCATCATTTCACTGCCTCCATTATTTTGCCTTTTCTAGAATGTTCTATAGTTGGAAGTGTACATTACATAGGCTCTTCAGATTGGCTTCTTTCACTAAGCAATATATACTTAAGATTCCTCCACATCTTTTCACAGCTTGATAGCTCATTTCTTAGTAGCGCTGAGGAATACTGCGTTGTCAGGATGTACCAGTGTATCCATTCACCTACTGTTGGGCATCTCATTTGCTTCTAAGTTTTGTCAGTTATGAAAAGCTCCTGTAAACATCCATGTGCAGGGTCTTATGGGGACATTGGTTTCCATGTCCCATGGGTAGATACCAAGGAGGGATTCCTGCATGGTAAGACATGTTTCGTAAAAAACTGCTAGGGGTGCCTGGGTGGCTCAGTGGGTTAAGCCTCTGCCTTCGGCTCAGGTTGTGGTCTCAGGGTCCTGGGATCGAGCCCCGCATCGGGCTCTCTCCTCGGCGGGGAGCCTGCTTCCCCCTCTCTGCCTGCCTCTCTACCTACTTGTGATCTCTCTGTCTCTGTCAAATAAATAATTAAGAAAGAAAGAAACTGCCAGGCTCTCTTCCCAAGTGTTGCATTCCCACCCGCTGTGAGTGAGGTTCCTGTCCCTCCACATCCTCACCAATATTTGGAATCATCAGCGGTGGGGATTGGGCTGTCCTAGTAGGTGAATAAAACAACATTTGATGTGGATCACCTTTTTATATGCTGACGTGCCCCTGCCTGTCTTCTCTGGTGAAGTATATTTTGGATAACAGTCCTTTATCAGATATGTCTCGAAAATATTTCCCCCCAGTCTGTGCCTTGTCTTCCCATTCTCTTGACAGTGTCTTAGGCAGAGCAGAAATTTTTAATTTTAATGAAGTCCACTTTACAAATTCTTTCTTTCATGGTTTGTGCCTTTGATATTGTCTCTAAAAAGTCATGGCCGTACCCCAGGTCATCTAGATGTTCTCCCGTGTTGTCTTCTGGGAGTTTAATAACTTTGCATTTTACATTTAGGTCTGTGATTCATTTTGAGTTAGTTTTTTGTGAAAGGGGGAAAGTCTACGTCTAGATTCACCTTTTTTTTTTTTTTTTTGTCCAGTTGTTCTGGCACCATTTCTGAAAAAAAAAAAAAAACAAAACAACAAAAAACTGTCTTTGTCCATTGTATTGCCTTTGGTTCTTTGTCAGAGGTCAGTCGTCTATATTTATGTGGGTCTATTTTGGGGTCCTCTCTTCTGTTCCATTTATCTGTCTGTCTCTTCTTTCACCACTACTACACTATTTTGATTACTATTGCTTCGTAGGAAGTCTTGAAGTAGGGCTGTGTCAATCCTCCAATTTTGTTCTCTTCCTTCAGTATTGTGTTGGCTGTTCTGGGTCTTTGGGTCCTCAGTTTCAAGAGTCTAAAGAGTGGGAGGGAGGGTCCTGAGACCAAAAAGTTTGAGATCGGCTGTTGTAGAGAAAGAGGGGCACACAGATGAGTGTATTGAATTCCTCTGTTAGGAAAGAGGATAGAATGCAGTGGGCCGGGGGGGAAGCGGACTGAGCCTTGTCCGTCTTACTGCCCCGTTTTAGGAGCTGAGCAAGACTGTTGTGTTAGAGCACATCTCTGAGCGTCCAAATTTAGATGCTGTGTGACAGAGACAAGAGCCTGGTCTCAGAGAGAATCCTAGAGGGGTGTGGGACATGAATTGTTGTCTTCCCTTGGGACCAGAGAACGCCGGGCAGATGAGGAAGGTTTGGAATTGGTGTTTTCATTTCTCCGGAGAAAGGGGAGTCTGGGACATTAGGGTTGTGCACCTGAATCCAGTCCCGGGCCTCTTCATCTTCACAGTTAAGACTTGTTAACTCTAAGAGTAAAGCAGGTTAAAAGGGGGAACAATCACATCTTGGTTCTCTGCCCCCCTTGAAGTTCTGCAGGAAGCATGCAGAGAGGAAAAGGTGGGGCTTTGGTCTCAAACCCCAGGATTAAAAAAAAAAAAAAAATCCCCTCTTTTGTGGATCTTCTCCAGAGAGAAATCTTTATTTGCTGATCTAAGAGGCCAGTTGCTTTCTCTGCTCCAGTCTTGAGGCCACAGCCCAGGCTCAGACCACTCTGGCACTGGGCGGGGCTGGCAGCTGACTCGAGCCAGGCCCGGGGCTGGATGGCTCCCATTCCCGCCTGCACTGTCCGACACGCAGCTGCTCTCAGGCCCAGCTGACCTCATGAGCTGCAGGAGATTCTTGAGGGATCCCGACAGCAAGCCAAAGCAAGCAAGCCCGAAGGCCAAGCCTTCCTGTTCCCTAACCACGTGGAAGGATGTCACTCCCAAGGACCACCCTCGATGGCTCCCAGCCTTCAGCCACATGCCGGACTCTATGAAAGCACCGCTCCTGGCCCTGGGCCCAAAGTAACAGCATTCCTACTGGGAAGGCAGGCCTGTGGTTAACTGGGGAAACCGGTGGGTTCAGAGGGTCTGCAGAGGTCCAGAGATCAGGTGTCCATGCTGTTTTATGGGAATAAGGTCCAGACTTTTCATCAGATTTCAAAGACGGGGAAGTCCTTCCTTATAAAAAGTTAAAGGGTCACCGCGTTAGTGGGCAACACTGGTTAGAGCTGTCCTATTGTGGATTTGTCAGAGTCCATTCGGTCACATGAATTCCACAAACAGTTGATTCGTTCTCCATACCCAGCTCGGGGCTGAGGGCTGGAGACACGACCATGAGTAATACCAGGGGTGTTCTCTGTGTCATGGAAGAGCACAGATATAAATCAAATACTCACACAAATGCATGTCTAATTTAAAATCAAATGTTCCTCTGAATTTTAGAACCTGGTTCTATGATAGATACAACAGTGGATTTTAGTTTCTGTTTTTGTGCATTTGTTTATTTTTGAATAGGTACTATATTCATGTTCAAAAATTAACCGCCCCACCACCACCCACCTACCATCATCCCCCAGCCACTCCCTGGAGGCCACACATGCTTCCTAGACATGAGTGGGTGTTCTGCTGCTCAATGAGGATGGAGGAAGGGGAGTGGAGAAGAGAAAGCTTACCTGAGGTTATGACACTTGAAATCTGAATCATGAATGTGAAGCGAAGAAGACTGGAAGGGGACAGGGGAAGCATTCTAGGTAGAGCCTATAGCTTATGCAAAGGCCCTGTGGCAGGAGACGGCTTGCTTTATTAGAAGAATGAAAAGATTTGCTTTATTAGAAGAATGAAAAGAAAGCCTGTATGGCTCAAGTGCAGAAAGCAAGGGTAGGAGAGGTCCAGGATGCTTCTGGGTAGAGAGGATGCAGTCTTATAGCTCTCTTAGCATTGTGGACTTTCCCCTAAGAGCCTGGGAAGCCACTGAACAATGAGAGGAGGTAACCTTCAATCACAGTTGCATTTTGCATTTTGCAAATGTTGACCTGGCTATAGTATGGAGAATGGATGGGAGGGGAAAGCAATTAATGGGCTTGTTTAGTTCACATGAGAAATGATGTGGCTTGGCGGTGGCGATATATATTGCAAGAAACGTACTGGTATACAAGGTTCTTCCGAAAAAATACTAGCAAAATCTTTGTTTCCATTCTCTCAACTGAGCAGAGGAAAATCACATAATAAGAGTCTGTTAGAATGTAGTTAAGACCTGGCTATATTGGGTCCAAAGGTGTGGCCAGACTGACAGGATAATTTAGCATCCTGTAAGAGGCTGATGGGCAAAGGTCTGAAGTCTCATAAAATCTCGTTAGAAGTCTGGTCCAGCCTCCTGCCTGAGCACCCCAAAGACATCTCCCCTGTGCGGGAGCCCCCCAGTGGCCGGAGGTTGTTACTGTTTGTTAGGAAGTCAACAGAACGCCCATGGGGGTGATGTGCAATAAGTAGGGAACAGTAGTTTTGATGTCTACACACTCAGTTTTCCTCTTCTTCTCCTGCCTGCCCCCTCCCCGCAGAATGGCTTACTCTGAGGAGCAAGGAGGTGTCCCCTGTGGTTTCATCCGCCAAAATTCCGGCAACTCCATTTCCTTGGACTTTGAGCCCAACACAGAGTACTGGTTTGTGGAGCAATTAGAAGAACGCTACAAATGTGCCTTCTGCCACTCCGTGCTGCACAACCCCCACCAGACAGGCTGTGGGCACCGCTTCTGTCAACACTGCATTCTGTCCCTGAGGTGAGTGTGGGGGGACCTGCCGCTCTGGGCTCAAGCAGTCGGGTGGGGGAGGGGCGTTCCTAGGACCCCAGTGTCCAGCGCAGCCACTGGACTGGAATGGTAGCTTTGGGAATTGCTGTGGTTGACCACAGAACCGTGAACACAACGAGGGGCTCTCCCTGAGCCCTTCTCTGAAAGCCTGAGGAATCATGTTTTGGTTTTTGGTTTTTGGGGGGTTTTTTTGGTTTGTTTTTTTGCCATTCACTTATTAATAGTCACCTTTCCCCCCTTTTTAAAAAGGAAATCAAGGGTAATGAGCATACAGGGTTCTGTTGGTTTCAGGTGTACAACATAATGACTCAAGAATTCTGTACATGACTTGGGGCTCCTGACAGTCACCTTTTCTTAAAATGTAGACCACACCTGTTTGCATGAGAGGGCAGACCTGGAGGCACAGTCTGTGTTGGGAAAGGCCCACATTTCACAGGCATCTTCCTGGTGGTGGCTCTGACTTTTCCCTGTCTAAGGGAAGAGGTGGTGTCCCATCCAGAAAGTGTGCCTCGGTGGGCACACTGTCTGCTTCGGTGCAGCTGTAAAACCTGGGTCCTGCCATTCTGAAGGAGGAGACCAGCAGAGATGTGGAAGCAGGCTCTGGGGGCTTATTTAGGGCTCTAAGTAAGTAAGCTGTCTTCTGCCAGGCTTGGGAAGGGGATTATCTCAGCCCATTCTTGTCCCCTCATGGGGTTGTCCATTCAGCACTTGCGTGTTCCAGGCTCCTTACTAAACTAAGCTCTACGGCACAGAGAGGAAGAGCTGGAGGCCCAGGGTGACCAGGACCCCGTCTCTGCCCCCTAGAATGTTCCCGTCTAGTGAAGGTACAGGGTGAGAAGCACTGGTAGAGGACATTGAACTCTGTCTGAGGGACTTACTCTTTGACCTGCATTGTGGGGAATGAATGGGAATTTTTCAGCAGATTGGGGAGGTGCTGAAGATACAATGGACAGATGGGAGAGAGATACAGCCTTTCCTGGGGTAGGGAGCGGAATGGTGGGAAGATGAGGCCTAGCCTGCTCAGGGGTTGCTCAAAGGGGCCAAGCATGGCTGGAGTGCTGGGGCTGCTCTTGGAAGAGCTGTTGAGGTCAACTCTTAATTTGGCTCTATTTTTATTTTTCTCTCCAGAGAATTAAATGCAGTCCCACTCTGTCCTGTAGATAAGGAGGTTATCAGATCTCAGGAGGTAAGAAAATCCCCGCTTTGGTCTAGCAGTTGACTGGATGATGGAGAAGCCAGTGTCCTGGGTTGAACTGGACATAGAGGTTGGAGCAGTAGAGGGGGGAGGGAGGGGCCCTTTCTTAGAGTGCACGTTCCTCTGCTGTGTGGTCAGGTCAAGCGTCACTCCTGCCACTGTTTCAGAGCTTTATTGCCCCCCCCCAACCCAAACTCTCCTCTGCTCTCTCCTTACCCCCTTCCTACACCAGCTCCAGGTGTACTGAGTTGCTCGGAGAAATGAAACATCCATCCTGTTTCTTGGAATTCACTTTCTCCTCTGGTCAATCTCTAAAACTTCCTTCCATGATTATTATCTCTGACAATAACTTTATTAGGATATAATTCACAGGCCGTAAAATTTACCTTTAAAGGGTACGTGTTTCTTGGGTATACACCCAGGGGTGGAATTACTGGGTCATGTGGTGGTTCTTTTTAGGGTCGAATGGTCACTCTATGTGTAACATTCTGAGGAACTGTCAGACTGTTTTCAAAGGAGCTGCACCATTTTACATCCTATCTAGTAGGTTGTGAGAGTTTTAACATCTCTAGATCCTTGCCAAAAGTTGTTACTGTCCGTCTTTTTGATTATAGTCTTTCTAGGGGATACCTGTTTTGATTTTCATTTCTCTGATGATTAATGATATGGAACATCTTTTCAGGTGTTTGCCCATTTATGTATCTTTTGGTAGAAATGCTTATTCAATTTCTTTGCCCATTTTTTAAAAGATTTTATTTATTTATTTGACAGACAGATCACAAGTAGGCAGAGAGGCAAGCAGAGAGAGAGGGGAAAGCAGGCTCCCTGCTGAGCAGAGAGCCCAATGCGGGGCTCAATCCCAGGACCCCGAGATCAGAACCTGGGCTGAAGGCAGAGGCTTAACCCACTGAGCCACCCAGGTGCCCCATCTTTGCCCATTTTTAAGTGGATTATTGGTCTCTTATTGATGAGTTCTAAGCGTCCTTTATATATAGATACAAGCCTCTTAACAGATACATGATTTGCAAATATTTTTCTCCCATTCTGTGGTTCGTCTTTTCACTCTCTTGGTGGTGTTCTTTGAAGCAGGAAAGCTTTTCACTTTGATGAGGTCTTACTTGTCATTTGTTTGTTTTGGTTGCTTGTTCTTTTAGTGGTGCATCTAAGGAACTGTTTCCTAACCTGAAGATTTTCCCCCTTAAAACTTCCTTTTTTTTAGGGGTGGAGGGGCAGAGGGAGAGAGGGAGGATCTTAAGCAGGCGCCAGGCTCAGTGCAGAGCCCCACCTGGGACTCAGTCTCACAACCCTGAGATCATGACCTGAGCTGAAACGAAGAGTTGGGTGCTTAACCCACTGAGCCACCCAAGCGCCCCTCCCTTAAAACTTCCATTTAAGCTCAATTTTCTTCCTTTACAGTTCTGTTGGAAGACGTTCAAGCATCACCCCCTCCAGAAAGCTCCCTGAACATCTGATCTAATGTACATGCTCTTTCTCTATGTTCTTTTTTTTTTTTTTTTTAGATTATTTATTTGTCAGGGAGAGAGAGAGAGAATACAATCAGGAGGACTGGTAGAGGGAGAAGGAGACTCCCTGCTGAGCAGAGACCCTGATGGGGGACTCCATCCCAGGACCCTGGAATCATGACTTGAGCTGAAGGCGGACACATAACTGACTGAGCCACCTAGGCATCCCTCCTTCTCTATGCTCTTATGTTGTATTTTGCAAATGCCTAGCAGAGGACAGTGCTGTGTTTGTGTGTGCCTCACCCACTAGATCAGGAGTTGGCATGGTTGGCATATTACAACATGAGATCTGCTGGGACAAACCCAGCCTGCTACCTGTTTTCATATGGCCTGTGAGCCAAGAATGGTTTCTCTATAAATCATTGAAAAAAAATCCAAAGAAGGGTACCCAGGAACTCTGCACTATGTTTGCAACTTCTCTTAAGCCTTTGAGCTATCTCAAAACAAAAAACTTATTTTAAAAATCAAGAGAAGAATAATGGTGACACATGAAAATTACATGAAATTTACATTTCAGTGTCCATTAATAATGGCTTATTGGAGGGGCACCTGGGTGGCTCAGTGGGTTAACCCTCTGCTTTTGGCTTAGGTCATGGTCTCAGGGTCCTCAGATCGAGCCCGGCATTGGGCTTTCTGCTCAGCAGGGAACCTGTTTCCCCCTCTTTCTCTGTCTGCCTCTCTCCCTACTTGTGATCTCTCTCTGTCAAATAAATAAATAAAATCTTTTAAAAAATGGCTTATTGGAACACAGCCATGGATATCCATTTCAATATTGCCTACAGTTGAGCTGAATAGTTGCAAAAGAAAAGGTTGTATCGTGGCCTGCAAAGCTGAAAATACTTACTATCTGACCCTTTACGGAGAACGTTTTAGAACGTTTGCTAACTCCTGGTGTGCACTGGAATAGCAAAGACAGTACAGCCTCAGTGACACTACCTGATGACTAATACAGACTTTTACACTATGACAGGAAGCTACTGAAAGCGTCACCCTCCTCCACAGCCCACCTTCTGACCTTTGAGCATACAAGGTCAGGTGCACCATGAGATTCTCCTGCAGCCTACTGCACGGAGCATTGAATTTCCTGACTTGCGTGTTTAGTGGCCTGTTGGAAATATGTATCTGAGAAAGCCTCTTCTTTGATGGTGCCGAATCTGATATTTCCATTCCAACCATTGTCTGGAAGTTTCTACCTGACTGTTGAGATGTATTTGAGGACTGAATTAATAATCATTTCATTCACATTGCTCTGAAGCTTTGGAGTGTATGAGACCTATTATGTTTCCTTCTTAGGTGTTCAAAGACAATTGCTGCAAAAGGGAAGTCCTCAATTTATATGTGTATTGCAAAAATGCTCCTGGATGTAATGCCAAGATTATTCTGGGACGCTACCAGGTCAGTATTACTCATGACCAATAAATTTGCCTTGGTCATTTTTTCCAGTGGTATGTTGAACAGCTTTATGTGACAGCTCCTGGGCTAAGTATGGTATGGGATTCACTAGGTTCCTTTATTGCCAGACAGGTAATACATTTGGCTGCAGTCCAGCCCACCAAGGGCTAAGGTGCGAGTGAAGAGGTCCATTTCTTTTGGAATGCATGGAGGGCACACTGTCGGCGCTAGACCTAAATTGTGGGTTAGGGGTCATTGATCCAAAGACAAGATGCGGGACATGCAGGGCCCAAGGACATGTCATTTGTGGGGAACTGTGAAGAATTTGGGGTCCTCAGGTGGGAGCCACGGCAGTCTGCAGAAAGACATGACTGCAAGGGTCCCTGCCGGAAAGTACTAGCAGGTGGTGGGTGGGTGGTTCCCAGCAGCCGTGGGCCGTGGCCTGAGAGTCTGTGATCTGAGGCATGTCACGCAGACCAGATCAGAGCTAGGATGTGGTTTAAAGGTGAAGCATTGGTATAAGCTACAAACACACGAGGCGTGGGGGGAGCAAGGGGGTGTTAAACTTTCACACGAAGCTGCCCTACCTGGTTCTTCCATCCAGCTGGGGAAGCGGGAAGCTTGGTAAATGCCAAACTGGAAATGGGGCAACAGGGCTCTGCCATGGCAGGCCCATATCGAGTTTGATCACACTGTGCAGGGAGAAGAACCAGGCATCTCTAGCTTCCAGAGCATGGCTTGGAGGCAGCTGAAATTTTCCTCTCCCACCCACACATTTTTGGAACACATTTCAGGTGATTCAGTCTTTTCTCCACCTTGCCTCCAAACCCCCTAGGCACCGAGCTTCTAAATGTGTAGATGCTTTCCCTGTTAACCCCAGGATTTTTCTGGAAGTTCACTGAACTTTCTAGAACTTTCTCATGTTTTGATAGCCAAGCCCTAGAACAGGACCTCTTTTCCAACTTTGTGGTCACGAAGCCTGAGCAGGAAACGAGGCTCAAATGGACCATCCAGCCATCAGCTTTTGTAGCCCGATCATCCGCTTCCAGAGAACAGTGGCTGGTTTCTTTTTACCTGTTTTCTCCTGTGCTTCCGCTCGTTTCTGCCCCCCAACCTGCGCCCCTGCTTGCACGGTGAGGTGTAGGTTCTCCCGGTAGCGGAATTGTGATGAGTGTTGACTGTGTCAGCGGATTGGAAGGGTGGCAGCGGCGAATTTTGGAGAGATGGGGATTTCAGTAGTCCCTCTTTGTTTCTTATTGCTAGAGGCAAAGGAAAGTAGCTGTAATATTTATTTCCCTCCTGCAGAAAAACTGGTTGCTTTTTCTCGCCTTCAGGAAAGGGGTCCTCAAACTCTTCTGTCAAGAGCCAGTTAGTAAAATGTTTAGTCTTTGCGGGCTGTACAGTCGCCGTATCCACCACCCAACTCAACTCTTCCCTCTGTCCCCCTGCTTTTGATGACTTTTTAGCATCACAATAACTTGCAAAGGTCCACAGGTTTTATGAAAGTATACGTCTTCCTTTTAAAAGTCTGTACCAGGAGAATATTAGAATGAGCAGTGTCCGTGTCATTGTCTCATACTCTGGTGAAACCTATTTTCTGAACACAGCCTGACCATTCCCAGCTTCTCGTGGGCCTATGATTCTGTATGTCTTCCGTCTGCTTTTCTTGGCCCTTCTAGAACAGCTGCCCTTCCTCTCTGTCGTCCTTTCCCTTCCTTTCTGCACTTAGGACACGCCGTGCTCTTCTTCCCTCTTCCCCCTCCGTCCTGGCGTTTGCCATCTGCTGTGCAGAGATTAGTACTTGGTGCCGGCGGTGCAGAAAGAAATTAAGTATGTCCTTGTAGAACAGGTAGATCCCTCAGCAAGCCTAAGGAGAATATTCGGGAATTAATCTGAGAATCTGAGCTAACAGATAGTCTACATCTCCAGGCGTCCAGCGGGCTCCCCGTCCCGCTGCCCCCATCAGTGGGACCCACGGGCCTGTCTTTTCTGTTGCAGGACCACCTCCAGCAGTGCCTGTTTCAAGCCGTGCAGTGTTCTAATGAGAACTGTCAGGAACAAGTCCTTCGGAAAGATCTGGAAGAACATTTGAGCGCACGTTGCCATTTTCGAGAGGAAAAGTGCCTTTATTGCAAAAAAGATGTGGTAGTAATCAATCTGCAGGTAAGAAAGAAAGAAAGAAAGAAAGAAAGACCAATCATCTTTATGGGACTAAATTCTACCTGAGTGGTCACAGCGAATCAGGACATTACTGAATTTGTTTTTGTACAGAAATAGATCTAAAGAATTATCTGAGAGTTCTGTAAGAAACAAAACACCTTCTTGTTGGTAGGACCCTACTCCTTTATCATTGGCAGAAGCATTGTTTGAGCACCTGCTGAGTGTAAGTGTGCAAGGAGCGATGCTGGGTGCTGGGTCACAAGGAGGTGACGATACTGTGTCCTCAGGCCACTATGATCTGACTGGAGTGGCAGGATGTAGGCAGAGGAAGAAGGCATGAGGTACCTTTTATATGTACCAAAGGAGCCATACTGATGACTCCCATAGTCTGCCCTCCGGAAGGCCTGTGCCCTCTGACCTTCTTTTGGAATAACTGGAAAACTGAATTGAATTCCTGGGAAGGAAGCAGCCATCTTTAGTCCTTTCTGGAACTAGGCTCTACCTTCCTAGGGAGGGTAAGCCACATAACATACATTCCCAGAGACACAGCATAAACACTCTGAGGACATAGAAAGAAACCCTGGAAGCAAGGACTGGCTCTGTTCCATCACCCTTTCTCTGTTTCAGTATCATGAGGAAAACCTGTGTCCCGAGTACCCAGTATCTTGTCCCAACAAGTGTTTGCAGATTTTTCCAAGAACTGAGGTAACCGTAAATGATTCTCTTAGTAGATTCTATGTACGATAACATTTTAGTAACCGCTGTGGTGTGTGTTTGATCCAATCCCACAGGCTGAGGCCCACGGTTTAGAGAACACCCACGATAACCCCTTCCCTTTTTCCGGAGAGTTCTTCTCTGTTTGTATCGTAGCTCTCCCTCCACCCGGCCTCAGCGTGGCTTCCCCGTTCTGTTCCCTCCCTCCTTCCCAAGCCACCGAGGGGCTCTCTCAGGCACCCGGAGAATTGGGGATGAATTTTGGTGGCACGAGGCTGTCCCTTTCACAGGTGGATGAGCACCTCGCTGTGTGTCCTGAAGCCGAGCAAGACTGTCCCTTCAAGCACTACGGCTGTACTGTGAAGGTACGGGATGCCTTTTTGTTTCTGCCTCTCCATTCAACTGTGGAATTTGTTGGGCAGGTTTATTTTACTCTTTGACCCCCTTCAGGACGCAGAAAGGACATTCACTATGGAGGAACTTTAAGACGGGCCGTGATGCTAGTCAGAAGTAACAGAGAAGCAGAATCTGTAGGAGATAACGTATCTACATGTAGACACATATATAGAAATTTATTTTAGGAAATTAGGTTATGTGATTGAGGGCACTGGGGAATCGGATTATTAGCAGGGCAGACCAGCAGGCAGGAGTTTCTGTGTGATAGTTTTTTTTTTTTTTTTTTTAAGATTTTGTTTATTTATTTGACAGAGATCACAAATAGGCAGAGAGAGAGGAGGAAGCAGGCTCCCTGCTGAGCAGAGAGCCTGATGCAGGGCTCGATTCCAGGACCCTGATCTGGGATCATGATCTGAGCCGAAAGCAGAGGCTTTAACCCAACTGAACCACCCAGGCGCCCTTCTATGTGATAGTCTTGAGAAATGCTGCTTCTTCAGGAAACCTTAGTCTTGGCGCTCAAGGCCTTCAGCTGGTTGAATGAGGCCCTACCGCACTGTGGGAAGAAATCTGCTTTATTTAGAGTCAGCTGATTGTAAATGTTTATCACATCTGCAAAATACCTTCACAGCAACATCTAGATTAGTTTTGACCAAACAACTGGGCACCATGGCCCAGCCAAGCTGACACATAAAATTAACCATCCGGGTAATTTTTCTAATTCTGACTCCACAGTCTCAACCAGATTTTGAGACTTTCTGGAGTCATTCTTCTGATGATTATAAATCTTGGTTTTCTGGTACTCTTGGTCTATCACCAAGTATTTTGAAACAGAAGTGATTTGAAATCATGTTTTAAAGTGTATTTTATTGCCTTAAAAACCATTACAAATATTTTTCAGTAAGTTGTATAAAATAAATGAAAAAGAAAAGAAAGTTTGATTCCTACCTCCCTTTAATACATTCCAGATGGGTCAGCATTTCAGACATTAAGAGATATAATGCACTGTATTATTTTATACTTTGTGTGCATCTAAAATTACTCCAAATAAAAAGTTTTTTTTTTAAGTCTTAAAAATACTAGAAGTAAAGGTGAGAAATTTTTTTTATTCTTAAGATAAAGGTCTTTCTTAGATGACTGACACAAAACCAGAACTATAATTTTGATGCTTAACTACAAATACTTGAAACTTTAATGTGATTTCTGAAAAATACCATAAATAAAGTCAAATGGCAAACCACAAACTAGAGGTAAATATCTCCAACATCTGACAAAAGACAAAAAGGGCATTTTCCTTATATACAAACATTCTTACATGTAAATAGCTTATTTAACTTAATAGAAAAATAGGCAAAGGAATATATGAGTAGTCCCAGAAAAAATTCAACTGAGTAATAGATGTAAAAAAAGACACCCCATCTCACTCCTAAATAAGTAAATATTATAACAAGAAATACAACTTTCACCATCAAATTGACAAAGATTAATACAATTTATAATATCCAACTCTTTTTGAGGGCAGTTTGATTACATATCTATGAAAAGTGAGGGGTGCGTGGCCGGCTCAGTCAGTGGAGCATATGACTCTTGATGTCAGGGTCATGAGTTCAAGCCTCATGTTGGGCTTACAAATTACTTAAAAAAAAAAAAAAGTAAATAAGGATGTCTTTATTTAAAAAAAAAAAAAAGTGAATCCACACATTGACTTTATAATTCTATCGCTAGGAATTTTCACAGATACTCTAAGTACACAATGATTACACATATACAAACACCCTCACTCAGAGAAATTTTCATAGCAAAAAAAAACACCAAAAACTAAAAACCTGTAAGCCCACCACTGAAGTGCTGACTATATAATTCTATATATTTATATTTTGGAATATAATGCATCTGATAAAAAGAATAAGGTACGTATTTTTAAAAACTGAATATGCTTATGATCTCATTGAGTTAAAAGTGTATACATATCGTCGCTGACTCTGGTGAATGAGAGACTAGGGAATTGGGGGTGGTGTTGGGGAGAAGGAGACTTTTGTTTCTCATTCTATATCTTGGTGTATTGCTTGACATAAGCGTACATTTATTTTAAAAACCTATATGAAAAAAATGTATTTGTGAGAGCCTTTTAAAGAAATCAGTGAAGAGTCCATACCTTTTCACATATCAAACCTGTGATTATCTTGGCTGCAAAAAGGATAGGTTTACCTTTTTAGTGCACAATTTACAGAACTGCTTTCCAACTCTAGAGAGATCTTGACAGTTAGTTCTAAACTCCCAGTTGGGCTGTCCTCTAGAACTCACCTCAGTACCAAAGCTGAGGATGAGATTTGTTCTTCTCTGGACGAGGGGCCAATCCTAAACTGAAGAGAAATTGATGGTAAATGTACGCATAGGTCCACGGGATCACCTGGAACACCTAACATTTGCTTTTACTAGTAATATAGGCACTTTGCAACTCAGTATTTTAATGATTAGGGAAGAAGTCACCCTTTATTCTAGCAGACATATCCTTGGATTTTTGAGGGCAACAAATTTGTGCGGACTGAAACTGCCATCAGGTTGCATACCTTTGGCCTTTGGTAGAAGGCAGCATGGAAATGTCTGCTCTGTAGGAGACAGAACTCACTTGGGCTTGACACTCATCTGAAGCTAACCACCCAGGAGATCAGTTTTATGGGGGACTCGTTGAGAGATGATAACCATATGTAACCTGCAGTCCTAGATTCCTAGCGCACAGAAGGAGATCCGCTTTGAGAATTTGACCGTGGCCCAATTCTCTGTTTCTGTAAATTTAAAATGGTCTCATAGACACCTTAGAATCCTAGAGCTGGAAAAGGGACCAGGAGGGGCTATTTCTTCCTGCAACCCACCTTTAGACAAGTAAGCAGAGTTGTCACACTTCTGTGTTAGTGGAATATTCCTCCACTACCTTGATTTTTGGAGTCTTTCAGCAGCCTGACTTCTTTTCCTCTTCTTCCTGAAGGATAAACGGGGGGTGCTGCAGGAGCACGAGCATTCAGCCTTACGGGACCACATGCTTCTGGTTTTAGAAAAGAACTTCCAGTTAGAAGAACAGGTAACTATTCAAGGGTTCGCACGGAAAGGGAGGCAGCGCAATTGTTAGGATTGGTAACTGTTGGTATTTTTATATCCTCCTAGGTTTCAGTACAAGTCAACTGGAGGTAGATGTTTTTCTACTAAGTGGCCAGGCAGACTCATAGGAGTATAGAGCACTAGAACTGGAAGGTGCCTTTGAGATGTTTGGGTCTAACCCTCTCATTCACCAGATGAAGTGACTAAGCTCAAAGAAATGTTGATGTGTTTGTAACTTGTAAGTGTTTGTAACAAGTTTGTAACTTGTAAGTAACTTGCAACATTGAATCGCAAACCCGTGTCCCCTGATTGTCAGTCCAGTGCTCCGCACCGAAATACTGTATTTGCTATCTGCAGCCTAACCGCATGCCTTGTGGTTAATGTTTGGCACCTGGTAGGTGATGAGTAGGTGTTTGATGTTTTGGAATTAGACCAGTGTTACTCTGAAACAATAGTTGACAAATCTGTTCTAGGCATTATGGGTTATATATATTTTGCAGTAAGTCTTAACTCCTGCCTCGGAGAAGCTGGGCAGCCCGATGGTGCACACAGAGCTCTTTATTCACTGAGTTGGGATTAGCAAGTGAAATTGTGTGTGCACATGCCTGCCACAGTCGCTGGAATATTCATCATGGACCTCAGTAAATGCTGATTCGGTTGAGTAATTATTATAAAAGTTAATTGTTTTTTTAGAACATCTCAGAGGATCAGACTTCTCAAGCGCGTGTCAGGAAAGAGGGAGCTGAATTCTACTTTTGCCAGTCATTTTCTGAGGTCTGGTTCCGTATTAAAGGAGGTGTGTGAGTTTCAAGGTCAGATCTTGGAGAAAATTGGGAAGACCAGTTAAACTGTGACTTTGGTACAGGGCACTCTGCCTGGTAACCATTCCCAATATTTTCTGTACCACTCGCCCCATGCATCCATCATCATTCATTCGTTCAATAGGCACCTGCCGTATGAGGTTAGTTGCAGGCATGAGGTTAGTTGAGGTTAGTTGCTAGAGATTCTGACTGAAGGAGGACACAGCTTGCACAACAGTGCAAATAGATAAGATGTTGTGCCCTAGGACACACTGTGGCTCAGTCTGGGATACGGAGGCTGCAGCACTTTCCTCTGTGGGAGTTGGGGAAGGCTCTTCAAGGGAGCACATTGGAGTTTCACTTTGAAGGAAGAGAAGATTTGTCAGCCTAAATGTTGTGGAAAGAGGGCATTTCAGAAGAGGAAAGACAGGGAGGCATGAGGCTGATGGTTCAAGGAATGGGGGTTTTGGGGTGGCGAGGCTCCTGAGTGTAAGCTGGGGGAGAGCTGGAGACTGGTATGTTGGGTCCACATTGCAGTGGCCTTCTGTGTGAGCTAACAAGTTGCAGATACTATGCATTCGATTATTATTCTTTTTTTTAAAGATTTTATTTTTTTATTTGACAGATAGAGATCACAAGTAGGCAGAGAAGCAGGCAGAGAGAGAGAGGAGGAAGCAGGCTCCCTGCTGAGCAGAGAGCTGGATGCAGGGCTGGATTCCAGGACCCTGGGATCATGACCCGAGCCCAAGGCAGAGGCTTAACCCACTGAGCCCAGGCGCCCCCATTTGATTATTTTTTTATTCATTCATATTCTGCCTTGTTCTCAGAAGGGATTTAAGGGCCAAATGTTTGTCAATAAGAGGAAGCTAATAATGGAGGTTTAAAATGGGAAAATACAGATTTCCTCCACTATGGAAAAGCAGAGCCATCCTATGAAACTGTTCATAAGCTGAAGGGGTGTAAAGCAAAGAAGCAGTTACGATTTCTTAAAAGTGGAAATCCTTTTTGATTTTTGGTTAGTGAGAGCAGGTGCTAACATTCATCTTTCATAAAAGCAAAGTGGCATTATGTGAACTTTTGGATAGTTGGGGTAGATAAGGACCAGTACGTAGCCACCTAATTATTTGTTTGGCTTTAAAAAGTAAGCTAGCTGTGGGGCACCTGGGTGGCTCAGTCTGTTAAGCGTCTGCCTTCGGCTCAGGACCTGATCTCTAGGTCCTAGGATCGAGCCCCACATTGGGCTCCCCGCTCAGTGGGGCATCTGCTTCTTCCTCACCCTCTGCCTCTCCCCCTACTCATGCTCTCTTGCTCTCTCCCAAATAAATAAATAAATAAATAAATAAATAAATAAAATCTCAAAGCAAAAAAATAAATAAATAAATAAGACAGCTGGTCATAACATAGAAGATGGATAGAGGGAGAGAGAGTGTGAGGACAGGGGACCGGGCCGTGGGATGCTGTACTAACCTAGACAGTGCAGCGGGGGAGTCTTGCTGGGCAGGGCACATGTGGGACGTGGTTGGGCAGGAGGCTGAGAAGGTAGCCAGGGGCAGTGGCTGGGTGGGGACTCCAGAGCCAGGACACCTGCTTTCAAGACCTGGTTCCTTACTTGCCCTATGGGTTTGGACCAGCTGCTTACCCTCTCTCTTTCCTGTCTCCTCATTCATAAAACGGGGTTGTGGTGAAGGTTAAGTGAGCCAATATATTTAAACTCCGTTGAGTGCCATTATCATAAGCAGCTCAATTATCATATGCCATTATCGTAAGTGCCATTATCATACAGCTTGCTTAGGCGAAGGCAAGCTCCTGCAGCTGGCGGTGCTGGTGGTGATGGTGACAGTCAGCCGAGGCGGTGTCTGTGGGGATGGGGAGGGCACGGGGAGAGGTCAGAATGGCAAGCTGTAAGTCTAGAATAGGTGGAGGACATGGTACTTATTACCTGAAATGGGCACTACCGGAACAGGAGGAAGAGCAGAGGAGAGGACAGGGTGAGGAGAGTAAACACCGAGGTTTACTTTCCATCAGGGAGATGGGTCTGCCGTGGAGGCGGAAGTCAGCTCTCAGGGTCGACCTGGAAGGTTCCGGGGCCAGAGATCACACGGTCGTTGCAGCCATTTGTGTATTCTCTTATAAACGTGTATCAGATGCCCTCTGGGGGCCAGGCACTGTGCGAGACTTTGGGGAAGAAGAATTGAGTGAGATGTAGCCTCAACAGTTTAGTGGAGGAAAAGGAGCGAAACCACCCCAGAAAGCAATCCGGGTAATGAGGGTAAGTTTCGTGCTAGAGTGTGGCCAGGGGGGTCTTGGAATTTGACAGACGACCTAGCTTGGTGGTACCGGTGAGGAAATATTTCTGAGAGAAAGTGCCCTTGAGCGGGGACTGAAAAATTGGTGGTTTCTAGATGGAGAAAGAAGCATCGGAGGAAGCAGGACCCAATGGACAATGGACGTGTGTAGTCTTGCTGGGCAGGGCACATGTGGGACGTGGTTGGGCAGGAGGCTGAGAAGGTAGCCAGGGGCAGATCATGTAGGGCGTGTAACTAGCCTCATAGTCAAGGAAGACATAGTCAAGACGACATTCGTCCCTCCATATTACTCTGGTTGCGGCATGGAGGATGAATTTGAGGAAAACAAGACTAAAGAAAGGGAGAGCATCGTTCATTCATAGAATCACTTAACAAATATGTCTCAAACACCTGCTGATGCCGGACACCAGACCAGTTCCTAGGGTTACAGTGAACCGTGGGACCCGTGTCCCAGTGCCCATAGAGCTTCCCTTCTGGAAGGACCGTGAGGGGTGGTGTAGGACCAGTTGGGAATCTGTGGTCACAGCCCAGGTGAGAAATAATGAAGGCTAAAACAGGCGTTGAAATAAGTTGAAACAAGAAGTGGATATAAGAATCGTGTTTGTTTTGTTGCGTGTTGGAAGTCGAAGTTGGTAAGTGTGGATGACTGAATGGATTAGGGTATATGAGAAGAGCCGTCTCGGCTCACACTAAGGCTTTGGTTATTTCCCTCCAATACGTTACAGATTCTAAGAGCAGAACATGATTTGCCTACCACTTGCTAAGCTAGCTGTACGCTGTACAGGTTGCTTAAACTCTCTGCCTCTGTTTCCTTGTCTGTAAAATGGCACTGATAGTCCTACCCCACTCATGGGGTTCTTTGAGTACTAAAAGAGCTAATGAATATAAGGGTAGGGCAGACACTCAGCACATTTCAGCGGTTACTACTGATACTGTGCAGAGAGCATCTATTGTGATGTGGTGATTGGTACTCTGTGGTTGTTACAAGTGCGCGCTGAGTGAATGAAGAGAACCAATTCTGAAAATTTAGTCAAGTGATGTCACTGTCGTTAGATGAACCGTCAGAGCGGGTTAAGTATAGAAAAGGCTGGCGAGAAATCTGTGCATCTGTTTTTTTTTTTTGTTTTTTTTTTTGAAGTGCCCGAAGATATTATATAGGAGACTACTGACAAATATTTCCCTAAAAATGTATATATGTGTATATATTTTTCTAGAAACACTTTCTTACCTGCAATATTTTCCTTGACATATATTTACATTATTTTAATTTGTATCCATGCATTTAAATGATCTCATTCACATTCCTATTACTAGATTTCTGATTTATATAAGAGCCTAGAGCAGAAAGAAAGTAAAATCCAGCAGCTAGCAGAAACTGTAAAGAAATTCGAAAAGGAGTTCAAGCAGTTTGCACAGCTGTTTGGCAAAAATGGAAGCTTCCTCTCAAACATCCAGGTGAGAAACGGTCTCTCTACTCATAGCCAAGATTTAGCCTTCAACTGGCAGTCCAAGTTTTTCTTACAACTTCTTAAATGGAGATAATTTCAAATGTAAAGAAAATCTACAAAGATAAGCTAGTGCTTAAAAATGACTGTGTTCTCTCAGATTCACTCATTGTCAGTATTTTGTCCCATATCTCTGTCCGTCTCTCTGTGTGTTCTTTCTGAACCATATGAGAGTAAGCTGTGTATATCAGGGCCCTTTATCCCTACAAACTTCAGTCTGTATTTCGTAAGAATAAAGATCTTCTTTCACATAACCCCAACATTTAACAGTGTCCGTACATGTAACATTGATATAATACTTTTATATAATTTATGGCAATTGAGGTTGTAATTAATACTGGGCCAGTATTAGTCCTTTGATGGCAAATTCTTTGAGAGAATCTATAGTTCTGCATTTTGCAGTCAACAAAGTGAAACTATTCATTCCCTTGGAAAGAAGATGCCTTAAGCAACACTAAAATATAGCAAAAATGATTTTGCAAATCGTGAAGGTTAAAGAACCATAAACACATTTCTGATGAATATTGTCTCTGTTGTAATTACAAAATTTATAGTGAAAAAGATTTTAAGACATGGGTATGGGTTGTATTTTTGAAATGTAGACTCTCTCAGAAAAATGCAGCCCATGTGTTTTCTATACTTGTGTGTGTGTGGGTGTGTGTGTGTGTGCGTGTAGAAAAAAAAAAGGGGGGGAAATCCCTGCCTACCCAAAAAAAAGAAAAGAAGGAAATCCTTCCTATGGTTTTTAGCTCAATTCTGACCTTTTTCTAACCCAGAAACCCTTCAGAGTTAAGGAACTGAGGGGCAAGGCGGGGTGGGGCTAACACAAGTCTAGTTCTGTTCAATTTCTTCCATCCATGGAGAACAATCACAAGTTCAAGCCCTCCCTCAGGGCACTTCCTACCCCCTCTAGTGCTCCGGCCCGACGGGTGGGTCTCCTTCCAGCTCATTCTCTGCCTTCTAGCAGAGTGGGAATGGATCAGGAGAGTGGCCTCTGAGAAGGAAGTTGTAAGGCAAGGGGAGAGACAATAGAACAGATGAAGAGAAGTTCAACGATTTGGAAGAGGAGCTGGGACTGGGTCGGGGAGGAAGATAGTAAGTGGTTCATCTCTCTGTGATCCTCCCTGAACTTTTCTCTTCTGGACTGTGCCTTTTTCGTTTCATTAGTGGATTAATTAAATTTAAAATGTTTGAGTTGAAAACCTTTAATTTCAGTGAGTTAATTACTAAGATAGTAACAAAAAAAAATTTTTTTTTGACATTATGATCCGTGTTGTACTGAAAGGCTCTCTCCAGTCACATTGACAAGTCAGCTTGGCTAGAAGCTCAAGTGCGCCAGTTACTGCAGATGGCCAACCAGCAACAAAGTAAATTTGATCTGAGGGCTTTGGTGGAAGCGATTGATACAGTGAAACAGAAAATTACTCTGCTAGAAACCAATGATCAAAGACTAGGTATGTGTCATGTTTTACTTCTCTTTGGATGATTCTGTGGTCTGCATCTAGCCAGATGGAGAGTCCCAACTGTCCAGGATAAACAGTGGCCGAATCTGGTACTTGGGAAACAGAACAGCATGAGACTCTGGCCACTCCAGGGGCGGGGGCGGGGGAGGGTTGGGGGTGGGAGTGACAGTGGGTGATGAGGGGGCGCTGGAGTAGGCAGGGGGTGGAAATGGGCCAGGAAATTCCAGAAACAAGGAGTGGTGGTTTTTTAGGAGAGTGGCAAGTAATGAGAAAGCTAAGAGAGAGAGATGTGGTGGAAACTTTAAGTATAGAAAAATATAAAAGGGTTTGGCTCTTTAAAAGCCTTCCAGTGATTAAATAATGAGGCTCACCTTGGCAATGCACGCTAGTTCAATGCTGGGCATCTCCTCTACACTTTGGTGAGCTTCTGTTCAAGAGTATGAATTTCTCTACTCTTGCCAAGACACGGGATTTATTGAGCTAACTATTAATACAAAGGGTCCATTGGTGGACAATGAATTTGATTCATCTTTAGGATGTCAGAATTTTATCAGTTCTCTTCAGATACCAGAATTCCACTTCGGGCAATTTCTAAAGACAGCTTTGAGGCCTGTGGTATCTTTTTTTTTTTTTTCCCCCTTCGTAGTTGTTCTGGAAGGGGAGACTAGCAAACACGATGCCCACATCAATATCCACAAAGCCCAACTGAATAAAAATGAAGAACGATTTAAGCTGCTAGAAGGGGCCTGCTATAACGGCAAGCTCATCTGGAAGGTGACAGACTATAAGATGAAGAAGAGGGAGGCGCTGGACGGGCACACGGTGTCCATCTTCAGCCAGCCCTTCTACACCAGCCGGTGCGGCTACCGGCTCTGCGCGAGAGCCTACCTGAACGGGGACGGCTCCGGGAAGGGCACACACTTGTCGCTGTACTTCGTGGTGATGCGAGGGGAGTTTGACTCCCTGTTGCAGTGGCCGTTCAGGCAGAGGGTGACCCTGATGCTTTTGGACCAGAGCGGCAAAAAGAACCACATTATGGAGACCTTCAAGGCCGACCCCAGCAGCAGTAGCTTTAAAAGACCGGACGGGGAAATGAACATTGCGTCTGGCTGTCCCCGCTTCGTGGCGCACTCCACTTTGGAGCATGCCAAGAACACCTACATCAAAGACGACACCATGTTCCTGAAAGTGGCCGTGGACTTAACCGACCTGGAGGACCTCTAGTCCCTGTGTGGGGTGATGAAGGGCGTGCCGGGCCAGAAGCACGGAGGAGGAGACCTATGATTATCACATGGACGGACTGGAGCTCAGTACACATTTGTAGGGGCTTGTAGCCCCTGATGTTTGAAGTCAGTTGAAAAACTTCTCAAGCGCTATCTGCCTTTTACATTTTACTCTGTCCCAGTTTGAAACTTATAACACTTAGACTATCCTCTCATTATTTATATTTTTATCTCTCTTAAAAGATGTCAAGTTTCTTGAAAGCAGGGTCTGGGGCCTCTTTTACTGGTGCTTGGTATGGTGTCTCAGAGCAGGCACTGTGTGGAATGTTACCGAGGACACAGAGGAAGAATCGAAAATGCTCCAGCATTTTATTATTTGGCCTGTTGATTCTAGACCTGACCATAAGCCTGCAAAAGCCATCTTTCAGGATAGGCTGTGCCCATTACACAGTTGGGTGGTGTGCTTTCAAAGACAGTAGGCCTGGTTTGGACCAGACTTTATTTGGTCTAGTGCTAAATTTGTGGAAATTACTACACCTCTAAACATTTTCATTAAAAATCACCAGTGGTCAGCAAGTACAGTTTTGCAAGGCTGCATTAGAACTGGTGAATAGAGAGATTTTCATTCTTCCCATTGATTGTGTAGTGTGTGTGTGTGTGTGTGTGTGTGTGTGTGTGTAGAGATAGAGTACATACATATATAAATGGAGATATAACCATCCAACTAAAGGTCATATTTTATTAGTTTCAACCATGTGAAAAAACTATTTTCATATATCAGAAAAGGTATTAACAGTTCAGTTGAGGTTCAACTGAGGTTCAGTTCAGTAAATATATATGTACCTGTATATGTATACACCTAGTTTAAAGGTATTTTGTAACAATAGTAAGTTAATATGAGGATGGGCAGAATTTAGCAAATGACAGAGAAAATGTCGTAAATGAATAAGGGAAATTTAAAACCTAGGGAGAACACCATGATTATGCCGATGGTATCAAAAGTATTCTCATCCCAAACTGATTGCGAAAAGCAGTATCTCCTATTCTTTTTGAGAGAACTTCTGAATTCACAAATTGGTATGAAAATGGGCATTTATATAAACTTGGGACTTTTCTTGTCGAAGTTGTGAGTACTTTGTGAAAACAGAGATGAATATATTCTTACACATCTGTCCGTGTGGGTCTCTCTACCAGGATGTATATATAAGTCAAAATGAGTCCTTCTGTCTGTTGTTAACCGTAAGCTGATCAAAAAAGTACCCAGTTTTCCTGAGCCGCGTCACTGTTATGCAACCAAGTGTTCACTCACACTCAAGCTGGCTCCCTCGAGTGCGTGAGGGCAAAGTGCCATGGGCCGAGAGCCCCTTAATGCAGCTCCCTCAGGTGTTGACCACGCACCTTACACCTGCTGAACAGTTGAATCTGATAGAAGAAACGTGATTTTTATACCAGTAACTTCTGGAATAATTGGAACTCTCTTAATCTCTTCTGTGAAATTTTTTAAGATGCTAAAGAGTCGTCATTGCAGAAACCATGCCAAAGGCTTAAATTCAAAGAATTTGTTCACAATGGAAGCATACTAAAGAACCACACTGTAGCCTTTGAACTCGGGTACTAGTGATGATCAATGGACTGACCTCACACAAGCACCGCTCACAAAGCCTGACCCACTGGTTCTGCGTGTTTGTTTTCAGTGTTTTTAATCCAGTCCAACTCCTTGGGACTAGAAGATCCTATTGTTATCACTAGTTTGAAGTAGCCGGTATGGAAAACATTTTAAAATGAATTTAGCACTTTGGTTTTGTGTTCTAACCAGCTTCTCCACATAAATAGCTTAAGTCATGGCATGGTTTGCTTATGAGCTAAGAGTCCCTTCATCATTGGAGCAGTGATCATTCCAGAGGAAAAAGCACCCCTTTCTCAAAAATAAGAGTCATGATTTTTGTTTTAAAGAAGTGGATCCGTGTAAACTCTTTTCCTTTTTTATGATCGGAGCAGTTATTTTTACTCGATATCAGAAATATTTAAAATTTTTATTTTTTAAGTAATCTCTACACCCAACGTGGGCTCAAACTCACAACCCCAAGATCAAGAGTCGTGTGCTCTTCAGCTAAGCCAGCCAGCCACCCCTCTATCAGAAACAATTACATTTTTATCTCTTTCTTCGTCTGATTTAAATTCATAATGAGGAGAAAACAATATACTAGGCATAAAAGGGAAGTGAAGAAGCTTGAGAAAGGTATGTACAGGATTAAAGTAGAGTGGAGGGAGGGGCATATCAATGCATATGAACAGGCCTGCGTTCTAACCCCTGATGTCCAAGTTTGATTTTTCAGGGAAACAAGAGATAGTCCCAAGCAGTGTCCGTTCACAGTGCCAGTCTCGAATGCAGAGAAACAGAAGGGAGAGCCACACCCTCTTCGCGTGGTCCTTTGGACAATCAGTCCAACTACCACTTTGCTCTTCGAAAGTGGTCGGAGACATGGGTCTTTGCCTTACGTAAGAATTCTGGACTGGAGACAAAGCTCTGATGGCCACACAGTAGGGCCCCAGGTGGCGAAATCACCTGAAAACCCCACATTTTAGGGAAGGAGGAGCCAGCAAAGCATTTGGAGAAGGAATGGTCAGAGGGAAGAGCAGTGCTAAGGTGGGAAGGCAAAAGAATGTCGGCAGAACCAGACGCCCCTCTGACGACAGCAACCCCTCCCAGTGCACCCCGCGGCCAACTCCGAAACCCACGCTCCCCTCTGAGCTGCTCCCCACTCAAGAGCGTTTCTACCTCTAGCCTTTGCCTTAAGCTGCAGCCTCAAATATCCAATTTGCAGATCTACTCTTTGAAGTGCCAAAGGTACCTTATCTTTTTTTTAAGATTTTATTTGTTTATTTCACAGAGCAAGAGAACGGAAGCAGGGTGAGGGGCAGAGGGGGAAGCAGGCTCCCTGCTGAGCAGGGAGTCTCTGATGCAGGACTCGACCCCAGGACCCTGGGATCATGACCCGAGCCAAAGGCAGACACTTAACCAACGGAGCCACCCAGACGCCCTCCCTAAGCTACTTTAAAGTCCACTTCAGAACTGGAGGTCTTCTGGCTCTCTCCACCACGGCCAACCCATGACTCCTCCCCTTAACTCCACCCCAGCTAATGATCTCATCCTCCAAGCCAGAAGTCTGGACACCATTCCAGATTCCTCTCTCCCTTTCCGCATCCAGTCACCCACCCAGTACTACAAATCTGACCTCCAAGTAATTTCTTTAAACTTATCCCTAAGACCTATCCCTACTGTCCACTACTTCTCAACTACTGCCCTGTTGGAAGGCCTACATTTTTTGCTACACAACTCTTTTATTTTTTTCTTTTGTCACTGTCACATCTAACCTCACACGGTCACCCAGTAATCTCTAAAATGAAAATCTGAGAGAGACTCCTCACTCTACCTGCTGCGGCTGCATCACCCACAGGAGAAAGCCAGGCTTCCTTGGCATGGTATACAAGGCCCCCCGTGCCTGCCTCGGCCCCTCTGCCCGCCTTCTGCCAGGCCCCCTACCTCACCTTCAGCAACAGCGCGCAAGCTGACTGGGATTTCTCTGTGCTGGTGCTGCACTTCTACCTGGAACTCTTCTCTAACCTTCCCTTTTTCTTTGCACGGTGACTTCTTTCTGTTTATGATCCGGCTGTGGCCTCGTCTTCTCCAGGATGCCTTCCCAAACTCCTCTCTCACCGCACCCCTGGAACGTCCCTGAAGCGACCCTTCACTAAGTCAAGAGCTCCTGCTTTGTTCTGTGTACTACCTTCTCTGTTCTTCAGTTGGTGGACTTCTCTTTTCTTCCAGAAAACAGATGTTAATTGGCTATGTGTTTGTCAGGTTTTTGCGTTAGGCACAAGTAGAACAGATAGTGTCCCTGTCTTAGTAAAATTTATAATCTGGATTTCAGACACACAGTGAACCAAAATGCTTAATGTGTCTATGTTCTCAGCCTCCTGGGTCTCTCAACTTCTTCCCCCTGTGCCCTGAGAAAGGTGGATCTCTCAGACCCATTTTGAATGTCTTTGATGCAAGAGAACAGGCAGAAAACATGTACAAATAAACACTAAACGCATGCACAGGAAGATTTGGGGGGAATGAACAAAGAGAAAGGAATACCAACCTATGAGAACGGTTGAAAATTGTGACTGGATCCCCTTCGATGATTTTTTTTTTCTTCCAAGAGACCCATGTTAAGAACTGAAATACATTTTAAAATTATTTTTGGCTGCTTGACACTTACTTGAATGAAACTCCACAGGGAGACCAGACTCTGACGCCAGCATTTATAAGGCATTTGAACCAACAGACAATAGAAGCTGTGGTAAATGCCTTGAGAAGAAGATGGCGGAGCACAGTGAAAGAATATGGGGCCAGGCTGGGGAGAGTATGTGTATACTGAGGGCTGTCAGGGAAGGCCTTTGGCTGAGGTAACATGATATTTAGTGTTCATGTGACAGGTTCTCGGAATGTCCAGGACTTTTGAACATCCCTCTAATACCTGAAGAGTTTCCTGTGAGAAGACTTGCTCCCGGACCCCCTTTGCAACCCAAGCAGAGGTGACCTAGGCATGGTCACACAGAACTTCAACTTGAAAGATGAAGTCAGAAAGATTCAACTTTATTATTGCAAGAAAGATTTGCTAGACAAAGAAGGAAATGTGCCCCCCCAAAACTCTGCCTAACCGGTGGTGAGAGTGGCGAGCGTCCCAGAGGGAGAGTCCTGTGTTTCGAAGCCCGTGTTTGTGGAAGTTGTGTTGGTGACAAGCGCTGGCGGGAGCAGTGGACTGTCACTATGGCCACTCACATGTCTGGCTGCTGATCTTCTTGGGGACTCTGTGGGCTGTGCAATATTGATCAAGACCTGCTCTCAGCCGGAGTGGATTCTGTTGTCTGTAACTAAGAACCTGACTGAGCCAAGCTGAGACCTGAAAGATGAGTCTGCCATGATGAGTCAGCGTAGGTGGGATGAAAATTCGGGGCAGAGGGCACCGAGGAATGAGAGGGTTGGTTTAAGGAACCGAGAGGAAGCCTGCGTGGTAAGAGTCTCCAGAAGAGGGGACAGTGCCACTTGATGAGATCAGAAGAGGAGGCAGGACCCAGAGTGTAGTGTTAAAGTCAATGGAGACTGTGGTTTATGTAAAGTGTAACAGAAGTGGAAATAATTTTGGCAGGGGAATACATGGTCTGATTAATGTGTTCTGAAACTGCTCTGTGTGGGACATAGATTAGAAGGGCACAGGAGAGGACATGGGAACAGTAGTAAGGTTATGTCATACTCCACTGTGTCTTGGTCCTTACTAAATCATGAACTCCTTGAAGCCAAAAACCATGGTAATTCAAGTGTGTAGAAGGTGCTCATTTTATTAAGCTGAATAACATATATACAATAATGCGTTATCTTTATAACAAATCTGCTAGGCAGGTATTATGCCATTTCATAGATGGAAAAACCTAGTGATTAGAGAGATCTACGTGCTGTGTGCTAGGCAGTGTCCTAAGAATTTTACATATTAATTGTACATTAACACACTAATCTGCACAATAATCTTATCAGGTATATGCTATTTTATCCCCGTTTTACAGATGAGGCAACTGAGGCGCAGAGAAGGTATATAATAAGCTCTAGGTCACACAGCTAATAAGTGGAAAAGCCAGGATTTGCATCAGGGTGATCTGGTTTCAGAGTCTCTACTCTTAACCAGTAGGTAAGACACCTCATAAAAATGCTGATAAACTCCATATGTTTATATAAAAATAGGAATTTAATGAACTAAAATATAATAAGAGAACCACTAGATAAAAATTGAACATATAACTTCCAAACTACTAATGAAAAAAAATCTGGAGAAAAAAAAAAAAAACTTGATCAAACTAAAGACAGAAAAGAGAAGAAAACAATAGGAAGTACAATATATAGAAAAAACAAGTTAGAATTAAATTGAAGCACATATCTACGAAAGGGTTAAATTTTATTTTTAAAGGAGGAAATATGTCCAGTGTGGGGGCACATATATACACTCGTTAAACACCTATCTGAAACAAAACAGAGGGACACCTGGGTGGCTCAGGCAGTTAAACGAATGCCTTTGGCTCAGGCAGTTAAACGAATGCCTTTGGCTCAGGTCACCACTCCAGGGTCCTGGGATAGAATCCTGCATCAGGCTCCCTGCTCAGCAGGGACTCTGCTTCTCCCTCTCCCTCTGCCATTCCCTCTGCTGCTCATGCTCTCTCTCTGTCAAACAAGTAAAGAAAATCTTTTTAAAAAAATAAGAAGGAATAAAAACATAAATTAATTAAAAGAAATTTTAAAAATAAGTTAATTTTTAAAAAATTGACAGCCTAAAAAAAATTAGGAAGAAATGAATGAAGGCATACATTAATGAAAGAGAAAAAAATTTCTAGATAAAAGTTATCAATAATAAAATCAATCAAAATTAATAAAAAATCAAAAGGTGGTTCAATAAATCTGATCAAGAAAAAGGACTCCAACAGAACATACATGAATGTATAAGAACAAGGTGAGATTTAAAAAAAAAAAGTTAATACCAGAGTATTGAGAGCAAGATGGAGTCTCTGATGTCCAGCAGGGACCAGTATCAAGCCACGGGCAGCCGTTAAGGACACTGCAGCCACGAGATATCAACGAGACCAGCACCAGCTGCCGACACCCCAGGGCTGATCAAGAGCACAGGCACAGGAGGTTTTCAGGGGCCCCTGACCAATTCAATCCCTTTAAAAAGGGGAGGGTTTTTGCAGCAAACTGTCAGGCTTTCCAGACCCTGAGCCCTCTATGTCTGACCACTTAAATAAAAAAGGCAGCTGCCGGGGCACTTGGGTGGCTTGGTGGGTTAAAGCTTCTGCCTTTAGCTTAGGTCATGATCTCCGGGTCCCCGCACTTGGCTCTCTGCTCAGCAGGGAGCCTGCTTCCACCTCTCTCTCTGTCTGCCTCTCTGCGTACTTGTGATCTCTGCCTGTTAAATAAATAAATAAAATCTTTAAAAAAGAAAAAAAAAAAAAAAGCAGCTGCCACTGAAGGATCTGCCCCATTGATCTCAGAACAGACCCGAGATCCTTCACTGTTTGCACACAGTAAGATGCCAGTGCCTAGAGCTGACCTGGACCTGACCGAGGCCTTCTCTCAACTGCGCGCCCACGGACGGACTGCGTGTTCAGTTTATTAACTTCCTTACCCCCTGTGGTATCTTATTTTCTGGGTGACTTGGGGTATCCTTTGTGTGCTATGGAAGAAGCCACGTTAACCACTGGTAAAATCTCATTGAGTTTGGAATCCTGAGCCTGCTTTATAATTATGTTAACCTTGGCTTATGATGGAATAAAGCTTGTGGAAAGACACTCCTGCGTGTGCCTTCACAGCGTGTTCATGACACAGAGACAATTTAATACACAAAATTTGAAAATGTAAATGAAAGGGATCCTTTTCTAGAAAAAAACATACATTTAATCTCTTAAAAAAGTCACTGCATCCAGATGGCTTTAAAGGTGAGTTTTTCAAACCTAAGGAATAGATCATTCATACGCTAGGTCTATTCCAGGTCATACAAAAAGAGATTAACCGGAGTCATTTTGAGATCCAGCATAAACTAAGAGCAAAACTGGACAAGGCAACTACCTAAGGAATAGATCATTCATACGCTAGGTCTATTCCAGGTCATACAAAAAGAGATTAACCGGAGTCATTTTGAGATCCAGCATAAACTAAGAGCAAAACTGGACAAGGCAACTAAAAACCATAAGCCAGTTTCACTTATGAACTTGTGTTACAGGATTGCAGGGTTCTTGTCTCACTGAGTCGGAGAATGACTCTCGGGGACACAAAAAGGTGAAGAGAAGTGAAAGTTCATTACGTGAAGGGGAGAACAGAAAGGAAAGCAGCAGCTCTCTAGAGAGAGGGGGTCCCAAATGGGCTGCCACTGAGGACTTTTAATGGTAGTCTTTTATTGAGAACGGAGTGGGAAGCTTGTGGCCTTGAGACTCTTGTGCCATCTTGGTTTGAGTAAGGACTACTGATAACACCCTTACTGACTTATCTTTGAGGATTGGTCATTTTCTGTGATATACTGTAGCCGCCAAAGGAAAAAATACTCCCAGCCATCCCAGGCCAGGCTGTCTGTTCCCTTATCTTCTGTTCGCTCTGTCTTAAGGCTTCTGCCTGCCAGGAGCAGTCTCAGAGCCCAGCCAGGGACTCCCAGTCTCTCCCTGTCTCTACCTTAACCCTTTCCTTATTCACTTAGACACAAAAATCCTGTATGAAATACACAGCAATTTTCATTCAGCAATGTACTGGAAGAATACATAGCAGGACTGTAAGGATGGTAGACATGGTTCAACATTAGAAAATGTATTATTGTAATCCTATTGCTGCAGGGTAATGGAGAAAAGCTGTATGATCATCTGTGAGACTAGTACTGGAAGTATTTGGTAAACAAACAAACAAAAAAAATACCCACTTCTGATCTTAAGAAATAATAAAACAAATTGGTAAACTAGAAAAAGAACAAAGTGCAGTTTGTGTTTTTAATTTTCAAAAACCTTCAGAAAACATGAGGGATAAGGTAAGATGCAATCCGTGTGACTTCTGGGAAGAAGGAAGCGCGCCCTGAGGCTAGATGGGTGTTGTGTTGGATTCTTGGGAAAAGACAAAATTGTTATTTACAGATAAATTCTTACCCAGAAAACCCAAGAGAATTATTAGAAAACAAAGGTTCAGCGAAGTGACCACAGAGATCCACACACTAAAACCCAAATGATCCCAGGGTACAATACAAACAAGTCCACTGGGAAGAACCAACCAACCAAAACGGCGATAAAAACTGCCAGGAAAAGAAACGAGAAAGAAACGTGCAAACCACCAAGTCTGCAAGGCTTCAGCTGAAGCCCCAGGGGCGACTCGGATCCACGGGAGACACCAGCACAGCGCGGGACAGGAAAGCTCAGTATTGTACTGGGAGCACATCTGGGCAAGCTCATCTACGGGAAAGCAAATCCCAGGACACCCCTGCCATCTGGCGACAGGCCATTACAGAATCTGAACGGAATCCCAAACAAATGCCGGAAAAACGCTGCCATTTGGCGACCTTCTGTTACAGAGCTCGGCCGCAGGGCTCCAGGCTCCCGATGTGCCTGGAGGCAACGCCCCACGCGGACCGCGGCAGCCGGCGCCGGAGGAAGCCTGCGCCGGAAGACCGCGCGGCCGGAAGAGGCCCGTGGCCCCGCCCCTCCTTGCGTCGTGGGCGGGGCGTTCCCGTCCGGCTGACGGCCCCCGCGCGTCCCCGCTGCGCGCCCGTGTGCGGTCCCACGTCCGGCGCTGCCGCTGGTTCCCGGGCAGCCGTGGGCAGAGCCCTGGAACTCGCCCCACATGGTCCTTTTCCCCTTGGTTTCCAGTACGTGGTGGCCGCAGTGGGAGCTGTGGCTGGAAAGGGGCCGCGTGGCGTTTTCTTCCCACCTTGCCCCTCCGCCGTGCTCCGTTCAAGTGTCTCCGCACCCTCGGTCACCCCGTGTCCCGCCTCCCCTTCCTCAAATGAGGCCGCTTCCGGGGCTCCAGGTTTCCCCAGAAGGTGAGACCTTTCTCGTCGGCTCACGCATCCTCTCCGGTTGCGGCCTCTCGTACCGATCGCGCGGAGGGTGTGTTCTTGGTCGGACGCTTCTGGCCGGTCTTGCCACTGCGCCGGGTCCTGCAGGTGCACACCATGGAAATGCGACCCTCCCCGACTTCTTCGAATATTCCTCACCTGTCTGCTACAGAACCATCTTCCCACGAAAGTCTCAGCAAGAACCATCCGTCCCAGCACAGCACCTCCTCCCTTCCTAAAACCGCTCTTCTCCTTAAATAATAGCCACAATTAACACACAAGGAAGGAATGCCTGAAGTGTAGGACACTCAACCGAGCACTCCACGGGCATGGTTTTATTTAAACATTGCAGCAATTTCTTAGGTAGAAACAAATGAGAAAACTGAAGCGCAGAAAAGTTAAATAATTGGCGCAAGGTGTTGAGTCAGGTCCAGGTGAGGCCAGGTAGGGAGAGACAGGAAAGCGGCTACATAACCGGGCTCTCAGAAATTCCAGATGTGGAGAAATGTTATAGACAAGATATTGGCCAGAGGGAAGGGAACATAACAAATCCACCTTGTTTGTCTTAAATGTTATAGATGAGATATGTACCAAGTTTCCTGGCAGGTTTTCTCCCATAAACCCCCTCAGTGGCCACCCATTCAGGGCCCTCCTCACTCTAAAGAGCTCTTTCCTCTCCAACCTTCACTTAATAGACTTTACTTCATGCCCTTTTTGTCCTTGAGATTCATTCTTCTACTCTGGGAGACAAGAACCCTGTAACCGTGCAACAGTGACATAGCTTGGATGTGGTGTTGACATTTGAATCCATTGTGTAGCTCACTGGAAAGCAGGTGCTTTTATCTTTTCTCTTTACCAAATACCTGGGCATCCTCCTTTTTGTTGCTTCTGAGGGATTTTTTCTGAGTGCTGGCTAGGAACCGTCAAAGCTCTCCTCACATAGACCCCTGAGTGTTACATTTTGCAAGATATCTAAGCTCTGGGCTTAGTATTTTGCATCCCCAAAATGTGCTTATGCTTCCTTAAAAATGTGCTCCTAACCCAGTACTCACTACAGCCCTTTTCCTTTGCCTCAATAGAACTGTCTTATTGTCATCACTGTTCTCAGCCAACATTTGAGCAGCTAGTTTATGTAAGACAGTAAAGATAATTAGAGTTTTAAATATCTCTGAGGCTCCTGACCACAAGGAGAAATATGAAGTTTATTTATAAAATAGACCAACAAAATAGCACATCAGCACTCAGTTGCACAGAAAAGTTCTACTGGAGCCAAATTTTTGGACAGATTTGTTAAGCACTAGATTGCATCCTCATCTGTGAAATGTTAAGTTTAGGCTAGATCATGAAAGTTATGTGGATTTTATTTCAGAGAAAGGAGTGATCACTACTGATGTGGGAACTGTTGGAGAAGCTATAGAGTGTGTGTGTGTGTGTGTGTGTGTGTGTGTGTTATTCTTGATACATTATAGAAATAAAGATTAGGTTGAAGGCTTAGCACATTCTTTTTTTCACTTTGAACATCTGATAATGGTTGTAGCCTTGCTCTAGAAATAAAGTTCCCATCATATAACACATTTTACTCAAATTTTAGGAAATTCGTGGCTCACCCCTCCCTTCCAACACCTGCATGTTAAAGACTCTTGATTTAGGAAAATGAACTGAACTGCAACTCAAAAGGCGAGACTAAATCAGGTGTGGAGGGTCGTTATCTTGCAGGCAGAGTGGAACCATTGAAAGTTAAGAAGTGAAGTCTGGCAGGGGTGCAGAGGATGAATTACAGTGGGCAATGGCTCTGAAACTGGTTTGGCAGCCAATGAAATAATTTAGGTAGATAGTTTAGGAGCTATTACAGGGTTATGCCAAAGAGTATGGGGAATGGGGGGGGAACTGCAAGAAATATTGGCAAGGACAAATGAAAAGGTTGGATATAGAATTGAAAGATAGGAAGAAATCAATGATAACAGGATTTGAGGTCTGTACAGCTGCAGTTACATATCTTCTCTACTTTGTCTTCAGTTTTTTATTGCACTAGGTCATTCCTATAGCATACATGCTCTAAGAGGAGATGTCACTACTGACCCAGTGGATATTGAAAGAGATACAGCTATATACTCATAAACTCAACAGCTCAGATGAACTAGACCACTATCAAAGCTATCAAAATGTACCCAAGAAGAAACAGATAAGCTGAATAGTACTGTAAGTATTAAAAAAATGAATTTGTATTTAAAAATCTAGGGGTGCCAGGTGGCTCAGTCAGTTAGGCATCCAACTCTTGATCTCAGTTTAGGTCTTAATCTCAGGGTCGAGAGTTCAAACCCTATGTCAGTCTCCATGCTGGGTGTGGAGCCTACTTTAAAAAATAAAATAAAAAGGCCCAGCTCTGACACATTTTTCCATTTTTAAATTTCCTCTCCACCATTTTCTCTTCTTTCTGGAATTCTTATTATACTTACAGGCCTCTTGGATTTAGTCTCTGTAATTTCTCTTTTATTCCTCTCATTTTTCTTGGAAAAAAAAAAAGGCAACTTAGAATCTAGCAGGTAGAGGTCCGAGATAAACTTAAATATCCTACACGCATTTGAAAGCCCTTCACAACAAGAATAGTTTGGCCCCCAATGATAATAAGGACAGGGCAGAGGAACTCTGCCCTAAGCCAAACCACCAAAATCTCTTCTCAAAATACTGTACGAACCATCTAAATGGGTTTCCTGCTTCTGCTTTTACCCATATAGAGTCTCTTCTCCCACAAAACACAGCCGTATGATTTTTTAAAAACACAAATCAGATTTTAATCAGGTTTTGACACTTCCTGCTTAAATTCTCTTGTTGCTTCTCACTATACTTATGGTGAAACCACAAGTCCTTAAACATGAAGCTGATTTCATAGTTTTTCATTGTCTGGTCATTGCTTTCTTGTTCATCTCATTCTCTCTCTGACTGTGCTTGAGGTTAACCCATCTTCTTTCTGGACATCAAAAATGCTGAACTTCTACATGTCTCAGGACCACTGAATTTGTGTTCCATCTGCCTGAAAGTTTTTTCCTACGAGTTTTCACATGGTTGGCTAATTTGGATCTTTTTTTTTTTTAAGATATTATTTATTTACCGAGAGAGAGAGGGCATCCACAGGAGTGGGGGTGGGGCAGAGGGAAAGAGAGAAGCAGGCTTCTCATGGTGCAGGGCTCTATCCCAGAACCCTGAGATCACAACCTAAGCCAAAGACAGATGCTTAATCCCTTAGCTGACTGCGCTACTCAGGTGCCCTTGATTCACATCTTTCAAAGCTCAGGTCAAGTGTCACCTCCGCGGAGGCCAGGCCCTTCCTGTCCACCAGGGCATTATCAATTACATCACTTGTTTATTTTCTTCATAACACTTTTCACTAGAAATTGTTTTATGGTTTTTTTTTTTTCACTTGTCCCAAAACTAGAATGTAAGCTCCGTGGATGTAGAAATATTGTCTGTTTTGTTCACCACTGCATTTTCAGTACTGGATCGAGACTGAAGTAAATTTGCTGTATGACTATGTGAACTAGGAAAAATACGTTTTACCTACCGAAATGACTAAGCCTCCAGAAGAGCTTGGTTTTACTTTAAAATGCACGTTGATCATTGATGATTCAAGGAAAGTGTTTATTAAACGATGAAGGTTTGGAGATGGGCAAATAACAGAGCTGGAGGAGTGATATGTTCACTGGTTTTAGGACTGCATAAGACTTCTAAAAGAGCAGTGTTTTGCAGAGTGTGGTCTCAAGGCTACTTGAATCATTGCAGGTCTCCCTCCAGATCTTCTAAATGGAGATTTCATTGCGTGGAGCATAGGAATTTGCTTTTTAACAAGCTCTTTGGTGTTTCTTATGTGCACTAAAGGTCAGGAACCAATGGAATAGTGCATCGAGAGGAACAATCAAGATTCAAGATTGAGCCCGAAGGCGGAGGGGCTTTAAGTGTGGGAGGAGAAATATGAAGCCTCAGATTGAGATAAGGAATGATATTTGGCAGGTACCAAGGAGACGCTCTCAGCTCTGAAGGGGAGCCAAAACCGCAGCTCTCTTTGGTCCTTTGCTCCACGCAGGCTGCCATAACAAAATACCACAGACTATGTGGCTCAAACAACAGGAATTTCTTTTCCCACAGTTCTGGAGGCTGGGAAGTCCAAGATCAAGGCTTCAGCAGTGTTAGGTTTCCAGCGAGGACTCTTTTCCCAGCTTCAGATGGCCACCTTCTTGCTGCACCCTCACACCCTCCCCTGACATTTTCTTTGGGGTGCATGGGGAGCAGAGAGATATCTCTCTTCTTGTGAGGCGACCAGTACTATCAGGTGAGAGCTCTACCCTTATGACTTCATTGAACTTTAATTGTCTCCTGAAGATACTGCCTCTAAATACAGTTACATTGAGGGCTGGACTCTCAGTGAATGAATTTTGGAGGGATACAATTCAGTCTGTAGCAATTGGTGTTTCCCTTTATCAGTGAAGAAAACCAGTTTCACGTACTGTGATCCAAGGGTATCACCACATCACTACTGAATCTTGTTCTTTTAGACCGCAAAGCAAAGTTCAACTGAAACAGATGCTTAGTTTGATTGAATCTGCATGAGATTTTTACCAAGGTTATAGCAATACGTATTTGATTTTTGTTGTTAGGACAGACTTTTCAAATTAGGTATATGAAAGTTTACCATTTAGTAGGAGTATAAAGCCATTAGTGGGTCATTAATATCTGATCCTCTTTCTATTCAAAATTTAAAACATAGCTTTCATGTCTTTTCTCCCCCAAAACTTCATTTTGCTTTTTAAATTCTCTAATAGTCTGTCAATATTTTGGTTTTATAGACAAGGCAGGCAGGTTGTATAGACATGGATAAGAAGCCCACACAAGGGGGCGCCTGGGTGGCTCAGTTGGTTAAGCAGCTGCCTTGGGCTTGGGTTGTGATCCCTGGGTCCTGGGATCAAGTCCTGTGCCCAGCTTCCTTCTCAGTGGGAAGTTTGCTTCTCCCCCTCCCCTTCCTTGTGCTGTCTCTCTCTCTCAAATAAATAAATAAAACCTTAAGAAAGAAGAAGAAGAAGAAATCCACACAAGTCCCAAAGATGTCTGGACATCCCCAGAGGGAGGAATTTTACTTGGTTTAAGACCCTCTGGAGGTGCCCCACTTCGGGCTCTCTACTCAGCGGGGAGCCTGCTTACCCCTCTCTCTCTGCCTGCCTCTCTGACTACTTGTGGTCTCTGTCAAATAAATAAACAAAATCTTAAAAAAAAAAAAAAAGACCTTCTGAATATTTTCATGTATGTTTTAAAAAAATTACTTTGTTTTTCTTTCACTATATTAATATCTGAGGGTAATTCTGTTACATTTTATATAAATCAAGATCAACACAAACAAAAGGAAAAAAGAAAGTAGAACCTGAGACACCACCGATCCTAACATAGATCATCACATCTTATTCTGCAGGTGACTGTGTGTTTTCTTCTTCGTCATGATCTTAAGGAACCCGTATCGACTCGAGTAGGGAAAAAGGTATGTTGATTACCTTGTTAAGGTTTTTCTGTTTATAAATTAGATAATTTAGAAAAAATTCGTTAAAACTCCTCCATAATTTCTGCTTATTAACAAAGTTCATTGAGAATACCCACTATGTACCAGGCATAACGGTAACCATGGTATAGTCCCTTCAGCTGAGCGACTTTTTAAAAAATTTTTTTAATTTTTTAAATTAATATATAATGTATTATTAGCCCCAGGGGTACAGGTCTGTGAATTGCCAGGTTTACACTTCACAGCACTCATCATAGCACATACCTTCCCCAGTGTCCATAACCCAACCACCCTCTCCCTACCCCCGCTCCGCCTGGCAACCCTCAGTTTGTTTTGTGAGATTAAGAGTCTCTTAGGGTTTGTCTCCCTCCTGATCTCATCTTGTTTCATTTATTCCTTTCCTACCTCCCCAAACCCCCCACGTTGCCTCTGAAATTTCTCATATCAGGGAGATCATATGATAATTGTCTTTCTCTGATTGACTTACTTCGCTCAGCATAATACCCTCTAGTTCCATCCACGTCATCGCAAATGGCAAGATTTCATTTCTTTTGATCAGTTGAGCAACTTTTATTAAATTGGTCAATAAAGACAAAGAAATAGTCCATCACAACACAAATGAACGCTATGACTTGTTGTGCATGTGTTAGAGGACGAGGAAAGGCTTTGGAGAGGGGAATTATATCTAAATTGAAATCTGAAGGATGAGGGGGCATTTTCCAGATGAAGCCAGAAAAGTGGAATTCAGGAAGATTTGTTACAAGCTGAAGGAGCTGCATGTGCTAACCACTGCTGACATTTGGGTTTCTGATTCTTTCTCAAGTAATGGGCTTTCATTTCTGCTTCTTGCCTTATCAGTGGACTAATCAGAGTTCCCAGTTGTAAGCAAAGGAAACAGACTCTGGCTTATGTAAATAGGAAAGGGATGTACTGAAAACGATATTGAGTAATTCACAGAAATGCCAAGAAACCCCAAGAATGAGTCTCGGAATGTACATAGAAACAAAGTAAAACTTCGCAGCTAGAACCATAGGCGAAGGCATGCCCCAGAGCCCAGTCTGCTAAGGGCACACCGCAGCACTGCCTCTACGGAACCTGACCACCTCAATTTGCATTGCCCTGGTCACTGATGCCACACGTGGTCACTGCCATGGCTGCCACTAGATGCTGGCCATTTCCACCTCCCTTGGAAAATGGATTCTTCGCCATCTCTGCTTTTTTATGTCATTAGTTCCTAGCAGCAGTTGACTGAGCCTTGATGACATGCACATGTTCTACCTGCTTAGGAAATTGGTAAAGCAAGCATCGGCCTTTTCAGCACTGATGGCAGGAGGCACGGGCAGAGGAGAATTCACCAAACATAGGAGAATCACAGATGGGGCAGAGGCAGATTGTCAAAATGAAACAAACACTCTTCACATTCAACTCTAGACAGTATCTATTGATTAGTTCACTTTAATTTATTCCTCTGTCTTACCTACTTTATCCTGCTAGCGTTTGTTACTTGTGTTAGAATTAGTTTTTCTTTTTGGTATTTTGGCATTACTAATATCATACTTGCAATTCTACTTTTTGTTCCACCAACTATAATCAGTTATTTTACTCTTTTTTACCTATCTTACACTTTCCTCCTCTCCTACTGTCGTTTTTTTTTTTTTTTTTTTTTTTTTTTTTTTTTTTTGGTAAGATTTTGTTTTATTTGAGAGTTTGCACGAGCCAGGGGAAGGGGCAGAGGGAGAGGGAGAGGCAGTTTCCCTGCTGAGCAGGGAGCCTGACTTGGGGTGGATCCCAGGACTCTGGGGTCATGACCTGAGCCAAAGGCAGATGCTTAACTGACTGAGCCACCCAGGCGCCCCTGTTGGGCAGTTTTAACCTGGGGTCTTTCCTGGGACTGTAGTCATCAGAAGGCACTCTAAGGCTGGACAACCTAGAACGGACCCCCATGTAGCTAGGGGAGCTCTTCTCAGGCTGTGAAGCAGCCACAGGTTTCCTGGCCAGGGGACTTGAGTTTCCAAACTCAAGCTGTAAGGCTTGCTGTGACCTACCTTTAGAAGTTCCAGAATGCCGCGTTTCCTTTGTTCTGTTGATAAGCAAGTCAGTCTAGTTGGCCTACTTTCAAGGAGTGGGAACTTAGATTCCGTTTCTTGATGGGGTGTAACAAGAACACGTAAAATGTGAGACGGTTGTGACCATCTTTGGAAAATAAAATCAAAAGATGTTGACTCCGTGACCTTCTGCTTCTCATGTGCTCTTTCCTGCTTTATGCTGTAAATCTCTAAGAGTGCATTGTACTGTACTTGTTGCCAATGATAAAAGTCGACTTCTCAAGGAAAAATCAAAATTTTGGTAAATTTGTACCTACTCCTCATTTTCCTCTTTTTTCTTACATCAGGAATTTAACAGCTTCTCCAAACTTAATGACTTCCCTGATATTAGTAGTGATGTTAATGAATATGAATTTTTCATATTATGTAATTAAGTGAGTTAACTTTTAGAAGATCAGCATAATTTAGTAGACCAATATTTTTCAGATAATCAATGCATAATGTTACAAAATCATGAATAGGTAAAAGCCATTTGAAGTGCAAGGTTGACTAATAGATTTTATTGTAACAGAGTATAAAGATCATTGTTATGATTTCAGATTCCACATTGCAGCTAACGCTGTTTCTATCTCTAAATTGTCAGTAATTTATTTTTTTAAATTGTGGTAAAATGTACATAATATGAAATTTCCCATTTTAACTGTTCTTTAAAAATATTTATTTATTTATAAAGATTTTATTTATTTATTTATTTGACAGACAGAGATCACAAGTAGGCAGAGAGGCAGGCAGGGTAGGGGGAAGCAGGTTCCCTGCTGAGCAGAGAGCCTGATGTGGGGTTCGATCCCAGGACCCTGAGACCATGACCTGAGCCGAAGGCAGAGGCTTAACCCACTGAGCCACCCAGGTTCCCCTTAACTGTTTTTTAAAGTGTGCAGTTGAGTGGCAATAGGTATATTCATACTGTTGGGCAAGCATCACCCATTACATCTCTAGAACTTTTCATCATCCCCAACTGAATTTCTATATTTATTAAACAATAATTCCCACTTCCCTCTCCCAGCAGGATCTTAAAAAAACCTGTTAAAATACTTTCCCCTTGGGGCGCCTGGGTGGCTCAGTGGGTTAAGCCGCTGCCTTCGGCTCGGGTCATGATCTCAGGGTCCTGGGATCGAGTCCCATATCGGGCTCTCTGCTCAGCAGGGAGCCTGCTTCCCTCTCTCTCTCTCTCTCTCTGCCTGCCTCTCCATCTGCTTGTGATATCTCTCTGTCAAATAAATAAATAAAATCTTTAAGAAAAGAAAAATACTTTCCCCTTTTCCAAGTCCATATCTGTGTGAGGCTGGATTTTCTTCAGATACTTCAGTTAAAACAACTTATTACAACAGATCAAATGCAGAAGCAGATCTAAGACGTCATATGTATTAGTTTCCCATTACAATAGAACAAATAATGCAATCACAGTAGCTTAACACAAATCCCATTTATATCAGTTTCTCTGGGTCAGGAGTCTGGGTTCGGATGGGGTACTCAGGGTCTTCGCACAAGGTCTCACAGGCTAAAATTAAGATGGTGGCCAGGGGTGCAGTTTCACCTGAGGCTCAGGGGTCATTGTCCAAGTGCACTGCTTGTTGGCAGAATTCAGTGTCTTGGAGTCGTAGCACCAAAGTCCCTATTTTCTGGGTACTATCTCGCTGGTCCTGCCAGAGGGCAACATCGGTCCTTGCTTCCCACCATATTGTGGCTTACTTTTCCAAAGCCAGCAGGAAGATCTAATTCCAGTCTGCCACAATGGAGTCTTACGTAACATAATGTAATCCAGGGGTGTCTATATTATCACCAGGGTGTGTAAGCTCCAGACATTGCGGATGTACAAAAACATAAAACAGTGTCACTCTTCTCACTATTCAGTATATTTATTGAGTAAATAAATATATATATAATTAAAAATATGTTATTCATGTTTATGTATAATGGGTTTCTAACTTATTTTAAATGAATTAGTAAAGATTGAATTTTCCAGTTTTAGTTTCTAATACAGTAAATATTGATATTTATAACACTTAAAAACAATAGTTCTTTGGGCTCCTTAATAAATTTTAGGAGTATGAAGTGTCCTGAGACCAAAAATATGAGAGCTGTTAATATAATAAATCCTAATGGCAAACAGATTATAAACAACAAACAGTTGGCATTTTCCACATGCTTTCTGTGACTCAAAAAAATACATTTTACATTGCAAGTATACAATTACACACACACACAGACACACACACACGTATATATAGAGAACTGAGGCAAAAGTTTCCTGAAGTAATATTTATTCTTATGTGCCATACACACTGATATTTTCTACTCTATTGCTTTTCTTTTAAAAATTCCTAGTCATAATCTGGGGCCCCTGGGTGGTGCAGTTGGTTAAGCAGCTGACTCTTACTTCAGCTCAGGTCGTGATCTCAGAGTCCTGGGATCGAGGCCCCCATTGGGCTCTCTGCTCAGCGGGAAGTCTGCTTGAGATTTTCTTTCTCACTCTGCCCCTCCCCTCCCCCCTCATGCTCTCTCTCTCTCTCTCTCAAATGAACAGATCTTTAAAAAAGAAAAAAATTCCTAGTCATAATCCAATACATGGATTTCACGAAGCTCTCAGTAGGTTAGGACCTGACATCTAAAAGCCCTTATCATAGAACTGCCTGAAAAACATTTAAAAATATGGACTTCCAGGGCTAAAGTTCCACCTAAGTGAACAGGAAAAGAAAAAAAAAGAGTGAATCTACATTTCTCCTCCCTTGAAGCACTCTCGTGAGAAGAGCTGGGGTTGATATTTACCGGGGGATTACCTGATTCTGGCCATGGGAGGACTGAGTCGTGAGAATACATATTCTGGGTTATTCCGCGTCAGACAGTTAGTTATCCTAAGCAGAAATGTCCCCAAGCAAAGAGAAGGCATTACTGAATCGCCCCAACTCGGTGCTTCTGCCAGCTGTGAGTGCGCTAGGCTTTTCCCGGAGGATAGGATTTTATCGGAAGAGAAGCAGTTTTCCAGGAATCCAGAGAAGTCACTGCCAGAGATGGGGGGACGCCTTTGTAACTGATGAGAAAGGGGTTCAAGTTCTGGTATACCAGTTACTCTCTTTATGACCTTAGAAAAGTCACCAACTACCCAGATCCCCGCCTCTTTCTCTGTAGAGTAAGAATAAAAATACCTGATTCGCTGTGTTGTTTATATGGCTAAAATGAGGTGATGTGTGCACCACGCTCAGCACATGCAGTCAGTGTTCTAAGACGTCAGATCCTTTCCTTACTGTGCTTGCCAGTGATTTGCTCTTTGACGCTGGGCGCACTGGAAGCTGTGCCGCTGCCTCATCTACCTCCTAGAGTCAGTGTGGAGGTCAATGAAAAAAATGGATCACAGGACAGAATGTGATGTGCTGTTAGATGGGAAGGAGGTGCCCAGACCGGATCCCGGGGGAACAGCCTGTATGATGGGGACGGCCACCAAGGACACAGAGGGTAAGCGAGCAGGTAGAAAGCAAGAGCACACGCAACAAGGTGCCTCCGAGCATGGAGGAGAGGGACTCAGCAGAATCCCCTCTGGTTCCAGGAGCTGCAATGTGCGTTCATCTCCGTGAATCCCCACAATACCGGCGTCAGGTAGATATTATTACTCAAATGAGAACACTGAGACTCAACGAGGTTAAGTAACGGAGCCCAGGTCACCCTAAAGGGGACGATGTGATGTTGCAGCAGCAGCAGCTGCCCGGCCCAAGAGCCGTCCTGGGCGGACTTGTGGTTGGGAGGGGAGAGGTGGGCTGGCTGTGGCTGTGGAAGACCAGCCTGCAGCTCCTCCCTGGGAGCCCAAAGCCCAAAGCTAAAGACTGACTCTCTAGCGGAGCCTCCCCTGACCACCAGGGGGCGCTCGCGGGACCTTCTGTGGAGGAGACACGAACCCTCCAGTAACTGCCACCCTCACCCCCGCCCTTAGTGCTCAGGGCTGGCTGGGGTCTGAGGACTGCTTGAGCGCCCAGTGGATCAGAGTATCACCAGTGATGGCACCTCCACCCTCCCACTCACTTTTGCTAGCTGCCTTGTGGTCCCTGTTGGATTCCAACGGTCTCTGTCTCTCTCCTACACACACACACACAACCTCATGAATAGTTTCTACAACAGATGCCAGGTAATTGTCATCTGCTGAATGGTATTCTTCCAGGTTTATACAAAACAACTCAGAATCCATCATTCTATCTTTCCAGTTGGTATAAAATGGTATTTTCAGCATTCTGTAAAAGATACATCTCATCTCCAAGCACCTCCTGAACACTGCTGAGCAAAGGTGATAAACGTGTGTGACAGTCTTGCAATCGTCTCTAACATAACATAAGGCCAATATAATAGCTCCAAAGTGTGCTCAACTCCTACTGAAATGAAATTATTTAGGCACGTATTAGATTCAGATAGATTCAGATGTGACAAGAGAGAATTTCCTGAGTTCCCCCAAAAGAGTAACCTAAAACAGCTTCTCAGCCTTGGCTGCACAATGGAATCACCTGGAGTGTTTTAGAAAACCTATGCCTGAGACCCATCCTGAGTGTCTGATTTATTGAGCCTGGGGTGCAGCTGGGCACTGGAATAAAAGCTCCCCGATGATCTAATGTGCAGCCAAGCCTGAGAACCACAGATCTAAAAGAATAGGACATTCAGGTTCAAGAGCAATGATTAAAGGACTGGGTCTGGGTACCCCGGGGGAAGGAAGGTGACAAATGATTTTCAGTGTTTCCCGTCGACTTTCCATTATCCATACTAATTGAAAGGAAGACCGTCACGTGCAACTATCAGATCTTGAATTTGAAATTTCCTTTCTAGTTTGCAATGCATTTGATCTTATTTTAACCTCAACACAGCCTGGGAGGTAGACAGACAGCATAGCTCTGCTTATCTGATAGCCTCAGAGAGGTTGAGTGATTTGCAAAGTTGGAAGTGGGAAAACCATTTGTGAAAACTATAACCCGGAATTTCCAACAGCCCCAAAGTCCCAATGATTTCATCCACGTTGTTAAACTCTTCCCCACCCACTGAGGTAGAGCAAAAATCTGTTCACAAGTCAAAGATAGGAAACCTTTTAAGAGCAGATGGACTGGCAGAAAACCAACCAAAATGAAAAGTTCCTCAGCAGATAATGGTGGGCGTGTCTTCATCTCAGGGACTATGAGAAGCTGTTGCTGCTTTATTTTTCTCATCTATATCTACACCTAAGCTGAAGATTGATATAGCAACAGATGGTTAGACTGTCAAGGGATTTTAGCTTTCTCATCTATGAGATCTTCAGCTGGAGTCTTGAAGCACTTGCAGCAAAAATAAAGGGGGTGAGCCCTTGTGCATTACCTGGATATGGGGCTACAGGCAATATTAAGTTCTTTGAAAGAACTCAGATGATATAATAATAAGAGGGAGAACCATTTTAATGTTAAGCTATTCACATTTTCAAAGAGTACATCTTTGGGAACTTTGAGATTTTAGGTTGCTCTCTTCAGAGCTAGAGTAAACTTTCGAAGCTTTTATTTTATTTATTTATTTATTTATTTATTTATTTATTTATATATATTTTTTTTCAGGGCTGTGTGTGTATTTTCCACCCACTTTCCTCCCCCGGGGCATGTGGTCCTAGCGGGGCTGTAATCTGGTGCCCCATGCCCTTAGATGGGCTCATGATCCCCCAGCTATAGTAACTGGTCCAAGGGTGGCTTGCGTGCCACACAGGGGCAATCACATATGTGCTGGGTACAGATCAGAAACCCTATCATCTGCAAAAAGGACCCCCAAATCTCAGTGCTTTACCAAATAGAAATGCATTTGTAATTCACTCTAAATCCAGTGTGGCCCTCTGTGCAGTCATTCAGGGACCCAGGCTCCTTTCGTCTTGTGGCTTCACTCTCTTCCTGGGCCTCAGAGTCTGCTCTATTCAGCCAGCAAATGGAAAAAGAGAAGAGGAAAATCACTCTGGGGAGGTTTCTACGGGTCAGGCCGAAAGCAGAGACTTTCACATCTGCTCACATTCCATTGGCCAAACTTCTTCCCATGGCTATTCCAGAGGCAAGGGAAGCTGGAATGCATCTAGTTGTGATCTCAGAAGGAGGAAGCAGGTTTAGTGACCCGCCAGCCAAGTTCTGCCAAAAGCCTTTCTCTGGGATTAGTATATGGATGTCGGAGGGCCACCTGGGGTCCTGCCCATCTGCAGCACTAGGGGCCTGCCACTCTAGAAGACAGGTAAACTGCCACACAGTGGGAGGCAGAGCCAGGAGGTGGAGCGAGAGAGAAGAAAGGAGGGAGAGAGAGAGCAAAGAGGGAGAAGGAAGTGAGGAGGGTGGGCATGGGGGGAGGAGGAGGTGGGGGAGGGGACGAGAGAGCACGTGCCCACAGTCTACGGTATGAGCGTCTTTGGGCAGTAACAGCCCTGGACTCCCAGTTACGGCTGCCATCAGGACCAGCCGCATGAGTGGCGAAGTAAGTCTGGAGTCCTTGTTAAAAAGTTAAGAGTTTCAAGACAGGGATGCCTGGGTGGCACAGTCAGTTAAGCATCTGCCTTCAGCTCAGGTCATGATCTCAGGGTCCTGGGATCGAGCCCCACATCTCTGAGCTCTCTGCTCAGTGGGGAGCCTGCTTCTCCCTCTTCTCCTCACTCATCATCTCTCTCACTATCTCGGTCTCTCCCTCTCTCAAATAAATAAGGAAAATCTTAAAAAAAAAAAAGTTTCAGGACAACCCATAGCAAAGCATTAAATCAAGTGTGGGCCTTTCTGGGCGTGGGGCCCTATGTGACTTTATAGGTCTCATACCCATGACGCTGACTCAGGGGGTCGCAAATGCCCTTTGGTCTTTCTGCCAGTTTGATCTGGGTTTGTCCCGCCTGCAACTAAAACTCCTGAGAAGTACAACAGCATTGCCCTAGACTCTCTCCCCAAGAGGTTGTGAACGCTCCACTTTTGGAAATTACAATAAATCTGCAGTGTGTTTGCGTGTCCTGGCATGGAGCTCTGTTTATGGTGGATGTCGATAAGGATTGATTAAGAAAATTTTTCTTGGAGGCAGGAATCAGGACCAGGCTGAGCTCTGGAGATTTGTTCTGGTTGTAGGATTTTATAATCAGCCTAGAGATGTACATGTCTTTTGGCAAGAAATAAGTCCCCCCACAAAGTTCATAGTATATTTTCGTTCTTCGTAAACTAAATCCTATTTTCAGTGCTTACCCTTAAGTAAATTCATGGGGAATTATTTTGTCAGGCCAAGAACTGTTCCTTTTGAAAGTGCAAATTTGAATTTGCGCTCTGAAATTGAATTTGCTTAAAGTGAGGCGTGGGCGTGCTGTCCTCGTACTCCTGCTCTCAGGGCCGCGGTCAGTGCCCACTTCGAGGAGCGTCTCAGCCCTGCCCCAGCGCCTCTGCGTAGCACCCAGCCCTCACCTCCAGGTGAAAGCAAGAAGGTTTCACAGAAGAGGGTGAATCAGCCGCGTACCCTGGTCTCTGGACCCTGATAGGCTTGGAGTCATGTGGCACTCTGTGGTTTCCCTTAGGTAAAGCTTTCCCCCTTGTTGGTTTCTGTATCATCTTCTGAATCCCAGAAAGACTCAGTTTAAGCATTTATCTGATCTAGGCCTCAGCGCCTAGGGTAAGTACAGTCTTTCTAGAGTCCTTCTGCCTCTGTCTCTTCCCAGAGAACCTGTTTCTAGTAAGGTCAAAATGCTAGGTAGAAGTGTCTCCCTCAGGGCCTACCCTGAGCAAGAAATAGCACGGGTGAAATGAAGGATGATAGCCATCTGGGTTCATTTCGAGAACACACACGCTTGGGTCATTTTGACCAAAGAGGTCCTTGAGAAACCCTGTCTCCTCCAGGAAGCCTTCCAGGGTATTTCGGGGAAGAGCTAAAAGCTTGCTTTTGTTTTATCCAGCTGGAACCCTTACAGGTAACCGCACCCCTGCCCCATCTCCTTTACGATTACTGCACAGAGGCACTCAGTAAATACTTAATAAGTTAATGAATGAATTCTTAAGAAGCGTATTGGCCACTTACGACATGCCAGGCATATTTGGGGAGATACACACTCAAATCAGACATGGGCCCTGGCCTCGTAGAACTGAATCCAGCAACTGATGCGGATGCATCGTGAGTGCCTCGGTGCTCATTCATCCGTGGTGCCTTCAGCTCTGCTGTGTCCCTGCCTCCAAGTCGGTGTCCACAGGCAGCCATCCATTAAGCACGTTTGTAAAGTGCCTGCTCTGTGCACAGAACGTAGGAACTCCGAGACAAAAGACCTGGTTCTTCCGCTGAAGGATTTCGCAGGCCACTGGAGAATGGCCCAGAGGGGGCAGTAGTGACCAGAAATACCCCCAAAGTTTATATCCCCATGTGAGAGGTACAGTGGTGACGCTCTGCACGGTGGTTCTGAGGGGATCCAGATCCTTGTCTGGATCCCTGAGAAGCAGCGAGGCAAGGGACAGGACCCCTGACTTCCAGGTCTAGTTGGCCCCCTGCTTATCACCTGAGACAGAACAGGATGGGCCTTGCCTGAGGGTCAAGATTCCCAGAGATCAAGGAGGTTGAGTGCAGAGGACCATTCAAATGTTAATGAAAGGATTTTCTTTGTCTCTTCTTTTTTTAAGAGTTTATGTATTTGTCAGAGAAAGAGCTAGCCAGCAAGCACAAGGCGGTGGGATGGGCATCAGTTAGAGGGAGGAAACTCCCCTAGGAGCAAGGAGCCCGATGTGGGACTCGATCCCAGGACCCTGGGATCATGACCTGAGCTGAAGGCAGACACTTAACCAACTGAGCCACCCAGGCATCCCAATAAAGGACTTTCTTGAAGACAGAGCCATTTCTGTCCTTAGCGATCTTGTCGACAGGCTTCTGTGGATAAGAGACGTAGTTCTCCAGTCCCTTTCACACTTCAGAGCGGTTTCTTTGCCCCGTGCCTTGATTTCTTTCCTACTAAGGGCAGGCGAACCTCCACTAGATCTCCTCTGCCCTGTGTTCTGGAGCCTGGACACTTAGGGAGAGCCTAGCACAGGCCCACAGCCCTGAGCAGGGGCCAGAAGTTGAGTCTAAGCTGTGACCCTTGGACTCAGCCACACAGAGAGGAATAGCTCGCTCCACACACCAGATCCTAGCTGGGAGGGGAGATGGGGCTGGAGAGATTTCAAGTTTGCCTGCAAGGCTTCGGGAATGTTCCATTTGTTCCAGCAAGGGAATTGTAACTGGAATGCAGTACAATCCGGTGTGCTGGAAAACACTCCAACTCCTGTTGGCTTCCAAATGCCTTTCTCAAGACTATAACAACTCTTGGGAATTTTTAGAAACTTTAAAAAATCATTGTTACTTTCGCCTTGAGTACGATAAAATCCTGATTTTTAGTCCACGTTTTTATTTTTAGATTAGCACCTGACTAAATATAATAATGCTAATTTAATACTCTATGTAATAACATTCATAAGAAACAGATGCCAGTTTCCCCATTTACCAAATGATACAAGGTGTTAAATTGATTTAAAATAGCTGTCTAAAAATGATTTGTCAATGAATAAATTTTGAAATAACATATTGTGTTATCTTGGGGAGCCACAGGAATATTAAGACAGATTGAGATTTCACTACATGTTGAGTATGGCATCGAAAATAGACATAAACTATTTTCATTACCTACTACTAGAATTCTTGAGATTCCCCCCCCAACCCCGAGTTATTTTGATACATTTTAGTGTTTTGTTTCTAAATGGCAAGAGAAGAGGAGGTTTTAGGTTTCTGTTTGCCAGCATGTCTCAGGAAATAAAGCCCAAGGACACAGAGGCATTTTCATCCAATGAAAAGTCAAATTAGATATATTGACCCTATTGATTTTTAACATTAATTTTCAAGGTACTAGAGAATCTTGGTTTCTGTGGAAGAATTTTAATCAAATAATAATAACAAGGATTTTTATAAAGAGCATCCTTAGGCTAATTTGCAGAATTATCATTTATGTGCTATCATTAACTTAATGCATATTAACACTAATGTTCCATAAATACTTTCCTATTTAAACAATTCTTCATTTTGAAATTAAATAAATGCTGTATGACCATGTATAAAACAAATTACAAGTTTCTTGTCAATGTGTGGGACTTGATTAGATCCTCAAAGAAATGAACCTGCAAAAATCACTTGTTGGGAGTAGCTAGGGAAATTTGAATATGGACTAGATATTAGATGATATTAAGGAATTACTGTTAATTTTGTTGGGAGTGATAGTATTGCCCTGGAGTTACACAGAGATCGTTCCTTCTTCCTTTGCAGGACACACTGAAGGGTTCAGGGGTGAGGTGCCATGCTGTCCGGGATTTATGTTAAAATACCTCACCAAGGCCTCTGCCTTCGGCTCAGGTCGTGATCCCAGGGTCCTGGGATCCAGCCCCGCATCGGGCTCTCTGCTCCTTGGGGAGCCTGCTTCCTCTTCTCTCTCTGCCTGCCTCTCTGCCTACTTGTGATCTGTCTGTCAAATAAATAAATAAAATCTTAAAAAAAAAAAAACCTCACCAAAAAATAGATTGAAGTAAATATGGCAAAATGTTAATAACTACTAAGCCTTGATGATAGGCACATGGAGGGTTCTTACACTTTTCACAATACATCTCTGTTTTAAAATTTAAATTTTATGGGGCACTGGGTGGTTTAGTCGGTTAAGTGGCTGCCTTCAGCTCATGATCTCAGAGTCCGGGCATCAAGCCCCACATCGGGCTCCCTGCTCAGCGGGCAGTTGGCTTCTCCCTCTCCTCTGCCTCTCCTCATCTCGTTCTCTCTGGCTCTAAAATAAATAAATAAAATATTTTAAAAATAAAATTTAAGGGGCGCCTGGGTGGCTCAGTGGGTTAAGCTGCTGCCTTCGGCTCAGGTCATGATCTCAGGGTCCTGGGATCGAGTCCCGCATCGGGCTCTCTGCTCAGCAGGGAGCCTGCTTCCTTCTCTCTCTCTCTCTCTCTGCCTGCCTCTCAGTGTACTTGTGATTTCTCTCTGTCAAATAAATAAATAAAATCTTTAAAAAAAATAAAAATAAAATTTAAATTTTATTATGAATTTTAAAAATCTAAAAATTTCATAATAACGAGATTTAAGGAAAAATTCCACAAAGTAAAATGAAATGTAACCAGTATTCCTACCCCCACTGGCTCCCTCTAGTGGCTGGTGGCGGTAAACCTAGGGGAGATGGACAGCCCTGCTCAGCCCTCACAGGGCTCTACCCACCCCTCCACCTGCAGCCAGCCGCTACCAAACACTCCAGCTCTACAATGGTTTCATTCTTTTCTTTGTTCTTATTGGAATTTTACAGAAGGAAATTGAGGCCGACATTATTACCTCTTTAATGACTTGAATCCATCCAGAGGAGCAACTTCTCATAGGTTGGAGGGTCACCAGTTGGAAATCACTGCAGTAAGACAACCTGTGTCTGAGCCTGGTGGGTTGTCTGTCTGTCTTGACTGAGGTGGACAGGGAAGGCTTTCATGGATGGCCTGTGACTTCAACTTAGAAAAGGACATCTGTTAAAAGTCTCAGATCTTCCTTTTCTTTGCGGAGGGTAGGTTCATGTAGGGTGGTGGGGAAGGAGGAAAACAGTAGATACTCTTTTTAAAATTTTTTTTCAATTTAATTAACATATAAAGTATTATCAGTTTCAGAGGTACATGCCTGTGATTCCTCAAGGTACCCAGCGCTCATTACATCACATGCCCTCTTTAATGTTCATCACCCAGTTACCCCATCTCCCCACCCCCCTCTCCCTCAGTAACCCACAGTTTATTTCCTATGATTAAGAGTCTCTTATGGTTTGTTTCCCTTTCTGGTTTCATCCTGTTTTATTTTTTCCTTTCCTCCCCTATGATCCTGTTTCGCTTCTTAAATTTCACGTATCAGTGAGGTCGTATGATAATTGCCTTTCTCTGATTGACTCATTTCACTTAGCATAATACCCTCTGGTTCCATCCATGTCATTGTAAATGGCAAAATTTCATTTTTTATGATGGCCGAGTAATAGTCCATTGTATACACATTGTATACATATTCTTTATCCATTCATCTGTTGATGGACATCTGGGCTCTTTCTGTAGTTTGGCTTTTGTGGACATTGTTGCTATAAACATTGGGGTGCACGTGCCTCTTCACATCACTGTATTTGTATCTTTAGGGTAAATACCTAGTAGTGCAATTGCTGGGTTGTAGGGTAGCTCTATTTTCAACTTCTTTTTTTTTTTTTTTTAAAGATTTTATTTATTTATGACCGGGAGAGAGCACAAGCAGAGAGATAGAAGCAGGCTTCTCCTGTTCTCCATCAGGAGAACCCCAATGTGGGGCTCGATTCCAGGACCCTGGGATCATGACCTGAGCCAAAGGCAGATGCTTAATTATCTGACCCACCCAGGCACCCCTAGTTTCAACTTCTTGAGGAACCTCCACACTGTTTTCCGAGTGGCTGTACCAGCTTGCTTTCCCACCAACAGTGTAGGAGGGTTCCCCTTTCTCTGCATCCTCACCAACATCTGTCATTTCCTGACTTGTTAATTTTAGCCATTCTGACTGGTATGAGGTGGTATCTCGTTGTGATTTTGATTTGTATTTCCCTGATGCCAAGTGATGTTGAGCACTTTTTCTTCTGTCTGTTGGCCATTTGCAAGTCTTCTTTGGAGAAATGTCTGTTCATATCTTCTGCCCATTTCTTGAGTTGTTATTCTCTTAGTTGACCTCCTCTGAATAGCCCATACCCCACAGCTAGGTTGACCCTGACATTCCATTCCCTCAGAGAAAACAGATGACCTCCAACCAGGATACCCAGAAAGCTCACAGCTAGTAGATCATATTCTAACTCTCCCCAGCACTGTTGCCCCTGGCAAGTGACCTGTCTGCTTACCGAGGGTCCCTTCTGCTCGTTCTAAACTTGTTTATGCCAGTTGTTCTTATTGGTATGACTGACTAAAGGACAGATGAGCCAATAAAACATAAGTGTGGGATCCTCATCAGACAATACATGTCACAAAAGAGTGAACACAGCTTGGCAATTAAATGAACTTTTTCTTATGTCTTAACATAAAATATGTAAGAAGCTTCAGGTGTACATTTTCATTTAAGTGCTTTTCAACTGCCGCCAGGTATGTAATGAAACAACTCCTTCATCCTGACTGTATTGGATAAGAGGTTTTCCATCATCTTAGGATTTTCTCTCCAGACTTGAATGAAAATAATCCCAAACCAGATCATTTAAAAACTATTTTTTTTTTCTACTGAGCCTGGTCAGGGAGTCTATGGATTTTGTCCCCACAGACTTATCTCCTGGCATTTTATTTAGACTAATTAGTAAGATCCACTTGCATTTTCTGAGCATGCCCTGGTAGCTGGGGACAGACACTTTCCTCGCCCATCCCCCCACACCCCACTTCAGCCCAGGGAAGCCGCCTGACCTTCCATACATTGGAGCATCACATGTCCCGTATCCAGCCCTAACCATATTAGAAAAGGAAGGACAGTGAACCCTGTAGGGTGGCTCTTCCAGAACATTTCCCTTGGTTCTTTGAGACCAGTTAGGGATTTTGAGATCACTTTCCTTCATATGACCAGTTAGAGAAGGGACCCTGGAATCCGTGCCCTGGGCTCTCCAGAGCGGTGAGGAGGAGGCCTGAAGCTTCAGCTCTGGGAGGAGCTGCCAGGCATTGGCCACATCCTGAATGATGATTCTCTTGGGGCGAGGCAAGGGCATCTTACCTCTGATCCCAGCTGCCTTAGACCTCCATGCCGATTCCAAGGTCAGAGATGTGTCAGATCACTGGCAGGAGGAGACAGCCCTTGGAGCTGTCCCATCACAGCCCAGGACTTGGGCAGAGACTATACCTACCCAGGAACAACCTCCCGGCCCTTGGGGGATTCTGGCTGCAATTTAAGGTGAAAGAATCTTGCCCTCTCTGAGCTTCAGTTTGTTCATTTCGCTAGCGGAGGAGAGTGACCTATTGGCTTTTGTGGTCCCTTTCAGCCCTGTCTGTCCCAGAGGCAAGGACCTAGGAGCCACGGTGAGACCAGCCACCCGCAGAGAATGCACGCTACCCAACAAGCGCCCCTTACTCAGGGTGAAGGGGTGAATAGGACATCCCTGAACTGGGGGTGAGAACTCGGGTCCTGGCAAACTCTTCCCCTCCCCAGGGGTAGATCTTGTCTGCCAAGATCCTGAATCTCTGCGAGGCAGGGGAGGGGATGCTCCCACTGATCTGTGGGAGGGACAGGGAGGAGACGGATGCTGGCGGAGCCCCAACTCGGGGCTCAGGGCTGTTGGGGGAGTGCTGCCTGACGGAGTCCTTCATTTTATCGGAAGGTCCTGGGAAGGAAACACCTCTTGGGAGTCAGAGGAAGGGGGGAGGTTCCAGGACACGGGACCAGTCACCGGCCTATCATGCCCTCCTGCTGGTGGCTCCGCTCCTGGGCAGGGGAGGGAATGGCTCAGTCATCTTTGGGCGCCCGGAACTCCGGCATGCTCCAGGTCCGGAGCGGCGGCGGCGTGTCCCGCTCCACGTCCTCAGAGATGGTCCGGATGTCACTGGTGAAGGGGGAGATGCGCGCTCGGGTCTTGAAGGTGGCCAGTGCCAGGGGGCCGCGGGGCCGCAGGCTCCACTGCCGAGTCAGCTTGTGGGCCTCCTCCTCCTGCTTCATTCTCTCCAGGACCTCCTGCAGCACCGAGCGGAAGAGCTGGGACACCTCCTGCACCTCAGGCTCCTGCTCCGCCAGCAGCTGCCGGAACCTGCGGGTGTGGGACCGGGCAGGTGTCAAACCGCCCCAGCTACTTTCAGCCTCTATGGGCCTCAGCTTCCTCATCTGTAAACTGGGGTCATAGCTACCGTTCTGTGTGTGTGTGTGTGTGTATGTGTATGTGTATGTGTATGTGTATGTGTATGTGTATGATATGTGTGTGTATGTGTATGTCTATGTCTCTGTGTATGTAAAGATCCTGACATTGACTCAGGTTATCGATGTCAGAGTAGTAAGGGGAGCCCACTGCTACCATGGCCTGGCCTAACGTATATGGGGCTTTCTGGCTAACCTCTTCTACCCTTCTCTCCCCGGTAGCCAGAGTGATCTCTTCAAAATGTCTATCTGATGGTGTCACTGCCCTGCGATACTCCTTCCAAAGCTACTGGCCACCGGCTGGGTGAGGTTTTCCTCTGCCTAAAACGTCTCTGCTTAGAGCTCAAAATGACGGACAGTTATCAGCAAGCCCACTTAGTGGTTTCCTCCACCATACTGTGAGTCAGGACTTCTCACACTTTTCAGCAGTGGGACGGGAAAGGTGAGGGGGTGATCACGATCACACGTGTGTTCCCAGACTCCCCCTCATTTATGAGGTTTTGTGTATCCACCTGGCTTCTCTCCCCAGCCCCAGCCCCATGACCCACTCCCCCCGCTTCCCCCATCCCCAGGTGCTTCTGGAAGTAGGTACATTTTGGGGGGATTCCGAAGTACAGAACAAGAGAAGCTGGAGAGGATAAGATTCTCAGCCTGGAGGAAGAAGGGGGGGGGCAGGGCATGAAAAAGAATACAAAATCCAGTGGGCTACGGATAGGACTGGAGACAGAGAAGGAATTGAAGGAGAATTTCCAAGAAAAAGGGGGTACAAGAGATGCTTACATTGGTTAAAGAGATGTGTGGCTGGAGATTTGGGGGATATTCTGACATTTTACTGTGGACCCGTATTTCTTTACTAGTGTTTGAGAACTGCACGTAAACCCGAGCAACTTTTGAAATTACTGTTGGTTGCTGGACTACATTTCTTCGACTTTAACATGAACCCAGCCAAGACTGGGCCCTGTGGGTCAAACTTTATTAAGGTCACATTTATATTCAGGAACACTGTGGTCCCCAAGCTCTAAATCTCTACGTGTTCAATGCCCCAGGCCTTGGAACACTTCACACACACACACACACACACACACACACACGCACAGTCCCCTGAGGCAAACTATTATGAATGCTAGTGTGACAAAGGATAATTAAAAACTGAATTTTGGGAAGATTGTCTGGAAAACCTTTCTAAGAAGGTAATATGGACAATAAACCAATGGAGGAGAAAGAGCTAGCTGTGTTGAAATCCAGGGTAGTGATAATTCAGGAAGAACAGAAAACTCAAAGGCCTGAGGTTCTCTCCCATTAAAAGTCCTGTGCCCCCCAAGAGCTGCCTCCTGCCTCCTTCTGAGCCCTTAGCTCTGGCCTGGTGTGCTCTGGGCTCTTGCAGATTCCTCCTTCTGCCTCACTCCTTTTAACAGATCCCTGGATCATGCACATGCCCCCACTCCTGTCCTGCTGGCCTCGGGGCCCCTCTCCCTGCAGCCACAACCCTGGGGTAGCAGTGCACCTGCTGGGCCCCGTGCCTGTGCAGGGGTTACCTGAGGATGGCGGGCCCACAGTAGGAAGGGTGGATCTTGGCACAGACGTCCTCTAGTTGTAGCCGTTCGCCAGGGCTAAGGTCGTAGGTGGGCCGGGGGGCGCTGGCCAGCCAGCTGTAGTCGACCCCGGTGCAGATCTTCCTGACTGCGTTGCCGCGCTCCCACTGCTGCCTCTCCGCCTCTCGCATCTGCCCTGCCAGCTCCATCATGAGCGTCTCCAGCACCATCTCGGCGGGCCTCCGGGAGGACAGCCTGGAGGGGGCTTCATTCCACCGCAGCCAGGGGATGAGGGACATGGCCCCCCCAGCCCCTGCCGAGACAGGGAAGGAGTGCGTCTTTCCTGGGCCCCTCTGTCAGTTAGGGTGGGGGAGAGCAAGGGGGAAGGAGGAGAGCTGGGACCCGAGAGAACCTGCTCCGCCGTCACAGCTGGGTGGCCTGGAGTAAGTTGCTTAACCTTTCTGAGCCATCATTTCTAATTCTGGAAGACAAGATTGGGCTGTCGTGAGAAGCAGTTGTGAATAAACGTGGGGCACTCTAAGTGCCACATGAAAGTATGATAGTCTCACGGTTATAATGATCCCTGATACATCCTGAGGGCGGAGGCCAGGGAAGATGCCTCCGGAATCCCCATGAACTCCAAATAAAGAAGGAAATATACTGCGTATGGCTGAGCACAATCTTATTCCTGCACAATCTTATCTAAGGGGGAAAAATTCAACCCAACAGGAAAACACCCTGGGTTTCTTAATGCCCCAGCCTGCTGCTGAAGGAAGCTGGGAACTGTATGGGGTTGACCTCATCCTGCAAAGGACACAGCTTACCTGCTGTTCATTCATTCATTCAGAAGCACTGATCCAGCATTGTGTACACACCTGTGGAAGAACACACACAGGAAAGCATATCAGGCACCTGCTGCCCAGGAGATGTCAGTGGAAAGAGGTCCATGGGAGTGGTGAAGCACACGGTGGGCACTGATGGGGAGGGGAAGGAGTGACTCTGGGGGTTAAGGGGTCATGGGAGGCTTGTGGACAAGAGCAGGCTGAAGGGGGAATACTGGCTTCAGACACATGGACTGATGGAGAAGGTGTCCTGGGTGGAGACCCAGCCATGGTACAAGAAGAGACGTGTGCAAGGAGCAGAGACGTGTGCAAGGAACATCGGCCATGAGCGGGACTTTCACTCATCATATTTCCACAAGGTCTTGTACAACACAGCTTTTGTGAATGGCTGACTAGAGGGGTGGATGGGTGAATGGCTGACTGTCAGAAATGGGTTTGTGCCTCTGACAGCAGTGAAGGTGAGGGCCATTCCTGGGCTAAAATCTAAAGTGGGTCTTTGAAATGCCCCAACTCCCCTGTCTATGCCTTCCCCCCTCTAAGAAGCTCCCAATTCCTGCACCAATGGTCTTCCTGCCCAGACTCTCCAGATGCTGAGAAAAGTGACCGGATGAACTCAGTCTCAACAACATAGCTGGGAAGCATGGAGACACACACATTTTTAGGCAGCCCTCCCACCACCCTGCAGAGAAATGAACTGGTAATGCTTGAGAATCAGACACAAATAGGAAAAGTATTATGGGGCAACAGTAGCCTCCTGGAGTGGCATCGACGAAACCTCCTCTTTACCCATGAACCACCAATTCCCTTAGCAACCATTATATTTAGGAAGTTTAAAACTTTCACCCTCCACTCAGCTAAGACTGTCACCAGCGGGGCCTCAAATTACACCCTGACTCCTTCCCCAGGAGGTTGGAAGGGAGGGACACAAACCATCAGATTCTGTTCTTGGGATCAGGACACTTAGATTTGCTTCTCCGCCCTTAACTGCTTCCTGTGTTCAGAATCACAAAGCTGGGCATAGTGTGGGGAAGGGGGTGAGGGATGGAGTTGGGCTGTGTTGAGAGCCGTGAGCACCAGGAGCCTCTGCCCAAGGCAAAGGGATCTGGTCGCATCAGGCAATGGGACCCCTTGTAAGTGAACATGCTGCATTCCCTGTAGTAGCAGGTGTTTGTGTTTTCACAAGTACATGGGTCAGGTTGATGCTTAACAGCAGACGAGTGAGCGGTACCTGGTCAGGTGTTCATTCAACCGCATGGAAGGGTGCTCCAAGTCTGGATGGGTTACCAGTCCCCGCAGGGGCTGCTGGTGGCGCTGGGCCACTCACAGCCCCCTGCTCTCTGAGTGTCCCTGCCTCCCCTGCCTGGGGACTTACCACGAGACTCAGCTCCTCTCTGGAAGTGTTTCCTGACACCTTCCCTGACACACTTTTCCTGATGTGACCACGCTCCACTTGGTGCTCTGACTGTGCTCGGCACAGACATTTCTCGCAGCCCCAGGAACATTTCATGGAGCGTGACCATCTGACTCCCGGACTCCCTACGTGGGTGAGGACCACGCCCTATTCATGCTTCCCTCCCTGGTGCTGGGTGGTACTGCTGTGGTGCTTAATAAATGCCAAACGAATGAGTGAATGAAAAAGGAATGAATGATGAATGAATGCAGGCAGGCATGGTGGTAGGAGAGCCAGCAGCCCCACAGACCTGACCTCGCCTGAATGAGGGGGCATTGGTCAGCGGCCACGGGAGAGACAGTCCCTTCCGGCCCCCATGGCTCCACACTCTCCTGTCACGTGGAGACCCCTCCTCAGGAGGAGACATTGGCCGAGCTGTGTGGTCATGAGGACCGACACTGCCGGGATGGTTCCCGCTTCTCTGCCCCACTGAGCCTCACACTAGGACGCTTCTAAACCTGGCCCAGGCCCTCCTTCCCCAGGAAGACATCTTCGGTTAACCTCCCGCAACCCCTCCAGGCCATACTGCACCTGCCTCTCAATGCTGGGCACCTGTCTCTGGAGTTTCACCAGCCTGGAAGATGAATGAATGGGGAAGAGACCAGTGGGACTCAGGGTGGAGGGATGTGATGCCTTGGAATGAACGTCACCTGCCTCAGACCCCCTCCCCTCTCCAAACACCCTCCACTCCCTGCCACAGCCCTTCCGACAGCACAGGTCCTAACTCACCTGAGGCTTCCCAACCCAACCCCACTGACCCTTCCTTCCTGTGGAAAGAATCTTCCATTGGTTTCCATCAAGCCACAATCTTTGGTCTAGGTCCCACCCTGGTCTGCCTTGTACCTCAGTCTGCTTCCTGGGACTCGCTCTCAGACCCCGAATGGGCGCCCCTCCCCTGGCCTTCCTTGGGTTGTTGCTGTTCCTTGGGGCTCTGTCCAAGGCTGTCTTGTTTTAATAGGCCTCATCCTTTCACTCGTCTCTAATTACTTCCTCAATGTCCGTAGCTCCCAAATCAAAATCCGGAAGCCACTTGTCTGTTGAGCTCCAGGTGCGGGTGTCCAGATGCTTCCTGGACAACTCCCCTAGCAGCTTCCACATCCTGCCCCTGTGGCTGCTGCTTCTCCCCGGCCCCGGCCTGGCAGTGGGCATAACCCAGTTGCCCAGTCTCATGCATCATCCTTGTCTCTTCCTTTGCCCCATCGGTCAGACCTTACACCCAATTCCTGTTGATTCTTCCAAATTTAAGTGTTACCAATCTCCTAAATCTGTCCATTCTCTTCCTCCTTTAGTTTTGGTCTTGACCATCTGCCAGATGTATTACAGCTGCTTCTGGCCAGCAACCCAGGGATGGTCCTTCTGATCTAATCTCCACTCTATTTCCCTTTTATTGTGGTGTTTTTTTTAAAAAAAGCAAATAGCAGGAAATTTACCATCTGAAAGATTTATTTTAAGAGTACAGTACAGTGGTGGTAACTATAAGCACGGTGTTATGTGATTATTAAGTGTTCTCTGGGACTTTTTCCTCCTGCAAAATCGAAATTCCATACCCACTGAGCAGCTTCCACTCAAAGATTTAGAAAACGTGGTCTTTTTCTTTTCTTTTTAAGTAGGCTCCACACTGAGCCTGGAGCCCAATGTAGGGCTCACACCCTGAGATCAAATCCCGAGCTGAGCCACCCTGAAAGGTGCCCTGAAACTGGGATTCTTCTAAATCATAAGCCTGATCATATCACTATTTCATTTTCATTAGATACCGTAACATAGAGCATGGGGTCTGTGAGCTGTGAGCCTGTCACACCCATACCTCCTCCCTTGCAAATTTCACTGGCTTCAAAATATCAATAGAAATCTGAAAAATTGAAATTAAAAAATTGATAATAATTCCAAATTAGAGTTGTAAAACCCCTTTCAAAGTTTTGTTTAAAAGTAATCATAACGTGGATCCTTTTTATGATGCTGTTTGATGTGATGCGGGGTGGGGCCTCCAATAGTCACCATCTGTGGCCTGTGTTTAAGCCCAGGGGTATTTAAAAGCTTTTGGTTGTTCCCAATGTCCTTAGACACCTTCATATGGCTTCCGGGCCCTTTATCATGTGGCTCCTGTTCACATGGTCAGCTTCATGTCTCATCAAACTTCCCCTTTCTCCTGGCCCTACACACACACACACACACACACACACACACACACACTCCCTCCCAGAACATGCCCTGCTTTCTCTTGCTTTTTGGCCTTTGCACATATCTAGAACATTATTTTCTTTTCTTTTACTGGGGTATAATTGACATGTAACATTATAGTAGTTTCAGATGTACAACATAATGATTTGATATTCATATATATTGTGAGGTGATCACCCTAATAAGTCTAGTTAATAACTGTCCCAATACATGGTTACAATTGCCTTCTTTGTGATGAGAATTTTTAAGGTCTATTCTCTTACCAACTTCCAAACATGCAATACAATGTTATTAACTATAGTCATCCCCAGGATTCATATATTTTATACCCAGAATTTTGTACCTTTAGGCCCTCCTGCACCCAGGCCCTCGCCCGCTTTCCACCTGCTGTCTCTGGCAACCACCAGTCTTTATCTCTGAGCTCAGTGTTTCGTTTTAGATTCCACATATAAGTGAGATCATGTGGTATTTCTCTGTTTGATTTACTTCACTTCGCACAATGCCCTCAAGGCCCATCCCTGCTGTTGCTAATTGCTCGGCCATAGCCATAGAGGATCCTCCTGTGGCAGGGGAACAGAAGAAAGGAAAGGTGGGAGGCCCTGAAGACAGCTTTTATCTCCACACCCTTCTGGCCTCCAAGTATTGGCAGCAAAGCCACCCCAGGCCCCGTCAGGGCACCACACATTTGCTAGGGGATTAGGGCAGTGCCGTAAACAGAACCTCACATTCCATGTGTCTAAACATTTGTTTAAGTTACGAATTAGGTTAACAGACTATTCAATAAAATATGATTTGCTTTTCCTTCCTTGTCAACTGTACCTTCACAAAAACAATAACAAAATCGGGCTCGGATCCAAACTGAGAATTCTGGGATGCCCAGGAGAGGCTCTTTGCTAGAACACAGCAGCATGGGTTGAGCCAGCTCTGACCCTCACCCTGTCTCCCTTCTCTTCTCACACCACGAGGGACCTGGCAAACATGCGGGGACAGCCCAGCTTTCACGTCTAAGGCCCATCCACATGCGTACCAACCCCCACTTCTTTGCCACACTCAGACCTGGGACTGTTCATGTTGATGATGTCGCCCACCCTGGAGAGACTGGGCCCGAGAGGAGACTTTGCTCAGGCTCTGGAAGTAGACGGGAGACTGTCTGGGCCGGGAATTCTGGATCTAAGAATCTAAGGCCTGATCTGGAGGGGAAGTGACCTCCAGGTGTGCATGTCTTCCCAATCCCCAGACTTTTTGCCCCAGGACGGTGTGGTCTACAGTGCAACCCCAGGAAGGGTCCCTCTCCTCTGGGTTCAGGGCTGGGCTCCTGACCCGAGCTGGCCTCTAAAGACAGGTGCTCACCCAGGGCTGTGCGGGGTGACCTTGCCTGAGTCTTGGGTTCTGTGGGCTCTCAGCCTCTCTGGCCCAGGTGGTGGAGCTTCCCAAGGGCAAGGGGCAGGTTCTGGATTTTCTCCCTCCCCCCCCAGCCCTCAGCAGGGCTGAAGCCATGCACAGAGACAAGGTTTCTGCTGAAGCTATTTCTGTCTCCGGTGCCAGCTGTTGTCCCGAGAGGCTCTTTAGCAGGTCTGATTAAGTTCTTAAAGGGGCAAAGGAGGGAAAGAGGGATAAAGAGAGAGAGAGCAGGACAGAGGCGGGCCAGCCACACCGACGCCAGAGGTCATTGGCTTAGCCCACAGCATCCCCAGGACCTGACCCATAGCCAAGCCCCCACTGAGTCTTGTTGTGACCGTCTGGGGAAGAATGTGATGGCCAAATGGGGTCCCATGACACCCAGAAGACTCATCAGAACAGCAAGCGTAGTCTTCCCTGGGGACTTCGTACAATCTGGATCCGACTCCTCCCCATCCCCCAAATCTGGTTTAACCCCCTCCCTCTGTGGCAAAGCCAGACTCTTCAGTGTGAGCTTCAGGTCCCCTCACACTCTTGCTCACGGCTGGGCCTCGGCAGCACCATGGTGACTCTGGAACCTTCCCAGGATGAATGCCTGCTTCCCATTCAGTCACCAGCACATACAACCTGCCTCCAATGCACGAACATTAATTGAATCCTTGTTTAATATAATTAGGACTTGGGGTGCCTGGGGTGCTCAGTCGATTAAGCATCTGCCTTTGGCTCAGTTCATAATCTGGGGCTTGGGATCGAGCTGGGGGGGGCCGTCTGCTCAGCGGGGAGTCTGCTCAGCGGGGAGTCTGCTTCTCTCTTTGCCCCTCCCCCTGCTCGTGTGAGATCTCTGTCCTTATCTCTGACTCTCTCTCTCTCAAATAAATAATCTTTTAAAAATTAAACAAACAAACAAAAAAACCAATTAGGACATTGGGGGAAATTGGAATATGAACTTAGGTTAGGGAAGGAGTGTCGATCTTTTTAGGTATAAAGATAGTGTTATGGTTGTAGGGGAAAAGGGACAAAGAGCCCAACTTAGGAGGCCGTGTGGAAAGGTTCAAGGCTGAAGTATCACGGTCAGCAGTGTCTTCTGTTCCAGTTCTTCAGAAAAATGTCTCATACACATGCACATACTCACAGAGAGGGCAAGTAGGGCAAAGTATTCACGGTGGTTTTCTCCCGGGGTGTTTTATGGGTTTTTAGGGCACTCCCCTTCCAACTCTCCTGCATCTCGGAGCATAGTCACAATTTAAAGCTTGGGGAGAAAACCTAACTCAGAACTCACTTTCTGCAGGAAGCCTTCCCAACTCATTCTACCCGGTGGACCTGACTTGTTCCTCTGCACCGTGGCATTTCTGCACAGATGCCCTTGGGTGTGGAGGGAGCGAGCCTCGGCGGATGCTGGGCTGGCCTGGCTTCCGACACACCCCGCCCGGCCACACGCAGGTGGGAGTGTGCAGGGGGCCGGCTGCCGTGCTGGGGCTCCCTCCGGGAGTTACTGAAAATAAAGAAGGGTGTTTTTCTTTTCCCTACCTGAGTTTGTAAACCTCAATGTCTTGTTCATTTATAAAGCCCTTATGTGGACATCTTTTCCTGATCATCACAGTACCAGGAAGTAGGTACCTTATTACCCCAACTTACAGACAGGGAGACTGAGGCTTGGAGCAGTGCAGGTGGCTCGGACACAAGCAGCATCTGGCAGGGATAGAAAGGCGGAAGAATTGAACTTAGGTTTACTCTGCCAAAAGCTGTGCTCATCTCCCAACACCAGCCGGCCTCGTCTGAGCTGGGCATCGGCCGCGGGCAGGGTGGGCACATGCCTCATGGCACTGTACTCCGGACTGCAGCCGCTCCCTCACTCCACAGGCCCGTCCTAGCTTGTGTCCCTTTTGTCCCTTCCCTCCTGACCGTGTGCTCCTGGAGGGATTAGCCCTGCCACTAGAGTTCATCATTTTATATGTTGATGGAGAGGCACATAGATTACTAGATCTTAAACTGATTTTTAAAAAATACATGAATAGCTACATTTCAAGTACAGCTGGTTTCTTTCCTAACTGAATTTTATGTGTTTAGAAGCATTTTGCTGAGGATGTGTCCCAAGGTGTTAGAGACTTCCAAAGGACCCTATGGTTTGGCACAAGCTTGACTCCAGCATTGTTCCCGGCCTTGCCCTAACCCTGTCTTCTGGTCATGGCACTGGGAGAGCTCTGCCCCCTGGATGGAGGGAAGTTTCAGGTGGTAGCCTCAGTCTACCCCCACCAGCAGGAAAGCCCTCCTATGCGCTCTCTGCCTTTCAGCATCACTGGGCTAAGAGCTCCTGCATTCACTACCTTTCCTTCCCCTTCCTTATCCCTTCCACCCCCAGACTCTCTGAGCTCTTCCTTCAGCCTGTTTTTGAACATCCCTGAGGATAACCTCTTTTCCGTGGCTCCCTGGGAGACACTATCACCAGCTGTGGCTCGTTAGATACGCTAGAAAAACCATCCCCAAGCTCCAGGGCAAGAGGCGTCTGGTCCCAGGCAGTTAGCAGTCAGAGGGGAGCGGGGATGGTCTCAGCGGAGGGAACAATCAGGGGTGTGTCCTCGAGTTAGAAGCAAGGCTCTGAGACCCCTACATCAGGCATGAGAGGATCCCTTGCCTCTGGGGAGTGCCAGGCCGCTAGCCCCGTGGCCAGCCAGGGAGGGACGGTAGAGCCCTGGTCAGGAAGCTGTTGTCTCAGTACAAAGGGAGCAGTGCCCAGGCCCCCCCACCGAAGCAGGGCTCTAACAACTGACCTGGGGTGTCTGCTGGCCAGAGCGAGGGCTGCCTCGCATGTCCCCCAGGCCCACGGGCCTGGGGTGGCAACTTCTTGGACTGTCCAAGCTGCCGCCTGCTTCAGAGACCAGGCAATGTGACTCTGCTGAAGCCAGACCCTCTTTCTGGGCAGAGGCCTTGAAACATGTGCAGAGAGTAAGCGCTCTGCTCTCTGACCTTCCTTCCAGTCCTGTTAGAACCAAGGCCCAAGGCCCACTTCATAGATCACGAATTAACCTCACTTCTTTTCAGCATCGTAGAAAAACCACCGGGACTCCACCAGGCCAGGTGTGACTCGGCCCGACCTGCTGACCTGTGGGCCACCTGCTCCTCTTCTAAGGCTCACTTCAAGGGTCGGCTCCCCTCTGCCTGCCCCTCACTGACGCCCCCCCGAGGTGGAGCTGGGTGCCTGCCGTTGGAGGCACGAGGGCCCAGCATCTGACGGCATCTGTAACGAATACATTTCTCACTTTTTTGGTTCTTTTCCTCTCTCCCCTGCCAGCTCTGAGAGGGCAAAAGCTCTGTTTGCTGAATCTGCTGGCATGTAGTAGACATTTCATAGATGGTTCCTGAATGAATGAATGAATGAATGGCAGCCAGTCCTCCTCATTCTGAGGCAGAGGTGCAACCAGGAGGGGTCAAGTGCTCAGGCCCAAATGACCATAGTCATTGTGGGGGTGGAGAGGGGTGGCCGATCCCCAGGAAACTCTATGCTGACCCTCTGGTCACTGCTCAGACGTCTCTTCCCAAGCTCTATCCTCCCCCGGAAACGTACCCGCACAGCTCCGTCAGGCCACCCCTCCGGTGTGTCACCGGGGCTCACAGCCCGAGGTCTACACACCACCCTCGTGGCTTGGGCACAGCTGTGTCCCAAGAGCCTGCTCTTAGTAGGTGCTTGAGTCACGATTCTCAAATCGACGAATCTCGTGGCTTTCACCTCTCTTCCCCCTACGCGGGGCCTCCCCATCAAAGCAGAAGAGAAAAGGCTGGGGCTTGCCAGTTCCAGAGCAGACGGACCTGTGGCTTCCCACAGGACAGGTCACAGCCCCGAGGCTCCCTCGGAGTTCACCGACCCTTGTGGGACGGATGGGGACGAAGGAGCCCTCCCTGAAACCATCCTGGCCCTGGGCTCCGACAGCTCAGGAGGCTGTCCCCAGCCCCCGCAGCCCCGAAGCCAACCCCTCCCAGCTCCAGGCTCTGCCCCGACCCCTGCTCTAACGTCCAGAAGGTTTCAGGTGGGGTTGCCACTTCCAGGGTTCGGGTGGGGAAGCCACAGTCTCCCGGGGAGACCACCTTCTTACCTGGCTTTCTGAGGCCAGCCTCTCCGGGGGTGAAGGGTCCCGCGGGGTCCTGCCGTCTGCTTTCCAGCCTGAGAGAAGAGCGCGTCCGGGGGACGAAGACTACCTCCTAGGCCTCTCCCCTCCTCTTTCTCATCGCGGTGGGCTGCTGCCTCCTGCTCTTCCCTCTCTGTCTCTCAGCAGTTGTAGGGAGAGAAAGCAACGCCCGGAGGAAGGATCCAGCCTGGGCTGGTGTTTGTGGAGTGTGTGCGCCTGTCCCAGGAGGCCAGAAGCACCGCTCCTCCTGAACCTCGGAGGCAGCGGCCCCGCCCCTGCTCTGCGGTTGCCATGGAGACCCACCTAAGCCTCTTTCACCTGCAGCTGTGTTATCTGTAGAGCCAGCCGGGCTGGCCTGACCCAGATGCCTGAGAAGACCCAGGTGGTGCAGAGCGCCTGCGTCCCGCCCCCGCCGCGCTCGGGGAGAGGCGGGCGTAGGGTGGCACCAACAGGGGTGGGGGTGGGCTGCCGGGGGCACATGGGGAGCCCATCGTGGTGCAGCTCCCCTCTTCCCGCCTGCTCCCCTCCTCCAGAAGAGGGGCGATTCCAGGTGCTGGGGGCTCGCTTTTGCCCCCCTGCATCCTTACCTGTTTTCCTCTTTGCTGCTCGGACTCCTCTCTTTCCCTCAAGGCAAGCTCAAGGGCAGGAAGTTCTGCTGACTTTCTGGAGAAGGGGACAAGCCCCAGGAAGGAGTCCAGGGAGAAGAGGGAGCATGGACCTCGGACTGGCTGGGAGGTGTTCGGGTATCTTGCGGGGCTGGCGTGAGCCTTCTGTGGCTGTTCTCCGGGACCCCACACTGGCCCGTGGGCCTCCTCACTGTGCCCGCGCTTCCCGCGGGCTGGATCCAGGCGCCCCCCCAGGCCCAGCCTGCGCCCACCTGACGTGAGGGGCCGCTGGCACGATGCCTGTCACGCTGCCAGCGGCTTGGGCCCTCGGGTGCTGCGGCGCCGGCCGCCAGATGCCGGGTGGCCTGCCGGACACATTGAGCCCTGACGGTGTGCAAAGTGAAGCAGAACGCACAGCCCAGGGGAGATTAAGCAACGACGACCCGGCCTGGCCTGTCCACCTGCCTGCCCGCATGTCGGGCTCCTCCCGGGAAGGTCGGCCACTCTGTGCTCGAGGGACACTTGCTTCCGCCGGTGACTCTGCCTTCCTCATCCGGCTTCTTAAGCAGGGCTCTCAAGTCCGGCCCGGACGTTCCTTCTCTTGACCAGCTCACGGCACAGAGAGCCGCTGGCCCTGGAGGACGCCACATTTTGGGGAGCTGAGCTCACGTGCTTTCACGGTTCCCACAGTTCCCACGTGGCCCCTGCCCCAGGGCCAGCTGAGGCCACAGCAACCGGAGGCCGGTAACCAGAAGTTCCCACCTCCACCCTGGCACATCCTCAAGGGCAGAAATTCTAAGGCATTTCTGTGCCAGGCATGGGGGTATGGACTAGCAGGACAAGAAGGCTCTGCCCTCCTTTGGGGGAAGGTACTAGAAGTGATTCAACGCGACCAAGTCACATACGGATTCATGCCACACAGAGGTCCAGAGCACTGTTTTGTGCCGGCACGCTGGTCGGAGGTGGCTGGACTGGGAGATCCCGTTCCCCTCCCCCTGCAAGCATCCCAGTGGAGCCTCTGGGAGGCCTGTCAGAGGAGTAAGAGACGGAAATCTCGCTGGAGCACAGGGAGCAGGGACAGTATTAGGGTTCAGAGCTAAAGACTTCTGTCTTCCTACTGTACGACCTTGGGTCTATTACTGGCCATTCTGTTTGAATGAAAAAATTTATCCCTTTTCTAGGGTCATGCATTAGTCTTAACACCTCACCCTCAAACACACACACACACACACACACACACACACACACACAATTAATGTAAATGAGATCGAAAGGGTCAATGTCGTCAGCCATCAAAAGGAAGATTTCATTGCAGCAAGCGGTGAGCTTCTGAACTCCTGACCTGTGGCTCTGGGGAACATGCAGGCAGATGACAGAGGTTTTGTGTCTTCCTTCCTGACACAGCTGGCTCCTTTCCTGCCTTTTCCATGATGCCAGGGGTAGCCCCTGCCTGCAGCTTTGACGCCATAACTCAAAGAAGGCTTGGCGTTTGTGCTGACTGCTGATTTATTCTGATCTGTTAGCCTGCGGAGGCTTTGGGATTATCCGTGCTGAGTGTGACTTTGTACTAGAGAGAGAAGGTGGTGCTTGTTTTTTCTCTCATTTGACATCAGAGGGAGTTGCTGAAGCATAGTTAAATATCCAGCTGCCATTCAGAGGGAGAAACACCAGTGGGGCCCATGACGTTGCCTCACAGACGGCACTTGGTTAATAAATTGGAGGTGTGGAATTATGAAGCTGTTGGGCACAAGGCTAGATTAGAAACCAAGGAGAGATTGGAGAAGGTCCCTGACCCCAGATGTCAGGCTGCCCTATTGGGGTGCTCCTCCCTCTCCCTTCTCCCTGGCTTCCTTCCAGACAGTGAGGACTGCTCCAAACCCTTTCTTTTTCTTTCTTTCTTTTTTTTTTGTTTTGTTTTAAAGATTTTATTTATTTATTTGACAAAGAGACCACAAGTAGGCAGAGAAGCAGGCAGAGGGGAAGAGGGAAGCAGGCTCCCCGCTGAGCAAGGAGCCCGACATGGGGCTCGATCCCAGGATCCTGAGATCATGACCTGAGCCGAAGGCAGAGGCTTAACCCACTGAGCCACCCAGGCGCTGCTCCAAACCATTTCTAATCACTCGGTCGTGCATTGGGTTTTCAGAGTCCGAAAGAAGGTCTGTGTAGCCCAAATTCTGAAGGAGATTGTATTAAGCTGACACAATATTCATAGATACAGACCGGACTTGCATTTACTCATACCTCTTCTCTCCAGACAGCCCTCTGTCCATTTCTGCGGCCACATTTTCTTCTCCAAGTAAAGGCAGCATTGTATCTGATGACAGGAAAGATGAAAATGCTCACCTTCCCCCTGGCTGACTTGTTTAAGCCCCAGCTCCCTTTCTCTGTCCTTTTGCCTCTCTCTTCCCTCTAGACTCAAATGCATCAAACTAAAGGGAACTGAGGAGAGAGGCACAAAGCATTTCTCATTCATTCATTCACAGAGTGTTGACTGTCTACTCTGTGCTAGACCCATTTCCATAGCATTCACTTACTACCAACTTCTTTCAGATGCTGCCCTGTGTTTTGATAGACCGACCTGAGAACCTTGGTGGCAGAAAAAGCTAACTGTCCACCATAGCTTCATGCTCCCTTCCCGAGTATAGACACGTTTCTGGGAAGCAGCTGTCCACACGGGGACTCCGTCGCTCAGCCTCCCCGGCATCCAGGTAGCACCAAGTGACGACGGAATGTGGGTGGACGGGATAAGGGCCACTGTAAGGTCGGGCTTAGAATGTCTCTAATGCAGGCTTTTACCTTCTATCTTTTCCCACTTGCTGATGGGCAGCAAGGACTCTTCCTGACATGTTCCCTCCAAGGTTTCCTACCCTCATCCCAGATAAATTAATCACCTCACTCCACATTGTCTCATGCCTTGTGCACAATGCACCCTCTGCCCCAAGGGCACTCCCCACTGGGGAAGTCTTACTTATCCCTCGAAATTTAGCTCCAGTGGTAAACCCTAGTAAGTTTTCCTGTCTTCCCAGCTGTTCCCTCCTCTCCACTCCCTGAAGCTCCAATCTTAGTTCTGTACATATAGCTGACCTTCATTACTCACGGTTTCCATATGGGCCAATGTTCCTACTCGCTAAAATCTGTTATCCCCAAATCAATGCTCACGACACTTTTGTGGTCATTCCAGACCTTTACAAAGCATTGAAAAATTTGACTCGCCCGGCAAGCCCATCCCCAGCTGAGGCTGAACAAAGCGACCCTGGACCTTCCTGTCTCAGCGCTCGCACTGCGAACAAGTGTCTTTGTCACGGTCTGGTTAGTGCCACACTTTCCCCACTTGGTCCTTTTTGCTGGTGATTCTCCATCTGACATGGCCCCAAGCGTGGCGCTTGGAGTGCCACATGCTGGTCCAAAGCACAAGCGGGCTGTGACGTGCCTTACAGAGAAAATACCCGAGCTCCAAGTACGAGTTACAGCGCTCTTGGCTGTGAATTCAGTGTTCACGAGTCAACAATATACAAAAATAACACTTCTTTAACCAGAAATACACAAAATGAGGTTACGGATGGAACGGTTGGCACACATGTCATGACCAGAGGCTTTTGGGAAACTCACCCTGTATTTCCCCCAAGAACAATTGTTCAGTATTTGCTAATTCACCGTTTGCAGCGACTTTTAGGACATCATCTCAGCTCATGAGACTTGGCTGTGCCTGGCACTGTTTCCTGAGCACGGGGTTCCGCATCCCCGGCGGAGGGACAGGGAGCCCAAGCCCCAGCACTTGCCACATACGGGTTTGCCCTGCGTGGGATGGAAGATGACAGCGAGAGCAGCCTGAGCCCGGTGTCTGTGCTAAGCCCATGTCCCAGACCTGCCCCTGAGTTCTCCCTGAACCTGAAAGTGCCCCGGGAGATGAACTGTCACGGCTCCAGGGACCGCAGGCAACAGACAGAAGCCAGGATGGGCTGTGAGGTGCCAAGTGCACACCGTGGGGCCATCAGAGGGTGACCCCAAGGGGCCTGGGCAGGTTGCATCCAGTATCAGGCAGGGTAGACCTAGGAATGCAGGGGAGCCCCTTCTGCTCAAGCTGGAAATGCTCTGGGAGGAGGCCAAGTAATGGAAAACCAGTGGGAAGAGGGGGTCTGGTGTGTGGCAGTGCATTGGGGAGGTCAAAGCCCGAGGCGGCACACACTAATGGGGGTGCTCTGGGTGGGCACCGGTGTGAGACCGTCGAGGGGATGCCCTGGGGCCTGGGAAGAATGACATGGGAGAAGGTGCGACTGTGTGGGGGGTTTACCACGTGGACCTGATCGTCGCATGCGCACCTTCATAGATTCTAGAATCAGTTCCCAAGGAAGAGCACCAGTGAGCCCCGAGCATGGGGGCAGCCCGGTGGTGAGTCCGCTGCCCGCCTCCGAGGAGGCTGTTTGAACCAGGTGCGAAGAAGGAGGGGGAGGTCGGGTTGTCCGGGCACTCTGACTTGGGGGGTGGCGAGACATGACATCCGCGGGGAAGGCGGGCTCAGCTCTGGCCGTGTGGACGTGGAGCGGACTGTCTCCACGCCGCAGGAGAAAGGGTTTGGGGAAAGATACAGATGTGGGGGTGGTCAGGAGCAGGGTAAAGGGTAGCTCTGGGCACAGGTGGACAGACTCAGATCACAGAGGACCACAAGAGAAGAAAGCCTGGGACAGACCCTCCAGCCCGGGAGGAACAGGCTGGGAAAGCACCAGGGAGCCGGGCGCCCCTCGCTTAGTTCAGCTGCGTCCCCACCCAGGGCTGTGCAAAGGAACACAGGGGAATTAAGTAAGCACCTCCTGGTAATGCGTCTCTCCAATGTCCTTACACCATCCCAGGGCCCCGGTGACACGCCGGGCCGTGTTATATAGGATGTGAGCACTTAGGAGAGGGAGTGCAGATAAGCAGCACTAGCAGATATTTACAATGGGTCTGGAGAAGGACTCCCAGAGAGACGGAGGAAGGGTGATCAGGGAAGGTCAGCAGTGACGCCTCTGGTGTCCCCGGCCCATCTTGATGGCCCGTGTCTGCTCCGAGCGCAGCTCTGGAGGTCAGTTCTTTTAGAAGTCAGAGGTTCCTCTAACTGACAACACCCGCTTGATCTCACAACCACCTGAGCCTGAGGACTCCCACTGGGCCCACCTGTGACTGTAGTCCCCAAGCATGGGGCAGCTAGTGTCACTGGGGACCGTCTTCAACCTGTGGGGGATGGGAGCTGGCAGATAAACGCTCCAGACTCCCGTCCATTGGAAGGTATTATGTCATGATTCCCAGGGGACCCCCAGGGACTCAGACCCAGCGGCTCTCGGTGGTGGCGCTGCTAACACACCCTGGGCTGGTTTCCCTCCTTCTTGTCTCACTCTCCCGTGCCTCACTCCTGCCTCTTCCCAGGCTCCGAGAGCCACCTCCACAGCCTTGTCCTGGGCTCTGCTTCTGGAAAAGTCGAAATGTAGGGGTGGGTGTGACCTTAAATGTCACCAAGAGGTCAAGTAGCGAGCTGCCCGGGAAGAGCCAATAGCAACAGGGCAGTAGTGCAGGTTGCTGGATGGACACTGCCATGGGCGCGCAGGGACCAGTCCCCCCGGGGTAGCCACCCCAGTACGCCGACACCTGCTCTGTGTGACCCTTAACACTGGGCTCAGCCTCAGTCCCCAGAAAGAATTATGCCCTCAGCCGGAGTTGACGGAAGGGTTTCTGGACAAGCTGAAGTGGGGGGGGTTTCATCACATCCTGAGTTGTAAACTCTGTCAATGCCCTGTGGACATTGACTTTTCTCAGCCACTGCCAGGTCTCCTGTCTGCTGCTTGGACCCTCTGTCCTGCTGGCTCCAGGACACCTGTCCTCCACGTAGCGGGGTCCCCTCTCACAGCCACCTCCCTGAGGGCCAAGCTTGCTCATTCGAAGACCTGAGCGGTGAGCCACAGCGAGAAGCCTCAGGTCTGAGCGACCCTGTCCCTGGGGAACCTCATGTCGGCAGGGAGCCTCCTTCCACAGTGGCTTTGTACAGAGAAGACATGCCCAGGACAACAGACCGGCCGACCTGGTGCAATCTTCCCCCAGGAGTCCGCACAGATGCCTTTCTGTAGCATACAAAGGACAGAGAACAAGCCTTTCCCCCAGAGTTCTTTATGACAGACTCACAAATGGCTCGAGCCTCCATGAGCCCTGGGGGAACTCCAAGTGCACGGTTTTCATTCTCCACATCCGGCCCCCCTGCACATCCCCAGCCCCACTCATCCCCTCAGCAGAGGCTCACTGAGCACCGACTTTGTGCCAGCCCCAGGCTTGGTGCCTCGGTTGGAGGTGGAGAAGGCCGGCTCCTCTGTGCCCTCTGGTTTCCAGCCAGAGAAGGGAAGCAAAGCCGTGTGCTGCGGGCTGAAGGCACCGCAGAGATCCAGGGATGCCCCCTGATAGCAGCCCCCGGTTTCCCAGCTCCCACTCTCTCCTGCACCACACACACCCCTCTCTTGTCCCTGGGTTGCTCAGTGGAGAGAATCCCAGAGCAGCAGGGGGCTTGGATGCCCTTTACTCCCACAAGGCTGAGATGAGGAGCTCAGAAAGGGCAAGCAACTTGCTCACACAGCACAGCAGGTGTGTGACAAAGCCCGGACAGTGAGCTGTGCTCCTTTCTTCCAAACTTCCCCTGCTGCCTTGATGGCATCCACCAGTCAGATAGAAGCCCCTGGGCACATACTCCCTAAGCTTTGGTCATGAGCACCAAATACATCTCATGTTCTCATTTTCTCTGGGTTACAAGCGCTTTATCTGGAGGGGACAAGGAGGTGGTGTATGTGTGTGTGTGCGTGTGTGTGCGCGCGCACGTGCATTGGGTGGAATTCCATGTTATTTGCTCTTTTCGTAATCCTGGAAGGCTGCTTGGAAGAGGAGGTATTTCAGCAGTCTTTCAAATAGATAGACACCCTTGGTGGGCTGTTTAAGGAGGGACCCCAGGGACAGGAGGAGTAGGGGTTGCATCTGAAATCCAGGGCTGGTGAAAGAGTCAGGATGTCAGTGGAAGCCAAGCACCTGTCCTGTTAAGACCCTGTACTGGCTGCTGGAAATTGCCAGAAGGTAGCAGCAGGCTTCCCAGGGTTTCTCTCACCTGTGCCCTTGGTTCTTTCCTCAGAAGATAAAACAGAGGCACTTTAACCCCCTCCTGCCAAACAACCGGTCAGGAAAGAAAAAGAGCAGGGCCGTGCAATCAGACCACAGAGAAGCAACGGCCCAGAGGGCCACAAGGCGTGTTGAGCCCCCAGCGCGCTTGTCACTGGGGCAAGAGGCCCCTTTCACTGCTAGGTGGGAGCTGCCAGCTGCCTGGGATCTCTGGAAGCCCCGCGGGGAGGAAATTGGTCATGGGAATTGAGAAACCAAGACCCCAAACTTGTTCTGACACATACTAGAAGCGATCTCGCCGTCCACCAACGGAGCGGCTACTTACAAATTATGCAACATCAACAGCCCAGACTTTATCCAGCCATAAAATAATAATTGTGTCAAATTTGCTTTCTAGCTTCCCATCCTGTAGAAACAGCAGGACCCACCGCGGTGGGTGTATACATGGATAAAGGTGGGGAGAGGTAAACTGCACCCCAGAAAGCCCTGGTGTTGTGCCAGAATTCCCGTGTTATCCTCGGCAAAGAATAGGACTGCCTGTGTGCTGGGATTCTCTTCAAGGTGTTCGATCTGTGTCTACATTGCCCTTGAAAACCAGTCTGATATTTTAAAAGGACTCTTGAAGGAAAAGAGAAGGTTATTCATTGATTTCCTAGCCAGTAGCTTTTCTGTTTGTGCTAAGGGCACCTGATGTTCTGGATGGTTGGGATGCTCAGAGAGAACTGTAGAGCTTCTCTCAGCTTGAACATTTCTTCAAAGGGCTGTCGAATTCAGACTCCCTGCCCGGCTGGGTCTTCTGAACAGGCTAAACATGACACGCACATAATAATTCACTCTGTAAAAACAAAAGCATCTGCTTGACTCTAGAGTTGGACAAGATCATCTTAGGGGACGTGTAACTATAAACAATCTGTCTGATCCATGCTGTCCTGGGTGGACACAAGTCGTGTAAGACCACCCTTGTGGGGCTGGGTGAATCCTTCAAGGTACTCATTTGCTGGAGAGTCACGGCGCCCAGGAGGGAAAGTCAGGGGCAATCATTTTTGCATTTGCAAACCACCTGACCACACAAAACACGTTCACATCCTTTGTTTCATTTTATTAGCAAATATGGGTCCTCCCTCACCAGGGCCCAAGAATCTGCCCCAGGACAGATTCCTGTGTGCTGGGGCTGTGGAGAAACCTAGCACCTATTCCCTGAGTCCAGAAAGCCTCAGAAACCCTTTGCTCTCTGGTGTCTGAGCTGAGCGGCCCAGACTCATCCTCAAACTCATGGGGGCTCAGCATAGAGGCAGCGGGGCCTTATGGATGAGGAGTGGGGCTCTTCAAAGACCTGTACCTTTCTAGTTTCAAACCTAGACCCATACTTGTTTGCTGTGTGATCTGAGCTTCGTGCTGGAACTCCTCTGAGCCTCGGGTAGAATTTAGGGCAAGATTACCTTCCTTAGAGAGTTGTAAGGACCATCTTGTCCAGCGAGAGCCCTACTCAGAATAGCCCCCTCAGTAAACTCTGGGGTCCATTTCTCTGTGTTACTGCACTGCCATGTTGAGGGGCAGAGTGCATGGCCCCCATTTCCTTAGTTCTAACAAATGACACCCTAATAGTGGAGACCTTAGCTCTGTGAGAAGGAGCAGGGTGGTGAACGGGCTCTCTCATTCCTGCTATTCCAGAACTCTCCTGGAGCCCTCAGGACAGCAAGGTGCCTCCAGCGCAGACCCGGACCTGTCCCCAGGGGCAGGCTTCCGGCTGTGGACAGGGGTCCAGTCAGAGTCCCATCTTGTCCTTCCAGGGGTCATCCCTGCCCACCGAGCTGCAGACCAAACCCTGAGGCTCCTGGCAGTGCATCCAGAGACGGACTTTGCTCCTTGGCGGGAGAGATGCTGTGTTCAGGGCCCAGGCTGGGCCCTCTGGGAGACTTGGGAATGGGAGCCTGGCTCCCAGAGGTCTCTGGGTTTCCAGGTCCTGCGCGGACACCCATGCCCATCATGGGTCCTCAGTTTCCCTAATGCCCTGACAGGAGAAAGGGCCTAGTCCGCCAGGCCCCTGGCGCACCGGCCCGTCTCATTCCCACAGGTGTCCCCATGATGGCGTTCGGAGTGTCTCCCTTTGCCAATGAGAAAACTGAGGCTCGGGTAGTAATTGTTGAAAGTTCCAGAGCTCAGACTGGCAGACCCGAAAGGCCAGGCCCTTTGCATCAGCCCAGAGGCCAGAGCTGTCACTCGTGATTCTGGTGATGGCTGCTCAAGGTCAGAGGCCCCCTCAGACTGATGGAACAGGGAGAGAGCCCAGTTCTCATGGAGCCTGGCCCTGCGGCTGGGGCCCTGTTCCCGTGGCTTTTGAGAAATGGAGCCAACGCAAGGCTCACACTCCGTGCACCCTGACCTAGAGGTCGACTGTGCACAGAACTGCCCAGTGGCCAACCCCAGGACCCCTGTGCCTGTGCTACCTCCGATCCTATACCTCTTCCCCAATCCTTGCTCACTGGGGCAAAGTCAACCCCCAGCTCCCTTGTGCGATGGGCGGGCACGGAGCGGGGTCAATTACAGGGCTCAGAACTCTCTGTTGGCCCCTGAGACTTCTACCTGTTTATTCAGAAGTCAGGCACCACACCTGAGGGGCTCCTTAGAGAGGTTGCCAGAAAGCTCAACTGTGCTTCTCCTGCCTGCCCTCAGTCAGTCCCCAGGGCCGCCGAGCGGGTAAACATGGCAACAGGAGTAACCTGCCCTCATTACCCGGCATCATCCGGAACTCAAACATCTCTCCCCCACCAGCCAAAGCCCAGCTTTGGGCTCCAGCTGGGAGACCAAGTTATTCTACCCGTCCCAAGCATCCCATGCCTGTCCCCAAGGAGCTCCTGAGGCCTCATTGCACAAATGCCCTCCAGTGGCTTTCTCCACTTCTCTTAGGGTCCTGAAATTTGGTGGTAGTAACTTATACTTCTTTATAATCCACCTTCTTCCAGAAACAGCCTGAGGCCTAGTAGGCATTCAGTACACTGGTTAATAAAAGTATTGATTTACATATTTTTGAAATCCATGCAATACATGATCAAATTAAATTTTTAAAAAATGGATACTAAGGCCCAGACTGTGGCCTTGAAATGCCGTCTAGCCCTGAAACTAATGAAGGTTTCTTGGAGAAGAGGCTGATTCCAGGCCTGGGCAGGAAATGTACCAGGCGAACCTGAACTTCTTCTATTGCAAAGCAAGGAAACTGTGGAAGACAGCTACAGCCTACAGGCCTGATGGCAATGTCGAGTCAGCGCGGGTTTGATCAAGTGCCCAGCCTTGCTGAGGAGGTGCGTGTAGCAAGAGGTTCAGGGATTCTCAACTGCGATCAGAGAGCTAGAAAATGAATCTGAACCCAATGTTCTTTCCGCCCCTCCACACTGCTGCTCACCCTACAGGAGCACAGGAACCATGCTTTAGGGGCAGCCTCGGGTAGGCCTTGAGAACACGAGCACCGTGTTGGGCTGCCTGAGTTCAAATCCAGTCCCACCACTTGCTAGCTACACCATTTGGAGAAAATTATTCAGTCTCTCTGTGCCTTGGCGTGTCATCATCCCTCACAGCACCTACTTCATAGGGCTGTGTAAGGATTAAATAAAACACATAAAACAGGGTCTCAAACAGGGGGAGTGCTCCATGGAAGTTGAGCTTTTATTATCTGTACTTACTATTTATTTTATTTTTATATTTATTATACAATATATTATATATTATTATTTACAACATAATATAGTAATATATAATTATATGAGATATGATCATATATAATACATAATACACAATATAATAGACAATATTAAAATAAATAAAATATATAATAAATAATTAAAAACAAATTAATATAATATATAAATATATAATATATGAATTAATGATAATAAATATAATAGATTACATTTTATTTATTATTTATTATCTGTATTCATCGAGCATAGCTTTCCCTGGGTCTCAGAATGGTGATTCTGGGAGGGGAGAGAAATACGGGTGTTGAGACAAAATAGAGACGATGGAACCCCCCCCAAACCAGCTGCACTTCAAATGTTTGGAGTCGGTGTGCAGGAAATAAAACCCCAAGAGCCATGACACACCTTTACAGCATAGTGATCTGCCTCTGCAGACCCATTTCAGACACTGGCTCATTGTGGCCTCCTAACGACCCTGTCTGGTGGGTACTTTCACCCCCACTTTGCAGCAGGGGAAATGGAAGCTCTGAGAAGCGAGCTCCTGCCCAAGTTAGGTAAGTAAGCAGGGAGGGAACTCCAGGTGGGGGACGGGCTGAGTTACTCCGACCATCTGCAGGGGAGCAAGACCTGAGGGGCCGCAGGGCCTGCAGCACGACCTGAGCGCGCATCCGGATCCCCGGCGGGTGTGTTACCGCGGGGGGCCCTGGCGCGGAGCTTCTGATGCCGGAAGTCAGATCCCACCTGGAGACCGCCCGGCCCCGCGCGCTCCAACGGTGAGCAGCGGCGACATCTGGTGGCGAGGAGGGGGACGAACCTCGGGGTCCTGCCAACCTCTGTCCCCGCGGCACCCACCGGTCCCGGGTGGTGCGGGGCAGGGCAGCACCTCCCAGACCGACTGTAACGGGCCCAGTTCTGGCCGCGGAGTGTGCGGGCGCCTGCGTGCCTCGTGGTACCCCAGGGCCCGGGAGACCTAATCTCGCCTTTTCAGTTCGGAACACTTTCATCCTGCCTGGTCTTTCCACCTGTGAACCGGGACCGGGAAGTCTCGGGCACAGAGGGGATGGCCGCGGGGTCGGCAGGGGGACGGCTCGGACGCCGTGTCTCCCTGGGCCATTGCGTTGAGCCCACAGGAGCATGTTACAGTGTAGCGCGACATGCATCCTCGGCAGGATTTTCGGACCGATTCAGGCTGCCGGGAGGACTTGGGAACGGGTGGGGACGGGAGCCCCGAGGCCCGCACGCCGCCGTGCACCGATTTCCTGCGGTCGCGTAGTCGTTCACGCGGTAGACCGGGGAGTAGGCGGCCCCGGGGCTGGACAGCTGCGGGAACAGAAAGCGACGCCGGGCCTGCGTCTGCAAGACCTGGGCTGGGTTCTGCCCTCTGCCCCTGAGCCGCGACCCGTCGGGCACCTCGCCGCAGCGCTGGGATTGCTCGGCCTGCGGAGCGGGAAGACAGACGAAAGCAGCCGCTCGGGCGGAGGCGCCCTGCGGAGTCCGGCCCCGGGAGCGGGCGCTGGAGGAACGGTCGGTAAGAGGGGGCCCGCCCGAGGCGGGGTGGTCGGGGAGGGCGGCTCCGACGAGAGGCAAGAACATTACCCTTCCGCTCCCCGCAACGCCAAGCCCCGCCCCTGCCCCCTCGCCCGCCCACCCTCCCCCACAGGCGGCCTCCCTGCTCTGGGGACCTCGCCCTGCCCTGGCCTCCGCTTTCCGCGGCAAAACGAGCGGCTGGGGGCGCTTCCGAGGCTCCCTCCCCGCCCGAGTCCCGTGGAACTTTCGCTCCCAGCCGGGAGAAGGAATTAATAATTAACCACTAGGTTAACGGGGACGTCTGGGGCGCGGAGGGAACCAGGTGCTGCCCCCAGTCCGGGTGACCCCGGGGGAAAGAAGGGCTCAGGCCGCCCTCCGCAGGTGTCCCCGTCGCTCTGCGCGGCGCTCGGCCTCGGCCAGCTCCCGGGACCCGCCCCGGCGCGCTCAGCCGCCTGCATCCTTAGCTGGGTCCCCTCACCCGCGGGGCTGCGCCTCCGTCGCCCTGTGGCTTCCAGCCGGCCCGGGACGCCCGCCTGCACCGGGCCCGGGGCGGGATGACCCTGAGTGGGGAGGTGGCGCCTTTGGACAAAGCCTGAACCCTCCCCGCTGGGATGACTGGGTCGGGAGAACCCTATCCCCCAATCCACCCACACCCCCCCGTCCCGGACATTTAAAAAGGGCCTGCCCGCGAGCTTAAGCAGGGAGCCAAGGTCAGCCTCTCGCCCAGCCCTGTCCAGTGGAACTTTCTGCAGTTCTGAAGATGTCCTCTAGCGGTGCTGTCAAATTCAGGAGCTGCTGAGCTCTAGCTGTGCAAAGTGTGCGCCTGAGGAACTAAGGAACTTTTTATTTCATTTCATGTTATGAATTTGAATTTAAATTGCCACATGTGGCTAGTAGCTTTAGTCATGGACCATCACTCCTTTTTCAGCTCCCCTGGGCCCCACAATTGTTCTGGAAAAGATCAGATAAATTAGTTGACAATGAGAAACTCCTAATTAACATGGTTAACCCTCCTCCACCAGGTTCAGGCCTCCTGGCAAAGGAACTGGTGCCCAGGAATGGCAGTGGGTTTTGGAGCCCCAGAAGGTTCCCAGCACCTCCATGGGAAGTCCACTCCTGAGGTTAAAGTCTTCTGGGCGCCAGGAGAGCTCCTCCAGGGGGGCCAGACAACCACCAGTGGAGATGAGGAAGTATCCTGGTGCCCCCCACCTCTAAATCCCAGGGACTCCTACTTTCTCTGACTCCCCCACAGTGCCGAAGTCAAGGAGGTCACTTCTCATTTAATCTGGCCTACCAGAAGGTCAAAGGTCACTGCCACGTGCAGCCAGGTTTCACTCTAGCTGCAGTGGAGGCTCTGAGGTGACTGTGCTGGGCAGGCTGATCCCAGGGGAGGAGCCACAGAGTGCTGTGGTCCCTGAGGACGGGGACGATGCCATATCAGCCAGCTGAGAGCAGCCCACACCGATTGTCCCCACGGCCCAGAGGCAGCGGGGTGCAAACCCGCCAACTGGATCCCTGTGCCTTCCCCCAGTCTGGCTCTCTGAACCCCAAGGGGTGGCTGAGAGGGTGTGGGGGGGAGGGGTGAAAAGGACAGGCCACGGGGCTGGGAAAGTGCAGTCCCAGATACTGGGAAAATAGGATTCTGACCCCACTTGGCCACTGCGTACCTCTGTGTAGCATATAATTTCTCTGTGTCTCAGTTTCCCCCAGCCATAGATGGCACTAATGGTAACTCTCTAGGCTGCCTTAAAGGTTGCCGTGGGGTTCCAATCAGATAACAGGTGTTCATTCGTTAATCCGTTCGTTCATTAAATGTCTATTAAGAACTTGCCTGGAACGGGACAATCCGAATTCTCAGTGGCCGCAGAAAGATCAAGAAGGACCCCTGTGGGCGAGCCTGCCAGTCTTAAACCCAAGCACTGGCAATTAATTGTGCAAACAGGCTTGGCACCGGCCTCTCCTAACCTGTGCGAGAGGAGGCCGGCTCAGGGCAGGAGGCCCAGGGAGCAGGAAAAAGTGTACTGCAGAGGATGAGGGCTGAAGAGGAGGAGGCTGGCTTCCCTGATGGCCTCATCGGGGCCCCAGGAGCTCGCTGGTGGCCTGCTGGTTCAGACAGGGCCAGGCCCGGGGTTCTCCCTGAAGCTGCCAGGGAAGGGTCCGGCAGGGTGGGACTTGACATCCCCGCTTCTGCCTGGGCCTCGGGGCTGCTCAGCACTGTGGCCTCTGATTCTGGCCTCCCTCTGCTCTCACTTCCTCACCCCCTGGCTCTCTGTCACTTTCTCCTGTTCCGGCCTCCCCAACCCCCACGCCCCCCCCTCCAGTGATGAGTATATGGAAATGGTGACTCCTGCCAGAAGGCCCCTCCCCCACCAGGAGGCCCCTGTAGGGGCCCACCTTACTGTGCATTTTGGGCTCAGGCTTCCCCGGGCCTTTCCCTCCAGCGGAGATTCCAGTCTGAACCAGCCTTGCCTGATGGCGCCTTCCAGGCAGAGGAGGGGCTGGGCCAGTGTGAGAGGAGAAGGTTCTCCTGTCAGGGACCGGCACCGTGCCAGGGCTCCCAGGCACAGCGGGTCGTGACCCAGGCTATGTGGCCAAAACGGGCTGGGACCACAAGGGCAGAAATAATCGAGTGGACAAGGATAGCAGAGACAGCGTGGAGTAAACCTAATTCCTGTCACAGAGGAGGCCGGCAGGCCGTCTCTCCGACAGCGACCCGCGCGTCAAGCTGGATGCCCCAGAGTCCAGCTTCAATCTTGTTACTTCTCTCTCCTTGGGCGGGGAACTTCCCAAACACATCCGTCAGGTTTCCTCTTCATCCTACACCCTCAGCAGAAGGAGTTGTGTAACTCCTTGATCCCTCCGAGCCTGACCTGCACTCACCAGCCCCTGTTGGCCCGTGGGCCCGGCCTCCTGGCAGGGGAGCAGGCCACCAGGGACTCCCAGCTCCTGAGTGGCCTGCTAGGCCAGTCTGCGCCCCAGTTCTACCGGTTATCAAGCTGGGCCTCCTGGGCATACGGTGTTTGGAGAAGCTCAAGGGCAATTTTCCATGCGACTTGGCAAACATCGCTCTCCACCTCCTCATCACTTTCTGGGACGTGCGCAGACTCCGAATGCCTCCCTCTGGATGTTCAGCTGAGACGGCTGGCGCAGATGGAAGTAGGCGGAGGTTCGGCAGCTGATGTGGGACCTCGCAAGGCCCTGCTGCCTAACTCTCCACTTGCCTCCCTTCCCAGATGGTTCTAGAACCAGGTCAACCAGTCGGTGCTGTGGGCTGAACACGTGTTGTGGGCAGAGCTCGGTGCTTGGCGTGTGCAGATCACCTGCTGTTTTGCCTGCCCATCGCCCCTTGCCCCTTATTCTGGCCAAAGCATCCAATTCTGAACCCCTCACCTGCGGTCTGGCAGGTTCCTGTAGGTCCCACAGCCAGAAGTTAGCAACTGGCCCAGGCCTGACCAGTAAGAGATTTCTCCCACCCCCACCCTGGCCACTGCTGTCCAAGCAGGGATCAGCGCCGAGACTTTTGCCAGGGTGGGGGCGTACTCTCTGCTGATAGGACATAGGAATCTGGGACTGCTGGTGGGCATCTTGCCACAGTTGGGAGGAAAGCCAAGGCAAGAAGCAGAGAAAGACCTATCCCTTGAGCTCCGAGAGTTACCAGGCCTGGAACTGTCCGGCTATGCCAACATCTGCATTTCCTTTTCCGCCTAAATTAATTTGAGTTGGTTTTCTGGCACTTGGAACTAAGAGCGCTGGCTGACATGGGGAGAGGATGGTGCAGGGAGACATAAACAGAGGAAGTGAAATGGTTTCCACTTTCAGAAAGGCCCCCGGCTGAGGGGAAATACGGTTTCCATTCTTGCGTATGTGAACGCATGACCTTCCACTTCTTAAACCATTGTGTGTTTGTGCGATCAGAAAAGATCTTATACTTTTTATTTCTCTACCAAGTAGTACATAATGGAGAATTTACCAAAAAAGAAAAAAGGAAGGAAGGTCACTCATCTCGCACTATTTGCTGCTATTCATTTTTAGTGCATTTAAAACTGGTCGTGGAGTCTTACCGTACATATCACTCTGGTCCGTTTTTCTTCCCACTTACCAGAACATGGCGATCGTCTTTAGGAACACATTAAAAAAAAACTATTAGGATCTGAGTTTCGTGGCACAAGCGAATTCACATGCATCTCACTGTCTAACCTCTCATCTGGTTTCAGAAAGCGACACTGGAGGCCATCTGTGAACACGAACTGGCGATTTTTCTCCATTGTGTCATCTTTGGAGAAAATCTGAGAAATGGAGGCTTCATTAGTTCATGCTCCCAATGAACTAATGCCTCCCACATACCAGGCACTTCACAGTGCGCCTAGGGCCTGGCTAGACATGGTCTCTCCTCTCGTGGAGCTTAGAGGACAGTGAGGAAATGCCATTCACCAAATACTCACCGGACAAACCATGAACTGGGACAGGGGCTTCAAGAACATAACATAGGGGGGTTTGACCCGCTCCCAAAGGGCTTCCTGAGAAAATGGAGTTTGGGCTGGAATCTAAAGGACGAAAAGGTGTGAACCCGGCCAAGGGAGGAAGGCGCGCATTTCGTGCGGCTGTGGTGTGGGACTGTGGGCAGTGCGGCTTGTGTGGAGACAGGAGGAGCCTGTGTCCTGGGACACGTGAGCAGGTGGCAGGGCCAGGAAGGAGGCAGGTGATGCAGGACTTTGGAAGTCACAGTAAAAAATTTTGTCTTGGGGCGCCTGGGTGGCTCAGTGGGTTAAGCCTCTGTCTTTGGCTCAGGTCATGATTTCAGGGTCCTGGGATCCAGCACCGCATTGGGCTCTCTGCTCAGTGGGGAGCCTGCTTTTCCCCTCTCTCTCTGCCTGCCTCTCTGCCTACGTGTGATCTCTGTCAAATAAATAAATAAATAAAATCTTTAAAAAAAAGTTTGCCTTTATCCTAAAGATGAAGGCAAGACACTGGGGTTTCCCCAAGCTGCTGTGTGCGCGCAACAGGACTAGGTTTGTGCTCTGTAAAGGTCACGTGACTACAATGTGAGGAATAACCCAGAATGAGCTCAGGGGCCCCTAGCAGGTAGCTGGCTATTGCATGACTTAAGAGGGGGAAGGTCCCGAAAGGTCAGGGTAACTTGCATCACGGGAGTGATGTAGGAAGTGGAGAAAAGGAGTTGGGGGGTTAAAGTACTATTTAGGAGATAAAGTCAGCCAAACTCAGTAACCAATGGGATGCAAAGGGTATGAGAAAGAGATCGTGTGTGGGTTTCTTCCTGGCTTCCTGGCTTGCGGGGCTGGGTGGGTGGAGTTACCACACACGGAGCCAGGAGCCAGTATGAGGAGATGAAGTGTTCAGTCTTAGACACACTGAGTTGGAGGAACCTTTAAGACATTCAAAAAGAGATGTCAGGTAGGCAGTTGGATGTCTCAGTCAGGAGCTCGGAGATAATATGTGTGAGTCATTTGCAAGTTGTGTGCACCGACCCATGAGAAACAACAAGCTGGTGTGGGTTCTGGTCCCAGCTTCACTGATCAAATCACTACTTGCCCCTAGGACTCTGTCCTCAGTGTTCGACTGGGGGGTGGACTGCAGCTCCGTCCAGCTACAACACTCTCTGAATCTGTGAGCGCACGAGGACGAAGCATTGCCCAAACGTTCCTGAATCGTCCCCCCTCCCGCCCCCAACAAAACCAGGGAAAGAAGTGTCCCTGTTTGGGGAGTGTCCCTGGCTCTCTTAGATGGTCATGGGGAACTTCTCATTGGGACCTTGGCTGATTCTTCCCTGATCAGATCCAAGACCGTCCTGAGCACCCAGGATTCCTCTTTTGAGTGGGAAACCCAGCCCCTCATCCCTCTTTGAATGCGAGAGTGAACTACATAAGCTACTGTACTCACGGGTGTGCAGTGAGACAGATTCTCTGACGATGCGTTAAGGTCCACAAAGGTACAAGGATGTTTCCTACCACAGACCCTCCAAGGCACTTCCCCCAAGGTTTTCCTCCTCTTCCCTGCCCCCAGACTGGTCTCTCCTAAACCTTTTGCTCTCTGTACTCTTCCCAGAAATGTGTTGGTGGGTTTCCATGGGTTAGCTATTTTCACAAAAGACCCAGTTCCTGATGATGTCCCAGGTTCTGTCGACCTTTCTTGGCCAGAATAACCCATGGACGAGTGTCTTCCTGGAACCGTCTGCCGCCCGACTCTGTCCTGGGTCCTGGCCAAGACCTAAGAGCCATTCATTCAGGGCTCAGTAGTAATGCCTGTTACGTGCATAGACACTGGAGATATAAAATGAGCAAAGCCCACTCCTGACCCCGGAGAAGCTTTCCTTCTAATTGTTTTGGAGTTTGGGCTGCCCTACTTTCCCCTAAAATTTGTTACCAGCTCTTTGCCTCAGTAAAGCCTCTTTTTGGCTGACTCACTTACCTTTTGTGTTTGTCCCAAGGATCACTGATACTAGTGACTATCATACCGAGTGCCTCTCACATGTCAGTCTTGATGTCGAACACTGCACCTTCTTTTTCCCATTTCATCCTGGAAAATAACAATCTGTGCCTCCCACTTACCCCTGATGACCCAAAAGAGATGAACTCGCTTACCTGAGTTCCAACAGCTGGGATCTGAGCCCAGATGTGGTCCGACTTGGAAATGCCGGACTCTCCCCTCCCCGCCCCCTTTGTTGGGATGGTTGAGTGTTTCTCACTGGAGAACCTGGTGTCAGCCACCAAGGGCTAGTTGGATTCGACTGTAGGCCTCAGGAGTGCAGGATTCTTGTCTGATTTCTGCCCTCATCCCCAGATGACTGGAACGGTGCCTGGCAAATATCTGTTGAATCGACTGGAATGAATGAAACACTGAAAACCCCCTTCGCCACTCACTATCCTCAAGCATGGCCTTGTCCACCATCCACCATGGTGCATTCTGTGCACCAAGACACGATGGGGGTGAATCTCAGCTGGGGGGCTTGGGGTATTCTCCAGGTCGAAGGCCCAAAGCAGTAGCTCATTAAGCCATTAGTAAATGGGTAGTTACCTGCATTTCTCATGTATGTCTGAATTTCTTCCTTTTGCACCAAGGAGCCGAGCTCTGCACCAACACTTACATCTGCCAGTGACCTTTATTAAAGGCAAAAGGTTTTTTAGCGAACAATGAAGGAACACTTTGAGAAAAAAAGAGTCAACTGAAGCAAGGTTCATTATTTTCCAAATTTGATTTTCTGCTGAGAACTTTTGGTGTTGGCTAGATCTATTTTCAAAGACTCCCTGGCCCTTTACCTTAAAGCCACCTCCTTTGTCCACACCAGTCCCCTCCCTGGGGACCCTCTGAGCCCCTCCAGCCATATCCAACAGTGTCAGACTCGCTGTGGCTCCCGGGTCTGTGTCCTGACGGTTCTCTCAATGAAATCAAATCTCCTTTCCCTCTCTCCTTGCCTGGGTAAGTCTTATTCATCCTTCCAATTCTAGGAAATCTCCAGTGCCCCATCCAGACCCCCACATGCACCATCTGAGATCAGTCCCTCTTCTGCATTCCCTATCCCCTGAGACCTGTCACAGGACATACCGGTTTTTCTCATCTTTACCCCACGTGCTGCCTACCCAGACATGCCCAGCTGTTCTAGCCTCCCCAGCAACATGCATAGAGCCTGGCCCACGCTGTGTCATGAAATAACATTGTGACTGATTGCTTTCCCCCCTTATCAAATAGTTGCCGACCCCCTTACTGAGTCTACTATGCACCAGGCCTCGAACGTTCATGTATGTGGTTCGCAAGCCTGGCGACAACCTTGAGGGCAGGCTTGATGGCTCCTTCTTTTAAAAAAAGGGAGCTGATGCTCAGAGAGGTTCAGAAACTTGTCAAAAGACACACATTTAGCTGGACGTGAGCACAGGCCTTTAGGACTCAAAATCCTGTCCCCTTTCCTGCAAGATCCCTGGCTTTAAGTCACCCGCCAAATCTCTGGCACCTTCAGACTTTAAACTCTGTAATTCAAAAGAAAATTTGCTTATCAGCCATGTGGCCTTAGGTAGGTCACTTGATCCCTCTTGTCAGGTGTGAAACGGAAGAGGGGTGAGCCACGTGAGCTCCACGGCACCACAGAGCACGGGCATCGCACAAGTGCACAAATTAGGACGGGATGGAACTTTTCCGGAAGGTAAACAACCCGGAGCCCGACTTCGCTAGAGTCAGTGAGTGTTTTCCGAACTGTGGACACACACACAGGCTCCGCGAGTGTGGACAGATCGCATCCATGCCTCCCGGCTCCCACCTGTGCGCACGCAGCCCGTGAGCCTTCCAGACTGTGTGTGCGCCAAGAGCTCCTGGGTCTGCCAAGCCTGCAGGCGGGCCAGGCGGCGAGGCTGGAGTAAATTGTCTCCTGCCTCTTCTAGGCGGGTCTCCCCTCAGGAGAGATGAACTCGAGCTGTTCCCCAGGAGTTGAATCCACAGCCTCTGAGATGCTCTTCCCAGGCGTGGCTTGGCCGTCCCCCCTTTCTGGGGTCCATGGAGGCCTCACCAGTGTGTCAAGCCTTCCCCAACCAAAGCGCTCTCTCCTGCTGCTCTCCAGCTACCCGGCCACCTCCGTGGAGCTGGGTTTCCAAGAGTGTAAGGTAGAAGGTAGTTGTCCCTGTCCCCACCCCAAACACCGTGAGCCTGTCGGTGGCGGTTGGAGAGGCCGGGATTATCAGTGGGGAAGTACCCTGGGAAGACTAACAGGGCCACAGGATCATAATTACACATTCATGATTTAAAAATCATAGAGATGGCGAGAGTGAGCCAAGAAAACCGTAAGATAGAAAAATTGCAAGGACGTGGCACTCTCACAGCCCGGGATCGGATGAATTCCTCCCAGCTTACCCATGGTCCTGCCCCAGGGCACTCTGGGATTAGCCACCAGTCAGAAGCCAGCTGGGGCCCAGGCACCCCAGGCCCGCCCAAAAGCCCACTCAGGACCCTTGTTCATGATCGATCCTGGGCCCAGCCAGCCCCTGAGAAGGCACAGAGCGCTGTCACGGGTGGCGCCTCCTTCTTTGCCTGGGCACCCCTCCCCCCCAGGGTTGAATACAGAGATGGCCTAGGTCTGAGGCTGAAGCAGGACCCCTGGGAAAGAAAGGCATTTGATGTCGAAGCTGGCTTTGCTGCAAGAAACAAAACTTCACAAGAATTCAGGAGGAGACGCCTCCTCTGGCTTCCTTCCTCTGGGGCCCTGGTCTAGGAAGAAGCCTGGAGTTGACAAGTCCTCCTCCTCTGACCTGTACCCCTCGATCCCTGCTCCTCCCAGTAGGCGCCCCCCCCCCCACACACACGGCCTCTCCTAGCCCTAGCATCCCTTCCTGGGGGCGCAGGACATGTTCTCCACCCACGCAGCCCCCACAGAGCTGTGGTGCAGGGGGAGCCCCGTCCACGGCTTCCCCACCGGGGCTTGCAGACCCCAGCGCCTCAGAGAAGAAGGGAGAGGAGAGAATGGGGCCGGAGGAGGGCGTCCACCTTCCCAGGCCTACTCTAGACAGTCCTCGGAAAGCTCGCAAATGCTGTGCAAAAATAGCATGCAAATCAGCAAGCCTTCCCCCCCCCGCCCCTCCCCCCAGTCATCCGCCAGCCCTCCGCACCCCCACCCGGGTCCCATGATCCTTTAGGCCATGAAGGGGGAGGCCGGGTGCCTCTGCCCACCTAACCAGCTCCTTGATCTTGTGTTTTCTCTCCCCCAGCCCTCACCCTGTCCTCCCTCATCCCTGCCCCACCCTGCAGGGGCACCGCCCGACACTTGGTAGTCGGAGAAATCCGAAGTTTGCTACTTCGGCTGCAGCGTCTCCACTGGGGGGGCTCGCCGTGGGTTCAGACCTTCGAGCAATGATGGGGACGAAGGAAAGAGGAGACGCCTGGCCTGGGAACCCGTCCCAAGCCCCAGGCCCCGTGGCACTTGGCCAGAATGTCCAAAGACTGTCCAGACGGGGAGCAGCAGGGCGTGGTCTGCTGGTGGGATCGCCTGGCCCAGCCCCCGGTAGTGTGATCCCAGGGCCTGTTGCTACTTTATCGAGGGAAGGAGCCCCTGGAGCCCCTGGAAGGTGGGATTCGTGCTGAAGGACAGAATGGAGACTGATCGTGAATGGACGTGCCTATCAAAATGTCACAGGGTACCTTAGATATTTACAACTTTTATTCGTCAAAAACAAAATCAAAGGGAACAGGAAGCAGCCGCAGAGTGGGTCTCAGCCCCGAGCTGAAAGCGGATTTGGATCTTAGCATTTGGAGAGTTAAATGTAAAGCGATTGCTTAAAGCTACCTACACTGGCTCTTCTAGCAGGCTGCCGTGGGTCCAGCGCCCACAGGGAGCTATCTCGGGCTGCCTTACGGGGACAGCGACAGAGCTCTGTGTCCCTGCTCTCGAAGTACCGGGCTGCATGCTCTGTCCCTGTCCCTGATGCCTGATCCAAGCCTGACCCCAGGGGTACATGTTCAGCCCGTCCCTCCCCCTTCTCCAGCCCTGTCCTGAACTGGAAGGAAGACACCCTCTACCCCCACCCCCCACAACACCTACCGCTTTCCCAAGCTTGGCCCAGGCTCAAACCAGGCCTGACACAGCAGCCTGGGGAGGAAGCCTCGCCACCCGTTAGCCGGACTCGGCCTGGGACAGGAAATGCCTCAGCCAGTTTCAAAGGCTCTGTCGCCAAGGGAAGGAAGCCACTTGAAGTGGGTCCCCAGGGCAGGCCAAAGCCTTCCAGAGGATGGAATAAGTAAGAATGCCAGGCCTGGAGGCCTGCGGGAAAGTTTGCAGACCTTTTGCTGGGCTGGGCCATGAAGTCCAGAGTGAGCAGTGAGTGGGACCCAGATCTGCCCCTGAATCCGGTGCTTGTGGACGACTGGACCTGGGCTTCCACACCGACCACACTGTCTTCGTGGCCTGGCCTCCAGCGCCGGGAGATCAGGGGCTCTAAGCGACCCTCCCCTCAGTATGTCATTCCTGTGGAAGCAACTAGAACTCTATCCCCAAATGCCAGGGATGAAACTCTCTTCCTTGCAAAGACCTTCGTGAGCAGAGACTCTGCAGCTCAGCCCGGTGCCCACCGTCCAGCTGGTGTCTAACTCCAAATCCCTTTTACTGTTTGCTCTCCGGAAAGAGAAGGCTGAGTCCGAAAGGCATCCTGATCGAGTCAGGGGGACAGTCCCCTCCCCAGCCCGCATCAGCCGCCTCCTAGAAGAGCCCAGGCAGGGGCTCCTCCCCCAGAAACTGGCTTCCTCCCCACACCTGACTTCTCCTCCCATCCTCCCCACACCTGACTTCTCCTCCCACCTGAGCCCTTTGCTAATGTCGCTCTCGCCTGCCCCGTTGAATCAGCAGACCAGCCGCATTTTACAGACAAGCCAACTAAGGCCTGGAAAGCTCCAGGATCTTGCTTAGGCCTCGCTGTCAGTAAAGGACTGGCCCAGGACCTGAATGCAACTGTGGCCTACTCCCTAAGGACCTTGTACTTCATTCTCCCAAGTGCTCCTCGGTTGTCGGGGCAGAAGAGAGTCCACCGAGTGAGGACTACACTGACCTTTTCTTTCTTTCTTTCTTTCTTTTTTTTTTTTTTTTTTTTTTGCCTGTGGACATATTAAAGGCCATATCACGTCACAACAGTGGCAATAATAGGAGACATGTCCCTGGAAGCCAACTCTTAAAGTTAACCTTCTCAATGACGGGCTCCCAGCTGCCCTTCTGTGGGCTGGAAGGGGGGTGGGAGGTACGCCAGTCGTCCTATGACCACAGCCATGTCACCAGTCAACGCTTTCAAAGGGCTAACCATGGTTTCAGCCCATTCTTATGGTACAAACAGCTCCCCAAAGCAGTTAGGGACAACCCCTGAAATGTCAGGTTGTTAGGAAGGCAAGTGCAATGAAAGGTTCGTGAACCGCACAGCAGACCCATTCCACTTGAGTCCTGGTCCCACGCCTCCTCTCGGGGTCACCGTGGGCAGGCGACTTCATCCTCTGAGCCTCTGTTTTCTCTTCTATAAAATAGGATGATCGTCTCTCCCTCCACGGGCTCTTTGTATGGATAAAATGAGGTAGATCAGGGCTTTTGTGGTGCTCAGTGAACAGGAAATTCGTAGTAGCTTTAAAATTAACTGGAGAGACAGAGCATACACACCCAAACTGGGCTGTTCCCCCACCTCCCGCTCCAACCGAAAGTAAGCTTGTTCCCACTCCTCAGCCTTGCGCACGGCTCTTCAAACTCCTACACCCCCTGCCAAATCAGGATGCTTCCCACCTTCAAAACCAGAGACACACCGTTTTCAGCAAGGCTTCCCAAACGAACTTGTTCCTTTGTGGCAAATGCCCCCGCTTCAGACCTCCACATCTCTGCTGCCAATGGAAAGCTGTTCTCATGGTTGAGCTCCCTTGTTTGCTCGTCGGGCGAGGAGATGCTCGAGGGCCAGAGCTGTGTCTCCGGATCAGGTTAGGATCCCGACACCAGTCATTAGGGAGTCCCTGATGTGTGGCCTGCAGAGGCCAAGCTCCCTTCCACCTCAGGGTCTTAGCATGGGCCACTGCCAGGGCCTGGAAGGCTTGCTGCTCTGCCCCTCGCTGCTCCCCCAACTCTTAGCAAGTTGCCAAGTGAATTCTCAGGTACCATCCGGGATTCAGCTTAAATATCACTTCCTCCAGGAAGCCTTCCTTGACTCTCAGACTGAAATTCCTTATTTTGCCCTTTCCAGGCATCTGGAAATCCTCCCTCAGAGCACTGACAGCTAAGAATGATTAAGTATGAGCAAGACTCCTTTAATGTTTGTTTCCTTTGAAACTGAAAGTTCCATGACAGCAAGGACATTATTTTCCCTGCTAAATTCTCAGCACTTAGTTCCGTGCTTGGTGCACGACAGACGTGCACTCAACACGTGTCTAATGAATGAATGAATATAGCCTCTTCCCAACATTCCCTGGTCTCAGCATGAATCTGTCTATAGGGGACCCTCAGGCACCGAGGAAAAGGACAGGCATCCAGACCACCTGCTTCCGGCTGAGGCTGAGTTCTTTCTGGGAGCCTGCTGTCTTTTCTTGGTTGAGCCACGAGTCTTCGGGGTTTCTGCACATTATAACCCCCTGTCCCCTGCCCCGCACACACACCCTGTCATCGACACTACAGAACACTTTCCTCTGTCAGAAGAACAGCTCCCCAAGGGTTTTCCTCAGCAGGGGGGACGGAGCAGCGGCCACGGGCTAAATGTACCACGCTTTGCATCCTGTGTGCTCTAAGTCGCACCTGGCAGACACGGATCACAGCCTTGGAATCGTACCTCACCCGATTGCCTGCTCCAGTGCCAAGAAGCAGCCCCCACAGGGCCCCAGAGAGAGAGCCTGGCTGGATCCCCCGGCCTCCCCCCCAGCACATACCCCACACCCCACACTGATATTTCGCCATGGCCCAGTTCTGACATGTGGTTAGGCAGGTGCCCACCAAAGCTTTGGGCAGCAGCCAGAACCCGTGGGGCTAGAGAGTGCGGATCCCCAGCCCGGCTGGGCTGCGGCCGGGGCCGCCTGGCGTCTGGTTACTCCTGTTCTTCCTGCCGCAACAAATCACTTCACTTCTCTGAGCCTGCTTCTTCGCTGGTAAAACGGGGGTAGTGGAGTGGTCATGCCTTGTGCTTGCCACGTTCCAGGGTTGCCGTGCAAACCAGCCAGGAACGTGGGGAGTAAGCCCTGGAAGGGCCTGTCCCCTGCACAGAACACCGAGGGCACAAAGGCAAAGGAGGCTGGTCCCTCCCCTCAAAGAGACCAAGTCAGCAGTAAACAAGCAGAGACATTTTCACCTGGCAAGCCAGAGGAGTGGGAGGGGTGCCAGCACGGGGCCAGGATGCACGCGAGAGAGGCAGAGGCCAAGGGCACAGACACCTGCGGGGTGTGTAAAAGATGGTCAGCCAGGAACTCGGGCCAAACAGACTGCATCTTGCCCACAAGCTGTGTGACCTTGGGCAAGTTACTCAGCTTCTCTGTGCCGGCTCTGTGCCTCCTAGAGGGGTTGGGAGGATGAGGGTATGTTAAGGGACATATGTAAAGTACTTCATTCTGGGGCAAAGGAAGTACCAAATAAATGTTGGTTGTTACTGTCATTGTTACCTTTGATTCATTCAGCCAGTATGTGTAAGGCTCTGTTTCGGGCACAGGGAAGCTGTTGGTAAACAAAATGGACTGGGAAAACCTGCTCTCTTAACGTAAGTTCTGGAAGGGGAGAGGGATGACAAACCAAGTAAGCACCCTGTTTAATGTATTTGATGAGGGTGCTTTGGAGAAAGAAAAGGCGACAGGGAAGGGCGATAAGGAAGCTCCAATGGGAGGCTCCCATTGTAGGTGGAGGGACGGGCTCCCCGGCCCGCGGGTGAGAATGACTGTGACCGCGACCATCAGGGGCCTCTTGCTATGTCGCTATGAAGGCATCTTTAGTTGCAAAAGGGAAATGAGCAGGCCTGCAAGGATTAAATTAGAAAACAAAATGCCAGGCATACACTAGGCCCAGAATAAATGTTAGCTCCTCCCTTTCCCCTTGTATCCCACAGGACTCCTCTCCAGTCATCAGGAAATCAAGAAACTCGAGGTAAAGGCTCCAAGGGGGCCAGTAAAGGTCCCGGGGCACCTCTTGCTTGAGGGGAGCTCTCACTTGAAGGTGGGCTGGGGCTCATCCCATACAGCCAGTAAGCAAGCAAAGGGGCCTCTGTTCTAGCTCCTGAGGTTTAGGAGATCCAGATCTGACTCTTCAATGGCCAGAAAAGTCTACAGGGCTAAGATGTGCCACCCGGAGCCTACGTCCCTCAGCCACACTCTAGTACTGGGACCCTGAAAGTCCCTGCCCAAGGGGCCCTAAGTCAGCTTGCAGGGCCTGGGAGGGTTTCTACCATGGGCCCACTGAGGACCAGCCTCATGGCTGGTGGGGACATCCCTGGTTAGGACTGCCCGATAAAATACCGGGAGCCTAGTTACATTTGAATTTCAGATATACAAGGAATAATATTTTAGTGTAAGTATATCCCAAATATTATAATCCTTCCCTGGGCCCAAGGAGTGGCTAGGGATTGCTGTTCGGTGATGTTTCCGTGTGCAGGAGGGGGTGTCCACGCAGGCACTGGTGACACCGGTGCCCCCTCCCCTACCCAGCATACAGGATGGAACCAGAAATGGGAAGAAAATGTGGGTGGGCCGCCGTCTGGGAATACATTTGTTCTCCTACACTGAGCCCTGTAAATACCAGGGCCTCCCACTTACCTCTGCTGTCCCCACCCACCTCTGAGTCGTCAGCCCTGCCTTCCTCAAAAGGATGCTCTGAGTGGGCCAAGAGGGCTGGCTGGCTCGGCCTCTCTCTGCCTGGGGGGCCTCCCACCTCCCAGGCTTGGACGCCACCCACCCCCCACCCCCGGCCCCTCCATCCCTACGCTCAGCCTCGCTCGGTCTCTCTCCCCATGACCTCCCCTGTCCTCCTAAGCTTTGCTCTCCCCAGGAGGCCCCGAGGGTGTCCGTGGACGAGATGGGTTGGAGAGATGGGGTCATGGGTGTTCTGGTCTAGACAAGTCTGATCCAGCCAGCCCCAAACGAGGGAGAGCAGCCTGTCCAGGTGGCGGTGGGTGTGACCGCTGCAGGGAGTTCAGATGCCCTCCCTGACCCATGCTAGAACCCTGCGGAAAATACCGCTCTCCCCTCAGCAGGAGCTTCTCCTCAGGATTGAGGTGAAGAGTGAGGACGATGAACTTGTGCCCTTGGGCCCGGGGCTTCGGCAAGGGCTTGTCCCTGGATGCCTCTCGTGCCTCATCTGTACCTCAGCTCCAGCACGGAGCATGTATGGAAGGTTTATGACAGGGCTGGGGATGTGCGGGACCGTGGGGCCCTGTGGTGCTGCTGCTTTTATCGTCATTATCAGATACTGCTTCAGAGGGAGTCATGATGGCCTGTGATGCTCTTCTTACTCCCCCGATGGCAAATTTCTTCGGACCAGGTGGGCCGGTGTTAGGCTCACGGTCGGCAGTGGTCCCAGGGTCTGGTGCGGACAAGTACACCCTCGGGAGATGTCAGTCTAGTGAGGACAGTGGGTCGTGTTTAATTGTTCCTACTGTGTGCACCTGCTCCCCGCCCCCTGCCCTCTTCCTCCCCCAAACCCCCCAGTCTCTGCCCGCTCCATGCGCGCGGACCACAGTACAACGTCACTGGCTTCTAGTTTTCCTGGTTTCCTTTTTACGAGGCCTCAGACCACTGCCATCGCCCGCTCCCACCCCCCAGATGCCTCCACCCGGGGTTCTGCCTCCCCAGCACGCCTCCCAGAGTGGCACCAGCCGCTGCCGCCCATGGCTTGGAGCTGGGGCGTTGGGAGCTCTAGACGGCTACGGCGGCTGCATCTCCCCCTGGTCTTATGCTTGGTTGGAGAGTCACAGTCTTCGAGGGAACATCTTCCTGATTCTCTTCCTAGGGCTCAGACCTCTCCCCAATGGGCCACAGATCCCTCCTCCCCCTACTGGGGACTTTGGTTACCCACCTCCTTCCTGGGGTGAGTCCTTTGCATAGCGGCTGCAGGGACCTGAGCCAAACTCGCAGAGGGCAACCCGCCAGCCAGGCACGTTGAATCCTGTCTGAGGTCCGCGCGGGACCCCACGACCCAGTCTGAGGGGTCACATGCACACGCACACCCTCACCCGGCCCCCACAATTCCACCTTCACACATAATCGCACAGTCACACGCACGCACCCCCCCCCACACCCTCACACGCAATCCCACAGTCACAATCACACACACAGCCTCCTACTCCCTCTCACACACTCACAGCCTCACCCCTCCTCATGGTGTCCACTGTCAGCAGCTCACAGATCAGCTACGATGTGACCAACCCACAAAGTGCATACCCTAGTAAACCTTGACTGCTCAGGAGCCCCAGTGAGCAGCAGACACTGAAGTTCAAAAAAATCTCTATTTTCACTCTTCTTCAAAATTAGCACTTTTTCAGAGTCCCTCTACCTCTCCTTCTTCTAGATCTCTGTATCCCTTCTGCTTTCCCTCTCTCTTGGTCCAGAACTTCCTGCTTGCTGCCCCCCATTAACACCCCCAAAGATCCCGAACTAGCGAGGCCCCGCCCTCACCCCTGCTGGGAGGGACAGAGAGACTCCGCAGGACCCCTGCCCTCTCTGGGCACTTTGCTGGACCTGTGGGCCCACGAGGCCGCAAGGGAGGGCAGCAGAGGGCCTCCTGCTCAGGGGCAGGGCTGAGGGCACCCTCTGCTCTGAAATCTGGGGGGCCTGTGGGTCCCAGCCTGAGCCACCCACTCATGCAGTGATTTCTTGGTCTTGGGTTCAGCCTGGGCGCTGTTGGGGGCCTGCGCTCTGCCCCCACCCCCGTCTCTCCTGAGCCCTCCTCCGGGTCCTCCTTGGTGCCCGCAGGGCCTGCTCTGACCCACCTGCAGCTCCCGACTTGCTCCCCCACCCCCACTCCCACGGCTCCCCGCACCTGCTCCTTCCTGTTTCTCCCTCTCGCTGGCTGCTCTGAGTCACTTGCTTCTGTCCAGTCCTCTCCCCCTCGCCTGACAGCTGGGGGCCCCTCCCTGTCCCCTGAAGTGCAGGGCCTTTCAGGAATCCCCTTCTGAGAGCCCCCGCTCAGGCCTAGGGGACAGGACAGGCTTGTGGGGGAGGGGTGGAGAGCAAAAATAGCTCCTTATCTGGGCCCGAGGGAGGCCAGAGCAGGGCAGGAGCTGGAAGGGTTGTGAGGCCGGTGAAGGGGATGAAGAACCCGGCACGTGTGACACGGTGTTTGTGCGGGGACTGGCTCTCCGCGGGGACACCCTGGCCTTCCCGTGCTGCGACCTGCCAGGGGCTGGCAGAGCAGTGGGGGCCCCCGGGCATCTGGCCTCACTGCTCCTACTGGGCGTCTGCAAGACCCCGCAACAGGCGCGGAGGACGTGGAGGCAGGCCTTAGAACAGTCAGAACTGGGGTCACATACCCTTTCCGAGTTACCCAAGGGGGTGGGTGTGGTGCTGCACTAGGGTCTCACTCCAAGATGGCCTGAGGGACCCTCTCCCTCGGCCTCCAGGGAGCTCGCAGTTCAGGGGGAGACAGAGGACTAATCAGGCAACTGCAGCTCTGAGAGATGGAGGCTGTGTTGGGGGAGGGTTTGGGGTACACTGGGGCACAAGGCTGGGCCCTCGGCTTCGGTGGCCTGGTTGTCGGTTTACGGAATATGGTCACCGTGTGTGTAATCTGATGTCACCCTACTTTTTTGCCAATACCTCTCCCACTGTCCCTGTTCCCCTAACACACACACACACACAATCTAAGTTTTTCTAATCAAGCAGGTCCCTGTTAGTCCCCACTCTGAACCTCCAAGACGCCCTTTCCTTCACGTGGGCGTCTCTTCCCTTCCGCCCACCTAAATCTCCACATCCTTGTGGACCCAGCCCAGGGGACCACCCTCGGTGAAGTTTCCGCCTGTGGAAGCCCTTCCTTTGTCCCCTTCCGTTCCAGCCTGTGCCCCGCGGGTGCTGTTGGCTGTTTCTAGGGGGTCCTCCTCCACTACTACTAATGACAAGGCCATTCCTCAGACATTTTTTTTTTTCCTGAGCCATAAATTAGCAACATCATCATCATTACGGTCTTTATAATTTTATTTTTTCTTATCATTGTTATGTGTGCGAATTCTCCTCCAGACAGAAACTCCTGTTTGGCAAGAGCTTTCAAGAAGCCCTTTCCTTCAGCACATTATTTCCCTTCACCCTCTCTGTACCCCTCAGGAGTGCATCTCCCCTGCTCCAAGACGCCTTCTCTCCTTTCTCCTCTCACTTGTTGGTGTGCTAGAATTTCTCGAGGCTCCAGCTGGGAAGCTGGCCAGGTGGACATGTTCTCCTTTCTTAGCCCGGTGACTTAGAAAGGAGGCAGGGAAGGCCTGCAGAAGCCAGGAAGCTGCCAGAGCAAGTCTGGTGTCCTGCTAAAAACCGCCACAGCAGGGACTGACGGTCAGGTCTGGCTGAGCCCAGCCATGACCTCTGCACGGGGCCCCGCCCTCATCACCCTCCTGTTCCAAACCCCAGGGGCCCAGAGGAGTTTGTCACCCAGCCTGCCCCTGTCACCCAGCCCGGCAAGTGCCCCACCTACTGCCCTGACCTGTTTCCCTTCATTCACTCCTCTCACAGCTTCTGCAAACCCCTCCCTGCCAGGGGAAGCTGCCTCCCCCGGTCCACCCCCACACAGATCAAAAGCTGCTTGCTCTGATCTGGATACCCTCAGCACCGGGAACAGGCAACATAAATATTGCTCCCACCCCCCAACAACATGTAGCTCCCCCTCCCCACCCAGTGGTTCATGCCACAGGAACTGCTGTGGAGGCAGATGAACTCCATTCCAAGCCCAGCTCCTTGGCTAAGCAGCTTTGTGAGTGCCGACAAGTCTACCGCGCTCCTAAAACCTCAGTTTCCTCATCTGTAAGGTGGGACCTGCTCCTATCTTTTAGGGCTCCTGTAAGGGTTAAAAGAGAACAAGTTGGCAGAGAAGCCGGCCCTGCACCTGGTGCCCAGTGGGTGTTAAATCACGGCCAGTCCTCCTTGAACACCTACCGCAGAGCGTCCACCATGCGCCCCACGCTGTTAAAGGGGCAGGCAGCTCTGTGGCCCCCGGGTGGGGTGGGGAGGAGAGAATGCCCCTCTTACTGGACTCACTGGGCGGCATCTAGCTGAGGAGCTGCTGCCCAGAGCTGCTGCCAGAATTCTGCCTTGGATGGTGAGCAGATAGGTGACACGGTGTGTATGACTTGGGGCCGGCGGGGGACCACCAGAGACTATCCTAACTTCCTGCCGTCTGAGAAATATCCCCCCGTGGTGTAGAAAGACTTGAGGTTCATCTGTAAAACTCATGGAGAGTAAAAGGGTTTGGGGTCGGGCAAGTCCGGTTTGAAGTCTAGTGCTATAGAAAGATCTGCGGTTCTGTGTGGGGCTGGCTTGTTCTCTCCAGATCTTTTGTGAACATGCTGTTGTCAGTGATATCACAAGAGGCGGCCACCTCTGCACCCCCAGTGTGGCCGGCCTCAGGGGGTAGTGGGGGAGGACGGCTGGCCACTGGGGAGCAGCGGAGCAGCTGCCCATGGAGGCCATCGTCTCCGGAGGAGGTGATCTTGTGCTCTCTGTTCTCACTGGCACCACACCCCATACCTTTGTGCCACTACGAAACTTCTGGCTTCCTGGCTGCGGATCTACGGGAGCTCTGCCTGGAAGAATATAAAAACTTCCCAAAGTCTTTACAACAAACCACCACCCCTCATCCCCCTGCCCCAAAGGGAAAAGAGAATGGTCTCCGCTGCTATGAACCTGCAGGCAAATTTAGGGAGGCCAAGCCGCCCTTCCGCACCCCTGCCAGGTTTCCGAAACTCTGCCCCTCGCTCTCTCATCCCCAAGCGCTGCATTTATAACACATATTTAAATATTCACAGCTTTGCCTGAAATAGACGAGAATCCTGAAGCTTGTAATGTTTCCCAAGGATTACCGAAATCTCTTAATCCCCTTCTTTCCTGTAATAGCCTATAGGGAAACTGATTTTAACAAATGCATTTTTAAATTGCACAAGCATTTTCAAAAACATGGCTCTAGAGTACAAGGAACGTCTTCCATATTAAAGCATCGGCGGGAGTCATAGTCTGTACCAAACTCGTGTGTGTGTGTGTGTGTGTGTGTGTGTGTGTGTGTATGGGCGCGCGCACGCGCGTGTGTGTGTATTTCAACCCCAGCTTCCTCACCCATCCAGGGACCTATCCCCAGGTGTTTAGCCCCCTGGGCCTTACTCCTAACACCCACTTGACACCCCTCCACCAAGTAAGGATCCACTGAGCACCTTCCACAGCAGGAGCTTCGAGGCCCTGGACGCAGAGCTAACAAAACAAAAGAGATTCAACCTGTCGTGTGAGGGAGCCCCTCGGTTATGTGTCTCGGATCATTTTAAGCATTTAAAAGAAAAATTTGGCAAAGGAGGAACAGAGTGACCTGCTGTGTGGGTCAGACTAAATGCCAGGCCCACGTAGGAGCCTAGTTTCCTTGTCTTGCTCCATCATCTCCTACAGCATCCTGACCAAGGGGTGGGAACGCCTCACCCACACTCCTCACATTATGATGTATTTTCTTTTTTCTCTTTGTCAGCAGAAACCCAGGATAGGAATGGCAGTGGGCACGGGGGTGGGTGTGTGAGAGGCCTTCAGGGAGACTTTTCTATTTCTTCCACAATTATTTATTGAGCTTACTAGGTTCCAGGCAGTTGGCGGGCACAGCCTTGTTAAAATTGGAAAGCTTTATATAAACACCCTGAGTTCTCGATCCTTTTGAAAAATTGGAAGCTCTAGCAGTACTGGGCATGCCTTCCCTAGGGACAACAATTAGCCAGTGCCCAGAGGGGGCTGGTTACTTCCAGGAGCTCAAACATTCTCTAGTTCACTAGCCCTTAATGTCTCTTACACCTGGCCAACTTTGCTCCCTGGTCTGACTGTGGGAGCCATGCGTTTGAGTGTGTAAGCCCTGACTTACATTCTCATCATAAGGAATACATGCAAAGAGCCCAATACGGAAAGAAACAAATATTGGGATTTTGACATTCCTCCCGTGGAGAAGAAGAGTCTCTGTCCCTCCGCTCGAGTGTGGGTGGCTTGAGTTTGCTTCAGCTAGCAAAGTCCAGTGAAGTACCAACATGTGACTTCAGAGGTGAGAACATGAAAGTCCTCTGTTCCGTTCACTGGAACTCTCATTTCCAGAACCCTGAGCTAGCATGTAAGAAGTCCCATGGCCCTGGGCCTCCAAAATGCCGACCAGAGAAAAGCCATCCCCACTGCCCCCTGCCCAAATTCCCGACCACAGTAAAATGGTTGTTGTTTATGCATTTTGGGGTAGTTCACTACATAGCAATAAATAATTGGAATAAGGTTGACCAAGAAGGATCAACCTTCAGCAGAGCTGAAGCATAGGTAGGTAAAAAAAAGGAGCATCAGAGCAGAGCGTTTCCAATGGGGGGGGGGTGTTGTGGGAAGGAAGTAGGGACAAAACCTTCTGGTAGGAAGAATCTAGTATACTAAAAAACAACAAAGAAAGAAAGCAACTAGAAACCCCTCCAGGTGTTTCAAGCACAAAGCTATTCAATACAGGGAGTTTAAAAAAAAAAGTAAGGGCTGAAAAACAAGTCAGAGAAGCTGCCACAGGCTTCGAATTTGATACCAGCTTTCGGAGAGTCAGGAGGTTACAAGAAACACAGGAGCTTTCCACAGCGACCCGACTCCATCCGGAAGGCAGGTGATGTGACCGAAAGCACTCACAGACCTCTGCGAGTCTTCTATCGACGAACCCACAGCTCATGTACTTGTCCATCACTGCCCCGCTGGAGAAACAATAACATTTCTGCTTCTCTTCCAAGTCTAGCGTAAGTTCCTCCTCGTTTGTGGAAACAAACTCAGAAGCTTGTTGGCGGGGGATTCTGGGAAATGCAGTTTCTCGCCCCAGTCCCTGCAGTACTGAGGAGAGTGCAGAGGGGAAGGGGGCTGAAGCCAACAGGCAACCTGGCCCAGCTGGCCTCCCCTTCCCCTCCTCAGCCCCAGTCAGCTCTTCTTCCTCCTCACTTCCGGTGCTCACCTTCACGGTCACGCCCCAGAGACGTTATTACCACTAACTCTATAATCTCAGTTTCACACCTCCTGTCTTCCCAGTTCACTCCCTCTGGTACCTGAACGCCAGGAATTCTTCTTCTCCTCAGACTTACTCACTCTTCCCTTCCCTTCCACCTCCCCAAGGCCCCGCTCACCCAGTTAAGATGCTCTGGTCAATCATTAGAGCCGCTCATTTGCATACCCTCAACTCCCGTGGCCCCTCTTCCTTCACTGTACTCTTCTAGAAAAACACTAATTTTGGTTAAATCTAGCTCCCATCTATTTAACGCCTTTACCACAACAGCTACATATGCCTAGAAGACATCTACCGTGCTAACTGATCTTACTCTAAATTCACAGCCAAGGGAGGTCAAGTGGACCCTTGGGGCTCCCCAGCAATCCTACCTCATTTTCCTTGCTCGCTCACCCTCCCACCCTCTGAGAGACTTGCAAGAGAACTTTCATAGGCTCCCACCACATCGGCCAGACATTGCCCGTTTCCTCCCGTTACTGTGGATGAACTGTGCACACTCCTACCTGAAGCCAAACCTTCTTCTTAGAAACTAGAGTCTATCCTCTTTTGTTTATTACCCAAGGACCTTAGTCCAATAGTGTCTCTCTCCTTCATCACCCCATTTTCACCCTCTATCAGGCCACTCCCATTAGCCTCTAGATATAATGCTGTTTCTCCTGTCTTTCAAAATAGTCCTCTCCGAGTCCCATGTCCCCTACCAGCTCCTGCCCCCCTTTTACTGCTTCTTGACGGCCAAACTCTTCCAAGGAGCTATCTCTACCTCTACTTCAAATCCCCACAAAACACACCTTCTCAAGGTGACCAATTATTGCCGATAATTGATTCTCAGTTCCTAGCTCCCTTGGCCCCCCAGGACTCTTGAACCCAGTTGGTCACTTGTTCCTTAAAACACTCTCCTCCCCTGGCAGCCAGGACACCGCCCTCTCCTGCTTTTCCTTCTGTTTCACTGGCTGCTTCTTCTGTGTCCTTTGCTGGCTCCTTTTCATCTTCCTGACCCCAAATCATTGAAGTGCCTCAGGGCTCTGTCCTTGGACTTTTCCGTCTTCTCAAGAGCCCATTGAGGTGGGTGGTCATGAATTTAAATAAGGACAATTGTCAACCATGCTCCTGGCTTTAAATACTTCCTACAGCTGATGGCTCCTCAATTTATATTTCCAGCTAAATCTTTCCCCTGAATTCCAGACTTGAACATCCAAATGCCTATTTGACACTTTCTCTGCGATGTTGAATATTGATCTCAAATTTAAAATGTCCAGCACCAAAGTCCTGCTCCTACCCCCAAACTTGCTTCTCCTGCCGTCTTGGCATCTCTGGAAGTGGTCAGTTCATCTTTCCAGTTGTTTGGGCCCCAAACTTGATTCATCTCTGACTCCTCAGTTTCTGTCATACCCAATCCTGACAGCTCTGCCAAGCAGGTCTGGATTTTCGCCAGCACCACCACCTCCACCGCTAGGACTGTGTCCAAGCCTCCCTCGCCCCTCTCTTGGATTGCTGTAAGAGCTCCCTAACTGCCCTCGTTGAGCCTGCCATGGTCCTCCTTCATTTTACTGCCAAGAAAGCCGGCAGAGGATCCATTTAAAAATGTGTCAGCGTCTGGGCGCCTGGGTGGCTCAGTGGGTTAAGCCGCTGCCTTCAGCTCGGGTCATGATCTCAGGGTCCTGGGATCGAGTCCCACATCAGGCTCTCTGCTCAGCAGGGAGCCTGCATCCTCCTCTCTCTCTTTCTTGCCTGCTTCTCTGCCTACTTGTGGTCTCTCTCTGTCAAATAAATAAATAAAATCTTAAAAAAAAAAAAAATGTGTCAGGGTCATACCCTTACTCAGCTCGAAACCCTCCACCTCACTCGAATAAGAGGCAAAGTGCAAGCTCTCTGGTTCTTCTTTGAACTCATCTTCTGTCTGTTACAACTACACTGTCCTTCTTGTTTTTGGAGCATGGAAAGCATGTTCCCACCTCAGGGACTTTGCATGTGCTGGTCTCTACTTTGCCCCAGATATCTGACTTGCCCTTTCTCTTCTTCTTCTTTTTTTTTTTTTTTTTAAAGATATATTTATATGAGAGAGAAAGAGAGAGCATGTGCACATGGTGGAGGGACCACAAGGGGCAGAGGAATAGGAAGAGAGAAACCCAAGCAGACTCCATGCTGAGTTGTGGAGCTCAACGTGGGGCTCAATCTCATAACCCTGAGATCAAACCTGAGCTGAAACCTAGAGTCAGTTACTTAACCGACTGGGCCACCCCAGGTGCCCCAGTGTTTCTCTCCTTTTAGACCTTTGTTCCAATGACACATTGTAAGTGAGACTTTCCTTGATTACCTTAAGAAATAGGAACCCCCCGTGCCCTCCTTGTTTTATTTTTCTCCTTAACACTTATTGCCTGCCACCCTGCTATAAATTTTGCCAGACTCCCCTTCTGGAATGTAAATGCCATGAGAGTGGGGACTTTATTTGGATCGCATGAACATCCACAATGCCTAGAGCGTGCCTAGCACACAGCAGGCCCTCACTACTATTTCTTGCACTGACCGAATGACTGGGCGTGGCGATCCTGGCTGCTTGATCGGCCTGAGAGATGGGCAGGGCAGCAGCCAGACCAGCAGGGCTGTTAGGTCTTGCTAAAGATCTGGAGGAGGGCTGACATGATGACCTTCAGGTTTAGAAAAGCTCCCATGGGCTCTGGGAGGGAGCACACCTCTTCTAGAAAGGTGATTCTTGCCTTTGCGCAGTTGAGGGTGGCGGAGGTACACGCACGTGTGTTTTACAAACGCCTCTCCCACTTAGAGTGGCCAAGGGGTTCTGGGGCCAAAGAGATCTCTGCATTTGGACAAGACACAACAGCACACGGGGCTGTAATTATGGGTTATCAACCCTGCGCCTCTGAGTCAGCAGCTCAATCCAGCCCTTTACAAGCCACAGGCTTCGGGGCCTCCTACTCCCCGCAGGCCTCTTGCACTGGGAGCCTGCTTTCGCCCTACTCAGAGCTCTCTGCTCCAGAAAGCCCCAGATCAGACAGGATGTAGCAATCCCCCACTTCCCATGTCACCCGATGTCCCCTCTTGCTTTCTTCCGCTCTCATCAACCGAGAGAGAGTCCAGTGGCGATCAAGTCCAAGGGCAAAAGGCTAGTGAGGCTCTCAAGCCTCCAGGGAGTAAGCCAGGAGCCTCTCACCTGTGGGAGGGGACAGGGGCCGAGGGTGAGCAGACTCTGCCTGCAGCCCCTCTCAGGGCAGAGCCCCCACGAGCCTTGCAGGAGATGTGGCCCTGGGGCAGCCCTTCCTCAAAGGCTCCGTCTCTCCAACACCCCAGCGATGCAAACAGCTGCACTATTTATTCAGCCTTTCCTTGGCCCACTGGGCTCCTCAAACTAAATGTGCCTTCTGCACATTCCTTGAGGGTTTTAATAACCTACCAGTAAGAACAAAAAGTCCATTTCTACTAACCTAATAAGTCAAGCCAAGGTGGAAATACCTTTCCAGGGCCCCTCCCTGCCCAACTCAGCTGGACTCGCATTGCAGAGGGAAGCAAAATTAATTTTGACTTAGCTGCCGAGATGCACCTAATTATTTCGCTTTGCCAAAGAAGGGGGCAGGAAAATCACAGCGGGCCAGGCAGACAGAATATTCCATCCCCAGGCACTCGGGAGTTTGGGATTCTTTCCTACCTTCTCGTGCCCTGGGCTGCAGGAGGTTTGCCAGCGGCTGACCTCCTGGGTCCTGCTCCAAGGGCCTTGCCAGGCACCTACCACCTAGAGAGATTACAGGGCCTCAGGGAGAGCAGCAGGCTGAGCCAGGGCAGCCCAGTCCGCTTTGTCACCAACCACAGGTTACAGGCCAATCCCAGGTCAGGCATCCTGCAAGTGCAGGGCTGTAAGCAGCAAAGGAGACCAGACAGGACAGAGCTTCCTGAAAGGCTGCAGCCCAGACTAGAGTATCAGCCGTGCAGACTGAGGGCAGCGCCTCTCCAGACCTCTGTCTCCCAGCCCAGCAGTCACGACTATCCACCATTTCCCTGTCTCCCTTGCCTCCAGAAAATTCCTCTCTCCCTGGTTCTTACTCAGGAAAATTTAAATACGGTGGACTGTATTTGTTGGCCGGAGTCACCTGTGCGGAGGAAAGTTTCCGTCCATTTGGGGGGAAGGGAGAAAGAAGAAGGTGAGAGAGAAAGCTCATACTTGAGGGCCTTCTATCCATTCTTCTCATGGGATAGTTCACCCGATATTTCGGAAAACATCTCAGTATCTGAGCTTGGGACAAGCAGGACTGGGGTTCGGATCCCAATTCACCATGTGTTAACCTCTAACTACACCCGTCGAATGGGGACAGCCGTACCTTCCTGAAGGGCAGATGAGGCAAACTTTTAACTCAAACTTGAGTTAGTACATGAAGAACCTGAACTGCTAAGAGGAGAGGTTATACACCCGCAGCGGAAATGTCTCAGGGCTGACAAAGAACCCCCCACTGAGTCTGTTGGGGCGGAGGAGGGGGATGGTTCTCCCACAGGATGCAGGAGTTCGGGCTTTGTCAAGGTTGCTTCTGACTCATGATGAACTTGGGGGGCCACGCAGCTCGTGTGGCACCTGGACCTGGTCACTAGCCCATTGAACGTCTCTTCAACAACACATCAGTCAACAGGTTTGTGCCTCTGCCTTGCTAGGTATTGTAGGTACATTAAAAATGGAATCTGAAACAGTCCTTGGCTGGGGTGACCAACTCCTCCCAATTTGCCCAGACCTTTCAGTGTTAACACTCAAGTCTCATGGAAACGCCTCCTCCATCCTGGGCAAACCAAGATGGCCGGTGGGCTGGGTCCGTGCATCCACAGACATGACCGTCTTACTAGGAAAGCCAGACTGACCCAGCGGGCTCTGAAGTGGTTGCCGACGCTTGCACTGCTTAGCAACCTTGTGCTGAGTGTCATTTCAGGATGACCAGCTGAGCACAAGCCACCACTCTCTCTTTTGGCTCAAGTCCTTGGAATCGCAGGAAAAAACAAACAAACAAAAACTCACCCTTTTTTTAAATGTCAGAATTTTTTGAGGCATAATTTACATATAAAAATTTCACTCCTGGGGCACCTGGGTGGCTCAGTCTGTAAGTGTCTGCCTTCAGCTCAGGTCGTGATTCTGGAGTCCTGGGATCCAGCCCCGTGTTGGGCTCCCTGCCCACCCCTCACCCCACTCATGCTCTGTCTCTCTCTCTCTCTCTGAAATAAATAAAATCTTTAAAAAATTAATAAAAGTAAAAATTTCGCTTCTTTTAAAAGTGTATAGCTATGACTTCTGACAAGTGTCTACAGTCATGTAATCACCACTGCAATCAAGATGTAAAACACTTCCATCCCGCCCCACGACAGTCCTCCTGGGTGCCTTTAGGGAGCGAACGGGAGGTCCATTGCCTCCCCCCAACCCTCAGCCACGGGCAACCAAAAGCGAGTCTGATTTCTGTCCTATGGTCTTGCCTTTCCCAAAAGGTCATTTGACAGGAATTACACAGTGTGAACCTTTTGTATCTGGCTTCTTTTTTTTTTTTTTTTTTTCCAATTAGCACAATGTTTGTGAGACTCATCTATGTAGTATGTGTCAGAAGTTCTTTTTATGATTTCTGAGTAGCAGTCCATAGTATCAAAGTGTTGGAATTTGCTCGTCTGTTCACCAGTGGATGGACACATGGGTCGTTCCCAGCTTTGGACAATTACAAATAAGACAGCTGTACACGCTCACACACACAGCTTGTGTATACACATTTTCATTTCTCCTAGGAAACTGCCCTAGGAGGAGGACTGCTGGGTTGTATGGTATATGCATCTATTTTACTTTATTAAAAATAGCCAAACTGCTTTCCAAAGCGGCTGTACAATTTTGCATTCTTCTTAGCAGTCAATGAGCAGCGAATGAGCACTTTTTCCTCCTAGCCATTCCAGCCAGTGTGTAGTGATCTCTCATTGTGGTTTTAACTTGTGGTTGCCTGATTCTCACGATGTTGGACATCTTTTCTTGTATCTCCTTGCTATCCAGACCCCTTCCCTGATGAAGAGTCTGCTCACATCTTTTCCTCATTTAAAAAAAAAGATTTTATTTATTTACTTGGCGCAGAGAGAGAGAGAGAGACAGTGAGAGAGGGAACACAAGCAGGGGGAGTGGGAGAGGGAGAAGCAGGCTTCCCACTGAGCTAGGAGCCCGATGTGATGCAGGGCTCGACCCCAGGACCCCGGGATCATGACCTGTGCTGAAGGCAGACGCTTAATGACTGAGCCACCCAGATGCCCCTTTTTCCCATTTAAAAAAACAAAAAAAAGACCTGGGTTTTAATTATTATGAGTTCTTTACATATTCTGCTCGTAATTCCTTTATCAGATATGTGTTTCACAAATATCTTCCCCCAGTCTGTGGCCTGTTTCTTCATTTTTTATTGAGAATGTATGCCAAAGAACAAAAGATTTTCATTTTCATAGAGAAAAATTTATCAATTTCATCGTTTATGCTTTTTGTGTCTTATTTAGGAATTCTTTGTTAGCCCAAGATGGTAGAGATAGTTTTTATGTTTCTTTTTTTTCCCCCTTAAGATTATTTATTTATTTATTTATTTGATAGTGCAATCACAAGTAGGCAGAGAGACAGCCAGAGAGAGAGGGGGAAGCAGGCTCCCCACTAAGCAGAGAGCCAATTCAGGGCTCGATTCCAGGACCCTGATGAGATCATGACCTGAGCCGAAGGCAGAGGCTTAACCCACTGAGCCACCCAGGTGCCCCGATAGTTAATGTTTCTTAACAAAAGTTTTAATGTTTTAGCTCTTACATTTGAAAAATGCAATTTAAAAATGAAATAAATTTATAGTCAATCAAAAACAGGAAGAGGAGCCTCTTCTAGGCCAGAAATGGTGCAGAGTCCCTAAGAGGCAGAAAGTACATGAGAATATGGAGGTCACTGTTCTCAGAAGAAGGTGGTACCAAGAGAACCCCATCCTCGGAAGTGGAAACTGAATGCAGCTAAGACACGTGGGGGCCTGAACCCCAGTGCACCCTGTTCCTTACTCCTCCTCTCTCAGCCAATTCTGTCTAGACACATGGTAGCGAAATTTCAGAACCACCAAAGAGAAAATCCTAAATACTTTCAGGGAGAAAAAAAAATACTGTCTACAAAGGAAAGACATTCAGATTGACATAAGCCCTCATCAGCCATGTTGGATGTAAAAAGACAAGCAATAGGGACGCTGGGGTTGCTCAGCCGTAAGCATCTACCTTCAGTTCAAGTCATGGTCCCAGGGTGCTGGGATCCAGTCCTGCATTTGGTTCCCTGCTCAGGGGGGAGCCTGCTTCTCCCTCCCTCCGCCTCTTCCCCAGCTTGTGTGCTCTCTCTCTCTCTAAAATAAATACATAAAATATTTTTTTAAAAAAGGACAAGCAATACATCTACAAATGTTAATAGGAAATAAAAGAAGCTAGAACTCCATGTCCAGACAAAGCAGACTCTCTCTGAAATAATTACAAATGTTTCCAATAGAAAGAAATATGTGTCCACGAGGAATAAGTGAGTTTCAAGTAGTGAAGTGAGATACACACGTGTGTACATACACAAAAGTACAGGTATGTATATTTTTTGTATTATATCATATCTATATTTAGGTGTATATAAATATACACATGATATATATATAAATAAATTTATATAGAACTATAGACATGATATATATATAAATTTGTATTTACTGTAAAAAAAAAAACCAAAACAAAAATTTCTAGAATGAAACCTTTGATAAATTTGGTAATTATACTTGGTAATATCAATAATTACACTTGGTGATGACCTAGAAAGACATCTCATGCTTATGAACTGAAGATTTAATATTATTAAATTTGGTTTGATTTCTCTTGAGACCTCTCTCCGTAGCCTACAAGTGGCCATCTTCTTGTGTTCTCAAATGGCGCTTTGTGTGTGTGTGTGTGTGTGTGTGTGTGTGTGTGAAAATATTCCTAATGTCTCCTTTTCTTCTGATCAGTTATATTGGATTGAAGGCACATTTTATCAGCTTCATTTCAACCGGATCACTTCTTTGAAGACTCTACCTCTAAACACAGTCAGATAGGCTAAGTTCCATCCATTTAACCCTACTAAACTTTAATTACCTCTTTAAGGGTCCAAAGTCCAAATATAGTCAAATTATGAGGTATTGGGTGTTAGAACTTCAACATATGAATTTTGGGGGGATATAATTCAGCCCATAATAACGTCATTCAATGGGGGAAAGGACAGCCTTTTCAACAGACTGTATTAGAAAAACTGGATCTCCACATGCAAAAGAATGCAATTGGTTCCTTACCTCACACTATATACAAAAATTAACTCAAAATGAATCAAAGACCTACATGTGAACACTAAAACTTGTGGAAAAGAAAATATAGGGGAAAAGCCTCATGATATTGGATTTGGTAATGATTTGTTGGTTAGACATTAAAAGCACAGGCAGCAAAAGAAAAAGACAGATAACTTGGATTTCATCAAAATTAAAAACTTTTGTGCATCAAAGGACACTATCAAGAGAGTGAAAAGACAGCCCACAAAATGGGAGAAAATCCAAACACACATATATATAAAGAATTCCTAGAACTCAACGACAAAAATAAAAACAACCAAAATGAAAAATGGGCAAAGGACTTCAATAGGCATTTCTCCAAAAAAGATACCCCAATTGCCAATATGCACATGAAAAGATGCTTGATATCACTACTCATTAGGAAAGTGCAAATTAAAAACCACAATAAATACCGCTCCACATCCATTATGTTGACCGTCATCAAAACAATGGAAAATGACAGGTGTTGGGGATGATATGTAGAAATTGAAATCCCAGAGGATTGTTGGTGAGAATGTAAAATGGTGCAACCACTGTGGAAAACATTTTGGTAGTTACCCTGAAAGTTAAACATAGAATTACCATGATTTCACAATTGCACATCTAGGTATATACCCCCAAAGAGTTGAAAGCAGGGACTCAAACATATTTGCACATCAATATTCACAACAGCATTTTTCACCATAGGTAAAAGGTGAAAATGACCTAAATGTTCATCAGCAGGTGAGTGGATAAACCAAATGTGATGTAGTCATACAATGGAATATAACTCAGCCTTTAAAAACTGAAATTGTGGGGCGCCTGGGTGGCTCAGTGGATTAAGCCGCTGCCTTCGGCTCAGGTCATGATCTCAGGGTCCTTGGATCGAGTCCCACATAGGGCTCTCTGCTCAGCGGGGAGCCTGCTTCCTCCTCTCTCTCTCTCTGCCTGCCTCTATGCCTACTTGTGATCTCTCTCTCTGTCAAATAAATAAATAAATAAATCTTAAGAAAAAATAAAAACTGAAATTGTGATATATGTTATAACACGGATAAGTCTGGAAAACATAACACTAAGTGAAACAAACCAGACACAAAAGAACATATTATATGATTCCACACATATAAGGTACCTAAAATAGGTAAATGCAGAAAAATATAATTTTTATAGTAGAGGCTACCAAGATCTGGAGGAAAGCAGTAAAGAGGAATTACGGTTTTACAGGTACAGAGTTTCTGTTTGGGATGATGAAAAAGTTCTGGAAATGGAGAGTGGTGGTGTTTGTACAACATTTTGCGTGTACTCAATACTGTTGTACTATACACTGAAATGGTTAAATGGTAAAATTTATGGTACTTTTTAATCAAAGTTTTAAAAATATACTGTAAAAAACATTAGCATGGGTGGTTGTGCAGTGGAATGAGAGAGAAGAAAAGTAAAGACATGCTAAGTTTTCTGTTCAAGGGGCTTTAATAGACAACTTGAACTCTATGGGAATGAAAAGTACAGCTCAGGGAATATAGCCAGTTATGTCATAATGACTTTATATGGTGACAGATGGTAGCTGCGCTTATTGTGGTATTTTTAATGTATATAATTGTCAAATCACTATGATGTACACCAGAAACAAATCTAATTTTTTATGCCAACTATACTTCAAGTAAAAGAATAGATTGAACTCTAGCCATTGTTTAAAAAAAGGTATGCTTAAGAATGTATGTTAAATATTTAAAGGCATTAAAGCAACTACAAAAATATAAGTAGAATGTATAATCTTCTAATAAGTAAAGGAAATAAAATGGAGCAAAAGACAACACAAAAACAAAAGCAAGGGGTGCTTGGGTGGTTCAGTGGGTTAAGGCCTCTGCCTTTAGCTCGGGTCATGGTCCCAGGGTCCTGGGATCCAGCCCCGCATCGGGCTCTCTGCTCATGGCTAAAATGAACAAGTCAGGAAATGACGGATGTTGGTGAGGATGCAGAGAAAGGGAAAAACTCTTACACTGTTGGTGGGAAACCAAGCTGGTACAGCCACTCCAGAAAACAATATGGAGGTTTCTCAAGAAGTTAAAAATAGAGCTACCCTACGACCCAGCAATTGCACTACTAGGCATTTATCTCAAAGATATAAACATAGTGATCTGAAGGGACACTTGTACTCCCACGTTTATAGCAGCAATGTCCATAACAGCCAAACCATGGAAAGAGCCCAAATGTCCATCGACATGAGTGCATAAAGAAGATGTGGTCTATATATACAATGGAATATTACTCCGCAATTGAAAAAATGAAGTTTTACCATTTACAATGACGTGGATAGAACTAGAGGGTATTATGCTAAGCAAAATAAGTTAATCAGAGAAAACGATTATTATATGATCTCACTCATATGTGGAATTTAAGAAACAAAACAAAGAAACAGTGGAAGGGAGGGAAAAATAAAAGAATATGAAATCAGAGAGGGAGACAAACCATAAGTGACTCTTAATCATAGCAAACAAACTGAGGGTTGCTGGAGGGGTTGGGGGGATGGTGTGACTGGGTGATGGGCATTAAGGAGGGCACGTGATGTAATGAGCACTGGGTATTATACACAACTGATGAATCACTGACCTCTACCTCTGAAACTAATAATACACTATATATTAATTAATTGAACTTAAATTTTTAAAGAATTGAACTGAGAACTTTACATAGAGAATCTATCAGCATATCTACTAGTATAATTTACTGTATTAATGAAATTAAAGAAGAAAATCAGATGGATCACTTCAATAGACAATAAACAATAATAACATTTAATAAATTCAAAATACACTCATGATTTTTTTTTAACAAACTCCTAGAAAACCAACGACACTTCATAAACTTGTTAAAGGGCATTAACCAAAATATATAACAAAGGTAGCACATTTTCCTAAAGCACTGAAGCAATCCCATTAAAGTGGGTAAAGGCTAAGTATCACCTCTATACTTTGACATGTTTCAGGATGTTCTGTCCAATACAGTAAATACATAAAATGTATAAATGTTGGGAGGGGGGGGAGAAAAATCTGCCATTATAGCCGTTCAATGTAGATCCATTGGTTGTAACAAATGTTCTACTCCGGTGGGAGATGTTGATAATTGGAGGAGGCTGTGCCTAGAGCAGGGGGAGTAGACATAAGTGGACATTCCTCTTAATTTTCCTGTAAACCTAAAACTTACAAAAACTAAAGTCTTAAAAAAAAAAAGGTCAAGAACTCGAAAACAAAACAAACTCACACACAAAAAATTTAGCAATCTGTATTGTGATGTGAATGATTAAAAATGTAGAAACCAAGACTGTCAACTAATAAAATATTATCTCCTTACCATTCATAAAGACATAAAAATGGTGAGGAGAGACATAGCTGCTACAGATTAGAAGAAAATCAAGAAACATACCCACCCAATAATTTGTTGCTGTCATTGTTTTAAGATTTTATTTATTTATTTGGGAGACTGAGCGAGAGAGAGAGAGAGACTGAGCAAGAGAGAGAGAGTGCTCGCTGGAACAAGATAGAGGGAAGGAGAAGCAGACTCCCTGCTGAGCAAGGAGCCCAGTGTGGGGGCTTGATCCTAGGACCCTGGAATCCTAACCTGACTGAAAGGCAGACGCTTAACGGACTGAGCCCACCCAGGTGCCCCCACACTTACTTGTTTAGATCTCACTTCAAACAAAGGTGGAAATATATCTTTAAACAATCAAGGAAAATTTAACATGAACTCGGTATTAGGTGATACTGAGACATTTTTACTAATTTTTCAGGTATGATTATTGTTTTTTTCTTTAAAAAAAAAAAAACTTTGTGGGCACCTGGGTGGCTCAGTTAAGTGACTGCCTTCCACTCAGGTCATGATCCTGGAGTGCCGGGATCGAGTCCCACATTGGGGGGGGGAGTTCCTGCTCTGTGGGGAGTCTGCTTCTCCCTCTGACCTTCTTCCCTCTCATGCTCTCTCTCACTCTCTCAAATAAGTAAATAAATAAAATCTTAAAAAAACAAAAAACAACTTTGTGAGTTAGGCACCTGGGTGGCTCAGTGGGTTGGGCGTCTGACTCTTGATTTCAGCTCAGGTCAAGATCTCAGGGTGTGGGATCAAGACCCACATGGGGTTGTGTGCTCAGCATGGAGTCTGCTTGTCCCTCTTCCTACCCCTTTGCCTCTCCTCTGATCCCTCTCTTTTCACTCAAATAAATAAATAAAATCGTTTTAAAAAAAAGGCTTGTGAGTTAGGAATATGTAAGTACTTCGATATATATATTTCTAACTGACAAGTTTTTAAAAAAATAATAGTGTATAATAATCATGAGTAACATATTTGTGAATTGTTTTAAAATAATGAAAAATAAAAATATATATTATATATACATTTAAATATATGTATAATATATATAGTTGAGACTTACCCATTTCAAAAAATAACTTTCACATCTGATGATAAATTCCATGTGAATTACATATATGTATGAATCATGTGAATTATATGTGTATATCTATTAAAATAAAATATGATAACAAATGTTCATTACCATGGGGATTGCAACAACTTATTAAAACTAGACTCAAAAAGCAAAAACTTTAAAGAGAAACTGTAATTAATTTGTCTACTTCAAAAATATAAATGTTTTGTGTATGAAGAGATACCATAAACAAAATTTAATAAGCAATAGCCTTGAAGAAAAGAATTATTAATATCAGGAATGTATTTTTAAAACCCTTACGAATTAGTATAAAAGAAATAACCCACCCAAAAGAGAAAGCTATGGAAACAATCTGAATATGAAATTCACTGAAGAAGAAATATCAGTGGCCAATAAAGACATGAAAAGATACTCCACTCTACTGGTATTCAGATGTATGCAAATCAAAACCAAATTGGAAGTACCACAAACTTTTGACAAGACTCTGAGTTCAATAACATGAAAAGTTTTCATGTCCTCTCATGCGCTGTTGGTGGGAATTTAAATTGGCCCTTCGAAGGGCAATTTGGCAGTATCTGATAAATTTAAATTGCGTGTACCCCAGGACACTTCTTAAAATCAGCCTCCTCGAAAGGCAGATGCACGTACACAAGGAAATGCGGTTAAAGATAATTCATTGTAAAATTGTCTCCAGGAGTGAAAACCTGGACAGCCCTAAAGACCCAACAGCAGGAGCCTGAGCAAACAAACTTATCACTACAGAAACTATGCAGTAGTTGCAAATGAAAGAGTAAATCTCTCTGAACTGCATATTGTTGCATAAAGAAGCAAGTTGCAAGCCAATTCAGAAAACAATCCTGCATAAATTAATAAAGGTATTAATTACATGTTAATAATATATGCATACACACATATGCAAATATGGCTTACATACCTATATAGACATGATACCCATATTAATTGAGTACCTATATATATGCAGATAGGTATCAGTACACACACACATGCACGCACACGCTCATAGGAAAAGATCTTGAATGACACACAACAAACTGAGGATTACAGGGGGGTGGTAATTAGATCAAAGGACAAAAACCATAAGATTAGAATAGTAGAAAATGAAAACCTTTCACAAATTCAAAATCCATTGTTGTTTTTCAAAAACTCTTAGAAAATCGAGGGAAACATCATTGAGCCTTGTCAGTCTCATTTAAATTGTTTACTAAGAGAATGAATCTGGATATAAATTGCGCAATTAAGAATCAGCTTATTTTTTTAAAACTCCAGAGCTGAATAGATGGCTTGGGCCACCCTGACCAGAGGAGCCTTAGGACAGCGGAGGAGGCAGGTGGAATGCAAATTCTTGTTTCCGGAGACCTTTAATTGCTGGTGAGTAACATTAACTCAGTGACTTCCCCTGCCCCGTGTGGGTTTCACCCAAGAAGAGTTAAATCCCAGTCTAATGACCATACTTCCACTCTGTACAAACCCTAAATATACGGGGAAAATAAAACTCTAGTGGAAAAACAAACAAACAAACAAACAAACAAACAAAAAAACTCTAGTGGAAAGCCTTTGGATCTGTAACTCCATGAATATCCACAGAAATATTTAATGAAAAGCAAATGATTCTGCAAACACAAAATTTGCAGACCAAGCCCTTAGGAGATAGTGTATCCACATTGTTACAACACAGACACACAATATAGTTTTTTTTTTTTAATAGTGCTCTCTTGCTACAAAACAGGTTTCCATTCACCAGGATCCATCTGTAAATGAGGAGCTGAAGGAATGGCCCAAGGAGAAGAGCACATTCTAAGTCAGATAGGAAAGACATCTACCCCTTCGATGAAAGAGGAGGGCAGGGAATCAAGTTTGCTGAATTTAACCAGTTTGTCTGACAGGGCTGTACCCCTACTCTCAGCCTAGCTCCTCCCAGGCACATATGCTTTGAAAATGGAGATCATGCCATCCATTCTCAGTCGAGCTTCTAACATACCCGGGCCACAATTGTATCAATATTTGGGTGAGGATTAGGAATCGGACAGAGTAGTGGGGTGGCTGTTTTGCTAGCATGGGAATGCTCAAGAGGGTAAAAATAATCGGGGGGACCCTCCAATGAAGTTCTACTAACTGCTAGCACTGTGCTAGTCACACTTTCTACATCACCGCGCTTGCACTCAGTCTCCCAAGACTTAAGTATGAATGGCCACGTTTTTCAGGTCAATCACCTGTTCAAGGCTACAGCACTGGGAATTGCCAGAGCGAGCACTTAAACCATTTCCCCCGTTCCAAAGTCCATGTTCTCACCCACCGCATTCAGCAGGCTCTCTCTCTCTCTCTCTCTTTTATTTTTTACCCCCAGAGAGGCAAAATCAAGCTGGAAGAGCCCTGTCTCAGGGATAAAGCACTTGCTCAAATCTCCAGGAGTCCAGGCAGCTAAATGACGTCATGGTCAGGTTCAGAGAAATAGTCCCTCCTTTGCTCTACCAAGGATCCTTTGGACCCAGGAGGCCTGGGGCTGGAGCTGCTCACCCTTGGGGTTGACTTTCCAGCACAGAACCCTGCTGAGTCATCTAGGAAGTCCCTGCCATTTATTATTACACAACAAATCAGACCGCCACCAAGCCAAGGCTGTGGTCCGTGTTGCTTCAACCCCAGGCTTTAGTGACTCAACCAAGGGGACGGCAGCTTGTTTAAAGGGAAGTCCAAGTGTTAGAAAAACCTGCGTTGGGGGAAGAAAGCTGATTCTCAGCCTGATCAAATAAATACAAGAGAAATTCTTTCTAGGAGCACAGACCTTTCCCCAGGGACATCCCCCTCTGGCCTCCAGGAGGCTGACCAGCGCCCACCCCAGGGCCTTACCCTCCTAGTCTCTCTGCCTGAAAGCTGGTTTCCTCAGAAACCCCGGGGGCTGGCTTCTGCAATCCCTTCAGCTCTCTACTCAAATATCAGGATTTCTGGCTTTTGTATCTAAAATATCCACGACAACCCTACCTCCGACAGGCACACAAACACAGCCATACTCTCCCAGGGTTCTTCGCTGCTTTCTTTTTTTTCTCTTTTGAATCCGTTCCTGGCTCATCTAATACACATGGTACTTCTTTATCTCATCTCTCTACTAGACAGTAAACTTCTTACGGGCAGGGATTTCTGTCTGTGCCCACTGCTACAGCGCTCCCGTTAGCCCCCCACGGGAGAGGCGTTCGATAAGTGTTTGTTGAATGAATAAATCAGTCTGTGCCTCAGAGGAGAATGGGGAAATCCTAGAAAAATCCCCACAAAGTTTAAGTGTGGCATTCAGGGAGAAATCAAGAGCTTTGGAGGCCCCGATGTGAATGCAGGCCTAGCCTAGATGAATAACTTAATCTAGTTTAATAATTAATCTAGGGGTGCCTGGGTGGTTCAGTCGGTTCAGCACCGGACTCCTGGTTACAGGTCATGTTCTCTCCAGGTGGTGGGTTGGAGCACCTCGTCTGGCTCAGAGAGAGCCTGGAGTCTGCTTGGGATTCTTTCTCGTTCTCCCTTTGAGCAACCCCCACCCCACACTTCTCAAATAAATAATAAAATCTTTAAAGAAAATAATCTAGATTAGAATTTAGTCTCCCTGGGGTGCCTGGGTGGCTCAGTGGGTTAAGCCGCTACCTTCGGCTCAGGTCATGATGCCAGGGTCCTGGGTCTCTGCTCAGCAGGGAGCCTGCTTCCCTCTCTCTCTGCCTGCCTCTCTGCCTACTTGTGATCTCTGTCTGTCAAATAAACAAATAAAATCTTAAAAAAAAAAAAAAAGAATTTAGTCTCCCTAAACCTCATTTTGTGGTTGGTCAAGGAAGAACATTTGCCCCCAGGACTGCAGTGAGGTCCAATAATAATTTCCTGAGCATTTATTTAATACCAGACCCTGTACCAAGGATGTCCGTGCATTAGTCCTTCAATCCTCACAACAATCCCACAAGGCATATGCTGCTGTTATCTCCAAACAGATCAAAGTGATGCGGCCAGGGTGATAAAGAGGAAAGGGACAGGTCACAGGACTCCAACCCCCATCTGTGTGTCTCTGGGACCCATGAGCAAACCACCATACTAGATGCACAGTGGGGCTGTCTGTGTCCATACAGAGCTGAGCTCTGATGGACCATAGGTGCCTCTGTTGTCTCTTGACTTCCCCTCGTGCCTGAGCTTTCAGTGGAGTTGTTCATGACGGACGTCTCGGAGACACTGCTCCTGCCCCTGGAAAGGAACCGGGACAGCCAAGAACCCAGGACACCCCACACCTCTGCCCTTCCCAGTCCGGTGACTTGCCACAGGCCTTTACGTTCAAGTCCGTATCATCTCACTCCCACGACCGCCAGTATCTTCGTCAGCACCGGGTCCTGGAACTTCGTCACTTTCGCGTAGAGTACGTTATTCACAGGAAACAATATTTTTACTTTAAATTAATGTATAAATTTAATTAATCACTAAAATTGTTCTTTAAGTCTCTTTTAAATGTGATCTCACATTTCAACTTTTTGCCGTTTCCTAAGGGGCCTAAATCGTTCGACTGACTTTTATTTATTTAAGAAAAAATATTTGTGGACACATATATTTACATATACACATACATGGTTTTAAAGTACAAGTTGAAATATTACCATGTGCTCTGGCATCAAAAATAGACAAAAGGAGCTTTCAAAACCCAGATTACACACGTCATAAAATTTGTTGTTTCTGTCATTCTTTTTTTTTTTTTTTTTAATACATACAAAATGCAAGTGTTGTGCTTTAAACGATGAGGTAAGAGAAGTTTCAGGTTGCTCTTTGTGAACCCTTCTCCACAAATCCCACACTGTGGGCAAAAGCAGTCTGACTTCCAATAAATGAAAGATCTTATGGGATGGAACCAGCACTATCGTGTCTCTTTGGTACAGCGGATTTTGGAGGCGGGTAGGCCCTTCCATGCTTTATAAAATAAGAGTTACCAGGGCACCTGGGTGGCTCAGTGGGTTAAGGCCTCTGCCTTCTGCTCAGGTCATGATCCCAGGGTCCTGGGATTGAGCCCCGCATCGGGCTCTCAGTTCAGCAGGGAGCCTGCTTCCTCCTCTCTCTGCCTGCCTCTCTGCCTACTTGTGATCTCTGTCTGTCAAATAGATATATAAATAAAATCTTTTAAAAAAAATAAGAGTTACCAAATGAACGCAGCAGAGTGATCTAAGGAAGTAGGTGTTGAAACAAATCTGCAAAAATAATTGTGGGTTTTTTTTTTTCTGTTCATTAAATTTTTTTTTTAAGATTTTTTATTTATTTATTTGACAGAGAGAGATCACAAGTAGGCAGAGAGGCAGGCAGAGCGAGAGGAGGAAGCAGGCTCCCTGCTGAGCAGAGAGCCCAATGCGGGACTTGGTCCCAGGACCCTGAGATCATGACCTGAGCTGAAGGCAGCAGCTGAAGGCAGCAGCTTAACCCACTGAGCCACCCAGGTGCCCTGTTCATTAACTTCTATTTCAAATAGGTGTTCCTTATGTGACTTGCCGCTAGGTTACAATGAAGAGCGGGAAAACGCAGAGGAAAATTCTAAAGCAGCTCACGTGCCCCCAGCACCCGAGGTGGTCAGTAACAAGAGCCCGAGCTGCTGACGCAGGGGTTTGCCCCCCAGACCTACCCCGCAGGCTCACTGCTTGCACACTCAGAGGTTCTCAAACAGATCTGAAAAAGTGAAAATTATATTACCCAGTAATTTAAAAAGAAGGAAAGGGGGGCGGGGAGCGGAAGCAGGAGAGGGATGATGAGGAAGAGGAGGAGGAGGAGGAGAATGGAAGTGAATGTCATTACCTCCTTTGATGTGTCTCTGGAATTAATTGCAGGTGGTAAGGCCCGTGCAGCGGAAAATCACCATAGACTCTTTCCGCTGTGCCATAGCACTGGCCTTCACAAGGACTTCTCAGAGAATCCCCACATCTCCGTTAGAAATAGCCCAGAACTCTTAGACCCACGCTCTGCCCTGGGTGGGCGAGAGGGCAGACGGCCCGCACCAAACCCGGCAGTTCATGGAAAACCTCACACCCACTCCTTCCACGGCCTGTGCGATCCTTGGAATTGTCTTTCATGTTTTGAGCCTGAATCATTTTCCCTCCTTCCCTCCATTCCCCAGAGCAGTCCTAGAACAGACGAGCAGGTAATCATGTTTGTCCTCCAGACGCTCTTGTCTCCTGAGATGGGGTTTGTTACAGAAGCCGCCCGAGAGGAACAATGTCCCATGATATTGAAAGACGGAGAGAAATGTGGTGTCCCTGAAGGGAACTGGTCTGGGTACAAGAGTAACCCCAAAATGGGATTAATCAAGGCGTTAAGTGTCACAAATTGGGTTTAGGGAGAGAGAGAAACAGAGGTAGAGACAGAGACAGAGACAGAGGGGGAGAGAAGAGAAAGGAGAGGAAAGCTGGGGAAGAGAGGGATGGAAAAAAGGGAGAAAGCAAGAAACAGGAAGAGAATAAACTAACTGGCCACGATTTCCTGAGCACTTAACAAGGAGCAAGCACAGTTCAAAGTGCCTTACTTACATTAATTCATTTACTCTCAAACCACCCTTGAAGAGCGTACTGTTCTTATCCTTATTTTGCAGATGAGGAAACAAAAGCAGAGAGTCTAGGTGTCTTACCCAACGTCGCACAGCTCTGGAGTCTGGGATCTGAAGCCGGCGTGTCTGACTGCAGAGCTCAGGGCTGCGCCTGCTGCTGAACTGGAAGAGCCTTGGTGATGAGAGGCCGGGCTGACTCTCCATGGACCTGATTTCACGGCCAAGAGCACGGACCTTGCCCAGACAGAGCTGGGTTCAGTCCTGGTTCCCCTACTCACCACCGTTTATGGAAAGCACTCAATTCTCTCACCCTGTTTCCTCATCTTTAAAATGGAGATCGGGGTGCTAGTGGCGCAGTCAGTTAAGCATCTGACTCTTGATTTCAGGTCACATCAGGGTTTCAAGGTCCTGGCATCGACCTCCTGAGTCAGGCTCCACACTGGGGGAGGGGGATGGGTCTGCTTGGGGATTCTCTCTCCCTCTGCCCCTTCCCCTGTTCTCATTCTCTCTCTCTCTCAAAACAAATAAATCTGCAAAAAAATAAGTGGAGCTGATGATACATTTAGTTCATGGAGTGATTGTAAGGATCACATGAGCTGAACATTTCACACAGTGCCAGAACACGGAATGTGCTAGATCCATTTTAGTTTTTGTCCCATGTAATCCTCACAAGGACCTCATAAAGGATGCACTGTCCCATCTCACAGATGTGAAAACTGAGACTCCAAGGGGTATTCAATTTGCCGAGGTCATATGTCCCTTATTAAGGGGTTGGGCTGAGGAAGAGCGGAACAGAGAGAACAGAGCGGAGACTCCCAGTGGGACAAAAGGAGGAAACATAAGGAGTAGACAGGGGAGGGGAGGCTGCTGTGGTGAATGTCACTGTGTAGTCACCGCAGGTGGCCTCAGGATGACATATCCAGTTCATACAAGCTTATTTCACTGCCCCTGGGCTCTCATTTTGCTCATATTGGTTCTCAGGGTAACACAAAAGCAAGTCTGGACTCCCACCAAATCCCTTAAGGAATTATTTATCCCTAAAGCTTGGTGTCTCAACATACAAAGTCAGATGACATTTATAGTTAAGGAAAACTCTGCATTACACGTCACATAGTCAATCGGAGCATCTCCTTCCACATTAACACTGCAGATCAACATTCCATTCACTTACTTAGTCTATGTCAATTACTGCGTAAGCATATAACAAAAAGCTGTATCACCATTCATAGTGTCTAGCCCTTTTCTTGTAGTTTTCTTTACAAGTTAGTCTGTAATTTAACTCTAACAAGAGAAAAATAAACAATCACAAATTTATTGTATGCATTATCGTTTCACAGCCATGTGTGTATATCCATTTTTCATTGTTATAACAAGTTACCATAAATGTCGTAGTTTAAAATAAGACAAATGTCACCTTCTAGTTCGGGAGGTCCTAAGTCCAAAATGGGTCTTAGGGAAGAGACACAGGTGTCAGTAGAGATGTACTCGTTCCAGATGATCTCCCCTAGATCATCTGCTTCTTTGCCTTTTCCAGCTACTAGAGGCCATCTGCATTCCTTGGCTAGTGGCCTCTCCCTCCATTTTCAAAGCCAACAGTGTGGCAGCCCCCAATTTCTCTAACTGCAGCACTGCTCCTGCCTCCCCTGTTTCTGTCAACCTATCTTTTAACTCTGACCCTCCTGTTTCCTCCTTTCAGGACTCTTATGATTCTATTTGGTCCATGCTGATTATCCAAGATGATCTCCCCATCTATCTCAAGATTCCTAACTTAAGTGTACTTGTGAAGTCCCTTTGCCACGCAAGGTCACAGATTCACAGCTTCTGGGGATTAGGACGTTACCATCTCTAGGGGATCAATATTCTACCATGATATACTTCCTAATTTCTTTCAGCTCATTGACTTTTAATAATGTGTAGAAGCTCAAGACCCAAAGGCTTTAACAATAAACACTGCCGCATCGCTATCACCTTCCAGAGGACTCTTGACGTGAGAGCCCGGGGCGGGTGTCATTGAAGGTCACTGTTGTTGCAGGCTATAAAAAGTCCTGATAAGTTTTGTCCAATATTGTCCTAGACATTTTCACCATTAGGAAAAAAAAGTGGGGTAAATCATTCTCAAATTTCTATTTGAATATTCAAATTTGCACTTCAACAAAAGGCATGGACTTTAACCCCTTTTATATTTCCAGGAATGCATTTTTACTGTATATTTCAAAAAGATAGCTGAGGGTTCCACGACCAAATCGGATGGCCACATTTGCATTGCTTTCTGGAACAGAACAATCTGCTCAACGTATCAGAGGAGCTCCTGTCTGCCTGGTCCTATCGATGGTTAGGAGTCTTAGAAATCACACCTTTAGACTTTATTTTCTAAGTGACTCTGCAGCAGGGAAGCATGGTGCCTGAAACTGAGGTTTGAACAAAACAGGGAGCCTCTCTGGTACAGCCTATGTAAATGGAGGAGCCTAGATGTAGCATTTGGATTGTGTGGGAGAGGCTGGAGGAGTGAGTTCTCACTAGTTAGCTTTTATGGTTTCCCATGGGGCCATTCTGCCTCCCCTGGGGACATTTAAAACAGTTAGGGTGTCTTGTTGGGGGTGGGAGGCAGGAACTACTGGCATTTGTGTGGAAGGAGGCCAGTGTCTCTCAACTCAGTGCATGGGAAGCTCCTGGACTCGGATAAATTATGTCGCCCAAATGCTAACAGCACCCATTTGAAAATCAGATGGTCCTCTCCCTGTGTCTCACCCACATTGATTTCATTCAATCTCCTCTGCTCCTCATACCCCCCACAGACCTGCTGTCTCCAGCATTAAAGGAAATTTAAGCTATAGTTCTTGTGTTTCAGCAGAAGCAGTAAATACCCAAGACAACGCTATATGGTAGCTTAGATAGAAAATACTACCAGTTTGTAGCGATTAACAGTTGTCCATGGGGCTAGATTAAAACAGGGAGAGGCCCTGAATTCTAACAAAGATTGTTTTTCTTGTCCCTCACGTAATTCAAAATAAAAATGACACTAAACCATAATGTAAGAAAGTCTAATAACTCTGAAAAGTTCTGATTCTTCATATGGTGACTACCATGATTTTTTTTTTTTTTAATAAATAGCAAATGCCTTAAAATCTATTTTCCTCATTTCTTTTGCCTTTCTATTGCTGCTTGGATGAAAATTAGAGAACTCTTCATTTTTAATCTACTTAAGTTGGTTGTTAATGATTCAAAGTGAGGGGAAAGCAAGCTACTTGGTGGACTCCCGGGTAGAATTTCAGCTCTATCACATACCAGCTAGATGACTTTGCGTCAGGTGCTGAATAGGTCTGTAAAATGGGAATAATGAAATATGCCTAACGAATTGTAAGAATTCCACGAAAGCGTGTGTCTCTTAGTATATTTTTATAAATGCTCAGAATATTATAGCTATGAATAGTATTATTACTATATCTTCAGTGTTCAGTGTCTTTTAACTATAAATAGTATTTTTTTCTTCCAGTTCCACCATTCCTCAATAGTCATTCAAACACCTTTGAAATCCTACAGTGTGCCCGTCCCATGTGCTAAATCCTGAGGAAATATACCCGGACCTCACAGTTTGTGACTCAAAAGTTTGCTACAACAAAGTTTGTTCAACAAAGTGAAGCAAGTTTGTAAATGAACAAATACCACAAAGTGCCATGAATTTCTTGATTATACACACACACACACATACACACATACAGTCTATATAGCCTACAGAGTGGGGAGGACGAATGGTCAATTCGGAAGATGCACAAATGTCTATGAAATTCTTCCAAAAAACAATGCTGTCCCTGCTTATTTTCGTTTAGTTCAAAAGCAGCAGCTTTCATCCAGATGTGCCATAGATAGTACATGAAATTATGTTCTAGGGAATGTTGTCAAATACTTCTTGAAAGACCATGTTGCCTGAGAATTCTTTTCTGAATCCTTGATAGTAAGACACATCCAGATAAGAAAACAAGTTGGCCGACCGCTGTAAGATACTACTGACTACATTCTATGCATTCTGACTTCAGAAATGTTGAAGTATATAAAAAGGATGTTTGGAATCAACTGAAATGTGGTATATGTAGATGTGGGCATGCGTATTTGGGTAGTTCATTCTCTTAGCATTGACTACATAGTAAAGGGATTTATCTTCCTGTCTCACTTTGTCTACTTGCCACTCCAAATCTATGGTGCCTCCTTTCCCACTTTCTCATTACCCAAACACTGAAGACTTCCTCCCAGAAAATCAAATGCAAACCGGTTGACATGGTACTTCCATTTTTTTTTTTTTTTAACTTTGAAGATTTTATTTATTCATTTGACAGAGAGAGCACAAGGGGAGCTGCAGGCAGAGGGAGAGGGAGAAGCAGGATCCCCACTGAGAAGGAAGCCCAAGGTGGGTCTCAGTTGCAGGACCATGACCCAAGCCACCCAGCCACCCCACAACCTTCTCTTTGGTCCTAACCTTTTGATCCTCAATCCTCCATTCCATGCGCCCTTGACTCTCAGCCCCCATCCCTCCTTTCAGTTTTAACCTACGTGAATCCTTTCCAAAGATTTTCATCCCTCCTCGGAGTATCACTGTATCAGTTCTATTATCTCTTGCCATTTTTTGCCAAATGATTTTCTTCTGCGATTTTTCTCTGCTTATCTCCCAGCCAGAAGCACAAGTTCTTTAAGGAAATTGTAAAATATTTAATAATCCTTGTTAGTAACTATGCTTACAAATAGCAAGTAGCAAAAGCAGCAGGTTAATCTGTAATTACATAATGTAAATGCTTAATGTTTGTTAACAAAAAAACTGTACAGCGATTGAATACTTCATGTTAGTGAGTCTTTGCTGTGTTGCCCTTTCTATTTCTTTTGCAATTTTTGCCCATTTTTTTTCTTCCCCAATACTATCCTTTAGCCTGGTCATCCTGCACCCCCAGCAACACTTCAGCTGCGATTTCCCTTTAAACACCTGAAATCTACATAAGCCAACGTGGTGTAGGAGAGGAGGCCACATGCACAAAACAATGAAGTAGATATTAAAATTAGTTTATTTTTCTACTTAACTTTTAATAAATGAGAAGAAACACAGTAGTCTGTCTCATAAAGAACATTTATAATACATAACAATCCATAAAGCCTCATGGTGAGGTAGGAACAGCTTTGGAAAACAACGCACGGTCATAAAACATACAAAAAGTTAGGTAAAATGTTGCAGCACTAAAGGACATTTTATATGCATCTGCATTGAATGAGATGATAATTGCATTTAACTGTGCCACATCTGGCCCAAAGGACAGGCTATGGTCGACACAAAAGAAGTTTCATAAAGAATCACACAATACATTGATACACTTCATTGTGCTGTTTCAAGGCAGGACCATAACATGGCAATTTGTGTCTTTTTCTATATAGCCACATAGTAATTGTATGTTACATTCCCTTCAGCATCTTTTTGCCAAAGACACTGGACCACAAAATTTTTGGTTTAAAAGTTTAAACTGAATGACATACAAAAGGCTCTTGTGCCAGTGAAAATGACTGCTAAATATTCCAGAGCTTGTTGGTAAAACAAAATAGCATTGCCACATAATATCGGTAGAGCTACATCAAAATAGTGCTATTACAATTCCCGTATCAGATGGCCAAACACTGTATTTGACAGTTTTCCATTTAAAAAACAACAAAAACCCTCCACCTTCCCAAGAGTTTTAATACTGTTTTATGCCTTAACTGAAACTCCATTAAAATAAATATTTCTATATTGTAGAATTATTCTCCATATTTGTATATGTGTGAACATCTTAAGACAGCAGGTAAATGACATATCATTCAAATGATATCTGCTTATAAACAACAAAAGAATCTTCAACTTAATACCAGTTAGCCTACTAAATACTTCACATTAGGTTCCATAGGCCCTTTCCCTCAAAACTTTCCAAAAATTTAAAATTAACTAAGCATGTTAACAGGATATAATCATGTTAACAGTCTCCTACCTACTGAGATTTTTCCAAGGTGCTCTTGATAGAAATTTTTCCTATTCAAATTACATACCTTAGTTATTCAAACATTGTTTCCTAAAATGCTAAAATTCATACACCTAAATTTTTGCCCTTTTGGGCTTTTTTAAGCTTCTAGTCCGGACTTCTACAACACAGATGCCCTTCAAAAAACCCTTCCTAAACAATCGCGGAAGCTGAAAGGTGACAAAGGAGAAGGAAATCTCTCCTCACTAAGGCGGCATTTGGCTTGGAAAAATTGGAGTTGGTTTGATTTCAGGCACATGCAGCACCTCCTTTTCACTAAACTGAGACAACAACAAGTTTCTAAACACATATTCTACTAAATACACTGATCTTGCTCAAATATAAAAGAGCCAGCAGGAGAGATGCACCTCCTAAAATTGATGCATTTTTGCTATAAAACAGCGTATTTAAATATCGGGTTTAAGTCTCCTAAAAATTCAGGGTATTTTCCCTCATTTTCTTCCAGATAGGAATAAGCTATTTTGGAAAAGACACTTAAATCCCACAATATTTAAATATAAAAGCATTTTTTAAAAGATAATGCTAAAAATGGGTTAGAAAGTGCATTGTAAAGAAATAAATAATTCTCTGCTAAAACTCAAAAGGTGAGTCAGTGCCCACAGATTTTGCTATTATGACAAAGTCCTTTGAAAAAAGAATTCTATGGTACCACTTGGTTACGTGTAAGTGATTCAAAAATTATGAAAGTGAAACAACTGAAATCTAAAGGCTGTTACCTTCAAAGCACTTCTGGGAAAAAAAGAAAAAAAAAAAAAAAAGCCCTTGTCCCATGCTTATACACCATTAAAAAAAAATACAAACCCTCATTTAGCTGATGTCTTATACATTATACAACCTTTAAGAAAGACCCAATAAAGCATTTGTAAAGAAAACCCCACTGAATGTATTTTACCAGTTATCCTATTTTATGTGTCATTACCAAAATGTTCCTATAACGTAAACTGTTTTAAGATCTTAATAAAATGGTTTGTAGCTTTTAAGTGTTGAATCAGGAATGTATGTGATACAGTACAGTTTGAAGCTTTCTTTTACCCAGTTGAGATTCCCGAATTTCATGTTTAAAAAAATTTTTCTGCAAAATTCAAAGTAACTTCCAGCTTAGGAATTGAATTACACAATTATCAGATAAGAGTATTAAAAGATCAAGATGTATTGCAAATTGGCAGGTTATGGTTTTGGCCCATTATAGCAAATGTGAACTTACAAACTGTGTTCCTAAAATTACCTCATTCTCATTGGAAAAATCAGCCCCGTTCTTAAATAGGCCCATTGCCAGCAATAGGCTTACACTAGGAAAAAACACACCATCTACCACAAAAGACCCCTTTAAAAAGTTAACTGTCCAATGCCAACCAACGCTTTCATCTTAAGACCCATTAAACAATGAATTATTTCAAATCCCAAAAGATAGCCATCCCCAAAGTAGTCAGCTATAAAAGTTACCGAAGTAGTCAGGATATCTTATTTCTAGAAAAATAGAGCTATACATGATAACTGATATTAATATTCATCCTTATGAGGACAAAAATCTAGTTTCTTCACAAAGCATAACCCCTCTCTGTCAAGAAAAATATAACTTAAATATCCTTAAATACTATTTGCATATGGATTCGAAACCCATAGCAACAATGAAAATGCCAAGAACAATTTCCTGTGTAGATACTGTGGCATCTTACAAAATAAGCCACTATTGCAAGATCTGAGCAATGTCAAGAGAGGATGACCTACAGAATCTTAATTATCAATTTTGCCTTAACTTTTTGAAGAATTTATTATCCAAACTGCATTAACCATTAGATTTCCTTTTTCTCCTACGTCAGTGGCTCCAGGCAAAGCACGGGAACTGCTAGTTGTCCTTGAAAAAAGCCCCATTTGAATCCATTCATGATCTGTCACCATGAAATGACTCTTGTAAGTTTTGTTTAAATATCTACAATTTGAAAGATTACACGAATAAGCCTGCATTTAACATGTAACTATCAGGTTAGCTTTAATGTCCTTAAAAATATCTACTGTATATATTTTGTAAGTAAACTTTCAGCTCAATGCTCCTAATGCCAATCTTTCAAAGAAAGTAATGCTGGTGAACATGTCCACATTTTAGACTAACTTTGGTAAAAGAAAACATGAGTTAAAATCCTCCTGGTAATTTAAAAATGCGGTCTGAAATATTAACTTACAACAATGTAAATATTTAATTTGGTAAACCTCCTTCCCTGCTCTTACTCTCCATATGCCCTATTATATATAAACCATGGTTCAACTTGTTAATTATCTCAACTGTTTATTAGAATAATACTCTCAGCAATATAGAATCCAGGATGGTAACTGATCTTTAGGATTACAAATACCCCACGTGAAGAAAAAAGGGGAATTTTTCCTAATAATATCCACGAGTCATTCTTAAAAACATGCTGCCATTATGCTCTGTAATGATTGCAGAGGGCAAGTAAGTATTACCTAAAACATCAAAGGAAACAAACCTGTCGATTTTTCAAGGTTAGTGATTATAATTCTAAAAAACAAAGTGTAACACTGGGGGAAAAGAAAAGCAGAGAAATTCCAGTAACAATTTTAATTTATTTATCCCCCTAATTAATCTTTTACCATGGAAAAACTGGAAATCAAATGTCATTATGTTATATAAGGTTTATACTTACTTTAAACAAAAATGTAACATAGTGTTAAAACTGGCTTTCCAAAATTGTTACAGCATGGCTGTACTCTGCACTAATAATCACAAAGTTGTAATATAGAACTCTGTTAAGCAGTCCCATTATGTTCTTACAAAAATAGAATTAAACTGTGTGACCAGACAAGGACTTCAATTACACTACTTGGCAAACTTAGAATTTCAATGGAGTCTTTTTCCTCTTGCAGTTTAAAGCAAAAGTCAAATATCACATCTTTCTCAAGACTCATAATGATGATTCAGGTTGTTTGTTTGGCATTTTTTTAATATCTATCACAACAGCTGGGACGCTTTCAACTTTAGTCCTCTTGGGCTTCTTCTCTAGATTGTCACTAAGTTCTAGACAAGAAATGCTAACTGCTGGGGCCTTTTCTGCTTCCTTTCCAGAAGGGGCTTGTGGCCGTGTCCCACAACATTGCTTCAAAGCACACTGAGTTCTGCAGGCAAGTTCACATGGGACTACACTTGATTTAGAGCCTACACTAGCAAATTCAGGCTGAATGGTGGTAGCGTGAATTCCGTGATTATGAAAAACGTCTTTAATGATTTTGGCCACCTGCATGTATGATGTTGGGTCTTCACATTTTATGTGGGCAGTGGCAATGATTCTGCTTCCAGCAAGTTGCCAAACATGTAATTCATGAACTTCCTCAACTCCTTCAACATCTCGAAGTTCTTTTATCAAATTTTTTATATCAATTTGTTTGGGAACAGTTTGCAGAAGAATGAGAGCAGATTCCTTAAGTAATGGGTAAGTTGTGTAAAGAAGTATACAAACCATTGCAATGCAAAGAGTTGGATCTAAATATAGCACCCAGCAAGGACCAGCCTCATGAACTGCTGTGTGAGTAGTATTAAGCACGTCTACAAATGCTTTGCAGGGGTCAGGGGCACATGGATTCACACAAAACTCCCCTTCAGGACAACTCTTCCAAGAAAAGTAAAAGACCAAGGCATTTACTACTACAATCACTGAACCCAAAGCATCTCCAAAGACATGCAGAAAAACTCCACGCATGTTAAGCTGTGCAGCCTTATCATCTTCCAGTTCCACCTGGTCAGGTTCTCTGATAAGATTCCCATTCACTTGTACTTCCATCGCATCATTTCCGGACTTTTCTGGATCTACAAAGAAAGAAAAAAATGCTGTAACAGATACATCTACAGTGTTATACAAACACCTTCATCTAATTCCATTTTAGTGAAAGAGATGAAAATTTCCATGGAACATAATTTAAAAATGTGCCCAGGGCAGTTTAGTATAAAATGATATGCTGGTGACAAGCCAGGGCATAGCAGCTAGGGTTAAATAAGTCATTAGGAAGATACTAATTCCCTAACTGAACCACCCTCTTACCTCCCCACCTCCAAAAAAAGTTCATCTCTTCTGTGGGGGTGGGGGGTCCTGAGAACATTCCCCTATGCATTTTGGCATATACAAAAGCACAAGAACATAAAATTGAATGTTATCCCCCATAAACTAAATGCCAATTATGGAGAAGTCTACCACAAATGCCTGATTTGACAGAGCTCTAGTTACTCTTTGTCATGAAGGTGTGTTGTGGCTAACTCAAACTTTTGTCATGAATATAAACCAGTCTCCTGGTGGAGAGGGTTTAGAAACGGACAAATCAGCGATATAAACCCATCAACGATGATAAACTTCAGGAAAATGTGAAATAATGCTCTATCTACCCTACAGGCTCTTAAACCAAATGTACCCATCTCTTACAAGGAATTGCTATATACACATGAGAAGAGCTTAATTTTCTTTGGAATAACACCTTGCAGAGTGGAAGTGTTCAATTGTTTATTAAATATACGAGTTCAGTTTCATTAACATGATATCCTGCATCTTCAAAAAAGAACAAGCTGTCTACATAGTATCATACCACTAAGCAAATAAATGTAAATGAACAAAATTAGAAGGAAATACACCAAACTGTTAATGTCATTAGAGCCTGGGTAGTGGGCTTTGGTTGATTCCTTTTCCCAGCTCTTGTCTTCCAACATTTTCCAAATTGCCTTCAAGAGCAATTATATTTAGAATGAAAGCAACCAGTAAAAAAGATGAGTAAGTTACCATCACTTTTATTTTGGTATGATTTGGGAAAGTCTAAGTGAACCGTTAAACATGACCAAACTGGCCCTAAATGAAGGATTTGCAGGATTAAGCTCAAACTTTAGATAATTAACTGAAATATACATTGCCGTTCTGGCAAGAAACCTTTAAGCAGTGTTTTGAGCTCAGGAAAGCCCATGGCTAGCTGGCTCTGCATGTAATACTGAGAAACTTGTTTGACGGGCACAAGAACGGCTTGGGCAGGGCAATGTTTCAAATGGCCAACCACTAAGGATAAACTGGGGATCCTCTCCGTTTCCCAAGGGGTGGGGGCGAGAAATGTATTTAGGAAGCACTTTTGATTCCGTGAAAACCAAAATCGGTCTCTCGAAAGGACTGCTGGTCAGGGCGTCCAAGTGCAGCCGTGCATCGCAGCGGGCTGACGGTCCCCTCCCGACCCTTTCCCCACGGTTAAAACCACACAGTCCCCACCGCCACCCCCAGCCGCGCGCCCCGGCCGAAAGGGGTCCTGTCTCCTCGTGTGCCCCGCGGGTGCGGGACCAGGAGGGCTAGAGGCGGCAGCGCGGTGCCGGCCGGCGCGGGCACCAGGGGGCGTGCGGGCCATCCCGCCCAGGGCCAGGCTAGGGTCCGGGCACCCCCTGACCCAGCCACCTGCGGTGGCCACTCTCTCCTCACCTGGCCGGTCCAGTTTCAGCCCGTTGGAGTTGCTGCTATTGGACACCAGGGTGTTGGTCTCCTCCTGGTCGGGCCTCTGGTCGCCCGGGGTCACGTTGCCGTCGCTGTCCCCGGTGCGGTTGCTCTTGCTGCGGACCCCCTTGGCGTGGCCGTGGCCGTGACCCCCGTGCGAGTGGCCGTGGCCGGAGTCGTTGCCGAAGCCACTGTGATGGTGGAAGAGGCAGAGCCCCATCACGTTAACCAGCAGCCCGGCCACGCCGACCCCGAGGACCACCAGCGGCTGCTGCATCTCGTGCGGCTCGATGAAGCGCTCGATGGCCTCCAGCAGGATGGCGAAGCAGAGGCCGGTCAGGAAGATGGCGTTCACCAGAGCCCCCATCACTTCGGCCCGGATCCAGCCGAACGTGTTCTTCTGGGTGGCGTGGGTCCGCCGGGCGAAGCGCTCCGCCACCAGCGCCACCACCAGCGCCAGCACGTCCGACAGCATGTGAAAGGAGTCGGAGAGCATCGCCAGCGACGAGGTCACCCGGCTCACCACCACCTCCAGCACCATGAACATGAAGGTCAGCATCAGCATGCACAACAGCCGGCCCCGGTTCCGACCCCAGCACCCCATGGCTGCGGCTCACGGGCCCGCCGAGCGCGGCCGGGCGGCTACACTGGCGGTGGCGGCGACTCGCTGGCGGCCGGCGACCCGGCGGCGGAGGCGGGAGGACGGCGCGGGGCTCTCGCCGCCCAGCCGGGCCGCTCGGGAAACCGCTGAGTGGCCTCCGCGACCGGACGGGGACGAGCCCGGGGTCAAGCCCCGGAGCCCCCGCTCCTGAGGGCGTCCCCGGCGGGCCGGCGGCGCGTAGCTCCTCAGGCGTCCGTGCTCGGAGCCGGCGCGGAGGCCCGGCTCAACCCCAGCAGTCCCCACACCCCCAGCGGGGCAGCAGAGGCCGAGGCGGCGGCTGCGGCGGCGGGGAGCCGGGGCTCCCGGAGCCCGGGGACGAAGAGTCGGAGCAGGAGCAGGAGCAGGCGAGCGGCGGGGGCGGGCGACGGGCAGCTCCGCGCTACGAAGGCTCCGAGCATCTGCAGGGCTCTCCACGCAGTCTTCCCCTCGCTGGTCTCCTCCGCTATGGCTCGAACCGGGAAGCCGACGCCTGAAGAGCTAAAAAGGCGGCGGCTCCGGCAGCTGCACTCGGCCCGGTCTCCGGCGCCTTCTTCACCCCCCCGCCTTTGCAGACGGTTTACAAAAAAACTTTGCTTTGCACTCGGAACCCCCGTTTTCACACGGACCCGAGCGTGACAAGGCCTCGGTGCCCCGCCCACCAGGCCCGGCTCGCTTTCCCATTGGCCAGAACCCCCTCACGACAGCCTCCGCACCCCGCCCATCCGCGCTCGCTATTGGATGGAGGCTCGGCGGGGCGGGAGGGGGCGTTGTCGAGGCGCCAACAGATGGGGGCGGGGCCTTTCCCTCCAGGAGCCGGGCGTGGGCCGGGGGCCGCGGCCGGGTGCAGCGGCGGGCGTCGTGGGGGAGGGTAGGGGGCGCGGGCCGCGTGCAGCAGGAGGGGGAGGGGCAGGCGGGGTCCCCCGGCGTGGCGGGGCCGCTGCTCAGGCCCTGCGGATCCTCGCGGCGGTCCGCTCACCTACGGGGGCCTGGCAGCAAACAGACTTTGATCCTCCGAGCTGAATCCACGTGGTGAAGGGAGGCTCGGGAGACAAGTTGACCAAAGTAAAGCCATTTTGGTATTGAGGCTGACCCTTAACCTAAAAGTCAGCAGGTCATAAAAAGAGTCACAAGATCCCACTCATGAAAGACCACAAGACCCGACTCCCTCTGGCAGTAAGTCATAGAGGCTGGACATTCTTAAAATTGCTCCCTGTGGGTAATTCCACAACCCTAAGACAACAGAAAAACACCGCTCAGTGTAAGTGGTAAGTCCAGCAGTAAGCCCATTCCTATACGTCAGACATTTAAACAAACAAACAAAACTTACAAAACCGTTAGAGGCAAAGGGGGTCTTCTTCCTCACCTGGGAGGAAAGGCCGCTATTTTGTCTATGATGTAGCCCCTGTCTTCTAGATACACCTCTGTCCCTTTCCCTAAATGGCTTGCTCTTGAATGATTTCTCCGCAAAGCCAAAGCCCTCACGCCGGACCGCCCTGCCCTGGCGAGGGGCCTGAGACCCTCCCTCTGGCAGCTTCCTCTGGCCGGCATCGGCATCAATAGAAGAGACCAGAGACCCAGACCGCTGTGTGGTCAATGGCAGCCGGCGGGGGGCGGGGGGGGGGGGTGGTGGCGGCGAGAAGGGGAGCCGGTGGGTATGGGGCTCCCAGGTGCATCCTTCTGTTGAAAAGGGGACAACAACCTGGGCCTGCATGGAACCTGAACTGAACCTCTGAAAATGTTTCAGTAAAGCAGACCAACCCTCTCACCACCATCCCTAGGAGACTTTGTGTAACATCAGATATTTCTGTCACTGATTATCTAAAGACAATTTAGGGTACAGACGTCAAGCAGGAGCAAACTGGGTTCTGGTCCTTGCTTTGTCACTAGCCAGCTGTGTGACTTTGGGAGAGTCAACTAATCTCTCTAGACCTGTTTCTTCATCCGTCACGTAAAGGATTGGGCAAGAGGAACTCCTAAGATGCTTTCTGAGTCTAAAATTCTAAGGCTCTATGATTTAACAAACATTTTATTTATAGACTACAAGGAGCTGAACCCTGTGTTGGTTGCTATGGGGAAGGGGAGGGGCAGTTAAGAATACAGAAGAATGAGCTTCTGTCCAGGTGGAGGTAAAATATAAACACACAAAATGTTTAAGTTACGATGAAATACTCAATTAATTGTGCAGACACTAGTTTAGAGTGCATACATATTCACTGTGCTCTGAGCGGGGATTAGTCCATCTGGAAGTGAAGATTTCCAGTTCCTAAAGTGGAGGGGAGGCTGGAATCGGAGAAAGCAAAGGAAGACCCCTAAAGGCCTCACCACAGCCCCAGAACAGGAGGAAGAAACCCCACTGTTCTGGATTGCTAGAGCAGAGCAGTGCTAGCCATTGCCTCAGGATCTATATATAAGGCTAGTTTGGAGCCATGTTGTTTTGCATTTTAAAAAAATATTTCTATTTCTGTTTTTTTTTCTTTTTTTTCCCCATTTGTATGTGGTGTGTTTCTCATTTCTCCAACCAAACTGCAAAGCAGGATCCTTGTCTTCTATTTCTGTTCTGCAATCATAGAAAAGAAAGGAGAAAAGTTTCCCAGACAGTAGCAAAGGAGGAATTGATAATGAATTGGGAGAGTGAAAACGAAGGAAGAGAATTTAACAAAGATGTTTCAAATGTTAACCTGATATGGAAAATATTGCTTTAAACATGTGAGGAAGTTGGGGGAGAGGGTGGGAGCAACTGATTTTAAGGGGAAAATAATCCATTTTTAATGTGCTAAATTTGAAATAAAATCTGGATGGTGACAATGCTGAGTGGGGAGATGGGTCTTGGGAGTTGATAATCTCCCCTCCTTTGGTATGGATAATTGACATTTAACTGATCATATTGTGGAAGCACAGCTTCAAACTTCCTTCCAACCAGCCCCTCCTATCTAGAACTTGGGGAGCCGCTTCTGATGGAAATAGCTGAGAGGCAGTTGGAAGACCATTTTGCTGCCTATTGGGAGCTGCTGTGTCCCTTGATTTTAAACAGTAGATTTCTCCAAATGTGAGAATTTAATGCCCAAAGAGGAACCAATAAGATGATGTAGAAGGAAATGAACAGGATAGCAATCCCTTCAATAATGAAGCAGACCGAATTGGAAGATGTTAAGACCCATATAAAACAGGCTCAGGGGCACCTGGGCTGCTATGTCAGTCAAAGGTCCCATGCTGGATTTCAGCTCAGGTCATGATCTCAGGGTCATGATCTCAGGGTCAGGAGATCAAGCCCTTCTCTAGCCCCCGGGGGGGACCTACTTAGGATTCTCTCTCTCTCCCTCTGCCCCTTCCCCTCACCTCTTGCCCTGGTAGGCACTTCTGCGCTCTCTTTCTCTAAAAAAACCAATCAACTAACCAACAGGCTCTTGGTTCAACACAGTGGTCACTTATGAGAACCTATTTTGTACAGACTTTTCTTTCTCTTGTGTAAGCCATTTCACAATGTAAAAGGGGAGGGGGGAAGGGAGAGAGCTACATTTTCCAGGCCGGGCCTCTGGTTATAAAAAGTTAGAATCCTGCACTCCACAAAGAGTAATACCAGCAAAACCTTTCAGTTGAATAAACTTTCCTTCCCCCCGCCCCAGTATTGTGTAGTTAAAATCCTTTGGTAGCTTGACTCACATTTGTCCTTTGCCCTTTGTCAGCTGGTAGGCCTTTCCTGGAGTTAACACAGCCAGGAGTGGGTTAATGCAGAAGGAGTCCACACCATTACTCACCAACAACCCTGGGGGCTGTGGTCCTTGGTTGAGTAAAATGGCTTGGCTTTTTCTTCCGAAATCTTGAGAACTCTCCGGATACTTTGCTTAGTATCCATACTGACTAATCTCAGCATACTTTAAAGATGAGGGAATAATGCTCCTTATGGAAAAAGACTGCCAATTTGAGTGAAAATCAAATGTGTAACACAAACTGTGATCTCAAAGTCCTCTAAAGAGCCCTCCCTGCTCTCAATGCCAAGTTCTTCCAACCAGGAGCTACCCAGGGAAGGAAGCTAGCCTGAAGATGGTCCAGCCCAAACACAGGTCCCTAAGGACCCTTGCAAAAGACTACTTACACGCAGACACACCTCCGAATCTCAGTTATCAAAACTAATGACTACACCACGGGAAGAAGAAGAGAACCACTTGAAAACCAGATTGCGTTTGACTTTGGTTGGCAATAAATCACTTCTAATGTTCAATCTTCAAGCAAAAATGATGGCGGTGTTTTGTGTGTGTGTGGGTGTGGGTTTTTTTTTTTTTTTTGGAACGTACTTGAATAATTATTACAAATATACAGTAAAATTTCTAGCAACAACATGAGGCCAAGGTTGGAATTTCTAGTTGCTCCCCGAGGGAACAGGCAGTAGAGTAAAGAATAAACAAGTAACAATGCAGTAATAAAGTCCAGAAACATCACAAAAGAGCTCAGCAGTGTAAGGGAAACCATATGAAAGAAAGGGTCAGAGCAGGAAACCCTATGAGGAAGCGAAGGGGAAGCAGGAACAGTGTAGAGTAGAATGTATAGTGAGAGGCCCAGGACAATCGCAGAGCTTTTTGTACTTGGTTAAGCTAAGGAATGGCAGGTGAGAGTGAATAGCAAAGGAAAGCTCATTTTTCCTGGAGACTGAAAACTGGATCAAAGTACTCCAGTCACGCCTGGAAATTAAATCTGGAAGTAAAGGCAGTGACACCTATATAGGAAGGCTCATTAGAGACATTTGTGAATTTCTTGCATCCAGAATCACATTAGACCAGCAACTCCTGAAGGCTCAGGTGGTCAGTTTGAAGGTTTAGATGGAATGCCCATTCAATCTGGAGATTGTAATTAAAGTACAAAGAACAGAAGTTTAAATTTTTTTTTTTTAATTTAAAAGCATGTTTCTATGACTCTCTCCCTCACTTGCCCATAAAGATGATGCTGACCCCAGAACATCTTCAAAATATTACACCCCTAATGAGTTTTAGAAAAGCCAGGGAACTGGTCCTTTAAGTTATTCTGTGACTTCAGGGGCACCTGGGTAGCTCGGTCGGTTAAGGGTCTGACTTGGTTTCGGCTCAGGTCATGATCTCAGGGTCCTGATTGAGCCCTGAGTCAGGCATGGAGTCTGCTTGACAGTCTCTGCCTCTCCCTCTGCCACTTCCCTGGTTCACTCTCTTTCTCTCTCTCAAATAAATAAATAAAACCTTTTTAAAAAATAAAAGGTTAGTTACTCTGTGACTTTGGAGAAGTTATTAAACCTCCCTGGGCCTTACTTTCTACATCTTTCCAGTGAGCGGGTCAAAGAGATGGCCTCTCACTGGAGTCAGGCAGGAGGTACTACTGCCTGCCTGATGCTCTCAGCGGGGCCCTTTCAGGCTACCTGTCCTTGGGGTTCCCATGGACCCGGGGCTGCATTTTCAACCTACAGACTCAGAAAATGGTTTTTATCATTTCACCTGCGTGGAATGGATTCCCATGAGTTCAGCTTGGGATAATTTGCTGGCTGGACCCCTGGTCTGTTCACTTTCTCTGTCTAGAGACATTGCACCCAGCCTGCCCCCCTGTTGGTGGACAGGGCCATTCCGAAGCAAGCTGCCCAGGGAGGAGGGAACTAGACCAGGTGGGTCTTCTGCAGAGGGAGCATTTCTGCTCTGTGTCATAGGCTCTAAAAGTCTCCTGCCCATCTCTGCACACACTCCACCCTTCCTGCCCCTGAGTTATATTCTCCTTTGCTGCTGCCAGAGTCACCTTTTCAAAACCCAGTCTGGTCACTGCAAAATTCACACCCTCCACCACCACCACCACAGTGCAATCCTTCAGGGGCCTCCCAGTGTTCTGGGAAGAACCCAACTCAAGTGCATGGGGTTGGATATGGTCGGGCCCTGGCTGCCCTCCCAAGACTCAAGCCATCACCTAACAGGACTGGCCTCTCTGGCCACCATGCACCCTCCTGCAAAAAGGCCTGTGCACACACTGTCCCCTCTGCCTGGGACACTCTTTGATCCCCTTTACCCCACTTTAGTTCTTGCTTATCCTTTGGCTCTCAGCTCAAGGGCCAATCGACTCAAGGAGGTCTTCTCTAAGACCTCTGACCAGGTCAGATCTCTCTAGTGGGAGTGCTCTTGGATCCTGGGACTGATCTTTTGTGGCACAGAACAATGATGCAATTAAAATTTAGCCATGTCAGTATTGGTTAGATTGTGAGCTCCCCATGGTCAAGGGCAGTGTGGGCTTTTGCTCACAATTGTATCCTAGCCAGCCTGGCTCAATAGTTGTTGAATGAATGAATGTTAATAAATCACCTTCCTCAAGCTTAGTAATTTATGCATTTAGTCAAGAGGACCTGAACACTGAACACCCATGCTTCTCCATCTGCCCTTGAACATGAGAAAGCACCTTTTCCTTCTGGACAGTGCTAGAAACACCATGACATTTTCTCACTCATTAGCTCACCTTCTTTACTTCAAGCAGGCTTTTGTTGTGATATTATCTCACACGAGAGGTAACTAATTGGGTGAAACTGGGACTCAGCCTTGAAATCTGCCCTATGAAAGCAGTCTAGGTTCTCACAGGTTTCAAAGTAGTTCCATGCTCCTTACTTAAGGTACATGACGACTCTGTGAGGTTTGTGGAGTGGATCCTGCAGATTATGGGCTGAGATTCCAAGATAGGAAGAAACGTGCTCAAGGTCGCATGGCTTGTGAGGTCCTCATGGCACCAAGAACATGTTTATTTTTAACTTCATACCCAAAGTCAGGGAGAACATACCCAGTTTGAGGCTCAAAACCCAACATGCTCTGACTAGACTGTGGCATTCATCTTAGTTCTAAAAGTTTCTCGTTCTAGGATTTTCTTATTAATTTGTAATTACTATAAGGACCAAGGGGAGGTGGCCTACTTGTGAGTGACATCTTCTTCACAGGTCACTCCGAAGTCTGATGCCCTAGGGGTGTGTTCCAAAATTGGGTCCTGTTCACACACCATTCTGTAGAATGAGTTAGTTAATCCCTCTGCTTCTATCTACTTCTGTCACAACTGAGATGTCTTCCAAAGGACTAAGAGTGAAAAACGGACCTTCACCTGGGTTGCCTTAACAAAATACAGGTCCTGTTTCAAGATTCAGTGAGAGCTGTGGTGGAGACTGAAATGCGGCGTTTCTGACAAGCCCCCAGGATTCTGATGTTGGTGGCCCCCAGACCACACTTTGGAAGACAAATGCATTAGAAAAAAAACATTTTTTTTAAACCCTGGAAGAATATTACATGGAGTTAAGATAGTCTCCTCCAGCTGAAAATGTAGATGAGAGGTGAAACTAGAGAGGTTTCCCTCCACCTGTCTGCTGATTCGGGAGGAAGAGAGCCAAGATCTAGCTTCATGGTAGCTGCTTCAAGGACTACGCCCATGAGTCCTTGTAACTGACTTTATTTATGCTTTAATTTGGCTTCAAGGCTTCTTCCATCATAAGGTCAGAGTTGATCGTCTCTTAACCTCAAAGAGAGACATCCTTCGGTCCCCAAAGTGCTGTTGTCTTAAAAGTGACCATGATCAAAATTACAGGGTTTGCATTTCTAGGCACTGCTCCGGGACCTTCCAATTTGAGAGCAATCCTTTAATGGGAAAACCAGTGTCTGCTAAACTGGGGCAAATGGAGATTGTCTTCCCTCTCAGTTGTCTCCTGGAATGGCACCGAGGAAGATGGCAGAGCTAAGTCTAATGGAAAAGGGAGTCTGGCTCCACACATTGGGATGGAAAGAAGGATGAGCTGTTAAGTAATCGTCTCTGTTTCTGCGGTCAAGCTCTGCATTCTGGGCCTACATGTCTCTCAGAGCAATTATGCGAGTACTCCTAATAGGCCTCCGCCTCCTGTCCTCCTCCAATCTACTTAACCCAGTGCCTTCTGATCAATATTCCCATTCATCAATGCTCACATGCTCACAATGCTCTTGCTCAAAGCCCTCAGTGACTATCCATTACTCACCGAATAGGGTCTTTGATCTAGGTACTTAAGGCATCCTGCACATGAACTTAACTTGTTTATCCAAACTTACCTGTCACTTCTCCTCAACACAAGCCCACCACTCAAGCTAGATTATCTTAAGTAATGCTTCCAAGGTAGCTAATGGCTCCGTGCTCCTATTTCCTCAACGTGGACCAAAATAATAACTTGTCTTACTGGATTATTGGGAATTAGGTGAGTTAATACATATAAGATGCTTAGGACAATGCCCAGCACATGGAAAAGGCCTGTGACGGGTTGGACAGTGGCCCGAAGAAGATATGCCCGTGTCCTAAATCCTGGCAACTGTGAATGTTATCTTATTTGGAAAGGGGTCCTTTGAAAATGTAATTAAGGATCTTGAGATGAAAAGATGGTCCTGGATTATCTAGGTAGGTCCTGAATCCAATGACAAGTGTACTAATAGGAGACACATTGGGTGACTAGACAGAGTAGGTCATGTGAGGATAGAGACAGACTGTCAAGGAATGCCCACAGATGCAGCAAGAGGCAAGACAAGAAATCTCCCCTAGAGCACAGTTTTGTCCACACCTTGATTTCAGACTTCTGCCTCCTTAACTGCGAGAGAATAAATTTCTGTTGTGTTAAGCCACGATGTTTATGGCAATTTTTTTACGGCAGGCACAGGAAACACCTATGGGGCCCGTTGTTTCTTAGCCATTGTTATCATCAATTAATCCCCAAATGTGCCTTTCCTTTTTCCTCTCAGCATCACTTTTTATATCTCACTGTTCTCTTTAAGTGTTTAGCACAGTACTTTGTTTGCAATTAGAAAACAGAATAAATATCTATTTAAAAAATCTAAGAAAAGGAAGGAAGGAAGGAGGGAAAGTTAGTAGGGAGGAAAGGCAGCCCTACACCTGCCACTTACTTGGTGCTCCACGCCCACAGTAGCTTTTCCTGATTGTCTTAGTCCATAAACTCTAGCATACAGTGACTCTAGCATACAGTGACAAGAACAATCATTTGATACTCGTCACATGCTGTCCGGTGGTGTACCTTTGTGTGACTCTCTCTTCCCAAAACTTCTTGAGAACAGGGATTATTTCTTTGATCATTCTGTATCCTCAGGGCCTAGTAAGTAACTCAAATCTGTGACAATAATAATCCCATTGTCAAAAGCCGTCCACTAATTTGTTACTCGTTCTAGTTTCCCTGAGCCCGCGCATTTATCATATCCTTGTCAATGCTAGCGGTTTGCTCCTTCTGTCAACTATCTTTCCCAACCAGCGCAGAACCTTTTAGTCCCCACATATTTCAAGGAGCAGCAAATGGAAAATGAGCTTGAACAGGCTGATTCCCCCACTGGGTAGTTTGTGTTGAAGTCAGGGGCTATAGGTCCATGCCTATAAAGCCTTTCCTTACACATACAGAGATGGTGGTTTTCCTGATGTTTCTCTGGGTGGAATCATTTCGTATTTCTTCACTTGTGAGTCTGTTTTCTGTGTGACCCACATAATTCCTTGTTTTGGTTAGTGAACCCCTAAACTGCGGGGAATGAGCTCGGCCTTAAGCTTCTCGCATCTGATGACAATCATTCTCGTGATTCAATGTAGGTCATTCCTTTTTATTTTCCCCTCCACACCGTTTAAGAACTCAGACTGACCACCACTTGCTAATCTAATATCACACTGACTTTAAGAAGGAAAAAAAAAAGGCCTTCTTATTTGGACATATTTTCAAGCTTAGGAAAAGTTTCAAGGGACCCCAATTTGCCTTTTACTCGATTCATTTCTTGTTAATATTTTATCCCACTTGCTTTAGCATTTGTCCTCTCTCTTTTCTCTCTTGAACCATGTGATGGTAAGTTACATACATCAGGATCCTTCACCCCTAAATATTATGTGCACTGCCTAAAAATAGGAACAGTTTTAACCTAACCACAGTATATTTGCCAACTTCATAAATTTCCATGGTACTGTCCATATTCCAATGCTGTCAGTTGATCAAATAATGTCTCTCTCTTTTTTTTTTTTTTTTAAGATTTTATTTATTTATTTGACAGACAGAGATCACAAGGAGGCAGAGAAGCAGGCAGAGAGAGAGAGGAGGAAGCAGGCTCCCCACCAAGCAGAAAGCCCAATGTGGGGCTTGATCCCAGGACCCTGGGATCATGACCTGAGCTGAAGGCAGAGGCTTTAACCCACTGAGCCACCCAGGGGCCCCAATGTCTCCCTTTTTTAAAAAAGATGAATTTATTTATTTGAGAGAGAGAGAGAGAAGAGACTACACGTACCACACGTAAGGGAGAGGGGCAAAAGGAGAGGGAGAGAGTCCTAAGCAGCCTGAGAGTTAAGCGTGGAGGCTGAGGCAGGGCTTTATCTCATGACCTGAGCTGAAACCGAGAGTCAGCCGCTTAACCGACTATGCTACCCCGGCACCCCAGTGTCTTTTACAACATTGTCCACACCCACCCCCCAGCTTATACACAGCATTAAGTCTAGGGTCAGGCTTACATTTGGTTGTCTTGTCCACCTTCGCTTCCTTTAATCTAGAATATTCTCACAGACTTTTCTCGTTTTCTGTGATGTTTACATTTTTTTTTAAAGATTATTTATTTATTTATTTGACAGAGAGAGAGATCACAAGTAGGCAGAGAGGCAGGCAGAGAGAGAGAGAGAGAGGAGGAAGCAGGCTCCCCGCCGAGCAGAGAGCCCGACGCGGGACTTGATCCCAGCACCCTGAGATCATGACCCGAGCCAAAGGCAGCGGCTCAACCCACTGAGCCACCCAGGCGCCTGATGTTTACATTTTTTAAGAATACAGTTTACCTTGTCTTTTTTTAAAAAAAGACATTTTCATATTGCATTCGTCTGATGTTCTGCTTGTACGTTCTTGGCTGGAATGTTGCAAAATTAACATTTTGTCCTTCTAAGAGTGTCACAGCTGGAGGCACATGATATCCATCCACCCTTCACGGTAATGTAAATTTTTCTCATGCATCAAGGTGTTGTTCAATCTTCTCTACTGTACAATTAATTTTTTTCCTCCCTTGAGCTAATAAGCAGTCTTTGGGGAGATGCTTTAAGACCATGCAAATGTCTTGCTCATTAACCTTTCTCCTTTAGATTTACCAGATATTGATGGTTCCTGCCTAATCCCATCTTTACCCTGATTATTGCCAAAGAATGATTTTCTAGTTGCAGGAATCCCTCCACCTTGACCAGTCGATGCTCAGTATTCTACTTAACCGTCATCTGTCTCTCAATCATCTCTCTATTTGTCGTCAGGAAGGCAACTCGTGAATCTTATGTTTCAGTGGTTTATAATTTATCATTGTACTTAATTTTGGTGCTGAATCTGTCCCAGACTTAATCAGTGGGAACCCGCTTCAAGCTGACTCCTGTGTCAGATAGCTATTTAATTAAGGCTTCTGGATTTTGATCAGAAGATAAAACACAAGACTTTAATAGTTATTTTCTGCTCCTCGGCAGAATAAGAGACTATATAGTACAGGCGTAAAGGGTTTGGAATTGAGATAGATCTGGGGTCCAGTCTGACTTTTCCATTTACTGGCGATGTTTCTTGGGTAGATTACTCCCTCAGTATCCTCACTGTAGGGTAATAATATTAGAACTTACTTCACAGGGTTGTTGTGAGAACTGAGTAAGCTAATGTATGTAAGCTGCTTAGTGATGTACCTAACACACAATGTACGTGGGCTAGTGCCCTTATTTAAAGTCCCCGTCTGACAACTCACGTGGGCTCAGGTTGTCTCCGATACCACTGCTGCGTCCTACTCCTAATGGATACCATCCAAGAGCCACTGCAAACTCCTGTCTGTCTAATCTTTTAAAATACATCTCAATTAACCAAATTGTTGGCCATTGTGGGTCTCCAGGAATCTAGAGAAGATGCAGCCCCGCTTTCCTTTTGTTGACAATGAGCAGTGTGAGACCCTGGGCGGTGTGTCGGCTGGTTGTGGGTCACCTGGAAGAGGGGAAGAGCCAGGAGGGCTGCCCAGTCTTCAAGTAAGGGCTCTGGATGCCATTCTCTATCTCTACCGAGATCAAGCACCGCATTCGTTCGGTTTCTTTTCCCAGTCAAGGGGTATTATTCAGAGCATCAGTGGGAAAGCATCTCATTTTCAGCATGACTCATCCTTGTTCCAAGATTACCATGCTCCACTTTCATTCTTTGCCTCCCACTCAGTTTCATATCCAGCCGGAGCCCTGGGAGTCGGTGCTCTCTCTGCCCCCCACCCCGCCTTGCTCCCCCTCTCCCCCACCCCCCATGTGTCACCTCCCTGCCCAGCCTGTCGCGCCACCCTCAGATTCCTCTGGCCACTTTTGTTGGACTCTGGTTTAGGAAAGGCATGTCTTCCTGAAATACCACCCTGATCTATGTTGAAAATAGAATAAAGAAATATACTCAAATTGCAGCAGACATACAGGGACAAGTGCTTGCCCATATGCCTCTGACATTCCATTAAGGCCCAAGCATTATAGCAAAAAGCACGTATTTCTCAACATATATATTTGATTTCAACCTCCTCCAAAAGATATTAGGGGTTCTTCTGACGTGTCGAGATGTTGTTGAACAAAATAGAAGTGGGAATACACGTGCCATTGGCTGACGCTTGGGGGATCTTTTTACTGTGCCAAGATTTTCAGTTTTGTGCTGTTTTTTTTGAAACATGCTCTGACCTGTATAATTTGATCCTTGCTTACATCAAGATGCTAGTAAAATACTGAATTATTTCCAGATGGAATGATATGATGTTTGGGATTTGCTTCAGAATAATCCAAGATGTGGGAAAAGTGGATGAGGGGAAGGGTGAAACAAGAGTGGCCAGAGTTGGTCAAGTTTGAGGCGGGGTGATGAGTACATAGGGCTGCTGCAGCTTGTATGTGATTGAAGCGATCTATAATGAAAAGTTTTAAAATTAGGGGGCACCTGGGTGGCTCAGTCAAGACTCTTGGGACTCAGGGTTGTGAGATCAAGCCCCAAGTTGGGATCTGGGTGGGGCAAGGACACTGCTTAAGATTCTCTCTGTCCCTCTCTCCCTGTCCCTCCCCACCTCCCACTCTAAAAACAGAAAACGTCTTAAAATTAGTTTAAATTCTCATAATTTGCTTTTCCACCCCCCCATCCTGTTTGTTTCTTTTTTACTCTGCTTTTCTCAAATCTGACATTTCTTTTTTTTTTTTTAAGATTTTATTTGTTTGTTTGAGAGAGTGAAAAAGAGAGAGATCAGGAGCTGGGGGGAAGTGGTAGAGGGAGAAGCAGACTCACCGCTGAGCTGGAAGCCCAATGCAGGACTCGATTCCAGAACCCCGGGAACATGACTGAGCCAAAGGCAGATGCTTAACCAACTGAGCCACCCAGGCGTCCACAAATCTGGCATTTCTTGAAAGCCTGCTCAGGCTGTGTACTCTTTAATAAAAGCTTTCTGGCTACTCTACCCACTAACGCACTAATACCACTTAGCACCTAAATGTGGGTTGCCTTGTGTAAGTCTGAGTTAGTCTTGTGGCCTGACTAACCTGGATACTTGTTAAGGGCAGACACTAAGCCTTATATTTTGGGGTAAACCCCACACTGCCTGGCCTAAAGCTGGGCTTAGTCAGTGCTTCTTAACTGATGGACATGCTTGTTGGTAGACTGGAAGAGATTGGTGAAGCAGGTTCTGAAAGGTGCCGATATAAAGAACAAGCTGTGTGTTTGCCCTGTTTTTTTCTTCAAAGCTCTTCTACATAGTTTGAACTATCTCATTTTACCCTTTAGGAAGAACTGTTTTAAGAGAAATTCTTCTCCCAACTGAAGCATTCCACATTAGGCCATCATTCAAGAACGATCAGGGCAAACGCTAGCGGATAGTTCACCCCCAAAAGACACTTAATAAAATAAAACCCGATACATGGAATTAATCTTGGAGCTCTGCGTCTCCTCCCACTGCACTAATTGAAGGAGACAGTAGGGTGGGAAAATATCAAGAAGAAAATGTCAGTTGTTAGCTTTCAAAATTTTGCCTGGGGAACCACATAAGAACTATCGGCTTGTCCCTGATGGTTTAATGCAGGGCGAGAGCCAAATTCAAAGGGAGTCCCATTGAGCTGCCGTTTGCTTGTTAGTTTCCTCTTACACACCGGTCTTTCCAAATGCTTAGAACTAGTGCTTTATCAGACCAGGGGAAGAGCCACCGCAAAGCTGGCAAGAGTCCAAGGAAAGTTTCTCCATCTTTCTTCTCCCATTGGGAAGCCCAGGGCAATCATCCCTGTGGGGAAGCCTTCTCCCACCTGTTAGTCCTCCTGGGAAGGAGACTCCCCAGCATTTCCCTGGATGAGATTTTACCTCGGTAATAGCCCCCAGAAGCAGAAACATTCGTCCCCATCCACCCAACCACATAGACCCCCAAGCCCCCTAGCAGTTGCCTATGATCTTGGACACAAATAAACAATCTTGTATCCCCCATGATTTGTTTCTCAGCCTTCTCTTCTTCAAGGAAGATAATCCCTGGAGAGGATGGGCGAGAGAAGTACAATCGTCTGGCATTCAAGCCGAGCGTAAAAGAGCCCAAAATACAGAACATTCTGCCTTCGAGATCCCCACAAAGCCTCTCCAAGTGGGTCATTCAAGACTTCCCCAGAGCCGACTCTTCCATCGGACAAGTGGAATGCAGCATATCTATTCTCACGATAGAGAAACACTGTTCTCTGCATGAAGCACTGGTTGGGAAGGTAGAAAGAGTAACAGCAAGAGAGAGTTTGGTGAGACTTCAGGAAGAACTGCAGGAACCAAGAGGTTGGAGGCATTATGAAGCCTTTGCCCCCAGACAGTCCTAAGTCTCGCCCGGTTTCATTGTTCACCTGCAGCAAAGCAAGTGAACCAAATGACCTCTTGAAATCCAGTTCTAGTGTCCTTTGATTCTAGACACCCAGCAAGTTTCCTTCTGCTCTGCTTGTACTCTGAACTCCATGTGAGTGACCTTGGCTGGGCTTTAATCACTCAGTCTCTAGACTTCCTCAACTATAAAACACAGGTTATTGCAATGGGTGACAAGTCCAAGTGTCCAGGAAGCAGTAGGGCTCGTTGCCAGATTTCTGCTAAACGAGGTAGTGCTTTTGAGATGATTGATAACAGTGGTTGGCTCAGCTCCGAAAGATGAGCCCAGCGTAGAGAAGTTGGGTGGATGTTTTTCAGAGTATCCAAGGGTATTTTCCTTCAGGAGAAATACATTTTGGTGTTCTTTTAGGTGTGCTATGAATAAAAGGGATTTCTTTTTCCAAGAGGAAGTTCTGGAGCAGCTTATATTCCTTTTCCCCAACACCCTGAAACTATAGGATGAGTTAAACATAAATTTGATGCCAGGTACGCACTCTCTCTTAACAAATACTTGTTTCTTGTTTGACGTTATGGGGGTCCTTCTACTGCCTTCATTGGAAATGCTCACATTCACATTCTGTGGCTTTGGAAGAAAAGACGAGAAGGGACAGCAGCACAGAAAAGCCCCTCTGGGAAGCTACAGCAAAGGCTCTGGGCTGACCATGATTTTGAGTCCCAGGTTTTGTAAACAAGTAACCACAACCACAAACCACAGGGCATTAGGAGTAAATGTGTAGCAAACAGAGGGAGACATGGGTCACACATTTCCCTGTCTCGTCTACTACAGCGGAATACAAAGGGCAAGTGGTCTTGGTTTTGAAAATGATGGACAGAGAGATCTGGCCACTGTTACCCAAATGGCAGGTTTGTCTGTATAAATCATGGAGGGTGTTCCCGGGCACAGGCTGGAGCCACACTCCATCCTTCAAGGTGGACACCTGCCTAATGGAGGATAACTAGCGGTTTGAGTGAGAATACCGACGTCTTGGTATTTCTCCTTTTATAGTGAGAACAGCACTGGGTCCAAGTCGGGAAACCTGAATGCTAGCCCTGGCTCTTCGACAGATGGTTATTGCCACTTTAGATAAATCACTTTCTCTCTCCCGGCCTCAGTTTCCCGTCTGCTAATTTAGGGATTAATCAGTGATGATTCAAGATGTTGGGGCCCTATCCTAGACCTCCGGAAGATGCCTCCAGAAGTGGGGTCCGAGCAAGTGACATCTGCAAAAGCTCCCCCGTAGGACTCTGCTGTCCACACTGCAAGAACTACTGGATTCAGAGGTTGGGGACTTCTTGGATTCTGTAAGATGGAGAAGAAAGAAAAAAATTCCATGGGGAGTGCTATCAAGTTGACAGCTTGTCATTTGGCTGAATTTAGGGCACTTCATCTCCAAGGGCACTTGGGGGCTTGACTGCTCATTTGCAGAGTTTCCCCAGGTAGTGTTTGGGCTTGGTTCTGAAAGTTTATACTGTATAATGAGAATGCCAGTGTTTTCAAGCCTTGACTACATTAAAAAATAATTAAGATAATTCTATAATTACCAGACATGACTTCATTGACTTGCCCTTATTCTAATGGAATCTGCTGAGGGTGCTTATTTTCCCCTTCTGGAGATGTGATCTATAACCTCAAAAATTCCCTACGAGGGACTTCGGAGAGAACTGTCCAGGTGAGCTACACTCACAGCTCTTCTTAGTCTGAGTACTTTCCCTAGAAGGTCTTGTACACATCTGTGGGCTGAGAATGGTGATGAAAAAAAGGTAGCATTTGGCCAGAGAACCCCAGAAGGCCCAGATCCTGGCCTCTGGCCAGCAACTCCTCTCCGTGAGATCCTCTAAGGAAACCCATTCTCAGAGAACCCTGGCTGATGTCAAAGACCGACTCTGAGACACATGCCCTGACCCCCAACGTGGAGCCCATCATATGGGCTGGATGGAGCTCATGCAGAATCCCATTGTTTGAGGCACGGGGCAGCTTTTTTCTCTTTATCCTTTTCCCCTTAGTCACCCCTGGGTCTGGATTCCACTGTGTCCAGCAAAGAGGAATGTCCAGGCAACAAGAAGAGAGCACAACAGCAGGACAGACACAAAGGCAAAAGGGCATTTGTGTCACTACCAAAAGCAGAGCTGGTCCAGCCTGCCCACCCCAGGACTCCCTGGTGGGAGAAGCTGTGGCCTTTTTGACTTGAGAGATAAGAGGAAGAGTGTAAGGAAGCAATGCCAGAGAGAGCCAAAGAGAAGACAAAGTGTTAACTCTCCAGCAGGAGAGAGGGTCCAAAGATAGAAAAAGTGCTGGCCCACATTCTGCTTAGAGGCAGCTGGAAAGTTCTTGGGAGGAAACCCAGGCAACTCTAAGGACCACTCTCTGGGGTTGGGTTCCCACCAAGTGTACCCCTCCTGCTAAGGGCCAGCATTGTGCCATTTCCCCTGTATTCCTGGGATTAGCACAGTGGCTGGCATACTGTGGGTTCTCTGGGTCTGTCACGGACTGAATGTTTTGTCCTCCTCAAAGTTCATATGTTGGAGCCCTAGCTCCCAATATGATGGTATTTGGAGGTAGGGCCTTTGAGAGGTCATCAGGGCTAAGATGAGGTCACAAGGTTGGGACGTTTATGACGGGATCAGTGCCCTTATGAGAAGAGACACCAGAAAGCTTGCTTTTGTCTCAGCACGCACACAGAAGACATGGGAGCACAAGAGGGTGGCACCTGCAGGCCAAGAGCCCTCAGAATGAAACCCACCTTTCCTGGCACCTGGATCTTGGACTTCCAGCCTCCAGAGCTGTGAGAAACACGTCTCTGTTGTTTAGGGCACCCAGTCTGTGATCTTTTCATATGGCAGCCTGAGCTGACTAAGACAGTGCTCTATACATTTTAATGGAATGATGGAAAGATGAAATAAATCCATATGATTTTGCTTTCCATGGAGTTATAGCAGGCTGTGTGTAGTACCACATCACCGAGATGCAAATGATGCCCAGCTCAAATGCCTTAAGCAAAAATGAAGGATGTATTGGTTCACGTAACTGAAAAGTCCAGAAATGAATCTTTGGGCTCAGCTGGATTGAAAGGCACGGACACCGTCTTCAGAAATGTTTCTCCCTCCATCTCTCCGCTCTGCTTTGTTGTGTACTAGCAGCATTTCTCCAAGCTTATTCTTGACCAACTTAGGAATCCCAGTTAAAAGAGAACATTGTTTTTCCAATAGTTCCAGCAGAAGTTTCTGCAGTTGACTCTCATTGGATAGGCTTGGGACATAGGTGCCCTGAATGTCTTTGTGGCCAGAGAGCTGGGAGGCTTGGACAGGTTATGTGCTCCTTCACAGAGGTGGTGGGCTTAGCCTCACAGGCCCTCCAGGGACTCAGGAGGGGGACAGAGTGCTCCTTAAGGGCAAGCCAGGCCCCCTTACCTGAACGAGGAGACTACGTTCTACCCAGGAGAAGCACACATAGAGAAAGCAGGTGTCCAACACAGGTAATATGGGACTGTCATGGATTAATATGAACAGCCAAGCCTTAAATTGAGATTTTGTTTATATATTGCTGTTAAGGTTAATTTTGAAGTTAATTATTTGCTTTAATTGAAATAATTAAAAATGAGAAAATGAAAATATGTTTGAGCTTGAATCAGCACGTTTGAATTTCATTCTAAAGACTTATCCAATTGTATGTTTATCTATCTTCTGGTTATGTAAGTAATGTTCTTTTTTTTTTTTTTTTTTTAAAGAAAATACAGCAAAGTATGAGGAAGAAAATAAGCATCCCCAATAATCCTAAACATAGTAACAATAACTACTAGAATTTTTCTATACCTTTCAAGCTGTTTTCTATTTTATATATATATGCTATATCTTGTGTAATCTATTTTACAGAATGTATTTTAAATGTTTGTTGTGATTCTATTCTTGTTTTGATTGTATTGATTGTTATGAATATATTGTTATGATTGTTAAATATTGTTTCATGTTGGGGCGCCTGGGTGGCTCAGTCAGTTGGGCATCTGCCATCGGCTTGGTCCCAGGGTCCTGGGATCGAGCTCCACATCAGGCTCTCTGCTTGACGGGGAGTCTGCTTCTCCCTCTGACCCTGAACCTGCTTGTGCTCTCTCTTTAATAAATAAATAAGGTCTTTAAAAAATATATTGTTTCATGTTTATAAATATTTAATCATTGCTTTTAATAACTACATAATATGACATTTATTAACTGATGGACATTGGACATAAAGATTGTTCCAATCTTTCCCTATTATAAGTAATGTTTCCATGGGCATCTGTGACCATACAGCTTTACACACGTAGGAGAGTATTTCTTTATGACAAATTCCAGAAGTGAACTTGCTATGACAAAAGGTACGGGTAATTTTAATTATGATGCATGTCAAAATTGGCTGGTTTTGTCTTTTGCCCATTTTTAAATTTTCTTGTTGATTTATAAAAGTTCTTTACATATTAAGGATATTACCCTACATTGAATTCTCCAGAAATTGACTCTGAGACAGATTTCCATGCAGAAGTTTATTGGAGAGTACTCTTGGGATCAATACCTAAGAAGAAATTTTAAAAAGCAAAATTGGGCAGAAAACCTCACTCAGCTGATTCTATGGGAAGCTCTGGAGCTACGATGACCCTTCATAGTTCTGCCTTGAAGAAGGAGAGTGAGGTTTTATTTTTTATTTATTTATTTTAAAATTATTTTATAAGGTTTATTTATTCATAAGAGAGAGAGAGAGAGAGAGCTGAGAGAGCACAAGCAGGGGGGAACAGCAAGCAGTGGGAGAAGCAGACTCCCTGTTGAGCAAGGAGCCCAATGTGGGGCTCGAACCCAGGACATTAGGATCATGGCCTGAGCCAAAGGCAGCCGCTTAACTGACTGAGCCACTCAGGTGTCCCAGGGTGAGGCTTTTATAACCTTTTAGTGACAAGTCACTGGATGAGGGCTGTCCCCAGAGCGTGGGGATGACCAGGCAGAGTGACTCTTTTCAGCTATGGATAGTGGAGGAGAAGAGCCTAGCTGTGACCTCTGAGCCCCCAGCACACCTGACTTAGTGAGGGGAATGACCTCAACCCGAAGGTGGGATCTGGTCAGCACATCGCAGCAGCCTCTACAGATATCTTCCATGATGGTATGTGTCGTAGATGCTTTTTTCCACCTTGTCATTTATCTATTGATTTGTTTATAACTATTCTTTGTTGTACTCAGTTTTTAAGATGTTTTACATAGTCAAAGCTGTTTTTTTTTTTCTTTCTGGTTTCTGACTTTTGAATCATCCTTTCTCACTCTAAGAATAATTTTAAACATCTCTGTTTTCCTCTAGTAGTCTCATTTTTGTTCCCATTTAAGTCTTGAATCCTTTTAGATTTTATTTTGATTGAAGGGACAAAGCAGTTATATTTTATAATGATAAAGATCTGTTTTCTTGACCGTATATTAAATAGTGCCTCTTTCCCCCCATGGATTTGAAGATGCCGTCTTTAGCAAAACTCATGGACTGTATACACTTCCCTCTGGCTCCCTGTGATGTGCCATACATCTGTCTATACTTGCACTCATGTGACACTGGTTTACTTTATTTCATTTTTTAGTTTATAAACTAAATTTACCCTCATGCCCTCAGGCTGCCCTTGCACAGTCATACCTCCCCTGAACTTTAACCCCTGACACCACTGATCTGTCTTCTGTCCCTATTGCTTTGCCTTTTCCAGAATGTCATACAAAATGAATCATACAGTACATATGATTTCGAAGCTGGTTTCTTCCACTCAGCATCACGTCCTTAAGTTCCATCCAATTTGTCGCCTGTATCAATGGTTCCTTCCTTTTGACTACTGACTAGCGTTCCGATGTGTGAATGTACCACAGTCTGTTTATTCATTTCTGGACTGCAGGACATTTGAGCTGCTTCCAGCTTCTGGTGATGATGAATCAAAGTGCTGTAAATATTCAGTGTTTGTGTGAACATAGGTTTTCATTTCACTCGGATAATTACCTAGAGGTGGAATTTCTGGGTCATACTTTTAATGACCACATATATCTGTGTGTGTGTCTGGGTGTGTGTATGAACATTTGTAATGTGTATTAATATATGAAAAGGAACGTGGCTGTCTCATTACATTTGGACTCTTCTTGGTCTTCTCTTTATTATTTTTTTAAGATTTTATTTGTTTGAGAAAGAGAATGAGAGAGAGAGAGCATGAGAGGGGAGAGGGTCAGAGAGAGAAGCAGACTCCCTGCCGAGCAGGGAGCCCCCAAAGTGGGACTTGATCTAAGAACCCCAGGATCATGACCTGAGCCGAAGGCATTCTCTCAACCAACTAAGCCACCCAAGCAACCCTTGGTATTCTCTTTCTCTTGTTCTTGGCCTCTTTGCCCCATTAGAATATTGAGTAGAGTTGCATGAAATCTGTTGATTGATTTGTGTAAAAAGCCACCTATCCTAAGTCATGACACTTTTTAACAAGGCCAAGAAGTTCCTAAAACTGAATCATGAGTAGCCCCAATATCTGACAGACAGTTTGTGAGTTCGCTAGTTGTTCCTTTATAGGCAAGGGCAAGGACTTTGTAGTCTTAAATTTACATAGGACCAAGTCATCTCTTTCGTACGCAAGGCCTCAAGACCCAGGTGGGCCAAATTTGTCTGAGTCAGGCGAGTGCTCTTGCATGAAACCAGGGGGCAGAGGACCTTGGAGTTAGGTCACTGGAAAAGCCCAAGTGATCCTGGCAACCACCACTGTTGCTCTCAAGAGTGGCCCACACTCTAGGATCTCCTCATTCTGGCGCACAGTTTGGGGGTAAATCATGGAGTAAATGCATCCCATTAAGACACTGGAATTTTCAGTCTTGTCTTGAAGACAAGATGGTGTCCAGGCATGAGGACCATATGTATGACTCTCCAACTTCCTTCACTAGTTACTTCCAATAGGTATCAATCCTTGCTATCTGCATGTCTAACCAAAAACTTGTTTTAAACACATTTCCTCTTGGCCTTTCCTTGAAACGACACTCACAAACTCTTGCAAAACCAGAACTACTTGTTCACAGTCAGCCCTGAGCGGGATGCTTTCATCAGGGCTGGTGATTCCAATTATGCTGTTCAGCCGCTTAGGCTCCCTGAGTCTCGGCCACCTCAGGGACTTTCTTTTAATTTGTTTGTCTCCCTTAGTTAATTGGATAAGTTAAGTGAAATGAGGTGTCTCTTGTGGAAGTGACTGCAAAGAGGAAGTCACCGCCAATTCACCAGTCTGGCATTCTCCTTGTTTTGCCAAGAGTAGAATGGTTCGAAGAAGAACCCTGTCAGCTCCTTTACCTGGGGAAAGTTCAGCTGCTACTCTGTGCCTAATGTCAGGGAAGAATCCATTTCTTCGAAGCATTCCCAAGCTGTTCTGGCTGCCCAGCTTTTTAACCTACCCCATTGTTTCAGGCCCACAATAGGGAACCATCTACATACACCTTGGCTTCCAAGTAGGACCTTTCTTCAGTCATCTATCTGTGCTTTCATCCTATCTGAGTCGAACTGAGCACCTACTTTGTGTTGGAAATAAGACAGTTCTTGTCATTCAGGTTGTTATTTATGACTGGTTATTTTTTAAAAGATTTTATTTATCTTGAGAGAGAGTGTGTGCATGAGCAAAAGAGAGAGGGGCGGGGACGGGCAGAGGGGAAAGACAGAGGGAGAAAGAGAAGATGACTCCCCGTCGAGCAGGGAGCCCAATGCGGGACTCCATCCCAGGACCCTGAGACCATGATCTGAGCTGAAGGCACATGCCCTACTGACTGAGCCACCCAGGTGCCCCATGACTGGTTAGAAACCATGCTTTGGAGATAATGAATGATGGCTTTGCCTTCGAGCCAGGGATGAATCCAGATTTAATGGGGACTACAGCTAACACGGTTTGGGGGTCTCTTTAAAAGAAAAAGAACACAAGGGGCGCCTGGGTGGCTCAGTGAGTTAAGCCTCTGCCTTCAGCTCGGGTCATGATCCCAGGGTCCTGGGATCAGGCCCCTTGTCAGGCTCTCTGCTAGGCAGGGAGCCTGCCTCCCCCTCTCTCTCTGCCTGCCTCTCTGCCTATTTGTGATCTCTGTCAAATAAGTAAATAAAATCTTAAAAAAAAAAAAGAACACAAAATTATGACACAGAATTAAGCACAGGGCCTCGAAAGGGGACACGTAAGAGCAGGACCCTAAAAGCTCAGCTCACTGGCTTCTTACAGGCTCCCCCTCTTAGGGGCACATTTAGGTTCAAACCCCGGTTGTGTGATCTTGGGCAAGTGACTGAACTGCTCTCTGCTCTTGTCCTCATCTGCAAATAATTTTGGAAAATGGCAAGATGATAAAATACACCTGATAATGGTTTGGGGCCAGTTCCAAAGATGAGGACAAACACATGTAGCCCCACGTCTGGCCCCGTGATAGGTGCACAACAAATGTTAGCTAATATTAGAAGTGCTATTATCGTTATGAGCTTTTACCCAGTCGGATTGCCTCACCACAAAACTGAGCTTCCTGAGCAGAATTTAGGAAGGAGAGGGGGAATGAAGTCCAAGTTCACAAATCTGTACTAACCTTGCCTGTCTACAGTCCGTACATGTGCGATGGCAGAGCTCAGCCCCACAGCCCTGCCAGCAAGCACAGCACAGAGAGCCCACGGCCGGCGTCCGGTCTGCTGCATTAAATGTCTTCTCGCCCCAAGAGCTGATTCACTCTGAGGTCATAAAGCATTTCTCTTCAAAAACAGTATATTAATTGGTGCGCCTGGGTGGCTCAGTGGGTTAAGCTGCTGCCTTCGGCTCAGGTCGTGATCTCAGGGTAATGGGATCGAGTCCCACATCGGGCTCTCTGCTCCGCGGGGAGCCTGCTTCCCTCTCTCTCTCTCTGCCAGCCTCTCTACCTACCTGTGATCTCTCTCTGTCAAATAAATAAATAAAATATTTTTTAAAAAGTATATTAATATCCGATTGTGCAATTAAACCAGACTCGTCTAGTTTTGCTTTCCTTGAATGAAATATATTCATTCAGCGTAAGTGAGAAGGATAAATACCAACAAGTTTTGTTTTTTTCGATGCATGAGGACTGGATGGATGATAATAAAACAAGAAAGTCCACTTGGAAGCTATCAAATTACATCCTTTGTATTTGCACAGCATATTCCTCTGATTCTGAAGCCATGATGTCCCTACAAAGTAGATATAGACTTCCATATTACCGATTTACAGGGTTTTGGTGTTCGAACCAGATTTTCCTATGTCTTCTTTTTTTTTCTTCTAAGGTCAAAAACTCCCCCTCCGCCCAAATAATTAAATATTCTCTATCTTAAAGCCTGTTATGGACATCAACCCTGAGAGTCATTTTCTCACCCATACCTCCCGCTGGGAGACAAGGCTAGGGCAATTGGAAAATAAATTGATAAACAAGTTATCAGAGAGGACCGCTGCTGTTTCTTCCCTTTGAAAGTTTCTTCTTGAAGTCTTCGTGCCTTTTGAAGCCCGAGATATCTGAAAGTCTGATAAACCAAATACAATTATGCTTCAGCTAACTAGGATTCAATGACAGCTCCAAGGGCTGGTTGGGGGTAGGCAATGATTTAATTAACCATAATTTTCAATAGCCTTCTCTAGCCAGGCCAAACAGCCATGCAATCTGAGTAGAAACAGCATACTTGCTGTGTAAACATGATTGCAAGACAACCTTCCAGCCTCCCTCCCTAACAGATTTCTGGCCTTTAAGCCCCTCCTGTGTAGAAACTCTTACTAGCAAAGCAGGCTAGAATGTTCTGGTAATAAAACTTAATTGGATTATCTAAAGGTTAACCCCCAAAATTTGTTTCAAACTTTGTAGTTAAAAAATTTTTTTTTCTGAAGATGTTTTCATTCAGTTCTGCCTTAGCAGATAAAATGACCCTGGTGTAAACTTGGACGTAGAGTCCAGCCCAACGGCTGATACAGAAGAGGCATTTAATAAATGTTTGATAATATAATTAACTAATGAGGTAAGGAATGGAACAAAGACAGTGTTGGATTTGTTCACCAATTTTGTTCTAGCCTTCTCTTTATTTATGTAACTGACATGTTACTGACATGTCAATTACCTGAACATGACAAAAATACAGGATCAAAAAAAGTCCCACTGCTTGGACTCCATAAGCTTTCAAAGCATCCCTAATTCTTTAGGTTCATCTAAAATCATCATTCTTTTAGAAGAGATACTGTTTTGTAGAAATGTTTACACTCAAGTAAACTCCACAGATGTCTCAGGTGTGTGAGTTCAAAAAAGAAGTGGGTGAATTGGCTCATTTCATCCATTCATCAAATATTTCTTGAGCTTCTGCTGTGTGCCAACCTCTCAGGACTCACTGGTGAGCAGGACAAACATGGCCTCTGCCCCCACAGAGCCACAAATGAACAAATATAAACATAATTGCAACTTGAAATTAGATTCCAATAGGAACACAAGTGGGAGGGGGTTAATTTAGTTTAGGAGGATTGGAAAGTTCTCTTTAAGGAATGTCATTTAAGTAAGACTTGATACAAGAATAGGAATTAGTCAGGCAACAAATATCACGGAGACTATTCCCCACATGAGATCGGCACGTAAGACGAGCACGAGGGAGAAAGAAACCTAGAACATTCTGGGAACTTCACAAAACACAGAGAGAAAAAGCAAGGTGAGGCAGGGCCAGCACATACAGGCCTTGGGAGCCACGTGCGCGGGGCTGTTTATTGTCTTGGATGCTTCCGATAGCCTGTCTTCCTCCCCAGCAGAACCCTGAGTAAGTTCCTAGGAGCCCCAGGGACTGCAGCCACCCACCACAGGCCAGGGGACCCGGGGTGCGCAGATCTCACCTCCAGCTTGAGAATTGGCCCTCGGATGCGTCTAAGCCAATCAGTAAATGGCATTTCTCTGGTGACTCTCATTGGACTAAGTGTGTGCACGTGATCTAACGTGGCCCAATCAGATTGCAGAGAGAAGCTCAGCGTCCTGGGCTGGGAAGCAGTTCACCCTCCTCCGCCATTCTAGTCACTCCGCCACCGGAGCAATCAGCTCTTAGGCGGAGCTGGTGCCCAGGGCCGCAGAGCAGAGAAGCGGATGTAGCGTGGTTTTTGAGTAACAACACTGAGCTGCTCAACGCCAGAACCTGCCCAGTCACCCATAGTTCCTTGAATTTGCTCCTCCCTTGGATTCTTTGGACGTTCCATCTCAGGTCCCCCAGCGCTCTGGTGAATCCGTGTCTCAGCTGGTGCGCTTACATTTTCTCATCCGTCCGTCTCTGCAAGGTTCCTCTGGACTTCTCTCTCCTCTTTCTCTCTGGGGACTCTCACCCGCGCCCATGGCTTCCTTCTTTACTTAACTTCTTGACTCGCCACGTGTTGGCAATTCCCTACGACATCTCTAAGGGACGGCCCGGCTTGAATACCTACAATAAATTCACTGGGACTACAAATAAGTTCCAAAATGAGAGTTTCCCTTTGGAATCAGCAACTCCTCCTGATTTCATACTTCAGAAATAGGTGCTTAAAAATGTATATGAAGAAGCCAGAGGGTGCCTGACAGAACCCAAGAACAGCAAGTACATGCAGAAAGCTGGCAGCCCTCAGGGATGGTGGCAGCTGCTCCCAGGCTCGCTCTCGGACACCGTCTCTGCCTCTGCTGCCTTCCTCCTATCGCAGGCTGGCTTCCTGCGCTCCTGGGACCACATGGAAGAATGAGGCCAGTCCCAGGTTACCAGCTGCGCCAATCCCATCTTCAGCTCCCAGAGAGAGACCGACATCTCTTTCTCACTTCTACTGCCAAGTTGAGGAAGCGTTCTCATTGACCCATGCTGGGTTCAGGTGCCCCTAGACAGGGCTTGTGTGTTGGTACAGTGGCTTCACAATAACCATGGAGGGGTGGGGAGTGGGCAGTTCCCAGAAGGAGAGAAGGGTCCATTCCCAGAAGTGAGGGGAGCGCCAAGCTGCCCACACAGTGGGGTGCCAGGACAAGGGCTCTTTCCTGTGAGTGAGGGGGTAGCTTTCAGAGAAGGCAGTTAAGGAGTGGAGTAGACACTCCCAAATTTTCATCCAGGTCAGAGACCTTGGGGTCATTTTTGACTCCTCCCTTGGCCACCATCCTCCCACTTCCTTAGTGTCTAATAAGACACAAATTCCTATTACTTCTTCTTTCAAGATTCTTCCTAGCTGCCCTCCTCTTTCCCTTCTCTGGTTCCCTAGTTCAGTCCTCACTGGGCAACCTCCCAAATTCTCTGATAACCCCACTGGTTTGCCAGACTTTCCCCTCCTCCAATCCAGTCTATGGTGAGACTGCTTTTTCTGAAATACCACCTCAAATGGTTACATCCCAGATCTGAAGGTCTCCCATGCCACCTTCTGCTTAGATAGAATAAAGGTGGATCTTTTTGGCTGGCTGGTCAAGACTGTCCCCAGCTGTAACCAGCATTGCTAATTGCTTTCTCCACACTTGTGACATCCAAGGTCTTTCCATCAGGTCTCCCAGACGTGTGCCTCGGTATGATTTCACCTACCCTAGCCTCAAGAGTGGGGCTCAAATGGCATAAGCCCACCAGGGTTGTCCCATCACCTGTGAGTGAGGGGGTAGCTTTCAGAGAAGGGTAGCTTTCAGCTTCAGGAAAAGCTGCTGAGCAGGGTCCACACAAGCCAGCACACTCTCCAGGCCAGTGTCATTGGCTCAGGGGATGACATGTGAGCCCAGGTGACCCACTAGAGTGAACCGCAGGACTTCTGCTGGCCAGGCTGGGGCACAGAGGCTCCTTTTCCTGATGGACCTGAATAGAGAAGCTAATAGCCCAGGGGCTGCGGCAGCCATCTTCATTTCCAAGAATAATAGCTGAAAGCAGGGCAATTTGGCTAAAAACAATTTTCTCAAATCCAATTAGCTGAAAACCACTTTCTGAATCAAATTAAAAGTATACACATTTTCACCAACTGTTTTAAAAAAAGAGTATTTCTTAAGTTATGTTTTTGGCAAATTGGTCATTTGGCTGATTGACTTAAAAGCCAGCCCAGTGGGTTTAGGATGATGCCTCCTTCAGAAGAGTGGAAAAGGCATCAATGCGAGGTCCTTTCAGTAGGGTTTGAACTCCAGACTATGCCTCCACAGATGCCTGCTGCACCTGCTGACTCTTCCCAAACTGGAGCCAGTCTGTTCCCGTTAGAGTTTAAGCCAGGTTTGGTCAGGTTTCCTTGTTTTCTTCCTTCCATCCATCCTTCCTTCCTTTCTCTTTCTTCTTTAAAAGATTTTATTTATATGTGTATGTGTGTGTGTGTGTGAGAGATAGAGAGAGAGAGAGAGAAATAGCGCGCGTGTGCACACAAGCAGGGGGAGCAGCAGACAGAGGAAGAGGCAGGCTCCCTTCTGAGCAAGGAGCCGGATGCGGGACTCGATCCCAGGGCCCCAGGATCATGACCTGAACCAAAGGCAGATACTTAACCCAATGGAGGCATCCAATGGTCAGGTTTTCTAAGGGCAATTAAATATTTCCAAATTCCGATCTTCTAATTGTTGGCTCCAACCAACAAGCCTACTCACGTTTCCTCAGATAGCCTTCATGTCTTTCCAGTGCCATGACTGTCCTCTGAGTGCTCCTTCCTCCAGCCCCTCTGTCCTTTCGATGTCCTCTTGGCTTTCCAGACAGGAACCTCTGTCTTCTCCTCAGGCTGATACAGCCCCCGTGGTCCCTTCCTTCTCTGAATTATAATCCTACTTTCTCAGTCCCAAGAGTCAGACTGACTTAAATTCCTTCAGAAGGTCGTTAGGGACTGAAGCAGCTCGCAGGGTTGCTCCTTCTCATTTCTCCTCAGGAGCTTCCCGGTTGCCTGTGCATGCTGTTTTCTGCTCTGTGTCTGCTCTGGTCCCATCTCTGTGAACGGGCAGCCTCTTAGTCACCACTAGCCCTTGTAATGTCAGGGTGTGTGCCCTGCCATGTCCTCGCTTCTACCTCAGCGTGTCTTTTTCAGCTTCTGTTCCCTCAGCTTGTGTCTCATGTTCTCCATGGGCCCAATCTGGGTTAGAATAACTAGGCTTGGGGCACCTGGGTGGCTCAGTGGGTTAAGCCTCTGCCTTCGGCTCAGGTCAAGCTCTCAGGGTCCTGGAATCGAGCCCCGCATTGGGCTCTCTGCTCAGCGGGGAGCCTGCTTCTACCTCTCTCTCTGCCTGCCTCTCTGCCTACTTATGATCTCTCTCTCAGTGTCAAATAAATAAATAAAATCTTTAAAAAAAATAGAATAACTAGGCTTTATACACCAAGTCATGCCAGGTCTGTGGCTGGCCTGCAGTTATTGGGCCAAGTCTTGGGCCTAGGTCCAAACACCTGTGGACAGGTGGCAGGTTGTGTAGTCCACTGGGCTGCTCCTTCCATAGGGTTGAGGGAGAGAAGACCTGGCCACCTAGAAATGGACTGTGGGCCCAGCAGAACCAGTCTGGCCTTTCAGGAAGCTGTACCATCATTTGGCAATCAATCCTATTCCCCATTTGTGTTCTAGTGTCTTATTAAATTATTATTTATTGGAGTGCCTGGGTGACTCAGTTGTGTCTGTCTTTGGCTCAGGTCATGATCTCAGGGTCCTGGCTCCAAGTTCCATGTCAGGCTCTCTGCTCAGCAGGAAGTCTGCTTCTCCCTCTCACTCTCCTGTGTTCTCTCTCTCTCTCTCAAATAAAGAAATAAAATCTTAAAAAAAAATAAAGTATTATGTATTATCTAAAAGTGCATGTGCTTGTTTCTTACCCATTTAACTAGATTGTAAATGTCCTTAACAGTAGGAATGAGGGTCCTAAATGTCCATAATAAATTGATGACAATGGTTGTCGTTGTCAGTAGTTATCAATACCCCGGTTCTGTCTAGTAACTGCTGATATGAAGTCATCAATAGTAGGGGTATCAATAGTTAGAGTAATGGTTCCTGAGTGCTCACTATGTACCAGGGTACAGTTCTAACCACTTTATTGGGGGGGGGGCCCTCCAGTCTACACCTCACCTCTTACCCCACCTATAGATGAGGAAGTTGAGGCCACGTCACACAGCCAGTTAAAGGGTCTGACTGGACCCAAACTGTCTCATTCCAGAATCTGTCGCCTTAGCACATGGCTCCCCTTCGAGTGGTGCTTGTTATGTGGTTATTGTAATTGTGGATACTCTGCCGAGAAGGAAAAATTCCCTCTTTGTGCCGGGTTAGTTCTCACTGGTCTATTTGTTCCAGAAAGACTTACTTTTTGGCCTAAAGCCTCTTTCACAGTCAGCAAACGCATGCCAGAGAAATATTCACGGAGCAAAAGACAATCCATTTTCAAACCAAAAACTCCATCTTGGCTGCAAGCAAGTTCATTAGCCAGACGCCCCTCCCTTCCCCCATGGCTCCTTGGCACGGCTCTGCAGAAATCCGGATCCAGGGGCCGTGTGCAAGGTGGCTTCTGCGGGCACGAGCATTGCTAGCCTGACATGCAGGAGGAAGGGCCGGTCGGGAGATCGTGTCAGCTGTTTCCATCTTCCCTTCGCCCCAAGTTCAGGAGGCAGAGGAGGGAGTGTCCCAGCCTGGATTTGCCTTGAATGATGTTGAAGTATCCTGGAGCTGGGGCCGGGGGCCCTTCCCAGCCCGGCAGTTCATCTGCTGACTCCTAGCACCCGCAGGTCCCCAGTGACACTCCCCTGACTGAGGTGACTGTGCCCATCTGTCCTCTTTGCCAGCTAGTGGAGCAACAGGCTATCTAAAGGCTGTGTGAACGTCCCCACCCGCTCCCGAGCAGAAAGGGCATGTTTGCCCACTTTAAAGATGGAGAAGAGGTGGGGCGCCTGGGTGGCTCAGTGGATTAAGCCGCTGCCTTCGGCTCAGGCCATGATCTCAGTGTCCTGGGATCGAGCCCCGCATCGGGCTCTTTGCTCAGCGGGAGCCTGCTTCTCTCTCTCTCTCTCTGCCTGACTCTCCGCCTACTTGTGATTTCTCTCTCTCTGTCAAATAAATAAATAAAATCTTAAAAAAAAAAAAAAAAGATGGAGAAGAGGAGGCAGAAGACATTTGGGACCACGCAGGTCTTGCTGGTTGTCGGAGGTCAGGTGGAGGAGGGGGGACCCACTTTCTCTGCAAACTCTCTCCCTCTCTCTGCTTCTCTCCCCACCACCCCCACCCCAACAGGCCACGCTTCCTGTTCACTACCCACAGCCCCTTTGCATCACCGTCTTTCCTTGAGCCCTCAGAGCCCCAGGAGCCTCCTGATTCCTGGCTGGAACGTAGAGGCACTAGAGGAAAAGGGAAGCACAGGCGGCCAGAGTGGGGATGGAGGAGGAAGCAGATTCAGCTGACAGGGGCTGATGGTGGAGGCATGTCTCAGGCCCAGAAAAAGCTGTACCCTAGACTCTGCTTTCCCCGGTAGCCGGGAACCTGCCAGCAATGTGGGGTGGGAGGGGGTGTGCAGAAGCCTTTCTTTCTTTTTTCTTTTTCAAATATTTTATTTATTTATTTGAGAGAGCAAAAGAGAGTACAAGCAGGGGAAGCAGCAGGCAGAGGGAGAAGCAGGCTCCCCCCGTGAGCAAGGAGCCCAACATGGGACTTGATCCCAAGACCCTAGGATCACAACCTGAGCCAAAGACAGACGCTTAACCCGCTGAGCCCCCCAGGCACCCCAGGACATGGGAAATCTTTTCTAATGAAAGGGATAGGAGAGGGAAAGAGCAAAAAGAACCCCCAATGCTGCCCTCTTGGTCCCTGTTACCCCCACCAGTCTGCCCGCTGACTCTTAGCTGTTCATCTCTTTTGTCCTGCACACAGCCACATGTTCTGAAGAGGCCCATAGTATTGGCTAGGAAGGTCAGGGCAGGAGGAGACCTTTGATCTCATCTTGTCTAACACTATCTTTTTGTAACTGAGGAACCTGAGGCCCAGATAGGGGTCATGTCTTGACCAAGAAGATCATGTAGCTAATAAGCAGTAAAACTGAGATAAAAACCACCACTGCTCTGTGCTCCGTAAGGCTGCCTCAATCATCCCTATGCCTCCACCCCACGCCTTGCTCTCTTAAAACGAACAGGCCTCCATTTTGAAATCCTAACAAATCTAGAAGGGACAGAATGGAAGCTCTAGGGCCTTCTGGGCAGGAGTCGGGGCCCAGAGCTGTTCCTTCTTAGTCTCTATGAGGGGACTGGCGGCAGGGTGGGGAGGAGCAGGAGGGGTAGGGATCCGTGTTTGCATTCAAACTGTCTTAGGAAAAGTCAGGATGAGTGTCCCAGGAAAAGGCTATTAATAGGCCTCCTTCCACATGCTCAGCTTTCCGGGGCTGGAGCTGTGTGAGAATGAGTCAGCAGACGGAAAGGCTAATGGTGAACCTGGAGAAGCAGAACTATCTCTCCAGCAAGGCAAGTAGACGCCATGAGACTGCACTTTCGCGAACCTCTGGCCTCGCACCACGTGGCCCCGCCTTGGGGATGAGATCTGTTCAGCGGGTGCGTTCCTGAAGTTGGTTCTGATCCTGAAACCAAAACTGAAATCGGCAGAAACATCCAGAAAGTCCTTCCCCTCACTTTCTCTCCCTCACTTTCTCTTCCCTGACACAGCAGGTCGCCAGGGAGCAGGGCTTTGGGGGCCCAGGTCACGCCTCTCCACGCACCGGTCTACTGGGCTCCCCGTGTCCATTAGACACACACTGCAGAACCCCTGTCCCCTGGCGGGTGACTTTGCACGTGTCACTTCACCTTCCTGTTCCCCCGGGAGGACAGTGTATTGATATCTCGCTTTCACAGATAAAGAATCAAAGCTGAGTGACATTAAGACTTTGCCAGGGGCGGGGGGGGGGGGGGGCGGCCCAGGCCATTTACCAGCTGTCTAGCACATGCCGGGGGCTCAGGCACGGGCTGTTCAAGCTGGCTGAAGATCCTCCTTTCACAGATGGAGAAACTGAGGCTTAGGGGATGCAGGCGACCCAGGAAGTAGCAAGGCCTGGACTTGGTTCTGGGTCTGCCTGACTCCCACACCAGGTCCCTCCAGGCCTCGAGGCGGCAGGGACCCCCGCTGTATCTCTGCCATTAAATCTACCACACCTGCCGCCTGTCCAGGGAGGGACTGGCCTTGCGTGCCCTGCCTGAGCACCTGTCAGTGTGGGGGAGCCCGTATCAGTCGTGGCAGACGGGCCTCCAGGCAGGCCTTTCCTGATCGCAAATGATACCTTTGCACCCCCATCCTCCTTAAAGGGGGGCACCGAGCAGGGCGGATCCAAGGTGTCGGTTCAGGAAAGTGAAAGCCGGGAGAGTGGCCTAAAGGGGACACTTTCTTGAGACCGAGGCCTTGGTGACGTAAGCAGAACCTTCTGTCAGCCGCAGGTCTGAGCGCAGCCGCCATAAAGGGAACAGATGTAACATCGGCCTGCCCCGTTTCCATCACATCACCAAAGGTCTGTGGTTTGTGGCTGATTCATTTAGATGCAGGAATATTCGACTCTCGTGGAGCTTGTCTACAGCGTGGGGACAAACCCAGGGTCTCGAGAGGTAGTTTAACCTCTGATTTCTAAGAGCAGCGATGGCGTCCAGGAGGTTTTGAAAACCAGCCTGAACGTAGAGTAAGTCCAGGCTTCCTGACAGGTTTCCCTGGCCGCCCGGTCCCAAACTGCTCCCCCCACACCCGTCTTCTCTCTGCTTTCGCTTTTTTCATAGCCCCTTTCTTAATTTTGTATTAGTGTATTTTCTGTCTCAGCCACCCCCGTAAGAACAGAAGCTCCCCAGAACAAGGACTCCGCCTTTCCCGGAGCCTAGAGCACGTAAGAAGCCCTCAGGGAAGGTGTGTTGAGTGGATACATGAGTAGGGAGTGAGTGAGAGGCCACAGCTCGAGTGGTCATTTCACCACAAACACATCCTCCCCGTCAGCTTGCTTGGGGGGTGGGTGTCCGAGTCCTGCCAACCTGGCCTCCCCCCTCCTCAGCTTCAGCCAGGTGGAGAGTCTCCCTGGGCTCTACACTGGGGGGGAAGGGACAGGGGGGCTGAGGTTTGCAAAGAGCCCCTCTTGAGACCTAGTAAGCTCTGAACAGAGGAAGAAGGAGTTCCAAGGGGACTCCCTTTCTTGGGAAGATTCCCCACTGGAAAGTGGCGTGTCTGAGGCTAGTTGTGCCGAGCAGGGAGACTTTCTAGAAAGTGCCCACTCCAGATGATGGTGGGCCGTCCAGCTGCACGCCCCCAGCCTAAGCACCCCTCCCCCGCCCAGATCCTGTTTTGTTCATCAATTCCCAGAGCCACAGCTAAATTGCACGTACACAGGGGACAGATGCCGACAAGTGTTCTCTCTGTTCCCAGGCCACATGGATAACAAGACACTTGGTGTGCTCAGATGAAAAGGGGTTCCCCTTGCAAAGGGCGTGTTGCACAATCCCACTGAGCTCCCTGGAGTGGGAAGCTGGTCCCTCTCAACTCCTGATTACCGCTGTGGAGATTAAAGGCTTCCTGTCAGAGAGAGCGGTCCCCCTGAGCCAAACAACACTGACGGCTGGCCAGCAGCCATCTTGTTAGGGCTGCTCTGGGCAGCCAGGCCTGGAGTGACTGCCTCCTTCGTGGGCCAAATTGCCTGAGGCAAATTCAAGGTGCCCAGGCCAAAAACAGTCCCTCAGTGAGCACCGTGCCATGGCCTGAGCACTTTCTAGGCCTCCTCAAGCTGCAGTGTGGGCCACCTTGGCCAGAGCAGCTGCGCAGGTATGTCCAATAGAAGCCGCTGGAAGGTCTTCACTTGGTCACCCTTCCCAAGGCACCCTGAGAATTTCCGATGTGTGTCAGAGGGGAAAGAAGGGCTCCGCTGGGGAAACCGACTCAAGAGGGTGTGAGGGGTGAAGGAGGTCATTGCTCCCCGAGCCTGCCATGCTTACCGCACCAGGGGCCTGAGCCAGTCAGAGCCTGATGAGCTGGCCTCGTGTCCCCAGGCTGGCTAGGGATCCAAAGCGCCTGGAGCTCCTGGTAAGAAAGCAGACCTCGCGGTGGGGCCTGCAAATCTGAGCTTTCACGAAGCCGCCAGACAACCTTGATGCCACTGGCTCTGAGCGCCCTTACAGGAGGGCAGGTGGCAAGGATCACCGGGTGAGGGGTCAGGAAAGAGTTCTCCGGTCTCTGCTCTGTCGGGTGACTTTGGGGAAGTCCTGTCACCTCTCAGCACCTCAGTTTCCTTGTCAGTGAAGTACAGAGCTTGAACAATCTGTTCCCACCCTCAGAGTGGCTCGAGGAGACGCGTAGACCGTTACTGCTCTATCCACACATTCTGCGGTGCAGTCACGGTGCCAAGGAGCGTCCTAACCGATAGGCCACCCTTGCTGAGAGCAAGACCACTCCAGAGGCTCCAGTAATAGCAGCCACAGCTGGGGGCACCTGGGTGGCTCAGTTGGTGTGTGACTGTTGGTTTCAGCGAGGGGTGTGAGGGGTGCGATCGCCGGGTGGTGGGATCGAGCCCCATGCCGGGCTCCATGCTCACGTGCAGTGACCACACCGTGTGCTCACATGGAGTCTGCTTGAGTTTCTCTCTCTGTCCCTCCCCCCATTCTCTCCCTCTCAAATAAATAAATGGATCTTTGGGCACCTGGGTGGCTCAGTGGGTTAAGCCTCTGCCTTCGGCTCAGGTCATGATCTCAGGGTCCTGGGATCGAGTCCCGCATCGGGCTCTCTGCTCATCGGAGAGCCTGCTTCCCCCTCTCTCTCTGCCTCTCGGACTACTTGTGATTTCTCTCTCTGTGTGTCAAATAAATAAATAAAATCTTTAAAAAAAAAAAAAGCCTCTTTCTTAAAAAAAATAAATAAATGGATCTTTAAAATTAAAAAAAAAATGGAACAGTGACAGCTGGAGGTATGCACTTCATCTGCATCGTGTCATTTAGACTTTATGACAAGCCACTTACTGTAGCCCGTGTCTTCACCGTCCGGTACAGTGCGCACTAGCCGCATGTGGCTGCTGAGCATTTGAAGTGTGGCTAGCACAACAGAGAACGTAGATTTTCTTCATTTCCATTTTAACTGAATTGTAGTAGTGACTTCAGGCAGCTGCTGTGTTGGCCAGCACAACTCTGAGTGGCAGATTGGTGTTAATCTCATTTTAGGGATAAAAGGACAGGATTGGAGAGGGAAGGTGACTGTGTGGCAGAGCTAGGATTTGAAGCCAGACTCGATGGACTCCAGATCTGTTGGTCATGCTTGAATCCCTGTCACGTTCTCTGGAATGAGTCCCATCAAGTCAGGAGGGCTGGACTCCAGTCCCAGCCCAGCCTCTGAGAAGCTGACCACCTTGAATGGTCTCCAGGATTCTCCTGGCTGGGACATCTCAGGCCCGTGTGTTTGCGGTAGGGCCCTGGAGAGAACATGGGGAGTGTTCTGTTTCCTAGAGCCTTCCAGAGGCCTCTGTTCTCACTAGTCTCCCCATATCACCAGTCTTCTCCATCACCCAACTGAGCCGTCTGAAGAGGGACTACTCCTTACGACACTTCCACGCTGAAAAAAGTATTATACCCATTTTATAGTTGAAAAAACTGAGGTTCAGAGAAATGAAGTAACTTAAGGTCTCACAACATGGTGAGTGGTAGAGAGAGGACTGAACTCAAATCTGACTCCAGAGGCGGAGCTCTTAATTTCTGCCACATGTGGTCACTGGGGTTGAGCTGAGTTTCCAAGGACTCACAAGTTTATTTTGGGACCAAGGCATACCCACTCCCCGTGCGGTCCTTCCACTTTGCCTGAATCCAGCCGGGATTCATTCTCCTGCCACAAGCCCACCCCGTGGGTCCACTGAGGCTCCAGACCTTCCTGGATCATGCGGGCACATTATGATGTGGCCTGGGGGAGACTCCGGCTGGACATAAAGCAAAGGAAGAACAGCTGGTCAGGGGCTCTGTTGGCCATCTTCATCCCCAGAGCCCAAACCTACCCCACATGGAGCTAAGAGAAGCAGAGGCCTCAGTGATCAGGGCAGTAGGCTCAATTCTTAAGGGGGGAGCCACTCAGCGCCCTCTGACTTAAGGCAACTTCCTACCCACCTGCCTGTGAGCTGGTTGGCTCCAAGCCCCTGACAGAGGCTCCAAAGCCATGTCCAGTATCCTCACGGTGGATAAGAACATCTTCGTCCACAGGGACAGAAATCACCCACACCCACAGTGAGATGTACGTACCTCGGGTCAGCTCTGTGGAGTCCCTAAGAGGCCCACGTGCCATGACCACGCCGTGTGCTCATGTACACTTTCAGGCACACACACAGTCATGGGGTGGAGTCAAGGGAGGAAGGCAAAGTCTGCCAGCTGTTGGTCTGGTTAACCGGATTCTTTCTCTAGGGAATTGGGGAAAATATCCCCAGAAGCCCAGTTCTAGACCTGGAAACCTGATCTCTCCATCCCACCAACCCCTGCCCCAAGAACGCATCATGATCAGCTCCAAAGGATCCTTTGGAGAGTGCAGGTCCCAGCAGGCTGGGGAGCCCCCTACATGCTCATACCCGCCACATACACACCCCATTCACCCACACCACACACGCACAGTACACACTCACACCCACACAGGCTCATAGCCTCCCATCCTCGTTCACTTGCCGTCGTGCACACACCTCACATATGCAGACACACGTGTTCATGTTCACACACACTTCCTTCTCACACACACCACACACTTACACGTCCATGTTCGCTCAGCCCGAGCACAGGGCAGGTGTCTAGACCCTCAGCAGCACCTCATCCCTGGCTCTTTCCAAGAGTGTGGGGGCATGTGGGGCTCTCCCCCTCCTGCCCCTGAGGCTCAGATCGTGCTGGACCTCACTGCAGTCCCCAGTGTTGTCAAGGCTCCGTGGGCTGGCTGGGCAGGGGGCTGGGGGGAGGAGACAGTTGCAGAAAGGGAAAAGCCGACCTCTTAGGGGGGTGTGAAAGACGCAAATGGAAAGAAATTCCCGCTTCACTCCTCTTTTCTTGAAGACAGTTCTCTTTCTCTTTCCATCACAAGGACGGAGGGTCTGGGTCTTTGGGGCACAACCTCCTCATCTCCTCTGTGGTCCTGTCTGCCCGTGTACCCAGCAGTGTGCCTACTGCCTGGTGGAATGCTTTCCAGCCTGATGAGCCGGAGACCTAGATTCTCCAGATGTTTTGCAAACAGACCCCACTAAACTTTTCAACAAGCCCCAGGAAACCTACCTACCTGCCCATCTGGGGCTTCCCAAGAGCCTCCCATAAAGAGCTTTGTAACCTTTGCTCCAGCCAGGCCTCCGGGTCCCAACGGCTACCGTGGGCCACTCACCCACCCCAGCACCCCATCTCCTTCCTGGCATGCCCCCCCCCCGGGGCCCAGGCCACACTGTCCAGGCCCAGTGACCTTGGTCCTCCAAATGGGACCCCTAGGTCTTAACCTGCCCCCGGATGCTCACAGGGCTGGAGTCCCAGCCTTGAATGCCCCCGCATCTGGGCCTGCACCCTCTCCTGTCCTCCCATTGTTCTGCCCGCCTGTGCACTTGCCAGGAGCTGCCCTGGGACCTGGGGAGGGGAGGCTTCTGCTCAGCGGGCTCACTTGGCCCTCAGATTCCTCGCAGCGGTTGGTGGTTTCCTGCAGCCCTTTTGTATATCCTGGAGGAAGAAGGCCCCTCTTGTGGATTCCTGGCCGGGGCTCCCAGGCTCCATTGCTCCAGCCTAGCCCCGGTGGCCCACGAGCAGAGAGAGAAGACTGATGGCATCTCAGAGAAGAGCCATCCCTACTACCTGGGGAGCAAAGGGCAGAACCTGTGCTCTGACAGGGGAGGGCAGAAAAATGGGGAATTCCAGTGGGGCTTGTCATTGGCCGCTGACTTCGCAGCTGAGTCTGGCTCTGTGACTGCCCCTGGCCGGATGCCCCAGGAAGCCTGGGCCGCCTTCGCTGGGCTGACCACAGCCCCAGCTCAGAACAGGCATGGCGGGGTCCAGGCCCTGGGCCTCACGTTAACCCGTGTTTTCCTCTCTCTAACCCGGAAGCTCATCAGAAGCCTCCCTTTACCCGCCCCCCTCTTCCCTCCTCACTCTCCAGCCCTGGCCGTCTTGGCTCTTTGTTAATGAGACTCCGCAGTGTTTCTGGGCTCTCTTTGATCCCGGTTTTAACGAGCACAGCCCTCCCCGCTGGCGCCTGGGCCAGCAGAGTCCGCTCCACCCCCAGGGCGGGTGCTGGAGGAAAGAGGCCAAAGGCAGTTTTGTGTCTTCTTGTGGGGGGGGGGGGTGTCTCAGACTCTCCCTGGGACTCCACGACACTTCGACACTTCAGGAGTGGGCAGTGCGTCCCCTCGGGGTGCGGAAGCTGGGCCTGTGCCCACCATGTGAGGCCACGCTACTACTCATTCGTTCCTTCCACCAACACCTGCCTACTGAGCACCTGCTTAAGGGGGGAGAAGCCGAGTGTGGAGGCAGGCCTGGGAGCAGAGGGTCAAGTCAATGAAAACCCAGAGCGGGCCCAGGCAAGGCAGGCAGAGTCACGCTGCTCACGCCTGGAGGAACGAGCTCCTGGAACTGGTAAGGGGGGGGGGGCACCAGATTTTTTTTTGTTTTTTACATTTCTGGAGCCCAGCGCTAAGTCTAATATAGAAGGTTTCCTGAAGAAAGGATTAAGTGCTAAATGAATGCATGCATGCCTGAACGGAAGACCTGAGATCCTGGGCACTGACCCACCGTCCTTGGCCAGGAGGGCTCCACCTCTCCAGGAGAGAGGGGAGAGGCAGGGAGGCAGCCGGGAGCCCCGGCCACGGCCTCTCTGCCATGCCTGTAAGGAAGAGGCTTAGAAAGCTGCAAGTTTCCAGGCGTCAGGAGGCAGAAGTTTGGATGCTCAGAAACGTCAGGTAAAAGTGACAGTTTGTAGCCGCTGGGGAGAGGAAAGGCGGTGGTGGGTCTGGGCTTTATTCAGAAAGTGAGTGGATGGTTTATTCAGAAGGGGAGGTGGCAGTGGCCTTGGAGTTGCTCTGATTTTCGTGCCTCTGCAAAAGCTTCCTGAGGAGTAGCATTTGGTTCTGGTTTCCCCCATCCTTCCAGAGGTCCCACGGCAGTGTGTGTGTGTGTGTGTGTGTGTGAATAATCAACAATAACAGGGGCGCCTGGGTGGTTCAGTTAGGGGCTCAGTCTGCCTTTGGCTCAGGTCGTGATCCCAGGGTCCTGGGATCGAGTCCTGCGTCATGGGGCCCCTTGCTCAGTGGGGAGCCTGCTTCTCCCTCTGCCTGGCGCTCCCCCTGCTTGCGCTGTTTCTGACAAATAAATAAAGAAAATCTCTTTTACAAAAAAAAATTTAGTTTCATTCAACCAAGATGTATCAAACTTTTACCAAGGACCTTCTTGGGATAAATACAGGATGACAGCCCCTGATCACCGTCCGGTGGGGCTGGCAGACAAGAGACTGGACGTTAAGCCCGGTGTGGAAGGTGTGAACACAGGGTGGTCCCGTGCCTAGGGACTCGCTCCAGGCCGACTCTGTCGCTGTCTGCCATCTGTTGGGAAATGGTGAGCTCCCTGAGGACAGGAGCTTATCCTCATAGGCCCACCCCCAGGCCTCACAGCGAGACCCAGACCCGGAGCACAGAAAAGCCAGGAAGTCAAAAAATCTAGATTAGAAACCAGAACAACTGGGCTCAAAGGAAATAGAGCGAATTCAGGGCACTCTAAGATAATTCTAATTTGTAACTTCCGGAGTGATCTGAGAAGAGACAGATGGCGTCTATAAACCAGAAATAGGTCGATGTGGAAAAGGGACCATTAAAGAGGAAGAAAGGTTCCTGGAAATTAAAACTGTGATTGCTAAAATAAAATATTGACTGTAAGGGCTGGAAGAAAAAGAGGAACCCATCTTCCCGAATATAAGCCAAAAAGAAATAGAGACAGAGAATCAGTCTAAGAGTCCAGAGAGCCAAGAGAGATAATAAAGAGGAAGAAATTATCAAAGAACTAAGAGAAGAAAGTCTCCCCAAACTGGAAAAAGATACAAACCTCCCAGCTTGGAAAGGCGCGGTTTGGTGGGGAAAACAACCCACGTTCACAGACACAGCTTTATGAAATCCCTGGGGACCTCATATGCAAATGTAAACGATATTTTGACCACAGGCCTTCAGTAACTCCCACCCGCCCTATTTCTAATGGTGGGCAGGGCCCTGCGCCATTCCAGCCTAGTCTACCTGAGGGCAGGAGCACTCTTGTGTAGACAGTATCCCTCCCCAGATGTGTTTTTTTCTAAGGGCACTAAATCGAATAGTCTAGAGCTTGCGGATATATTTATATTTCTGGGGTTGTTCGCCTGCAGCTGCCCCCCCAACACTGAGTCATTTTATATGACCTTTCTCTGAGCAGTTTCAAAACATGGACTCTGGAGACACCCTGTCTGGGTTTGAATCCCATCTCCGCCTTTTACGAGCTTGGGCGAGTTACTTAACCTCTCTGTGCCTCTTTTCTCATCTATAAAATGGGAATGAAAACAGCCCCCGCAGAGGGCTGCTGTGAAGATTCAATCACAAATATGTCTGAAATGGCTCTAATAGCACCTGTTCTAAGAACAAATACTAAACAAGGGCCTGCTACCTTTAGGTAAAGACGTAAAGGTAACCAATGGAAGAATTGCAAAATCTCAGCAAAACAATCAAGTGGCGGAGGGGGTGGCAGGGAATGGAAGGTGCTAGAGACGAGCTAGATTCCTAGCCCTTCCGGCCAGGGCATCCGTGGACGCTGGGCATGATAAGTGGAGCATGCTGGTTTAAGGCCCCCCTTTGGGGCTGTGGGGCTAAAACCAGAATTATTGCAGCTGGTTCTCTGGGGGTAAGACCAAAGGTGACAGGTAGTGTCTCCTTCTAGGCCCTCTGTGCTGTTTGATTTTCCTATACTATATATTACCTTCCTACGTTTAAAACAAGTAGTCTTATGGTTTTAAACGAATATGGTTTTAAACTAGCTAGGGCTGGATGGGACCCCGAGAGCCAGCCGTGTGTCCCTGGGCTGCGGGGGAGGTAGTCACATCCTAGCAATCACCAAATACGCAAGCCAGAGCTTTTTGCTCAGAGAGTTAGTCTATTAGCACAAACCAGATAAGCCAGTTATCCCTGTGCCAACTTTTAACTCTTTTGATACCTCCTGCTCAGAAAACTCAAGGTTGGAAGCAGGGGAAGTCCCTCTCACAGTCTCTGTTCATCCCGAGAAATAGGTGAAGTGAAATTTTACCTTTCTGCTCTCTTCAGGGTGCCTCTGGTCAGCCCAATATTGTAGCCCAGGCAAGGGGTTATCCAAGTGACAGTGTCCTCCTGACATGGTGACAGAGTCGTGAACCCTGGGGGCTGGTAATGCATTTACCCACGTGCATTTGCTGGGTATCTATCCTGCGCCAGACACCAGGCCCAGGGAACCCTAATCCCAGCTACAAGCCCCTTAGGGCTGCCTCTTCCTTCATCAATAGAGCAAAGGCTCTAGAAACTTGGCAGTGGCTGGAAAGTCCTTCTAGAATAGCGGCTTTCAGACCTAAAGGGACATCAGAGCTGCCTGGAAGACTTATCAAACACAGATGTCGGGCCCCACTCTTGGAGTTTCTGATTCAGTGGAAGTTGTTGATGGGTCGGAAAATTTGCATTTCTAACAAGTTCTCAGGTTTCAACCAGTGATTCTCCAGGGGGAGGAATAAACAATGAGAGAAGGTTTACATTTCCAACCTTGAGATAATTTACCTAATTAACGTCTTCTGGCTCAATTACCATCCTTAGCCTGTGAAAGGGTTGGCTAAGACCAGTTCCTTGGTGTAGAAGCAAACATACTTGTGCAAATGCACACACATTTGCATTTACTCATGGGCAACTTCAGATTGCAGTGGCACAGACCCTCCCTCCAGGTCTTTAACACTGTGGTTAAGTTTATGAAGTCTGCGGTTTTGAAGACCCAACTTCAAACCTGGCTCTGCTACTTGCCAGTTGGACCTCGGGCAAATTACCCACTCACCCAGGGCTGTCATTTCTTCACCTGTCTTTCGGGGCTAATAATATTATGGAGTCTACAGCACTCTTCTGAGGGCACAGGCGAAATGGAACAAGGCATGAGAAGTGTTCAGGACACAGTACTTGCCTAACCCTTGAAGGCCATTATCAACCTTGATGGAGATAGCGTTACAGTTGTTACTGATTTGTGTTTCTAATTAAATACTTGTCTTAGAAGTGGTTTTGCGTTGGGGGTGTATGGTGTTTGTTTTTAGTGGACACTCTGTGTCCCTCATCAGATTAGCATTTGGGGGGCTGGGACAGTCACCCTTCTTCTTCTGTATCTTTTAACAGGGGTTTCTCAAATCAGCCCAGGAGAGGGAACAGCAAGGAACAGAGGACTCAGCTCTTCTGCTCCATGCTGGAAATGCAGAAAGAATCAAGAATTCCAGGGGAGATCTCTGGCTCAGAAATTTCTTTTCTCTGAGATAGGTATTTAAAAAAAAAAAAAAAAAAGAGGATAAGAGAAATTTAGTTCGTATGTGCTTATGTGTGCATTTTTTATTCTCTACGCCCACTCATTGCATATACACCAGAAAATGTTTTAAAAGGTACGTGTTGTAAATTCCATGTCTGTTCCACATGCCACGTCTCTCCAGTGCCAAGCACTGTACTGGCACCTTGTATTTGCTGAATGGTGTGAATGGATATTGATCCAAGAGAGGATGCTGGATACAGAAGCCTGGGAAAGAAAAACAAGAACAAAACTGTGACTACTTGAACCTGGATTTCTCTAGCTGGCGATGAGGTGGTCCTGGGAAGAAGGGATAAGCGGCAACCCAGGGTGACGGCCTCGGGGTTCCATTTGCCCCCAGGTGGTCTAATACCAAGCTAAGTTGGGACCTGCCCGAGGAGACCATCGAGGCTGCCCAGGGCCCAAAGCTCTGTGACTCTTAAACAGCCTAATCCCTCCACCTTCCCTCAAATGCTGCTTCTGTCTTCCCTCCTGCCCCTCTGGACAGACGGTTGCCACATTCAGCAAGTCAAATTCAGGATGTCCAGATAAGTTTAAATTTCAGGTAAATAACAAACAACTTTTTTGCGTAAGTGTGTCTTGGGTAATATTTGAGATACAAACTGAAAATGTTATTGTTTATCTGAAGTTTTATCTGGAAGGTTTGTATTTTCCCTGGTGGCCCTCCCTGGGCCCAAAGTGCCCTCCTGGGCTTGTCTACTTGGGGAACTTCCTATCCTTGAAGGCCCAGTCCCCATGTCACTTTCTCTGATGCTCAACTCCTCACCGGGCAGAATTCAGTGAGCTGACGCTGTGGGCCATCTCACACCTCACCAGCACAGACAGGTGGGCCGTGTCCCTCCACTGCCCGCCACTGTGTCCCCGGCTCATGGGAGGAAGCCTGTCCTCGAACACTCCCCCACACCTGGGATACCCAGAACAGGACAGGTGTTGAGCGAAGGGACGGGAGGAGGGCCGAACCACAGCCAGAGGATCAAGAGAAGAGAGCTAGTCCCTGGCATTGTACACCTCTGACTGGCGATCACACTAGAATGTTATTTCCTTACCCGATTTTTTGGTTGATTCTTGGAATGGTCAGAAAGAGAAGATGACTTACTGCAAACCAGCAGCCACTGACCTTCCTAGCTAGTCAGGTCATCGTTGAAGAGTCTCCCTATTGGTGTTCTCTACGCTACAGCTGATCTGAATCCCGAGTGACATGTCTAGCAGAAGCACAGCCAACGGGAGCAGCAGGGAGGGCCCAGGCTGTAGCTCTCGGGTGATTTGGTCAAAAGGGAACTGGGGTCCCTAACCCAGCGCTGAAAGGCAAGACAGCAGGCCCCGGGGCTCACGAGGCTTTGTCAGGCTGCAGGGGTTCCTGGGATGTGTCCTACGGAGAGAGGCGGCCACAGGCACCCTCCCTTCCCGACCCCGCCTCTCTCGTGAGTCATCACCTCCAGAAGCAGAACTAGATGACTGATATCGCTGCTGGGGGGCCCGTGGGTGGGGACACTGCCCCCTTATCTCGACAGCCCTTGCTCCACTTACCGCATCCACGACAACTGTGGCAGGAGAAACCAGCTGGTAACCGAGCGACCTTCCTACCCCACTGGACAACTCCTCGAAGGAGCTGCAGCCAGACTTCCCAGTCAGAGGCAGGCCCCAGGGCCCTTTCAGGAACTGCCCAACGACCCTCCTGTTGTCCTCCTCAGCTTCTGGAAGGGCTGAGGAGCCGGAGGGAGTCTGCAGAAGAGGGACCCAGTCAGAGAGCTGACTGCAAGGCCCCCTGCACACCCAGGTCTCTGTCCACCCTCCACCTTGTACAACATCGGCTTTAGTCCGTGGCTGCCCACCCTGGAGGCTGAGAATCCGGAGCAAAGCCCTTCCAGCCCACGGATCTCAGCTCCGGGGTCTCAAACCATAGCAGCTGCTGAGTTTATACCCGGTGGAGGGTGGGGCTAAAAGGGAGGCCTTCCAGAGGCAGCGGGGAGTCAGGAGGGGAACAAAATGATCCCACCGGCCCAGAGCCAGAGAAGTCCCAGGCAGGTCTTTGGGGGCAGGACCTAGCTTGGCTGGGTGGGAGGGAGAGTGAGAGAGGAGGGAGGGAGCAGGGGTGACTGCGTGTGGTGATTACACACCTGACTTCCCCGCAGCACCAAGGATGGGAGGCTGTGGTTTCGGAGCTCCTATCATTATATTTTGAGTGGAAATAATAATAATAATAATAATAATTCCCTTGTGCAAGTTGCCACTAGAACAGGGCTGTTCAAAGGGTGAAAAGAGAGAAAGCAGTGTGCCATCTTCTAGACCAGCTGTCACTCGCAGAGAGTGAAATCACACGCATTTTTTCCTTAGGCTGCCCTCCGTGGGAACACAGAGGATTCTCTGACCTCTGCTGTCAGCAGCAGGACCTGAGTGCTTGCTATCAGGATCCAGGGAAGGGGAGGGATGTGTGAGCCTCGAGCCCTCCATGCCCTCCAGGGCGGGCTCTGACCACAGCTGGCTGGGCTCGCAACCCCTATCTGCAGCTCTGCAAGCCTGGGGGACCCCGGCCTCCCCCCAGGCCCAGTCTTGTGTCCTACCTACCCACCCCCCCCCAGCAGTTTGCAACTGCCGAGAAGAGGAGGCTAAGGAGATGTGGGAGGGAGAGCGGTGGCTCAGACCCTCGGTGATGCCCCGGTGCCTGTCCTTACTCCTGGGCTGGGAGGCGGAGGTGGCTAAGGAACCTGGCTGTCACTGGGGAGGTCAAGCAATTCACAGTTGTAAAATGGAAATTGTTGTCCAATCCTGCACCTTTGATCCATCTCCTGTGGCCAAGGCTCCTTATAACTCAACTGTCCCCGCTGGGGAAGGGACAGGATGGATTGCTAGGTGAGGGGGGGATGCCCGCGCCTCGGGTCTTGGGATGACAGCAATACAAGCTCTGGTGTGGAGAGCACGAAACGTCTGCCTGGCACCAAGCCCACCCCTATGGCATCTCGTGCATCTTCACAACAACCTATAACATATGCACTAATCTTAGACCCACTTTAACAAAGAGGAGAGTGAGGCGTAGGCTGGTAAATAACTTGCCCCAAGTCCCACAGCCAGTAGGAACCCAGAGCTGACTGGCTTTGGGTCTACCCTCTGGGTGTCCATACTGAGTCCCCTCTGGGGACCCTCACCTGAGGGTCTCTGCCGTTCCTGGCCCCTCATGGGAGCAGATTAATTCTCAAAGCACTTGGATGATGGCCCCAAGGGTAGCAGGTGGGGGTGGGGGTGGGGAGCCGCAGTCCAGCGGTGGAATCCATGTTCCCCTTCCATGCTGTGTGACACCAGGGGACTGCCTAAAGCTCCCAGCCCAGGTCTCATCACCTAGCTAACTAACCTGGGGATTTATGTGCATTGGAGGTGCGGGGCGACGAAGGAGCTGGTGTGCCACCCAGCACCAGGCCCGGGCAGGCAGTTTCACTCTTGGGCAGGCTTTCTGTGGCTCAGCCTCAGTTTCCTCATTTGAAAGCGAGAGGAATGATTTCCAACACCCTTCCTCGCCTCTCCCTCTTCAGCCTCATTCCTTCCCTCCACCCTCTCCCCAGGCTGGGGAGACAGGGGAGGGTAGCCACGTGAAGGCCGCTGAGACGGAGATTTCCCAGCTGAGCTCATCAGTGATTTTTGACTTTGGCCTTGAGAGGTGGTGAGCTCTGGGGGGCAGCGGGCCTGTGGCCAGAGGAGGGCAGGACAGTAGTTTTATAGCTTTGTTTTGTGGGAAGAAGCAGCATTGCCCAGTCCCTGGAGAGTGTCCAGTGATCTACTCTCTGGGGAATGGACACTAGAAACATTTTTGGCTTCAGGGAAAAGGCATAATTCGGAGGTTTCTGTGTGGGCCTCCTGAAGAAACAATGGTGCCCAAATGTTTGGCTCTAGGGCCGCACCCTCTCCCAAATTCCACACATTCCCCACCCCCAGCCAGGTCTCGGTGGTAAGGCTGCTGCCAAGCACGTACCTCTGACCCTCACGTGCCTTCGGGGGTGGGGGTGTGGTATGGACATGGGACCACTATTAATGGCAGCCACTGTGATACCCCCCAAGCCAGCCCTGGGCTGCAGAGCCCACAGTGGAGGGCCTCGAAGCCAGGGGAAAAGGAGGCCAGGTTGGGGGTGACCTCAGCAGGCTGGCATAGTGTGGCCCTGGCCAGAACGAGGCTGGAGGGTGCTGACCTTCATCATGGTTCCCTTGGTGTCACTTCCACATGTCGGTATGGGCTCTGGCCTGGCGCCAGCCAGGGAGGAAGATAGCATGTGGCAGGCTTTCTGGATTCCCACCTCAGGGAGTGAGCTCTGTCCTCCTCCTCGTTCCCCAAAGGCCCTGAAGCTGAGGCACCGGGAGGTATGAAGGCAGCAGAGGTCTCAAGGAATGGAACGGGCTGGGAAGGGCCCTGTCCTGGGCCCTTAAAGGCAGCCAAGATAAGCAGAGTTTTCAGAATGCTGTAGTTGCAACACATCTGCAGGACAGTCAGAAAAGACGTGAGGAGAGTTTTGTGCACAGGTTTCTGGTCTCATGTGCCTTCCACAAGCCTGCTCAGGATCAGTCATCCGGATTCAGAAAGCCTCAGATCGTGAGAACCTGCCCACCCCCCTACCTTCCCCCCTGCCACCCCGCTTCAGCCATGATGTGAACTCCAGAGTCCTCTGTGGGAGAATACAAACGTGCTTGGTGTCCAGAGGCCAGAGTTTAAATGAACGACATCATGACTTGCTTGCTGTGTATCCTTGGGAAAGTCACCTAACCGTTCTGGGCCTTCATTCCTCCCCTGTAAAGGGAGAACAGCTACAGCACAGGGTTGTTATAGAAACGAAGTGAAAGAATGTTCTCGAAAGGGTCCGAACATACAGGGAAGCGTGTGTGTTCCCTTCTCCCCCGAGCAGTGCTGATGGTAGACACAGGTGTACAACTTGCCCACGCATGCGTGTCTTTCATTACATTATCGCATAAGCCCCTGGTTGGTTGCCTTGAGACCTACTTGGAGCAACCCCCCGTGCTGCCCAAACCACTCATCCCCCACTCTAACCCTCAGCTGCATCTTGGACTCAGCTTGTCGTCTGGCCTTGTGGAAACCCAAGGAAGACAAAAGCCCCATCCGAGCACTCACCCACCATGACCCCCCCACCAGCCCAGCTGTCAACACTCCCTACCCCTGTAGGGGTGCCATGGAGGGGGCGGGGACTGGAAAGAGAAAGAAGAGCCTTGAATTCTCACCCATACCCTGAGGAAGGTCAAGGGAGTAAGGAGGAGGATGGCAGGTTTGGAAAGAACAGAGAAACCCGCTGACCTCAGAAGAGAGCCCAGGTGGAGGTTTAGGAGACTGTGGATCTGCATGGCCAAGTCCTGGGCCTCAAAATTCGGTCAAAGAACTGGAGCTCCCTTATTATAAGAGAGGGAGGGGTCACTGATGTTGCCGGACAGAGAAATGATAATGTTTGGAACGATAATCCCGATAGCAGCTAATGCGTACTGTATGCTGGGCAGGGTGCCAAGCCCTTTAAGGCATCGTCCCATTTAACCCTCAAAATAATCTTGTGAAGTCGAGATTATCATCTTTATTTTACACAAGAAGAAACATGGACTCAGAGAAGGTAAGAACTTACCCAAAGACACATGGGGAAGAATGGGCGGAGCCAGGATTAGAACCCTGACCATCTATCTCGACAGGCTATGCCCAAGAGCAGGAAGACATCCAGGGTGAACAGGCGAGGGTCCACCCGACACGGGGAAACATAGATCCAACTGTGTGGCTGACTCCAAGGTGTCGAGCACTTAGCTCAGTGCCTGCTGCTTACCTGCAATGGCCTCCCTAAATACTGGCTGAGTGTGTGAATCCAGGATCCAGCGGATTAGCAATGCCCGGCATGGTAGCTGCAGAGAACCAGAAATTAGTTTTCACTGGGGCTCAGGGGACGTCATGAGCCTGATGGAAAACTGGGGGACGTTAATGACGGGAGCAGGCACTTTGGAGAGAGGTCACCCCGGCCGAAGAGGGAGTCTCTGCATCAGCGAGAGTCATGAGGATGGGTAAAATCCTAGGGCACAGGGACAGAAGGGTCTCCGAGCAGGAAAGGACCTTCGAGGCTTGGCCATGCTTAGGTGGATTAGAGCAGAAAGAGAACAAGAGCAGGAGAGGCAGAGAGTGGAGGAGGAGAAAGTGTCCCTGAGTGTCACACTTGAGAACAAAGAAAGGCTTGGGAGCACAAGAGGTCTTCCCAAAGCTCCCGTCTCCTCATTTCCCAGAGATCCCCCCACATCTGAGATGAAGTGTTGGGGCTCCTCGCTAACACGCCGGAGGGCCCCCCCGCCAAGGACAGGGCTCTGGACATTCTCCTCCTTCCTCTCCATCATGACTCCCCCTCTCTGCAGCATCACACTCCTGTCTTAATTTTTTTTTTTTTGGTTTTGGTTTAAACTCTTGATCCCACTTCTCCATCCAGCTGCCACCGTATCTTTCCTCTTTTACAGCAGAACTCCTTCCTAAGGGAAGTGAAAACAAAGGTCTAGATAAGAGATCGTACACAAATGTCCATGGCAGCATCCTTCACCATGGTGGAATTAACCCTAGTGCCCACGGATGAGTGGACGCATAGAATGTGGACTGTTATGCAGCTGTGAAGAGGCAGGAACGAATGCGCCTGTTACATGAATGAACCGTGAAGGCAGGATGCCAAGAGCAAGAAGCCAGACGTAGAAGACGACTACGTATTGTGTTATTCCACTTATATGAAATGTCCAGAGTAGGGGCACCTATAGGGACAGAAAGTAGATCAGCGTTTACGTTATGGAAGAATGGAGTAGGGGTTAAAAGCCAGAGGGTAAGGAGTTATGGGGAGGAAGGTGTTGAAATAGTTTAGATTACGCTGATGGTTGCACAATTTTGTGAGCCTATCAAAAACCACTGATCTGTACCCTTTATTTTTTTTAAGATTTGATTTATTTATTTGACAAAGAGAGAGAAAAAGAAAGCCCAGGCAGGGGGAGTAGGAGAGGTAGCAGGAGAAGCAGACCCTGTGCTGAGCAGAGAGCCCAACATGGGGCTCCATCCCAGGACCCCAGGATCATGACCTGAGCCAAAGGCAGACACTTAACTGACTGAGCCACCCAGGAGCCTGTGAACTGAGCATTTTAAATGGGTAAAATAAAATAAAATAAATAAAATTCTATCTGAGCACAAAAATAAAATGAAATAAAAATAAATAAATGGGTGAATTTTACGCTAGGGAGAAGTATATCGCAATAAAACTGTTAAACTAAAAAAAAAGCTCCTCGCTAGTTGTCTGCACTCACTGTCTCCAGGACTTCTCGCATCCTCTCTTGACGCCAGGCTAGTCAGTCTTTTGCCCACTACTGGCACAAAACCGCTTCTGTGAGACTCACCAGAAACTTCCATGTAACCCAATACAGGGTCACCTCTTCCCCCCACCGTCTTCCTCATCCGTGGTATTTGACATAGTTGTTTCCTCCCTCTTTCCAGAAAGACCTCCCTTTCCTGGCTTCCAGAAAAGCAGGTGTCCTGGCCCCTCCTACCTCAGGGAAGGTCCCTTTTCACTTTCCTTGGCTGGTTCCTCCTCCCCTGCGAGCGTCTGGCTGTTGGGCCCACGCTCACCCCTCAGTGCGATCGATCACACGGTGTCAGAATTTCAGAACACCGGCTCTCCCCTGATGACCTTGGGATCCCCTTGAACTCCACACTGCCTTGACATCTCCAACTGGACATCCGGTGGGCATCTCAAAGCCATGTTCAGGGATGTGGAGACGTCAGAACCCTCATCCCCTCTGGGGGCTGGGGGTAGGGAATGTAAAATGAGGGAGATGCTGTGGAGAACGATGTGGCCGCTCCTCAGGATAGTGTTTCCATCAGATCCAGCAATTCCACTCTTACGCACAACCCAAGAGAAATGAAAAGTGATGCCTACATGAAAACTTGGACATGAAGGGGTTACCAGAATGACAGCATCAAAACTCATGAGTTATTTACTTTTTAAAGTCAATTTGAGGAAAGTCAAGTTCATGCATAAAACAGCACAGCCTTTGTTGCATTCCGATATGCAGAACGAAGCAGGGCTTGTTTCCGTCCTGTGGGCTGGGACTCTGCTCTGCGCCTGGGTTTGTTTTGGGAGGTGAGACCCACTGACAAGAACAACCAAGGACAGGGGGTCTGAGAAAGGACGCCCGGATTCCCTCTCTATCCCGCTTCCCTCTAGAGGTGCCCTGTCTCCCTCGATGGAGCAGAACTTGGCTTTGAGTCTTCTCGAAGATTGTGAGGCCTGAGGGAGGAGGTAGGCTGCTTCCATCAGATCGGGAGCTTCCCTGGGGTAAGAAACCCGTGTCTTACAGGGCCCTTACAGGCGATTCATAGGAACATATCTGTTCAGGGATACTACTTCGGGTGGATACTCATTCGTAACAGTGTCTTCTCCTTTGAGGAATGAAGATAGAACACGGACCGACTATGGGCACATTAGGTACTGTGAGTAAAGTGCAGGCTATGGTGCTTAGGCATCCCAAACACATATTGGATGTTCAAGAACAGTGGTCATCCGCACTGTCTTTCTGTGTCAGAAACGCTTCAAACATTGTGAGGGAAGTGTGCTTTAGGAGGGATTCGTGGCAGTGTTGAGTCTGTCAAAGAAGGAAGCTGTTGGGACTGACTGTGTGGTAACTGGAATAGGTGCATATCGGGCTCTAATCTCAGACGTCCATGCCCTTGACCATAGGAAGTTCTGTTTCAGGGAAACTCCTTCAGGCGGATTCTCATTTCTGACAGTGTCTTTCCAGTGGAGGAAAGAAGGTAGAACAAGGACGGACGGAGGGAAGGTTGCATACTGTGAGTGAAGGTCAGGGTAAGGCACTTAGGCCTCTAAGACACATACTGGAAGTTCACCACCTGTGATGTTCCACAGTGTCTACCTCTGCTCAAAACACTTCAGATGTCGCAAGGGAACTGTACTATAGGACATACTCAACTGTGGAAAGTTGGTAGCTGTGGGAACTGTCTGTGTTGAAATCATGAAGTGTCACATACAGGGCCCTTACAGGTTATTCATAGGAAGATATCTGGTCAGGGAAACTACTTCCAGTGGATACTCATTCATAACAGTGGCTTCTCCTTTGAGGAATGAAGATAGAACAAGGACGGACTATGGGAACTTTAGGTACGGTGAGTGAAGTGCAGGCTATGGGCGCTTAGGTATCCCAAACACATTTTGGATGTTCACGACCTGTGGTCATCCACACTCTGTTTCTGTGTCGAAAACGCTTCAATCATTGTGAGGGAAGTGTGCTTTAGGAGGGAGTTTTGGCAGTGTGGAGTCTGTCAAAGAAGGAAGCTGTTGGGACTGACTGTGTGGTAACTGGAATAGGCGCATATAGGGCTCTAGTCTCAGACCATAGGAAGTTCTGTTTCAGGGAAACTCCTTCAGGCGGATTCTCATTTCTGACAGTGTCTTTCCAGTGGAGGAAAGAAGGTAGAACAAGGACGGACGGAGGGAAGGTTGCATACTGTGAGTGAAGGTCAGGGTAAGGCACTTAGGCCTCTAAGACACATACTGGAAGTTCACCACCTGTGATGTTCCACAGTGTCTACCTCTGCTCAAAACACTTCAAATGTCCGAGGGAACTGTGCTATTGGACGTACTCACGCCAGGGATGAATCTGTGGAAAGTTGGATGCTGTGGGACCTGTCTGTGTTGAAATCATGAAGTGTCTCTGTCCCTTGCTGGGGGTGTGCTGAGGGCAAACTGGGAACTTTCTTCCTCAGTATTCGCCCCCTGCCCCCACAATCTTGCACAGGACCAGCATCATCGCCACAGCTTCCAGAGGTTACGGACAGACGGAAGAGCCAGTGGCCACAAGAAGAAGCCACCAGTGGAGTCCTGTGCCAATATCGGCATTGGCAGCCAAGGTGCTCCCAGGCCACGCCCAGTGCGGTGGGGATTGTGGCTTCTGCCATCCCAAGCTGAATCTTGTGTGGTTTCCCCCCCAGAAACCACAGGCCGTGTTGCTATCCTGAGATTTCCCTCCTGCTGCATCGTCTCTGGCCAGAGTGGGTGGGTGGAGAGGGGTCCCTGCAGCCCCTCTGCCCATTCCCTGCGGGTGGAACCCTGTGTCCTGGACTCCGAGGAAGACAGGGAGGGTTGGCAGCCATCCCGGGGCTGGGATCCCGGGAGCACACCCATCCCTGCCGTTGGGCAAGCTGGCTAATCTCTGCTGGGACGATCCTGGCGGGTGGCTCACTGGGCCCCAACAGCTCATCTCTCTCCGCCGGTGGGGGGAAAGCAGCCAAAGCCACAGGCCTGTGCTCGGCTGGAGAACACTTCGGGCTGGCAGCGCCCTTGCTAAGCTCTGGCTGTTCTCTTCCCTTCCTGCTTGCGAAGTTTCCAGGGGAAACTCTGTGGGGGACCGGCTCCCCGGAATGCGTCGTCAGCACACAGAAATGGCTTCTTTTCTCAGCCATTTTCAGGTTCATGTTTTAGCTCTGCCACTTCCTGTGGGTGACCTTAGCTTTGCCAGATCTCAGCTGTCATCTGTGAACTGGGGATAACAATGTCTACTTGCAAGGATTAACCAAGATGATGCCTAGAAGCCAGCTTTTAGGGGTGCCTGGTAGATAGGAGGCGTGCCCTAAACGTTCTTTTATTGTTGTTGTTGCTATCTCTTCCTGTTATGCTTCTGGAAGCTTCTGGTGGGCTGGCTACAACGCAAGTGTATGGGAGTTGTGCAAACACAGTATGTTTGAGGCCCGCTTTATCAGAGGACAGAAGAATGAGGCCCAGGGCCACCCCCGTAGGGCCTTAAAAGGACAAAGCTATCAGCTGGAAGTGGCCTCACTGTAATCTAGCCACACAACCCTCCCCGGGGACTTGACCATAGTTATCAGATCTATTCAGGTAAGGTGGAGAGTTAGCCTGTTTCTACCCTGCACCTGCCAGTAAGACACCCCACTGCTCACGAGACCCAGGAGATCTAGGCTTGCCTCAGAACCCACATTCCTGCCTTGGAAAGAAGACAAGCTGAATCTGCTTTCATTTTTCTCGAGGCAATCAAGGATTTGAAGTGCCGTAGTGTATTTGCTGTAGTGAGAGGCTGCGGCTTGGCGGTGTGGAGCCATGCTGTGCAACAGAACTTTCTGTGATGAAGAAGGGTTCCATACGCGTGCCGCTCAGTACGGAAACCACCAGCCATGGGTGTTTCCTGGGCTTCTGAGGTGTAGCCAGTGTGACCAAGGCACAGAGTTTTGTAATTAATCTGAATACAGGTAACCATGCGGAGTCAGTGGCTATGGTATCAGATGGCCCAAGTTTAGAACCTAGACCCTGAGCTGGGCAGACTTGTGGCAGGCAGAACACGATAGTTACCTTTCCTGAACTTCTTTTCTCTCTTCTGTGTAACGGGGACCATAATGACACCTGGCTCACAGGACCGATTTGAGGATTATGTAAGTAAATGAATAGAAAGCACTTAGCACAGTGAGCACACTATGAATACCGGCTATTATCATTACTCTTTACAAACTCTAAGCTTCGGGGGCCTTAGTCATTTGGTCATCAAATATTTGAACACTTACAATGTGCTGGGCACCGTTCCAGGCACTGGAGATGCAAAAATGAGTGAAAGATCCTGCCCTCCCGAGAAGTCTCCAAATGACTGAGGGAAACTGACGGATAACCCACGGTTGTGAGGCGGGAACAGTGGGAGGTCTGGTGTTGCGGGTCCCAGAGGAGACCTTCAAAATAGCCTCAGCTGGGAGGAGGAGGTCGGGAAGGCTTCCTGGAGTAGGCAGCGTTGCTTTCCTGACACTTACTGACCCCGCTTGATCTCCTCGCTCCAAAACCCACCACCACTTGACCTTGTCTCTGTAACTTTCTGTTTTAGTTTCATTTCCTGCTGTCACAATTTGCCACTAACTTAGTGGCTTAAAATAACACATTATTATCTTGTTATTCTGAAGCTCATAAGTCTGAAATGGCTTTCACTGGGCTAAAATCAAGGAGTCAGCCGGGCCCCACTCTTCTGGAGGCTCTAGGGGAGAACCTGCTTCCTTATGTTTCCCAGCTTCTTAGAGGCTGCCTGTGCCTTGGCTCATGGCGCTTCTTCCAAGTTCAAAGCCATAGTAGCTTCCAACCTCTTCTCTCTGTGTTTTTCTCTGTTTCTGTCACTGTATCTCATTCTCTCCTGCCTCTCTCCTGTAAAGACCCTTGTCATTACTTTAAAACCACCTGGATAATCGAGGATCGTCTACCATCCTTTCTGCCAGGTAAAGTAACACACCCACAGGTTCTAGAGATCAAGACATGGACGACATCCTTTTCTGTTTGACAACTTTACTGACATAAAATTCACAGAGCATACAGTTCACCTGTTTAAAGTGTGCAATTCAAGGTGGTTTTTGTTTGTTTGTTTGTTTTTTTAGTGTATTCACACAATTGTATCACCATTGCATTGGAACATTTTTGTCACCCGAAGAAGAAACTTCAGGGACACCTGGATGGCTCAGTCAGTTAAGTGTCTGCCTTCCGCTCAGCTCCTGATCTCTGGTTCCTGGCATCGAGCCCCACACTGGGCTCCCTGCTCAGCAAGAATCTGCCTTTCCCTCTCCCTCTGCTTGTGCTCTCTCTCTCTCAAATGAATAAATAAACTCTTTAAAAAAGAAGAAGAAGAAGAAGAAGAAACTTTATACCTGTTAGCTATCATTCCTCTATATTCCCACATACCTTCTCCTGCCCTAAGCAACTGTTAATCTACTTTCTGTCTCTCTAGGTTTCCCTATTCTGGATGTTGCATATCCATGGTATTCATATAGTATGTGATCTCTTGTGCCTAATTTCACTAACCATAATAGTTTCCAGGTTTATCCATGGTGTAGCAGATGTCAGTATTTTCTCCTTCCTATTTGCTAAACACTATTCCATTGTACGGATAGACCACATTTTGTTTATCCACTCATCCACTGATGGTCACTTGGGCTGTTTCCATCTTTGGCTATTATGAATAATGCTGCTATAAACATTTGTTTGCAAGTTTCTGTATGGACACCTGTTTTCATGTCTCTTGGATATATGCCTAGGAGTGGAATCGCTGGGCAGGGTGTGGACATCTGTGGGGAGCATGGATTCTGTCTATCACACTCTTACTTCAAAATCTTGAAAGACTGATCACAGAGACCAGCCTGTGAACTCATTGACTTGGGTCTGGAGTGCAACTATGGCTGCAAAAGGAGGCAAATTCATAGGCACACACGGGGCAGTAAGTAAGAGAGATGGTACCAGTGACCCCACAGTAGGGAGCAGTCACTGTAGTCCTGCTCATAGTCCTCCCTAAAATGTTCACAAGCCATCTAGCTGGGTTGCATTTTTCCCTAGGACTCAGAGATGACTCCACAAACCTCTCCTCCTCCTGGAGCCAGTCTGAGTGGGTTCCTGCTTCTTACATAAGACACCAATAATATCACATGGTGGTTTGAAGGTTTGGTAAAGCTTCAATGAGGAAACTCATATGGAAGACGTGAAGTACTTTAAGACTGAAGATGGGAGGGGCCCCAGGTTGAGCTCAAGCTCTGTTGAACGGGATCCGAACATGGGAAGCCCATGAGGCCTCTGGCAGTGTGAGACCAAGCAGAGTGGATGTGCTAAGTGCTGGCCCTTCAGAAGGAGACAGAAGCAGCTCAGGGGAAAGCCCTAGACAGGACAGCAGTGGGAGGAGGGGCTGGTGGCCAATGATGCAGAGGGGACTTGCTGGGGACATATACGAGTCCTCTCTGGCCATTTCAGGGATGGTGGTAGGAACTCTACAGAGAGCTAGGGGTGTGGCCAGGCAGGAGGGCAGAAGCTAGAGGGACAGAAGTCTTACAATGCAGTGCCCTACCTTCCAAGCCCCAATTTGGCACCCTCTCACTTGGATTTCCCACCAAAGAGAGCAGCGTGCCCAGAAGACTGCCTCCTGCAGACCACGAGAGTGGATACGTGGCATCTCTGCTTGTGCAAGGCCCAGGAGTCACTGCATGGACAGTGCCTTTCATTCCTACCCCCTCTGGATGACTTACAACCCAAGTTTCTTTTCAGGAGCCCACTTGAATTAAGGACTTGAATTAAAAAAAGTTAAGGTTTTTTGCAGGGAGGACAGAGGTTGAGTCAAATTGGCCCATCTGGTCAAGTGATAGGGTAGGGGACAGCAGAGCCTGAGGCCAGAAAGGAGAATTATCAGCTAAACAAGTTTTTTCATGGGGCGGGCCACTAGGAAGAAGGAAAGACACACAGATGGGGCAGGAAGAGGGAGATGAACTCAGGCAGGTCAGGTGGTCAGCGGGAGGATATTAGAAGGGGATGGAGGAGGGTGTCTGGGGGTGGGGGGTGTAAGCTGGGAGGTGCCTTATAGAGGGCACAGGAAGAGAGGCAGCCTGAGGCAATCATTCGCAGAACCATCACTCATTCACCCCATAACAAACATGTACTGAGCATGTGCTGGGCGCCAGACATCTTTCAGGCTCTGGACACCAAGGCGATGGGGGTGACATCCCTGCCCTTAGAACCAGGGCCCCCTAGGTCCCCTGCACCCCATAAGGTGGGCAGCTTGCCCTTCTGGCTCCCCTTCCCCACCCACACATGCATCCTTACCTCCAGGGGAGTCCTCTTTCTTTGGAACCCATACAGGGAGACATTTTTTACTGAAAAAGGATCACAGCCCAAGCTCTTCAGGGTCTCTATCTGGTCCTCCAGGCCGCTCCAAGGGGAGGGCCAAAGAGAGGAGCCCCAAGCTCAGAGCCATGGCCTCATGAGCTGACACGTGTCCCTGGAACCCCTGTCTCCACTCATGGGAATCTGCTGTCCTCCTGGAGGTGCCCCCTCCCCTCACTCCAAAATGCCCAGGTGCACAGACTGGCGAGCAGAAGGAGGGAAATCCCCCGAGACCTAGGGACACGGCAGGAGAAGTGGCCTGGGGTTCGGAGACAAAGGCAGCATGGGATGATGGAGTAGCAGGGAGCGCTCCGGAGACCAAGACGGGTACTTGATATATATCTGCTCTACGCCGCCGAAGAGCTGTGTGCCGCTGGGTGTGTAGACCCTCTGGGTCTCGGTTACTCTGCTGCCCAGATGAGGAGAGTGGCCCCCAGGAGAGATGCAGACGCCGCTGCTGGACAGTGTGGGTGTGACCAGCCCCAGGGGCAGAGTCCACCTTTGTAGGGGGGTAAATCCGGGGAAGGGAGCCCATCTCTTCCCTGAAGACACAAGCCATCACTGCTTCCTCGGGCTTTCAGACAGCTGAGCTTCCAGACTCGTCTAAAGGGCGGGCTGAGCTGTTTGCAAGAGGGATTACCACCCCGCCCTAAGCCTACTGAACTTCGCACGGAAGATGGGTTAATATTTTCCCTCCAGGAATCTTAAATCTGTACAGCACTTCTCAGTTTCACTGGAAAGTGAAAAGTAGTAAAGTAGGGAAAATAGTAAACCCATTTTATAGAGGAGGAAACAGAGGCCCAGAGAAGTTAGATTTTTCCCTGGGGCCACTTAACTGGGATAGACCCCTGGGCTGCCGGTGAGTTCAGGACTTTTCTACCAAATGGTGCCACCTCCAAGAGGGGACCTACAGGTCCCAACCCTCTGGCTTCATCCACAGTTGAGGCAGATGGGCACATGTGAGAGCCCTGGGCAGGCTCAGAATTTAGTTCCCCTTCTTGAAATATCCATGCAGCATTTATTTAGCCAAAATTTAAGAAAGCCTCATTTTTCTTCGCAACAAAAATCTTTCTTCAAAGGTCAAAAGAAGAGATTTGTGATATACACTAGCTGTAACCAAACGTTTTAACCTAATTGAATTTGCCTTTCTTTTCAAAATTTCCATCACTCATACTACTGGTGACTCACACTCACCAGGAGAGAAGTAGCGAGTGCAGATACAGTTACAAAATCTTCTTCGAAACGTGCTTTAAAATTCTTTCCCGGCATTCGTGTCAGCAAAATATTTCCCACTTTTCTGTGGTTTTGCTCATTTTCATTTTCTTCTACAGTTGTGAAACCAGACAATGTCTTGGGAGATGCATCAGTTAGGTGGCTTATGGCCATAAGAAACCCCAAACTCACTTCACCAATGAAGAAATCCATTGTTCCACAGATCTGGCTCATCTAGAGGTAGGAAGGCTTCAGGATCAGCTGGATCCAGTAGCTCAGCTCCAGTTCCCCAAATTCTTTCCACTGTGTTTTCCTCCAAGCCTTGGCTTCATTTCATGAGAGTAAAATGATTGCAGTGAGTAGCCAGAAGGTGGAAACAGTCCAAATATCCATTGACAGGTAAATTAAATGAAAAAAAAAAAACAAAAAAAAACAAAACATGGTGTACCACAAACAGCAGAATTTTATTTCGGCCACATAAAGGAAGGAAATCCTGACATGTGCTACAACATGAATGAAGCCTGAAGACATTATAAATGAAATAAGCCAGTCAGGAAAGGATGGCTGTTGCATGATTTCACTTACATGAGGTACCTAGAGTAGGAAAATTCAGAGATGAAGAATAGAATGGCGGTTGCCAAGGGCTGGGGACCAGGGTGTCCTCTTAATGAGGACAGAGTTTCAGTCTGGGACGTTGGAAACAGCTCTGGAGATGAAAGATGGTGAAGGTTGCACAAGAGTGTGGATATGATTGTATTTCATGTTACTGAGTTGTACATGTAAAAATGGTTAAGATGTTAAATTTTATGTTAGGTGTATTTTACCACAATTAAAAAATATATACACCAAATATATATACAGTGTATATACAAAAAAATACAGCCTCAGGACCCCCACCACTCTGAAGAGAGCAGTGTTCTTCTTCAGATGCCTTTAACAAATCAGCCCTCTGATTAAGGTCACATTTTCTGAGTCTTAAATCATCAGGGCCAGGAAAAATGCTCTGCACTGATTGGCTTCGGCCTATTTCCTGACCTAATCACTGTGACAAAAGGCTTGGGATTATCGTCTTTAGACCAGCCAGGTCAGCCTCCACGATAGGGACGGAGTCCACTTCCCCTGAACCAAATGAGGGAGGGGTAGTGGGGAAGGGAGGAGGAGTGTGGGGTTACCTGGAAGGGTGGAGGCGGGAGGGGAAAGGAAAATGGAGGTTGGTGGGTGGAACAGAGAGTGCTGGCCATCTTCCAACATTCATTGTCCCTTTCTCCCAGACACCTGACCAGACTACATTTCCCAGCCTCCTTTGCTGTTATGTGTGACTTGGGACTAAGGACTCACCAGTGGAATGAGTAGAAGGTCTTGTTCTGAATCTAGACCAAAGCCTGAAGGAAACAGGCCTGCCTCCTCCACGTTCTTTTTACTTTTTCCCATAGCTTCAAACATGCAGAGGAAGACAAAGTTTCTGGAGGATGGTAAAGGAACTTACCAGAAAGAATCTGGGTCCTTAAATCATTGCCCTTAAAACTGCGACCACACACATCACCATTGTTACATGCATGAGGAAAAATTTTCTATATTTTTTCTTTTTTCTTTAAATCTAAATTCAATTAATTAACATATAGTGTTTTAGTAGTTTCACGGGTAGAGGTCAGTGATTCATCAGTCTTATATAATACCCTGAACTCATTATACCATGTGCCTTCCTTAATGTCCATCACCCAGTTTCTATCATTTTTTAAAAAGATTTTATTTATTTCTTTGACAGAGAGATAGAGAGCACAAGTAGGCAGAGCAGTAGGCAGAGGGAGAAGGAGAAGCAGGCTCTCCGATGAGCAGGGAGCCCAAACGTGGGGCTGGAGGTTCACGACCTCAGCCGAAGGCAGCCGCTTAACCAACTGAGCCACGCAGGCACACCTGGTTTCTATCATTTTTAAGGTGCAGTCCAGGTGAGCAAACTGCGGCTCGTTGTCTGTTTTTATAAATAAAGTTTTATTGGAACATACCCAAGCTCATTCATTTACATATAGTCCAATGGCCGCTCTCGCCCTATGATGGCAGAGTTGCGTGGTTGCAACAGAGACTGTATCTCTGTTGCCTAAAATATTTATTCTCTGACCCCTTAGAGAGAACGTTTACTGACCGCTGTCCTACCTCATTACTGGATGTCTTTGGTACAGCAGTGCAGCCTTCCCTCAGCTAATGCAGTGCACGCCCAGCACTGCTCACTACAGAACATACATGAAAGTGCCTTAAATTGAAATGATAAATTACTTATTACCAGTAGAAAGCACCTGTATATGCTACTGCCCTCTCTGGGTGACTGCCAGTCTCAGGAGTGGTGACCTAAGCAATGTTGCACCAGACGGCCATGGGAAAATTTCAGCACAGATCAGCAGGCCGGGGAGACATACATATTTTATTCCTCCTGGGTAGCTTTGATTTCTTTGGCAGAAGCTGGACCAAATTTTATAGCACAATTATGAGAAAAGACATGCCTAGAAATCTGGGTCGACTGGCCCCATGCTTATTTCAGTGCTGTTTGAGCCCCTTATAGATCAGCGCCCAGAATGCTGTCCATCTGGTCCAGCCCTTGAGATGCCTCTGGACACCGTTCTGGATGCTTCTTTCGGCTGGTTTCTGCTAACCCAGCTCTGGCTCTGGCTGACCAGGGAGTCTGAAGTATCAGCCTCAAGACAGCTGCGGTCCTCCTGGTTTCTCACAAGAGAAGGCTCTTCATAGTCTCCTTTGGGGACAATTCTGACCCACAAGGAGACTCCGTGAGTCTGAGAGTCGTCTCTGAAGGGAAATACCCCATCGCGATGTAAGATTGGGGTTGGGTTGGGGTTGGCTATGGACTCCGAGGTGAGGGAGGGAACTTCCTCAGGTCAACACACTGGCCAGCAGCTGGCTTCACCCCAGCGCTCCAAAGGGGCTCAAATCAGCGCTCCGGAGTCAGCTGTGGGATTTGAATCCCAGCCTTGCCCAACCGTGTGAATTTCTGCAAGTTACTTCACTTTCTCTGCTTCAGGCTGGGCTGTAACAGGGGTAACCGCTCTCACAGGGTTGTTAGAAACCTTACGTGACATCTTGCTCAACGAATGTGGCTCTGGCTCCAGAGGTTCAGACCTCTGACCACTGGGAGGCTCAAAGACGACATGGAATCACTGAAACATGTGAGTGCCGGGAGTTTTGAGCAAAGCAGGCGTGCCAGAAGGGGATGGCTGTCTGTTCCTGCCGGCAACCCCCGTGAGCACCAAGCGCAGAGCAGGGCGGAGGGGAGGAGTGAGAAGGGAGGCAGAACATCGCCTGGTAGCTTTTTTCCATTAAAAGTTACTGGCAAGGGAATAGGTGTTTGCCAGACCCAGAAAAGTGATCTCTGGGCCGATCTGCACTTGAACCTTGAACGCTGGAAACGGTTTACCCTCTTAACCAAGGGTGACAATCCAGTGCCACCAAGCTCTTGGAAAATGCTCATTCAAAGTTGCTCAGATGGACCTGGCCAGATCTTTCTTATCCGTGAGACTCTGTTTCCCCATCATCTCCACAGGCAGGCCTGGGCTGGGGGAGCCCCACGAGCCTTCCCCCACACCACCTTGCGTGCCCCCATTATAAATTTATCTCACGTCTATTTTTGCAACGTGTTCAACAAATATTTGTTGAGTGCCTACCACACATAACTCTTTGTTTATTCTCTGTCCGCCCACTGGACTCCCTGAGTGACGGCAAGGCGTGGCCACCCCCAGGTCCCGGGGGCCTGCGCCTGGCCTGGTCCGTAGATCTTCTAAGCATTCACGACTCTTACTCAGTGAATGACCGAGGCCCCCAAAGCTTCGCTTTATTCTTTGATGATTCCGAAGGATCCTCACGGCTACCATGAACTCGGTGCTGTGTTCCAGCCGTGACGTAATGCTGTCTACTTATCTAACAATGCTGTGAAAGAGAAAGTCCCATGCCACTTCTCCAGGTGAGGAAGTGGAAGCCCCAGCTCTCACCCTGCCTGACCTCACACAGCTCCTGGCCGGGACCCGTGCGGCCGGACACCGTTCACTCCCACCCACTGCTAACCAGCTCGACGCTAACCAGGCTGCCGCTTGCTGGGTGGGTACAGACATCTGCCTTATTTCAAATCTGTGACTTGGCTTAGAAAACCAAAGCAAGTGACTCTGATCATCTATGTTTTCATGATATGTTTGTGCAGGTGGTTCTTGGGAGGGCGCCTACCTCCGGGGTCAAATAAGGTCGGGGAATTGTTCACACCAAGGTCACAATCTATGAAGCAGAGTGACCAAGATGACTTTCTTGTCTTAGGAAGACCAGATACATGGAGCCGATCTCCACGGGAAAGCTCTGTGGCTTGACGATGGGGCCTCATGAAGTCTTTGGATGATAACTTCCTCACTGGGGGAGCCTCCAAGTTGGGCCTGTGGGTTTCACTCACCTCCCTTCTGATAAGGCGGGGCTGAGATTAGGTCTGCAAGCATCAGAGTGCCTGCAGGGTCCCCATGCCTGAGGGTCAGCTGGCCACATCCCCTTCTAGAAGCCCCGGTGTGTGAACAAGCCTCTGGTAAGGCCTTGCACCATGACTGCCTGGAACAAAGGAATGCTAGGACCACCAACATTGATCCGCATTTTCTGTAAGTCAGGAGTTAGTCTTAAAAGAAAATGCCCCAGTCTTGACCTCTGTGGGGTGATGGGTGGGAGAGGGAGCGGGAAGATGGAATTGAAAAATCCCAGAGAAGCCAACAGTCCACCTGATGGAGGGAGAGGCTCCTTCTGCCTTCACCATCCCTGGTGACCGGAGAACAGGGTGAAAGTACGGGGCTGGGGGTGGCGGTGGCGGTGAGGGGGACACAGGGATAGAACTGGGCCAGGATCTTCACAAACACAATGCTCAGCAGTAAAAGCAGGGCTTGGGATCGCCTGGGTCTCTACTCATCTTCTCAGAGGGAGTCCGGGACCACCCACCAGGGCAGGCGGTATGACAGCTCTGTTTGGTTCTAGAACTTTCAGAACTTCATGCTCGCTATGTTGGTGATGGCTTGTCTCATTTCCTAGAGGAAAAGCAGCCCGGGAAGCAGCGTCTGTGAGCCTGTGTTGGAGGAGGATGGTGGGAAATCAGCGTTGCTCCCACCAGCAATGTCCAGGGCTAGAGGGGAAGTGACTGCCTTCCCCACAGAGGGGACCCTCAGCAGGGTCCCCAGGACTTGATCCAGGAAGGCAGGCAGGGGTCATCAGGGCGGCCTGTGGGCCTCAGAAGGGGCCTGGAGTGCTACAGGGGCAGGCTCTGGGCTGGGGGCTGGGGTTCCGTAATGACTAGAGCCAAGGAGAGTAGAAACAGCCTCGTTCAAGAAATGCACAGATTTCTCTGTAGGAATCCCTCCACTGCCAGCCAGCAATGCACTAGCAGTGGGACCCTCCTCCGTCTCCACTGGTCATGTCTGAACCGACTCCAGATCTGACGGACAGTACAGGCTCCATGAATCCTAGCTGTTCTAGGCCTCCCACCACTGTCCCCCAGGCTGGAAGGCTGCCCTCAGTTTCTCAGTCCAGGCCCCTCTTAAACGAAACCAAGGCAAGGACGGTGGTGAGAACAGGGACGCGCTTGTGGGAAGTTCATGGCTGCACATGCGCCTGACCTGGAGCCTGCTCTCCTGGATGGGGCTAAAGTCCACAGACTCAGTGACCCAGAAAGCACGGGTGACGCCAAGGCTTGGCTCCTGGGTGTCCACTCCCCAGCACCCTTAGGCAGCCTGGAAGGCTATTCTGGAGAGATGTCCCCACGGTCATTGGCCAACGCCCAGAATGTGCCAGCCTCCCCAGATTCCTAAGGACCCCGCTGGTCCCCTGGTCTCAGCTGGTGTCCACCCAAGGTGGGCTGTGTTCCTGAAGGACCTATGGCCCAAGAGCATGGCTTGCTCGGGAAGGAGCTGCCCCAACAGGCCAGTGTGGTGAGAGCTCTTGGTCTCTTCTGGGCTCACGCTACCTCGGGCCTGGCATCCAGCCCCGAGCTGGCTGCCTGCCCACTTCTCGCGTCTCATTTGCTTATCGCTGTTTGTTTTGGAGGCTTCTGGGAAACAAGTCTCCACCTGAGGGAAATCTTTGGCTCTGAGGACTGTGGCACCTGAGACTTTGAACTCTCAAGGAAGCTGGGCACACTGTTGGCCACCTCAGGCCAGGGGCGTGGAGACAAGCTTTACCTCAGCGCCTGGCCTTGCAGTGGGCTCCTCTCTGCCTCCTCAGCAGCCATCTCGGAAAGAAGACAAGTGGGCCTGAGACAGAGGTCATGGACAGGACCTGGGGGCTCTAAGTGGCCACCACCTGGGGCGGGGGGTCTGTGTCAATGTGGCCTCTCGCTCTAGCTGAAAACAGAAATTATAAACACTTTGTGTTTCTCCCATAATTTGTTTGGATTTGTTTTACTATGAAAGTCAATGACTAGGAGCATGGGGAGAGCACGCAGCTCTTGGTCTTGGGGGTTGTGAGATCGAGTCTCTTGTTGGGTAGAGAGATTACTTTAAAATAAAATCTTAAAAAAAAAAAAAGTAATAACCAGAGGAAGATTATTCAAGTTAGCTGTGAACACGTTCTTGTAGTAGCCAATTAACAGAAACCCCAAACACACCCCAGTTTGAGAGGCAAGGACAGAAAAGTATTTTTTTTTAAGTTTCTGCTCAGTAAAGAACTTTTAAAAACACAAATTATCTGGCAATGCCTAATTTTTTTAAATTATGAAATAGATGTTTAAAAAAACGTTATTGAAATTTGGTAGAATCACAAAAGAAACAGGTTTCATATAATGAATTTGCAACAACAACAACAAAAAGAAATAAAAAAGAAAAAAGAAAGAAAGAAAGAAAAAACCCCTCAGGTTATTTCCACCAGAGATAACCATTCTGATATACATCTTGGTGTTCAAGTTATCATACTATATATATATGTGTGTGTGTGTACTTTGCATCATGGTTAGTATTCTAACTAAGCATTTCCCCTGATCAGTCGATTCATGTTCATTGAGATGATTTTTAATTTTTAATGGCTGCATAGCCGACCATTGTATGTATCAACAGAAAGGGTTTTTTTTTTAACCATTTCTTTTTTGACATTTAGGTTGTTCCTACTTTTTGTTCTTCTAAAAAATATTTAATAACTGTCTTTGCACATTTATCTGAGCACATACTCATACTCAGATAAATGTGGTTTCCTTAGGATAAATGGAGGTTTACTTAGGATAAACCTCCTATAAGTGGAATTTCTGAGTCACGGTGTAAGAACATTCTAAGGCCCATGGCATATCCCACCCTTGCTGGCTTCTTCTGCATCCCCAGAAACCATTCCCACCTAGAGATCAGGTGAACGTTTAGTAATGTTATGATTTTGTCATTATACATCTGGATTACAGCCCATCTGGATTAATCATAATACTAATAATAATACTAGCTAACAGTTATCAGGTGGGGACTATGAACGGGACACAAGGCTGAGAACTTTACACGCATTACCTCGCATAACCCCTCATTACCCTACGAGGCAAGAACTGTATCTCCTTGGTATTAGAAAGACACAAACTTCGGATTTAACTTGGCACATGGGATGAAGTAGGGATCTAGTACAACATATTCATCACATATTACTCATTTCCTTTTATATCTAGTATCTCTTCCTGGGTTACTTCTTCTTCTCCATTGAGCTGCCTGTCTTGTTTTGGCCTTCCCAGTTTGTTTTTCTTTTAAGATTTTTATTTATTTATTTGACAGAGATCACGAGTAGGCAGAGAGGCAGGCAGAGAGAGAGCCTGCTCCCTTATTTGGTGGCATGCAGTGGAGTCTCATGGATTCTTCATTCTGGAAGCTAATTAAACTTCCAGAAACCTAATTCGTGGGAATATATCCTACCTGGGCAACTTAAATTTCCTTCCTCCCAGCATCAGACTTTCCAGCCATTGTATCTGCATGTTTGCTTTTTGAGCTATTCAACAAGAGAAGAGAATTTCACCACCTCCCAATATACAGATACACATATTCAGCTGGTTAGACGCAGAGTTTTTTGTTTTGTTTTGTTTAAGATTTTTTTTTATTTATCCATTTGACAGAGAGAGATCACAAGTAGGCAGAGAGGCAGGAAGAGAGAGAGAGAGGAGAAGCAGGCTCCCCACTGAGCAGAGAGCCCGATGCAGGGCTCGATCCCAGGACCCAGAGATCATGACCTGAGCCGAAGGCAGAGGCTTTAACCCACTGAGCCATCCAGGTGCTCCATTCCTCCCTGTTTTTATCACTGAAACTTTAGAATGTATTTTATTTATTTTTTGATTACTTTTTAAATTTTAATTTCAGTATGCTGAATATGCTCTATGACGTTTGTTTCAGGCGCACAGTACATACAATGTATCTTAATACCTGGGAATACAGGTCCACCCAGTTCTTTTCTTCCCAGCAATTTTGTGGCTCTTTTCACCCATTTATTCTTCCAGCTGAATTGTTCCACACAAATGCCTTGGGTCAGATTTTACAAACCTTAGATATTTTTATCAGCATTGCATCAAATTCATAAATTTGGACAAATGGCATTTTAGCATATTAAGAGTTCTCGATGTGATGTTTTACCATTTATTTAGTGCCCCTCAGAGCAGTTTGGTAAAATTTTTATGAGCACTGTGCATTTCCCGTATACTTTACATCTTGGTGTTGCTGTTGTAAATGGGGCCTTTTTTTTTTTTTTAAAGATTTTATTTATTCACTTGAGAGAGAGAGAGATCATGAGAGGGGAGAAGGTCAGAGGGAGAAGCAGACTCGCAGAGCTGGGAGCCCAATGTGGGACTCCATCCCGGGACTCCGGGATCATGACCTGAGCCGAAGGCAGTCGCTTAACCAACTGAGCCACCCAGGCTCCCATAAATGGGACCTTTTGCATATGGAGCTCCTGGCCTGGTGTTTGCTGCATGGACAGCCTCCTATTCAAGGGCAGCAAAACCCTAACCTCAGCTCCCGGACATGACTGTGTCTGGCAAACCCTAGCACCCAGCTAGAGCTGACCCCGTCAGATGGGAACACCTGCAGGCAGGGACATAGAGGAGCTTTGACTCCTTTTTTGAAAGCAGTGATTCTCACTGTTTGGGGTCAGCGTCTGGAGAAAAAGAACTATGGACTTTCAGAAAAATGTCCCCAGTGCTGCCAGTACTCCCAGAGGATTCATGGACAGCCCCAAACATACCTAAGAACTATAATTAGCATACTTGCATTAAAAGGATGGCCCAGGGGCACCTGACTGGCTCAGCGGGTTAAGCTGCTGCCTTCGGCTCAGGTCATGATCTCAGGGTCCTGGGTTAGAGCCCCACATCGGGCTCTCTGCTCAGCAGGGAGCCTGCTTCCCCCTCTCTCTCTCTGCCTATCTCCCTACTTGTGATCTCTCTCTCTCTCTCTCTGTTAAATAAATAAATAAATAAATAAATATCTTTATAAAATAAAATAAAAGGATGGCCTGGGGGCGCCTGGGTAGCTCAATCCGTGAAGCATCTGCCTTTGGCCGACGTCATGATCTCAGGTCCTGGGATAGAGCCCCGGTTGAGCTCCCTGCTCATCAGGGAGTCTGTTTCTTCTTCTCCTTCTGCTACTCCCCCTGCTTGTGCTCTCTCAAATAAATAAATAAAATCTTCGAAAGATAGATTAAAAAAAAAAAATAGTCCAGCTACAGTCTCCTCCAGGTGGGTTATGTTGAGCACAGAAGTCCTGGGGTCTGTGTGACCATAGGTGAGTCACTCCTCTGAATCTTTATCTTCTTTGGGAGAAAAATATCCACGCAATGCAGTGACAGCACCATCTGGGGATCAATCGAGGCGCTATTTGTGAAAGTGCTTTGGAATCCGCAGCTCAGTAACACAAAGGTAAGAACCATTGGTTCCAGGAAAGGGCCGGTGACAAGGCCTGGCTCAGACACGAGGTGAAGCCTCAAGGATTCTTAGAGAGCATTATCTGCCCCTGTGCCACGACTGCCCCCCATGAACTTGGCCTTCGCCCTCGGGAGAAGCCAATAAAGACGTTTGCGGCGTTCTTCTGAGGTTGCAAGACTGTTACGCTGACCCAGCTAAAACCATGATTAAGTGGCTGGATGTTGGAAAAAAGGCGTCGGGGCTCGTGGTTCACAGATATCAGTTTCAGGGTTGTTATAAAAATTAATAATTAATTCTTCCCTGCACGCTGAAGGGGAACAGCCAGGAGCCTTAGCGAAGCCTTGCACAGAGTGATGGAGAACAGGACTGGCCAACGGGGCCCCAGGAGTTCTGGCTCTGCGTGACCACAGGCTGGCCCTCTTCTCTGACCTCCCGGGGTCCCCACTATAGAATGAGGGGCTACACTCCATGAAAGTTAATTCGCCACTGAAGAATTCTGCAAAGTGTAATGATAAATGCAAATGCCTTGCAAGAGACTTGAGAGGTCTTCCAAGTTATTGTCCTGCTCCCGACAGCGGAGGCCACCTGATCTCACGCCCCAGCTTGAACTTTGGGCTCTAGACACATCAGCCCTTGTGTGTGTGTGTGTGTGTGTGTGTGTGTGTGTGTGGTAGGGATGGTGGGAGCTCATCATCTGGGGAACATTTTTCTGAATACAAATGGATGGCTACTCCCTTCTTCCCAGGATAAATCTGAATGGGGGGAGGGGTTAGGCCCCATCCATATCCCGGACTTTCCAGGGAAAAGGGCAGAGGATAGGGCTGCAAGGGAATTAACAGGAGCGTTTTGAACACTCCACTCTCCGTGTGGAAGGTAGGAGGGAAGCCTCATTCTGCTTTCATCCTCTCCTTGGAGAATGAGCTATAAGAGGCATGGAAGGCCTTTCTGAATTCCCAGTTTCTGGCTCAGTGACTGGCATACAACAGGAGCTTAATAAAAGACTCTTGGACAAATGAAAGAGGCCTTCTCCCAGGCTTTGCTTAAACAGACCGGGTGGTTCAGTTGGTTAAGCATCCGTTGGTTAAGCATCCGCCTTCCACTCAGGTCATGATCCCAGGTCCTGGGATCGAGTCCCGTGTCCGGTTCCCTATTCAGCGGGGAGCCCGCTTCTCCCTCTGCCTGCTGATCCCCTGCTTGTGCACGTGCTGTCTGACAAATAAAATCTTTAAAGCAAACAAACAAAACCCTCCTCATACCCTTCCCTGCTACTAGGGTATCTCCTCTCCTTCTGACTTCCGCTCAAAACTCAACTTCCCAGGGTGCTTCCCACGGAGCCCTCACCCCTCCCTAATTTTGCATCCTCAGCCCTATGTCCCCCCTGTCTCTGCTAATCCCACTCGGAAGCTGCCTGTGTGTGAGTTCTTGTAAATGGCCTACAGATAATTTAGGGAGCAGCATTACAGATGATCTCTGTCTTGTCTGTTACAGTAACAAATGCACACGCTCTGCCTAGAGGAGCAAAGTTATGGCTTCTGCTTCCTGTGATGAATCTAACATTGTCACAAATTCCATCAGGTAGGGTAGTGGAATCAATAGGCTAATTAATTGACTGGTTTGTGTAAATATTCAGCGAATTTTAAGTTCAAAACAATGAGCCATTTCAGCCTTCCCAGATCCCTTGGTAATGTGGCTATAAGTTCTCATGCCATGGCTCAGGGTCGTGGTGGGTCCCTCGCTGACCCTCGAGGGGCTCTCCATGCTAGGTAGCCATCTGCCTGGTCCGTAAGCCAGCCTGGCTTCCCCCAGCCCTCAGCTATTCCCACTCCCAGAATTCTCAGCAGGGATCAGGGCACAAAGGACCCTTTGCTTTTGCCTTAGCCTCCAGTCTACTCATCCACTTGCCTCGTCACTCAGGAATGGCTTCCTGGGGCAGAAAGACAGGCACCCATGAGTCTGGCCACTCATGTCCCAGATGTGGGCCCATCTGCCTCCAGTAATTCCCAGGCCCGGGAAGGCGGAGCTCTCCCGCAGAAGCCTTGCTATCCCTCTCACCTGCACGGCCGGCGAGTGGTGCAGGACAGTCAGACCAGTATCAGCTGGGAGTTCGCCAAGATTCTCAAGCCCTGCCCCGACCTGAATGGGTGCTTGTGGTTCTACAAGACTCAAGGGCAGACCCCATGCAAGTCTGCAGAGCAGGACACCTCCCAGGGCATCCCGGGCCCTTTCTGCCCTCGCCGGGCCTCGGGCTCTGTACTCTGGCCCTCAGGTCCTGGGCCTTGATATTCTTGGGGCTTCAGCAAATTTAGGAAATCCTTTTTGCCACTTCCAAAGCCCAACTTCCCGATGCCGTGGACCCAGAAATCTTGCCCCAGCACCTGTCACTTCCATGGACATGGGCGCGGGGGACGCCAGTAGTCTGCGGGAGAAAGCGCTGGGGCCTCGGTGTCACACGGGCTGCCGAGATGTCACCTAGGAACGTCCTCCCCTCTGTTAGGGCGTGAGAGTCCCAGACAGCTGTACACTCTTTGAGCAAGCAGACACCTGCCTTCGTCCTTCAGGCCTATAGGGGTAACTAAGCACTTCCCCCCCATTTGCTGCCGGGAAGCTTCCAGTCAAATCCACGGCCCACCAGTGGTAAGTGTGATTCTGTGTGATCCCCTCACGTGGCTCGTTCCGGCCTCCATCCTTCCTCCTCACGTTCCATATAAGCAGTTTATTAAAACCCATCTTCCCTTTATTAGTCCCTTTAAATCTCTTCTGAAACCAGGTGGAAGAAATTTACAGGCAGGTACCGTTCTAGGTCCCTGACCGCATTTCGTCTCACTCATCTTCACCGGGATCATGGTCTCTTTTATCAGGAGGAGGAAAGCGAACCTCGGAGAGGCTCGAGACACGAGCCAAGGGCAGCTGAGTGCCTAACTCGGGGGTCTTGGCTCTCTGCATTCAGAGCTGGGCCCCCAGAAGGGCTCTCATGGAAGGTGCGCCAACACTGCTGAGAGGGAGCCGCAGAGAGACACATATTGGTTTCTGCTGGGCCCCAGAACTCTCCACTAGGCATTATGGGGATTTGCCCAGTAGCCAAACGCTAGCTGGAAGGCTTGTTTATGCTAGGCCCACTATTTCCCCCAGTTAATTGATGATGAAGGTCCGTTTGTTTTTTTTTAAGATTTTATTTATCTATTTGACAGACAGAGATCACAAGTAGGCAGAGAGGGAGGCAGAGAGGTGGGGGGGAAGCATGCTCCCCACTGAGCAGAGAGCCTGGTGCGGGGCTGAATCTCAGGACCCTGGGATCATGCCCTGAATCAAAGGCAGAGGCCTAACCCACTGAGCCACCCAGGCACCCCGACGATGAAGGTTCTTGAGAACAGAGCTGGGGCTAGTGATTCTGTGAATGGAGCAGGGACACTGCTTTGTGGGAGTGTGTGTTTCAATGGGGTGTGTCTGCCTCGCCCCCAAGGCCCTAAGTTCTTAAGGCAGGGGCTATGTTCCCCACCTTGTTGGGTGCTCCAGGCAAGCTGGTACCCTCAAAACTCAAAGTGAGCCTGCCCTCCGAGAACAAATTTAGGATGAATGCGGAAGATGACACCAGGTACCTATTTAAGAATGAGAGAATTTATATGTACCAACAAGAAAAAGTTCTCTTTAGTTGAAAAAGGCAAATTAAAACACAGTATATGGATTAAGATCCAATTTTTGTTTTGTTTTTTTAAGATTTTTTCATTTATTGGACAGAAAGAGAGCACAAGTAGGCAGAGTGGCAGGCAGAGGGAGAGGGAGAAGCAGACTTTCCACTGAGCAGGCAGCCCGATTCAGGGCTTGATCCCAGGACCATGGGATCATGACCTGAGCCGAAGGCAGACGCTTAATGGACTGAGCCACTCAGGTACCCCCAATTTGTATGTTTTAAGTACACAGTCATATGCATACACGTACACACACACACACACACACACGCACACACACACACACAGGAGGTCTTGAAGGAAACCTCAAACACCAAATTATTAACAGCTACTTCTGGAAAGAGAGAGAAAAAATGGGGTTACGGGTGACAGAACTTTTTTATTGCTTAATTTTTACTATATATACTTCCATACTGTGAGAGCTTTTTACACTGATGTTATCACTTCATAATTTAAGGGAAGACTGATTTTTTTCAGTGTAGTGAATAAAGTCAGCCACTGTGAACATGTCCTGTGAATGTGTGACTAAGATTACAGAATGCCTCGTTGCATCAAAAGGGCCAGTGTGTTGCTTCAGAGAAAGTCTGGGCACGTGGGTGAAGGGGATATTTGCTCCCTGGCTGGGCAGTTGTAGGGAGAGATGGGGCAGCCTCACAAGCCTGGGGTTTTAGCAGCTCAAGCAGAGTTGCCATGGTTGTGGCCTCAGAAATGTAGCTGAGGAGCCTCGGTGAAGCAAGCAAGGGTGCCCCTACTGGTCCCTCTGAAGGCGGTGTGGAATCCAACCTTTCAGAGGTAAGAGGCTTTGGAGTGGCTGACCTCTGCTCCTCCATGGGGGTGTGGGCGGGGCAGAGTGACCCGGTGGGGGCGTGGGAAAGGCTTGCCTCACACCCCCAGACTCCATCAGCTAGCCATCCGTCTGGGAGGGTCGCTTCCCTCATCCTCCCTGGTGAAAGCCATCCATCCAACGTGGAGCCTGTCTTGCCAGCCACCCGGTCCCAGTGAACGAGCATTCTCTCTTGATGGCCACAGAAATTCTCATTCTTTTTTTTTTTTTTTTTTAAGATTTTATTTATTTATTTGGCACAGAGAGAGATCACAAGTAGGCAGAGATAGAGGGGGGAAGCAGGCTCCCCGCCAAGCAGAGAGCCCGATGTGGGGCTCGATCCCAGGACCCTGGAATCATGACCAGAGCTGAAGGCAGAGGCTTTTTAACCCGCTGAGCCACCCAGGCGCCCCTCTCATTGTTTTTTAAACAGCTGCCTTGTGTCACCTTTTACAGAATATCCTCAGTTCGTTGCAGGGGGCAGGCTTCCCTCCAGTCTTTGAGGGAACCGGCTGGCCTGGAGAAATGGGCTTTGTTCTGGAAGGCCGAAGGTCAGCTAGAAACATCAAATACCCCAGGGGAGGGCGGGCCGAGGGCTGAGGAGGAAGCTGGGCCTCTAGGCTGGGCTTTGGAGGGCGTGGAGCGCCAGGAGGTGGAATGGAAGATGCTGGGGAAAGGAGGTAAAGCGACTGGTCTGAAGCCATTAGGCCTGGGGTCCTACTGGGATCCCTCGAAAGCCACCTCTCCGCCTCCGTCCTCCAACACCAACCGGTCCATCCCAGCACACAGATCGGAAAGGCCACTGGGCCCTACCATGCCTGCTCCACTCCCCACTCCCTTGGTTATGCAAATGTCCTTGCTAAAGCCCAGGGACTGTGACCACCCCCATCCTTACGGGAAACTAGATGGTTTGGGGACAAAACGGACCCTTTGCGGTCTTGTGCAGGCAGGCGGTGGAGGGTCGTACTCAGGACCATGAGCTCTGGAGTCAAGAACAGTCCAGAAACCAGCTGTGCATCTCCCCAGCTGCGAACCCTGAGCTTCAGCTTCCCCGTGTGAATGTGACGCTAATGATGCGCATTTCTCAGGGGGCGTTGTGAGAAATGGATGAAATAACAGGAATAAGACATTTAACCAAAGCCTGCCAAGGAATCTCTCCACAACGACCGATTGCCAAAGCCGCAGGCCCGCCTCGGAGTCTGGTCTAACGGAGCCATGGCGCCACCTTGTGGCCGCTGCTCACAGCAGTACTTAATCAGATCCAAACACCCTTTTTTCCCCAATGCCCAGGAACCAACCGTGCTTGATAAAGCTCGTTGTTTAAATATGTAAAGTCTGTAATGGTGAGTATGGGATTGGTGTCCAGCAAAGCATCTTACAAGAGTCTTAGAGTTGCCAGAGAAAGATCATTTGGGAGGGCTCTCCCCTTCCCGCCATCAGAGATCACCTTTCATCTCTTATCATTGCCCAAATATTCCCAGGCATTCCCAGCTTTAGAGGTGAGCAGGAAGCAAGGTTTTATTAGCGTTGGCTCAAGCTGGTGAGAACGTCTGTGCTCAATTTCCAAGTGCCTGTGTCTTTTCAAGTTCTGTGCTACGGCGTGATTCCCAGTCGTGCTCAGTTTCCCACCCGCCCCCTGCTGGCCGGGCCTTCTTCTCTTCTCCCCCGGCATCACTCCAAACTCGCCCTTCCTTTTCTCCCCCAACCCCACCTAAACCCTAACCTACAGTCAGCTTCCTTCTCATCCTACACACTAACGACTATCTCTTCTAAAATCGCACCCTGATTCCTCTGCTCCCCTTCTCCACGGTCACTCTGCTCCTTAGAACAAACACACCTTGAACGTGCTTGCTTCCTCTCTAGCCCCAGTTCAGTGGAAACTCCAGGAGGGCAAGGATTTCCGTTATTTCTCCATTGCTGTATCTTCAGCGCCTGCAACCGGTGCCTGGCTTATAGCTGATGCTCAATAATTGTTTGTTGATTCAATGAAGAAGGAATGAAAGTGAAGGTGGAGTCTGAGGTGGGGAAAAGTCATCACAGACTCAGAAATGAAAAGGAAAATGTTTTCCTAAGGTAGCAAGGGTTTCCTGAGGGTGAGACCAGTGCAGACACCCAGGCTCCACACATAGGAGGATGTGGCTCTCAGAAGGGGCCCGGGACCCAGGGTTTAAAGCTCTTTGCTTGCAATCTCGAAAATTTGAATCATTGTATCTTTGGTTGTGTGTTTTTTTTAAGTCAAGTTTGATGGGACCACGGCACCTATAGGGGCTTAGAGGCCTCAGTTCCTTGGAGGGTCTGCCTCCCGCTACCTGCTCCCCCACTCCCTGGTGCACCAGGCCCCCTCCGGCTTTCCCATCTGACCTGTGTCCCATGACCACTGACACTTTCTGCTTCCGGAGGGGCCTGTACGTGGGCAAGGGAAAGGTCAGGATTGGGGGCCTGAGGCCTCACGGGATGGGACATGAGAGCAGTGCCCCCCCTGCCCCCAGGCCTTCCCCATCCCCACCTCCCAGGCTGGCAACTCCATGGCAAGGCTGGTGGGTGACCACTGGAGACCTTATCTTGACAGGGGCGATCCAAGAACCCTTATCCAGGTACCAAGAAAATCCCAGCTTAGAGGTATAAGGATGCTTAGGAGCGACCTATCTGCTGTACGTGGGTCCGAGGGGTCGATGCCTGGCTGGGCTGCTCCAACCTGACAGTAGGCAGGTCTGGAGGCTGGAGGGATGAGGAACTGGGCAAGCACCCAGCCAGGGGTCCCTAGACGCCAGTCACAGGGATCAGTGTGTGTCTCTTATGCCCAGCTTCGAGGCACCCACCCGGATGAGCCACAAAATACAGATTCTACACATGCACAAAATGCGCTGTTTACATTTAAAACTGCTATGGCATGATATAAAAGAGTGCTAAATTCATGCTAATAATTCACAATCTTTTCTTTACTTCAAACATTAAGTAACAAATAACACTGTAAGCAGAGAGACCTTATAAAAAGGACAAGGTTTTCATGTACTTTTAATGGTATTTATTTCCTTTTTGTTTAAAGAGCCCTACATTTTTATTTTGCACTGGGCCCTGCAAATTACATTCAACATTTATATCAAAGTGGTCCTGTTCGACTTAATCTGTGGGTATTTCCTAAAGGCATAAATAATATCTGTGCTTCGATAGTATCGATAGTATCACTTGTCTTTATTGGAACGGCATTATCAACTGTGTAATAAATCAGCCATAAAATAGCCAATAAAGGAGGAGTTTCTTCCCACGTATCATTAACCCCTCATAATTCAGTCTCATTTCATGAAGCTGGAAAGATTAGCGTTCCTAGGAGCCCATACAAACTGTGCAGGGCATGGCCAGCCCTGCTGATTTGTATTAAGTTAGACATGTAAAAAAAGAATCTATCCAAGTGAAGTTTCCTGAAAGGGTGGGGTATGTTCCAGTAAATTTTAGCCTCCATCAGATTTCTCAAGAGTAGCACTATTGAAAGGAAGAAAGAGAGAGAGAGAGGGGAAGGAAGGAAGGAAGGAGAAAGAAGAAGGAATGGCTCTATTAATAGACATTTTGTGGTGGGCGTGGTCCCACACATTGTAGAACATTGAGCAGTGCCCCGGCTTCTGCCCACTAGATCCAAGTAGGGCCCTCCCCACAACCATTACAGTTTCTGTCTCCAAGACTGCCGAATGTCCGCCGGCACAGACACCCTCCACTGAGAGATCAACAAATGCATGAGACATGAATACAGGAAAACGAAAGCATTCTTTTATTTAGTGAGAAACAGGTGGTAAACGACAGCCAGCTGAAACACTCTTAAATAGAATAAAAAGGAAGAATATAGACATCACAGTGATGAATTTCACAAAAGGGGACACATTTCCACTGCAGACCAGTGGGACACTTACAAGCGAGACGTTCACAGTATTAGTGGCCGGTTTGTATCCAATTAGGTTTTGTAAGCTCAAGAACATGTAAAACCTTACAACGAGGCACGACAACTGTCAGAACACCACTCAGTCATTTAAAACTTCTCACTAAGTGCTACGTCTGGCTATTTTTTTTTCCTAACATTATTTCCCCCCAACCTTTAGAATGTCATATTTCATGTTCTAGTAGTAATCACACACAGGATTAAAAGCCCAACCCACCAAGAAAATGTCATTCTTTCTATAAAGAAAGAAAAATTAAAGGTGTGTACATTTTGTACAATTGTTGCAGAAGAACAACCAAAGTAATTCTAAAATATCTTGCTCACTATACAAAAAGGCATGGCTCATGGAACCGAGTATGTAAAGCTACAGCAGTTGAATATCAATCTTTAAAAGGTAGGCAAAGCTACATACTATACATAGCTCTGGGGCTCTCTCTGGGCTAGCGCATGCCCAGAATCTGTCTGCTTTTCAGCTGGTAATTTTTTTCAATATCTGACAAGGCTTGGGCGCGGAGCTGAGCAGCATGAAGCCTTTTCTTCAGGTCTTTGCACTTGGATTTGGAGGTGAGCAGACTCTCAGAATTCTCACTCCTCATGACGTTCTCTTTACTTTCGCCACTGAAATGAACTTTCTTCTTAATTATCGAGGAAGGAAGATCGAAAAGTTCTTTAGAAAGGAAAGAGAAAGGGTTTTAAGTTCAACTCCTCTGTACTTATCAGACTTCTCAAAAACATTTATTCTTTCCATTTACATTGGAAATCTGGGGACCTGTGTTATTTTCTCTGGGATAGGAGGTTGGGGGCGTGATGCTGGCACAAATCAATCCATTTTTTAGCCCACAGCATTGAAAAACTTGATCCTGGAATGTGCCAAGGAACAGAGTCTCTTAACAGCCAACTCTTCTTTCAAGGTTAAGTGCATTGGGGATTACAGGCCACAATGTAAAACCTCTGGAAATCGACGTGATTTATCTCTCTTCTTGAAAACAAGTGCTATTCTACTTAGAACACATAACTTTCACAAAAGTAAGGAAGCACGTTGGTTTTTTTGGTTGTTTGTGTTTTTTTTTGCTTTGCTTTGTTTTGTTTTTACAGAGAACATGTATAGTTTTGCTTAAATATTCAAGAACACTTATTTCAAGGCAGCTTAATTGAGCAGAAACTTATTTCAAAAAGAACCTAGGCAAATTCAGGTTGGAAAAGGTAATTCAAGTTAATGGTGTAGTGAAAACTGTGAATTGTGTTTTCTATATGAAGAAAAATGTACTTGAAGTGGCTACATTATTAGCTACTGACTGAACTATCTGGGGGTTGGGGACTCGCAGTTTTGAATTCCAGAAACTTTCTATTTTTCCTTTGTGTCCTTTTAAAGGAACTATGTTCAAATATTTACTGAGCTCACTGTATGGGCCATTGTGGAGCAAACAAAGGTCCCATTCTCGTAGGAGGAGGCAGACCATAAACAAGTAAACAAGCACACAGGGGGCGGGGCGGGGGCACCGAGAGAGGGAGACAGAAGGGCTGGATGGTGTTTACAGGGATGAAGGGGACTTGTGAGCAGACCTGATGCGAGGAGGAGGTGAGGATCCATGTGGCTCTCTGAGGAGACACTCTAGGCCCAAGAAATGGAAAGGTTCTGGGGTCCAGCTGGTGTTGGGGGATGTGGGAGGGTGGGGAGGGGTGCAGGGGAGGGGGCAGGCTGCAGAGAGAAGCACTGCCCTCCAGTTGTCCTGCCCATTCCGTACATCGTGCCTGTTCCAGCTGCAAAGCAAACTTGATGGCTTTCAGACCTTAACTCTACTGCTTCAAAGATGTCCACCTTTATTATAACAAATCTCTGTCTTCATAAACCATCAACTTGTAGATCTAACGAATAGGGTAGTTTTAGAAGAAATAAGTGTTTAGCAAAAGAATTCGTATTTCACTAAGTGAAAATGAGTTACCATTTCACTAAATAGACTAAGAGCATTTACAGAGATGCTGCTGCTCACTGGGATGTTGATATATTATACTTTCCTCTGATCGGAATTTTATAGCTTGAAGGCAGAGAGAGGATCTTTCTAACCGTCCTGAGTGCACAAGGGCACCCACTTGTCCCTGCTTTGTTTATGACTGATGTGCTCAGTGCTCTCGGTGCTCTCTACCATCAAGTAGCTCCTAGACTGGGGTGGGGGGTGGGGGTGTCCTTGATTCCTACAGCTCATTTCAAGTGTTTGCCATGACTTGCATTGAGGTAGGTAGGTAAAAAAATATAAATATTTATATATTGAGATAAATATACATATTTCTATATTTATATATACAATTTATATATTCATAATATTTTATTTATTTTTTTAAGATTTTATTTATTTATTTGACAGAGAGAAAGAGCACAAGTAACTGAGAGGTAGACAGAGGAAGGAAGCAGGCTCTGAGCCCGATATGGGGCTTGATCCCAGGACCCTGGGATCATGACCGGAGCCGAAGGCAGCCGCTTAACCGACTGAGCCACCCAGGTGCCCCTTCATAATATTTTAAATATTATTTATATATTTATATATATTCATAATTTATAATAAATATATGATACATATTTTCAATTTATATATTATATATATAGTTATATATATTTATATTTATATATTCTATATTGAAACACATCATCCTGCTCTAGTTCTTCCCAGACTTTGTCCAAAGACTCTCAGGGCAAGACAGAAATAAGCTCTTTCCCCTGAGGAGCAGACCCGGCAGGACCTTCAAGAATTCTGGACAACAGGTTTGATGCGTGAAACTTACCCGGATAGAAATGTCTCCTGCCTCTACCACAGTGATCATAATTTCAGCCTGCTTTGTCTTTGTGGGTGGCATTAAGGGAAAAACTGGAATAAATATTCTAAAACTACTGAAATGGTAGGTAGTAATATTGAGAAAAAAGAAGGTATTTCAAAAGAGATGAAGCCCAAGTTTTAAATAATTCTTGTTTCATTCACTTCCATCACGTATCTCTATCATGTCATTATGACCATCAGATTAACTTAAGCAGTTTTTTTGGTCTGTTCCATACACAAAATGCTGTCACTCTCACTGAAGTAACCAGATTCTCTCTCAGTTTACTGCAGATGGAAGGGAGAGCCTTCTCCAGTGCTGCCCTCCAGGGTAGTAGAAAGCCATAAGAGAAATCTGCCTGTTTCACTGGAAAATTCACTCGATTTTTAAAACAAAAACACTCTATAAAAAATTTATGTCATAAAGAAATTTAGAGAAAAGAGGTTTAACACTGTGCTTTTCCTATAACTTAAAGACTAGATTAAGGTGGAGGTAGGGTTTCTGTGGAGTGGAGAAGGCCCGTCAGAGCTGGTCCACGGGGGGGTCTCACAGAGCAGAGCGAGGGCACAAGGCCTGACTGTCGCCAACGACGCCGAGGAATGGGAGAAACCCAAGCAGCGCATGGTGAAATCAACCAACCATTCTGACAACCACACGTTTCAACGTGAAGGGGTCTTTGCAAAGATCCAAAAGTGATGGCCTAGTCTACGGTCGGTTTATCACACCTGTTAAGCCATAACTTCTGTAAAGGAGGTGGCACGTGTGACCTGCTCACGCGGCCGGAGTTAAATGCTGGGATTTCTGCTTGAAAATGGGGGAGAAATGTAGAGTTTTGATAATATAGAGTTTGGGGTAGAAAGGTAGAGTTTTGATGATATACTCATTTTTTAAAATACCCTAACTTTTAAGACCAAGTCTCAAAAACTGAACACGTAGTTTGACGAAGTAAATAAAACTGAAGACGAAATCATGATGACTCATCGCCTCAAGTCTGTGAACCCATGAAGTAAATCACTGCCATCACCAAATCATTTTTTTCCATCGAAATGCATATATTCAATTAAGTCCGTGTTAAAACGGGAGACTTGGTCAGTTAAAAGGGCTATCAAAGCCCCAGGGCGGCGACGCGGGTGCCCTTCCTGTGTCTGCGGGGGCCGCTCCTGCTGGCGGAGCCGATTCTCATACCTGGACCGCTCGCCAGACGCAGGAACTTCTGCTCCTTCAGCAGACTGTAGTTCTTCAGCAGACTCTCTGCCCGCGCCAGCTTGTCCTCTGCCAGTCTCTCCCGAACACAGAGCTCCCGTTCCTTCTCTTTAAAAAGGCAAGGGAGCGAGAGCCATGTTAGCCGGAGGCGGCGGGCAGAAGGCCGCTCACACCGGTCACCGCCCCGCCTCACGTCTCCTCACAACCAGCGCGCCTCAGGGGCACCGTGGAAGTTTTCTGACCAGAAACCCCGTCAGCCTGCTGTGCTGGGTTCTGATCCAGCACCTCAGCGTGTGCGGTGCTGCCGCAGGCTTTCGCAGAAGGACCGGTTTGGGCACAGATACGAAGTTGGCCTCCGCCTTTGGTCAGGTTGTGCGAGAGGAACTCATTTTGGGAAAATAAGCAACTAAAATCATCTCTGCTCTCCACTGAGAATGGGCAACGGTCCACTTTCCGGGCATTACCTGACCTCATGGGACAAACCCTCCTTCTCCTTCTGGGAGAAGAAAAAAACAAAAGTCACAACTAATGAGGAGGTACTTCTTTAGATCAGTGACATTTTTTAATCCACGGCCCAGAATTAAGGAAGTTCGGATTTCAGTTGCTGTAGAAACTACAGAACGCTAGGGAAATTTTAATAAAGATTTGTTTGTTTGACAAATTCTACTGACAGAAGCCTCGGGCAAAGGTTTCTGGGTAAGCACAGGTTATACTTCCACAGAAAGCATCTCTCACGGCACGCTACGGCCGTCGTCAGCAGGTAAAAACTGAGATGACTGTGTTGGATGCTAAGTTCATTTGAACAGAAATGTGTCTAGAGTTGGCATCGGCCACACAGCTGCAGAAGCCAAGTCAGCTGAGCCACGAGGGTGGCCTGACGGGAAAAAGCTGATGTGAGGCCCCCAGGCTGCTGCTACCCCGCACCATACTGAGGGGAGTAGACAGACTTTCAACGTCAAATACTCACTAGCACCTGATCAGTTAATCCCCCTCAGGGAGTCTGAGGGCCTCGAACACCGTGTGCTTGGCTCAGTTACCTGAATACATCGAGGCCCTCCGCGTGCCAGAATTTTACATCCAACTGTGCTGGCTCAGACAGATCAGAAAGTGGAAGTGATGGCTTTTATTACGGAAGCGGCAAATGCACAAACGCTCCTTTATAATGGGAAAAAATGTAGGGTATAAAGATGCGGAGGAAGGGAAAGTGTGATGGCCCCTGCGGTCAGGTGGTCAGGGTCACAGTGACCGCCAGTCGGAGCGACCGAGCTCAGAGAAAGGCTCAGCATGCAGGTGCCGGCACTCCTCGTGTACTGTCTCACGAGACATGGTTCTGGTTCTCAGGTACTTACAGGAATGTTCTAGAACATACGCGTGTCAAATACTCCATTCAAGCAGATCGAACACACCAGGGAACCCCGTGGAGCACTCCCGAGCTTGGCCCCATGCGGACTTACGCTCCAGCCTCTCCTCTCGGGCTTGGAGGGCCCGCTCGCGCTCCTGCAACTGAAGCTCCTTCAGTCTGAGCTCTCCCAAGACCGGGCTGGAGTCCTGGCGCTTCTCTGGCTCTAATCGGCGCCCTCTTCTCTCGAGATTTCTTCTTTGCTCTTCTGCAACCAGATCTGCTATCAGAGGATTCTCAAGAATTTCTTCAACAGAAGGTCGGTGGTAATCCTGGGGGGGGGAAATGTCCAGTGCTACAGTCGAGATTTTATAACACGATACTCATCCTAAAAGAGCAGGTACATGGAAAACTGCGTACATTTCCGAGACGAAAAGAAAGACTCCTTCATGCATGAGTCTTAAACACCTGGACAGATGGAGTTCACTGGGGCCTTTATTAACCCATGCAGTTCTGGGTCCACAAAGTAATGCAGATGTGAGCTTACCTTTGTTCCCACTTAGCCTTTCTAACCAAAGTTCAGTCCCTGAGCTGGTGCTTGGTGCATGTCCAGATCCGCTCTAGGGCACATCCCGCCTTGCATCCCCAATACTGCTTTAAGTGAGATCCTCTCTCCCTGAACTTCGCTCTCCCTGAACTTCAGTCCTGTTAGGTGGTCATTATCCTGCTTTGTAATTCCACAGCATTGAAATCCACTCTTACATCAGCCTGACCCTAGGACACCTCCCTTCGCATCCCATGGCCAGATTTTTTCCACCAAATCTCTTTATTTCTCCTTGACTCCTTCTAGCCAGGCCTCCCCCGCCCCACCTCTGATCTCTGATCTGGAGAGAGGGGCCGGGTAATGAAGTCTTCATTTGTGGCCCCTTCCCTCGCCACCTGCCACAGTGAGGTACACAAGGGAACTGAGGATTTGGAGCTTTTCTGCAGTCTTGCTTTGCTACCAACCATCTGCTAGTAGGGCAGAGACAGAGGGAGGAGACAAAAGAGAGCACAGAAGGTAGGCCAGCCAGGAGGCACAATTTGCCAAATTTACATGTTTTCACTTGGGTTAACAGAATAGATTTAGCCAAAGAAATACAGCTAATGCCGCTTCAGTCTCAGTGCTCCGAGAGAGAAAATATGCTACTCCACAACGTAATCGAGAGACAGACAATATAATCTTATGGTCTTTACCTTCAAATTTAACATCCTCGTAATAATGTCATTCAATTCATCAGAGTAACGATAGGGAATTCGCCTGAATTTGCCTTCTCTAATCTTGCCAGCTAGTTCTTTCTGGTTGAAAGCTGTAAATGGAGGCCTGGGGGAAAAATGTTTTTAATGTAAAAATGAAAATACGGAATAGGAACCAAATCGAGAGCACAGTTTTAGCTCGTTTGTGTTTATGTTTCTTCTGGGACTGTCTGCCACAGCTAAATTGCCCAACCTTGGCATTAGACATTTAGGGTGATAGAGTATTTGTTGAGGGGCCTGTCTTGTGCATCCGATGACTATGTTTTGCAACATCACCGGCCTCTATTCATGAGATGCCAGTAGCTATTCCTAGCTGTGACATCCAAATAGGTCTCCGGACATTGTCATATGTCCCCTGGACGGCAAAATTGTTTCCCGCTCCCTAGCTGAGAACCACTGCTCTACAGAATAGTTTAGAAGGAAAAAAAGGAAAAGAATGGGAGCTCTTTCTTGTTCTCCAGTTCCCCAGACCTCTCCCCTAGATTTGTTTTATTTCTTCCATAGGCCAGACCTATGTGTTTTCCCCTTGAGCTAAGCATCAGTCTGGCAAGGGACACATCAAGTCAGGTTAAAAGTGTGAACGAGCCTCAGGGATCACACTATTAATTTGTATATAATTTTTAACCAGCCCATCTATCTTTTCTTGAAAAATTATTCTATTTTTTTATTAACATATAAAGTAATATTTGTTTCAGGAGTACAAGGTCTGTGCTGTCCATCTACCTTAATTTTAACCCAAGGTATGAGTCTTTTGGACTGGAATACACATGGATGCGCAAAAAGCTGAATGTAGTGAAAGGTGACAAGCGTCTGTGACTATGAACTTCACACCAGAAATCTGTCTTCATCATACTTACATTAACGCACACAATTCATACAGCAAACAACCTAGTGACCAGATATCCGATTTCTCATTGTAGGACATGCGACTCATTTGTTCCTAAAGGGGAAGGAGAGGGTAAAACTGTAGGAGGTAAAAATTTGTTTTAAAACTTACAAAATGACCTGAGATAAAAATGGAATCTCTAAGTTTGATTATATTGACTTGGAGCAAAAAAAAAAAAAAAAAAAAAAAAGAAAGAAAAAATTTTATATTATATTTTATATCTGTAACAAAAATATTAAATAAAAAGACCCATTCAGTTTATGTCTGAACCTGTATCATAATAAAAAGAGATGGTACTTTGCATTTTATCTTCAAATGTATAATGGAAAAAAGATAACGATCTTATCCTAATATAATAGGATAAGATATATATAGGATCTTATCCTATATAATTCATTCACTTATTTTTCATTCACAAATGTTATTGTGTTATGATAGACCAAGGGCTGATAATTCAAACCTCTACCCTGAAGGCATTCATAATCTAGAAACTCATTTTAAAAGAACCAGAGAAAATTTCAGAATAACCAATACATATATCTGGTCATTTAAATGACAGAAGTATAAATGGCTAATTGAATTATCCATTTATGTATTTTCCCTTCAGTCCACAGTATAAATCACAGTATCAACTAATATTCTCATTTTCTAGTTTAATCATTTGCCTGTCTCCCACACATACAGTAATAGTCTACCATAGTTGTTCTTCTCAACACAGGGCACAGAATCAAGTACCAAAACCTTCAAGAAGCATCTTGGTGTTTTAAACTCCCAGCAGCTGAATCTGATACCACCTCCTGACAATCAATGCCTTATGGAGGGCTGAACTGATCTAATTATAAGGGCAGGAGGGAAAAGGAACAAAAGAATCACAAGGTTTTAAGTTTTCTAAGAAGCGCTTCTAGATGATTTTCTTTTATGTTAAAGCCTTTCTATTTGGAATCTGATCCACTGAGAAAATGGCAGGGCTCTGGCAATGTCTAATCGTAGTCAAAAACAAAATTGTTAATTTACAAAGTTTTATACTATAGTCAACTTGGTGAAAATAACTCTAAAAGATCTGGAAAATCATGGAAATGTTTGTGAACTGTTAAAAAAAAGAAAAAGAAGAAGAAATCCCCATCCTGATCTGCTCAGATTTCATATACAACACATTGGTGATAGCATTTGACTGCTTCAAGCTTTTCAAGAGCCATCAGGTAAATATCTCCAGAGTCATAAACAGTTCATATCCTTTGACCTTTCAATTTCATTGAGAGCCACATGCCAAGGAAAAAACCAAAAAGGAAGAAAGAACAATTCACAAAAAGGTATGCAGGGCAGAGCTCTTTAGAAGGATAAGGAATTTTGGAAACAAAATATCCAGCAACAGAGGGACTAGGTGGGTGGGCTGCAGCTCCTGCCCAAAAAGGCATTAAAAAAAAGCACAAGTACAAGAAGTGAACACTGTAAAAACATGTATCTGAACTGAGCCCTGAATCTGCATGCCCAAGAACCATCTAGAGAGTGTGTTAAAAGGCAGAGTCCAAAGTGAAAAGTGGAAGGGGTTGGGGGAAGCAGAATCAAAGTCCAGTGCAAGAACTGGATTTGGGTTTGGGGGCCAGGACTCTACATTTTAAACAAACCCTCCAAATAAGTCCAAGCTGGTGTACAGGACCCAAGGCACTTTAGGAAATGTTGCTCTTGAGGCCAGAGACAAAACCCATTTCATCTTCGTAATCCCAGCACTTGGCACATAGCAGTCATTCGATAAAAGTGTCTCTTTAGGGGCGCCTGGGTGGCTCTGTCACCCAGGTAAGCATCTGACTCTTGGTTTCAGCTCAGGTCATGATCTCAGGGTCCCAGGACTGAACCCCGAGTTGAGGTCTACACTCAGCTGGGAACATGCTTGAGATTCTCTCCCTCTCTCTCTGCCCTTCCCTCCACTCAGGCGCTCACATGCTCTCAAATAAATAAATAAATCTTTAAAAAAAAAAAAAAAAGCTTCACTTTAATTGCTCATCAGAAGAATTTAACAGTCTGATGATCCATTTGCAAAAATGTAAATTTTCTTCCTGTAAAATGAACAACATGATTATTCCTTGGCTATTGTGTATTACTAAGCAAAGAAATAAACAAAACTTCAATTTCCCTGCATTTGAATGCTTAGCATTAGGATGTTTAAAAAGTATCTAAATTCTGAAGTACTTACAGGAGACATATAATAGGGTGTGCCAACAAATGTTTTTGCAAAACTCGTATCATGGTTTAATATTCTAGCTAGCCCAAAGTCGCCAAGCTTAACGTTTTGCTTGCCATCCAAGAAAACGTTGGCTGGTTTCAGATCCCGATGCAGCACGGTATGACCACCATCGCTCCGTCTGTGGCATTCTTTTAGGGCCAGAGTCAACTGAGTCATCACTCGAAGAACAAACTCTTCATCTAAGTATTGTCTGAAACCAAAGCAGTTATACAACTTTGTGTTACTATATATATATATATATATATATATATATATACACACACACACACACATACACACACATATATGTATGTATATATACATATTCTACACACATGTATTATATTAATATATCATTAATTATTAGTATCTTATTAATATACATTAGTATATTATATTATATATGTATACTATATATATAAAGATTAACTTAGCACATATATATATATAAAACTTTGGAACAAAACCGTTAAAAAGATGGGATTATGTGAAGTATCTAGTTTTTGAAGTGTACAAATAGGGAAATAAACTTTTATTATATGAGATAGGGATGTTCATTCACCAGGGATTTTCTAAAGTACTGTGGACCCACCAAACAAACAAATATAAGAACAGTCTTTTACATTACTAAGTACTCCATCCCCAGTCCTACAACAGGATGCTTAACAGAAATGAAACTTGGCCCGTTCTCAGCTTAAGTATAAAAAAGATTAATTTACCTTTCCTTTGTTCCCTTTGTAATTACACTGGCCAGGTCCCCTCCTTCACAATATTCCATTACAATGTACAGTGTTGTGTTGGTTCGGTCAATAATTCGATCATAGTAACGGACGATGTTTGGATGTTTCAGTTCGCGGAGTAAATTCACTTCAGAAACAAGCATCTGTTTCTCAGCTTCTGTCATGGAGCCATAGTCAAGTTCTTTCCAAACTAATATCTGAAGTAAGAATTTCCAAGGTATGAGTGAACTCTTTATTCTCAGAGACAAAGAATGAGCATTCTAAAATTTAAATTTTTTTGAAGTCACTTCTCTATTTAATAGCTCACACGATCATTATCATCTAATTTATTTATTTCAATGAACGTTAGAGCCCCTGCGTTTATTTCCTTAACTTTACCCTAAATTTCAACCGATAAATTGTGCAGCAGGAGAGAGCGGGACGAGGCACTTTAGGCCTCCCCCAACCCCTTACCCTAAGTTGCTTTGTGGCAGGTTGGCGGAAGGTACTTTGGTCAAAGCTGGAGCAGGGGCAAAGTCCATCATTCCAACCAAACTTTTCCAGAGTGAGAGACCTTAGTAAAGATCTCTCCGTCAGCAGTTCCCTCTCCATTGTTTCCTCCTGTATAAGATCTACCTACACACACTGGGAAATTAAGAATCCAAAACTCCGAAGAATGGTTATTTTAAATGAGTTCTGACTGCAAGACAAAATCTCCAGGTTCTGCTGATCCTGCCTCTTTTCCATGTCCAAGAGGATACTCTACTCTGAAAGAGCTCAAGACTCAGCTACCTGTCACTAATGGGAGGCCCTCAGCAAGTCAAGGCGGGAAAAAGGAAGAAAGGGGAAGAGAAAAGGAAGAAAACAAAAACAGAGATCTTAACAGATGCAGTCTCCCAGCCCTTGCGCGACCCAGGGCAGACACAGACCTGGAAGAGATAAGCTCTTCCCGGCAACCCGCCGTGGAGAGCCACAGCCCCAGGCCTCCCGCTCTTCCGCCATCCCAGGGGCCGAGGGCGCTCGCCGCAGGCGGGCGAAACCGCTGCAGGGGCGGAGACACGGAGGTGGCCCGCGCTCACCTTGCCGTCGCTCTTCCTCCGGATCTTCTGGCAGCGGCCATAGGAGCCCGTGCCGATGGTGTACAACACCTCGTAGTCCTCCGCCCGAGTGGGCATGGCCGGACCCCCCGCAGACCTCCTGCAGGTCGTTCCGCCGGCTCGGAGGAGTCTCCGAGCCACACTACCTACCTGGCCGCACCAGTCTCCAGCCCGGTTTAACCGACGCGGGCCCTGGCCTGGCAGCCTATTGGCCCGCGGTGAGCTGGCTTCGCCTCTCTGATTGGTTAAAAGAACACAACATCCTAGGCATCCTGGGAAAGGCGCATCGCTAGGCAACCGCGTCGGCGTCGCTGTCGGCGTCGGCTCCCCCTCAGCCCCGCGCCCGCTACGGGAGAAAGGGGCGGAGCTAAACCGAAAAGAGGCAGGGATAGAAAGCGGGTGTAGGCGGATCTCCGCAAGTCTGTCCCTCCCGCTGAGGTCGCCAAGGTAATCGAAGTCCGGGGACCTCTCCTTGGACTTCTTTGCACACTGCCGCCACCGGCCACCTTCTGACCTTTGCACTCTGACCCCTTACACTAAGCACTCTCTTCTGCACACGCCCTCCTCCTGGGTTCCTGAACCCCGAGCCTGGGCGGGGTCACACTGCAGACTGGGAGCTCAGTGCTGAGATGCAGAGTACAGAAGCTCTGCTGAAGATAGGTTAGACTGTGGTGGGGGACTGTGCCAAGCACTTTACACGTGTTGTCTCGTTTATTCCTCAGCACAGACCTATAATGCGGGAATTAGTGTTCTTTCCCATGAGGAAATGGAAGCACAGAAAGGTTAGATTATTTGTTTTAGGTCCAACAGCCAGGAAGAGAAGAAATCGATTTGAAAACAGTAGATGCTCATAGAAATGATTTAAAGCTTACGCACGACTTTAGGATGTAGTCATCATAGAGAGACTGTATTTTTGAACACTAAATTTAGAGTCCTGTTTCACATGCACAGGATGTATGCAAAACCTCAGTGTAGAATATGGAAGTCCTTGATATTTTGGAATACGCGGGAAAATATGGTGGCTCTAGGACAGAAACAGGTTTACCTTTAAGACTCCTACAAAAAATTTTTATTAGAAAAGACTACTACATAGGTTATTTGGGGTGCCAAACACATAATTAATTGACAATATGTCATAAGCTATAGCTTTTTCCCGGTGCCTCGCTCACCTAGGCAGATCAAAGAGTCCTGTTTTTACCAGGATGGGGGGCCAGGCCTCGAAGGAGAAATAGTCCATTACCAGAAGACTAATAATTTGACAGTGCATAAGTAGGTCAATTTTCTTTAAATATCTGTTCAACATGGAGTTGAAAGGAACTTGAATTTCTATTAATAAGAATTACAAACCAGTTTCTGTTTAAAATAAAGAATTTCTTACATGCACTGAATACAGCATAATTGGAATTGCCAGCCAGAAGGATTATTAAAATAACATTCAAGGACACTGTCTTACCTCAAGGGAATAGGACCAATTTAGGTTTCAAAAGTTATGTAAAGAGCCACAAGTGTCTGAGCTAATTGAAACTGTATTTTTTTATTTTAGTACTTCTTAAAGATTGACGTGCATGGGGCTCTTTGACTGGTCTGCCCCAAATCCAGCCCTGCACCTTCTCTCTGGCCACTCTTCTGCTCTCAGGCTTTGCTCCAGTTCTCCAAACCTGGCACACTTTCTCAGCTCCTACTACCACCATCACCTTTGTACCTGTTTTTCCGCTTGCCTGGAATACTGTCCACCCAACTCCTTTAACCACTCATTCACCCCCCAAGTCTGTCTAGAGGATACAACTTGTCTTTTTTTTTTTTTTTTAAAGATTTTATTTATTTATTTGTCAGAGAGAGAGGGAGAGAGAGCGAACATAGGCAGACAGAATGGCAGGCAGAGGCAGAGGGAGAAGCAGGCTCCCTGCCGAGCAAGGAGCCCGATGTGGGACTCAATCCCAGGACGCTGGGATCACGACCTGAGCCGAAGGCAGCCACTTAATCAACTGAGCCACCCAAGCATCCCACAACTTGTCTTTTGATACTCAATACCAAATTACTTTCCTATACCCTAGGAAACCCTTCTAGCTTGCTAAAACAAGCAATTTTTCCATTTACAGTGTTCACAGACCCCCTTGTACATAAATCAATATTTCCCTTGTTATTTATTATTATTTGTTTACATGGGTCTGGCAGTAGCTTAGCTCCAAGCTCCTGGCAGCCATTATAAGTCCTGTAAAAGGGGGCATGCAATTAATTTTTGTTAAATGAAAGTATGAGAGAGTAGTTTATTAATAATCATGCAAGGATCTGGAGTGAGCCCTGAAGTACACATGTTTCAAATGTCCCAGCCCCGTGGCAGAAAATATCAGGGGACGGCCATCCCAGGAGTATGGAGAGTGGCATCTAGACACATACGTTCATTCAACAAATATTTATTGAGCACTTACTCTGTGCCAGGTGTGATGATAGGCGTTGATATGCTAGGTGTTCATTAGAGAAGAGACAAGAGAGCCTTGATCACAATGATAAAGAAAAAAGTAACATAGACATGGCAGGACAAACCCTGACAACCAGCCAAAGTTAGTCCATACCATTGGGGGACTGTAAGGGGCAAGACAGCCCAGCAGAGTCCACTGGATACTCTGCTGGACAGAGCTCCTCTGGGCACTAGAACAGAGACACTGGAAGCCAAGGAGCATATGCAGGCCAATCAGGAACACTGTACAGGAAACACCCCTTCCCCCCATCACTTCCTCTCTCCTTCCTCCATTGTCCACCAATTTTTTAATACTCGGATTGCACCTGGTTTCTTCCCCGAAAATTTCCTTACTCCCTTCAACCCACGGTGTTCTCCTAAAAGAGGAATTAACTGTGCTTTTTACTCATTCAGAATATGCCGGTTACTAGTCTTTATCCCTAGCTTCTTGTGTAGCTCTATCTTCTCTGACCTATTACAACAAAAACTCTCAATCTTCAACAAACATAAACTGAGACCCTGCCAGGTGCCGAAGATACCCCCGTGAGTAGGACTCACATGCAGTCCTGACGGTGGAGAAGAGAGATGTACTGGTGTGCCTCATGCACAGAGAAACTCAACCATTACAAATTGTGGTCAGAATTAAGAAAATAGAGAACCGAGACAGAAACCAAGATAACATTGAACAGAGAACTAAGAGCTGAGCAGTTCCATGAGAACGGGGCCAAGGCGTGAACTTCTCGCTCACACCCAGGGCCAAATTCACTGTCCTCACGGTCTTCTTACTCACGTGATCAGTTTTTAACAGAAATGTGGTGAAATCCCAAATAAAGAGATTATCTGCATTATGAGGGTTCTCAGAGACCCAAGCTAATTCTGGAGAGAAGCTAGTGGGAAGACTAGTGAGTATCTCTAACTTAACATGTTCAAAATCAAGTTCCTGGTCTTTGCCCCAGATGTGTTCAACTCACTGTTTTCTTTGTCTTGAGTAACTAATGCATGGGATTTTTGTTGCTGTCTATTTTGTTCACTGCAGTATCTCCAGCTCTTAAAACGTGCCTGGAACAGAAATGGGCACTCCACTGGCTTCTGTACATTGAATGAATGAATGAGTGAGTGAGTAAATGAATGAAGGGAGGGAGGGAGGAACAAGTGAAGGGACAAACAAAAGAACAAAGCCATACCTCAGGGCCCTCAGCTTCCCTTATAATGTTGCGTGAAAGACCCACTAGAGGGCTGTAAATCACCATGTAGTAAAGGAGGAAGCATCCCTCACGCACACCAGCCCACGGCAGGGCCTGTCCTGCCGGGAAACTGAGATTTGCATACTGAACATTTCAAACCTCAGACCAATGCTTTGTGTGTTTTCTTTCCACAATTCCCAGGAGCAAGCTGAAGTCAGGGATTACGGAAATTCTTTCAAGTGCTTAATAAAGATTTCTAGAAGAAAAAAAAGAGAGAGATTCTTTGTTTATAAAAATCAGAAGATAAAATATGTTTCCGGAAAAATGTGCATGACATCGTATGTGCTGAGGAGATAACTACATTCTAGAAAAAAAGGAGATGTTACCAAGACTGGCCCTAATGGTGACACACTGTTTCATATAAACAGAAGGGCAAGGCTCAGGCTAAGAGTCAGCTTTGGACATGATGCCAGGCAGCAGAGGGAAGAGTATGATGAGAAACAGTCCATCTTTGAAAACCAAATAGTGTCGAGTTCTGAGCTCTACCACATGTTCAAGACGAAGACTGGACCCAAGGCTGACTTGTGTTCAGTATAAAGATAAACTTTCCGACAAAGTGAGCCATTCACAAATTTTACATGATTTTTCATGATACTTGTGAAATAAGGTATCTGTTATCTCTGAGAATATTGAGAATATAAATTGGAAAAGAAGAAGTGTTAAAACTAATCTCAGATGCTGAAGCCATGATGTGTTTCTAAGGGAGCAGCCTCTGGGGAACCTGTAGAAGGGGGTGGTTGCTGTCTAGGAGCCCCTGTCTGTTTTCCTAAGCTGTGTCACCTAGGGAATCGGCTCCGCCTCTCTAAAATGAGAGTGTGAAATCAGATGACCTTAATTGACCCTTCAGGCTTGACACGTTGTGATTCTATCTCACATTCCAGAACATTCACTGGAATGGCTGTTAGAGCCAGAACACTGGGCTGTTGAGCTCTTGGTTTGACCCAGGTGACAGTTTTTATTAAGTAGCTGTGTCTGCATTGGATTTGTCGGCATCCCCTCTCCTCATTCTCTACCTTTCCAGCAACATTGACTGAACGACAGACACAGTGAGATGGGCCCCTGGACAGGTGAGACAGGTGTAAACTAGCTCTCCCTACTCAGGGTGATCATCACTCTGGAAGAGCTTTCCCTAAATGTTCAAGGAACACAGGAGGAGGAGCCCAGAGCTGATGAGGATGGCAGGGAGTGCCGGTCAGGGCAAATGTTCCCAGAGAGGTGGCATCTGAATGACCTCTAAGGGACGAGTGGGAATTAGGAGGAAAGGGACTGTGGTTAAAAGCAGGGAGGCAAGGGACGGGCTGCAGGTTGGTGAAGCAAAGCGTGTGTGTGGTTACCTTGTGAAACAGGTGGTCAGGCAGGTGAGCAGGACGACGACCGAGGGGTGGAGGCAACCTTCTGACAGCGTCCCCGTGGAGGCTTTGAGCAGATGCCCATTACCAGACTGTGCTCTCAAAAGGTCACTTTGGTAACAGTGCGGAGCATGACCGAGGGGACGGGAATGCAGGTGGGAGCTTACAGTAGTCAAACGCAGGGGATAATGACACGGAGGGAGTGGCTGGGGGAATGGAGAAGATGGGGGCAGGCAGCGAGACCGGGGTAGGAGGCAGATGGACTGTATGCATGTAGGGGAGGATCGGGGACAACTCCTGGCTTGAGTGACAGATGGATGGTGTCGTCCTCGCTGCAGGATGAAATGCAGGGGGAGGAGCACGTTAAGGTGGGGGACACTGAGCTCATGTTCAACCCGAGGGCCTCTGGGGGAGCTGGCCAGTGGGCAGTCAGAAGTGACTTTTCAGCATTGGGGTCTAGGCTGGAGACAGAGCTGGAAGTAGGTGGTGACAGAAGCCAAGTGTGGGGGTGAAAATGCCCCGAGAGGGGCAGAGTGGTAAGGGAGATGGGAAGGGAGCCTGGAGGGTGTACTGGACACGAGCAGGTGGAAGAGCCAGGGAAGGACCCCAAGGAAAGTGACCAAAGAGGTAGGAAGCAATAGGGAAATAACCTGTAACCCAGCTTCCAGCCCAGGAGATGGCTTGAAAAATGTGGGCATAGTCCACGGTGCTAGATATTGCTGAAAGAGCAAATAAAGTTAGGGCAGAAATGAAAACACTGGATCTGGTCATTTGGAGAGCCTAAGGGAACCACCTAGGAGCATTTTCTTTTTTTCTTTTTATTGGGGGGGGGTGGTAGAGGGGCAGAAGGAGAGGAAGAGAGAGAATCGGAAGCTCGACTCCCAGCGGACAGCCTGACATGAGGCTCGATCCCATGATCCTGAGGTCATGACCAGAGCCAAAAACAAGGGTCAGGCGCTCAACCCATTGAGCCACCCAGGTGCCCCACCCAAGAGCATTTTCAAGCGGAGCAGTGTAGAAGCCGGCAGCACCAGATGGTGAGGGCAGATAGAGTGTGTGTGTGCGCGAGTGTGTGTGCTTGTGTGTGTCCTGCGGAGTCCTGCCTTTCTGCCCTGCCCTGTCCCCAGAACAACTGTCCTACCCTCCTTCCTTGCCCCCCTCCCCTGACATAAGCCTGCAGCTGGCTGCAAGTCACACACTCACGACAGGTCCCCTCACGGAGCTCACGGTCCTTCACAGCATAGGCTTCCCCGCCGGCTGTGGGTGAGCTCCCGCTGTAAAGGCTCAGACCACCACAGGCAGCTCGCAGCCCCCCAGAGGCCTCGAGAGGGGTGGCGTGGGCCTACCTCTGCTCCGTGAGGAGGGTTCACAGGAAGTCAGAGGAGGAGCTCCTATTTTGACTTTCAGGGGAAAGAACTGCAAGTCTAGGCACCAGCCGGGGTCTGCTCCATGGTCAAGGCACAAAATGAGCTCCCAGCGCCTTCCCGCAGCAACCAGCTTGAGTCCGGATTCCATCCAGAAGAAGAGCCCCCACGCCCCTTTTTGCTGTTTTTCATTCTTTGACCAAGGCCTGCAGGCGAGTAGCCTCAGTGCTGCAGCAGCGTTTGGTCAGCAGCACAACCCCAGGCAGGTGCAGAAAGGAGAGGCTGCGGCGACGGGCCTCTCCCGTGACTGGTCGTGACTGGTCACAGAGCTCAGGCCAGGCCCTGGGCCAGCACCGGTCCCATCTCACAACTGCTGCCCACGGGGAATTCACAGACAAGGAGCTGGAGGCACGGAGACATGAACTGGCTGACTCAGGGTGGTGAGAGGCAGATGCAAACCTGAACCCCAGATGCGAACCTGAACCCGTCCAGCAAGCGAGCAGGATCCTGACAGCTGGTTTGTGGGGTTGACCTGGTTTTGTCCAGGATGGAGGGGATTAAAAAAAAAAAAAATCAACAGCAACAATCCAATGTCTAGGGTAGTTTCTGTTTAACAGTTATGCCCTGAGGCGGAGAAAGGGGGATCTATGGCCTCCCTCGAAGGGTCTCACTGAGGGTTCGAAGAAATCACGGCTGTGGTGTTGGACCTGCTGTAGATGCCACTGGTGTGATTTCGACGAAGGTTCCTAGTATAATTCTAGGGGGAAACACAATGCTAAATGTTCTGCTGACTACTGAGGTACCAAACAGACACTTTTTTTTTTTTTTAAAGATTTTATTTATTTATTTCACAGAGAGAGAAGAGAGCACAAGCAGGGGGAGCAATAGAGGGAGAAGCAGACCCCCCGCACTGAGCAGGGAGACTGACCCCGGGGCTCGATTCCAGGACCCTGGGATCATGACCTGAGCCACCTCCCCCCGCTCTGACGCCCCCGCGACGGGCAACTCTCTAACCTCCAGCCTCCCGCCCCGTCTAGCATTTCAGACATCAGCACTGCCCCACGGGGCCCGGCTTCTCCGTCTAGCCTCGGCGTTCCTGCTCGCAGGTGGCAATCTGCCCGTCGATGGCATTCAAGACGGGGAAGCAGACGCGAGGCACAGCTGTTTCCATGGTGTTTTTAAATTCACTTCCCCATCAAGGAGCAGATGGAAACAGCTCCCAGGGGCCTGTCACCCTCCTTTCGCTGTGCTTTCTCTTCCTCTTGGTTTTTTTTTTTCCCCTCCTCACTACCTGTCCAGTGCAGACAGGCAGCTGAGGGGAGGTGAGGGTAGGAGAGGCCCTGGTCCGTGGCCCTTCAGGGCTAATTCCCTCCCTCACAGGCCTCAAATTCCAGAACTGGCCTCCCTTAGGTCTGAGACACGTTGCAGAGACCTCACTCTTCCTCTGGGAAGCTTGTTAGAAATGCAAATTCTCAGGCCGCACCCCAGGCCTGCCCTGTACCACAGAGCTCAGGTGACTCCCTTGCACGCTCAAGCCGAGAACAATGACTTCCAGCCTCGCTTTGCTCAGAAACACAATGTGGACAGCATCTGCTTCTGAGGCACTTTTTTCCTGGGAGCCCCCCATAAGACCCAGGCCCAAGCTTTGGGAAGGCCAGGAAAGGGCTCAACCAATTTGAAACCATCCCAGCCGTGAGCAGCTGGTCAGTGACAGCCTCTCGGGGAAGGCTCCTGAGGGGCCAGGAGGCCTGCCAGGCAGCACCGCAAACATTTCCTCCCTGAGGATACGGGGGTGGGGGTGGGGAGCAGAGTCAGAGGACGGGCCTCCCATGTGCTCTAACTTAAATATGGAAGACGATGAATGCATCAAAACGTTGGCATCTTAACTCTGTATGACTAGCGGGAAGGTATTTGCAACACTTCGTATCTGATCTCAATATCCTATGGTTCTCAAATTGAGTGTTGACTAGAAGCCCTGTGGGGCTTGTTTTCCTGAAAACAAAAATGCCAGGCCCACACCTGGGACCTCCTGCATCAGGGTCTCTGGGGAGGGGCCAGGTTTCTGTGATCTGGGGGAGTCCCCAGGTGGTTCTAGAACCCCTAGGAGCAGAGCCTGCAGCCTGCTCAGGCCTGCCCTCTCCCTGCCATCCTACCTGTCACCAGATGAGGGTGCCCTTCCTCCTTCTAGAAAGCACTGAAGGGCCGCTTGGCCCCTCACCTACTTGGGCCAGCACTCTTTGGGGGAAGGAGGGGGGGTGGAGGTAGGAGAGAAGGAGTGGATGGTGAGAGACTAGACTCTAAAGAACCCAGACCCTTGGGTGCTTAGATGTACAGTGTCCAAATATAGAAACCTTGACCCCATGACTGAAAGAGTAACAGCAAACTTCTGCTTTCTGGGGACAGACATGTTCCTTCCTGAACGTGCCTCAGGGCCTGACCGACCCTTGAGCTGGGTTTTGAAGGTCAAGTAGGAGTTAGCCAGGGAGCTAGGCCAGGGTGGGGGGTAGTGCCACAGAGAACAGAGGAGCCGCCCTGGGTGTGTGTGTGACTATGCTGCTCTAGCAAGAGGCTGAGGCAGGCCTTAAAAGTTCTTGAATCTCGGGAGGTTATACTCTAGCCTGACGGTGACGTGGAGCCCCTGAAGGGTTCTCAGCCGGAGGGAGGGGGGCGCCAGCAGATGTGCATTGACACAGATCACCTCAGGATCAGAGAAAGATTTGACCCCCCGGGGCAGGGCATCCAAAGAAGAGGTCACTGTGGAATCCAGGGCATTTGAAGACCCCTACACCAAGATAACAGCCATAGAGAAGAGAGGACACACTCTGGTCATGTTTAGAAGATAGAACGACTGGGGCATGGTGGCTTGAATGCGTGCAGTGAGAGGGAGGGAGGCGTGGACACAGACGCCCAGGTTCCTGGATGTGCCCCCGGGAATGACCGCACCGTGTAGACATCAGCAGGACGGAGGGGCGGCCTGTGGAGGAGGTCAAGCTCTCCCTCCGGAGATGCCTTTGTGCAGTGGACAGACGACCGAGGGAGGAGAGAAATAGAGATCTGGAGTCAGCAGCAGGTAAATGGCCATGTGGAAGGCTGGGAAGGTGGGGTGGAGGGGGGTTCCGGGGAGGGGGAACCCCAGCCATACAGGGTGTGTGGGAGGGGGCTCTTTTCATGACTTTGGATTCTGTTGAACCCCAAACTGGCTAAGTTCTGCCTAGAGTCACAAAATTAGGAATGGTGCCTGGGCTTAAAAAGCAGTTCTCCACTAGATGGTTTGTTTTATGTAATTATTGGTGGCTACTTTCATTCAGACTTGTTGGTAAAAGCCTTGAGACTGCATTTATTGAGGCTGCTTGAGTGAAAACGGAAATTACAATACAGAAGCAAGTTAGAGGAGGCCCCCACTCCCCATGCCCAGTGCCACGATGGGCCTTCGCAGGAAGTGAAGAAGGGTCTGGAATGAGCACACCTAAGGCCTGAGGAAAGGCCCAGAGGGGTGGAGCTGCAGCTGCTCAGCTGGTCCCACCGGGTCCTTTCTTCCGGTGACACACAAAAGAGGAGGCGGGGACGGGGGCGGTGTTGTAATTTGCACCCAGGACAGGAAGCGCTGGAAAGGGAAGTCGGCAATGCCAGCAGGAGCCATTTGTTCCCGCGGCCACTTGGGCTCTGGCTGCTCACGGGGCAGCCTGCTGGAGGAGGACAGCCGCTTCCAGTTGCTCCTGGGGGGTGGGGCTTGCCCCCCGGGCCCCCTCAGCCCCTCACCCCACCCTCCTTATCTATCTATCCACCCCAGCAAGCAGGTGCAGCTACGGAAGAATGCCTGGGTGAGATCTTGTGTCCGCTGCTTGGGGCCAAGCACCTTGGGTCTTCCCACGGTCTCACTTTCACTCCTAACCTATTTTCCTCAGGGATTTAAAGAAGGAACCAACTCCACTAACACCGGGATCTTAGATTTCGGGCCTCCAGAACCATGGGACAATTTCTTGATTAAGCCACCCACTGTGTGATATCTGTAACAGCAGCCCCCACAGCCTGATTCTGTCCGGATCTGTCCAGACGACAGCAGGGGCAGGCCACACCAGGCTGCGCTTGTCATACCTGTGAAGAGGTGACCTCTTTCGAGAAGGGAGAGGGGGATGTATCTGTCTAGCAGTTAACCTTCCGGCTTCTCAGCAAGTCATGCTCATTCCTACTCCCCAGCCTGTCCCTGCCTCTGTCTGAGTTTGTTTGATCACTTATTCATTTGCTGGTCCACTGTCCATTTGTTTATTTGGGCCATTCTGTTCATTTTTCTTGTCTGCATTCTGTGGGCCAGCCACTGTTCTAGATGCTGGGCGTGCAGTGGGGAAGGGGACAGACAGAAGGCCTGTCCTCAGGGTACTTCTGTTGCAGTGGGAGGCCAAGCATGAGCTGTGTCAGTCATGTCCTGGATGCTGCAATGACAGGAACAAGGTGTCCTGGGGGTCTTAAGTCCAGCGAGCCCTGACCTTGAACCCCCTGCTTCTGTGTGAGCATGAAGATGGCTCAGGTGTGTATAAACAACCTTGTTACGCTGTTAAGTGTTCTGCTAGTCGTGAAAAGCTGTGCATCTTGAATACAGATGGGGGCCTTGGTGTGGTCTGCCTGCCCCCTCTGTAAGCCCCGTTTTGGGGAGAGGACTGAGGGACACTCTGACCAGGTAGCATGGATATGTGACACCCACTGGGACTGGATGTTCTAGCTAAAGACCACAAGGTGACAACAACCAGAGGGTCATCAGACACTCAGGGGGTCTCTCCAGGAAGTTGAGGGTCACAGGTGTTGTTTAGGGCAGGGCAACTCAAAGCATGCCTCCTGGGATCACCAGGGCCACTTGGGACCTTTGGAGAGATGCAAACTCAGGCTCCACCCCAGACCTACTGAATCAGGAACTCTAGGGTGGGGATCCCCGGGAGTTGCTGATGTGTCCGGAAGTTGAGAAACATGGGTGCTGGGGACAAGCATGGCTCTGGGGACAAATGGGGTTCAGTTTGAGAAGTGGCCTTCTGCTTACTGAGCTTTTGTTCTCTTATACTTAATAAAGGCATTTAAAAAAAGAATCTAACTGTCCCCACCGAGTTTCTAAAGTTGTGAATAGTGTATTAGATAATGCGTGTGAGTATGGGATCCAGTACAAAGACAGGAAACACTAGCTAGTTATTGTCTTATTATAATTATTATTCTCCGGTCAGCTTCTGGAGAGCAGGTCTTCCTACCCAAAGCTTTGGAGCCTCAGGAGCTGGTTAGAAACCCTCAGAGTGACCCCAGCCCTCTCTCTCAGACTGGATGTCTGGCTGCCTCGGAGCTCTCCACCACCCAGCAGAGCAGGGGAGGCCGCCTCGCTCAGGGTGCTAGAGGCCAGAGGACTTATAAGCCAAGAGTTGTCAGGAATCTGGGCCCCAACTTGCTTCAGGAATTCTGGCCCAAGATAAGGCAACACCATCATTATACCCCACGCGACAGTGCAAACTCAGGGCCTCAGCAGGATCCAAACAAGCAAGCCTGGCGGCATTCTGGGCAGGAGGGGGCTCTGAGGGGAAGAGCAAAGTGATCACTACTTGTGTGTATGAAGTGGGGTGGGGGGGGTGTAAAGATTGCCCAGGTGCCCAGGCAGTCCAGGGTTCCAGGTACCAGGGAGGGCGGGAATACGGGCTTATTGTTCCTGTTGTCTTGCCAACTTCTTGATTAGGTCGTCCCTTTGAGCACCTGGCTTTGTGACCCAGAGAGGAGAAGGCTGTTCAAAGCTGTAACAGAGCTCTGTGCTTGTACTGGCTTTACGGCTGCTGGAGACAGTCGCCCCGAGCAGTTCAGAAAGGCCAAGGGAGACGTGCACACTCAGCGAGCTCACGCCCGGACCGTGCCTTTCCTGCCCTGCCCCACCCCTCCACCAGGAAGATTTACTGGGTGATGCTGGATGTGGGGGTGGGGGGCACGGCCTTGGGACTCCCAGACCTGCTTACGTGCACAACCGGGCCACAGCCAGCCAGCCTCTTCTTGCTCAGGGGCTGAGGTGGGGCCCATACTCCCTCACACCTTCCCCTAGGTCCTTCCCAAGATGCCCTGGGAGGTAATCCAGTGTTGGGCCAGTATGTCAGGGTCATGAAGAGGCCGAGATACAGTGGCTTCCCCTGAGGTCAAAGGGCTTTGGCCCTGTCTGCACGGGTGCCACGTTACTGGGTCTGCTCTTAACTTCGGTGTCCCTCTGCAGTGGGCTCTGATCCCTTTCCCAAGCGTGACCCACTCCAACCTCTGCAGGGATAACCAGCCATATTCCCCCATTGACTCTCCTGGCCTCCCCTCTGGGGTGAGAACATTAACATGCCAGCAAAAGATACGCCCAGCCGCAGACAAATCAGAGAGAGGACTATATATTCCTGTCCGCCTTACATTCAGATATGTACATGTCTCTTTTACTATCTGGATTCTTGAAAATGATCTAAAATTATTTCTTCAAGAATCTAAAATTCTTGAAAATGATCTAAAAAATTTATCATGTTTAGTGGCAATCTACTTCTTATCTCAAAGGGGGATGAAGTGTGAGGAAGAAAATTAACCCCCAAGTCAAGGCACAGGCTAAGACATATGGAAAGGGACGTGGGGGTTGTCTGTGCTGAGTTGACCGTTACACCCACTCAGGGTCTTGACCATCTCTACCCGCTTTCCCCTGTTCCCTCCCCAAGAAAGAGAGGAGGATGCCACTTGCAGAGAAACATCTCTCTCCCTCTGCTCCTCACTGGTAAGGGGAAGAGCTGGGAGAAGCAGCTTCTCCTCTTCCCATCAGCCGTGCCCCCCCATCCCCGCGCGCCGGGCCCCTCACTGGCACACCCGCCCTCATCCAGCCTTCTGACACCCTCTCTCTCCAGCCTGTCCCAGTCTTGGGTCACTTGGTGTGCCCTGAGCCTTCAGCAGTGAGCCTGTAAACCTTCCTCAGACACTGGTACTGCTTAATTATTTTAAGGTATACAGTTCAGTGGCAGGAAATACCTTCATATTGTCACGCGAATCCCTACCTCCCAGCTCCAGAACTAATCTTGCACAACAGAAACTCTGGAAAATTTTGACAACATGGTATAACATGGATGAAGCTTGAAGACATTATACTAAGCGAAATGAGTCTGTCACAGCAGGACAAATGCTGTAGGATTCCACTGCTAGGAGGTAACCAGAGTTACCAAATTCATAGACATGGAGAGTGGAAGGCTGGGGGCCAGGGCTGGGCAGAAGGGGAAGTGAGGGGGTAGCGCTGAATGGGGACAGAGTTTCAGTTTTGCAAGACGAAAAGAGTTTTTTGGGGGTGGGATGCAGAACAATGTGAATATTATTATTATTATTATTTTGACAGACAGAGATCACAAGTAAGCAGAGAAGCAGGCAGAGAGAAAGGAAGGGAAGCAGACTCCTGCTGAGCAGACAGCCCGATGCGGGGCTCGATCCCAGGACCCTGGGATCATGACCTGAGCCGAAGGCAGAGGCTTTAAACCCACTGAGCCACCCAGGTGCCCCCACTGTGAATATTTTTAACACAAATGAACTGTACACTTAAAAATGGCTAAGGGCGTACATTTTATGTTATATGTAATTTACCATAACTAAACAATTTTAAAACTAAAAAAAAAATTTTTTTTTAAAAACTGGAAACTCTGTACCCTCACTCCACCTCTATTTGCCTCAGTTTATTCATTTGTCAAATAGGAGACTTGGAGGGACCGATCTCGGAGCAACGTCGTGAAGATCTGCTGGGTGATCTACAGGAAGGGCCCACATTGGTGCCTGGCCACCTCAGTGCCCTATGTCAGCTGGTGCTATTACTAGTGTCCCACGTGCAGCAGGGTGGGAAGGGGGACGTTAGTGAGTCTACCTTTCAGAGAAAAGGGATAGGGATGGTAAGACAGGGTGGGGAAGGGTGAGGGAGAGGAGTCTGCTGGGGCCTTAGGAATCTATCCCCCAGATGGAGGGATTCCTTAAGGCTTGACCTGCACACCTAGGTCCCAACAGAACTGCTGAGTCTGCCCATTATGTGGCCTCTGATCATTTTGAATCTGTGGTCCTGTATCTACAGCAGGCTGGAATTTCTGAGTCTTTTACCCAGCAGAAGGGTGAGCTGAACTCAGTTTTGGCACAAACCAGATAGGTCAAGTGCAGGGGAGATTTTTAAATTTCTTAACAGAATAAACTACCTCCACGCCCTGCAACAGGGCTGCTGGGAATAAGATTGCAAACTGTCTTACCTTCCAGTTCAGTAGACCCTCACAGCAATTTTTAAAAAAGTATTCATAAAAAAAAAAGCCTTATGAAACTATAAATACGATTGCATGTAATAAGTAACCTTATTTAACAGGGAAAAAAATCACATCCTTGAAAATCTGAGCATGGTCCCCCATTATGTGTCACCGCAGTGATGCCCGGGGTCCTGGACTTTCTCCCCCTCATGGCAGTCCCCACCCCGTGACCGCAGGACAGCGACTGAGCAGAGCCCCCCGGGCCTGCGGGAAGATTCAGCTGCAGACGGGCAGCAAAGACTAATGAAACAAAAAGAGGAGATTACTCCGAGGGGTTTTACAGCATCTGTTGGACCAAATGTTTTCTGACGTTTGTACTAATTCTCCGGGGATCTTGCTCCAAGGACTCTAGTGACCTCATTCCTCTCGGACTTTGCTCTCCATCCAGATTGCAGGCAAGCACGAGCAGTCAGTCTCCTGCTGCAGGGGCAGAGGAGCGGGGACGGGCTGCCTCCTCTCCTTGGGGAGGGTGTATGGATGGAGGTCAGCTAGCGTGGCCTGGGAGGGAGGGCTGCGGGACGCCTCAGCCTCGCCCCTTGCCTGCGTCCTCCATCCTTCGGCAGAGGCTGCAGCCCTAATGCTAGGAACTCTGGAGATACCGGTTCTTCTTTCCCGTTCTATAGCTTTCTCGGGTTTAAGTGACATACGATACATGGCACACACTGGAAGTGTGCACTTTGAGGAGTTTTGACACACGCATACACCCATGAAACCATTGCCAGGAGGTACATAGCTACCCTCCCTCCCCTCCACACCTCTGCATCCCTCCCAGGCAACCATAGATCTGCTTTTTTTTTTATTTTATTTATTCAGTGTTCCAAGATTCATTGTTTATGCACCAGACCCAGTGCCCCATGCAATACGTGCCTTCCTTAATGCCCACCTAACCGCCCACTCCCCTCCCCTCCAAAACCCTCAGTTTGTTTCTCAGTTTCCACAATCTCTCATGGGTTGTCTCCCCCTCTGATGTCCCCCAATTCTCTTTCCCTTTCCATCTCTCAATGTCTTCCATGTTACTCCTTATGTTCCACAAGTAAGTGAAACCAAATGATAATTGACTCTCTGCTTGACTTATTTCACTCAGCATAACCTCCTCCAGTCCCATCCATGTTGATACAAAAGTTGGGTATTCATCCTTTCTGATGGAGGCATCATACTCCATTGTATATACGGACCGTATCTTCTTTACCCATTCATCTGTTGAAGGGCATCTTGGTTCTTTCCACAGTTTGGAGACTGTGCCCATTGCTGCTATTAACATTGGGTACAGAAGGCCCTTCTTTTCACTACATCTGTATCTTTGGGGTAAATACCCAGTAGTGCAATTGCAGGGTCATAAGGTAGCTCTATTTTTAATTTCTTGAGGAATCTTCACACTATTTTCCAGAGTGGCTGCACCAACTTGCATTCCCACCAACAGTGTGAGAGGTTTCCCTTTCTCCACATCCTCTCCAACACTGGTTGTTTACTGTCTTAATTTTGGCCATTCTAACTGGTATAAGGTGGTATCTCAATGTAGTTTTGATTTGAATCTCCCTGATGGCTAGTGATGATGAACATTTTTTCATGTGTCTGTTAGCCATTTGTATGTCGTCTTTGGAGAAGTGTCTGTTCATGTCTTCTGCCACTATACATTCTTTTCATGTTATAGAATTTTATACAAATGGAAGGGGATGTTATGTCCTTCTTTGGTCCACACTCACTATGCATCATTATTTTTTGGGATTCATCCATTATCATGTATATCACCTATTCATCTCTTTTCAGTTCTGTCATTTGTTTATCCGCTCAAGCATGGATGGGCATCTGTGTACAAGACTTTGTGGGGACAGACGCTTTCATTTCTTTGGGGTGAATAGCTAGGCGTGGAATAGCAGGATCACGTGTTAAGTGCATGTTTATTTAAAAGATTACCTCACTGTTTTCCAAAGTGGTTGTGCCATTTTATGTTCCCACCAGCAGCATGTGAGAATTCCAGTTGCTCTGCATTCTTGCCAGCATTTGCTACTGAAGGCCTTTAATTTTAGACATTCTAATAGCCGTTCAGTAGTATCTTGTGGTTTTGATTTGCATTTCCCTAACTGATGATTTTGAGCCTCTTTTCATGGGCTTATTTGCCATCTGTATACCTTCTTGGGTGGCTTATCTGTTTGAATCTTTGTCTATTTTTAAAATTGTGTTGTTTTTTATTATTGAGTTTTGGGAGTTTAAAAATATATATAACACAAGTCCTTTATCAGACAGATGCACCAGTCTGTGACTCACCTTTCCATTCTCTTAACAGGATCTTAAGAAGAGCATGAGGTTTCTTTCTAAGAAGTCTGATTTATCAATATTTAATTTTATGGATCATGCGTGGGTGTCATGTCTAAGGAATCTTTCTTCAGGGGAGGTCCCAAAGGTTTTCTTTTACGAGTTTTTCCAGATAATTATAGATTTGGTTTTACATTTATGTTTGAGATCTGTTTTGAGTTAATTTTTATATATGCTGAAAGGCATGATTCCAAGTTTATTTATTTGCATATGTATATCCAACTGTTGCAGCCCCATTTGTTGGAAAGACTATTTTTTTCATCACTGAATTACCTTTCACCTTTGTAGAAAATCTCCTATACATTTGTTTCCTAGGACTGCCTAAGAACACACCACAAACCTGCAGGCTTAAAACTACAGATGTGTATTCTCCCACAGTTCTGGACGCCTAGAGTCTGAAATCATGGGCTTGGCAGGAAGCCGTCTCTCCAGAGGCTGAGTCGCGAATTCTCTCTGAACTCTTCCAGCTTCTGACAGCTCCACATACTCCTTGGTTTGTGGCAAAAGAACCTCAGTGTCTGCCTCCATCTTTGCCTGGCTTCCTCCCTACCTATCTTTCAGGATCTTCCCTGCTTCTTATAAGGATACCTGTCACTGGATTTAGGGCTGATCCTAAATCCAGGATGTTCTCATCTTATGATCTCCAACTTAATTACATCAGCGGAGACCCCTTTTCCAAACAAGATCACATTCACAGGTCCTGGGTGGACATTTGCTTTGGGAAAGGAAAGAGCACAAGTCAGCCCGCTACACCCATGCAGATGTGGGGCTACTTGGCTGCTTTGTAGTAAGTTGTGAAATCAAGTAGTGTTAGTCTTCCAACTTCGTTCTTTTTCAAAGTTGTTCTGGCTATTCTAGTTCCTTTGTATTTCCACATTAATTAATTAATTAATTAATTAATTTAAAAGGGAGGGAGAGCAGGGGGAGAGGGACAGAGAGAATCTTAAGCAGGCTCCATGTCTAGCACGGAGCCTGATGTGGGGCTCGATCTCATGACCCTGAGATCACGACCTGAGCAGAAATCAAGAGTCAGATGCTTCACAGACTGAGCCACCCAGGAGCCCCTCCACAAGAATTTTAGAATCAGCATGTCAATTTCTACCCAAATGACTACTGGGATTTTTTTGAGCTTGTATTGTATCTATTTGGGGAGAATTAACACCTTAGCAATATGGTATCTTCCAAATTATGAACGAGGAATGTTTCTCCATTTATTTAGATCTTTAATTTCTCTCATCAGTGTTTTGTAGTTTGCAACATGCATGTCCTTCACATTGATGGTCATGTTTATGCTCTTTTCAGGTATTTTGATCCCATTAAAAAGGGTATTTTTATTTTAGTAATAGTTCTGAGTGTTCGCAGCTAGTATACAGAAATGCAGTTGATTTGCAGATCTTTACTGTATCCTGCAGTCTTAACTAAACTCACTTATTAGTTTAATGGCTTTTTGTTAGAGTTAATCAGATTTCCCTCTTATCATCTGAGAGTAAAGACAGTTTTACTTTCTTCTTTCCAATAGGGATTTCTTTTCCTTGCCTTATGCATTGGCTGAAGTCTCCAACACAATAAAATTGTTGAGAGTGGATGTTCTGATGGGCACCTGACCTCAGGGAGAAGACATTCAGTCTTTCACCAGCAAGTATGGTGTTAGTTGTAGGTAAAGTGATCGGTCGTCCCAGTTTTCCTGGGACAGAGGGCTTTCGTGGGCCGCACCACTCTCAGTGCTAAAATTGGCCTATTCCCAGGCAGACTAGGACAGTGGTCACCCTAATTGAGGGTTCTGGGCCAGTTTCAGTGATGATATTTTCTTCTCATTATAGGTTGTATTTTTCTATTTCTTTGCATGCCTGGTAGTTTTTTTATTGGAAGCCAGACATTGTGAATTTTACTTTGTTTGTTGCTAGGTATTTTTGTATTTCGATAAATATTCTTGAATGTGTTGTGGGATGCAGCCATTTTATCCTTTCATGCCTTTAAGATTTGTTACGTGAGATGAAAGCAGTGTTTAGTCTGGGGCTAATTATTTTCACTACTGAAGTAAGATCCTTCTGAGTACTCTACCCATAAATTATGAATGTTTCTAGTCTGACTGGTGGGAATAGGGACTATTCCCAGCCCTGGTGAGCTCTAGGTACTCTTCCCTTCATCGGTTTGGGTGGCTCTTTCCCCAGCTCTGAGTAGTTACCTTACACACATACGCGGGCCATCACTTTGCTTAAAACTTGGAGATTCCCAGGGTTCTCTCTCCACGCAGCTCCCCACTCCTCAGTACCCTCTTGTGTACTGTAGCTGCCTGGGTCTCCCCAGACTCGTAGCTCCTTCTCCTCACTCATAAAATTTGCCGGGCTCTGCCTCAGTTTCCCTTCCCTGCATTGTGGCTTAGAAATTCTCTCAAGGCACTCAACTGTGGCAACTGTAGGCTTGCCTGTTTCCCACCTCTCAGGTGTCCTTGAACTTTGTTGCCCAAAGTCCATTGTCTTGGAAGCCATCATTTCTTGCGTCCCTCCCTCAGGCTAGGAGCCCTCAGAAGGCAGGGGCTGTGCTTGCTTCATCAGGCTGGTGCTCCTGGAGAGCAGGCAAGACCTGGGCCTCTGCCTTCCTCCTTATCCCCCCTTCAAAGCCTGTTTTAACAGATGCTTAAGACCATAGCATTTTACTCATGGTTATACCTCCAAGTACATGTTTTGCTTTCATATGACACAGATTAAGCTGCAGTCCCTTGAGACTATCCTTTCTTCTCTCAGTGATTCCCAAGATCACACATCATCTAGAAAGTCTTCCTGGATGGAGTGAGCTAGATGACATCTCCTTGGCACACCATCTGCCCCTGAGTTTATGAATCCTTTCCCCCTGGTTTGCCACTGTCCCCATGACTCCTGGAACTAGTGTCCCCAATCCTGGGTTGTCCCAGGAAGGTCTTAATCAACCTTACCAGTTCTGTGGGAATATGTGGGGGTTATAGTTGAAATAATGTTAGGAAATATTGCTGGTCATATCCTGCTCATGGGGATTCGCAGAGCATGTTAAGATTTTAAAGGCACTGATAAATATTGTAGTAGAGGAAAATGTGTGCTTTGTTGACACATATTTGCTAAATGTATTTGATTCCAGTAACTTTTCTTTGATCTCAGAATCTCTCTGGACTATTTATTGTTCTCATGAACATACTTAAAGAAACACTAACCCAAATCATCATGAACAAATCAGAGGTTCCCCTCCTCTGTAAATCTGTCTCTTCCAAGAGAACAGACGAATGTTTGTTAAGCAAATGATTCAAAGAAAGAATTTGAAATCACTCTCAACAACCCGTTCTGATTTTATCCTCACAGAGCAGGCTGGTTTTCCATGCGACTCTCTGGAGTCTCACCTCCGTATGTTCCGTCACCTCCTCCTACCCTGGGTTTTTTGAATCCCACGTTAGTCATTTGCTTCTGTGTGGAACTGGTTTGGTGTCACACAAGTAAGGCTGGGGGCACAGACTAATAAGGCCAAAGAAGAGGGGGGCAGGACCACACCATCACACAACTTCAGGGGGCACCCCTCATGCTCGACTCCATGTGACAGTCACTCCCCCAGAATCATGCAACACAGTAGCCCTGCAGAAGGGTTTGAAAGTAGACACTCCGTGGGCTTTTGCATTTCCAGAGCTCCAAACGTACCACGGCTCTGCGTGGAATGCTATTCCGCACATTCTCTTGTTAAAAGTCTACTCCAGTCATAGCTAAACGCCACTTCAGTGAAACCATCCTGGGTACCTCAGGGGACATTCATGTTTTCTTTCTCTGGACTCCCATGGTCTTATCAGAGTCTGCCTTTGAACGTGATTAGTTGTGTCCAGGTCTTACTCCCTGGCTAGAGTGTGCATTTCATGAAAACAGGGACTGTGTCTTACTCACTTCTGTATCTCTGGCTCTTAGCACAGGACCTGGCCTGGCAGAAGCTCACAGATGGTTTAATGGGTGAGTAAAATAAATGAGCTGAAATTCAGTGGAAGCTCCAAGGATCAGCCCTTCTGGGAAAGTCTTTAGTGTAGCATACAAGAGTTCTTCAGGGGCTCAGGGGTGTCTAAGGTGTCAGGGGTGTCTGAGACATTAGGGTATGTGTTTGGTTCTGGACAAAGCCAGGGAAATGGTGAGACTCAGCTCAATGTCCAGCCAGCTGTGTTGATGTTGTCATGTTGCTAGACATTAAGTCCTGATGAGTTTCGTTCTTAACATCCTCAGTGAGGATCCTCCAGCACACATGACTGGACACATTCATGTGTGCATAGGCACAACTTGGGCAAACATGGGAATTATCACATGTGGTCATATCCACAGGGAGATATGCAGATGTGCACTTGGATGCCTGGGCATAGAGGTGCATGAGACAGAGGCAGGAACATGCAGACGTGCACAGGCTCAGCAACCTTCAAGAGCCTGGAAACATAGTGAGCGTGAGAACAGGTAGTCAAGGGTGGGGAAGTGAGAGACCTGAGCAAACAGATGGGCTGTTCTTGATAACCAAAGCCAAAGGAAGCTTGGAAAGACTGAACACCGAACTCCTCCCCACCTTGCCTTCCTCTCTTCCAGAGAGTTCTGGGACTGAAGGCAATAAGCCAGCAAGATCCTTCCAGCATTGCCCCCCATAAGGAACCACAGTGTCTGATAGCAGCCGCCAGAACCAGCATGCATCCAACTCGCTTGGACCCTTGTTGGCACAGCTCTGCACAGAATGGCAGGGAGGCCTCTGGGAAAGGGTCAACTTCAGCAAATCCCCTCCTTTGGGCCACACTCCTGCAGTGGTCCAGCTAGTTCCAGCCTCCAGAATAATTACTTACACCTTGCCTGTGTCTTGCAGTTGCTGTCCTTAGAGACACAGTGTGTGTGTGCTGGGGCGGGGTGCATGTGTGTAGATGTCCCCTTGTGTCCTCCCTCTGGCCAGGAGCTCCCAACAGCTCCTCTCTCTTAAGCAAAACCATGCCTTCCCGGGCTCCTCTAGAAGGCGCTGTGTTCTCCTCACCTGCAAACACACCAAGGGCCCCAATGACTGTGGGTTCTGAGTTGGGCTGTTGCCATCTCAACCCTCCAGAACATTTGGGCAATTCTGGCTGCAGAGGACTTTGAACATGGGGCCCTGGTGAGCCTCCAGACTTCAAGTTTCAATCTCTGGCAGGCTCAGAGGCCACAGGCCGGGGAAGTGATCCCCGGCACAATCCCAGCTGTGGCACCCCAAGGGCAGAGCCCTCTCGGGTTTCTTGGCATATCTGACTCTCTAGGGAGTTGTTGAGAACCTGAGGTTTCCTCAATAATTTACATCCATGCTCCTCCCGTGACAGGATCACATGGCCCTGGACAAAGTCAGCAAACACTATCCTGGGGAACCTGATCTCCTGGGTCCAGTAACAACAACAGAGGGAACAATGCCGAGGTTTGCTCTGAGTTCCAGCCAGCACCTGGGAGGTCTGGACCCAGCTGGAGGCCTGTGACCTGATAGGGCCACTCCAGCTCAGCAATGACCTTACTTGCTGGGACGTGGAGGGTAATGGAGGAAAAGGCAGCCGGCTGCTCTGGGAGTCTCGGGAAAAAGATGGAGGCTCAGTTTGGCCCAACCCCACTAGCCTGTGGAGCTATAGAGTGAGGTGACTGTGCCATGGCTGCTCCATCCCCCACCCTGACTCTGTCCTTGCCTAAACTGAGCATCCGCTGGGTCTTCCTGTTGCTTGTCCGCCCACCTGTGCTCTGGGCCCATCCCCCTCTCCTGGTTCCACGCCCAGGTTCTCCTGCATCCGCAGCCCTCTCTCTGCACTGGCTCCATGCCCTCAAATAGAAACACACTCGGAACTTTGGAATCTTCTAATAAATCCTCCCTCGCCCCCCAGTCACCACCCAACTACTCTCCTTCCCTCCTTGGATAAGCCACTGGAGACAGACTGAGGGCCTTCCTCACAGTCCACTGCCCACTGCCTACAGCCCACTGGCCTCTACCTGTTCCACCAGCAACCCTCACAATGATTAATTATACCCACCAACACTCCTGGGCATCCGAATGTTCCACAGACAAGCTCTGAACTTGCTATTGTTCACCAAAAGTTTTAAAAATACCTTCTCTGTGCCAGAAATGGAGGTATAATGTGAATGCAATTAGGGCTAAGGAGCTTATGATTTGACAGTAAGCAGAAATACGAACCAGGTGCGACAGATCTGATTGCTGAGGGCTACAAGTGAAACATGCCCAGAATCTTATGGGAACCCAAGGGAAGTGCCGAGGAAACTTTCTGGGAGAATTAGGTTGGAACTGAGTTTTGAAGGATGTGTAAGAAGTGAATAGAAGAAATTAGGATTTGGGTTATAGGAGTCTTTCATTTTCTTTCTTTCTTTCTTTCTTTCTTTTCTTTTTTTTTTTTTTTAAGAGGAGATAGGGGCAGAGGGAGAGAGAGAATCTTAAGCAGGTGCCATCCTCACTCCAGAGCCTTATGCAGGGCTCAATCTCATGACTCTGAGATCATGACCTGAGCTGAAATCAAGAGTTGGATGCTTAAACCACTGAGCCACCCAGGCGTCCCCGAGTCTTTTGGTTTTAAAAGTGACAGGATGAATTTAAGCAAACCAGAGATAACTGGATGAAGCGAGCCTCTGAACTCACAAAGCATTCAGACCCGCTGCTCTCCTTACATCATCGCTGTTGTGTCTTTCTCTGTGCTGAACTCATTCTCTCCTTATCAGTTAAGCTTCCTTTACATTTCAGGGGACAGCAGGGTCATGGTCACAGGAAATCTTAGGCTTATATCACCTCAGTTGTTTGTCCCCAGAAGAAGAAAGAACCCTCCCAGCATTAACATTTATTTATTTTTAATGATTTTATATTTATTATATATGTAATATATTATATGTTATATATTATATACAATATATATTTATAACATATAAAACAATAAAGTATATATAATATATAGTTATATTTATAAATTATATTTATATGTAAAATAATACATAATATATAATTATATTTATAAATAATATTTAATTATTTTAGTTAATACATTAAGAATTAAATAATTAATAGTTATAGATTTAAAAAATCCCAGAGGAGGGCTCTGATTGGCCCCGCTTGGGTGACGTGCCCATCCTGGGCCAGTCATGGCAGGATGGGATACCCTGCTTGACCAGGCCTGGCTCTCCTCACCCCGGGGGCCAGCGGGAAGGACGTGATTGGCAGCCCTGTCAGGACCCCACGGAATGAGAAAGGAGAAGTAATCCAAAGGAGAGTACTGAGAACACAAACAACAGATGTTCACTGCAGAGCACTTTCTAGCCAGAGGGAATCACACGTACAAAACTACACAGCAGCCATGGAATGTGTCTTGGAATAACCAGGAGTTTTATATAGCTGTATCTAAGGATGAACTTAGAGGAATGCAAGAAATAAGCCTAGAGGAGAAGGAAGAATTTGGAGGGCCATATGTGCTAAACAACAGAGCCTGAATATTATCCTAAAAGCTGTGGAGAATCTTTGGTAAATGTTATGTCAGATAATTACATGATCAAGATTCTTATATTTGAGAAGAAAACCCCTTTTGCCCATAGACCTGTTTTTTTCCTTTTCTTCCCTGTTTCAGTTAATGGCAACCAAATTCTGCTGGTCCCATGAGCTAGATAGACATCCAAGGACAACTCGGGGTCATCTCCCTCAGTCAAGTACTTCCTGGAGCCTCTCCCCATTAGCCAACCGTTTCCTTTCTGTGCTCTGCCTTCGTTCAGGCCTGGGTCTGTTCTTGCCAGGGCTGCTGTGGTGGGCCCTGCTGATGAAGACCAAGCAGGGAGGTTTCTGCGGCACAGCCCAGGCTGGGTTAGACCTGGTTTTCTCTGCTTCCATGGTGCTCACGGCTCTCCTAGCACGCATCCCATGGCCTCGTAACCGTGGGCGGCCTGGCTCGGACCATGCTGTCGACATACGCTCTGTGGGGCCTCGGGAGCATGAGCCCTGTTTTTCATTTCTTACCCCAGCTGCACAGATAGTGTCTGATACACTAAGACACTGGGTCAATGTTTGTTGATTAATGAAAAGACGAATGAATGAATGAGCCCCACCTCCTGCCACTAAGAGAGGCGAACACGAAGGCACCCATAGCTGAAAAAAGACAATGTTGTAAGCCTTGGTGAAGAACTCTGAAACAAGGGTGTTTGCCTCATCGAATTGCAATGGGCATGTGCATTTTCTCTATCCTCAGAGGCCTCTTTCCAGTTTCCCTCTCTCTATCCAGCTCTCTAGCTTGCCTAGCCCTGCATGCTGTGGAACTGAAATCCATACCCTGTGTGTGTGTGTGTGTGTGTGTGTGTGCGCGCGCGTGCGCACGCACTAAGTGCCTTTTGTTACCTATTTTAATTTTTAAAAAAATTTTCTGAAGAAGGCTCAACTCTGGGCATGGAACTTACTTAAAATTTTAAAAAATAAGACTCACTACCCTGAGATCAAGACCTGAGCAGAGACAGGAGTTGCATGTTCAGCCAATGGAGCCATCCAGGTGCACCACTGATTTTCATTTTTTTTTTTTTAAGTAAATAATCTCCAATCTTTGGGACATCACGATTAGTACCACTTATTGCAAACATTTCACATCTGATTGTGTGTAGAGTCTGAGTTTACCCCCCAGGAGCTCTTTACTGAGGGCTGAATCATAAGGTTGGACTCCTCCGTGTGCAACCTCGCTAGGGACCCATGGCCAGCCAGCATCCGGGTCAGGGAAGCACGCAGAGCAGCCCTTCCCAGTCCCCGCCCCAAGGCTCCTGGGCTCCTTGGTCCAGAACTCACCTTCCCTGGAAAAGCTCCTCTGGAAGAGCCCGCCCTCCTCCTGGCGCTCTTCTCTCAGGTCCCAACCTCATGGCCTTGCATCTTCCCCACTGGATCCGCAGGTGCCTGCCTGCCCACTCAGGAAGTCAGGTGGCCTCATGCTTTGGAAACTCTGCCAATCCTTGCTTTACACGTTCTCATCTTTCCCTCCTTCCACCTAGGAGATTCCCAGGGGTGATGGCAGAACATGCCACCTTCCTCATCTGTCCATCTCCCCACCCCTGTACTGCCTGGTTCCAGCCTGGGCTCACCCAAGCTCATGGTTCACCAGTGCGAGATGATCAGATTCTCTTTCATTTTTCCCTGAGACTCTTCGGACAGGTGAGAGGAGGCTGCTGTCTGACCTTCCATTTTAGCTGTCTGGGGCAGCTGCGTGTCCCTCTGTTCAGCTTCAGTTTGGGTCTCTCCCAGGTGGAGTGGAAAGTGTGCGGCAGCAAGAGGCAGCAACTCTGACCTTCGCTATCAGACCCACCACCAGTTAGCTCTGTGACCTCGGGGGTCATCTGTGCCCCCTGGTCAGTTTGCTCATCCATTAGGGAACAGGGTGAGATCCCTCCTCCTCTTGTCTTCTGGGACAGCTGAGTGACACAAGCGCCTGCAAAGTGCTGAGCAAACTGTACTTCCCTTCGGGGGGTCGAGGTTCCAGTGTCATTTTACCCCTGGTTCTCTTGTCCACAGAACGCTAAATTACAAGTGGCTTCAGCCGCGAAGACAGGCCTTGTCTCACATGGCAAGGGGCCTGGAGGGAATTTCAAGACGCAGCAGCCTGACAGCGTCCTGGCTTAGCTTCTGTACGAGGCTCTTGGCTTTCTTCTTACTCGATGCCGCAGCAGCTCCCGGGCTCAACCTCTCACGCCAACCGGGCTGAAGCAAGAAGGTGTGGGCAATGGTGGCGGGCGGGGTAGGGGAGCTGGTTAGAACTGTGAACCACTGGGACGGGACGGGGTCCGAACTGGGAACCACTGGGACAGGACGGGGTCCGAACTGGGAACCACTGGCACAGGACGGGGTCCGAACTGGCCTCCTTGGTGAGGAGGAGGGAAGAGGCTCCCTTGTCGCTCTCTCGGTTAAACCAGGAGTGAAGCGCTTTCCCAGAAGCCCCCAGGGAACTAGGCCTCAGATTCTATTGGTCAGGCCTGGGTCTCAGGACTAAACTGACCCCGGATATAGTAAATTCTAAGCCAATCACGGTTCGTCCACAGGGTCGGGAGGCGGGCCCTTCTGACAGAGAGAAACTGGGGTTTGGCCGGCCCAGGGGATCCCGTCCCGCAGCCCCTGCCCTCTCCTCCTTGCGTTGATGCAAGTCCTGCGTCGTGGGTCCTGCCTTGCTCTTCCTTTCTGGTTCCTGCCTCCCCTCCAAAGACATCTTGCCATTTTTGTCTTCCTTTCCCAGGACTCAGAAGTCCGCTCGCTCCCCTGCTGACCCGCCGTACCCGGTACCTTCATGCACCGAGCCCACCGCCCAAGGGTGACGAAGACCTGCTCCTCCCGCGAGCTAGAAGCTGAGTCTTTCTCTTCTTGCGCCGACTTTCTCAGATGTTCGGAAAACATTTCAGGACCGTCTAGCCCTCACGGCCAGATGTGTACTGTGGAATCATGTCGGAAGGCCTTATTTTTCCAGGAACAATCCCCAGCGTTTACACGGCACGGAGCGTGTCGCTCTCCCTTGCTCAGACCCACGTCCTCTATCTTGAACCCCCGGGGCCCCAGGAGGCAGACGGGCCGGGCCGGCCTGGTAACCACCAGTGTGGGATGAATCACGAGGCTCCAGGAAATCAAGGAGCTTGCCCAAGGCCATGGGGCTCCCAGCCGCTGGGTCTGGAGCAGGGATACCTGGCTCGGGCCCTGACTGAGGGCCTTTTCCATGGCACTGCGACTCCAAGGCAACTCACAACTGGCCTGTTTAGATTCCAGACAAGCAGGAGTTCGCCAAGCTCACGAGCTGCATACAACGAGGTCCCTGTGTGTGCCAGGAAGAGAGCGTAGGAATCGGGTCTGATGGGAAGCCAGGCACAGGGCGGCCAGCAAGGGTTCTTATGTGTTTCATCCACACGGAGCTCCGTTGGTTTGAAAACGTCGCTCACAGACGTTTCATCTGATGTCTCAGCAGCCCTGTGAGGTGGACATGGCAGGGCAGATGCCTGCTGCACGTGGGGAAACTGAGGAAACGTGGCCTCACTGGCTAGGAAGAAGCTGAGCTGGGATCTTAGTCAAGATTTCTATTTCCCAGGCTGGAATTCTCCCTGCTCATAGAAGAACAGGTATTATAAACCCGCCCCTCTGCTTGCAGGTTCAGGGGTTCTGGGCTGGTCATCTTGTCAACTAGTTTCGCAGAACAATGCAGAAAGCAACCAGGGCCTAGCGAGTGGTTTCAGGGAAATGTGGCCAAGAGAAGAAGGCCTCGGGGAGGGAAGGAAGAGGTTAACATGAGGCTCAGAGCAGGCCTGCTAAGCCAACAACCTTGGCTGAGCCCAGGCCAGCCTCAGATAGGCAGCCAGCTGTGTGCAGGAGGTGAGAGAGGGGCAGACTAGCGGGGTCTCCAGGGTCCTCCGGCCAGCAGGGAAGCATTACTCGGAATTTTTTCCTGGGCTTGGTGGCTCCTTCTCTAGATGGCCTCTCGGGATCAGCCTCTCCCCTGAAGCCCTGCATCATGGCCACAGCCAATCTCTGTGATGCCATCCGGGGTGTGTCAACTTGCTGCCCTAAGGGGAACAGAGCCTCTGTCTTCCCCCTCCCTTGCCCCTTTGCCAGCCCATTCAGGAAGCACACTCTGTAAACAACAGCTGACTGGCCCTAGCCTGCCGTGCCATCTCCCATGCTCTGGGCCTGGGGCAGACGGTAGCTCCAAGAATGAGAAAATGCAGGCATTGACGAGGAACCCAGAGACCCAGGGGAGAACAATGCAAATGACGTTTTGTCCACAGATCTCCTAGCCACTTCTGCTCCCTGATTCCGTTGAGAGATGGTCCCTAGTGAAAACTGGTGGGCCCTGTACAGACATGTTGGGGGTCCCGCCCTCTATTCCCTGGGTCCACTTTCTTCAGCTGCCCTGGTGGTAGCTGGCTCTGGTGCACCAGGGACTTAAACTCACCTTGAGCACTTCCTACCTGAAGCCCACTCCCTGGGTCTTTTTGCTCTTGGCCCCAGGGTTTCTCCAGGGCCAGGGTAGTCTTTCCCACCCAAGACAGGAACAACCCAGAAGTTTGGGGAAGTTAATGGCCACAGAGACAGCCCCTAATCAATGGGGGACAGGAGGTGATGGGTGAATGCTCAGCTTTCTGCAGAACTGAGCTCCCCCTGCCCACAATGGCAGCATCAGTAATGTCCCCAATATTCCCTGTCCCTTTTCCCTGTCCCTTTTTCTTTCTTCTAGACACTCTCTGATCCTGGACTCATTCTAGGAATCATGTCCCAAATAACCGATCTGCACCCAAAGCTGAATCGCAGGCTTTGCTTTAGAGGGAACCCTAACTGGGGCACCTAGGTGGCTCAGTCAGTTAAGCATCTGACTCTTGATTTCGGCTTAGGTCATGATCTCAGGGTTGTGAGCTCGAGCCCCACTTCGGGCTGTGCTGCTGGGTGTGGAGTCTGCTCAGGATTCTCTCTTCCCTCTCTCTCTGCCCCCACCTCACCCCTGCTTGTGCATGCTCCTGCTATGTCTCAACAACAAACAAACAGAAGAGGAGGGAACCCAAACTAAGATACCTCTCACTTGGACGAGGTATGTTATCATCTCTGCCTACCTGGGCTGCTGTAGCCCCAGCAACCTTGCCCCCTCCTAGATGGGTTTGGTGTGGTTTTATAGGGGCAGCAAAGGAGAAGAGGCTGCAACCTGGTGATCCAGTGACTTTCCTGGACCAGTTTCCCTGGCAGTGTTCCCTTCTCTGAGGAACTATACAGAAGACCCCCAGGAAAAGCATAAATCACAGAGGTTAAGAAGTCAGACTCTGAGGCAAGACACTCTGCATCTGAATCCTGGCAAACCACCTAAACTCTAGGTGTCATTTCATACATCTGTAAAATAGTGATAAAATCACCTACCTTGGGGTCGTCGTGAAGGTGGTAAAGTTCTCAGAGTATGTTCTAGAACACCAAAGCTGGTATATGTGTTCGCTTCGCATCTCCTCTTCCTAAGAGTCCCTTGTGCAGTGTCTTGGGAGAGGGACAGACTGGGCGCACTGAGGCCCCCCAGCGGCCTGGCTCATTTGCATTCCTCCCTTCTGCCTTGGTGGTCCTGGTGGCAGAGCTGACTTCCTAATTGTGTGACTGGCACCTGTTTTAGTGCTCTGCAGTTGCCATCTTGAAATTCTTAAAATTTGGGGGCCATTTTCGTTTTGCCCTGGGTCCTACAAACTATGTAGCTGGTCCTGCCCGTCGCTAAAGTCTTGGGGAGAGGCCTCTGTGAATGATGAGAGCAAAATGAACCCTGTCCTATGGCCAAGCTGAGCTCATGCTTTCTTTCCCCCTCCGAGCACACTAGAAGATGCAGGCACAGTGGAGCTTTTATCAGAGTACTTGCGACGGACAATGGCTCATGGTGGGGAAGGCTGTAGAGGCCAGCTGGCCCAACCCTCAGCCAGAGTTGGGTTCTCCCACCCACCCCTGGCACAGGTTCACCCAGCTTCTTTGTGAATTCTTTTAGGGCCAAGAAAGGATCCGTTTCAGTGTTGAATGTAATTGTTACTGCCGCTCATTCTTGTGGAGTGTTTAAAGATCTCTGAACTCTTTCGTAAGGATTATCTCATTGGGTTGTCACCAACCCTCTGTGTGACAGGCATTTTCTAAGGAATAGAAATTGAGGAAATTAAAACTTCCAGATTAGTAGCCCTTGCTGCCCACACTCAGCCTTCCCCTTCCATCTCTCAGCAGTCGAAATCTCACTTCATCTAGGAAGCCCTGCAGTCTATTGAAACAGAAAGAAGAACACCTTAATTCTTTGTACTAAATTATTTTTCACCCAGGCTATAGGTAATATAATACCTTCTTTTCATATGTGCTTCATTTGAGTAACAGTTATGAGAAAGGCATGAACTAAGCAGCCTTTTGATAAAGTGAATCTTTTTTTCTTAAAATACATTCAACTTGTTTAAAGATGGATAAAGCAGAATCACAGAAACTCACTCCCACTGCCCAAAGAAATAATGCAGAAATTTAGAAACTAGACAAAAACACAACTTCAAACAGCCACCGAGTCAATCACACAAGAACACACTTTAAAAATGTGCTCATCAAAGAAAGAAACGGAAGCTTCTAGAACCATGTGGTTTTGTCCGTCTCCTGATTGTGCAACTACATCCATGCAGGAAATTCTGAGCACTTCACCAGGGCCCACCCATCCAGAGGGGAGCCATGTGAGGGAATGGTAGAGCAAGGAACTGAGAGTGGAGATCCCCGGGGCCTGGGACCTGAGTGGGCAGGAAGGACTGTCCTTGGCTCGCCGTTTTCCTGGTGAGGTACAGGGTTGACCAGAAGAGCTGGAACCCATGGGAGAAGCAGCCCCCGTGGAGAAAGCCTCACCACAAGGACCTGCCAGTTGATAACTGCACAGACCTATGCTACCAGATGTCTGTGACGGAGTGTGTTGCAGGCGCTCCCTGAGACACACTATTGCCTCTCACTTGCTCAGGAGACTCAGTGCTTTCCTATTTCTCCAGCTTCTAAAAACAGGTTTTTCCTTCATTTCTTTCTTGTCTGCAGTGTTCAGATTCTTATATCCACCACGACCACACCTCCCGACCTCCACTCAATAGTAAACACCTTTCCAATGGGAAACTCATGGGGCAATCTGCTGGGGCTGGTCTCTTTGTGTTAGAATCTATCCTTGTGGTTAGACAGGTCACTACCCATGGGGCTGGTAAGGTAGCCCTCTTGTTAATCCTTTCCTTCCTCTTTCAATAGCCGGTCAGTCTGAATCAGCACTCCTCCTGACACACCAGTCGTCCCATCATTCGGACACAACTCCGATTTATTCCAGTTACTCTTCTTGATCTTAAAACATGGAATGGACTCAGAAGGCTGAGTAATCAACCATTCCATTTCTCTGCCTCCGAGGAGAAAATGCTTTATAAATTCCACTTTCGTTAACTCATTCAATCCCTTGCCTTTTGTAGTAGCCCTTTTAGGAAACCAAAGCCAGGTTATCTTCCATGGGCCAGCCTAGGACTGCTGTGAGTTCTGTCATGCCTTAGCAGGCACAGATGCATCTCCATGAGTCATCCTTCACACCAAGCTTCTCCCCAGACGATGGCTTCTAAGTATCTCCAGATCTCCTCAAGGAGACCTGTTCCATAATCTCACCTTTGCCCTTCATCCCCTCCCTCATGGAATTGCTACTTCCTGGTGTCGATAACCTGAGGAAGTTCTGTGAATTCTGGCCAGACAACCTGATGGGTATCAGGCCGGGGCTCTTGTAGAAAAATCAGGCTTGCTGTGCGAGCTGCCCCTGGAGGTTCCTCTGTAGTCGACCACCATCCTACAGTAATCATAAGCAGCATTTGATTCTACTCTGTCCACTTCCTTCTCGTACCTGATTCTTAAGAACTGAGTATGCGGCCCTTAAAACTGGAAGAGAAAATGTCATCTCTCAAGATAGAAGCTTCAGTCTTCTTCAATGAGAGAGGAAAACATCTGCGAAATTACTGTGGCTTCCTGAATCTTCAGGGTGCCTTCAGCGCAGGCTTTTATATTTGAGGATCATATGAATTATACATAGACAACTATGAGCTGGTGGACAGCTTCCAACTACTAGAAATTATATTTCCCTCCCTTTTGATAATGAGTTCAAGGTCTTCACCACAAGTGACATCATGTCTCAGAGGCAAAAATAGGTCTCTATGAAGACTATGTAATGTCTTCTGTCTAGCAGATCCTATTTCCTCTTTATGCCCTACTCTCCTTACCTTCCTAATTGGCTCTCGGACCTCAAAGCTCTTTGTTGCTGCTGTCAGGAGCCTTAAATAATTAGATGTAGTCTGACTAGGGGGAGGTTAGGCGCTTGGCTGGGCTGACTATATTTCAGTTCATCTTAGAAACCCAAATGACCTAGGGTTCTGCAAAAATGGGATGATGGGCATTACAGCCTGGGGGATAGTGATACAATTCTTAGGAACCAAACAGGTCATTTGGACCTTAGAGACAGGTACATGTGGGAATAATTTACATACTCTGTATAAACCCAACTGGGCTGAGATAAAACAGCCTCCTTTACTGGTCATTCAATACAATGGGCTTCACAGAGAAGATCTCATGTAATATTGAAAAGAACTCTTTGAAAGTTTCCCATTTAACTCACGAGGAGAGAGAGGTTTAAAGGATAAGTAAGATGCTTAACAAAAGGGTTCGGATTCACGCTCACAGGCTGGGTCCCGGGGGTTGCTGCCCTTCTGCGGACTCTTCTTGGCTACGCTCTGGAAGCTAGTGGCTGCCATGATGAAGGGACATTTGTGCACTAGAGGCAGTGGTGTCTCTGAGCTTACTACCTGCTTCCTGTCATACCCAGAATTCAGAAATGAAAGGAGCTGTTATGAGACTGAGATCTCTCCCCGCTTCGGTCTGAAGTGAGGCATTCTCTTTCTCTTTCCCTCTATGGGGCAAAGATAAACACAAACTACATTTTACTTCCACCTTCCAAGAGATTAACAGCATGGATTTCAGACTTTTTTTTTTAGCGGCTAATTGTATCCCTGCAACAGCTGAGGGAAGAGTTTAAAAAAATATAATAATCTAGGGCTTGAGAATTATTACATAGACTTTAAAATCGAGGAAAAGCAAATTCTAGAAGCTCTTAAGTCCATCACCCCTTTAAGAAGTATATTTAATCCTTTAGCTTTAACTCGTCCATCACCCCTTTAAGAAGTATACTTAATCCTTTAGCTTTAACTCTTAATTTACTCAAAACAGAAACCCAAACAGGCAATCTGTTGTTTTGGGGAAAACATTTCAATGGAAATCAAGAGCCCAGTCTCTAGCCCCCACAATTCTGTTAAGTAGCCATTTGATGCTACCAGCAAGAGACCAAAATTGCACCAGAATGAAATCCACCGTCTCAAAACAAGGTGATTTCTGAAGTTCGTGCTGGCTAAGGATTAATGAGGTATGCATCAGTTGGAGCTGAAAATAATATAAAGATTACTCCCAAACAAAACTGCCGTTCTTTTAGATATGTGTCCTTTTGATGAATATGATATATATGAATGAGTGATGGACCAACAGATCTAATCCTCTTAAAGTATTCAGAAATTCAAAATATTTCCAACTATTGAAATTATGGGCAAATTTGTAAAAGTCTAAGAGTTCTAGACCCATCTAGTGTTGTTTATTCCAGTAAATTGTTTACTGTGATAGCCCCTCTTCAAACATGGCTTCTGATAAAGCCATGCCTCCCAGTATTTACACCCTCTTGTAGACCCATCCACATTGATTGAATCTGTGACTTTCTCCAAAATGACATCATGCCAAAAGAAGTTTTGGTGGGCTTCTATTTCTTGTGCTTTTTGGAGCCCCAAGTTGCCACGGCTCTCACTGCCCCACACTGAATATGTGAGAGTTCGATACATCCAATAGAGACTGTCCCAGATGCCTCGTTTCCAATGTCATCCTTTGTCCTAATTGAAATGTGTACATTTCAGGGAAAGCTAAAAGCCCTATTGTGGGCTCCAGATGCCTTGATGAAAAGAAGCTCCTTGTCACCAATATTTTGAATTGTCCTTTTGTTTAGCATCCTGGAGATGCCTAATGGCTCAGAGGCACGCTTTGCTTCTGCCAAGAGGGCAGAGTAACTGAAATGGCATGTGGGGTCCTCCACAGGTGAGCCCTCAAGATGGTGGTTCTAAGACAGAGTTCTCACAGAGGTGGATTTCCTTAAGACTCACCGTGGTGCTGGAGACCCTCTGAGGTCTGCCTGTGTCAGGGGCTGTGTGTACCTGCTTAGAAAGCCACCTTTGTGCTCCCTTTGCCTTCTGTCACTCCTGGGTTCCTCTTCCTAGTAGTCTAAGGTCTTCTGATTTCTCCACTTCTAGGGCTCTACTTTCTTGTCCCTCAAATGTCCACCAGCTGGTCCTGACACAGTTTTAGTTAACTGGTGAAAAACTTGAAAATAAGACCTTTGTCAGGAAGTTCTGCATCAAAAATGAAACACAGGCATGAAGATGTAACAACTGACAACTTGGGGAGGGATCCCAGCCCTGTGATTTCTCAATGACACCAGGAAGACAGTTGCTGTCATCGCAAGGATGGCCCAGTGTTGTCCCTTGCTCACAGTAAGTGAGCGCTAAGAACTTGACCACCATCTCTAGAGCAAATCTCACCCCTAAAAAGGCAGAAGAGACTCCAAGGACAAGCAACAGAAACACTCTAGGGGAAAATTCAGAGATGAGCTTAATGATACAGTCATGTTTTCTAGCAAAAAGCAAAACAAAACAAAAACAAAAAAACATTGTTCCATTTCTTCCTTTGTAAAATGGGTCTGAGCATAACTAATTTTTCTGATGATGAAAAGAGCCTGGCTCTTTTCTGGTGGTTAGCTAACCTTTCTTGCTTCCAATTGTGTGTCATTTATATGTGACCTGGATGACTAAAATATATATATATATATATATATATATATATATATATATATATATATATTTTTTTTTTTTTTTAAAGATTTTTATTTATTTATTTGACAGATCACAAGTAGACAGGCAGGCAAAGAGAGGGACAGAGAGAGAAGAGTAAGCAAGCTCACTGCTGAGTGGGGAGGCTGATGCGGGGTTCGATCCCCAGGACCCTGAGATCATGACCTGAGCTGAAGGCAGAGGCTTTAACCCCCTGAGCCACCCAGGTGCCCCTGGATGACTGATATTTATTATTTCTTGTGCCTCTAAGAGTTAAGAACAAGGTTATACACGTCCTGAGAGGTAAAAATTTATTGATTTATATATCAGCATGTTATGATATGGTCACACCTGCTCATACAGCTGACTTTTTCTTATAGCCAAAAGAGGAATTTTTTTTCCTTTTAAAAATACATATTTTTTTCCAGCAGGAAGAAACATTTTAAAAACAAGCATTTTCATATTAAGTGGAGATTTAAAACAATGGCTTTTTTTCCCCGAACTCATGAGAAAGAGGGCTGGTCAGTGAGAGATCTCTGAGAGCTTCAAATATGCCGTCTTCTGCCCTCGATTTGTTCTTCATCTTGGACAGAAACAACTTCTAGAGGGGAAAAATTAGAACCTCAACTCAAAACAGCCTGAATCCAAACAGAAGAAGAGGTAGACTGAACTGTAACATTTTAACTTATTTGGTAGATTGTAGTATGATATTTTAATACATTTAAATTTTTTTAGTGGGATCAAACATATTCTACAAACAATGATCTAAACAATAAATGTTTTAAATGCTCAAAACAAAATCTCAGGCTCATATCACAGTCTACTTCGTTTTGAGACCCGAAAGCACAGAATCAGCTTTAGAAATAGGCAAGCTTCCCATGCACTTCAGGAAAAGTTTGCTTTTGTCAAATTCTTCAAATCAAAATTGTGCTGTTTAAGACCAATGTGAATGCTTTCCTACCTTCTGAAGCCCCTGGAAGGGTCTGTGGCAGGAATTTCCTGAGAGCAGTGAGTAGCTTAACTGTGAGAAATTTATTCAGTATTAACAGTGAAACCAACAGAAAAGACAGGACAGTGGTATGCTGGAGATCGCTCCGACTGGCTCCTAACCCTAGAGCCGATGGTTAAATTTTATAATTTTGCCAGCAGTTGTTAAACAGCTGTTACTAAAATTATATAAGCTTGTAATTAGTGCTAAAGCTCAAAGTGGTTCACTTTAATGAGTAAAATTTGTACGAGGGTAAGAAATAGTTTAGCAGTAGATCACATATTGGGTTGAGCAACAATAAATTTGAGAGATAGGTGAATTAGGATGTTATTCCATTTTTCACATCACAGGTTGGTGACAAGAGTTCAGCAAACTCAACTAAAGCATCCTGGGAGAATCACTTGGCCATACAGAACTTACAATTAAGTATATTTTATTATTATCTATTAATTGTGTTCTATATTCTTGTATCAGGAAAATTTATAGCCATCTTATGTGCATTTGCACACATCATTTTTTTTCCCCCAGGAGAATGGCCTGTTCAACATTTAGCAGTATACCACCAGGATAGCAGTATCTCCACCATACCAAGGGGGAGAGTAGGGAAGGAGTGGAGGAAAGAGTTTAAAACCAAAGAAGGAAGTACACTGTTTTTTCTCATTTGGTTTTCAATTTGCCCTCAGCATCCAGCTGCCACGGTGTGCTCCCAAGTACATGTCCACAGATGTTCATGCGGAAATACCTCCAGAAATACACAAATACCCCGTCCCCACCACTAAGAAGTAAAAGCACTTTACTTGAAAAAAATCAACTTTATTTTTTCTAAGTTAAAAAAAAATAGAACCAGCTATTCATTTTTTTGTTGTTGTTGCGAGAAAATGCTTCTTTTGGTGTTCACATCTCCATTTCTGAAAAGGTGATCCGGTTTCTAAAATAACCCGTATGCATTCATAAACCAGATCCGCGTGTGACCAGCCCTTTACAAAAATTAAAGACAGTTGCCACAGCCTTTACATTCATTCTGAGCATACATTTCAACATGCAGATAACAAAGAAAGAGAAACAGGTCAACAAGCTGAAGTAAACATATGGCATCAGGAAAACGAAAAACCCATCTGTATAAAATAAATACAACTTTGTAATAACTGTAAGGAAAATGAAAGCACTTAATGCAACAATGGCAGGTCTGTGTGTAACTGTTTCATTACCCAGTCATGAGATAAGTTACTGTAAAATGCAGACCCCTCATGTGTAAAGAGCTTGTGCACCGGTCCTGTGTTCAACAGTTCTACACAATAAAAATAAAGCCATTCAAAATATGTGTGTCTACTTTGCAACTAGAATACACTTAAAATTTTTTTGCTCTTTCAATTGTTTTAAAAAATATTAAATGTAAAAATCCTCCAATGGAAATTTTGCAGAAAAACCCCAATTTTAGCTTCCATATGGCTACAGTGCCCCCTCCCCCAGCAGTTCAGCAACCCTCAGCTTATTTCCAGGGTCCAGTTCCTAATTGTTGAGGATCAATGCAAAATGATTGCAATAAAGCACCAACCAGTGATTGCTCCAGAGAGCACCCGGCCCCTGTGTGATCTAGAAATGTCCAATGTTGGTGGTTTTGGTCCCAAACACATTAGTCTCCATCCCCTCATATCATAAACCAGTGTACCTTCTGCTTTGGACTTGGCCTTTCACGTGAACAGACATAAGGTTCCCAGTATTACATGGCAAAAAAGGAAGACTAACCATTTTTAGTCATCCTTGTGGAACAGAACGGACCCCCTCATGATGGTAACTCTGGAGTGAAATCCTGTGTCATGAAGAAAATAACTCACTCTTCCTATGCGGCAGTGCAAATAACATTTCCTTATATCGAAAGAATCCAGTAAGACTGTCCATGATTAAAGACTGCTATCTCTGATTATGACCAGGTCCCACTAGTTCACAAGAGTCTTCAGGGAAGTGATTGTCAAAATGTCACTAAAGACAAACCCACAAGGGGTAACACGAACAAAGAATGAAGAGGCATTCTTAACATCAGTCCCCACGAGAGTCACATGAGGACGATGCTCTGAGGCCTGTGTTGGGTGACTTCACATCTCATTTCCATTAAAGGCTTGAGCATCACTGCAAAACCGCCAACTCTTGATTATTCAGGGATTCCTTTTCTAGTCCATGGATTATTTAGGCTTTTGTGTTCCCTCTTTCTGAAGCTGTCTTCCCAAATCTTTCACTACTCATTAACACAGTCATAAATACATAAGAGAAACTAATGAACAATTAAAATCATTGTTTTAAAAATCAGCAAGCATCTCTAGAAGAACAAAAAAGCCTGATTAAAAAAAAAACCCCTCAAACTCATAAATACACATTACATTTTTGGCTAACTATGATGTATCACTGGATGAATTACCCAGCAATCCCTAGTTCCTTCACTGTGGGGAAGTCATGTTTGATTGTAAGATTAAAATCTACTTAATAATATGACAGAACTGAACTCAGAGCCCTCTTTTTGTAAAAAGCTATTTAGATTCTCAGCTAACTTCTTTGCCCACCTGAAACGTCATTTTCCATTCTGTCATTTTTCTTTATCTTCCACTGGTGTATAGGTTTCTCCATCATATGTCTGTATGTATCATATCTGTGTATTTCAACAGCAACGACAGTTTCTCACATGAAGAGTGAACCGCCGGTGTGGTCATTTTTGTATGTGCTGCACCTGCCCTCGGCCCATGGCCCACCAGGTAGGTGCTCTATCACTGTGACGTGTTGGGAAGAGGATCCAGAAGGGAGTTCTCACGCCCCTGTGCTGAAGGGATCTAGGCAGGTCAGCTGGGACGAAGCAGTGCTGAGACTATAAGCTACTGGTATGACACTAGCACGGTTTCAGTCTCTCCCCCCTTAATAAAATGTATATTCCCTAAACCTCCTTTCATCTCACTTTGCAAAGAAAGTACAAATTTGGAATTTTTATTCACTTCTACACAGTGGCATATTGCTGCTTCCCTGATTTGCCACAGAACCCTCTCTCCACATTCCCTAGTGCAAGCTGCTGCCCTCCACTTACTGGTAAGGAGAGCGCGATCGATGCTCTCGGATGAACAAAAGAGAACACGCTTATTAACAATTGGAGGGGGATACATAGATCATGACACATCTATTACAACTCACAAAAAATGAACTCACATATCTATTGGTATTTGTCACTCTACAGACTGTTGACATGACTCTGCGCTTGAAAAGTAAAGCGTTTTAACACCATAGCTGGTTTAATGTGTACAGTATATATTAACAATAGCACGTTCCTTTGGAGCACAGCGCTGGCAAAAGTGGCCCTGACCTGCGTTTACGCATGCGTGTATGCCTCTCTCGCCCTGACAGAACTGGCCACCCCTTGCTGTGGCTTGCTTTAGCGATAAGGAAAAAGGCCTATCTAGCTAGGACTGTGTGTGCCATACTTGACAGTGAGCACATTATTCCCCAGATATCTGACTAACCTCTCAAATGAACAATTTCAATTCAGCCTGGATTCTAGCAGCGTTTGCTGGACCTCAAACAGAAGCATCTTTAAGGCTTCCTATCACCGTCCATGCCTCTGACGCAAGATCAGTTTCACCTACTCACTGTCCCTGTAAAACAGTAAAATGCTTAGGTTTCCAAAAAAAAAGAAAAAAAAAGAAAAGAAAAATTGCATCTTGTAACAACCCCTACCAAAGCACATACAATAACTGTCTTCTGCATTTTACCAGTAGTAGCATAATATGCAATGAGGTATTTCATTAACACATTATTCTCTTTCATATATGCACAGAATTAACCCAAAGATGAAGCTGCTGTGGGCTTGTATTTGGTGTTGCTTTACCTTTCCCACATAACTGGGAGAAAATTCACATCTTTTCAATCTTTTCAGGTTTTTTTTTTTTTTTTTGGTTTATTTAAAAATAGAAAACATAGTCTCTATTTTTCTTTTCTGGCCTACTTCTCCAAATTGCCATTTGTAGGATTAGTGACAACGGGGCATCTACAACGCTCATATCACAGGAAACTGCCACTGACTTCCTAGGATCTTCAAAGCCTACAATCCCAAACCAAACACCAACTCTGTCTCAATGAGTGCGGGTGAGGGTCTGAGGCCATCCCAGCACTTTCTGAGAAGAGTCTGGTTCAACTGTGAGGTAAACCATAGTGGAGGGGAAAAAAGTGTTCTCTAGAAATAGAAACTTGACTTTATCCTCTTTAAAGCGATTGTAAAGAGATTGGGAAGCCTTTTGTGCAGGTCTGTCTGATGGTTACACCACCCTGATGTGGGCAGCAACTTGAGGTGATGACAGAACACAGGTTTGGGGGTACCATGTGAGAACTTATCACCATTTTAAGCCTATGTCTGGCTCTAACTCTTATTTACTCTTATTTTTCTAATAAAACCCCTATCTCACTTTAAACTGATCATTTTAAACTGATCATAATGTTTCACATTAATCTGTTCCGCCCCCCCCCCCCAAATACAGTTGGTGCTAACAAGCCGAAGTGGGCAGAACACAGCCTCTAAGCCGACGGAAGGCTCCTGTGGGTGCTCCGTGCGGGGGGCGCCCCGGTACCCACGCAGAGAGAGAGAGCCTCTCAAGAATCCCGTTCACTGATTATGCTGACATTTGTTTTCAGGCTATATTACTAATCCTTTGCTATATATGCATCTGATAAAAGTGCATTTGGTAAAAGACAATTATCAGTCTATGATATGCCTCTATATGAAAAGAGAAATCAAGTGACCCCCCTCATTTAAGGGAAAGCACTAGCGCATGTAAACACGATGTTGGATTGAGCTAGCCTTTTTAGGAACACATTCTAGTACCGGAACGTGTCCAGTGGACACTGCTTCTCCCCCACGGGCGTGCCGTGCCGGACACCGAGTGTCACTGTGAACCGCAGGGGAACAGTTCTTGAGGGTGCTGCCCAGCTCCCCTCTAGGCTCCGAGACACACAGCCAGAGTTGGTGGAAATGAGGGCGCTCTACAGCTCTGCCCTGATAGAGACGACTAGCTAAGAGGAACGAATACAACTCTCTTGAGCTGGAACTAGGTCATCAAGGATGTCTGGTGGCAACGGAGTTTCTCTCAGACGGTCTTCTACAATGAGTTTATGATTTCCTCTTCTCCAAATGTGGTGTTTGCTTAAGTGTGTGGTAGAGTGTATCTTTTTAAAACGTGAAAGGTCCTTAAAACATATTAGCAGGTCATTATATTACTGATCCTCATTTTAGTAGAGTTTTAAAATATCCCAAAGGGGGATAAATATTAATCCATCCATTGAATTTCCTTTGCTTATTTTTTTTATATTGTGATTTGCACATGTAAAATAATGCACACTTATGAAAGTCTGAACTCCTATGGTGACCTTGACAAGTCCAAGTCAATTCCTAGAATAGGCAATGGTAAAAATACTGGATGATGTTATACCACATGTAGCCTGACAAAAATGCGAAAGACTGTATGAGAAATATCCACATATTGCTGAGGGTCATCTCCCGGGAAACAGCTTCCTTATGGCCCTTGGGAGGTGGAAAAGCTCCTAAAAGACAAGACAGAAATATTCATTTACTTACTGTGGTGGTAAGGTCTCCTGGAACAAAAGTCGAATATTAGTTCACTTAGAATTGTTGTTGTTGGTTTTTTAAATCATCGTCTGTGACTTCTCATTGTTCCTGAAGAGAGATCTCATTTGAAATACAATTTTCGAACTGCTGAGCCCTTTCCTACCTCTGAACATTTGCGTTTATTCTTCCTGCCTGAGATGCCTTTCCTCATCTCAGGGAAAGGCAACCACATCTGCATTCTTTCAGTATCAGAAAAAATACCATCGGTGCCATCGCCCCAAGTCAGTCACAGTCTTCTCCACCGTTTATTTCCTTCTTAGCATTTTCCATGATCTGTAATGATCCAGGTCTATCTATTCTTTTTTCTACAGACTTGTTTACTCTCTGTCTCCTTCTGGAATTTAAGCTGCATGAGAGTAGTCACTCTGGCTGCCTTGCTTCCATTGTAACCTTAAGAGAGTTCTACAGTGGCTGGGACACAAGATGTGTGAAATTGAATATATATATACATGTATATATACATGTATATATGAATACATGAATATATATATACATGAATATATATATACCTGAATATATATATATATATTCATATGTATATATATATATATATAGATAGATAGATAGATAGATTTTATTTATTTGACAGCAGGAGAGAGAGAGCACAAGCAAGGGGACCAGTAGAGGGAAAGAGAGAAGCAGACTGCAGACTGAGCAGGGAGCCCGATGCGGGGCTCAATTCCAGGGTCTAAAGGCAGACACTTAACCAACTGAGCCACTCAAGTGCTCTGAAATTGATTTTAAATAATTTCTGAAATGACATAATTGACACCAATTCCTCCATTTACAAGTTAAATGTTTCTGCCACAAAAAAAGCAGTGGTAAATCGTTGGTATTCTTTTCAAAAGGGAATATTATTTATGAAATATTATCTTAGTAATTAAAAGGAGAAAGACAAAGTAAACAGATATCTTCAAATTCTTTTCTAGAAGGGAAAGCTAGACCGCTTCAGGGCAATATTACCTAAGGTCATCTTGATAACACTTCAGCATTTCAAATGGTCTTTGTCCTTGCTGATAATCCCTTTGAGTAAGCTGATTCAGGCCGGGATTTGCTTCTCACAAGCAATTTACAGAGAACACTTTCAAGTTTCAAGGTCTATTATACAAATAGCTTTCTTAAAAAGAGACTTCCATTATTGTTGCTATAATTTAGGCTAAATATCATAAAGCAAGAGGCAAAGACTGAGAAAGAAGAAAGATCTTGTTGACTCTTAATCACCACATGCCTTCTTACACATCTATCCTATTTTATCTTCAAAGAGATTTTGAGAGTAAGACCAAGGACTGAACATGGCGGAGAGGGGCATCTTGTTGAATGAGTCTTACTAAGAATTCTAGAGACAAGCACAGCACCCAGCCCCTGTCATATGAGTATGCACTAGCCCACAGCTCTGGGGTCAAAACCTTGGGATCCAGAAGGAATACTGTTGTGGGTAATGTGAAACAATCCTGAACACCAAAACAGAAGCATTAAAGGTAATTAACAGTATCAGCCTTTGTGCACCATTAGGCCTTCCACAGTTTGATTTAACGTGAACATTAATTCTGAACCAAAAAAATCGAAGTGGGGAGAAAACAGCACTTTCTGTTAATCTAAAATCTCACAGCTATCATCTGACCTAAAACAACTTTCTCTTCCCCTTTTTCTTTTCCTAATGTAGGTTCCAGAGAATAAGCCTACAACATATGTAGTTATTTGTGAAAGTACTTTGGTAATGCCTGGCATTCTACCAACGCTAATTTCCTTCTTTCCTAACTTCCTCTCTTCCTCCCTCCCCCCTCCTCCCTTCCTATGGCTGTTTCAACGCATTGCAGTTTTCACATAAGGTAGAGAATATTAAGTATAGGTAAGGGAACTTCCAGTAAATTGACTTTTTTCTCTCAAGAAGAAAAGTATAAGGTCGTATCCGTGAAAATGTAAAAAGTAAGCTTTATCCCTATATGTAAAGAAAAGAATAAGCATGTAAAAACGCAGTTCAAAATGATCTCAAAGGGTATTTTTTAGATGACGGTCTTATAAACAATCACATACAATGCCAAACCACAAATGTTATTTGCTATTTCATAAAACAGCCCGTGTAATTGTACACGTGCGACTGTAGTCTTCTACATACTGTGTACTGTCTCGAATTCGTTCCACTTGTACATTTTACTCATCATGTGATCTTGAACACTGGCTGCTGAAGTAAAGGCCTGAATAAATTTTACATTAACACTGTCCTAATGAATATTCTAAGCTGGAATTCTTAAATATAGAAATAGTTTGATTCCTCTAGGGTATCTGAAGAATGAAAAAATGGTTATCTCCCCTAAAGTATATTTTTGGAATAATCAACTTCAGAAATATACATAATAGGATACTGTGTACCTGTTTCATAAAAATGTGATAAGAGTTCTTCTTTTTCAATAAAACGTTGATAGAGCCAATCAGCAAGGCCATCCGTCTCCAGGGGTACATCTTTAATTGGAAAGATCCTATGAAGATTTAGAAAAGAAGCGAAAACTACTTTTAATTCAGAAATCAAAATCATTCAGAAGCACAACTTACCTTTGGTGACTGAAATGCTGAAGAAAGTTATGGAATCACCTGTGGCTTTGGCAAGGGTTCATTTCTACAGCTTCTCAGGGAATCTCTCTTTTTTTTAAAGATTTTATTTATTTATTTGACAGAGAGAGAGAGAGAGAGTGCACAAGCAAGGGGAGCAGCAGGCAGAGGCAGAGGGAGAAGCAGGCTCCCCACTGAGCAAAGAGCTTGACGCGGAATTCAATTCCAGAACCCTGGCATCATGACCTGAAACGAAGGCAGCCACCCAACCAACTGAGCCACCCAGGCGTCCCTCAGGGCATCTTGGTTTTTAAAAAATTGTTGACTATACAACAGAGTCCATTCATTCATTCAAACATTTGCCAGCCTATTGTATGTTAGGTCCAGTGCCAGATGATGAGAAAATACTAATAAACTGTCCTATAGCTACAAATAATTACTGAGAAATAACTGTCTTCCCATGCTTATGGGTTTAAGAAGAAATGGTGTTCAGAATAGATGAGATTTTAAACTACTGGGGTGCATGAGTGGCTCAGTCCACTGGGCGTCTTGGTGTCAGGTGGGGTCAGATCTCCCAGTGCAGAGAGCGAGCCCCGCTGGGGTAGCGCTCTATTTAGCAGGGAGTCTGCTTCCCTACTTGGCGCAGGTACCCACACACTCTCTTTCTCTCAATTAAATAAATAAATCTTTAAAAAATAAAACAAAACAAAATAAAATAATAAAATGAAATAGAATAAAATAACATGCGGCTACTGTAGGACAGTAAGCATAGTCAGAGGCATGGCCGAATAATGCATTTTAGCAATGCTCTTTTGGAGGAAATGTCTGTGAACCAGACAGAATCTGCCTAAATTGGTGCCTGAATTGTATCAGAGGCAGAGGTTTCCTGAGCCGGGCCACCTCTTACGGGAGCACGAATGTGCAGATTCTGTGAATGGGTCCCGAATCACCAGGAAACGGGCCGGGATGATCAGGGATACCCATCTGCGAGACTCAAGGGCAGAAAAGGGCAGCTCAAGTACATACTATGTAGTTGCTGATGCTGAAGTTTCTTGTTTGTTTTCCAGTTTTGTGGGGGAGTTCATTTTAATCAATGGTATAAAGAGGCACAGTTTTAAAAGCCTGCAAAAGGTTTGTTGAAAAAATAGTGGTCCCCATCCCACTGCTGTTGTTTCTCTCTCCCCAGAAGAACTGATTTTTACCTCTTTGAACCAAGGATTGTTATATCTATATGTTTCCTCTTCAGTTTTAGGGCCAGCCTACTGACCTCCCACTATGGTAGAGGAGGAGTAAGCACCTTCTTCCCTCTCCCACCACACATTCATTCACATCCGTCCCATCTTCCTGATGCAGCTGTAGGGTAACTGCAATGAGCAGAGTAGTAGACCTTCACATTACTATAATCATGTACATATATTCAAAGCTAAGCCATGTAGTCAATCAACGCTACTCTTCCTTTCCTGTCCAGTTTTTGTTCTCCCTAACTTTAGCAGTTACATCATTTTCTCTGTATAGAGAACTAATTCAACCATAAGCTCTTGTCCATCTAGAGTCAATTCTCTAGAGCATGTCTGCCAACTTTTTCTTAAAGGGCCAGAGAGAAAGCATTTGGACTCAGCAGACTTTATGGTACCTGTCGCAACTATTCAACTCTGCTTCGGTAGTGTGAACGCAGCCGTAGACCAGGTGCAAGTACATGGGTACAGTTATGTCCAGGTAACACTGTATTTAAAAACCAGGCAGTGAGCCAGACTGACCAGTGCTCTAGATCTTCTCTCAAGGCATTTGTGTGCATCAGACATTCTTTCATTTTTATCTTCCAGAATACATTTCACCTATGCTATGGGTTTGTTGCCTGTAGTTTTTCATCCTGATGAGGCCCCTTACTCTGTCTTGGTGATTCTCCTAAAATACATTTAATGTTTCCTACATCCCATGTCTTCCTTTTTCTTCTGATGGAGCATGTCTTCCAGTGGTTTCTGGAGATAAAGGGTTCTCTTGAAATCTTGCATTTCTGCCGATGTCTTTTTTCTGTCCTCACACCTGGCTGACAATTGGACCAGATAGAGGATTCAGGGGTGCAGTTCACTTTCTTCCATCTCTGTCTTTGTGTCTTCCTTTCTAGGGGTTTCTTACTTAATTTCTAATCTTTTCTTTTTTCTACTGAGTTTTTGCTTCTTTTCTCATATTTTTAATTTCTAAGAGCTCTTCGAATGTTCCTTTTTCATTGTTTTACTGTTATTGTTTTTGCTATAATAGTACAATATTGTTGTTTTATTGTTACAGTATCTTATTTCTATGAGAACTAGAATAGAAACTTTAAAACATGCAGGAAAGTACAGAGAGGAGGGTTAAGGAACTAGCCGGATTTCTGGCAGCTGTGCTTTTCCTGCACCATTCCTCCAAGTCACTTTCTTCTGTTTGTTTTCGTGTCCATCTTTCACAGCAGAGGCCAATCAGATGACCAAGTTACCCAGTGAGTCTTTTGTCGCTGACGCACATTTACGGACAGGGATTACAAAGCAGACTGACGGCTCTCAGCGCTGAGTGTAGTTTGTTGACTGGAGCTGCACAGAGGATTATCCGGTTGGGCCATTTAAGTCAGTCTTTCCTTGTGAACTTGCCGTTGCCGCAGAAGAAGATCCTCTAGCATCCTGCCCAGAGAGTGAAGGCCTAGTTGTTGGCTTTCTGGCAGCAGATGGAGAGAGCAGGCCTGGGGTCTCAGCACCTGGTGCCATGACATCACTTAACCATGCCATTTTCATTGTGGGACCTTTGCCTCAGCTGTGCAAGGTATCTGTGCGACCACAGAGCCTCTGGTTCCCTCTCCAAGTAAGCCTCCAGTTCCCGCCACAGCAGGGAATGAAGAATCGCCCAGCTGTGGGATGGAGGGTAGGAGTGCTGGGGATCTGAGTTCCTCAATGGATTTCAGCCAGACCCAAGTGTAACAACCCTTTCAACCTTATTTCCACAGGCACTGATCCTGCCAGTTTTTCAGTTCTGTAGCGTAAGGTTGGCTCCTGGCCATCCCTGCCCCCCGCTGCCAGCTTAGGGTTCTGACTGCTCATCTATTTCCCGACTTCCGACTTTTGTTACTATTGCTTTTCCTACTTTCCTCATCCTTGTGGGTTTACACTTTAAAGAAACTCTTCAGTGTCATTCTACTGGAGTTCTGGAAGGGCATGCAAGTTGACATGACTCTGAGCCACCATGTTCTTTAGGAAGCTGTCCTGTTATTTCTGAAAAGTCCAAGATGATTTTCGATCTTGGGCCAGTGTCTACTACTTGGCATTCTACAAAGGGGCCTATATTACTCTTTCAAGTTTAGGCAAAATGTGTGTCAGCCGCTCAGTAAGGATTTGAAGATTATAATGAGGCATACCCATCATAAAAACATTCAACAGCTTCTACAGTTTATCGGAAGAACACAATGTCCAGACGAATCAAGTAGTACAAAGGATTCCAAATGACCAGGATGTCTATGCTCAGACTCCTTCAAAGGCTTCTTAAAAACTACTCATGTAGCATGGTCATTTGCATAAAAATAATCAGAAGGAATATTATTTATGAATTGCATTATAATCAGATCCCTTCCTCTTGTTATTTAAACACTTAAATATCACATTTGGGATATTTTAACACCCCAATATAAGTATCCATGGGCAGGAAAAAGAAGAGAAGAAATGAAGGAAAATTATGGTATGGAAAAAAACTATTAAAAGTCAATTTCAGGAAATCACAGTTTTGATTAAAAATTTTGCTTTCAAGGGGCGCCTGGGTGGCTCGGTGGATTAAAGCCTCTGCCTTTGGCTCTGGTCATGATCCCAGGTTCCTGGAATCGAGCCCCACACTGGACTCTCTGCTCAGCGGGAAGCCTGCTTCCTTCTCTCTCTCTGCCTACTTGTGATCTCTGTCTGTCAAATATATAAAATCTTTAAAAATTTTTTTTTTGCTTTCAAAAATTTGAAAAGGATGAAAGGTAACCAAACTATAGTTTCATTTACACAGAAGTAAGTTTCCCAATCTTAGTCACCTTTCTATTCCCCTAACTATAACACTATATTGCTCTATGACAGTAATACAGAAATGTTCTGGTTTATTAAATATTTTAATGGGGTAGGAGATCCTAAGGTCCAGAAACTTCATGTTTCAGCTTGCTACTATAAAATCTCCTACCAGAATTAGATTTTCTTTTGCTTTGAAAGAGCTAACCACAGAAAGAGGAATTAAAGAACATCACAACTTTTTTTTTTTTTTTAAAGATTTTTATTCATCTATTTGACAGATGGAGATCATAAGTAGTCAGAGAGGCAGGCAGAGAGAGAGGAGGAAGCAGGTTCCCTGCTGAGCAGAGAGCCCGATGCAGGGCTCAATCCTAGGACCCTGGGATCATGACCTGTGCTGAAGGCAGAGGCTTTAACCCACTGAGCCACCCAGGCACCCCCATCACAACTTTTAAAGAGAAAAAATACTCGAAATGCTTACACTACATAAAATCATCCCATAGGCTAGTATTTCTTAGCTCCTTTAATGCCTATACTCCTAGGTAATTGGAAGATCTCTTTCAACTCAAAACGTTTACCTCTGCACTCTCTCCTGTTCTCATGCCTCACTACAGTGAGAGTGGGGTTCCATGGCTGACATTCCCTTCCACAAACAGTAGGGGCTTTGTTTTGGGTTTTGCCTTTTTTTTTTTTTTTTTTTTTAAGATTTTATTTATTTGTTTGACAGAGAGGTAGAGAGAGAGAGCACAAGTAAGCAGAGCAGCAGGCAGAGGGAGAGGGAGGAAGCCCGATGCGGGACTGGATCCCAGGATCCTGGAATCATGACTTGAGTCGAAGGTAGCTGCTTAACCAACTGAGCCACCCAGGCACCCCTTGGGTTTGTTTGTTTGTTTTTTGTTTAATGTGTGGAGAGTCTTGGCTTTTTAGGCATAATTAAAATAATCCCAGAATGTAGTGCGGCATAATGACTAAGAGTGCAGACTCTGGGACAGACTGCCCGAGGCTGAATTCTGCCTCTACAGTATTTGCAGACTACGTGACTTGGGGAAAATGGTTTAACCTTTGTACAACTCAGTTCCATCATCTGTAAAATGGGGTTAATAACAGTATTTACCTTACAAAGTTGTTATATGTGTATACTAGTGGGCAGAGGCTGGTGGCGTAACTTGGCATACATTGGCAGGATGGTGGGGGTTAAATGATAAATACTTTGTGCTTTAAAGTCTTCTGGGTTCAGCAACAGCGGTAGTGACTGGACTGGACCTACAGCTGTCATAAGGGTCTGACGATCCATGACTATTTGTGCACAGCATAATACTCTACTCAGACAGTCTGTGTGCTGTGTGTACTTCTGTACCAGTGGGGCTACAATGAAGCCAGCCTCAAGCCAGTCATGTGAAAAGATCAATGTGGTTACCAAGGACTGTAAAGGTGAATTCCTGACAGAGATTCTCAAGAGTCTTAATATTAATACTGATCTAATCAGAAGAGCAGAGACACAGAGACACAATTTCAAATAAGCCAGCCCGAGGCTATTTAAACAAGTTTGTCTTTCCATTCCTTCAAAGGGTACCTTCTACTCTTTGAATTTTAAGGAACCCTCAAATTAGAAATAATATTCCAAGAATTTTATTTTCTCCTCTTTTTCCTCTCCCCATTTTAACTAAGAATGCAGATCCCTCTGGGGCGGGGGGGGGGGGTAGTTACAGAGACTATGCAAGCTCCTAAGGCTTTTTCCACAGACTACTTCCCCCACAGTGGACTTGGAATCTACAGAATTTAGCCATTAGGCAAACATCTATCTATCTTTCTTTCTTTTTTAAATGTTTTATTTATCCATTTGAGAGAGAGTGTCACATTGCCTGATCAGAACAATACTGAATAGAAGTGGTAGTAAGAGCTCCCTTGTCCCTCATTTCTCATCTTTCAGGGGGAAACATTCAATAGTTCACCAATAAGTACGATATTTACTATAGGTTTTTTGTGCCTACCATTACTATTAATGTAATTAAAGAACTCCCCTTCTATTCCTAGTTTGCTAAGGATTTTCTTCGTTATCATGAATGGGAGTTAACACTATCAATTTTTTTTTTACACCTATTGACATGCTTATGTAATTTCTTTTTTTATTCTGATAATGTGATGAATTAAATTGACTGATTTTTAATGTTAAGTGAAACTTTAATTCGAGGAATATATACTCTCAGTACATAATCTGATGTATTTTTTATATATCACTGGGTTAATCTGGCATTTATGATCATGTAAGATATTTGGTGTAAATTTTCCTTCTTATAATATCCTTGGTTCAGGTTTTGAGATCAAAGTTATGCTGGTCTCATAAAACAGATCAGAAACATCCCTTCTTTTCCATTCTCTGAAAGAATTGTACATAATGTCCTTTATTGTCCTTTTAATGACTATAGAATCTGTAGTAATGTCCCCTTTTTCATTCCTGATATTGGCAGCATTGGCCTTCTTTTATTCTTCATCAGGTTTGCCAGGAGTTTATCGATTTTAATAGTGTTTTTTAAAAAAAACAATTTCTTGGTGTTTTTCTTTCTTCTGTATGTTTTCAATTTTAATAATTTCTCCTTCATGATTCTCTGCTTTTTATTTACTATCTTTGTATTTAATTTGTTTTTTTTTTCTAACTTCTTGAGATAGACATTTTGATCACTCATTTTTGGTTTTTTTCTTTTCTCATAGTAGCTTTTTAAGGCTACACATTTTCCTCTAAACACAGATTTTTTTATAGATTATATTTTCCTTATCATTCTGTAAAAAAATTTTTTCTAATTCCACTGTAATCTTGTAATACACAGTAAACATGAAATTCCTCTTACTCCCTAATGATGGACAGTTTCTCATCTTTTGTTATTCTAAACAATGTGGCTATGAATAACATTAGGCAAATGTCCACTCATATGGTTACAAGAATATCTACAGGATAAAATTCCAAATATAAAACTGCTAAATCAATATTAAATACATTAGTAACTTTGAAAAATACTATCAAATTGTCTTAAGGATTATACCAATTTACATTCCCACTAGCAATTTATGAGAATGCCTCTCATGGAAAGATTTTTTAAGATTTATTCATTTTTAGAGAGAGAAAGAGAGAGCACGTGCACAGGTGAGCACAAGCACCTGATGGGGACAGAGGGAGAGAGAATCTCAAGCAGACTCCACGCTCAGTGCGGAATCCACATGGGGCTCCATCCCATGACCTTGAGATCACAACCCGAACTAAAATCTAAAATCCAAACCCCAACAGAGTGAGCCACCCAGGCCTCCCTCATGGAAAGTCTTTGAACTAGAGAATAATAGAATCAGATGCTCTGCTTTAGAGGAGAGCTAGCAGTACTTCACAATTGGGATATGCAGATCTGGGGACATATTCTTGGGGATCCATCTATGAGTTCTTTTTAAGTATACAGAGATCTTGTGTTTTCATCTCAATATTAATCTTAATAAAATTATTCTAAATTATACAGATAAACATTTTTAAATAGTTAATTTTTAAAAATTTATTTATAAGAGTTTATTTATTTGACAGAGAGAGAGGGTACAAGCAGAGGGAGCTGCAGCGAGAGGGAGAAGCAGGCTCCCTCTGCAGGGAGCCCGACATGGGGCTCAAACCCAGCACCCTGGGATCATGACCTGAGCCAAAAGCAGCCGCTCAACTGGGTAAGCCACCCAGATGTCCCAATTTTTAAATTTTTAAATTAAAAAAAATTTTTTTAAGTAGGCTCCACACTGGGCATGGAGCCCAATGTGGGGCTTAAGGTTATGACCCTGAGATCAAGACCTGAGCTGAGATCAAGAGCCAGAGGTGTCCCCAGATAAACATCTTTTAACTAAGTACCACCATGTGCCTTCAGTACCTGTGTGTATAGTCACTTTGGCACAATGCAGTACCACTGTAAAAGGCCAAAAAAGGCCACACTGGAGGGCAAAAATCTATTCTTTTACCTCTTAAAATCTGAGATTTAGCTGCAGCTCTCCCTCTGACTTATGAGAGCCATTAAAATAAGAGGTGAGTTATGTTTTTTCCTAATTGCAGAGTAGTTCACAAGTAACAATTATAAATTCTGGACAAAACACAAAGAGTAATTAGTGGAAAGCACTGGGGAGTGACTAAAAACAAGGAGATACTGGAGGAGAGTCAACACTGGGAAGACAGGAATGGCACTGGGTGCGTTTTTCCACTTTTTCCAGCTTTTTACCTGAGGATAATTCCCAGTAAGCGCCACACAGGGAGGCCTAAAATTTACATGGGAATATGCAGTCTTACTGGCTGAAGAGCGAAAGGGCAGATATCAGGACGACCACAGCCGTTGAAATGACAGGAATCCCAGAGAGAAGCACACACAAAAGGGGAGTCATGACTCGTGAACGATGTATGTACGGGGCGGACCCCAAGCAGAAGGCCTCACAATCCATAGCCCGCACAGTTCCAGGCACAAGAGAGCTGTGCCCACACTATGCAGGAAGCTTAACTATTCAGGAAATTTAATCATTTCTTTCTGTTTCCTCCAAATTAGATATCCTTAAATAGTTGGATTTTTCAGGGAAGTCCATTACACTTCATCTTGATACTAGAGGAATGTTTTAAGATTTAAAACTTAAGTTTAAAAATTAGATTTTACTTTTTAAATGAATGGCATTACAAGTTACTGACTTTTTACTTTTAATTTAATACTATCTTAAAACAGCTTTGCAATATAGGTAGCGCTCTTTGCTCATTTCTACCACACTGAAGAGCAGTCAAATGGTTTGGGGGAATTATTGCATTACTTTTTAACTTATATGCTCTCTATAAATATAAAATCAGGCCTACTCAATCTAAGGATATGTTAGCAAGAGCCATAGGGCTGGAGGACATTTGAATTATCTTTATAAGGAGAAAAGGGACTAAAAATATGGCTGAGTTACACAGAGAAGGTTGGGTTTAAGAACCCTGAACTCTTGAAAGGACATGGTGAGGCGAGCGAAATATATATTGCTTTAAGTAGGGGTTGGTGTGGGAACACGGCTGTGCTTTAACAGAAAGCCTCCCCTACCATCTGCCTAGAATAGCTTGGATACTCTCTTGCCTTAGGAAACAGCCAGGAGGGCAGAGCAAATGCTCCCTCAAGACCAATCTACTTTTATTACTCTGTTTGATCACTGTGGGATTAAAATATTAAAACAACTAATCCCCTAATATGGTAAAGTATCAAATGCATTCAATACCAGTCCTCTTGGAAGCAAATAAAAGGAGTTCTTGTGGGATGTAAACAAACAAACAAACAAACAAATAAATAATGGAAATAAATCTACCCAATACTGGTGGCTATCCGAATGAGAAACTAGCTTCTCATTTTTAAGAAACAAAAGTTCGAATTCTCAGTAATCCAGAATGTGCTCTTAAAGGCAGAGTATTCTACTCAAATCCACTGAATCAGATTCAAGAGCACTAGATGAATTACACTTGCAAAAAAATGATATAAATAATGCTTAGCAGCTGGCACCTCTACATATTTGAGTTAGAACATTTGAATTTTCATGCTACCAAGGATCCAAGATGGGAGCTGACAAACAACACAGCTAAACACTCAGTTCACTTAGGCTAACAACAACTAAAGGAATTGAAAGCACTGAGGGAAATTTTGAGATGAACAGTTTCTGCTTCTAAAAGTCTAATAATCTAGCAGAGGGAAAAAGAAAAGTAAACAAATACTGTAAAATCAGAATACGATAAATGTTACACCAGGAGTTTAAAGAACTTCCAACTTCCTTGTAAGTTTAAAGGAAGGGGTGTATGTGTCTACTTATATAGCACAGGATACATGGAAATGGCAACATCTGAGCCTAAAAGGATAAGCAGGATTTTAAAAAGTCTTTTTAAATAAAGTAACAAATACATATAGTTTTTAAGAGTCAGAGTACTACATGGTTGACAATGAAAAATAAACTTCTTTCCTTCCTCAGACACCTGTTTCCCAGATACGGTTTTCTTCAATTTTCTTTCACTATTTACCTCCATCGTGGTTATAAACATGCTACTACCCCTACTTCTAGATTACCCAGTTTCAAATATATTCATTGACTTGCTGTTATGGAAGATAAGGATTTGGGTCTCTTACTCCTTTGTTCTCTTTTCCTTCAATTTCCTCCTCTTTTTCTCCTACAGTTAATATTTCCTTCTCAGGGCCAACTCTGTCCTTTGTAACTATGCTTATTAGTTTTATGTTATATTTATTTTCTTACATGTCTGTTCCTTCTATCAGACTGTGCTGTACTCATCATTGCATATCCAGTGTGTAAATCAGTGCCTAATCCTTCATGGGAACTCAAGTTTGTGGAACGGAATTAAATGAAAGTAATCTGCCAGCCTAAAACTTAGGAGGTGCCATCTGTAGACAGCCATCAGTACCCCGGGAACAGTAACCCCGGAACAACCACTAGGGTTGGTGTGATAAGAATAACTCAGAAATGCAGAAGCTACTTGTCACCAAATATAGATTTATGGACAAGAACAGATATTGTCAAATTTAACATATCAGAATATCTCCTGGCATTCAAGTCCCAGAAGTTCTGGTTTGAGCCATTGTCTTGAGGTAAGCTACTCAAGGCTTCATCCTCAACATACCAAAATGTAGTATTTATAGCTTCCCCCTGGATCCACTAACAAGGCTTAAAAAGAAGCCCACTTGGTTATCTGAAAATAGAATTCACCAACTCAGATACATAAGCTTTTACCCACTTCAGCACAGGGACAAATCAAGGCTCTGAGGCAGCAAACGCAGGGTCACAGAGAATTTCCAGTGCCTTGAACGCTGATGTTCAGGAGAAAGATGGGAGAAGGCCAAGTAGCACCTTGACCACTGCTTCCTCTCACAGTCAGTAAGTTCAGCCTGGGACCTCTTCCCCTTGAGCCCCGCTCCTTGTGATGGTGGAAACTGTAGTAAACCAACATGCCACGTGAGGGTAAAAACAGTGAGGGGGCACTGTTCAGACCTCAAATTTATTTACTACATCTATCTTTGTGTTCTGTCTTTTGAGACATAGTAAGGTGCTTAACAGATAAATGCTTGCTCAAGGGACTGAACTGTCAAGTAAGCAAAACACAACACTGGTATGTTTGTTTAGAAGAATCACTAATACACCCTCCCTGAGTCTAATGACTTTTAGAAATTTTTTGTTAAGACTATTTTGGGGAGGGGGAGTTAGTTTAAGGTTCACAGCAAAACCCAAGAGAAAGCACACAGAATTCTCCCTATCTCCCTAATGACTTTGGAAAACTTTTTGAGATGATTTCATGCTCAAGAAAAGTTGTAAAAATAGAACATAGAATTCACATATATGCTTCACCCAGGTTCCCAAAATATCACTTTTCCCCATATTTGCTTTATGCTACCATCCTTTTTCTCCACATATGCATATGTATCTTTCTGATATATATAATATGATTTTTCAACAGAGAATGTCCTATAAGTACTTCCACATGTATTTTCTAAATACAAGGACAGTCTCTAAGATAACCATAGTCGAATGATCAAAATCAGGAAATTAACAAGGATACAGGACTATTATCTAACCTGTAATCTATACATTCATTCAAATCTGCCAATTATTCCACTAATGTTTGTTAAAAAAAAAAAAGAAAAGAAAGAAAGAAGGGGTGTCTGGGGTGGCTCAGTGGGTTAAAGCCTCTGCCTTCAGCTCAGGTCATGATCTCAGGGTCCTGGGATCGAGCCCCGAATCAGGCTCTCTGCTCAGTAGGGAGCCTGCTCCGCCCCCCCCTGCCCCCACCTGCTCTCTGCCTACTTGTGATCTCTGTCTGTCAAATAAATAAATAAATAAAATCTTAAAAAAAAAAAAGATTTCATGCTTTGGGAAGCAGAATATAGCAGTACAATAAATAATGATTGAAGATGGAACCAATATTAATAAAGGGAATATTTAATAATATACTTCAGGTAAAAGGTAATGAGGTGAGCTTGGCTGTGGCATTTTGGTAAAAAAAAAAAAAAAAGTAGAGAAAGAAACGTTGCAGAAGTATCCTTCACAGGAATTGGCAGCTGATTTTGAGACAGAGAATTAAATTTAAAAGTCGAAGAGTCAAAGGAACTCCAAAATTTTCATTCTAGGTGAGTGCAGAATGATGTTAACATAAATCCCACTGGACAGGCAGGAGAAACAAGTTGCATGAAGGAAAATGAGTTCAGTTTTAGAAACACTAGGCTTGCAGAAGCAACAGGTTATCCTGGTGGAGGAAAGGAAGTGATGCAAGGGTCTGGAACTTGGGAGAAGGCCAGGGAACTAGAATGGCATCTGTAGAGAAGCTGTTTCTGTTTACTCTCCTACTATGAACTCAACCTCCACAGACAAAAGAGGGCTAAAAACAGTATCCTGGAGAAGTCGTATTTAAGCAATCTGTCATGGGGCAGGAAAGAGAGAGAGAGAGAGAGAGTATATGTGTGTGTGTATAAATCTTGTATTAATGAGGGGCGCCTGGGTGGCTCAGTGGGTTGGGCCTCTGCCTTCAGCTCAGGTCATGGTCTCAGGGTCCTGGGATCGAGCCCCACATCGGGCTCTCTGCTCAGCGGGGAGCCTGCTTCCTTCTCTCTCTCTGCCTGCCTTTCTGCCTGCTTGTGATCTCTCTCTCTCTCTCTCTGTGAAATAAATAAATAAAATCTTTAAAAAAAAAAATCTTGTATTAATGAAAAGTTAGACAAAAAGATGTAGCTAGCCCTGCCACTTCTCAGATTTAATTCAATGACTACAAGTAACTAAAAGATAGTGCTCATCAGAGTTATGCTTAACTATTATTCAATTAACAGTTAAGCACTAAGAATTTTTTTATTTGGGGACATACTACTTCCAACAACACTAAATTTAGAAAATAAAGAGTAGTTTTTGCATACCACTGGCAGTCACTGTGATTGACCTTGAAGAGACCCAAAAGTGAAAAGGACATTGGGAACCCCACCGCGCCAGGGAGATTGGGAGAGAGCCCTTCATTTCCAAAGCTTATCATAGTTCTCCAAATCCTATTACGTCCAGATTCATGTACTGAAAATAACTTAGTAAATCAGATTTGTAGGTTGTGGTCTTCGTTCTTGACTATGCTAATAGTACAAAATTTCTTCCACATATAACTTTTAATAAAATTTGGAAAGAAATGAGTTATGTCGGGGCACCTGGGTGGCTCAGTTAGTGGGTGTCCGATTGTTGATTTTGGCTCAGGTCATGATCTCAGGGTTCTTGGATCGAGCCCAGTGTCAGGCTCTGCGCTCAATGAGGAGTCTGCCTGTCCCTCTCCCTCTCTCTCTGCTCCTCCCCCCGCTCGTTCTCCTTCCCTTTTTCTGTATATATATATATTCATATATATTTATATATAAATATATATTTATTATTTATATATATTACATAAAAATACATATGTATATATGTATATATGTACATATATATGTACATATGTATATATGTATTTTTATGTAATATATATAAATAATAAATATATATATATATATAATAGATAAATAATCTTTTTTAAAAAAAGAAATGAAGTATGTCTTCTAAGCAGAGGATGATTTTATCTCACTAGATATGATGGTTCCCCTCTTTCAAATTTCACCTTCATTACAGAAACACAGAATTCAACCCACAACTCAGTAAAACTGCAATTAAGACCACTTAGTCAATGCCTCCAGCATCCTAACTGGTGCCAAACTAAAACATTTTCTTTTCTTAAAGGGAAATTTAAAAGTTCACTTTTAAATTATGGATAAAATTGCTGGTGCGGAAAAAAAGAAAGAACTTGTGGGTGGTGAACATTCATAAAAACAGCCAAGCACCACTAAAAACTTGAAGATTAAATTTAATATGTAACTTTCCATTTTTCAATTAGAAGCTCTCAATGGTGACTGATGACTAAAATGTCCAGGGAAAAGCTAGGATACAGAAGCAAAGCAACAGAGCACAAGAGGTGATGAGAAAAGCAGACAGGAAGAAGATAATTATTAGAAACAGCACAAGGAGGGGTAAAATGAGCAATGATTCTAAGCAAGAACAGAGAAACGACCTAGTGTAAGAGAAAGGAAAGTCAGGACACTGTTTTCTTCTGCTAGGAGAAAAGAATGCCACTTCTCGCTCAGGAGGGAATCTTAGTACCTCTCAGGTGGTAATTCTGGGCTGGGACAGAGGGTGGTAAGGGTCTGAGCACACGTCACTACTGCCTAAGCACGTGTCACTCACGTGTGAACTACTCCAGTTATTCAGTTACCGGGAAAAGGTGACCTGAAATCTGGTTTCTGTTAAGTTAAATAACTGATTTTCACCATAAATTAATTTTATTCTACTTTATTTCAACTTTTACACCAAAAAAGTACAGAAATTTAAGTCTCTTTAATGTTTGGCCTTAAATCACGGATAAGGCACTAGATTATGAAAATCTAAACTATATGATTTGAGCACTTTAATATGCTGGACTTAAAGGGGTAAAATCTATTTCATGTCTATAAAATGGTATTTATCTTAAATGTGAATTTATTAAATTCTTAAAGCTACCTGATGAAAATGCTTTTGTTGCAATTATGCAAAGGATTATTAGACCAAAATTCTAAATTCTGAAGGCGATTTCTTTCTTCGATTAATTTTTAAATTGAAGAATTAATATAATCATGTTGTTACAAAAAAAGAAAAAGAAAGAGAAAAAAACCTCAAATAGTATGAGATCCCTCCTCCGCCAGAGGCATTCACTGTCAACAGCTAAACAGCAACTCCCCGGCAGTCACTGCCCTGTAGAGAACCAATGGTCCCAAACCACTTCATTTATTGAATAGTCTGTGTCCCACTGATACAGGATACTTACTTAATCATACACAAGTCCCCAAAGAAGTCTGGATTTTCGAATCTTTCCTTTGATCTGATCCTGCCCTCATACTACACTGTTTTAATTATAGTAAGCCTTGACATTTGGTAGGAAGAATTCCTCTGTTTCTTTCATCTTCAAACTATCTTCTCTGTATTCAGTTATCTTTACTCTCTCAAAGGAATTTTAAAACCATTTTGTCAAGTTTCCAGAAAAACCCTCCTGTATGTAATGTAATTGCAATCGTGTTATATTTATAGATTAATTTGGGAGAACGGACATCTTGTTAATTTTGAGTCCTCCCCTGTATGAGCACAGTCTCTCTTTCACATTTATTCAGGTCTTTTATGTTTGTCAGTGAAGCTTTATATTTTTTTCTTCATACAAGTCTGACACATTTTTTGTTAAATTTTACTGTGAGGTATTTTATAGTCTTCTTGCTTCTGAGAATAGTCTCTTTTTAAAAAAAAATTATATTTCTATTTATTGCCAGGCTAAGGGATACCACTGATTTTTCTATAGTGATTTTATATCAAGCACTGGATATGATACACAACTGATGAATCATCGAACTCCAAATCTGAAACTGATGATGTACTCTATGTTGGACAATTTAATTTAAATTAAAAAAAAAAAAAAGATTGCTGAACTCTGTAAACAGATGGTCAACTAGGTAGACTATTGTGATGGTTATATGCCAACTTGACTGAGCCAAGGAATGCCCAGATAGCTGGGAAACATTATTTCTAGGTATGCCTAGCAGAGATTAACATTGCAATTAGTAGACTGAGAGGACTGCTCCCACCAATGCAGGTGGGTGTCATACAATCTGTTCAGTGCCTGAACAGAACAAAAACTGGGAGAAGGGTGACTCTTCTGTCTCCACTGGAGCTAAGACATCCATCTTCTCCTGACCTAGGGACAATAGTACTCCTGCTTCTTGGGTTTTCAGACTCCGACAGGGACTAGATAGGTATCATCTCCCCCTTCCCTCCCTTTTGCAGACCATGGGACTTGGACTGAGTTGACCATTGGCTTTCCTGGTTCTTCAGCTTGTAGATCACAAACTATGGGAATTCTCGGCCTCCATAATCACAAAAGCCAGTTCCTAAATTGAATTTCCTCTTACAGATCACTCTGTATAACCTATCAGCTCTATTTCTCTGAAGAGAACCCTGACTAAAACAACCAACAGTCATCTCAGTGGATGACCCATAGTTCATTTTCAATTAAGTTTAGAACATCACCAAGCCTTTATAGCGTGGGACACGGGGAAAAGCCCTTTCTAATGGCTCACAAAATAATATAAGACTATGAACCCCCCCAAAAAAAACCAAAACAAAAAAATAATGGACCTCCTTATAGGATCATTAGGAGGGTTTTCAGGCAAAACTGATGCTCATTATGTGTTCAGTGCCAGAAGAGGCCCCAATTCAAAATTGAAATTCCTGACATTATTGTTCGTGGTTAAAGGGATGAATAAGGAAGTACCATTTTTTTCCCCTCAAAGCATAGGATATATTTATTTTGAAATTTATTTTACTTTATTTATTTATTTTTAAAGTAGGCTCCACGCTGGGTGCAAAGCCTGAGGTGGGGCTTGAACTCGGAACTCTTGAGATCAAGACCTGAGCAGAGATCAAGAGTTATCAGAGGGATGAGGGAAAAACTCAATGCCTAACTGACTGAGCCATCCAGGTGCCCCTGTTTTGAAAATTTTAACTAAAAATCCAGCATTCAAAAGCTATTTCTGACAGACAACCAGACATTATATGCCTCCTGAGAAGTAAGCATCACCATTTATGGTGTTTCTTGTCAAGCAAATTCAAACTTCAATCTGATAAAGTTTTAGTATCTACCTACTGATTAACAGGAAATAGAAGGGGCAGAGGAATACATAGGATAAAATTGACAAAATCAAATTGTAGCAAACTCTACATGGCAAATGATCTGGTATCCTTAAAAAACAAACTCCAAAGAAAAGAAAAAGAGGAGGGAATCAGTAAATAAGAAGAAATTTAAGACTAATTGCAATCTAACTGAATTCAAACTGTTTTTAACAAATCATTTAAGAGATAATTCAGAAAATTTGGTTACTGTTTAGATATTTGATGGCATTAATGAACTATTATTAATATTTTTAGGTATGATAATATGTAATTTTTAGCCAAAGAATTCTTATATTTTAGAGAATATATAATGAATTATTTACAAATGAAATGATATGATATCTGAGACTTCCTTCAAAATAGTCCAGCAGGATCTGGCAAATAACACAGGGAAAACAACATTGCCCATCAGAGTAAAATAGGTACATGAGGCTGAATTTACAGGTTTGATATTTTCCATAATAAAAGTTTAAGAGGGAAAAACTATTTCTGAAATTATAGTCTAAAATGTATAAAAACTTGTGACTTTTAAATTTTGTTTATTGTGAATTTTAAAATTTTGTTGTTTTAGGAAGTAAGAAAAAAACAAAAAGGAAAACCAAAATGACATAATAATCATAAATACATTAGGTTTATGCATAAAATTACTAAAATATTATATTGGGTTTTTTTAAAGTTTTTATTTATTTATTTGATGGAGAGAGAGATCACAAGTAGTCAGAGAGGCAGGCAGAGAGAGAAAAGAGGGAAGCAGGCTCCCCACTGAGCAGAGAGCCTGATGCAGGGCTCGATCCTGGGACCCTGAGACCATGACCTAAGCCAAAGGCAGAGGCTTAACCCACAGAGCCACCCAGGCACCCCTTAAAATATTATATTGTTTTTAAGTGTTGGTAATTTTTCTCAAAGATAAGTTTGCCCTCATCCCTCTGACAATCACTCTTCCCATTCAGATGTCGTTTTAATAATACTCATCAGAAGTATTATGTTAATACTAACATCAGAAGTAACAGGTTAAAAATATCTACTATAAAGGAATCTAAAACACAGGGTGGAGGAAGCTATATGTAAGAACTAATATATTCAGCATGGTGTCATTAAAAGTCAAAAATAAAACCTGACAAGTCTATGGCTAGTGAGGAAATGGGTCATTAAATGTATACACTAAGTAGGAATTAGAAAGTCATTAAAAATGTAAAGACTTTGTAATGATATATATATATTTTTAAAGATTTTATTTATTTATTTGACAGAGAGAGATCACAAGTAGATCGCAGGCAGAGAGAGAGAGGGAAGCAGGCTCCCTGCTGAGCAGAGAGCCCGATGCGGGACTCGATCCCAGGACCCTGAGATCATGACCTGAGCCAAAGGCAGCAGCTTAACCCACTGAGCCACCCAGGCGCCCCTGTAATAATATTTTAAAATACTTATAAAATTTGTAATCTTAACACCTAGTACATAAATAGTATGGGGACAATGTTCATTAAAATGCTATATGGGAAGGGCGCCTGGGTGGCTCAGTTGGTTAAGCATCTGCCTTTGGCTCAGGTCATGATCCCAGGGTCCTGGGATTCAGGCCCTTGGGCTCCCTGCTCAGTGGGTAGCTTGCTTCTCCTCTCCCTCTGCTGTTCCCCCTCCTTGTGCTCTCTCGCTTTTTCTGTCAAATAAATAAAATCTTTTTTTAAAAAAGTTATATGGGAAAAGTAGAATACAAATGAACTTTTATACATACTGTAGCTACATTAAAAACATATATAAGAACAAATATTAAAAGGAAATATTAAGGAATTTAAAGTGAGCATGCTCTATGAAATATTTTCCATGGTCGCATACTTCTATTTTTGAAAATAAACTTAGTACTTTACAAAGTATGTAACAGAGGAGATCTAATAATGTTAAAGCAATGTCACCTTTTAACCCCTCAAATCTAAAATATTATCACTTCAACATGTCATCAAGAATTATTGAGATATTTTACAGTCCTTTTTCCTACTAGTTGTTGAATCCAGTGTGTGTTTTACATTTACAAAACATCTGGAAGCAGACTAGACACATCTCAGGAGCTCAATGACTACATGGCCAGAGGCTGCTCTCACTGGAAAGTGCATGTTTAGACTCTAGCCTTCACACATTCGTTAAGTACTGAATTTCTGCTATATGCCAGCATTGCTTTGGGAGTTGTCAACAAGACGAAGTATCTTCTCCCAAGGAGGTTATGTTCTAGGGGGGGACGACAGACATCAGTGAGTGACCCAGTAAGATTTCTAACAGTGACTGAATACCTAGATAAAGACGCTAGCTTCGCCTTAATCTTATGTTTTACAGGAATGTATCTTACTATCAGGTTACAGGATTATCACTCATTTCATAAATATGAAACCCGAGGACTAAATAATGATACAACAGGGTGCCTGGGTGGCTCAGTGGGTTAAGTCTCTGCCTTCAGCTCAGGTCGTGATCTCGGGGTCCTGGGATCGAGACCCGCATCGGGCTCTCTGCTTGGCAGGGAGCCTGCTTCCTCCTCCTCTCTCTCTGTCTGCCTCTCTGCCTACTTGTGATCTCTGTCAAATAAATAAAATCTTTTAAAAAATAATAAATAAATAAATAAATAATGATATAATATTTCAAATGTATCACATTTGCAAAAGTTAAAGGTGATGACTTTGACATATTGGAAGAGATGATCTCTTATATACTGCTAATGAGATTGTAATCTGATGTAACCACTGGGAGAACCACTTGACTATGCCCAGGAAAGGTGAAAATGCACGCACCCTAAGATCTAGCACTTTCACGCTGGGCACACACATTCCCTAATTTAACGCTCACTTTACTAGCATATGCTTAGTGAAAGAGGTATAAAAATATTCACTGTGACACTGTTTATTATAAAAGCAAAAATACTGCGAAAACAGGTATCCAACAATAGGAGAAAGGACTGATGATGTGTGACAATCATCAGAACAGTTAAATAGTGATAGTAGTTCAAATGAATGAAAGGGAAACATAAAGATAAAAAAACTAGAAAATAATGCAGAGAGGAAAAATACATGTTGTAAAATGATAAATCACCTATGATTACCTACATTTAAAAAAACACATATAGAATATTATATATTATAAGCGTATCTGTGTAATAAAAATATTAGGACAGGAAGGCTACACACCAAGTTATGATACTTCAATGGTTGGGAAAGAAGGGGATGGAATTGGGAGGGGACATAATGGCAACTTAACTTCACAAGAAATGTTTTCTTTCATTAATAAAAAATCCTAAAGCAAATATTTTAAAATGTCAACATTTGTCCATTCTTGCTAGTGAGCACTTTTTTTTTTTTTAAAGATTTTATTTTTAAGTTATCTCTACACCCAATGTGGGGCAGGAACTCACGACCCTAAAAATCAAGTCGCATGCTCTACTGACTGAGCCAGCCAGGCACCTCTAGTGAGCCTATTTTCTTTAAAATTATTAGTTAAAAAAATCCTTTGCTGAATGAGTTCCCTCCCTCCAAAACTGAAAGTAAGTTCTTGCTCAAAGTCCCTAGTGGAATGCCTTCTCCACAATCACCAAAATTCCAATCAAATAAGACATGAAAGCAACACGTCTGCCTTTTGTAATCTATCTATGCTACTACCTACACTCAAGGTTAGATCGTTCTTTAAGATTTTATTTTATTTTTTTATTTTTAATATTTTATTTATTTATTTGACAGACAGAGATCACAAGTAGGCAGAGAGGCAGGCAGAGGGAGAAGGAGAAGCAGGTTCCCGGTTAAGCAGAGAGCCCCATGTGGGGCTTGATCCCAGGACCCTGAGATCATGACCTGAGCTGAAGGCAGAGGCTTACCCCACTGAGCCACCCAGGCACCCCATTTAAGATTTAAAAAATAAAAATATAAGCTACTTCTGCCCAAGAACACCATTTTTTTCGAACTCACTGTCCTACTCTGGAGTAAAGCAGACATTTATATTAAGGGCACTGATTACTTTTGCTTTTATCCTCATAAACATTCCATCCCTGTAGTTAAAATCTAATCATGTTTAATTTTCCTATTAAGTCCTTAACAGCAGCACGTCATGCCCATTACTTCTTTAATAGGAAGAAGCTATCTTCCAGTGTGACAGTAATAATATAAAAGGGAAAGTGGGAGGAAAGAGTTGTCCCCTCAAATGTTTCTTATAATTAAGGCTTAGTTCCTCTTTACAAACAAGCATTGCTTTTGAAAAAAATCAATAGTGTGGTTGTATGCCTACTAATAAAACATATTCCCCTAGTTAAACAATACATAATATCAGGAAATAAGGAATAAGAAAGGCCATCTTTTAAACTAATTAAGTGGCCCAAGATTAATCTGCAGGGAATGGTAAATTACTAACATTGGATTTATCAATAATCCATACACACTTTATATATCTTCCTAATGGTATTTTGTATTAGTAAGGTGCTTTGTGGTTTTTAAAAGCATTTTATCAATGTATCATCTGATGCTCAAACAATGCATTCACTGAAGCAGGCGCAACCTCCAGCCAGGAAGATCCTCAGATGGGCTGCCTGTGTGGCTCCATATGCGCTGGGTTTAATTAGCAAAATGGTCTGGGTACTGAATCACCACTTACTCCAAGTTTTCTAAGGAATAAGCTCCAAACACCTGCCTCAAAAGTTTGACTTTTGACAGATAACAATGCTATCTATCTGTAAGGTACAATCTAGTATACACCACATCACAAATGTTTACTTTCTCCTTTATGTGGTATTTTAGAAAAGTACTTTACAGCATATGGTAACATATATATTTGCAGTTTTAGGGTTTGTCTCTTCCAGAAATCCTATACAACATATAACATCCTAAAATGAACATACAAACCCAAGAAGTAAGAAGTGAATGGACAATTTCCCAATGCTATTGGGGGAAAAAAAAAGAGTTTGTTTTAGAACACTTCAAGTAAGCTTTTGGATTCTTGTGCTTTTTTCCTAAGCATCAGTATAGAAACTTAAAATCTGGATGAATATTCTGCTATACCTTCTGGTAATCTAGTCTTTTCTTACTTAAATAAAGACAAAATGTTTTCTAAGCATTTAGTTTTACTAACATATCATAAGTGGATTCACTCTACAGGGAAAAAAATTTTTTTTATTTATTTAAGTAATCTGCACCCAATGTGGGGCTTTAACTCATCACCCAAGATAAAAAATCACATGTATCTCAGATGCCAGTCAGGGCACCAGCCAGGTGCCCCCCAAAATGCCTTTTTTTGCTCAGAAATCTCCATACACCTGTCACAGTATGTTCCGATGAGGTACAGAACAGGGAGTGGAGATTACCTGACAGCCTTGACAATAATTTCCAAGAAGAGAAATGTATTAAAGAAATAAAAAATGGCCCAACTACAGATTAATGTTAAGTAATGTTGAATGATCACAACTGTATTGTTTTCCAAGTACATTCTGATGGTCAAGAATGTAACGGTGTTCTGAGAGTACCCGAGCCACCCAGAGGCACAGATGTGTCCCACGGGAAAGGACAGTTACTGCCCTCCGTGAAATTTACCTAAAATATGGTAGAAGTACTTCACATATACAGAAACATATTACAGATTTAGTACTTATGAATTGCTAAATTTTTCCTTAACCTGTTTCTATTTCCAATGTGCAGCTTCCCTTAGAATTATGTTTCATTTAATTATTACCACCACCAAATTTGCTTTGGTTTGATCTAAAATGGTCATTCAAGTGGTACTCGTGTTCCAGGATTTATATATATTTGGTATTTTCATAACCTTCTACTAACTGCATTATTTCTTTTAAAATACATATAGTGCTCTAAGTGGGATCTGATAAATGCTGAGCAGAAGAGTAATTAATTTTTGACTTTCACATGTACACTCCTCTAGCTTATGCTGAAAAAAACTAGCAACAGTACCAACTTGCCCAGCTATACCATAATCACCAGATAATCATTTCAATTAAATTTTCTAAGACTGAGAGAGTGCTTTATTAAAAAAAAAGTCAACTGGGGCTAAGAAGAAACAAATACTTTCTATATAATATGAAACAAAATTGCATCATATGGCTTAATAGAAAGGTTCTGGATAAATTATGCTTAATTGCAGGAAAAAAATAAATTAATTAATAATTATTAAAATCTGCCTATGGATGAAGATAAGGCAACATTAAGCAAAACTACTATTTTTCAGTGAACTTGACAGTCTCCTGAGCACTTTTCCTTTCTCTCTGGGCACCCATTCCCCACTTTAACCAGTCAGTGCTGTTCAGTTTTTCTTACCAGCCTCCCCACATTGAAAGAAAAAGAGAGGGGCACCTGGGTGGCTCAGTGAATTAAAGCCTCTGCCTTTGGCTCAGGTCATGATCCCAGGGTTCTGGGATCATGCCCTATGTCGGGCTCTCTGCTCAGCGGGGAGGCCTGCTTCCTCTCTCTCTCTGCCTGCCTCTCTGCCTACTTGTGATCTCTGCCTGTCAAATAAATAAAAATAAAAATAAAATAAAATAAACAAATAAAAATAAAAGAGAAAGAGATTTGACCTCATTTATATTATTCATATTCGTGTATATATGATTTCCAATGTTGCATTTTAAATCTCTTGTTCTAATTGGAAACATCTCATCCTTGTTTAAAGTTTTAAAAATATATCCAAACAACTGGAGAGTTTGAACAAAAGAACCAATCTCTCTGAGAACGGGAAATAAAAAAAAAATGGGTGAGGAGTACCATGTTTGTTTAAATTTATTTTAATTTCAATGGTGCTATTCCTACCAGGAAAAATCTAAGATAAGCAATAAACAGTTTATTTTGGGATTGAAAACTGGAGGTAGGGGGAAGCATCCCCCAAAGCCGAACTAAACCAAACAACAATCCTTTCTTTCCTATCTTCCAGGGAGTCCAGATGGCCTAGAACAGTACAGGAGGGTAGGGAGTCAAAGTGTGGGTGATAGAGATTTATCCCTGGGAGCTGCCACGGTCACGGCCCACATCCCTTCTCACAAACTTCTTGCAAACCCTCAAAATGATCCTGATACCAAGACCCCTCTTTCTCTCCAGCCCCTTTCATTACCCCTCCCTTTTCCATCTGAACACAAGTCCTTTCCTTTTCCAAACATTGGTTAGACAACAAACTCTTCTTATTAAATTTCCGTGAAGAAGAGTTTATCTCTTTACCTGTCCCAAGTCTCCTAGGAAGTGTGTGTGTATGTGAGTATGTATATATAAATAAATAAGTGGGCATAATGTGTACTCTCATTAAAATTTTAGGATATGATTCTACATCATGATTTAATCTTTGCTAATCTAATATTTTAGAATTTTCTTCATTATTTCTATGTCTAATAATAAAGTTTCTATAATCAAACATATTTCTCAAATGCTTCAATTTGATCAGTAGAAGTATTTTTCTGTATCAAACTAACCATTCCACATCTTTTATCTACTATTTGGTTTTGATCTCTAAATCAGGAGTCCTTATTCTTTTTTTAAATCCTTAATCTATTTTGAGACTAGATCAAAAGCTGTGAAACTTCTCTGCAGAGAACTGCAGACATATACAAAATTTTGCACAGAGACTGGGTTAAAAAATTCTCTGAGTTCAGATGGCAGTTGCACTCATGGTGAGCATAACAGAAGCTGAATCACTGTGCTGTACACCTGAAGCTAATGGGATAGATTACAATTTAAAAATTTACTGAAGGCTAGATAAGTTTCATGGATATGAAAATGAAACTCTTTGTGGAAAAATTCCTGCAGGGCCTAGCATACTGCTTTATCCACAGGAAGTGCTACGTAAGTAAAATGGACAACATACATGGAATGGAGTCCGGGCAGTCACCAAGAATTACTTTCTTACCTTACATATGACCTTCACAATCTGGCAATGTAAGTCACACAGCAGAATCAACTGTAATTTGATAGTTATCTCTTTCATATCAAAACCCCAAATTGTAACATTTAAGTCTTAAAACTTTAGTTTCAGATTTTTCCAACTCTGTACTTCTATTTGTAAAATTATAATCGTTTACACATATGAAAACATGCACCTATTTACTTTTAATGAGTACGTAATTTGAGTAGTTTTCCTCTTGAGTTGAGGGCTTTTGTGGCAATTGTGATCCTGTAAGGGACCAACTGCTCACTTTGTTTTGTTTTTTTAAGTTAACATAAAATGTAATATTTGTTTCAAGGTACAGGTCTGGGATTCCTCAGTCTTCCACAACACCCACTTTGTAACTAGTTGCCAAGGGTTGAGATCTTTGACCAGGAAATTAAGATAAATGCCTCAGAGAGCGACCAAGTCTATTCAGGCTTCATCAGTATGGCACTTTGCTATAAACATCTTTTTAAAAAGCAACCTACATTAAAAAAGTCTCAAGAAGCTGGTACAGAATATTCAGTAAATATGTTTGCTGTTGTTTATGCAAATGCCATATTAAAATGTTAAATATTAAAACATTAAAATTTTAAAGTGTAAGCGTAACTAAATTCTCAATTTAATCATTTAGAAAATCTTAGGAAACTGCATGATTTAAATACAAATTCCATTTCTATTAATAAAAATCTACTTAGCCCAAATGAGTATATATGTATGTATGTATTATATATATGTGTAAAATACATATACATATATGCCTGATGTTTGCCTTTAGTACTTCTGTTCAGAGTGTCAAGCAATCAAGTAATGACAGTACCTCCCGAATGCCGTTTTTAGAGACTTTTATCACTCAGTGAAAATAACTACTTCAAATGATATTTTCATATTAAGAAGTCAGCATAAGAATGGTTTTGAGCCAACTATTTTCACGATTGATTAAAAATTTAATATTAAACCACTGTCCTGAGATAGTACTTTATGTTGGGTATATACTGAGTCACTAACACAGAATTCTTACCTGTAATGTACATGTGTGATGGTTGGTTTCCTGTACCCGAGGATCCACGTCTGAATATCTATAGGTTCAGCTTTGGGATAAGCTATCGTTGTATCTATTATCCATTGGAGGCCTTTCGATTTGCTACCTGAGGACACAGCAAAAAACAAGTTAAAATTGGATCAATTTTTTTTTTAAAGATTTTATTTCTTTATTTCATAGGCAGAGATCACAAGGAGGCAGAGAGGCCGGCAGAGAGAGAGGAAGGGAAGCAGGCTCCCTGCTCAGCAGAGAGCCCGATGCTGGGCTTGATCCCAGGACCCTGGGATCATGACCTGAGCTGAAGGCAGAGGCTTAACACACTGAGCCACCCAGGCACCCCAAAATTGGATCAATTTTTATACCATTTATAAAATATAGTATAAACAAAGCATACTGATGTATCTTCTGCTTTATGAAAACAGGATGAACTCTGGTGTTACTGTTTCATTGATACATTTAGGATGGTATCAAGTATTTCCTTATATGAAATGGCTGAATCTCAAACAAATAAGCAAATAACAAAGCACTATTATTTATTGGACATGCACCATTCAAGCATTCAATACAACAGTGCACTGTCAAAGTCTAAGTTATATTTTATCGCTCATAAAACCTAGCCTATGAAAAAGTCAGAAGCTAAAGTATCACATTACAAAAGTAAAAAAAAAAAAACAACAAAAACAGTTCTCAAAATAAATCCATTCGCCAAATACAATACAATATAATATAAACACCAAGATTTGTGATACCTGGAAGATATTAATAAATGCTGGAATAAGGCCTCAAATTAAGCATTTTATTGACATAGGATTGTCAGTTGCTATTCTTATTTAACACAGACAAACAAAAAAACCCCTCCCACTTTAGCAAGAGTTCTATGCAAATAAAGCAGTAAAACCATCCACTCTTTGGTAGGTAAGGCAGGTAACTGCAATTATCAAGAGGCTGTGGGGAAGTTCTGTTTACTTTGGTTATTGGCCTCCTGCTTCTATTCCCAGCATGGAGTACAAAGTTGAACAAGAATTGAGAGGGAATCCTCACAGAGAATGCTGAGAGCCCGACTTGGGTGATAGTCTGTCCTTTGTCTGAAGTATTTAAGAGATCTCTAAAAAAATAAAACCTGTTCTAAAATGTAAGTCTAAATGTGCATTAAGAATCAATGATATTTTACTTTACTTCACTAAAAAGTGACCTTAAGCTTTAAAAAACTTTAGAAATATTCTAAAGGGGAAAGATACCACAGAAATAGGTTTAAAAAAATGTTTAAATAACCTACTGCTAAAGGAACAAAGTAAAGTAAATGTGTAAAGAAACACATTTAACGGTACGCCTGGGTGGCTCAGTTGGTTAAGCGGCTGCCTTCGGCTCAGGTCATGATCCCAGCGTCCTGGGATCTTGTCCCACATCGGGCTCCCTGCTTGGCAGGGAGCCTGCTTCTCCCTCTGCCTCTGCCTGCCACTCTGTCTGCCTGTGCTTGCTCTCGCTTCTCTCTCTATGACAAATAAATAAATAAAATCTTTAAAAAAAAAAAAAAAGAAACACATTTAACAAGCTATCAGTGATATACATATGCCGAAACGTTTAGGAGTAAAGTATACTGATGTCTGCAACTTATTTGATTACACTAAAAAACAAATAAGATGGACTAATGGATTGATAGAGGGCAGAAAAAGACAGAATAAAGCAAATATAGTAAAATTTTAATTATAGAATCTAGTTGGTCAGCTAGTGGATATTAACTATAAAATTCTTTCAATTTTTACATATGCTTGAAAATTTTTATAATAAAATTATTGGGAAAAATCACCAGAGTTCAGTTGAGTATCTATTAAATCATATAATAAACAAAAAAATACTATCCCTTTTAATCAGACACAACTTTGATACATATATGGATCCTATACATATGTGTGTGTGTGTGCGCGTGTATATTTATTTATTTTTTTTTAAAGTAGGTTCCCCTCCCAGCGTGGAGCCCAATGTGGGGCCCAGCGTGGGCCCCAAACTCATGACCCTGAGATCAAGACCAGAGCCAAGATCAAGTCAAATGCTCAACCTACTGAGCCACCTGGGCGCCCCAGTATATGGATCATATATTAAAAGAGACAAGGCACGTTCTGTACTTATATGGAACAGAACACTAAATAGTAAATATCAATACTAGAGAAAATAAAATACAAAATACCAAAACACCGAGAAGAAAATGATAAAAGACAAGTGAAACTACTTTTGGGATATATAACTTTCTAGAACTTCTTATAATTTTTCCTACGCAGCTACAGTAAAAATTCTAACCAAGTTAAGATGAACAAGAAGCTACTCTGCTTTCATTATAAAAAGAAATTATTTCTCTCTAAGAGAAAAAACATGATTGTGTGATCAATATGACAATAGCCCCTACCCTTGAGATCTAGAACACCACAGGGTATTACTGACTGGGCAGAACTATTTAAAAAGCAGCAGTCTTTATTAGTGCAACTAATCCTATTTGGAAGACCTTTGCCTTCAAGCTTTGGCTTGGCTGACATTGCCACCATGTCTGTCTGAAGCTATTCTGAACTTTCCTTTTCTATTAAAAGACTCTTTCAATTTGTCTTTTTAATAGATGATGAAAGATTAAGAGAGCTGACTGCCAAGCAGCTGCTTAAAAAAAAAAAAAAAATGAAAGGAAAACTCAGTGGAGTCTTAGGACAGGCATTCTCTCTATGTCTGGTCCTAACCATCATTAAAAACATGTATTTCTGAGGACCAATCCTTTTCATTTTTACTTTAGCTAAAGAATATATATATATATATATATATATATATATATATTTTTTTTTTTTTTTTAAATTTTATTTATTTATTTATTTGACAGACAAAGATCACAAGCAGGCAGAGAGGCAGGCAGAGAGAGAGGAAGGGAAGCAGGCTCCCTGCTGAGCAGAAAGCCCGATGTGGGGCTCGATCCCAGGACCCCGGGAACATGACCTGAGCCGAAGGCAGAGGCTTTAACCCACTGAGCCACCCAGGCACCCCAAATATATATATATTTTTAATAGCAAAATACTACTAAAGGAAACAGGCTTAGTGAGTTTCTTTCAGTTTTTCAATTTATCATTTATTACCCAATTTTACAGTCTCTCTGATAAACTTGTTCAAAACAGTCTTTGTGCTGTTGGTGCAAATTCTGCAAACCTTCCCAGTTCAGCAGGCTATCTCCAAAACAGTTGCATCTTTGACTATGGTTTGCTTTTTCTCGCCATAAAAGTAATACATACTCATTGTTAAAAAAAAAAAACAGAAGTATTCCGAAATGGGGGGAGATCATCCATAATGTTACAACTCAGAGAAGCAACCACTGTTGACATTTGGGATCTTTCCTTTCACTCATTTCCCACTGCTTATTGCTGACATATTTGAACTCACAATGGTTTCACAAGAGTTGTGTGTTCCAGGGGTGCCTGGGTGGCTCAGTGGGTTAAAGCCTCTGCCTTTGGCTCAGGTCATGATCCCAGAGTTCTGGGATCAAGCCCCCGCGTCGGGCTCTCTGCTCAGCGGGGAGCCTGCTTCCTCCTCTCTCTCTCTCTCTGCCTGCCTCTCTGTCTACTTGTGATCTCTCTGTCAAATAAATAAATAAAATCTTAAAAAAGAAAAAGAAAGAAAGAAAAAGAGTTGTGTGTTCCTTCCACTCCATTAACATGATAGAGAATAAGCACTCTCCAAGCCATAAAAACTCTCTACAAACATCATTTGTAATGGCTGTATTGTAGTGTGTTGGATGGATATTTGATAACTTCGGGCCTGTTCTTCCTTCTGGCTATTCCAAATTTTTGCTGTTAAAAATAATGCTGTGGGGGCACTTGGGTGGCTCAGTGGGTTAAGCCTCTGCCTCGGCTCAGGTCATGATCTCAGGGTCCTGGGATCGAGCCCCACATTGGGCTCTCTGCTTGGCGGGGAGCCTGCTTCCCCCTCTCTCTCTGCCTGCCTCTCTGCCTACTTGTGATCTCTGTCTGTCAAATAAATAAATAAAATCTTACAAAAAAAAATGCGGGGCGCCTGGGTGGCTCAGTGGGTTAAACCTCCTCCTTTGGCTCAGGTCATGATCTCAGGGTCCTAGGATGGAGCCCCGCATCAGGCTCTCTGCTCAGCAGGGAGCCTGCTTCCCCCCACCCCCTGTCTGCCTCTCTATCTGTGATCTGTCAAATAAATAAATAAAATCTTTAAAAAAAAAACTTTCTAAATTCGATAAATGAAAAAAAATACATTATTACAATTTGCATTTGCAAATCTATGATTAGCTTTTCAAATTAGGGATTTCTAATCCTGTACCATTAACCTAGCAATTCCACTTCTAGGAATCTATACTCCCAACTACACTTTCACAAATATATGAAGATATTTACAGCTTACTGCAGCAGTGGGAATGGCCAGCAGTAAGGGTGGGTGGGGGTAAAGAAAGACACCTTTGTCTTTGTGCATTTTGCATTACTTGAATAAATTATTGTAAGCATGAACTAACTTCTGTAAATAGAAACACTAAAAAATTAAATTTGCACCTTCTCCCTGGGTATTATTTGTTTGACAAAAATTACAATTATAAAAAGAATAATTATGTTATCTCCTGGAACTCCAGATAATTCCTGAATTCCAACAAAAGAGTGCTAAAAGCCATCATACCTAATTCTTTAGCATCTCCTCCTGCTGGACTTCCATTTTCCTGTCGTGCTACAAGCGCACTCAAGATAATGTTTGTTGCCCCAATCCTTGGCAGAGTGACATGTGTAAGAAATGGCAAGTTATTTTTTTTGGCAAACGCTTGACTTGTTTCTCGCCTCTTCCTGAGGAAGCCCCCTTCTGGAAACAAAACAATCCATTTTCGGTCTCTGCTCCTGTAATTCTTTTCTAGGTGCTTTTTGAGAAGCAGCAGCTGCTGGTCACGATGAGATTTTCCCTAAGAAGGCAGACACACATACAATAAGTATAGGCACATTTGAAATTAAAATGCCACAAAATTAAATAGAAATAACAGCTTTTAAAGTAAAATCCCATTCACAGATCAGAAGAACGATTTCCCCCCACTCACTTCCCCCTTTGACTGCAGCGGTAAAAAGAAGTGATTAGCGCTTACAGACAAGAGCAAGACAATTGCTCTAATTACCTCTGAGAGTTCACTCATTCATCAGCTCAGTGACTGTTCACTGAGAGCGTGTAATTTGGCAGGCACCGTCCTACACTGGAGACAGAGAAGTAAGAGACCCTCGTGGAGGTTACTCGAGTAGAAAAGATAGAAAACTAAAAAGTGAAAATTTGGATGGTGATGTGTTAGGAAGAACACGAGCAAGAGGATAGAGAAGGTCAGTGAGGTCAGAGAGAACAGCCCCAAGGAGGTAAACTGGGAGCAATGAGCTGGTAATGCGAAGGAACCAGTCAAGTGGAGAAGAGAGGCAGAGTTCTTTCTCCAAGGGACAAGAACAAAAAGAAGAAAGGCCCGGAGATGGGAACAAGCGCTAAGTATTCAAAGAGCAGTACCAAGGCCAGTGTGGCTGATTTGTGATGAGTGAGGGAGACAGTGGTAGAAGAGGAAATTGCAGAGAGACGTGGGGGACAGAGAGGAAGGGCCTTGACCTTGGTAAGTAGTCTGGGATGAGAAGTCAATGGGTGGTTCTGAACAAGGGAGGGTCATGATCTTATTTACATTTAAAAAAATCTGATGGCTCCAGTGACAGAAAGACTCCAGCAGATAAGCCGGCAGACTATTGCAGCAGTCCAGGCAAGGGGGTGTGATGAGATCTGACTATGGTGTATTGATGAGAAGTGGATACATTCAGGAAAGTCTGAAAGTAGAGCAAACAGGGCATTCTAATGGACAGGACCTTAGTGTGAAGGAGAGAGAAGAAAGAAGATGACTTGGAGACTGAAACAGGAATCCAGAAAAATTTGTAGGAAAGCCCCAAACCCACAAATATTACAAAGGTTCTTCCTTTCAGTAGAGTTGATTCATTAATAATTTTCCAGCCAACACAAATATAGAAGGCCCCGAAATAATCTGTATGCATTTAGTCTTTAAATTACTCCAATGCAAAGCAAGTAAGACATTTATTTTACTGAATTGAACTGATCATGATTAAGCTTTATTTATTAAGTTCCCAAGACTGCATGTAAAACATTTTTATATTCTTGGAAATATCTAGTAGTAAAGTCCAAGAGACTTTCTTTAAAAATGGTAGTTTCTCTCTCTCCCCCAACAATGTTACAGATTTTTATTACTATCTTATTGGGCTCGGAAGGGGAGGAAGGGTTGCTCTTTAGAAACAAACTTGCAATATTTCTGGTAATTTTGAAATACAGTCTTTAAGTATGTAAAACTTTACATTGCAATAAAAATGAAAATGTTTTGGAGTACATTATTTTCTACGCTTAGGAGTACTTTATTTTCTACGCTTATCTCCTCAAAGTACACCAATCACTTAGTATAACTTAGTGATGCCTCAGGGTCATCAAAGAGGGTCAACTGTTAAAACTGTGATAATTTCCTCATACTCTCCTGATGAAAAGGGCTCTGCTTTTCCTTAGAAGGCTAAGCTTCAATGGCTGCTTCTACTTATTCCCCTCCTGTGATGCTCTAATGTATTATGCTAATTTCTTTGTTATGTTGTTCTAATCACTGTTCGTTCATTTTGTCTCAAACTTGTAGCCAATCCCCATTCCCACTTCCTCCTGAGGTCCCCATGCAATGTCTTCCTGCTCAGAAGAATCAAGAGTGTTTCCTAGAAACTAGATCATGGGCACAGCATGTGGAAAAGAAAATGTTCTGTACGTAAGTATCTGGAGTAAAGTATATATGTTTTGTGACACCTACAGTCATCTCAGAAGTTTCTCTACACACTTCCAGCTTATTTCTGAACTTGTGGTCTCCGATGAGACTTAACCAGATTCAACAGTTATTCAGTAAGTACTTAAATGGGCAAGGCTGAAGCTGCTACATATATAAATACCAGATAAATGTGGCACTGCCATACGTAAAAACTCTTGCATATCATATTTCAGTTTTTGAGAAAATCAAGCCTGTGATATCAGTGGCATACCAGGGAAATACCGTAATGTAGTGCTGACTTGATAAGAGTGTGTGATTCTTTCTCTTACAGTAACTAAACTTGTCCCCAATGCCTAGGACCCATTCTCAATCTACATTCCTCTATCAAACTCATAATTATTTTTTCTCTAAAGGTTTTCTGAGTTCATAAAAATCTGATGGATTCACTTTTCCTACTATGAATTCCCCAAATATGTTCTTCTATCTGCCCACCTATCCACCTACCTACCAGCAATTTAGGTACCTTCTCTATCATGCGATAGTGACTTGTTAGCAAAAATAATGGTGAAAATATAGATGACGAGGGGGGCACCTGAGTGGCTCAGTGGGTTAAAGCCTCTGCCTTCAGCTCAGGTCATGATCTCAGGGTCCTGGGATCGAGCCCCACATCGGGCTCTCTGCTCAGCAGGGAGCCTGCTTCCCTCCCTCTCTCTGCCTGCTTCTCTGCCTACTTGTGATCTCTCTCCGTCAAATAAATAAATAAAATCTTAAAAAAAAAAAAGAAAATATAGATGAATAATACACTCCAAGTGTATTACTTCATTTAAACCCCACCCTATGACAGCAGTGCCTCTTGTTGTGTTAGGGTATGGTGTTCTCTGTCTAATTGAGAGGTGGTTGACTCGGTACCCTAACAGTTGTCATCTGAAAAATGAGGAAACTTTGAAAGTTTAAATAAGTTGCCTTATTCACATGGCTAAGAAGCAGAAGAGTTGAGAATGGGGCAACGGCTTGATAAATCTTTACTAAACATTGTACTGTTGAGATGTGAGAAGGAGGGTAGAGGTCAGAACATCTGCAATGTCACCATTTTACTGCTTGAGCATACTCAAATTCACATCAAAAGAAATGTTTCAGGGAACAAAGATTCAGAGGAAGAGCTCCCTGAGATACTAGAGCTTGCTCTATGTATTGTAACTGGTTTTGGCCCATGTTTACAATAAAGGATCAGCGTGATCGGGCTATCACTGTGAAAAAGGAAAACTCATTACTCACCTGTCTTATAAAGAAGTCTCCGTGAATTAGAGAAACAATTCCAAAGTTTGTGTACTTAAAAATATGATCCATCAACCACATCATTTGAGCAACAACCTAAAATATTTAAAAGCAAGAAATAATTACATGGTAAGTATTAGAAACCTGCTGTAGTCTAGCCAGGGCTTTAAGTTTTAAATATAGTCATCTAAGCATCCTCTTAATTAACCTATATATTTTAAATCCAGTGTTTATTTCTATAATTAAAGCACAAAGTCTCCCTGAAAAATTACTGATCTTGAGTCCAAGTCTTGAAATCTCAGGTCTCAGGTAATACATATTACTGTGTAACAAATAAAGCTGAATTGACTTCTTAAATCTGGACTTAATGATTATAGATTTGTTCTACCCTAAACAAAATCTCTGGTGATTCTTATATAACTTGTAACATTATTTTGAAACAATAAAATGAAGTTATTGAATGAGGGCTCTAAATTTAATTAATAAAGCTTTATAAAATGTGACTTTACCTTAATGGCTAAAATATTAAAAATTATAAATTATAATCATATAAATGTAAAATTTTAAATTTTATAAAAGTTCAAAAATGTCCAAAATAAAAGAACATTCAAGTTTGCTTCATAGAATGATTTATATATACGATTATGTTAAGAAGATTTGTTAGTTTATGCAAGGCCGTATTCTTTACCAGCATAATAATATTCACAGTGCCTCAGTTCTTAAACACAGAAATAGTATCCCTTTTTGATAAGAGTCAGTACTCGTATTAAGAGCAAAAGACTTGGGACGCCTGGATGGCTCAGTCAGTTAGGCCGCTGCCTTCAGCTCAGGTCATGATCCCAGAGTCCTTGGATGGAGTCCTGCATTGGGCTCCTTGCTCTGCAGGGAGCCTCCTTCTCTCTCCGCCTCTGCCTGCTTGCGTGATCTCTCTCTCTCTCTCTCTCTCTCTCTCTGACAAATAAATAAATAAAATCTTTAAAAAAAAAAAAAGAGCAAAAGACTTTATTTCAAACAAATTTCAAAATTAAATGTAAAGTGTAAACTGGGATCTAATTAATAAAGTGGGTAATTGTTCCTCCCTGCTGAGGAAATGGCATTCCTTGTTATAATCCTTAAATAAATGCATTAATAGCTACGGCCTCAATCAAAAGAATGCAACAGAGCTCCTTTGGTTTCTATGGGAATAACGTATGTAAACTTCATCTCGAAGCACCAAATTATATGAATTTACATATGTGGAAAAAATGAGCACTGACATCGCTGGTGCTTTTGCAAAAACATGATAAAAGCTGACAAATAATATAACGTTAATGCTTCTGCCTTAATTTTTCAGCATCACTAAATAGTTCAACTACACAACTCCTTCCCCCTGAGCTCTACTATGTTAAATCACTTTAAAAAATAAAGATATGTGCCCAGTGAAGAAGTGATTCCCCAAGGCAATTAATACAGAATAAAATGATTGCCATCATCTCGTTTTTTTCAGTCTTGTTTTGCTTTGTAATGATGACTACTCTGTTTAAGTAAATTGATATTTGAATTAAATGGAATTTGCTGAAAAGTGTCCCAAAGAACAAAATAAAAAGCAAGCTGTTTTAACCTATAAAATACTTGAGCTTTATACACAGTAGGAAGTTTAGCGGCTATTTATTGATTTCTGGGTTTAAAATACCAACACTAAAGCCACGAGTTTTTATGTTTCACCTTACATTTACAGTGGATTTAACTCTTCAGTTAGAAGGGCCACCTAAAACAATTCATTTCAATAAGACAGCCAAGCTACCTTCTGAGATTTGTATGGGTAATTCTATCTTAGCTTATTTTAGGGGAAATGTTACAAGTCAATAAATGTTTATTATATGTCTAATAAAGTTCTTTTGACAGAAATAAAAATTCTTAGTTTTATCATAATTTGTCATAAAAGGACATGACTGAATTCAGAGGTACTTATTTTTAAAAGGTACCAGCACATTTGGAAAATACAATTAATCCTTTGTTTCATATTCCTCAAAAGAGGGTCAGTAAACACCAGCTGTCTGAAGCAACCCTGAGCATTTCATAGATCTGTCACTCGGAGCTCTGTTAGGTAATTCCAAGAAACAGAATTGGCCCACATCAATTATTCTTTATCTGGAAGCATGGATTTTCTACATATCAAAACATCTAGAGACGATTACATGAAGGATTATGTTCTTTATATCCTTCGGAAAGTATAGTTAAGTCAATGGTTCTCCTGTTCAGAAATCTGTAAGGACAATTTGGGTTGTCACGACGACTAGGGAGGGCTACCAGCATTTAGTGGGTAGCAGACAGGTATGGAAAACAGCCAGCAATGCCCCGGCCAGTTCGGGACAAGAGTGCTGTCCTCCCAACGGGCCAACGGACCCCCACTAACAGGAAAGGCTCCTACAAGACGTCTCCTGAATTCCAAAAGCTATGTTACACTCACATAGCAATTAAGCTGGTATTTTTTTAATTGACCCACAATTTAGCATTAGCCTTCTTTCTTTGAATGTACCCACAGAGTATGTAGTAAGTCAAATGAACATTTTTACTGGTAAATATAAATTAATATTGCCCTATACATATTAGGCAGGAGGGAGAGATTATGGTGCTTCCAGCTTTATATTTCTCAATTATTCTTTTACGAAAGGAGATTAAAAAAATTCTTCAAGATTCCAAGTTACTCACTAATAACAGATTATAAGAAATGTTTAGTATAACTTATCTGAAAATAAAAACAAAATTACTCTGAACTGAAAAATTAACCTAAGTCAAACTAACAGAAATCTTTTTACAAAAGCAAACAAACAAGACAAATTTTCCTTTATCCACATAATTGGTGAATTTCAGATTACCTAATATTCTAGTTAATATAGTTATCATCCATGCCACACTTGGGTGAGAATGATTAAGCTGGACATATTTATACTGACCACTATAATCATTCTTTGAAATTCAAAAAGCAATTAAGGACACTATAAACCTTCAGAAATTTCACTACGAATGTAATACTGTATCATTAAGAATAAAAATGTTAATTGGGGATTCTCTTTGATGAAAACCAAATAAACTAGTCTTTACAAAATTTTAACATCACAAGTAATAAATTTTTTTTTAAGATTTTTATTTATTTATTTGACAGAGATTACAAGTCAGCAGAGAGGCAGGCAGAGAGAGAGGAGGAAGCAGGCTCTCCGCTGAGCAGAGAGCCTGATGCGGGGCTTGATCCTAGGACCCTGGGTCCTAGGCAGTGAGCCGAAGACAGTGGCTTTAACCCACTGAGCCACCCAGGTGCCCTGCACGTAATGAATATTAATATAAGAGCAAATATATTTATACAGTGATATCCTTTTAACAATTCAATATTCTGAATATAAGAAAGGACAGAATTTATTCCACATTCCAGCAAGATTATGACTCTGCTTTTCAGATGGACATGAAAAAGAGATTTTACAATAATCAAACATTTTCCTTTACTCTTACCTCATTTTCTGACCCCCACACCAGGACCTACGGAATCAAAATCTCTAGGATGTAAATATATCAGGCTTAGTCTTGCCTTGGTGTTCTGGCCGAGACTGTTTCACTAAAGAAGGCCTTCTTGCTTCACAACTCTAACCAAGCCAAGTTTATGTCCTCTCTCCTCTACAAAGTTTTCAATACCTGTCATACATGGGGAGCTCATCCTCCACTAAACACCTTTCACTTTGCAATTAAGTATCGTTCACTATACTTTCCCTCCACCTACACTGGACTATTGGCTCCTTTTAGAGGACAAAGTCTTAAAGGACTGATGTTCAATCCTTATAGTTACTGACCATGAGTATGAAGCACTTAATAAACATCTATTGGTTTCATTGCTATTAGGATAAATATGAATTCCACTAATTTATACACTTTCTACTTATTTAGTTTTCTATGAATACAACCTCTTTATCTTCTAAGCTGATAATTCTTTTAATGCTAAAGACTGAATTTATTTTAAACCCACCCCTTTGATAGATGTATTTAGTGATCAACAAAAGTCATGTGAAACCAACGGTTCATACATAGCCTAACAACACCTAACAAAACTGGCCTGGTATCTTTCCTTTCAATTTGCTTGGTAAAGGAAATCCAAAATGTTTACCTTTTTTTCTTCTGGATAAAGATCAGCTAATTCACTGACCAACTAGACTCTTCTATCTTAAACAATACTGCTTTTTGTGCCTGTATTTTTCAAACCAGTGACCCACTATTTCACCTCAAGACAGCTCCCAATCTGAACATCTTAACTCTGTTTTACCTCAGTTACTTTTTCAAAAACATCTCTCTGGAGATAGCATTCACATTATCTTCCAGTTACTTTTTTGAAAGACCACATTCCTGTCCTGGAGCTGGAATTAGAATTATATACATACATCTTTTTTCTTTTCATTTTTCTCCATTTTTTCTTTAAATTTTCTCAATTTTGGAAAAGCATAGATATTCAAGTTTACGTTCCAAACAATAGTAAGATACTCAAACAGATTCTTTATCAACCTCCCCCTCCTGCGTCTATGCCTGCCTTCAGGGTGCTTACCAGGCCTTTGTCCTGGAGGCACATCATCAGAGTGCAAACATCCCCTGTTGCCTGATGATTCACCAACATCACTGCTTCATCTTGTGACACGGCTTTAATATCGTCCCCCCATTCCATCACTGGAAGAACAACAAAGCTGTCACTTTAAAGATTTTTACATTACTAGAAACCTTATATTAGCCAAACTGGTACATATCAATGATGAGAATCACTTACCTAAAACTTTGAACTAAGTTTACTTCCTGTAAGAATGAGGCTGTTGAAATAATATTGTATAAGGCCCCCAAACATCCATTAAAATGTAAAAATGCTCATCCTTTGATCTAGAAGTTTTATTTCTTAGAAATTAACCCGCAGAAACATTTGTCCCAATAGGCAAAGACAGATGTATAAAGGATGTTTACTGGAACTTAAATGTTCACCAACAGGAGAGTTAATAAGAAAGTTATGATATCATGGAAGAGTATGAATCCACTGAAAGAATAGAGGGTATCTCTATACACTAACCCAAAAAGGACTTCTTATCAAGAAAATAAAGCAAATCACAAAACAATATATATAGCCTGATTCCACCTTTTTAATGAAGGAATAAACTTTATTATTTAATACAGTAAAAAAAAAGTCTAGGGGAATGAATTCTAAACTACTGATATTGATCACAATTAGAACAAGCTTTCCAGAGCCCCTCAAATTCTACTTTATAATAAAATGGGAAAACATTCCAAATATATGCAAGTATTTTCATTTTCAAATAAGGAAACTAATGAAGATGTTACACTTATTAAGAACCTCCAGACAAAAAGTCATCGTACCAGAACCTATTATGTACACTCTAAGGAAAACACTGGTATCTCCATGTAGTTATATCTCATTTAACAGTAAATGCACTTCACAGAAAAAAGATAACTGAGCAGCAGTTTTGAGCATCAGGATTCTACAAGTCAAAGCATCGAGGGTTCCTCAAACGTCTGACATGAATTATGAGAGGCTGATTGTACGTTAATGTTCACTCCTCTCACACACAGCCTAAGGGAAAAAAGCCATCCCACCTGCCTGTAATAGTTCTGGATGCAAGAGGCATGGGGAGTTGTGGAGCTCCCCTGCTCTGCCTCCCCCAGCCTCTGTCCTTTTCCAGCCATCCTTCACTGTCACCCCAACACAGCAGAGCTCCTCATAAGAGTTCATATGAGAAAAGGGGTCTGCTAATTGCTTCTTTCTGTTAAAACCCATTTAAGCAAGGCATCCATTCATTGATTTTAAAGACTTTAAAATTTGTATTAAGGAAATTTTCAGCAGGGCTAAACACAGTATTAAGTTGTGGGACCTCTTTGGAAAGTGAGGTATTCTAATCATTACCAACACTCAAATGTTATTACCAATGCTCAAATAGCTTACATAGTATAGGAAATTTTTTATTTTAGTTTCTTTAAATGAATGCAGCATAAAAGTACACTAAAGGGATGTCAAATAATCCTTGAGGAATAGAGGCAGAACCATGGGAGAGAACCCAGCCCGGCCCCTTGAAAAATGCAGCAGCACCAACTTTCCTTCCAGTGGCCTTTCCTTCCCCAAGCTCCAATTCAGCTCAGCTGACAAGTTAACTACTGAAACATATTTAAACAGCTGCTGTATCATACATTGCTGTGGGGAGTATGAATTGGTACAACAGTTTGGGAAGTCAATTTGGCAATATATATCAAAACTGAGAAATGCAGAAATCTTTTTATCCAGAAATTCTACTTCTAGGAATTCAACTTACAGATACACTTATTTATGCGCAGACTGACACATATGCAAAACTGGTTACTGTAGCCTTATTTGTGAGAGCAAAGAGGAAGGGGTGCCTAGGTGGTGCAGCTGGTTAAGCAACTGACTCCTGGTTCTGGCTCAGATCGTGATCTCATGAGCCCCACGTCAGGCTCTACGCCCAGCTTGGAGTCTGCTTAAGATTCTCTGTCCGTTGCATTCTGCCCTTCCCTCCCTCTCATGCTCTCTCTCCAAAATAAATAAATAAATAAATAAATATTTTTTAAAAAAGGAAAACAACTCAAAAAGAAGACTAGCTCAAATTCATAGAAACTGAAAACCAATGGTGGTTTCTAAGAGGGGGACTATTCAATTTGTAGAGCGTTTCAGTTTTGCAAGATGAAAAAGTTCTGGAGATTGGTTATATAATAAGGAGAATGTACTTAATGCTGAACCATACACTTAAAAATGGTTAAGAGGAGGGACACCTGGGTGGCTTAGTCACTTGACTTTGGTTTCAGCTCACGTCATAATCTCATGGGATGTGGGAACAAGCCCCCCAACCCCTGTGGGTCTCTAGGCTGCTGTGGAGTCTGCTCAAGATTCTCTCTCTCCTCCTTCCTCTGCACCTGCCCCTGCTCATGTGTGCTCTCTCTCTCAAATCAATTTTTAAAAAATCTTTTAAAAAATGGTTAAGATGATAAGTTTTGTGTTATGTATATTTCACCACAATTAAAATTTAAAAAGAAGACTAATTAAATTATATCTATGTAAAGGAATACTATGTAATCATATAATTTGTATACTAACATGGAACAATATGCTATAAGTAACAAGAGCAAAATTCACAACACTGTATCAATTGGGTTTTTAAAAGGATGGGGTAGGGGCACCTGGGTGACTCAGCAGGTTAAGCATCCAACCCTTGATTTCCGCTCAGATCAATATCTCAGGGTCATGAGAGCTTGATTTTGGCTCAGAGCAAGATCTCAGGGTCATGAAATCAAGGCCCACTTCAGGCTTGTGCTGGGCGCTAGGTGTGGAGCCTGCTTAAGATTCTCTCCCTCTGAGGGTGCCTGGGTGGCCAAGTTGATTAAGCAGCTGCCTTTGGTTCAGGTCATGATCCCAGGGTCCTGGGATTGAGCCCTGAGTTGAGATTCCCTGCTCAGCATGGAGTCTGCTTCTCCCTACACCCCTTCCCTCATGCATGCTCTAATAAATAAAATCTAAAAAAAAAAAAAAAAAAATTCTCCCTTCCTCTCCCTCTGACACCCTGCTCACACCACCTGCTCACCAACCTGGCCTCAAAAAATGAAATATAATAAAGTAAAAAGAATGGAGGGAGATATATTTCTCAACAGAAGTTCCCCCATCATGCTTCTGTTGATAATCCATACATGCAGACACACACTATTCTTTTATTAATTCATTCCTCATTCAATAAGTCAGCACCAGGCACTACTAGGTGTTGTGGATATAAAAATGAAAAAGTCAGTTGCATTTCTATACACTAAAAATGAGAAAGAAGAAAGAAAAATTAAGGAGTCAATTCCATTTACAACTGCACCAAAAACTATATGATACCTAGGAATAAACCTAACCAAAGAGGCAAAGAATCTGTACTCAGAAAACTATAAAGTACTCATGAAGGAAATTGAGGAAGACAAAGAGAAATGGAAAAATATTCCATGTTCCTGGACTGCAAGAACAAATATTAAAATATCTGTGCTACCGAGAGCAATCTACACATTCAGTGCAATCCCTATCAAAATACCATCAATTTTTTTTCCCACAGAGGTGGAACAAATAACCCTAAAATTTGTATAGAACCAGAAAAGACCCCAACAGCCAAAGGAATGTTTAAAAAAGAAAACCGAAGCTGGTGGCATCACGATTCCAGAGTTCAAGCTCTATTACAAAGCTGTAATCAACAAGACAGTATGGTACTGGCACAAAAACAGACATGTAGCTCAAATGGAACAGAATAGAGAACCAGAAACGGACCTTCAACTCTATGGTCAACTAATCTTCGACAAAGCAGGAAAGAATGTCCAATGGAAAAAACACAGTCTCTTCAACAAATGGTGTTGGGAAAATTGGAAAGCAGAAGAATGAAACTGGACCATTTCCTTATACCACACACAAAAATAGACTCAGAATGGACGAAAGACCTAAATGTGAGATAGGAATCCATCAAAATCCTCAAAGAGAACAGAGGCAGCAACCTCTGTGACTTCAGCCACAGCAACTTCTTCCTAGACCTATCTCCAAAGGCCAGGGAAACAAGGGCAAAAGTGAACTAGTGGGGCTTTATCAAGATAAAAAGCTTTTGCACAGCAAAGGAAACAGTCAATAAAACCAAAAGACAATCCACAGAATGGGAGAAGATATCTGCAAATGTCTTATCAGATAAAGGGCTAGTACCCAAAATCTACAAAGAACTTAACAAACTCAACACCCAGGAACAAATAATCCAATCAAGAAATGGGCAGAAGACATGGGCAGACATGCCTCCAAAGAAGACATATCAATGGCCAATAGACACATAAAAATATGCTTACCACCACTCCGCATCAGGGAAATACAAATCAAAACTACAATGAGACACTACCTCACACCAGTCAGAAGAGCTAACATTAACAAGTCAGGAAACAACAGATGTTGGCGAGGATGCAGAGAAAGGGGAACCCTCCAACACTGTTGGTGGGAATGCTAGCTGGTGCAGCCACTCTGGAAAATAGCATGGAGGTTCCTCAAGAAGTTAAAAATAGAGCTACCCTACGGCCCAGCAACTGCACTGCTGGGTATTTACCCCAAAGACACAGATGTAGAGATCCAAAGGGCACCTGAACCCCAATGTTTATAGCAGCAATGTCCACAATAGCCAAACTACGGAAAGAGCCCAGATGTCCACAGACAAATGAATGGATAAAGAAAATGTGGTATATATATACAATGGAATATTACTCAGCCACCACAACAAATGAAATCTTGCAATTTGCAACAACATGGATGGAACTAGAGGTATTATGCTAAGCGAAATAAATTAATCAGAGAAAGACAATTATCATATGATCTCACTCATATGTAGAATTTAAGAAACAAACAAAGGAGGATAGGAGAAGAGAGAAAAAAATAAAATAACACGAAATCAGAGAGGGAGACAAACCGTAAGAGACTCTTAATCATAGGAAACTAAGGGTTGTTGGGGGGATAGCATAACTGGGAGATGGACACTAAGGAGGGCACATAATGTAATGACCACAGGGTGTTATACAAGACTGATGAATCACTGATCTCTACTTCTGAAACTAATACTATATGTTAATTAACTTAATTTTAATTTTTAAAAAGGGAAATAAAGGCAAATAATAAAATATAATAAAAAGAACAAAAGTATTATTCTAATAGTAGTTAAAACATTTAAGAGAAGTCTAGCTTGGTTCTATAAACACTGAGCTACTAAGAGTAATGTGGAAAGTCTCTGGCTCCATATCTATATAAACAGAGGTTTCATAACCAAATATTCCTTTAATGTAATGTCTGCCACATGAATGGAAAATGCTAGATACCTAGGTCTATGCAGTGGGAAAGCATGTAAGTGTATTTAACTGCAAATAAGTTGTTGTTGTTGTTGTTTTACATAAAACATATCCTACCTGTTTGCTTTACATAAAGTAGATAAATCTAGTGTGTTAGCTTCAGTCTCTTAAATTGAATTTAGAACCCTTTGATGTGGCTTAAATAGCTTCCTCCCCGCCTCCCCAAATTTACATCCATCTAAAATCTGTAAATGGGACCTTATTTGAAAACAGGGTCTCTGCAGAGATAATCAATATAAGATGAGCTCTTACTGGATTAGGGTGAGCCCTACATCTAAGTCCAATATCACAGGTGTCCTTTAGGAAGAGGGAAATGTGAACTTTTGAGATACACAGGGAGAATGCCATGGGAGAACAGAGCAGGGGGCTGGAGTGACAGATCTACAAGCCAAGGCCCAAGGACAACCACCAGAAACAGCCAGAGGCAAGGAAGGATCCTCCCCTAGAGCTTTCAGAGAGAGCATGGAGGGCCACCACTACACCTTGATTTTAGATTTCAAACCTCCAGAACTATGAGAGAACAAACTTCTCTTATTTAAAGGCACCCTGTTTGTGGTACTCTGTTATATCAGAGCAGCCCCCTGAAACGCATATACCCTACCCACCCCAACTTTCCCCATCCCTTTTCTCTCTTTCCTGTTCTATTCCCCCCCAAATTATAGGGTTTTTTTCTGATAGAATATAGTAAAAGAATGGTACTGTACTTTAAACATCTAGAATATTTTAATAGACATCCAATATTATATATTATAAATGGCTCTTAATGTTCATTTCTCTAATCCTTTTAGGGTACAATCATTAAGAGTTATCCAATACTCTTATCTCTCAGCCATAACTTCACCAAAATTTATTTTCAAACTAAGTGTCAATTTACTAAGACTCACATAGCATACTGAACCAAACAAGTGAAGGTAGCTCAATCAAATTTTTATTAAAAAATTATCCTGATGTTGTAATAAAGTCATGCTGAATTTTGTAAAATCTCAATTTTATTCAATAAATTTAGTTTCCAATATTTGTGCTATTCTTTTATCATATATATGATATATATCTCATATATATATATATATATATCTTATCATTACATTCTTCAAAGATCACTGTTAGAAAGTCACATGACCAACAAAACCAAGATAAAAATGCTTATAGAGAAAAAGCATTTATCTTATATATGAAGTAGCTATGTTCCTCAGTTTATACCTTGCTTTCCCAGAACCTCTATGTATAATAATGGAGCCAGTATCTTAACCAAGGAATAGAATTATTTGCATGTTAAAGAACAGAAGCTCTGGATGCCTGCCAGTTCTTACACTGTACTGGATTGGAAGAACAAAAATATTTTAACACGCTGTTCTATGAAATGAGTTTTCAAAAAAGAACTAGGTCAGGTCCACTATTTCCAAAGAGAATGAAGGACAGCTGAATAAAATCTGGAAGAAAACCTCTAGTTGTAACTGAATTTTTAAAATTCTTTTTAAAAACTAAAGCCAAAGAGTCTCTCTCTCTCTCTCTCTCTCTCTCACACACACACACACACACACACACTTTCTCTCTCTTTCTTTCTAACATATCGTCAATGTCATCAATAAATCTCCCCCAAATGTTATATACTAGTATTGATCAAGATAGTTCACAGCTCAAAGAGAAAATAAAAACAATATGAATCCATCCGAAATTCCTTAAAAACAGTGATGCTAAGGCCATTATACTGATTTACAAAACAGAATTAATGTGAGGAAGGAAGGCTGCTTAATATATAACCATAAGAGCTCACCTTACTAAGTTCAAAAAAAAATTATGCCTGAAAATTCATGCCACAAACTGTTTTACCATTCAGTGCTTCATTTTTCTTATTTATGAAATATTGATATTATTAATGCTACTCAAATATAAAGGGAAAATGAATGTTATATAATTGATAGAATCACAGAAGTCCTGGGTAACTGGATTACATGACAGCTGAAGTCACTTTTGGAATCACTATTAAGTAAAAGAGTCATTATTTCTACTGTGTCATGTATGGCAGGTATTCTAAGATGAATAATCAGGATTAAAGAGTGACCCCTCCCACCAAAAAGAGGTGAAAGAATTTCACATACCTCAAGAACTATGGCTATTCATAGTCTACACTGGAGGCAGACTGGGTTCATCCAAAGTTAGGGGACAGCAGAGCAAATGAGGCAAGACAGAAAGGAACTAAGGGTATGTACTAAAGATGGCTGTGAGAAAGCAGGTACTGATTAATGGAGGGAACACTGGCTGGTGAGGAAGAACCCGCAACATGGAGATTAACTAAAAGAAATGAGAGAGAGGGCTCCTCTAGTAGAGATACTTAATCCATAACTGACTTCCACTCTTACCCATCCTATTCAAGCTCCCAGAAGCAGGGCCCAGATATTTAGGAAAAGCTTCCTATACCACTTCCAGGCATTTATCTGAAGAAAAGAAAAATACTAACTGGAAAAGATATGTGTACCTCCATGTTCATTGCAGCAGTATTGACATCAGCCAAGATAGGGAAACAACCTGTGGTCATCAATGAATGAATGGATAAAGAAAACATACACACACACATACACATACACATAGAGGAATATTATTCAGCCATAAAAAAGAGGGAAGTCTTGCCATTTGTAACAACATAGACAGACCTTGAGGTGTTTATGCTAAGTAAAAATATGTCAGAGAAAGACAAATACTGTATGATCTTTTTTAAAAAAGGGTTTATTTACTTATTTGAGAGAGAATTAGAGAGAGAGAGAGTATGAGAGGGGAGAGGGTCAGAGGTAGAAGCAGACTCCCTACTGAGTAGGTAGCCCAATGCAGGACTCGATCCTGGGACTCCAGGATCATGACCTGAGCTGAAGGCAGTTGCTTAACCAACTGAGCCACCCAGACGCCCTGTATGATCTTTTTTTTTTTTTTTAAGATTTTATTTATTTATTTGACAGACAGAGATCATAAGTAGGCAGAGAGGCAGACAGAGAGAGAGGGGGGAGCAGGCTTCCTGCTGAGCAGAGAGAGCAGAGAGCAGAGAGATCAAGGGGGCTCGATCCCAGGACCCTGAGACCATGAGCCGAGCCAAAGGCAGAGGCTTAACCCACTGAGCCACCCAGGCGCACCTGATCTTTTTTTAATGTGGTATCTTTTTTAAAAGCAAGTAAACACCCAGGTCACAGACACAGAAAGCAGACTGGTGGATGCCAAAGGGTTGTGGGAGTGGGGAGAGGGAATGGGTGAACTGTTTTTGTTTTTTAGTTTAAATAAACTGTTAATTTTTTTTTTTTTAAGCACAGACATGTGTTATTACCAAATACCCCAAAAAAGCCCTTAATGTGAAAGACAGAAACAGAAAAATAAAGGACCTGGAGGGAACAAACACATGAAAAAGAAAACTTCGAAAGAGATCAGCATTAATACACTGATGTAAGAGATGATGATGATGATGGTGATATAACCCTGGGATAATAACAAGATGCTTTAAAAAAAAAAAAAAAGGAACATTTAGGGAAGAAAAAGGGCTGTTGCAAATCATTATGTTAGCAAAAATAAAAATCTTAATAGAAAGATTGAGAGATAAAGTTGGGGAAATCTGGAAAGTACATAAAAAGATAAAGGAGAAAAAAGATTTGAATGTGAGGGGGCCATTCCACAAAGTCTAACATTCAAATAATAGAAATTCCGGGAACAAAGAACAAAGGAAAAGAAATCAAATAATTAACATCTAAGGATGTCAAATTTCCAGACTGACAGGAAACATCCAGCAACCAGTGGAGAGTGGATGAAAATACCCACACCAAGGCATACATACTCAAAGTTTCAGAACAATACAGCTAAAGGGAAGATGCTACAAATGTTCAGGAAGAAAAAAAATGGGAAACAAAGGTGAGGAATCAGATTGGCTTGGGAAACAGCTACAGAAGGTTAAAGAGGCTTAACCCACTGAGCAGCCCAGGCGCCCCTGATCTTTTTTTAATGTGGTATCTTTTTTAAAATGTTTTAAATGTTTCCCCTAGAATTAGTAATTTTTGTTCTTTGTTCTATTTTTCCTTTGCTTACTTTTCTTTTTTTAAAAAATATTTTATTTATTTATTTATTTATTTATTTATTTGACAGAGAGAGAGAGAGAGAGACAGTGAGAGAGGGAACACAAGTGCTATCATCACAGCACAGTTAAACAGTTTCAAAATCCTGAAGAGGAACTATTTCCAACCTGGAATTCTCTAACCACACTATCCATCATATATTTTCAGGTGTGCAACATCTCAAAAAACCTCTTGTTTGCAGGAAGCTGGGCATGTACTTGCCAAATAAGGGGATAAACCAAGAAAGATAAAACTATGATGTAAGAAACTGGGAATGCAAATCCGGAGACTGTCAAAAGGCATTCTCAGATGACTGGAAAGGGAGGTCCCAGGATGTTAGTTGCATTCTATACTTACTGGATAGTCAGTCCAAATTGGAGTCAGTTAGGGGTTTCCCAGAGAGACTGCCCCAAAAGATGAAACTGACAGCATCTTGAGAACTCTAAGACTGACAAGAAGTTTGGAGTTGAATTAGTGATCATTTCATAGAAAAGTAAGTAAAGAAGGGGCACCTGAGTGGCTCAGTCTTCAAGCGTCTGTCTTCTGTTCAGGTCATGATCCCAGGGTCCTGGAATCGAGCCCTACTTTGGGCTCCCTGCTTGGTGGGAAGCCTGCTTCTCCCTTTCCCACTTCCCCTGCTTGTGTTCCCTCTCTCACTGTCTCTCTCTCTCTCTCTCTGTCAAATAAATAAATAAATAAATAAAATATTTTTTTAAAAAAGAAAAGTAAGCAAAGGAAAAATAGAACAAAGAACAAAAATTACTAATTCTAGGGGAAACATTGTGTAGGAAAGTGAAAGTATACACAGTTTTAGTATACGGCTCAGTAGTAAACAGATTACATATTCATAATTTTTTTTTTTTTAAGATTTTATTTATTTGACAGACAGAAATCACAAGTAGACAGAGGCAGGCAGAGAGAGAGGAGGAAGCAGGATCCCTGCCGAGCAGAGAGCCTGATGTGGGGCTCGATCCCAGGACCTTTGGATCATGACCTGAGCCGAAGGCAGAGGCTTTAACCCACTGAGCCACCCAGGTGCCCCTACATATTCATAATTAAAGAACATCTCTGAATATTAATATCATAAAAATTAAAATAAAATTCAAATACAACCTAGAAAAATTACCTTTTAAGGTATTACTTAAAAACATGATGAAGAAGCAATTCTAGTGAATTAAAATAATACTAAACAACACATAGAAGAAAGTCACCCAAAATTCCACTGTCCAGAGATAAGAAGACACTATTAAAAATTTTGTAGTATAGGGCGCCTGGGTGGCTCAGTGGGTTAAGCCCCTGCCTTCGGCTCAGGTCATGATCTCAGGGTCCTGGGATCGAGTCCCGCATCGGGCTCTCTGCTCAGCAGGGAGCTTGCTTCCCTATCTTTCTCTCTCTCTGGCTGCCTCTCCGTCTACTTGTGATTTCTCTCTGCCAAATTAATAAATAAAATCTTTAAAAAAAAAAAATTTTGTAGTATATTTTCCAATGATTTTTCTATGTGTATAAATGTATATAAATTTAATATAAATATGAATATAAATATAAAAGCAAAAAAGGAATGATACTTAACATTATGTTATACCATTTGAAATTTAATATATCATATAAAATTGCTATCATCAAATGTGCTTCCACCTTATTTTTAATGCTATATAATAATTTATTACATGTAAGTCCTATAGCTTAGTTAAATCCCTGATGCTGGGTACTGCTATTTATTATAGAAAGTGCTAGATAAATAAGAATACAGAGCAAAGAGCTATGGGGTTTCTGATCTAAAAACTACGGTAACTTTTTTAAAACAAAGAGTAAAAATGCTTCTATTTACAAATGTTAAGTTACCAAAACAAGTAAGTTAAAGCACAAAAATGTATTTTAGCAAGTAATAGAACTGCTGTATATCTTGATTGTGATGCTGGTTATATAACTGCATATGTCAAAAACTCACAGGCTATAAACTATTAGAGGTAAATTTTACTGTTGCAAATTACACCATGATAAAACTGACTGAAAAACACATGCAGAGATTTTGAAGACATGACTTTTTAATATGTTCTTTGAATCAGTGAATAAACTCACTGAAATCTAAAAACTTTGATGGATGTAAGTAAGTTCCAAATGGGTAACAGAGTTCCAAAGAATCAAAACAGCAGAAACCAATGAAATCGATAAAATAGAAAACAGAGAAAGAAAATCAATGAAACCAAAAGAAGCTCTTTAAGAAAGTCAATATAGGGGCGCCTGGGTGGCTCAGTGGGTTAAAGCCTCTGTCTTCGGCTCAGGTCATGATCCCAGGGTCCTGGGATCGAGCCCCACATCAGGCTCTCTGCTCAGTGGAGAGCCTGCTTCCCCCCCTCCCCTGCCTGTCTCTCTGCCTACTTGTGATCTCTGCCTGTCAAATAAATAAATAAAAATCTTTAAAAAAAAAAAGTCAATATAATTTATAAACCTCTAGCAAAACTAACCAAAAACAAACAAACAAAAAACCCACCCAAAATTATCAATGTCACGAATGAAAGAAAGGACATCACTATGCATACCACAAAGATTTAAAAAATTAAAGGTATATTATGAGCAACTTTACAAACATAAATTTGACAATTTGAGTGAAAGGACCAATTCCTTGAAAACCACAAACTAACAGACTCATCAAAGATTAAATAAATAACCTGAAATAGTATATCTCAAGAAATTGATTATAGTAAAAAATTTCCAAAAGTAATTCCTCCAGCCCAGATGGTATTATTGGCATATTCTACTAAACATTTAGAAAAAGAACATCAATTTTAAACAATCTCTTCTAGAAGATAGAAGAGAATACTTCTTTTATTTTATGAGACCAGCATTACTCTGATATCAAAGCCAGAAAAAAACAAATGAGAATTACAGATTAAAATCCTCAACAAATATTAGCAAGTGGAATCCAATAGTATACACCACAACCAAGTAAGATTTATCACAGGAATTCAAGGTTCGTTCAAAATTACATCAATGTAATCCACCATGTTAACAGTCTAAATAAGAAAAACCGTGCAATCAGATTGCTATGGTCTGAACAGCTATGTCCCCCTAAAATCTGTGTTAAAATCCTAACCCTCAAAGGTGATGCTAATAGTCAGTGGGGCCTTTGGGAAGTAATTAGGTCATGAGGGTGTGGCTGTCATGAGTGGGATTAGTGTTCTCATAAGAGATCCCCTAGAGTTCCCCAGCCCATTCCACCATGTGAGGGCACAGTGAGAAGGCCACGAAAGATGGAGAGAGCCTTCACTAGAAGTTGACCACGCTGTCCCCTTGATTTTAGAACTCCCATTCTTTGGAACTGTAAGCAAGAAATTTCTGCTGTTTATAAGCCACCCAACCTATGATATTTTATTATAGCAGCCTGAATGGACCAAGACATATGAATTGATGCACAAAAACATTAACAAATGTCAATATCCATTCATAATAAAAACTCCTAGTAAACTAAGAATAGAAAGGAATTTCTTCAATATAACAAAGTGTTTCTACACAAAACCCATAGCTCACATATTATTTAGTAGTAATTATATATTAATGCTTCCTCCATAAGATTCAGAACTGGTCAAGAATATCAAATTTCCTCTCTCTTATTTCACAATATTCCAGACGTCCTAGCCAGTTCAATAATGCAAGGGAAAAGAAGTCATACAGGTTGGAAAGGGAGATAAAACTGTTCATATTCCAATGGCATGACTGTCTATGTAGAATATCCCAACTAATCTACAAAAAGATCTCATTGAAGGGTACATGCATCCTGATTTTTATAGCAGCATTAGCAACAATAGCCAAACTATGGAAAGAGCCCAAATGTCCATCAACTGGTGAATGGATAAAAAAGATGTGGTATATATATATATACACAACGGAATGTTACTCAGCCATCAAAAAGAATGAAATTTTGCCATCCAATGACGTGGATGGAACTACAGTGTATTATGCTAAGTGAAATAAGTTGGAGAAAGACAAATACCATATGATTTCAGTCATATGTGGAATTCAAGAAACGAAACAGATGAACATATGAGAAGGGGAAAAAAAAAAAGAAAGAGGGAAGCAAAGCCTAAGAGACTCTTAACTATTGAGAACAGACTGAAGGTTGATGGAAGGAGGTAGGTGGCCAATGGGCTAAATGGGTGATGAGTGTTAAGGAGGGTACTTGCTATGATGAGTACTAGGTATTATATCTAAGTGATGAACCACTAAATTCTACTCCTAAAACTAATAGTACACTATATGTTAACTAACTAAGATTTAAATAAAAATTTGAAACAAAACAAAAAAACCTCTCATTATTAATATGAGTTTAATAAAGTTGCAAAATATAGAGTCAACACACAAAATGTCAATCTTTTTTTATACTAGCAATGAACAAGAGGAAATAAAAAAATTTTAAATCCTATTTACAATAGTTAAAAAAATATACTCAGGTATCAATGTAAAATAAAACACATAGATATGATCTATGCTAAAAACTATGAAACAGTAGGGGAGCCTGGATGGCTCAGTGGGTTAAGCCTCTGCCTTCAGCTTTGGTCATGATCTCAGGGTCCTGGGATCAAGCCCTGCACTGGGCTCTCTGCTCAGTAGGGAACCTGCTTCCCCATCTCGCTCTGTCTGCCTCTCTGCCTACCTGTGATCTCTCTCTCTCTCTGTCAAATAAGTAAATAAAATAAAAAATAAATACAAACTATAAAATAGTGATGAAAGAGATCACAGAAGGCCAAAATGAAATGAATATCATGTTTGTGGATTCAAAGATTCAACATAGTAAAGAGCTAATCCTCCCACAAAATAATCTACAAATATAATGTAATTCCAATCAAAATTCCAGTAGGAATTTCTCAGATACAGATAATAGGATTCTAAAATTTATCAAGGACCAACAAATTAGAATAGCCAAAATAACTTTGAAAAAGAATAGAGTTGGAGGAATCACACTACCCGATTTTAAACCCACTATAAAGCTACAGTAATCAAGGGGCGCCTGGGTGGCTCAGTGGGTTAAGCCTCTCTGCCTTCAGCTCAGGTCATGATCCCAGGGTTCTGGGATCCAGCCCCAAATCGGGCTCACTGCTCAGCAGGGAGCCTGCTTCCTCCTCTCCCTCTCTCTGCCTGCCTCTCTGCCTACTTGTGATCTTTGTCAAATAAATAAAATCTTAAAAGAAAAAAAAGCTACAGTGATCAAAATGGTGTCTGAAGGACAGACATAAAGATCAACAGAGGAGAAAAGAGAGGCTAGAAATAGACCAAACAAATATGGCTATGTGATTTTTGAAAAAGGTGCTAAGTCAATCTCATGAAGGAAAATAAAACAGTCTTTTCAACAAACAAAATTACAAAAATATGAAATCTCAACCCATACCTTATACAACTAATTCAAAATGGATCAGACAGCTAAATGTAAAACTTAGAACTACAAAACTTCTAAGAAGAAAACTTAGGAGAACACCTGTGACCGGAGGCTAAGCAAAGTGTTCTAGACATGATATAATATAAAAAGCACAATCCATAAAAGAAAAAAAAATCAGTAAACTGGATTTCATCAAAACTTAACCTTTTGTCCAGCAAGAGATACTGTTAAGGGGATAAAAAAGACTGGGAGAAAATATATACAATCACATAGCCAACAAAGAATTTGTCTCTTTGTATCCAGAATATATAAAAAACTTTGAAAACTTAGCAGTAAAACAATAAGCCACCCAATTAAAAACTAGGCAAAAAAAATTGGATTCTTCACCAAAGAGCATATAAGGATGGCAAACGACTATGAAAAGATGTTCAACCATCATTAGTGATTAGGGAAATACAAATTAAAACCAGGATGAGCAACCAGTAAACACTTATTAGAATGACTAAAATTAAAAATACTGATAATACTGAGTTTTAGCAAGAAAAAAAAAAAAAAACCTGGAACTTGGAGATACTGCTGATGGGAATGTAGAAAGGTACAGCCATTCTGGAAACAGTCTGGCAGTTTCCCATAAAGTTAAAAATACACTTACCATATGACACAGGAAAATGGGTATTTACCTGGAGCAAGGATCAGCAAACTTTCAGTAAATACTTGAAGCTTTGCAGGCCACATATGTCTCTATTGCATATTCTTCTTTTGTTGTTGGTTTTTACAAAGGTTTACAAATGTAAAAGCCACCCTTGGCTCACAGAGCCTTACAGAAACAAAAGTAAAATGTGGCCCATGGGGCATAGTTCATTCGTTTACTCCTATTCTAGACAAAGGGGAACTTACATAACACAGAAACCTGTACATGAATATTAATACTGGCTTTATTCATAATTGATAAAAACTGGAAACAACCCAAATGTCCTTTAATAGCTGAATGGATATAGACTGTGGTATGTCCATTCAATGGAATACTACTCAGTAACAAAGAAGAATATTCTAATGATGCACGCAACAACTTGGGTGACTTTCATAAGCATGCTGAAAGAAAGAGGTCCATCTCAAAAGATTCCATTTATATGACATTCTCAGAAAGACAAAGTTATAGTGAAAGAGAGAAGATCAGGGGTTGCCTGGGGGCTAGAGGCAGAGGGTGAAATGTGATAACCAAGAAGAGTGATTACTACAGCACAGCAGAACTACAAATGATTTTTGCTCTGGTTTTTCTCCTTTCTTTTTCTTTTTTTTTTTGTTTTTGTTTTTTGTTTGTTTGTTTTTCCACTTTCTTTATATTGTTCTGTTTCTCCAAGTTTTCGGCATTGACTTCCTACTTTTGTAATTCAGTGAGTTCCCCCCACCAACCCCACAACAAAGTAATAATGAAAGGTTTTACTAAGGTACTACATTCTTATTTGTTTCTTAAATGTCCATTTTCTCACATTCATCAACAACCTCTCCCCCAAAGTAGCCTGGTCCAAATTTATTTTGTTAAACCACTGAGAACTGAAGTAGCTAAGACTTACCTCCTAAGCTTCTTTTGCTAGTATGTTCCAATAAAAGTACTTCACTCTTTGCAAAGTCCTCGATTTGCTCAGTTTTGTTTTTTTCAACCTTTTAAATAACTTCTTTCAGTTACCTACAGAACACTATACTAAATTCAGAGATCAGAATTTTAATCAAAGCTACTTTAATTTGATTCCATTGGGACAGTTTAAGCTATAGAATTCAGTACTACGTGCCTCAGGTTCCTGAAATGAGTAATCGGAAGAAGGGAAATTCTAACTTCTAAAGATTCCACCAAATTGCCAGGAAATCAGTGTGCAATGTAGGTACTTCTTTGCTTTGCTACTAGAGCTCTAAATAGCTTTAGAATCTGACCATTAAAAATGGTAGGGGTTTGATTTTAATGAAGTTTAGAATTAGAAAGGAATTTAGAGATATCTGAACCCAAATCCCTCCCTTCACAGATATTTCAAATCAAATGCAAGAAACAGAACTCTTAGGCTGCTTCTTGCCTGACCAAAGTAGTTATAAAGAAAAACACACAGATGGTAAGTATAATTAATGTGCATCACCTCCTGCTCACTATCCCCCAAAGCACTGACTGCTGTATTCATTCACTCAACTAGTTTTATTCTCTTCAGAGAGAAACGGGCTCTAACACTGTGGGGAAGTATCCTGGGATTCCACCACAAGGAAATTAACTCATAAAAGTCAACTACAGGACCTTGGCAGAAAGAAAAAAAAAAGGAGAGAGAGAAAAAGTACAAGGTAAGGGAAATGAGAAATGAAAAAAAAAAAACTGAAACAGAGACCATTTTAAATAGCACAGGCAATTCTGCCCACCTTTCCAGCCCACAGATGTATGCCCTGGAGTGAGCCTGAGACCAGAATCATGGATCCGCTATTCCTTGTCATTTGCACCTGTCATGTACCCAGCCTCATGCCAGCATCTCATTCCCTAGCATCTCAATGAGCTGTAATTTAGTTATTTAAAAGATACATTTTCTCCCATATGACACTTAAGCAAACTTTCCAATGGCTGTAACATGATCTCTGCCCGCAAGAAGTTTGTTCACTTATTGAGAATAAAAGACACACTGGGGAATAATGCATTATCGATGAAAATATGCATCTCTGGTGGTAGGAGATGAAGAAATCATTGTGAGCTAACACATGAAGGGCGGAGATACCAAAGACATGGGGGAACAAGGGCCTGCCTGGATAGACACCTTCTGGAACAGGCAGCTGGTACTGAGGATGAAAAATAAGGCTATATCTGTAAACATGAGGTCAGATGACAGAGATACTTTTGAAAGTCAGATACTAGAATTTAGGCCAGAAGATAGAAAATTCCTTTTTTATCACCAAGCAGGTGACAGAAGTGAGAGAAGTGGCATCCTGAGAGGAGGAAGCAGCGGGACTGTGTGAAAACAGTGCATGCCCCACTGAAAAGAGGGCGGCTGTGGTCCAGCTCCAGGGTCTTGCTGGTATCTGGGAGCCTGGACCCAGATTACCACATCCTCCAACTTCGGGAGTGTAACTGGAAACGTGAGAGTTTTTATGACAGTTAAAGAAAGAGGACGTTAACACTGGAGGGAGGTTCCTCCGGAGCGTGCAGGAAGGAACGGAACCCAAACAAAGGGACGTTTTGCAGGGTAACGGGAAGAAGGAAAGGAAAGGAATACCAGAAGACAAGACTGAGCAGCAGGCTTGGGCCAGTGTGCTAGAGCACCAGAATTTTGAATATTATCTTATAAACCACAGAAAGCCAACAGGGAGAAGGAACAGGCAGTATGTGGGATGGAGGGAAAGAATGAGGGGCCGTGGGGACGGAGGAGAGCAGTTGTTAAATGAGGGGCATTGTTTCAGGATGAGAATGTGTGTAGTGTCTTATATCCTGGAAGACAAGGGCAAAGACAGAAGGAGACAGTGATCAGTGAGATGAAGCAAGAGAGATGGGTTAGTAGCTTTGGATAAGAGACTATCTCTAAATGAGATATGAAGCGTGAATGAGAGCACGAGAGAGCGGGAAGAAATGGGGAAAGGGAATAGAGGAAAGGGAGAGTCTCCAGCGCCACCGACCAAGCCCATGGCAAAGACGCAATGAGTTAAAAACTGACTTAGGAGAGAGAACTGGTCAGAAAGCGATCACATATGTAGATATCTTAAGCGGGGCTGAGCTAGACTAAATTGGGGATGCCCCTGAAAATGAAAGAGAGGAAAGCAGATACAAGCACTCACACCAGCCAAGCACCCAAGAGGTCTTAAGTAAAGAAATTCAGAGTTGGAACTAATACAGCCTCTGGTGTGAGGCTTGACCATATTCCTAAACTTTGAAATCTAGGATAGCTAAAGAAGAAAGTATTAAAAATATAATCAAATGAGAAACTAATTAATTATATGACATATTCGTAAAATTTGCCAATTTTGAAGAGCTTTCATTCATATCCTCTCAGTTGCTACGGCAGCTCTGTGAGGCACACAAACTGGGTGTCACTCTTACTTAAAGCTAAGGATCTGAGAAGATATTGAACAAGGTAATGCCATAAGTAAGCACTATAAATCCCACTGAAATCCAGGTCTGCTGGCCCCTGAAAACCGAAGCATAGACAGCCCCTGTCTACTGAGATTGCTAAGCATTCAACTAAAAGAGAGGTGTGCTACGTTTTCACGGGAGAATCAAAACAGCATTGTCCCTGGCAAGTTCTGTCACCCACACTGGACAAGGTACTTAGCTCCAAACAGTCTTCATGTTCTCAAGTACTTAATGGGGCTGATAGGACCCTCCTCTGAGGGCTGGTTTCAGATTTAATAAGAAGGCACGTAAAAGCACTTGCTAGAAGGCCTGGCACATCAGGTACTCCGGGTAAGCTTCTCTTCTCACTGGAGGCATTACTAGTTACACATGCTTTACCAGAAGTTAGTTTCCTTGCTGCAGAATTCAGTTAGAAAGCTTGTGGAAAGCTTTTCTTTTAACAGTTAAATCTTATCAGAAGATAAAGGGTTCCTAAAGGAAGCAGAGAAATTAACTCAAAAAGTGAACTCTAAATTGAAGAATCTAAGGTCACGAGAAGAAGACAACATCATTTCAAGATCAGGATGATGAATGTTAGAGCATGACAGAAAGGAGAGAATAGGGACTAATAACTAGAATACACTGTAGGCAGAGGTGCTTCTCACTGAGCAAATTCAAACCTGGAGTCTATGGAGTCCATATATGGACTTCAGAGAGTTGTGAACCCCTTGAAACTGTAAAACTGAGCATGTGCAAAGGTGCTGTGGTAAGCCCCAAAATGTCCACCCCCAAGGTATCCATGTCAAATCTCTGGAACCTGTGAATATTACTCTGTAGGGTAAAAGATGTGATTAAACTAAGGATCTTGAGAGAAGCTTACCCTGGATTATCAGATGGCCCTAAATCAATGACAAACGTCCTTATAAAAGACACAGAGAGAAAAGACATAGAGGAGGCAGCAATGTGCCTCAGAGGCAGAGACTGGAGTGATACAGCCACAAGCCCAGGAATGCCTACAGCTACCAGAAGCTGGAAGAGGCAAGGAATGTCCCTAGTGCCTCTGCAGGGAAGGGCCCTGCTGACACCTTGATTTCAACTTGTGGCCTCCAGAAATGTGAACAAGTAAATTTCTGTTATTTTACATGCTTCATGTTACAGCAGTCATCGGAAATTAATATAGGGAGCACTTCAGAGAGGGGGATGTAACTTCCATTAGATTCTAAAAGCAGTTATCATGAATCCCAAAAGGTAAAGGAATTACAGCTGTAGGGGATAGAGAAAAACTATAAACAAATGAACTAGAAATTGTGTAAAAACCTGCAGAACAAGTCATTACTTGGAAAAGGCCTCACAGTTCATAAATGTTGAAATAAGAAAATAATCGGCTGTCTCTGGCATCTAATCCAATATCCATTTCATTAGCTCTTGGGAGTTTAACCCTACAAATGCACCAGAAGTCAGTGATTCCTAAACAACCATATAGCTTATTAAAAATATAGGTTCCCAAGTTCCATGCCAATGTACCGACTCAATCTCCAGGACAGAGGAAAATATACATACATAAAGTTCCTCCAATAATTCAGATGTGCAGACAAATTTGGGAACAACTACTCTAAGGCAGGGGTCAGTAAACTCTCTGCAAAGGGTGAGACAGTAATTTTGGGCTATATAGGCCAAGAGGCAAAATTGAATATATTACATAGCAATTTACATGACAAATTTGTTTTCCAACATATTTCTATACATTTTTTAATGGGCAAAATTTAAAATACAAAGCTGAATACAACTTTTTGTAATATGGGCCTACAAATAAGAAAAATAGAATTTTTTCTTGGGAAGGGTCATGTTTCATTTAATTGGAGTTCACAGTGTTTCCTATCATCAGACTGACCGCAAATGGTCATCTGTAAAAACTAGGAGCTGGAAATTTAAAAAACAAAACAAAACAAAAAAACACAACAAAAAACACCAAAAAAACAAAAACAGGTAATGGGCTGGATTTGGCCCAGGGGTTATGGCTTGGCCAACCACTACAGAAAGATGAAAGGAAGAACTATAACCCTTGCCCTTAAGCAACTGACAAATTAAAGAGACAGGAAGAGCAAAAGCAAAGCAACAGTGAAAAATGTGAAGTGGAATTTGGAATGCTTTATGTCGGAGGGCAGTGCGTCCTAACTACTTCAAGCATGAACAGTCTTTTTTAATGTCAAAAAAATACGGCAGGTATCTATACAGTAGTTCTTTTACCACTGAGTGAAAATATCCATCACAAAAAGCAGCAGCAAAACATCTATAATGCTTTTAAGGGATTTATTAATTAAAACAGCAGCTACATGTATTTGAAAAAGATTAACACACATTTACGAGACATATTATTTATTTACCCACAGGCGGTACTTAATGTGCATGGATTCCCACCCCTAGAAAAGTCTGGGGCACTGCAGCCCAAAGGTTGGGAAGCACAATTACAGAGCGGATGCCGGAGAGGCTCAGAGAGAAAGGAACAGCGGAAGCTAGACCAGTGGGAGTACAGGGATCGTGGAGGCCAGCAGGGGGGCGAGGGGTCCAAGGCGAACAAGAGCGCCTGGCTCGAGGGGTCCCAAACAGACCAGCTTCCACCACCTGCCACTGACAAAACATAAAGGCAGAGAAATGAGTGGTGGTGAGACACGAAAGAAATGGATTTCAGGGAGGCCAACACTGAGAAGAAAGGGGACTCGTGTCTCCAAAAGGCTGGAAATACTTCAGGCTTCTATATGGAAAATATGGGACAAAGGTGGGCGGATAACGTGCAGGCCAACAGTGAAGGTTAAATTGATCATCCTCTTGGGGTCAATCACGGATGGGGTCTTGGTGGCTCAGGGCTGTCCTTATTGCTTGAGGGGGTGGTTCTGGTCCCCATCATGGGAACGCTTTGCCCTTAGGATCTTCCACCTGAGCCAAGAGACAAGCTGGAAAGAAGAAACCAACTGAAAAGTTTGAGGTCAAAAACAGGGGCAGCCCAAGTCCTCTTTCATGATGTCATGGGTTTAGATAAGGAGGTAGAAATTTTCAAGGAAACTGAAGAACAGATTTGATGGTGTTAAAAACAAAAACAAAAAACCGCACACACACAAAACCACAGACCCAAAGTGGTTGTCACTTAGATCGAGTTCCCAAACCGGTACTTAATATGCAATCTAACTGTAGTTCCAGCCTCCCCCAGAACTGTAGTCTTAACCTGGCCAGCCAGGAATTTTTCAATCCACACCAATGAGTCTGCCACTTGGGCCCTCACCATCCCCCAAAGAAAGATGAGGTAATCTGCATAAGACATTTTGCCTTAAAAAAAAAAAAAAAAAAAAGACACCTTGCCTTTCCGCAAGAAAGTGGCTTTGCCTGGAACAATCCTTTTCTTTTGCCAATAGCTTTCTTGCCCTCCACTTTCTATAAAATCCTTCAGTTTTTGTACAAATCATGGGAGCACCTCTCTACTTGCTAGACGGGGTGCTGCCCGATTCACGAATTGTTTAGTAATTAGATCTTCAAATTTAGTTGAATTTTGTTATATAATAGGAAACAGGAAGCACATCATCAAGAGAGGGCAGGAGGCTGAGGAGACGCCTTGGTAAATAAGAGTTCAAAACAGGATCAAACTAGGCAGGCGCTGCGTCACGGCCTGCCTCTGCCACCAGAGCCAACATTTAAGTGCTTTCCACGAAATGTATCGAACTGGTAAGTGGTGCCTCATTCAATCTCCTCTAAGAATAGTTTCCTCAATATGTGAGTCGTGTAAGTAAATGACCAGGATTTCATCATGTCCTACTCTAAGTGGTTCAACATCTAGATTCTTCCATCTCAAAAAGTTTAAACAAACAAACAAACAAAAAAAAACTGAAAAGCTTTCTTTTGACCCAATTTCTCTCTTGTAACTATTGCCCCTCGTCTCTCAGAGCCACACTTCCGGGGAGTCACACGTTCACGTTTCCATCTGACCTCATCCCATTCATCATTCACCTCTGGTGCACTCCAATCAAGTTTCCACTTCTACCACCTCCAAGAAGCTGCTCTAGCCAAATGCAGCTGCAGGCTAATAAATCAGCTCTCATCTTACAAAACATAAACTGTCAGCAGCAATCCTTCAGCCCCTCCCTTGGAACACCGTTGACTTCTGCCACCACGCTCCTAGGGGAGGCACTGCTTCCACCCCTCTAATGTTCTCAGAAGCTCCAGCATCCCACTCTCCCCCCCATCAAATGTGGGCATTTCCTCAGTCTGATCCTGGGCCTCTGATCCCTCAGAACTCACAGGCACCTACAATCTCCCGGGGGGATGTCCTCCAGCTCCGGCTTTAAATACCTACCGGAGGCAATTTCCCCATTCATCTTCCAAGTGCAGGTTTCTCCTCTGGGTTCTGGACGGCGTGCCTGTGGTTATTGCCGGGCTCCACTGAGATGCTTCTCATCCGTCCTATGCTGAAGTTTTCTCTTTCCTCTTAATGTTGCTCTTCTCTGAGCTTCTCTGTCTACCCAGAAGCTCACACCAGAAACCTCATGGTCATCCCTGTCCCCTGCCATTCTACCACATCCTCTATGGGCCATGACTCAGAAAGTCCTGCCCACCTTCCTCCTAGAAAACTCTCCAATTGGTTCACTTCCTTCCACCTCTACCGCCATCAGCTAGAAAGGCAACTGTCCCCTCACTGAGATAAAGGGAGAAACTTCCCGAAGGCAGCCCCTGCACACCCTCCTTTTTTTCCTCTCATCCATTTCCACAAAGTGGCCAGAGCTTGGAATTATAGGTATGAGTTTGAGCCCATCATTCCCGGACGTAAAATCCTTCAATGGCTTCCTCTTAGGATAAACTTCAGAATCCCTACGGGGCACTACAAGACCTCACTAGATTTGGTTTCTTTCTCTCTTCTTCATCCCCCACCCCTGCTCCTCTCATTCACTCCCTGTTGCAGCCCACCTCGCCCTCCCTTTGTTGCCACCAACCTTCTTCATCCTCTGAACATGCTGCCCCGCTCCAGCATCACCAGGCCAACTCCTACCTACTCCTCAGCTCTCAGTCTCGGTTTCTCAAGGAAGCCATTCCTCCCTGAAACTACCTGAAACTACCAGATTCAGCCCCCTGTTACTTGCTCTCAGAGCCCCTTTTCCCAGTTGTGATCACACGGTGGTCATGTGACTCCTGTCGTTTCCCACAAGAAATGTCAACCGCAGAAGAACGGATGTGCTGTTCATTCTGCCGCTGTCCCCCACCACCAGCACAGTGCCTGGCAGAGCCGGCACTCAAATATTTAGTATCAGAATAGGTGGCTGAATTAATTAGAAGACAGTTAAACATAAGTTGCTTGGAGATTTCGTAATTTATAAACATAGATGTTAATATTTTAGTTGGACTATGGCTTAAATGACTAATGACGAATTACTTATTGATTAAAGCAGAACTGTACTGAGTTACATACCATAAGCTAAGCTTAAGTGTCCTCAAATGTATTTCAGACTATAAAAGCTAACCAGGCTAGCTTTTATTCATTTAGACATACCTTTCCCCAGAGGTTAACATAGTTGTTTTCCTAGGCATTAATATAATTATAACCATAATAACGATGATATTATTAATTCTTTATAGAATACAAAACACCATGCTATCCACTAAATATTAAGGCTTCACGAAAGATAAACAGGACCTCTACTTTTACCGATGATGAAATGGAGGCTCAGATAGGTAACTAGCTCAAAGTTATAAAATTAGCAACTGATGGTGGGAGGAACCAAACTCATACTACTCAAAAGTCAATATTTTTTTCTAACATCATGCTATCTCTAACCTCACACTTACTTAGCAATATCTATTTCTTGTTCAAAATACATCTGTATATACCTATCTGAGGTTTAAAATGGCTTTAAATGATTATTTCAGTTTTGAAATGATTCCTGGTGTTGGGGGAAAAGGGTAAAATAGGGGCGCCTGAGTGGCTCAGTGGATTAAGCCACTGCCTTCAGTTCAGGTCATAATCTCAGGGTCCTGGGATCAAGTCCAGCATCGGGCTCTCTGCTCAGCAGGGAGCATGCTTCCCTCTCTCTCTCTCTCTGCCTGCCTCTCTGTCTACTTGTGATCTCTCTCTGTCAAATAAATAAATAAAATCTTTAAAAAAAAAAGAAAGAAAAGGGTAAAATAGGTGAAGGATATTAAATTACCCTTATCGTGAGTCACTGAGAAATGTATAGAATTTGTTGAATCATATTATATACATGAAACTAATATAATACTTTGTACCAATTATACCTCAATAAAAACTAAAATAAGTAAAAATAAAATGCCCAATTCAGTCTCTCACATACAAAAAGCAATTTCAGTCTACCCATAAAAAAATAGCCCAAAATTCTTATTCAAATGATACCCTGTTCTTTATCGATGTAATCTATATTTTATTCTACAAAATAAATTTGGTTTCCAATTAATATTCTTCTCTGATTTAAATTAACTTTAAAAATGGAACCCTCACATTAAGGGAAAATGTGCATACTGATCTCTGTTTTTCAGAAAACTTTTCACAGGTGCACTTTGGACACACAGTTGATAGCAAACTCAACTATTCCCATCCACCAAAAATAAAAACTATGCCAAAAATCCTTTTGGTCGGAATAACCTAGATCACATTCTCTGGCACAGTATCTTGCAAATTAGTAACTATTAACTGGCAGTAAGTAGTTGATAAAGATTTGATTGGTCTATCACACAAGATACTTCTACAATTAATGTCCTGTTTTCTTGAGAATAGCAGACTGGAAACAGTTATTCCTTATAACCATATTTCTAAGACAGCTACTAGCAAAACACCTAACTACAAAGCATCTTCTCAGTAAAGAGGTAAGGGGTCACTTAACCCAAATATGAATATTAATTCATACTGACTCCAATTAATCCCAGTTGATTTTCAACAAGGATGCCAAAACCATTCAACGTGGAAAGAACAGTCTTTTCTTTTTTTTGTTGTTAATATTGTTTTTTTTTTATCCCCAGGGGTACAGGTCTGTGAATCGCCAGGTTTACACATTTCACAGCACTCATCATAGCACGTACGCTCCCCAATGTCAATATCCCCACCACCCTCATGTGTCCCCCTCCCCCCAGCAACCCTCAGTCTGTTTTTTGAGATTGAGTCTTTTATGGTTTGAAGAACAGTCTTTTCAACAAAAAATGCTATGACAATTGGATGTCCACATGTCAAAGAATGAGGTTGTACCCTTATCTTACAGCATATAGAAAAATTAACTCAAAATGGATCAAAGACCTAAATATAAAAGCTAAACTCAAAAGAAAACATAGGTGACAATCTTCATGATACTGAATTGGGCAGTAACTTCTTAGATCTGACACCAAAAGTGTCATCCAGTGAAATCAACCCATGAAAAAAAAGATAGGGGTAGTATACAGAATATAGAAAGAAACTTACAACTCAACAATAAGATGACACACAACCTCATTTTAAAAATGGGAAAAGGATCTGAATAGACATTTCTCCTAAGATTTACAAATGGCTAATGAACAAATAAAAAAATGCTCAATATCATTAGTCATTAGAGAAATGCACATCTAAACTACTATGAGCTGCCACTTCACATCCACTAGGATGGCCAAATTAAGAGAACAACAAAAGGCTAGAAAATAGTAAGTTTTAGTGAGAGAGCAAAGATCCTGGAACTCTCCTACATTGTTGGTGGGAATGTACCATGGGACGGCTGCTAAGGAAAACAATTTGGCAGTTCCTCAAAAAGTTAACACAGAACTATAATATGGCCCAGCAATTGGACTCTTAGGTCCTGGAGAATTGAAAACATATGTTCACACAAAAGCTTGCACATGAATGTTCACAGCATTATTTGCAATAGCTAAGATGTGGAAACAACCCAAATGTGTATCACCAGACGAATGTATAAACACAATGTGATCTACCCACACAATGGAGTATTACTGAGCCGTACACCGGAATGAAATACTGAAACATGAACCCTGAAAACATGCTCAGTGAAAGAAGCCAGACACAAAAGACCACATTTTATACAATTCCATTTATATGGAATGTCCAGAATAGGCAAATCCAAAGAGACAGAACATAGATTCATGGTTGCCAAGGTCAGTTGAAGGGTGGAGAAAATGGGGAGTGACTGCTAATGGGTTTGGGTTTCTCCCGAGGGGGTGATGAAATATCCTGGAATTAGTCAGTGATGATGGTTGTATGATCTTGTGACTACACTAAAAACCACTAAATTTTACATTTTAATACAGTGAATTTTGTGGTATGTGAATTATACTTCGATTTAAATATGTATTATAGATCCTTAACACCAAATCTATACTGATCATAGTCTTCTGATGATTCAGAAACATCTTGGTGTATTTAAATTTACAGATGTTTTTCCCCTTAAAGTGTCAAATAATGCAAGCTTCAAATTAATAGCATATGCAAAAATATCTTATGTACATGATTCATAATGTTTCCTAAAGTTTAATGAGTAGAAAAAAACATCTGGGAAAGGTGTTATACTAATAAACTTCATCAGAGCTATTAAACCATAAGAAAAAGTATAACCTTACAATTAAAATTTATGCATGCTTTTTACAATAGTTTTTACTATAATTTAAAGATATAGAAATCAATTAGGCTTGCTTTGTTTTTTATATTTTAAAACATGAAAAGCAAAGAGTAGTAACTAATTTTAATAATGTAGACTTTATGGGGCGGTTGAGTGGCTCGATCAATTGAGCGGCCGACTCTTGGTTTCCGCTCATGTCATCATATCACGGGTGGTGAGATCAAGCCAAGCATGGGGCTCCGTGCTCAGCAGGGAGTCTGCTTGAAGAGTCTCTCCCCCACTTGCTCTCTCTAAAATAAATAAATCTTTTAAAAAATCTAGATTTTATATGATTATATTCAGAAGAAGAAATGAAGCTTCTACTAATTAAGGAGTGTACAATAGTAGCAAATACTTCACCAAGTTAGTAATATAGTACATGAAATTTGAAAAACCTTGTGACCATGTTCTACTAATGGCACTTCATTTTTCAGTTTCCATCACACGCCTTTGCTACACGAAACCCACAGCTGAGATCCCTAACAAACTTTCAGTTTTTAATGGTAAAGCTTATGAGCTTATAGGCACTGGTAAGGCATATAAGTGCAAAATTATCATATGTCTAACAGAAACAGACTAGTAACTGTCATTTGAGTTTTTTTAAATAAATATTACCTATGCCTCTGGGGTCTAGGTAAGTAATGCACATGAGCAAAGCAGGCCTAGAGTGAAGACAAGGAAGCAGTGGGATATCTTGGGTGCACTAGAGATCACAGGCTCCATCCGAAGGAAGTGGCTGTTACTTAGCTCGGGCAAACTTCTGCCAGACAAGAATGAGGACCCAGCACAGCCAGAATTTCTCAAGGAGGTTTTGGTTTTATTTTTTATGTTCTGCGAAATCTCCCTAATTTTGAAATGTTGGCAACTAATGAGAAAAAGCTGAAATAGAGCAAAGGCCAAATCAAGCTGGTCAGCTGCTGAATACAGCCACTAGTTTGCAAGCTCTGCAAGGAAACTCTTGAAACTAGTTTATAACACATAAACTACAAATATAGTATAATATATTTAGTATGTAATATATTATACATATGTCGAGTATATTTAATATGTGTAATATACTATACATGTATTTATCAAAGTTTGGGGGGGGCACTGGTCACCCTTAAAGTTCTCAAGGTGATCCACAGACCAGATCTAGTATTAAGATTACATTTCAGGGGCACCTGGGTGATTCAGTGGGTTAAAGCCTCTGTTTTCAGTTCGGGTCATGGTCCCAGGGTACTGGGATCGAGTCCCGCATTGGGCTCTCTGCTCAATGGGCTCTCTCCCCCCTCTCTCTCTCTGCCTGCCTCTCTGCCTACTTGTGATCTCTGTCAAATAAATAAATAAAATCTTAAAAAAAAAAAAAAGGATTACATTTCATATACTCCTTACTGAAGTACCAAAGGTCACTCACTTCTGCTCACTTTGGTGACACTTTTTTCCTGTAGCCAAGGGGAAATAGAGGGGAGGCCTTAACTATACTCTGCTGACAAGTAGTCCAAGAATCAAAACAGTTTGGGAAACACTATGAGGAAAAAAAATTGATAAGGCTATTTCTTGCTTTTGGACAGACCTTAAAGAAAATTAATTAGGGGAGTGCCTAGTGGGTTCGGTCAGAGAGGCATGGGACTCTTGATCTTGGGGTTGTGAATTTGAGCTCCATGGTGGGTATTGAGATTACTAAAAAAAGAAAAAGAAAGAAAAGAAAATGAATGAGGTGGTAAAACTGGTCTCCAGTTTATAATAATCAACTAGTAGTATGGTAGAATAGTGACAGAACTATCTGAATTATAAACACATAGTTGAAGAAAAATCCTGTGTTGTACTTTCTGATATGAACATGGTGGAGTTAACAGATATGAATCTTCCTAAAAAATACACATAATAACAAGGAGGAAGGGGAAAAAAAACTTTACAAAACTCCCCCCCCCCTTTTTTTTAAGCAAACCTAGGAGAAAAAAATATAAAAACTCCAAAATACATAAAATCAGGGCTAAGATCAAATAAGGCCGCTACCAGAAACAATCTACGATGGGAATGAAGAGCCGAGACAGAATGCGGCATGTGATGAGGATTACCCAGGAGTGGCAGATCTCCAAAAACAACAGTAAAAATGCACTTCTTTAAGGAGAGAGGTTTACACTGGCATGGGTCTCTCCAGTCACAGCTACAAAAGAAGGAGTAGGAAGTCCAGAAGGGGTAGCAAAAAGCCACCGAGGCTCAGTCTGGTTTGGAGAAGCAGAGGACCTGTAGCAACACAGAGAAGCACACCCAGGTGCCATATGTAAAAAGATTTCCTCTGAGACAGAAATCTGGAATCTACCCTGGCCCTCTTACAAAGAGCTGACTGAGAAAAATCCAAATCATTAAAGTACAAGGAATAAAAAGGTAACTGGCACAGCATTCACTTACCATAAGAAAAATGGCAAAAATGAGCAGCACAATGTACTAACTGTAGAAGAATGTTCACTAGAAAAATATTATAATGTATAAGATAAAAACTATAAATATTCTTGAATGAATGTAAGAAAATCAGTAAAGTTACTACCACTATGAAGACAACCATACGCATAAATATAAGAACTCAAGGAAGAAATGTCTAGACAAAAGGAATAGTGAAAGCACAAACTGGAAGAACTCAAGAAAGAAACAGAAGAATACACAAACCCACCACAGAAATGAAGAAGAAACTGAAATGAGAACAAAGAAAAGAGATATTGCATAAGACACCATAGAAGATATTAAAGACAAATATACACATGAAAAAGTTTTAAAATGATTGAAGAGAAAACGACAGATTTAAAAAAGATACACAAAGGGAGATCCAACAAACATAAAATCAGGGTCGCCAAAAGAGAAAACCAAAACAAGCAAATGACATAAATATTCAAAGATATAATTAAAGAAAACTTCCCTGAAATAAAAACAGATTTAAAGTACATAATAAAAGGCACACATGTGCCAGCTTATCCTATACCAGCATATCCTAGTAAAATTACTAAATATTAGAGAGAAAGAATCCTTTGGGCAGATAGGCAAAAAAGATCCAATCATTAATAAGGGGAAAAAATCCAAGATGGGTTCAGACATCTTCACAGCAACACTTAAGGTCAGAAGACATTTGTATACACCTATATTACTTAAGGCAAAGGTGAGCCAAGAATTTCTTTTTTTAAGATTTTATTTATTTTGACATAGAAAGACACAGCAAGAGAGGGAACAGAAGCAGGGGGAGTGGGAGAGGGAGAAACAGGCTTCCCACCAAGCAGGAACCCAATGGGGGCCTCGATCCCAGGACTCTGGGATCATGAGTCGAGCGGAAGGTAGGCACTTAATGACTGAGCCACCCAAGTGCCCCTGAGCCAAGGATTTTATTGCTTGCTAAGCTGTCCTTAAAATGTAAGGTAAAAAAGAAAGTAAGTTCTAAACATGTTTGTAAGAATAATATTCTCATATCATTGCCATGATTCTTTATGGAGAAATTACTAGAGAATGAACTTCAGCCAACCAAAGAATAACTGGGAAAAACTGCAAAAGTGCTTGGGTGAGCATTATACATATATTTAACTGAAGAATAAGGACTAAAACAGAAGGAGGTAGGGTGATAAACAGAACATAAATATTATAGGCCTTGACAATGCATAAATGCAAATAACAAAAAAATTGGGAGAAAGCAAATAGGAAGTGTCATAAGCTTACTGATTACCTGGACATGATAGTAAGGAGTCAGTGGATAGTCTTAAAGCTCACAAATCAAGTACTAAAGTACAAGCATATATAATATTATAAATGCAAATACTATCATGAATAATTACTATTGCTATTGACTAAGATTTGGTGATGGAGAAGAAAAAGGGGAAGAGAGAAGATTTAAACAGAATATTACCTTTGTTCCTTGAAAAGAATCAAGAGTTACTATCAGAGAACCAAGAACATCATTTAAAGCAACAAGACTAAAATACAAACCTACCTAAATATCACAACAAAACTGCAAAGAAAAGCAGACAACACAGTGAAAGAACTAAAATGTGTGTGTATGTATATATATAGGGAGAGAGAGAGAGCAGAAAACATAAAATAAAATGCCAGAGCCCAGATAAAGCAAATCTGACATATAAATAAATGTAAATAGATTCAACTCATATGAAAACAAAGAGATTTACAAATTTACTCATAAAGCACCTGGGTGGCCCAGTTGGTTAAGCATCGGTCTTTGGCTTGGCTCATGATTCCAGGATTCAAGTCCCACATTAGACTCCCTGCTCAGCAGGGAGTCTGCTTCCCCTTCTCCCTCTGCCCCTCCTCCCCGCTGTGCCTTCTCTTTCTCTCTCTCTCAAATAAATAAATAATGAAAATTAAAATTAAACAGATGTTCTTAAAAAAACCAAATTTACTCATAAAGCAAAACCTAACTCCATGTTGATTACTAGACATACATCTAAATCAAAGTAATTTTAAAAGTTTAAAAACAAAAGGACGGGCAAAGAAATATCAGGCGAACATAAAAAGAAAGTAGGAAGTGTTTTTCCCGGCTCTTTCGGACTCCAGCGTCTGTGGTGGTAACCACTACAAACACTGCAAATACTGCTTCAGGTTTTCCGTAACAGTGCATACGGGTATGTGTGCGTGAATGAGTATCCTCTGTACTAAAAAAACTGATCTAAATTAACTACTCAATTATATATGATCTTTGAAATAAGACCAGATATCAAATTTAGAGTACTACCAGATTGCTGAGTTTAAAGCATTAAATGATATTTACATTTAATGGTGTTTTTCCATATAAAAATCAAAACGCTGTCCTGAACACTCCTTTCCTGGATTCACGTCCATGATGCCACAGACAAAACATCATGAGGTAAGTCCTCACTTGGATGGCAATCTAGTATAAGCACTCAAGAATGAAAATCCCAGTTGAAATGTTGTCCTCTGTAAGGGTAGAGATTCAAGGAAGTGGTCTTTTGTCAATTTCGTCAAAAAATATACTACCAATAGAAGCAAAACTTTTTCTTAACCTCCTGCAGAAATCCCTAGCTATGACATTGTTTTTAGGTGTTGTAGTTTTGGAAAGAGATTTCATGTCTCCGAAACAAAAGGGCAATATGGGTAGGGAAGATGAAGAGACTCTAGGAATATTCTATAAAGGTCAATAATGACTCTGCCTATGGCAACATCAACTCAGCGCTCAAGAAGTTAACTGTGATGCTGGGTGTTTGAATTTCAAAACCAATAACAAAAGGAAGGTATTGTTATTACATCAACCTGGTGAGCCTGTTGTGAGCATTTAGTGCCTGAAATCTTCAGGACCATGCCTGGCTTATACTTAGCTCATATTACCATCATGAAGATCCAGAGTTTAAACTGACATATTATGCAAAAGTCTTTTTAAATCTATTATAATTACCGATTATCCAGTTAGCCCAACAGAGAAGTATCTCCCTAATGGGGAAAAAAAAGGCATTTAAAGTCATTCAGTCCCTAAATTCCCTATTCCCTGTCGGCTACCACCTACCACTGATGCGAGATCAGGAGCCCTTCCTCTTTAATCCCATGGTACATGTCTACACGAACATTCTACCAGGATGTTTGTGCTGTTGGTGTACCGACTTCCCCACCGAGGCATCTGCGAACTCCTTAGAGATTGCCTCTATCTATGTCTTGTGCACCTCAGGACCTCCAGGACACCTGTTCCCACACATAACAGAAGCTCAATAATGGAGTGTTAAATTAACAAATGTGATACTGTAGGAAATGGATATATATGCATATATTTGTATGCGTGAAAAACACCATCCAGTTCAGGGTCTGTGTTCTGCGGACGGCAGTGCCCTTGCTCTCTGATGTTTCAGGAAGGTAGGCAGCCAAGGCACCTCAGCTAGGACCAAGAAAGAAAAAAGCAATCATTCAAGAAACACGAAAGGGGCCCTCTGTGAGCTTCAGGCAACAGACTAGGCTCTAGGGTTAGAAAGACCACATTACCATCTGTAAAGAGCTCCCAGCCTCTTGGGCAGCTAGCAGCTGAGGATCTCACCCCCCACCAGGGAGCAGAGATGTTAAAGTTAAAACCAGATTAAACCATGCAACTCCCAGTTCTATACTGCAGTGCTCTTTCCACTAGAACAAGGTCTTTCAAATGTTGAGAGGACTCACAGTAAAAAACCCATTCTGTAGCACTCCCTAGTAGACACACACACGAATGATCTTTTCATCTTCACTCTATTCTATTTCATTTTTTTTTAAATGTTCAGCCCGATACTAAATGGCTTATGACTCAAAAGTGGAAAAATACTGCTCTAGGAGATATATTTTTAAAACTTTCTCTAGGATTTCAACATCAGATATAATTCCTAATAGTTTTTCTCATGCAATGAATTTGTACCACAACAAAAATAAATAAATAAGACGCTATCAGAGACTCAAATAACCGACAAAGACTAACAGAGTCATGACGGCTGCCACTTGGGGAACGGGAGGAAGCTAAACCTATCTCCGTCAGCTTTCCCTAAAGCCATCAATTCAAGGGAGAGAGCATTTGCTAGGCAAAAACAACCTAGTGGCATCCTCCTGACATCCCAGCTTCTTTCCAGCCAGACTATGGCCCAAAAGACTCTTATCCTATATAGAAATTCCAGAGCTTCCACTTACAATGAAATTTTTTTTAATGATTCTGTGTAAGAGACTTTAATGAAATGTGTTTGGATGAGGAACAATGAATTTATTAAGATAAGTGAATGAAGGTCAAAATAAACTATTTTAAACATATTTTACTTAAAAAAAAAAAATCTCTCTCTGAAATTTGCCAGTCCTCACTTCAGTTGAGGGGAGAAAAGTGTAATGATTTATCCCAGATCTGAATAAAACATGCAGAAATGGATCATTAGTTACGTTAGTATGTCTTTTGGTTCGCTCTCTGAAATATTAGGGCAAAGGCAGTACACAAATTTTCCTCAACATGAGATGTTTGTACAACACTTGCCATGAAAGGAAATGTGGCAGCAGCAATCACCATTACCTAGTAGCAAGCTAGAGATGAAAACCCTAATGTCACCAGAATTCTTTCAAAAATTGTGTTCCCCTGGAAAGTCACAAACAGGCAGCAAGACCAGAAAAGCCCTTTCTCCATGTTCTAGGTCCACAGGCAGTACTCCAGCTCTGAAAACACCAAGTATAAGAATAGTCGTTCAAGGTCTTGGGCTGACTAGCCTCACCATTCTCCATCCAAGAAGCAAGTCTGAGTTTATAGGACTCGTTTTTGTGACATTTTTAAAAGACAATTTTTTTAAAAAAGCTTTAATAAGCCTTCCTGTCTTCTCAAGAGAAACGTGTTTAGAAAAATATCCTTTTTATAAAGATAAAGTCCGAAGAAAAAGGAGAAAGGCATACTATTTGTTAGACTTGCCCAATAGAACTTTCTGTGGCAATGGAAGCGTTCTGTCTGTGCTCTCCAGCACAATAGCCACTAGCCACCCAGGACCGAGCACTTGAAAGGTGACTGGTGCGACTGAGAAAGTGTATTTTAAATTTTATTTCATTTTAATTAATTAAAATTTAAACAGCAGCATTTGGCTAAGTACCTACCATATAGGGTAGCGTAGATTAGGGAATCAATGTAAGCAGCAGAGCTGGCTAACTGACTTGCCTCAGACTGAATATCACAATTTGAAAAAATGATATTCAATATCAATATTCAATTTTCAGCTTCCCAATTAACATTTAATTAATTAAGTTTTCCTCAGAAGTGGTTTTCCACAGTTTGGCTGTTGAAATGTTCAAAACATGAACATCCCAGATCTGCTGAGCACAATTCCTCTGGCAATGTTCAATTTTCCATCTGTGAAACTTAAGCAGAGGGGAAGGGAAAAAACTGAAACCCATCTTCCTCTTGATACAAAGGGAAGAAATGGAACACATAATCCAGACCAAACGCTAATTTAACCTTCTAGGCTCTCTCATGGATGCATCTGCTCATCAGCCCCTGCTTGTGTTGCTTCTTTAACCCAGCTGTGGCTTTCCACAAAAGTCTTTCCTACATTTGTTTGACCTCATGATTGCGTTCCCTTGTGATCAGGCCATGACCATGACCACCACCTATAGGAAAACCAATTAAAATATAAACACTAAAATATTCTCTATTTAAGTGGTCAGAATGCAGTAGCCTGAAGAGAACAGATGCTTCAGAAAGACCAAAATATGCAGATCATGCCAAGACCACTTTCCAAGCAGGTGGCAAGAGAAAACTGTGCAGTTCCATAGTCAGTGAGGGAAAGACAACGCAAGAAAATATGCTCAGAAATGCGTTGCGGCCATGCTGTGGCCAAAGAATAACTAACTTCAAGCAGCATCACTGCATTCAGTATAGTCTCAAGGTCAATGCTGAATGTTGTTCAGCTTTTCATCATGCTATAGTCTATACACAAATAAACCACACGCACGAGCACAAGCATTTCACTATTTCATTGTGTTTAAGTAGAATGAACTTCCAGAACTTTATCTAAAAATACTGTGAGTTGATTTAAAACCAGCAAAGGAGTACGTTACATGCAGAGCAAAGTCACTAGTACCACATACCGTATTTGGGGATACTTAAACTATACAGAGCAAAGCAATTCTAAGATAGCAGTGTAACTCAGGTAAGAATTCAGCATCATAGCTAAGACTTCATTTTTTTTCCTCTACCACTACCACTACCACCACAAGGTCTTAAAAAAGGACTTAGAAGCTCACCTACTCTATCCAAAGAGTATCAGGGTCTCAATGAGACCCAGAGCAATGCATACAGTAGCCTGGGAGCTTTGGGTCTTGCAGAATAACAAACAGCTTTGCCAAAAGAAAAAAATGCTCCATCTAGGGCAAATAAGAGCACTCTGACCTAGCAAGAGTCTGTTAGACTCCATAAAACCCAAGCATTGTCAGTCCTTTTCTTCTGTGCATAGATAAAATCTACAGATGCAGCCTGGGCAGGAAAGAAGGAGACAGAATTTAAAATGGGAACTGCCACGCTATTTGACCCTGAGGAGTAGCCTCGTACCCTCCTCACTCTTCCAAGCTATGTTCTACAGACTCCACTGACCGCAGCATCTGCGGCATGGAAGCTATCAATTATAAAATTCTATGATAAAAGCCTCAATGTCTAAGACAAGTGCTAGAAACCTCAATGCTTTTTTTTTTTTTCTCATCATCTTAATTCTTAGGGGAAAAAAGTCAAATAAATGTAATGAACAACACAGAATTTTCACAGCAGAGGCCCAAGTTCTCAAAGCATGGAAGGCTTCTAAACAGAAAATAAAAATAAACACTACTTCTCATTTAGTTCTTTAAAAGTCCGCTTCAGAAGAGCATTACTCCTGTTCCCCAAAATGCAATTTAAAGGCAGAAATATAAATCTATTTAAAGACATTCAGAATATAAATTAACATAGATAAAACTTAATTCTTATATTTAAGTCTCATACAGATTTATGAGATTAAAATATAGATTCCAGTAAACAAAAGAAACATACGTAAGAGAAAAGAAAGCCATGTTTTGCTTGACTTAAGGTGTTAACACAGTACAATATGACATTAAATGAAAAAACTTACTAAACTATCTCAGTACAAATATGGCTCAGTCCTTCTTCTAAATTCCCACTATATTTATGGGCTAAATATGTTATTTCATTTTACAAGCCCTCAAGTCCTATATAACCCACTCCTATTTCTCTAGGTGAGTTTTGGCAAACGGGTTTTGATAAATGTCAAGCACATTAAAAACATATTATTTAACAGATTTATCAGTATATAACTATGAAATTACGCATCTGAAAATATCATCCTTCCTAAATTGGGATTCTGAAAAAAAACTCAACAGAATTGTTTTCTATTTTTTTTTTTTCACAAGCCAAAGCAGCAAAGCATCTTTCAACCCAAAGTGTAATATATATTTAATCATGGCTCCTGACTTAAGCATAACATTACAAATTGTTTCATACGCGTTAAACAAAAGTGCTCACGCTCTTACCTGTATATCCAGCATACCATCCCCAAGAAGCCACCATTCCTAAAAGCCATTTATACATGATTCCTTCAATATACCAGAACCGCTTACTGTCCAGCAGTCGAAGGGGCTGAAGTATAATTACATAGCAGATGTAGGATGAAATAGCAACCAGGTTGTTGGCGACCATGAAGGCAAACCTCATCAGGGCTTTCACCAAGATCCAGCCCAGCCACGGAGCTTCTTCCAAAGTCACAGCCATGCTCACATTGGCGTCCGTCCTGTCTTTCTGAGGTGAAAGAAACATTCATTTAAAAAGGAAAATGGATTATACACATCCACATAGTCACCAACACAGAAATCCGCCTCCAGCACAAAACCACCAGGAAAACCGAGGATCTAAGCCTTCCCGGTGTAGTACCTCGGTGATCTCTCCGGGAAATTCCAGAGGGGGACAGAGAGCGAGGGAGGAGGAGCCGCACAAGGTCAAGGGAGCTGTTCGCAGAGGCACAGGGTATGTCATAATATATTTAGCAAATGATAATACTATTCCCACTAACTAATCAGCGGCCGTGCCCGCACCGCGCCTCACCGCAGTCTGCTCTGGGCACTTTCAGGAAGACAAACAGACCCACTTGCTTCAGACAGCCTCAGCCTCCCCAAACTGACAACACGAGTGACAGAAGGCTGTTGCAGGGACCCGAGCCCCTTTCCCAGCTATGAGAACCTGGGTACCCGCACCACCCCCATTCCCGGACATCGGTCGTGCCTTAGAAAGCTCTCTCGCATTAGCAGAGAGTTGTGCCAACAGTGTTCGTTTGCGGCAAAGGGGTTTTTGCCCACCCACCCCCTTTTTTTAGGGGAAAAAGGGAGAGGGGCCTAGAAGAGAGGGCAGAGAGGCGAGAGGAAGAAAGTAGGGGCTCACCCGGCGAAAGGAGGAAGGACGGGAGTAGGGGGAGGGGAGCAAAAGCCAGAGGAGGTGAAGGCACCGGGGCCACGGATGAGGAGAATGAAGTCCCCGAGCAGAGGGCAGACGAGCGAGGGGTGATGGAAGAGGCGCGGAGGAAGAGGCGACGGCAGTGCTCGGGGGAGGGGGGGGGGGACGAGGGGCGCCCGCAGCGGTTTCCGCCGCCCCGGGAAGGGGTCGCGGCGGCGGGGGCGGCCCGCGCGCCGGGCTCACCTCGGCGGGTGCGGACGGCGGGCTGTGGAGCGCGGGGGCGAGCGGGGCCGGGGGCTGGCGGCCCGGGGCGCGGTGCTGCGCGGCGGCGGCGGCGGCGGGTGTCCCCGGCCGAGGGGTCGCGGTCATGGACGCGGCGGCGGCCGAGGCGCGGCGCGAGCGGGCGCGCGGGCGCCCTACTCCCCTCGCGGCTGCCTGCGGACAGAGGGACGGCGGGGACTCAGAGGCCGGACCTGTCACCGGGGCGGGTCCGGGGAGGCGGGCGGATGCCCCACGCCCCCGCCTCCTCCTCGGGGCCTACCGCGCCCTCGTCCCTCATGCCGCCGCCGCCGCCTCCTCCCCGGGCCGCACGGCGACGACACCCCTTCCCCGCCCCCTCCGCACCTCTCCGGGCCCGGCGCCGCCGCCGCAGCCCCGGGGCCTGCGCCCGCCGAGCCGGAGGTTACCTCGGGCTGGCCGGGCCCCGGCCCGGGCTGCGGGAGCCAGAGGAGCCGGAAGAATGCATGGCCGGCGGCGGGGCCGGCGGAAGGAGGCGGCGGCGGGGCCCGACTCCGCTCCGGCTGCGGTGCGGCCCGCGCCCGGTCCCCGGCGGCGCCGAGACTCGTCCCCCCGGGCCCGGCCGCGTTCGCTGGGGTGGCGCGGAGGGGCAGCGGGAGGAAGCGGCGGGAGCCCACACTGCGGCGGAGCTGCCCCCAGAGCGCCCTCTAATGAAGGCGCCGCGGCCGCCGCCCGCGTCCCGGATCCCGCTCGTCCGCGGGTCAGGCCCTTGGGGTCGCCTGGTCCCTAGGCCGGCGGGACCTCGCCGAACCCAGTTCCCAGGAAGAGGGCGGCTCAGAAGGGCCCGGCAATGAGCGGCGAGCCTTACAGCGCACGAGGAGCGCCGCGGTCCAAACCGAGAGCCCCCTTCAGCCAACACAGCCGGTTCTCATTGTTAGGGCTCTGCCTCCTCTGACAAACCGATCGGTGCCCAGACTGGGAAGCCGGCTCCTTGAAGGCTGGGTGTCCTCTTTTCTTTCCTAACGAAGCCCAGTTGCTCTCACGGCATCTCTTCGGAACCTCCCCAGAGGATTAAGGTCTAGAGTTTAAAATCAATTCATTTTCAGTGCCAGAATTCTTCTTTCTGGAGAGCACCCAGAACATGAATGAAAATTCCAATTCCCCATCTATGTCCCCATCCCCATCCCCCTAAAGAAAAAAAAAAAAAAAAAAAGGACTCCAGTGGGAATGGGTGGTCTACCCAGAGACACTGACACTTAGTTAATTGAGCAGGGAAAAGCACCGAGGCAGCGCCTGCCATTAAGTGCCGTTAAGTAACAAAAATGGTGGCCATAGGTATCCCTGGACGGACCTGGTCACTCCCGGACCCTGGAGCTGCATTCTGTTTCAAACGCTGACCCCCCGTAAGGATAACAGACAAATAACTCAATGACCTGCTCACCTGAACATTCTCAAATGGCCTACCTACATTTCAGTTTTTTAAAAACCGCATAAAATCTTATATCCCTTCATCAAATTTGTAAATGAGGTCAGGGGCCGTTTTTACATGTCCCTAGTGAACTAACATGTTTAATAAATCAGAATGGCACCTATTCTGTCTATTTTGAAGATATTTGTTACTGTATTTGCTTTGGACTCTCAACTATTTAACTATCTCTCTCTCTCTCTCTCTCTCTCTCTCTCTCTTTAATTAGCTTGTTGGTCTGCAGGTGAAAGAGAGAGAATTCACTTTTATGCCATATGAAAGAATGCTTTCTATTCCCATTCGCCCTGTCGATGAGGAGATGCATGAAAGCACAGAGCCTGGCTGAACCAATTGATTAGATTCCTTTCCATTTATTATTAATTTGTTTTTATTTATAGATGTTATTTACCTCCTTCACTAATATTATATTTTAACCGCGTGGGGCATAAAAAAGTGCAGGCCCTATCAGAGAACTTTCCATATAATTTTAACTAACGTGTACCAATAGAAAAGTTAGATATGCTCTTTCCAGTTTTCTGTATTTTCTTTGAGAATTTAGGTACCAAGGTAATAGCGTCCGTAAATAAATCTCATGAGAGAAATAATATAGGTACGGTAGGTTGTTGTTTAAAAGATGCCATCATATTCTTTTTTTAAATTTATTGTATAGTTAACATAAAGTGTTATATTAATTATAGGTGCGCAATATAATGATTGATCAATTCTGTATATTCTTAGTCCCTTTCACTTATTTTACCCATCCTCCTACCCACCTCCTATCAGGAACCCCCCAGTTTGTTCTCGATAGTTAAGAAGCTCTTCCTTGGTTTATATATTTTTTTCTTTGTTCCTTTGCTTTGTTTCTTAAATTCCACGTATAAGTGAAATTGTATGGTGTTTATCTTTCTCTGGAGGATTTATTTCACTTAGCACTATTCCCTCTAGATCCATCCATGTTGTTGAAAATGGTAAGATTTCATTCTTTTTATGGCTGAGTAATATTCCTGTGTGTGTGTGTGTGTGTGTGTACACGCATGCGCGTGCCCCACATCTTCTTTATCCATTCATCTGTGGATGGACACGTGGGTTGCTTCCATATCTGGCTATTATGAACAATGCTGTAATAAACATGGGGTGGGTATATCTTTTTGAATTAACTTCTTTGTTTTCTTTGGGTAAATACCTAGTAGTGGAATTGCTGAATCGTATGGTAGTTCCATTTTTGGTTTTTTGAGGAACTGTTTTCCACAGAGGCTGCACCAGCTTGCATTCCTCTCAACAATGAACGAGAGTCCCTTTTTCTCCACATCCTCGCCAACACTTGTTATATCTTATGTTTTGATGTTAGCCATTCTGACAGGTGCAAGGTGTTAGCTCATTGTTGTTTTGATTTGCATTTCCCTGATGATTTGTGATGTTGAGCATCTTTTCAGTGTCCCTGGAAGTCTGGATGTCTTCTTTGGAAAAATGTCTATTTATGTCCCCTGCTCATTTTTTAATTGGATTGTTTGTTTTCTTGGTGTCGAGTTGTATAGGTTCTTCTTTATATAACATTATATTTTTAAGTGAGTAAGACGGGTATGGCACATGGATTCTATTTGCTCTGTCCCCTTCAGGATTCCCCCAAATGCTGGTAAACACTGGCTGACACATAGAAAGACTGTACAGTGGGTTTTGTACCTGGCTCCTGGACCAGTGTGCCGCTGCCACAGCACCAGACCGACCAGCACTCTCCTGAGCTGTATTTAGTACTAACCAGCCAGGCCCACAGTGGGTCTCAAATGTTAGCGTACAAAACACCACTCGGGATGTCTACTGAAAAGATAGATTGTCTCCTACCAGAACGTTTTAGTACTCCCAGAGGAGCCGGGGAGCCTGCTTTTTAAAAAATATCATCGGTAATTCTGATATGGGTAGTATATAGAACTTGCTTTAAGAAAACCTGACATAGAGGTATCCTAAGATAATCAAATTTTTTCCCTAGACCTTTCCTAATTTTAAATTATTTGATCATATCTGTTATCATCTATGTTAGTCAGCTTTGGCTGCTGTAACCATGCACCACAGACTGAGTGGCTTAAACAACAGAAATTTATTTTCTCGCAGTTCTGGAGGCTGGACAGTTATGATCAAGGTGTCGGCAGGGTCACCCTCTCTCTGGAGCCTCTAAGGAAGTTCCTTCCCAACAGGATTGTTTTCTCCTGACGCCTCTTTCCCTAGCTTGTAGATGGCTGCCCACTCCCTATGTCTTAACATGGTTGATGGTGTGTGTGCATGTGTCTGACGCCTCTTCCTGTGTATCTTCATCTCTACTTATAAGGACACTAATCACATTGGGTGAGGGCCCACCCTCAAGACTCCTATTTTAACTTAATTACCTCCTCAGAGACCCTGTCTCCAAATGCAGTCTCATTCTGAGGTACTGAGGGTTGGGGCTTCAATATATGAGCTTTAGGGAGACACAGTTCAGCCATAACATCATCCTTTACTGCTTACACTGCTTTACACTATTTAAGTACCTCCTTGTGGAAGGGATATGGAAGCCCCAATTTTGATTATTTCACCTGTTCTCCTCTTGATTGGCTCCTATCTCATTAGACTTTTCTTGAAGTTAAGCAAACAAAGCAAGATACCATAGTCCAAGTGTAGATATGACCTGGTCTTTTGTTTTGTTTTGATTGGTTGCCCAGGGCCAATGAAGGAGCTTATCTTTTTAACTTTCTTGATGACTGCGGCACATTCAGTTTCAAGACAATTCAGTACTGGGGAGCCTGGGAGGTTCAGTCAGGTGAGCATTCAACTCTCGGGTCGTGATCTCCAGTTGTGGGATTGAGCCCTTTGACGGGCTCCACACTCAGCAGGGTAGCTGCTGAAGAGTCTCTCTCTCTGCCTCTCCCTCTGCCCATGCTCTTTCTCTCCCTCTCAATAAATAAATAAATAAATCTTTAAAAAAAAAAAAAAAAGACAACTCAGTACCTACAATGGGTAAGATTCTGCATTTAAGCTGACTTCAAGGAGCAATTTCAATCATGCTTAATTTGTAGTATCTCATCTTAGATATACAATGTGTATCTATATAATGTTTTGGCCCTACCATCTTTCAACCCACTTAGGTACCCTCCTGAGATTTTTTTGTTGTTGTTGTAGCTCATTTCCAAAACAGTCCAGGCAGACTCATGTATAAATGATTTCAATGACACTAACAAGCTTGAGAAGGCCAGGTCTTTCAAAGAGAACTGAAGAAATCAAGGACCGTCTTTAATAGGTTCCTGCTACTTTAGAGCTCTGTTTATCAAAACGCAAACATTAATCAAGTCAAGCATTTGACAGCCTTCATGTGCACCCCAACGCTGGTAGGAAAGGGAAAACAGACTCCACCCTACAGCCACAGGCGTGTTGGAGTTTCAGTTTCAAAAGCCCACATGTGAACCACAAGAAGATGGTCCTTTGAAAAAGAAAGATGACTTCTCACATTTCCAGGAGTTTCCAGACATTTTAAAACATTCTAACCACAATACCTTAGAAGGTTTGATTCCACCCATCTGGTGGAATACACATTAACTAATCAGATTATAACCAGGATGGGGCTCCCTTGGGCAGAAGAATCCCCTGGGCCCTCTCTTTTTCCTTGTGGCAATTACAAAAACATTTCACCTACCTGGGCCGATCTCTGTGCTAGAGCTTCAGAGATCTAGTTCCTGTCTAGGGGGAAACCCCCTCAGCAGGGCTGTAAGTGTGCAGTGAGCTGGCCCAACTACCCCCCCATCACTAAAAATAGTTGCAAACCAGAAATTAGCACCCAAAAGTCAAATTCTGACTGCTAGTCGGCTTTAACTTCAAACAAAAAGGGAAATATATATATTATAAATATATATGTATATAAATAAATATATAATAAATATGTAAAATATATAAGGGAAATGTGTATATTATAAATGTATGTAAATATATAAAAAGTATATAATACATAATAAATATATATTATATAGTAAATATGTAAACATATAAACATATATTTAACATAGTTTTTTTATTTTATATTAGTGTCAGTAATCATTTTATATAAAATGTATGAAGGCTTATAGCCTCAATACTTTTTAGAAAAGTTGGGTCAAATCATCGAGACTTGACTATAGCTTCATTTAAGCCATTTCAGCTACATTTTATTAATAAGGTTGGCCCTAAACAATACTGTGAAGTAAATTCTCTCTTCTCTCCACCCCTCTCCTTTTCAACTGATTTCCCTTTTCCCCCCTTAATACTAAAATGATCCCTAGTTTCCAAAGGGCACTAAAGACCTGACCTAAGACCCCCACTCTCCCACTAGATTCTCTAAGCTAGAACCTTCTTTCTTAACTGTCCAACATTGCATCTCCTTGAGTTAGCCCTGTCTTTCCTACCTAGTGCAGTAAACTAATCCATGCCAAGCTCTTGCTTCCTACAGGATGAACACTTTATAAGGGACCTCCTCTTCCTACAGGATGAACACTTTATAAAGGATCTCCTAAAATCCCGAGTCTAACATCCCTGCAATGGTGATTATCAGGCACTGTAGTAGATGAGTATTCTTGTAAGATATGTGGAGAAGTCTACTTCAGCAAGTTCCTCCCCTGACAAAACCTATGAAGTCATGTGGTAGGTACATCTATGAATAAGACAAGTACAGGGGCGCCTGGGTGACTCAGTCTGTTGGGAGTCTTAGTCTAGACTTTGGCTCAGGCATGATCTCAGGGTCCTGAGATCAACCCCCGCCTTGGGCTCTGCTCAGCCGGGATTCTGCTTGAGATTCTCTCTCTCCTGCCCCCTCTGCTCCTCGCCCGACCTGTGCCCTCGAACTCATGCTCTCTCTCTCTCTCAAATAAATCTTTTTTAAAAAGAGAGACAAATTCAGGGACGCCTGGGTGGCTCAGTTGGTTAAGCAGCTGCCTTCGGCTCAGGTCATGATCCCAGTGTCCTGGGATCGAGTCCCACATCGGGCTCCTTGCTCCGCAGGGAGCCTGCTTCTCCCTCTGTCTCTGCCTTCCACTCTGTCTGCCTGTGCTCGCTCTCTCTCTCTCTCTCTCTTACAAATAAATAAATAAAATCTTTAAAAAAAATGTTTAAAAAAAAAAAGAGAGACAAATTCAGATTTAAAATTGCATTTTCCTAACAGAACCAAAATAATGACCTTATTGCTGATTATGTTAAAATGGTAATGACGGCTGACCTGTATTGATGATTTTCAACATTCTGGGCCCTGTTCTCAATGGTTTGCCTGCGTTAACTCATTCAGTCTTCACAAAGACATTATGAGGACCGTATCGTTAGGCATATCTCACAGATGGAGAGATTAGACAATCTGCCCTAGGTGGCCCAGCCAGCAAGTGGCAGAGCTGAGACCAGAAAGGCTCCAGAGTCCATGCTCCTGTCCACACACCACAGTGTCTTTTTAGGAGAGACCGGTGGAAAAGCTCTTCACCGAGAGAAGTTTCAGAAGATGCTACTCTTTTCCGGTCTCACCTCTTACCCCTCCCTCCTCACCCCTCCCCTGATTCGTGCCCCCACGCTCGATTCTACTCCTCACACTAAGGGAGTCACCCTCTTCAAAGGACACTCGGTGTAACCTCACACATTCAAGTTCATGTGTTCTTTGTTCCGGCTTTTCCCTTCTCTGTGTCTATTTGATTATATTCATCCCTTGGGCTCCAGCTAAGATATCAAAGACTCTCCCACTGCTCCAGAATTCATTACCTCTTCCTCATACATATGCTTTCACTTGCGTGCTCGCTGCCTTGCAATGAACCTGGCTGTTTTATATTTCAGGTTCTCTGCTGAGATTAGGAGTTCCACATCAGCTGTCTTTCTCATTATCATTTCCCTGGTGTCTAGCTTACTGCCTTCTAGATGGTAGGAAACGAATTTTTTTTTAAGATTTTATTTTCAAGTCATTTCTACACCTAAGGTGAGGCTCAAACCCACAACCCTTAGATCAAGAGTCACACACTTCATGGACTGAGCCAGCCAGGCATCCAGGAAATGAATTTTTTAATTCAATATTTGTCTAATTTATTCAGATTAAATCATTTTTTTTAAATTGACATGCAGGATACCTTGAATGGTGACATCATCACTATCACCCAAACCAAGGCAGAAGAAATAATATTGCTCATACTTCATTTTAAAAGTATTTCAATCTTTGCAGCATGATTGTTTCAATAATATTCCATGACTAGAAGTACCTCAACTGAATCACTAATGATACAAAAGAATAATAACTTCTTTTATGCTTAAAATAGCATCCTCTCTCTTTTCGCAAACCATCACCTATTTCCATGCTCCCTAGACAATGTGATCGTCATGTTTTTCTGAAAGTGCCATATTTAACATTGCATTTTCCTGTTCCGGCTTTGACATGGTTTCCCCACGTGGGAATAAATCTACTCTGAATGTCTCCATCTGGTTGACTTCGGGGCCTGCACTACCCAATTCCTCACTCATTCTAGACTTTATCAGCCAATGGGTTGTGTACACCGTGGGTTTTAGTGAGGTTCACGAGGCAAAGCCCGGTGCTGCTAAGGGCTGCCTCCCTCTACCCTACTCTATTATGACCGTTTTCAATGAGTGCCATAAAGTCAAAGGTTGGGAAACATTGTCAAACTCTAATTCAGTTCTCATTTACTTCCCAACCAGCCTCCTCTGCTTTTAAATGGGCGTGTTCCATAGCTTCGCTTTGGCCGTGATACCTCACACCGGGAATGTCATCCTTCTTTCTTTCAGGCCATCTCTTAACCCACAGGAAGCCTGTCTTCTTGTCTAGGATTCCAGAACCCCTTCTCTGAATAACTACTGCGTTTAGACAGAGCACCTCGCAGTTCTGACTGAATTCTTTGCTTTTGCACATCCCTTCTGAATGCTCGTTGCTGTGTAAAGACACCATTAAGTGCCCAGTTAGGAACCTGCAGTTCAAGGAGATCTCAGCCTATGAACTGTCCAGAGTCGAGAAGTTCTGGGCGCATAGTTTGATGGAGCTCTATCTCAGACTGCAGACAGATTCCAGCTGCTCCGTCTCACCTCTTTATCTGCTGTTCACTCAGTAGCTACATCCTTTCCATCATTCTCTTCTTCCACGCTCTAACCTCCTGTTTAAAACAAGATCCACTTTCCTCAGCCTCTTTAGATCCTCCAAGAAGCTGAATCTTCTCAGGGTCTGGGTTCCCATTAGTTCCCACATAAGACTTCTTCCTTCAGTTACCTGAATTCCAGCTGGGCAATTTCCTGGGACTCTGTCCACAGACTTTCCCAGCACTGCTTCTTTCTGGAAACAGTATCCTGACTAGCTGCTCTGAATTACCTTCTCCCTCTCTCTCCCCTCACCTCCAACCTCAGGACACCCCACCGAATCTCATCTCTAGAGTCCCTTCACAGCTTCGAGACCTACTATTGACAATAAACTCCTAAGTTGTTCTGGAACCTTTGATCTCATAAGTATCCAGTGTTTCTGGGTGTTCCCAAAAATTAAAAAAAAAATCCACTGGCACATCTCCATTCTGGTTTTGGGGTAGCAGAATTTAGTGATGTTTGATAAGGAAGAAGAATTCCTCTGTAGAAGAGAAAGGCAGGATAATTGCATTTATGAACAGAAGAGAGGAGGTGTGGAGAAGTGACGTGGACTGTTCTTCATAGAGTGTATCAGAAACAGAGCTGGGGGGTGCAGCGCCTGGGTGGCTCAGTGGGTTAAAGCCTCTGCTTTTGGCTCAGGTCATGATCCCAGGGTCCTGGGATGGAGCCCCGCATCGGGCTCTCTGCTCAGCAGGAGGCCTGCTTCTCTTTCTCTTTCTCTCTGCCTGCCTCTCTGCCTACTTGTGTGATCTCTGTCTGTCAAATGAATAAATAAAGTCTTTAAAAAAAAAAAAAAAGGAAAGAAACAGAGCTGGGGTGGCCTTAGGGGGACCAGTTCCTCCTGGTTGACCCAGGGCTTTCATGATTTTAGCACCCAAAGTCTGCATCCCAGAAAGTGACTCGGTCCTGGCAGATGGCTAGTGACCCTATGTGATCTATTGACCCGTGGGTCCCCAAGCAGTCTCTTAGCCAGGTCACAGAGGTCCAAATTCCCTACCAACCCTACCTTTCTCTGCTGTACCTGGCCCCTGATGATCTGATACATCAGAGGTTAACAAGCCATTTAAAGCTGATAATGTGTTTAATGTTTCCTTTAAATCGTATTACTTGTCCTTACCAGGGTTAGATTTCCCATTCTTATCCAAGCCTTCTGCGGTGTAGCTTGGCTCTTTCTGTGATTCAAATCAGCTTAAATCTTAAAGGGTTTGAGCAGACATTTTCACTGTGCTCATATTCGAGCTGTGTGTTTAAAGTTGGTTTATCCTCTTGGGGACTGGGCCTGTTGGCTGAGACCCTGCTGTAATGAAAATCATGGCACCTTGCATTCCTCCACTGCTTTGCACTCAACAAAGCTGCCCTGCCCCCCCAATCTCTCTCTCTCTCTCTCTCTCTCTCTCACACACACACACACACATACATACACATCTTGTTGGAGGCTAGCAATAACCCCTTGAGATAGGCAGGTACTTATTGGTTGAAAGAAGTAAGAAGGGTAAGCAAAGAATTTCCTTGCAAGTGGTTTCCTCTTGAAATGTCATTAAGAAACATTTTATAAAACACCCTTTTAAATCCTCTGTTTCTTTCAAACTTTATCTCCAAAGTATAAACCAAAGTGGAGTTCTAAATTGTCTGGAACCATTATTTACGACAGCCAAACTATGGAAGCAGCTCAAGTGTTCATCAATAGAGGAATGGACAAAGTGTGCTATACACACACACATACACAAGCACGCGCACACACACAGGAATATTACTCAGTCATAAGAAAGAATGAAATCTTGCCATTTGCAACAACATGGATGGATCTAGAGGGCATAGGGTACTATGTTTAGTGAAAGAAGTCAGAGAAAAAAGTACCATGTGCTTTCACTCATATGTTAAGAAACAAAACAAATGAGCAGAGGGAAAAACAGAGGCAAACCAAGAAGTAGACTCAGCTACAGAGAACTGATGGCTACTAGAGGGGAAGGGGGTAGGGGTATGGGTAGAACAGATGAGGGTGACTTAGGAGTACACTTACGGTGAAAAGAAACAAATTTTACGAGTAGAAAATTTTTTCTGTGCACATGAATTGTTTGATAAATTGCCCTAGAAAAAAAAATAATTTAAAAAATTCTCTGGAATCAGCTGTTGGCCACGCCTTGAGAAAACTTAGAGTCAGGCTGGGGGGGGTCCTGGACCAGCTTTTCCCTCCTAACACAGCCACCAACAGGCTCTAGAGCTACAGTTCCGCTCTCTGTCACCTTGAAGGCTGGCAGGCCCTGCTCCTCTATTCCTTCTCTCCCAGAAAATTATTTCTATGGGGGAACACAGACTTATAAACATTCTCTTGAAATATTACCCGATGGTAAATTGGGAACTGTAAATAAAGAATATCTTATCCTTTGGCTTCCTGTCATATCGTCTCATAGACGCAAGTTCCTGTTTTAAGCACTACAGATTAAACGGAGCTATGGGCAAAGGAACGATGCTATAATGCTACCTCTTCAAGTATGAGATTTTAAAAAATGAAGTGCCATTCAAGTGATATTAATTATATAGTTTAAATTCTTATATGAGGCTTTGGTAAAGTTTCAGTAAATCCATGTTACATTGAATTAAATGACATTCAACTGCCAGTTTGTTCTCCCCAGCAGATTTTATATACACTAAAATCTGGAATTAAAGAGAGCCCCTGGGGGTTAAAATTCTGCCTTCGGTCCAGGCCTTGATTCCAGGGTCCTGGGATCAAGCCCCATATCAGGCTCCCCGCTCAGCGGGAAGCCTGCTTTTCTCTCTCCCACTCCCCCTGCTTGTGTTCCCTCTCTCACTGTGTCTCTCTCTGTCAAATAAATAAGTAAAATCTTAAACAAAAATAAAAATTATAAAGAGCCCCCAGATGACTCTTTTGCTTAGGCACGTGTGGGAGACATTGAAATAGAGTAGGTATTTTGGAAGAATGTCATCCTGGGACTAAAACCCTTTATCATGGCTGATGAGGCCCTATAGGACTGACATCTTGCCTCCCTCTCCAGCTTGTCCAAGGCGTTCCCTTACAAACCCAAGTATTTACAAGAACCCATTGTGTGCCTTTCCACCTCAGGGTTTTGGCCTTTCATTTCCCTGGGGGAAGGTACTTTCTGCTGCCCTTCACTTGGTCAAATTAGGTTCATCTTTCCTATCTCAGCTTAATCCTACCTTATTACATTAGCCTCCCCCACAACTCCCCCAGCACAAGGTCTCTGAACATTCTGTTCCTTCCCTTCGTAGCACTTCATCACCATTTGTCATTGAACCGCTCATTAGTAGTTTAATGTCCGAATTTCATACCAGGTTGTAAACTCTGACAGTGTACGGATCATGTGTGTTCTTTATCATTGTGGCTTTAACCCTCGAAATGCACCTGGGACAGAAACGGGCCCAATAAGCAGCTGCTTCAGTTCCACCGAAATTGTCATCAGCTAGATTTGAGGTTTTGGAAGCATGTTCCTGTTTCTAGTCTATTCGCCTTCCAAACCATGAGCTCCATTGCCATACGAATCTTCTAGACACGGATAATTCCGAATGTCCACAGCTCTCACGTGTCCCATACTGGTCCACTGAAATGCCCCCAAATGTAAAAAAAAAAAAAAAAAAAAAAAAAAAAAATGTAAAAAGGTTAAAAAACAAAACAAACAAAAAAAATGTGGAAAAAAAACCCCATTTATTGAGAGTGTATTGTGCTGGATGGGTACTTTATATAGTTGATCTAATTTGCTCCTCAGAACCACCCTTGAGGAATGTTATCTCGATTTCACAGGTGAGAAGTGAAAGGCTTAGGTAGATTAGCTAACTAATCTATTGGGTCTTGTAAGAGATGAAAATCAAGATGGCGCCCAAGGCCTACGCCTTTGCATTCTTGACTTTCAAGCACATGTTTCATTCATTAGAATCAGGTTTGGCTCTGCATGATGGAAAAGTCCAAAGTACGGTAACGGTGACTTCAGTAGGATGTAAAATGATATCTTCCTCACATTAGACACCAAGGAAGGCCATCTGGAGTCATCACCCTAGTAGATACAGGGTCTAATTTTTTCTAAGGCTCATGCGCTGAGCTGCTGGGTGGAAAGCTAGGCATAGGAAACTAGAACTGGAACTGAAAGACCAGCTAGATTATGGGAGTATCCAGGCAAGAGTGGACAGACAGTAGCTTGGGCTAGGGTGATGGCTGTTGAAAAGATGCATTTGAGAGAAATTTAGGAGGAAAATTTGGCAGGGTATGGTGAGAGGCTGGAAATGCTCAACTCAAGTGTAAAAGTGAAACTGGGCTTCAAGTTCCAAATCTGACTAGTCAAACAGTATTGTGCTAATCACTGAAACACTAGGATAGACCCAGAGAATATCAACCCAGCTCTATCCTGCAGCTCTAAAATGTTTTCCTCCTACTAAAAAGTCTTCTAATAGTTACCATGAACTACTTATCTAGCTTTTATCGGTGTGGAACTGTGCCTCTCACAGTATTTCCAAATGATCATTTGTTTCTGTCTCATTTCTTAATTCATATATTTTTTTTAATTCCCCACCTCCCCTTCTCTCTTAACTCATATTTCTAAACTGCAGATAGCAAAGCAAAGTATTATTTACTTAGAGTTGTCATTGTGGTTTTATGATAATTTTAACATTCTTTGCAAGACGTTGCTTCTTTTTAGTAGCAAGAGCAAACAATATGTAAAACTTCTTCATGGCTGCTCTCCTTTTTTGTACCATAAAAAGAACTGATGGCTTTAGAAATTAGGATTATGAGCCAAGCAAACAATGATGAAGAAAGCTTGATGATACAGAATGAAAATTTATACTTAAACACAGCTCTGCTGTCTTTCTCCCATTTATATTTAATCTAAAGTCTCTAATAAACCTGCAGGAACTTCTTTTTATATCTATAAAGTACATAAATGTTTTCTTTGCAAAGTAATAATTAGCATATCCTAATATTACTAAATTATACCCATAGGAGCCCAATTATTTTACTCTGCGATATTTAGCAATTTTAGCTTAAATTCATTTTATTACAAAAGCACTAAAAATGAGGTTAATGAAATCATTCTGAAAATCTTCCAAAGGTGACCAGGATGAGTTTAGGCAATTTGGGGGGCCAACTGCGTGTGTGGCCAAGACAGGCATGTTTCTCTCTTTTAAAGGTAGCAATAAATTCTGCCCCCATTCCTGAAAATAGCTGATTCAGTCAGAAAAGCTAAAACACTGCCCCAACATCTAGCAGCTCCAAGAATGCAAATTTAGGGATTCCGTAGCACCCGCCCACCAGCAACCCACTCTGGGGCTCTCCTTGAGCCTTGTCACCACCCAGAACTGCTTCAGTTATGACAATTAATCTCCAATATTCTGGCCTCTGATCATGACCATCTGTCCTTCCGGCTCTGTCCATTCTTCCCAACTTGGAACGCCCCACCCCACCTTTGACCCCTGTGCACTCTCTCCCTGGGTATCTCTCACCTCATTTATCATTCCCACTGGGACCTTCAACTTGCCTTTCCCATAGTCTTTTTATTACACCATCCCACAAAGCCAGGGATGGCCATGAAAATCCATTTTTTTTTTTTGTCCAACCCAGACTGACAATATTGGACTCAGTGGAAAAAAGTCACAATGCCCAGTACAGAAGACTGGCACACTTGGAAATCCTTTGGTATATCCCTGATCTGCTTCCAGCCCATCTGTTTCACTTCAAATACAATACCCTCCTCACCTTAAACTTCTGATCTGCGTTCTCTTCCCTTGGGCCCAGCAGAAGGGACTGTCTCCTGCCTGACTCTTTGCCCCCAGCTGGAAACCTGTCTGCAGCCACCTTCTAGTGCTTTTGATCTGGAGAAGTTTTAATTCACATTTCTTAGGCACATTAAGGGAAAGAGTTACTAGGAATTTCCTCATTTTGTGTGACTATTTTTAAGACATTGAACTTCTAAGTAGTGACGAGCCGTATGAACAATTCTTCTTACTGAGAGGAAAGGGAAAAAAACCAACAACAATAGACCTGAGGTTCTTTATAAGTAAGTGGCTATAAATACGCAGGTATAAATATATAGATATATATGCACATATAGATGTAAAACAGCTTTATTGATATACAATTCTCATACCACATAATTCACCCATTTAAAGTGTTGAACGGTTTTCAGTATATTCGTGGAATTGTGCCGCTATCACCAAAATCAGTTTTAAAACATTTTCATGAGTCCAACAAGAAACCCTATATCCACTAGCAGTCATTCCATCATTTCTCCCCAAACTCCTCAGCCCTAGGAAACTGCTCTTCTTTTTTATGTCTCTATGGATTGACCCATTCTAGACATTTTATATAAATGGAGTCAACACACTATGGCCTTTTGTGTTTGGATTTTATCACTTAGCATAATGTTTTCAAGGTTCATCCATGTTGTGGAATGGATTGGAACTGCATTTGTTTCTATTGTCCAATACTAGTCTATGGTGTTGGTACAACACATTTTATTTACCGATTCATTGGCTGGCTGATGTTGGGGTTGCTTCCGCTTTGGGGCTATTATGAATTATGCTGTTAGGACCATTCCTGTGCAATATGTTTTCTGTTCTCTTGGTCATAGTCCTAGGAGTGGAATTGCTGGATCATAAGGTAACTCTACATTTAACCTTTTGAGGAACTACCAAACCATTTCTCAAAATGGCTACACCATTTCCCATCCCAATAAGGGGTCCAATTTCTCTATATTCTCATCAACACTTGCTATTCTCCCTCTTTTTGCTTACAGGCATCCTAATGGGTGTAAAATGATATCTCATTGTGGTTTTGATTTACATTTTCCTGATATTTAATGATCCTGACTATCTTGGGGTGCCCAGGCGGTTCAGTTGGTTAAGCATCCAACTTTTGATTCAGCTTAGGTCGTGATCTCAGGGTCGTGAGATCAAGCCCTGCTTCAGGTTCCATGCTGGGTATGTATGAGCTGCTTAAGATTCTCTTTCCCTCTCCTCGGCCCCTCCCTCTACTCATGTGCTCGCTCTCTCTCTCTCTTTAAAAAAAAAAAGATGATATTGACTATCTTTTCATATGCTTATTGGCCATTTGTATATTTTCTCTGGAAAAGTATCTATTCAGACACTTTAACCTTTTTACTTCGGGTTGTCTTTTTAGAGTTGGGTTATAAAAGTGCTTTACATAGCCTAAATACATTAGGACCTTACCAGATAGATGATTTGCAAGTATTCTCTACCATTCTGTGGGTTTTCTTTTCTCTTCTTGATGGTACAACAGCAAAAATTTCTAATTTTTTTTTAAAGATTTTGTTTATTTATTTGACAGACAGATCACAAGCAGGCAGAGAGAGGGGGGGAGGCAGGCTCCCTGCTGAGCAGAGAGCCCGATATGGGGCTTGATCCCAGGACCCTGAGATCATGACCAGAGCCAAAGGCAGGGGCTTAACCCACTGAGCCACCCAGGAGTCTCCCAAAATATCTAATATTGATTATATCTAATTTAACTATTTGTTGTTATTGTTGATGCTTGTGCTTTTGGTGTCATATCTAAGAAACCGTGGCTTAATCCAAGATCTCAAAGATTTACACCCATGTTTTCTTCCAAGAATTTAAGTTTTACAGTTTGAGCCGATTTTTGTATGAGGTGTGAGGTGAGGGTCCACCTTCATTCTTTTGCATGTGGCCATCCAGTTGCCCCAGACTATTTTTCCTCCATTGGAGGAGGCTGGTGCCCTTTTCAGAATCGACTGACCATAAATGTGAGGGTGTATTTCCGGGCCTTCAATGATATCTATTGATCTATATGTCTTTCTTTTTCTTTTTTTTTTTTTTGGCTTTGATCATGTCTTTATTCAAAATTAGCTGTCCAAAATTATTTGACTTTTATGAATAAACATTAAGTTTTTAGGCAGCAGGCTTCTCTGCAGTGGGTTTCTTTTCTGCAGGCTTCTTATCAGCCGCTGGTTTCTTGGTAGCTGCAGCCTTTTTCCCCACCACAGGTTTCTTCTGCTTCTTCACACTAACAGCCTTCTTTCCTTTCTTCCCTACCACAGGCTTCTTTTTTTTTTTTTTTTAAAAGATTTTATTTATTTATTTGACAGAGAGAAATCACAAGTAGATGGAGAGGCAGGCAGAGAGAGAAGGAGGAAGCAGGCTCCCTGCCGAGCAGAGAGCCCGATGCGGGACTCGATCCCAGGACCCTGAGATCATGACCTGAGCCAAAGGCAGCGGCTTAACCCACTGAGCCACCCAGGCGCCCCCCTACCACAGGCTTCTTGCCTGGAACTCCCTTCTCATCTGATTTGGCTTCTAAGGCTGCCGCCGCCTTATCCATCCGGAGTTTGTGATTCTTGGCCTGGCGAAGAATGGTGTTCCGGCGCATGGTCTTTGCATAGGGGTTTAGTTTCAACATGATTCTCAGGTTCTTCAGTGGATTCTTCTTCAGGACCCTGCGATGAATCTTCTTGCGTGGTGCTCGGAGGGCTCTTTGGATCTCTGGACTTTTCAAGATTCTGCTAAGGTCTGTATTAAGCATCTTATGCATGGGAGGTTGTGATTACTCTTAAGGGAGGCAGCCTTACGCCAAGTGCCATAAAGATCGTCTAACTTGCGGAACGCACTTTCAGTCCAAATGCAGAAATGTCCCACATGCCCACCAGGAGCAAGTTTCAAAATGTTCAGTTTGCTTACATTAAGTAAAGTAATTCCAGGAATGTTTCTGAAGGCCTTGATGATACCATTGTCTTCATTGTAGATGATGCAGGGTCCCTGCGCTGGAATCGACGGCGGTTTCTCATTTTGCCCTTGCCAGCTCTCATTCGCTGAGAGGCATAGACCTTTTTGATATCATTCCGGGCTTTAAATTTTTTAAGAAGCAAAACAGCCTCCTTGGTCTTCTTGTAGCCTTCAACTTTATCTTCAACCACCAAAGGAAGTTCAGGAACTTCCTTGATAACGATGACCTTTAGACATGACCAGCGCTGGTAAGGCCAAGGCAGCCAGGGCAGAGCAAATGGCATATCGCTTTTGTGTCATGTTTACTCTGCGATGCCAACGGTGCCAGGTTTTGGTGGGTGCAAACATGCGGCCCCCACGACACATATTTCCAAAGGCACCCTGGCCAGAACGGTGAGTCCCACCACCTCGAACTCTGGGAATTCGAGCCACAGCTCTGCCAGTACCCCAAGACTCAGCACTGGTTTGATGATCTGCTAATTCACTGACAGCATATGGCTGTCTATTGTTTTTGCACAAGTTGGTGTGAACAAAGTTCACATTATCCGGTCGAATGGGAACCTTGAACACAGCAGGCAAAGTTACATTTTTGCCAGATGATTCCCCCTTTTCCGAGTATACAGATATCAATGGGTGAGCACACGCCATCGCAGGGAGAGGAGAGGGCCTTGATCTATATGTCTTAACTTACGCTAGTACCATCTTGTCTTGGTAACTATGGCTTTGTAGTAAGTTTTGAAATAAGGAAGTGTGACTCTCCCATCTTCACTCTTCTATTTCAAGATTGTTTTAGTTATTTTGGGTCCCTTGAATAGTTCCATACGAATTTTAGGATCAGCTTGTTGCTTTCTAAAAACAAAACAAAACCAACTGGGATTTAGATAAGGATTGTGTTGCATCCACAGTGTCCTGGGGAGGGTCAGAATTTGAAGTCTTTTTATTTGTTTAGATCTTTAATCACTTTCAACAATATTTTGTAGTCTTCAGAGTATAGGTTTTATGCTTTTTATCAAATGTATTCCTGAGCATTTTATCCTTCTTGATGCTATTGTAAATAGAATTGATTTCCTAACTTCATTTTCAGATTTTTTTTTATTGCAAGTGTATGGACAACATTTTTTATATACTAACCTTGTATCCTGTGACCTTGATGAACTCATTTATTAGCTGTAATACTTTCTTTGTGTGGATTCAGGATTCTCAGTGTATAAGATCATGTCACCTGTCACCTGAAGGTTCTTCAGGAATACAACGACTATACAGTGATAGGACTAAGCTGGCGGTGGTTCTTCAATCCCTTCAAATTAGTGATGTGTTTTTTGCTGAGAATGTTTCATTTTTCTAGTTAGAAAAGATAAGTCTCTCAACAACAAAATTCACTACTAATTCTTTACACATTGCATTTCAACTAAGGCAACTGAAAAGCACAGTTTTGGTTTTGTTTTGGTGGTGGTGTTTTTTTTTAACCACAAGGGTTGCACTTCTCAGCCTATAAAAACACATGAGATCATGATGGCGAAAAACTGTCAGGATTTATCTTTTTCATTCAGAAGGCAGCATGATTTAGTGGAAAGACCTCCTCGGCCTCTGGAATTAGAAGAGCAGTTGTTAGCCCACCTCTTAGCAGTGATATTAAAAGGTTAACGTTCAGGAATCGGGGAGGGTCCGACGACTTCTCCAGGCTTCCTTCTGTAGACTGGCTGTTCCCTCTACAGAGGATGGAGTCTCAGGAGGGTAGCAGTGCCCTGGACCGGAGGAGACAGCACTAGCGAAGCCCTTTCCTTGGGAAATGCCTACTTCTTTTTAGTCTAGGCTTTTCTTTGGTGTCATCTGTAATTCTTTTCCTGGTTACACGTAACTATGACATTTCACTTCACTGAGGAAACCCTCTCACGCTTAGAGTGGATCTATCGTTGATGAACGTATATCCAGACCTTATCTGGCCTGGTGCCTGATCTGCAAAATGCATGGGAAAATCAGTAATGATCTAGAAGAGCAAACCGGCTGTGGCCTTATCTCAATCACAGGGCCCCGGCTTGGTCACGGGGATGGAGAACTGGCAGGGGAAATTCCAGGCCTTATCATAATGCTCATTGCTGTAGCTGCCTCGTTGCTTCCTTCCTTAATATGCAATTAAGGACTGACTTTGTAAGAGACAAACACCATGTCAGTTTTATGATAGTCAAAGCCTATAATCTGAACATGTGTTTTCCCAGCTGGGCTCGAGAGCCTGGTGGCAAGAGTGTGGCCCTCAAGTCAGTTTGTCCTTCGATTCAAATCCTGGCCCCATCTCGTCACAGCACAAGACCTTGGCCATTTACCTACTCTTTCTAACATTTTACACCCTCTGTAAAATGAGCACATAGTAGTTCATAGAAATGATGGTGAGAATTGAAGAAAATATATATAGTCCTTACCATATGATAAGCACACTCTATGCTTTAGCTGTTAGGAGGAGGGTGAGGAATATTCTTCGTCAGGCATTGGGCTAATTAAGCTAAGAAAATTATTTTAAGCCCACTCCAGTGGTTTTCGGATGTTAGTATAGATAGCCATCACCAAGAATAATTTTTTTTAATGAAAATTCCCAGACTCTACCCCCAGACTTTCTGCTTCAGTAGTCAGTGGCAGGGCCCAGGAGTCAGCCTCATTAGCAACAGCTGTACGGCAGCATCCTGACGCAGGTGATCTGCAGGCACTTTTGAAAATTACCTTTCGGGGCGCCTGGGTGGCTCAGTGGGTTAAGCCTCTACCTTCGGCTCAGGTCATGATCCCAGGGGCCTGGGATCGAGTCCCGCATAGGGCTCTCTGCTCAGCAGGGAGCCTGCTTCTCCTCATCTCTCTCTCTGTCTGTCTCTCTGCCTATTTGTGATCTCTCTCTCTGTCAAATAAATAAATAAAATCTTTAAAAAAAAAAAAAAAGAAAAAAAGAAAATTACCTTTCGTTTCGCAGGCACCTGGATGGCTGAGTCGGCTCAGAAGCTGCCTTCAGCTCAGGTCATGATCTCGAGGTCCTGGGATCCAGTCCCAAGTGGGGCTCCCTGCTTGGAGGGGACTCTGCTTCTCCTTTTCCCTCTGCCCCTCCCTCTGTTCATGCTCTCTCTCTCTCAAATAAATAAAATCTTAAAATAAATTAAAAAATAAAATTACCTTTCATTTTGATATCATTTCAAATTTAGAGAAAAGCTGCAAAAATAGCAGAAAGAACTCGTGCTTTACAAAGATTCATCAATTTTTATTTTGCTACATTTACTATATCACTCTCTTTTTTCTCTATTTGTCTCTAGAAAATTTTTTTCTAAATCATTTGAGAGTAGGTTGTACATCATACCTCTTTACTCCTTAAAACTTCAGTGTGTATTTCCTAAAAGTAAGAATATTCTCTTTACAGGGACACCTGTGTGTCTCGGCGGACTAAGTGTCTGCCTTTGGCTCAGGTCATGATCCCAGGGTCCTGGATCTGGTCCCCAGTCAGGCTCCTTGCTCAGCAGGGAGGCTGCTTCTCCCTCTGCCTGTTCCTCCCGCTGCTTGTGTGCTCTCTCTCTCTCCCTGAAAATAAGCCAATAAAATCCTTAAAAAATAAAAAGAATATTCTCTTTACATAAGCACTGGTCAGTTATCAAATTCAGGAAACTCAACATTGATTGGATACATTTATCTAATAAACAGTCCATATTCTAATTTCATCAGTTTGCCCCAATATGCATTTTCTCATATCTTTTTCTCCCCATACAGGATCCAATCCAGTACATACTGCATTATGAGTGACATGTCTTTTGTTTCCTGCAATCCAGAACAGTGCCTGAGCCTATCTTTACTTTATGACATTGACTTTTTTTTTTAAGAACACAAGCCAATTATTTAATAGAACATCCCTTATTGTGGCTTTGGCTAATGTTTTCTAGTGATTAGATTTGGGTTATCTATTTTTGGCTAGAATCCTACATAAGTGAGGTGTCCTTTTCAGAACATCTCCTCCGGAGGTGACACACGATACCCGATTGCTTCTTATTGGCGAGACAGACCTCACTTTGAGAAATACTTGAGCAACCACCGTCCGTTCCAAGAGGCCTCAGAACCTGTGAGAAATACTTGAGCAACCACCGTCCGTTCCAAGAGGCCTCAGAACCTGAAGTGGTCAGACAAGGACTCAGGATGGATACTATTCTGAATTTTCTGATTGTGGATTCAGAATCACTTCTCTGTCCATTGCCTTGGTAGCTCAGGAGGTCACATATTCAACACACTACTATTACCTTCAAAACCACAACATATCTTTATGTTGAAGTTACACAATTTCCTACCTCTACTCCCCATTGCTTTTTTTTTTTTTTAAAGTAAGCTCTATGCCCAACAAGGGGCTTGAACTCGTGAACCTGAGATCAAAAGCCACAGAGCCCTGTACTCTACTAAGTAAGCTAGCCAGGTGCCCCCCAACCCCCACCTATTTTCACTCGTAGTAACTCTGGATCATGACTTCTATTCTGTGGTTAATGCAGATGATCTAAATGATGTATCACGTAACATAACTAGATGCACCCATGCTCTTGGTGGTAGTTTGGGGCTAGTGGAGAAAACTTAATTTCTGGCATCACACATTTTACAATGACATATCAGCTTCCTCTTTGGTGGTGTGCTTGGAAATGCTCACTTATTCTTCCATTACCTCTAAAACATGAGGCATGAACTGTAACTGCTGTTTTATTACTGATGGAAGATGATGTTAGTCTTTAAAAGGCTGGCATATCTTGAGACGCTGGTGACATAGTTGGTTAAGCATTGTAGCCTTGGTTTCAGCTCAGGTCCTGATGTCAGCCCCACATCAGGCTCTGCACTCAGCAAGGAGTCTCCTTGAGTTTCTCTCTCTCTCTCTCTCTGCCCTTCCCCCACATTCTCTCTCTTTCTCTAAAATAAATAAACAAATCTTTAAAAAATAAATAAGTAGGGTGCCTGGGTGGCTCAGTGGGTTAAGCCTCTGCCTTCAGCTCAGGTCATGGTCTCAGGGTCCTGGGATTGAGTCTATCAGGCTTTCTGCTTGGTGGGGAGCCTGCTTCCCCCTCTCCGTCTGCCTGGTGCTCTGCCTACTAGTGATCTCTCTCTCTGTCAAATAAATAAATAAATAAATAAATAAAATCTTTAAAAGAAATAAGGAAATAAAATAAATTTTAAAAATAAAAAATAAAAAGCCGGCATTTCTTGAGATCAGCCGCATGTCAGCCGCCACGTAACATCTCACAACAACCGGAGAGGAATGTTTCTACAGACAAGGAAACAGAATTACATAACTCACTTGACAGCAAACTACTAACAAGCAATGGAACAAGGATTTAATCTTGGGTCTAAATGAACTCTTAAATCTACTGTTTACAGGTAATGCCAATAAAATGCAATGGTCAAGATAGAGTGAGCAACCTCAATTCACAAATTTCAGAATGCCTGGCCTGCTTCTCAACATTGAAAGGGCAGCTTCAGGTCAAATGAGAGCAGCACCTTCGACAATGGCCAGGAAACCCGAGGGACTTTTACCCCGCAGGGCCCTTCAGGAGAAAACTGGACGTATCGTAACAGATTCTTCCAAAAATTTTGAAAATAAAGTTGAAGTCCCCGTGTTCTTGCCTGCCTCTCACCTACCCTCCTTCCTCTCCGTAGATTACTATTATTGTGTTTTTATACTTTGCATAAATAATGTCATTACAAATATAAATCATATAATTGAATACAAAAATACTATGTTATATGTAAATATGTACAACTTGGTGCTGCCACCAAACATGTTTTCAAGACCTAGCATTTCTAGCAAAAGTTGGTCTAATACACAATGTCTAAATACACATTTTTAAAAAAGATTTTATTTATTTATTTGACAGAGATCACAAGCAGGCAGAGAGAGGAGAAGGGAAGCAGGCTCCCTGCTGAGCAGAGAGCCCAATGAGGGACTCGATCCCAGACCGTGGGATCATGACCTGAGCGGAAGGCAGAGGCTTTAACCCACTGTGCCACCCAGGCGCCCTAAATACACATTTTTAAGCATTCATGTTAATGATCATGTGGCATGAATTCCTGCAATTTATTTATGTGTTCTCCTCATGAAAATTATTTGGTTTATAAGGGGTTTTCTGGGATGTTAGGATTGATTGGAAAATGCCTTTAACATTGGAGAGTAACATTATGAATAAAGCCCCCAAAGAGAAAGAGGAGAAAAGATGGGCGGAGCTGGCATTTAGCATTAGAAAGACTCTTTCCCTTGAGCTTTAAGGTCTGAAAAAGACATTATTCATTTCAATAACTCCGCATTAGGAAAAAAGACGTAAGTGTCAAAATAGATGCTATACTAAAGACTAATTAACGTTTTATGTATTCTCAGATGTGCAAGTTGTCCTTATTTATTTACTTAATAAACAAGCTTAATTTTTAAAAATATTTTTTTTTATTTATTTGACAGAGAGGGAGAGAGAGAGATCACAAGTAGGCAGAGAGGCAGGCAGAGAGGGGGAAGCAGGTTCCCCGCTGAGCAGAGAGCCCTATGCGGGGCTTGATCCCAAGAACCTGAGATCATGACCTGAGCTGAAGGCAGAGGCCTAACCCACTGAGCCACCCAGGCGCCCAAACAAGCTCAATTTTTTCGAGCAGGTTTAGGTTTCAGCAAAGTTGAGCAGGAAGTACAGAGAGTTTCTGTATAACCCCTCCGCTCACACATATACCTCCTCCTACAGTATCAATATCATACACCAAGGTGGTACCTTTGTTTTATTATATATAGATGAAATTATGTTGACACACCATTGTCCTCCAAAGTCCATAGTTGACACTGGGATTCACTCTTGGTGTTGTATCTTCAGTGCATTTTGGTAAATGTATAATGGCATGTACCCACCCTTGTAGGATCACACAGAAGAGTTTCACTTGGGCATAAAAATCCCCTGTGCTCTCCCTATGCATTCCTCCCTCTTCTCAACTCCTGGCAACACTCATCTTTTTATTATCGACATAGTTTAACTGGAATTACACAGTATATATGTAGCCTTTTCAGATTGGTTTCTTTCACTTAGTCACACATGTTTAAGTTTCCTCCATGGGGGAAAACTCCATGACTTGATAGTTCATTTCTTTTTAGTGCTAAGTAATATTCCAGAATTGTCTAAATGTACCACAGTTTATTGATTCACCTACTGAAGGACATTTCAGTTGCTTCCAAGTTAGGACAATTCTGAATAAAATTTCTATAAATATCCATGTATAGGGTTTCATGCGTCTCCGGGAGTACAACCCTTTTCAGTAAATACCAAGGATCATGATTTCTGGATTGTACAGTGAGAATGTGTTTAGATTTAAGAAAATATCAAACTGTCTTTCAAAGCAGCTGTGCCATTTTACATTCTTACCAGCCCTGAATGAGAATTCCCATTTATCCACATCCTCAACAGCATTTGGTGCTGTCAGTGTTTTGGACTGTGGTCCCTCTAATAGTTATTAGTGGCATTTCATTATTGTTTTAATATGCAAATCCCCAATGCACATGAGCGTTATCTTTTCATATGCTTACTTTCCATCTGCATATCTACTTCGTGAGGTATCTGTTCACATCTTTTGCCCAATTTTTCATTGGATTTTTTGCTTTTTTTTTTTTTTTGCTGAGTTTTTTGATAGCAATCCTTTATCAGACATGTTGTTTGCAAATATTATCTCCCCCTCTGGCTTGTTCTTCTCTTTCTCTTTACACTGGCATTCATAGAGCAGAAATTTTTTAGTTTTAATGAAGCCCAGCTTATCACATATTTCTTCCATGCATGGTGCCTTTTGCATTGTGTCTAAGAAGTCATCATCCAACCCAAGGTCATCCAGATTCTCTCCCATATTATCTTCTAGAAATTTTAGAGTTTTGTGTTTTACCTTGAGGTCTTTTATCTATTTTGATTAATTTTTGTGAAAGTTGTAAGGTCTATGTCTAGATTCATTTTTCTCTACATAGATGTCCTATTGTTCTAGCACCATTTATGGAAGAATCTATCTTTGTTCCATTGTACCATCTTTACTCCTTCATCAAAGATCAATTGATGATATTTATGTGAGTCTATGTCTGCACTGTCTATTCTGTTTCATTGATCTAACTTTTTTTTTTAACCTATGCTTCACTGTCTTGATTTCCATAGCTGTAAAATAAGTCTTAAAGTTGTGTAGTGTCAGTACTTTGACTTTATTCTTTTCCTTCAACATTGAGTTGATTATTCTGGGTCTTTTGTCTCTCTATGTAAATATAGACTCAGATTTTTGCTATCTACAAGATAACTTGCTGAGATTTTGACTGGCATTTTTTTCTTGTCTAATTGCATTATCTTGGACTTCCTCTCTACTAAGTCCCTTAACATCACCTAGTCAGTTTCCATCTTCCAAAATGTTGTTGACATCTCTCATTTGCTCTGGTCTCCATACTTGTTCTCTTTTTCCTTGTGGATTTGTATCTTTTTAAAAAAGATGTTTATTTTATTTATCGTTAAGTAAGCTGTATCCCCACTATGAGGCCAAAACTCACAACCCCACAATCAAGAATCTCATTGCTCTACTGACTCAGCCAGCCAGATGCTCCAATTTTTTAATTTTTTAATTTTTTTTGGAGGGAGAGCAAGTGAAACATTGTGTGTGTGGGGGGGTGCGGGTGCAGAAGGAGAGATAGAGAGAGGTAGTTTCTACACCCTGCAGGGAGCATGAGGCAGGGCTCGATCTCATGGCTCTGAGATCATGATCAGAGCTGAAATCAAGAGTTGGGCACTTAACCAACTGAGTCACCCAGGCATCCCTGTATCTTTTTAAAATCCCCCCCTTTATCTTTTTAGTGAGATTCTGGAAAGAGAACAGACATAAATGAATATGACTGCTTCATTAGGTTACCCAGAAGTGTATTTATTTTTCACACATTATCACTTTAAAACTTATGGCTAAGGGACCAAAAAAGCTGCAAGTTGCAGGGCTTCTTTGAACTTTTAAGTAGGTCTGATACCTATGATCTTTATAAACTCTTCCTAGAGATAGAATCCCAAATGAATAATAGGTCTGACACTATATCGACCTTCTCACATTTTTATGTACAAAAACATAAATTAATGGGTAATTACGTGCTTTACAAATGGATTTACAATGGGAAATAGTTAACTCTCCAGGGATATCTAAAGTAAAATTTTACGGGCAAAAACTCAATTCATAGCTAATGGGAACATAATCATTATATATAATATAGTGTACTTACACCTTTTTGCTAGCCAAGTCACTAAGCATATTCTTTGATTTGGAAGCTGGAGTTTAGTGAGTGGCACCAACATTTTAATTAGTGGAAAATGCAAAGAGGAGGACACACAGAAAGAAAATAGGCCATGAGAAGGACTGGACAACAAAGTAGAATGCAGCCACAGGTGAGAGAAGGCCATTGAGTACCTGGTGAAAGGTACCACTAAGATAATGTGAAAAGAATGTTGGGTTCTCACTCACTGTAATGGACATAGTGATGGAGGGATTAAGGAAAGGGAAGGGGGAGGGTGGACCAAACAACTGCTGTGGACATGAGTCTAGTGTCCTGTTATGGTCAAGGGCATGACTGTGATGGAACAAAGAGTTTCCAAGTCATAAGACATGCTGGATTTGAATAATGGGTTGTAGATCAAGAATGTCCTACATTAAAATAAGAATGGCAAAGACAGCCAACCTAGAGAATTTAAGGGGGAAAAAAATAATGAAAGTAGATTTGATGAGGATCAGAAGAAAGGAATTCTTCCAAGTAGATTTCAGAATTTCAAAAGCACTGATATTCCAAAAAGGGGTTGCAGGTTGGCAGAGGGGGATGAAATGTGTCATCCTGAGCAAGGAAACAGCATAAATGATGCCATCAAGGACAAACCGAGCGAAAACGTAATGATAAGGGCCTTATAAAACAATATAATAACTAATGTTTACTCAGCATTTACTATATGACAAGCACAATGCTAAATATCATACCATTAACACATTTCCTCTTCAGAGCTCCCTGTGAAGTAGAAACTATTTCCTGATTGATAGACGAGGAAACCGAGGTTCCGTGACTTTAAATGATTTGCTCAAGCACACACGAACTCTAGTCTGTTTGATTCCAGAGTTGGAGTATGGATTTGTAATTCCTAGTCTCAGTAATAATCACTATTTCCTAAATATCATTTATGTGTCAGGCATGTTTTATACTTATCTTTATTTCTCACTACAGCTCTGAAGTAGATTTAAATACTACCTAGGTATTAAAAAGGTTCATGCCTTCTTAAATATTAATAGTAGCCTTGAAACAATCCTGTGAGGTAGTTATACAGATATTTATAGGATATTACTTTATCAATTATTAATAGTATTTTGATGGAGATTAACATTCAAAAGTATGAACAGTTGATACTGAATTCCCTCAAAAGCAAACCACCTTTAGCATCTGTTTCATCTCCCCTTCCTCCTCCTACTCCTCTTCTCCTCCTCTCCTTCTTCCCCACCTCCCCGGGTCCTAAGAAATCACAGTGCACTCCTACACCCAGTTCTAGCTCCTGCTTCTCATACTCAGATCTGGAGCCCATCCTAACCGAGGCAGGGAGTTTGTCTTAGTTTATGTCAGCTGCTATAACAGAGTACCAAAGACAAGATGGCTTATAAACAGCGGAAACTTGTTTCTCACAATTCTAGAGGCTGGGAAGTCCAAGATCAAGGTGCCGGCAGCGTCAGTGTCTGGGGAGAGCCTGCTTCCTGGTTCATAGACAAGCCGTCTTCTCACTGTGTTCTCACCGTGATGATGGAAGGGCTAGGTTGCTCTCTGAGGTCTCCTTTGTAAGAGCACTAATCCCATTCTTGAGGACTCCACTAACCTCCCAAAGGTTCCTCTCCCCAATATCATCACATTAGGGACTAGGATGAATTTGAGGGGCGGTGGGTAGGGGAACACACAAACATTCAGTCTATAGTAGATTTCAGTATTTGCAGGCTGAGTCTGCCCCCATAACCTCATCTCATGGAGCTGAGAAGCAAATCCGCCCTCTAAGACCTAGAGTCTGGCTCCCTAGTCATGGCTTCTGGGTGCCTGTGTGACCTGCCCATCACCCTATTCCTTTGGTTTCTGGGAAGACTCCAGACTCAGTGTACCCGAGGAATGCATGGAGGGTGATTGGGCTGATCTGTGAGGCATACCTCTCTTAGTGCTTGACCCACACCACCCTTAGTCCTGAATCTTGACACAGATCCTGCCCCTGACCTCAGTGCTGAGACTGCAAATCAAAGGTCAGCCCAGTTGGAACTACACATTTCATGGTTAGGGTCATGGTTCTCCAGACTTTGAGCTTTTGCTGCAATCACAATCTCCTCTCACTGTGCTCCCTGCCCACCCCCAACCTACCTCCAAGTGCCAAGTTTTCTGAAATTGTGATTAAAGTACCAGGCTTTGTGGGCCTTGTGCCTACTGTGCCCAGTTGGCCTCCATCCAAAGCAGTATGCTGCAGCAAGGGAAGACCTGGAGGTAGATTTCCCATAAAGCTTGTTCAAGTGCTTACACTTTAGGATGTCTGTTAGCACTAGGTGGTACAGAGCATCCTAGGTGACGAGAGAAAGCCAGGTTGTTGTCAAGAAGAATTTTATGCTGGTAAATTGCCTACAGTGATCTCAAAAGAAAGGAATATGAATCTCTAAGACACAAGTATTTTGTTGTAATTTCTTTTCCTCATTCTAAATAATATTCGCTTCTGTATCTTATTTTTACATTTGTATTATTTTTCTAGAAGAGTGACCACCAAATTTTATAAGTCTCAGGCCCAACAAAACCTGGATCTGCCCTTTGGAAGACCCATATCCAAACCTCATCTCCAGAGACTGTGATTTCATTGATCTGGGGCAGTAGATCTCAGCTGAGGTAAAATTTTTCGGCCCAGTGGATATCTAGCAATATCTAGAGACATTTTTAGTCATCACAACTGAGAATGGGGAGAGGTTTGCTCTTGGCATCAATGGGTAAATGCCAGATTGCTGCAAAACAGCCTGCAAAACACAGGACAGCCCCACAACAAAGAATTATCTGACCAAAAATGTCAATGGTGTTGCAAGTGAGAAGCCCTGATCTAGGATGAGTCTTTGAGCATCAGCATTTTTCAAAATCTTCTCAATTAATATGAGTATACAAAAGGGGTTGCCAACAACACTTCCAGAGAAAATAATAGCTAACCTTTACTACCGAGTACTTGCCGTGTGCCAGTCATTGTTCTAAATGAATGAATTCCTTCAGTTTCTGAGTAAGCCCTATTAGTATTGCTATTGTTCCCATTTTACAGATGAGGAAACTGAGGAACAAATATTAAGAAACATATCCTGAGACTCAACCCTACACAGTTGGGCTCCAAAGGCTGGGCAGTTAACTACCATTGCATACCTGAACCTCCTGGACTGACTGGCTTCATCCAGCTAGAGCTCTCTATGAGAGAAAGGAGTGAGGGTCCCTGTAGCTCCCTGCCTACCCCCAACACTTAGAAATGAAAATGATAAATGTCTCAAAGTAGATACAGCTGAGGGTGGTGGGGGAGACGTACTACAGAACCATTTTGGAGTATGTGTCAAAGGACAGTAGTTGGGTATTTGTTCCAGTTTCTCAGATATGTATGTATCTAGTTCAATTTGATGAATTTTCCTAAAATGAAAGTTTAATCTAGATAGGGTAGACCCCTGTTCAGGTAAGAAAAAAAAATGTGCCCATCAGACTGTATGTAAGTAATAGTAATTGTTGCTCCCTTCACCGTCTCTCTTGCACGGTAAGAGTAATGGGCTATGTGGCAACGTGGCTTTCACAGATGGCCATATTTAATTGAAAGCCATGCCCAGCAGCTGCTGGAAATGCTGACTATCAGACTGGGAAAAGTACTGCCAAATGGGAGGAATGCAGACAAGGTCTGTGGCAAAATGATAGAAATACATAAAGTGAAATGACTCTCTCTTTATTCTCTGTTACAAAATGCTCAAGCAGAAAAGGAAAGTACCAGCAGACTTCGTTTTGTATTTCAATTCCATAACACCGAGATGATGAAGATAGTTGCTGCCTTCAGGGCAGGGGATGTGGTGGGGATAAGGCCAAGATGCAAATATTTCTAAAATAAAACAGACCACGGAAAGAGGTCTATCCCGTGCTTGGAAAAGAACCCCAAGCCCCACATGAGAACCATGCCATGGCCAACTCCTTGGCCTCAGCCCAACAAGACCCTGAGCAGAGAATTGAGTTCTGCCGTACTTGGATTTCTGATTTTTGGAAACTGTGAGTTAATAAATTTGCATCATTTTCAACTGCTAAGTTTGGGATGATTTTTTACACAACACCAGGAAACAAATATGCGGGATTACAATGGTTGATTTTTTTTTTTTCTTTTTTGACAGAGGGAGAGAGATCACAAGTAGGCAGAGCAGCAGGCAGAGAGAGAGGGGGAAGCAGGCTCCCCGCTAAGCAGAGGCTTAACCCACAGAGCCACCCAGACGCCCCCAATGGTTGATTTTTGAATGCCAAACCAACCTTACATTCCTGGGATAAACCCTATTTGGTCATGATGTATTATTATACTTTTATAGTATTAGATTTGATTTGCTAAAATTTTGGTCAGAATTGCTTATATATGTTCATAAGGGACATGGCTTAAAGTAAAAGAAGAAATCTGAAGGAGAAAGAAATGGAAGATGAGAAAGGAAGACATGATAGATGAAAGAACAATTAAGTAGAGGTAGGGAAATAATCAGAATAAGTTTGGAAAACAATCCAATGGGTTTTTTGGTTTGGGTTTGGTTTTTTTTTTTTTAAGATTTGATTTATTTATTTGATAGAGATCACAAGTAGGCAGAGAGGCAGGTGGGGTTTGGGCAGGGAGAAGTAGGCTCCCCGCTGAGCAAAGAGCCCGATGTAGAGCTCGATCTCAGGACCCTGGGATCATGACCTGAGCCAAAGGCAGAGGCTTCAACCCACTGAGCCACCCAGGTGCCCCTGGGTTTTGTTTTGTTTTGTTTTGCTTTTTTAGAAGATTTTGTTTATTTATTTAAAAGAGAGAGGGGGGGGGGTGCCTGAGTGGCTCAGTGAGTTAAGGCCTCTGCCTTCGGCTCAGGTCATGATCCCAGGGTCCTGGGATTGAGCCCCATATCGGGCTCTCTGCTCAGCAGGGAGCCTGCTTCCCTTCCTCTCTCTCTCTGCCTTCCTCTCTGCCAACTAGTGATCTCTGTCTGTCAAATAAATAATAAATGAAATCTTTTTAAAAAGAGAGAGAGAGAGAGAGAGAATGTGTGTGCAGGTGCATCTGTGAGCAGGGAAAGAAGAACAGGGGGAGGGAGATGGAGGGGAAAGAGTCTTGAGCAGACTCCTCACTGCGCACGAAGCATTACTTGGGGCTTGATCTCACGACCCTGAGATCAGGACTGAGCGGAAACCGAGAGTGGGCACTTAACCAACTGAGCCACCCAGGCGCCCCAACAATCCAGCATTTAATTTGGTTGGATAATTAGAGATAGGAAATCAAGTGGTGGAGAACACAGCTGCAAAACTCGGGAGCAGAATGCATGCTTGATTTGGGAGAGGAAGTCAAGAGTCACTGAAAGTCACTGAGGGCCAATACAGCATGAGTGAGGCATAGCAGTGTGCAGTTTGTAGCGCACCACGCAAAACCCGAAGGACCGTAGGGAAGCCCTTGCAATTGTCTGGTTAGAGGTCACCAGAGCCTAAACCTGGGCATGGTGGCAGGGAGGAGGGAACGCAAGAGACAGAGGAAGAGATCAAGCCTATAGCATCAGCCTAGATGGCAAAATGATAGAAATACATAAAGTGAAATGACTCTCTCTTTATTCTCTGTTACAAAATGCTCAAGCAGAAAAGGAAAGTACCAGCAGACTTCGTTTTGTATTTCAATTCCATTGGCTCCACTCCCTCTTTGGACACCTGAAGGAAGAACACCAGCAGGCCCAGTCATCTAGTCCAGTCATCTAGTGATTGGGACCAAGCACTGAAGGCAAACCTGAACATTCCTGATCACCTGCAGGCTGGGACCCCTATGTTCCCACTGGACCCAGGTCTGGCTGGTTGACCCCAGACCGGACAGTTATTAACCGTGGCCCAGGAAGCCCAACCCAGAAGAACGCCAAGAAACCGGTTTGAGCGGGCTGTCTGTTCTGGCATGGTAGGTGATTCAGCTTAATAAACGAAAATGAGAGAGGGGACAGGGGGCTCAGGGAGCAGAATTGTCTTCACTCAGTAGGGGCTTGAAGCATCTGTCTTGGGTTGGTAGTCTCCACGCAAGGTCAGAAGCAGAAGCCGACAGAAAGGACTTTCTTGAATCTCGGCCAGCTGTTTCAGGTCATTATAATTCAGTGGCTCTTAGAATGGCGGGGTCCTAACAAATAAGAATTATTGAGTAAGACCAATCTCTATATTTTACCGCTTAGGAAAACGAGGTCCTACCCGCGGAAGGGTTAGAGTGCTTTGCTTTATTTAATTTTGCCTACTTGAAGTAATGTTTTTAAACCTCGACACAGAAAGTTGTGTGTTGGAGTATACAGATTCATGCAAAGCCCTGGGACTGAATCCATTTTTCAGCTTCTAAGCAGGTTTTTGCCTTCCCTGTGATAGAGAATTTAAAGGGCGTAACGGCAGAATTATAGAGTGGACAAGGGGACATGTTGCTGATTGGAGGGTAAATCCAGGGAAAAGCTGTTTCCTTCAGCCTGGAGGCATCTTAAACAGGAGGATAAATCTCAAAACGAATAGTGATATCCATTGATTTGCCGGAGAGTGGACCCACATACACTTTCTCCATCTGCTCTGATCCCAGGAAGGCAGCTAAGTTCACTAGCCCTGACACAACCTGGCTTCATAGGAACCCAAACAATTGAAAATGGAAGGTGCTGTCTCAGCAAAGTGTCATGTAGACTCAGAATTCTCAGGTGACCTGGACCAAACTGGGATTGTCGGGACCTGATCAGGGATGGCTGGGGCAGGTAAACCAGTCCCTGGGGCAGTAAGCCAATGTATCTGCAAGGCCCCTGGGGGCAGTGCTCCCAGGGCTGTCAGGGGCTTCCTAACCTTAGAGCACTATATTGGAGCTGGAAGTGATTGGTCATTGGGACCGCAACTCTGGAAGTGCTGGGGAAGGAGACAATTATGGGTCTCTTATCTTCTCTCATCTGCTCTCCTCTCCTTCGCCAGCAGCTGGCAATGTGCAAGTCCATCACTTTTGCTCTTCTAAAGCAAGGGTGGGGGACTTGCACAGACTCAGAGACCAACTGCCTTAGGAAGCTTTCCTTTTCCCCCATCAGATGGGATCCCTCCACCTCCTGAGTACTCGTCCCAATGCATCAGTACCTTCATTACAGCAACATGGCGTCACACCGCACTTGGCATGGCGGTGTTATTCCCCCTCATCATGGACACTGCAGTGCACCACCCAGATCCCCACCGACAGAGCCAGGGCATAAATCCTTCCAGCTTCTGGGGATGTTGCCTGCTGCAAGCTCATTGCTGAGTCCCTCCCCAGGAAATTTCTTCCTGCAAAGGGAATCCTCTCATCCAAGCTTACTCTCCCTGCCAGGGAGGAAACCTGCACCCAACGACATCGTACAAAGACGCATCTCCCCTGTCTTAATTCTGGACCTCTCTGAAGGGCCATCTCCGCTTCAGAGCTCCTGTGGGACCATATTCCAGTTCAGCTCCCCCTTTTGCCAAATACTACACAGGTGTTGTTCTTAAGGACACTCCCTGATAAACTTCCGGCTCCTCAGTCTCCATCTCCGACCCAGGAAACCCAACGGACAATACCCCTTTGAGACAGGAAGCTTACTGAGGACGAGTTGTCAAATTCTTTGTATCCCCCTTCCTCTTACATCCTGCTCCATCTCCCTGGTACTCAGCACAGCGCTGAACAGACTTTGGAAGGATGGGACATGGATGATGACTTGCACAAAAATTGGACAAGGACCATCTATTTCCCTCTCCCTTTGGATCCAAAGTAAACACTGAATATCTTCTTGTCTCTAATATGCAAAATATTCATAGAATTGACAAAGAATACAAATTATATGCAATCTAAGAATTCTTTCTGTGAAGTGTTTCCTGAGGAAATTCACATTTTAAAACTCAGAGAATGTTTGTTTATTTTTAAAATGAGGGAAGTGTAGCCCAGGTTCATTTTAATCTTTCTGCTTTAGGTGAGCAGGCCTCAGGGGCAATCAGGAGAGGCACCATATAAGTCTACTTGGTTTCTGACACCCTGGCGAAATTCTCACTGCTGATGAAAAAAGTCAACAACCTATTCCAGTGATTCTGCAGACATTTTAGAAAGATCTAAAACCCTCCCTTGTTTAGCTCAATGATAATTTTGGCTAAGTGCTTATTAGAGGCAATGCTTATAGCCTAATTGGGGCTGTATTTCTGCTCTAATGGGTCCCAGTCAACGTTCCCAGCAAGAGGTTGTAAGGCAGATCCCCTGGTGGGTTGGCATTTTACTCTTCTAACAGCCTTCTGTTCTGTTTGATTAGCTTTGTGGTCCTTCTTGCTGAGGCTGCCCTTCCTAACCCCTGGGGGGAAGCCAGAGGACACTTGTTTGAACTGGCTTCTGGATTACACAGATCCAGGAGGTTAAAGTTTACAGTTGGACTACATGTTAACATTGACTTTTATATCCCCAACCATCAAGCAGCAGGGCTGACTTGAAAACATTTGAATGAATGAATGAACAGACCAAATGATGACTATCATTTCCTGGATCTTGAAACCCCAAAGATGGGTTAATCTGGCAAACATGATGCCTTTTGTCCTTCTTTACAACTTGAGATCCTTAATTCTTCATCCAGAGTATCATGACCTTCATAGATTTTTCTCTGCTGTACTTTTTTCCTTTTCAAAGGCAAACAGCAACACTAGGCTTCCCAGAGACAGAAGACTCTTACCCTCAATCACTCTATTATGTTGGAGCCCCACCTTGGCACTCCCTGAAGCTCACACCCAGCTCTTCCATTCCCAGGAGGGCCCTCCCCCTACCTCTGGGGTCTAGTTCCATCAAAAACATCCCAGGAAAGGCTGATACCTTCATCCCCAGTCCCAGCACTCTAAGCCAGGTTCAGCGGACAAAGGCCCCTCAGTTCTTCCTTTCCTAACGAGACGTTCTAGGTTGGCAACTCCCACCCCTCATTCCAGTCCCAGGGGAATTCATTCTGTTCTGTTATGTTCATATATTCATCAGACAGGACTTCTATTTTGTGTTTCCCGGAGACTTTTATTTTTTGGTCTTTGAAGTGGCTTTGCATAGCTCTATTCTGCTTAACTGATTTTAATATAATTTCTTTTATTTCAAATCCATGAGGCCCTCCTCATGGCCCATGTCACAGTTAACTTGTTGTCTTCTCTGGGGCCCCCAAAACAGCACGTGAGGGTGGCATTTTTTGGGGGGCTCACTCCTGTTGACTGCTCATGGGTACAGCCTAGGCTACAAGGTCCACACCCTAGTGAGCTCCTTCTTCTTTTTTCTGATCCTCCCCCCGCCAGCTTTATTAAGATGTAATTGAAATACAACATTGTGTTAAGTTTAAGGTGCATCATGCGATGATTTGATCCATATGCATATTACGGGATGATCACCACAAGATTAGTTAGCACATCTATTGCCTCACATCATTACCATTTTGTTGTTGTGACTGTGGTAAGAACATTGCAGATTTCGTCGCCTAGCAACTTTCAAATATAAAATACAGTTTTGTTAACCATAGTCACCACTTCTTCGTTTTAGAGCTGTAAGTTTGTACTCTGGCCAATGTCTACTCACTTTCCCCAGTCCTCAGACCCCATACTCTCTGTCTCTGTGAGTTTGGTTTTTTTAGGTTCTACATACAAGTGAGAACATGCAATATTTGTCTTTCTCTGACCAAATTATTTCACTTAGCATAACACCCTCTAGGTTCAACCGTGTTGTTACAAATGGCAAGATTTCTTTCTTTTTTATGACTGAGTAGTATTTCATTATATACATATATGATATATATACATAAGAATAATTAGACACACACACACACACACATACACACACACACAATATCTTCATTATCCATACATCCATAGATGGATACTTAAAATGTTGTTTTCATATCCTAGTTATTGAAAATGAAGCTACAACAAACAGGAGAAAACAGATGTCTCTCCAAGATAGTGATATCATCTCCATTGGATATATATCCAGAAATGGGCTTACTGGATGATATGGTAGTTCTATTTGTAATTTCTTGAGGATCCTTCATAATGTTTTCCATAGTGGCTGCACCAAATTACGTTCTCACCAGCAGTGCTCAAAGGTTCCCTTTTCTCCATAACTTCACCAGTATGTGCTATCCTAGTGAGCCAATTTGGAAACTTCTCTGCCCTTCCCTCTCTCCCCAGTTACCTGCTCATTCAACAATCAGGTATGGAGAGCCCACTAAGGTTCAGGTTCAGAGCTATCTTCTTGGGATACAGGATACATACATTTTAGTGAATCCTACTTTCAAGAACCCACAGTGAGGGAGTGTGGAAGTATGATGTGGTCAGGGTGATGGAATTACCCATTTAAGAGGATGGACAAGGAGCCCCAAACTAAGGACGAGGAGAATGACCTTGGGAGATTTCCTAAGGGAGGAGACGCCTCTTCCTTCGTCTTAAAGGATTAGTCAGCAGTAGCTTGATGAAGATGAGTGGATGCGAATATTCATTTATGATTCATCCAACAAGTATGTTTGGAGACCTGCCACATGCCAGGCCAAGTTCTAGGTGCTGGGGAGACAGCAATGAACAAAATAAAAAGTTCATACTTGTGGGAAGAAACAGACTATAATCAAATAAGTAAACTATATACTATGTCATAAGGTGCTAAGAGTTATACAGAGAAAAATAAATTGCATGTAAGGGGTGACTTATTTTTTAAGATTTTATTATTTATTTGACAAAGAGAGAGAGAGAGAGAGAGCGGGGGAAGAGGTAGAGGGAGAGAGAGAGAAACTCAAGGAGACTCCTCCATGAGTGCAGAGAGCACAAGCAGGGGGAGGGGCAGAAGGAGAGGGAGAAGCAGACTCCCCGCTGAGCAGGGAGCCCCATGTGGGGCTCCATCCCAGGGCCCTGGGGTCATGACTTGAGCCAAAAGCAGCCACTTAATCGACTGACCCACTCAGGCACCCTAAACGGGTGACTTTGAAAAATGGTAGTTTTAAATAGGGTAGCTAGGTGGGGCGCCTGGGTGGCTCAGTGGGTTAAGCCGCTGCCTTCTGCTCAAGTCATGATCTCAGAGTCCTGGGATCGAGTCCCGCATCGGGCTCTCCGCTCAGCAGGGAGCCTGCTTCCCTCTCTTTCTCTCTGCCTGCCTTTCCATCTACTTGTGATTTCTCTGTCAAATAAATAAATAAAATCTTAAAAAAAAAATAGGGTAGCTAGGGAGTGCTACTCTGTTTTTACCAATCCCTTTCATCTTCATTGTGATTTTAACTATTTCAAAGCGCTCTTACATCTATTAGCTGATTCAAATCTTAAAATAATCCCACGAAGAGGTGGGCAAAATTAGTCTCCTGGTCTCTGTTGCTGCCATAAAAAGCACCACTTAATGGCTTAAACAATAGAAATGTATTGTCTCATAGTTCTGGGGGCTAGATCACAGCCTCAGCTGGGCTGGCTCCTCCCGAGGGCTCTGATGGAAGCTGCTCTTGGCCTCTCTCCTTGACTTGTAGATAACTGCCTTCTCACATCTCAGCCTCGCCATCCCTCTATCTGAGTCTGTCTCTGTGTCCAGATTTCTTGTTTTCATGATGACCCCAATCATACTGGCAGGGGGGCACTCTTATATCCTCATTTTTTTTTAAGATTTTAATTTATTTATTTGACAGACAAATCATAAGTAGGCAGAGAGGCAGGCAGAGAGAGAGAGGAGGAAGCAGGCTCCCCACTGAGCAGAGAGCCCGATGAGGGGCTCGATCCCAGGACCCTGGGATCATGACCTGAGCTGAAGGCAGAGGCTTTAACCCACTGAGCCACCCAGGTGCCCCTTATACCCTCATTTTAACTTGATTACCTCTTTAAAGACCCAGTCTCCAAATAAGGCTACATTCTGAAGTACTGGGGATAAAGGTCCAACATATGAATTGTGGTGACAGTGGGAGGCGAAGGACACAGGTCTACACACAACACCCCCAAAATTACTGAACTTCGCATACCACCACCAAGATACATGGAAGCTGGTGCTGACCAGCTCGAAGGCTAAAGGTACAAGACGACCCACGCCATCCATGATCACTTGCAATTCATAAGCCTAATTATCTAGGATCATCTATCCAGGACCGAAGGCACATTACATGAAAGGTTCTACTTGACTCACTTGAAAAGCCAAAAAGAATTTTTTTTAAAGGACCTGACAAATCTAGGTTGAACTAGATTTTGATTCCAGGATTAGTCACCTCTTTAACTCCGAGAAACCCTGAAAAATCCAGACTAAGCAAGGCCTGGGCAAGCTGCTAAAGCTAAGAAACCAGGCAGAAATAACAAGAGAGTGGATAGATTAAGAGGTAATGTGAATCCAAGAAGGAATGAGAATAGTGAGAAAAGGGGAAATAAAGAGGTCACCTCAGAAATTACACGTCCTCACTAAAGATTAGGTAACGTGGAAAAGTATTCTGAAAGGTTGAAAGTGCTACAATTATGAAATATTCTTTTCTGAGGTAGAAAAACAATGCATTGTCTCCTCTGGAGACCAGTCCTGCCAGGTTTTCTGGCAGACTACTTCTAATTTTTCGTTCATTTAATTTTTAGTCACAAATAAAATAGCATAACTCTGTGAGTTGCCAACATCCATTTTCATGGCTTTGAGGAGGTTGCTCTTTTTAATTAACTAGTGTGAAAATTTCCAAATCATATTGACCTCCAAGCTAACTCAACTAGCCGTGTCAGGTTGAAATGCTCTGCTTTCTCCTGAGGTCCTGGCATAACTCTTATTGTAGAAGGCAAGAAGGTTGGAATAAATGACCCTGCCTCTCATATCTCACTCCTGCCTTGGTCTAAGTCTCCTGCAAATAGCAATTCATTTGTGTTCCAGAACCTTCCACCCAGTGGTTCTCAAAGACTACTCAAGGCACACCTGGTGGGCCTCAAACTGACCCAAGAAATTTAGTTTTCTCTTTAGTCCTTTGGGACAAACTATTTACAAATCCATATGCTCACTTTTATGGACCTCTAAGACCTATTTACTAATAGCATGCTAAGGGAATTATAAAAGGTTAATATAATTTGGAATTCATAAACCAGAATCAATGAGTTACAAGATTTTATTGAGGATTCTAATTTAATATTCCTCCAAGAAGTCTGGCTTCCAGGGAAAGTTCTGGTGGAACCTCGCCCACATTCTCTGGATGACATTCTCCGGATGGCGCTTTGTCATTCCTCTGTGTCACCATGTGTGAGTCAATGTCTTCAAGTGTGGCCATTCTGACTTTTAATTATAATTTGCTGTTAACTTAGCTTCATCACTATCAAGTTAGTTATGATTTGTTTGGTTAAAATAACCAGTGTTGCATATTTGCTCCAACTGTATTTTTTGACTTTTAATTTTCCAGTAATTACACATAAAGACAATTATGCATTGCAATTTGAATATGAATCCTTTATGTCCCAACTGGTAAAGCACATGTACACTTAATCTCCCAAAATATACCTTGCAATGGCCCCTCAATAATATTCTTGAATTATTTTTCCATTAGTACATGGGAAAGGAAAGGGTTATTGGGCTATGGACTATTTTGCCCAGCATAAATTGAAGGAGGAAAAAGAAAAGGTTGAAAACCACCGCTTTAGACTCTTTAGACTCTACATTTACTGCACATTTTGCAAATAGCTTGTAAATGGCATATGCACATTCATTTCCCTCGGTAAATGCCTGAAAAATAAATATCCACACTTACCTTTCTCCAAACTCTACTCAGCCGCACGCTCACTGTGGTTATAGCAGGAAGTAATGCAGCTGTACTGACCAGGCAGCAGAGTAGTGACTGGGCGTGGGATGGGGCAAACTTCAGAGCAAAGGTTTCAGGGTAACTGTAAACTGTACATATGATTGGCAGAGTCACAGACAATGCTGAGCTCTGCATGTACGGGCCACAGTTCAAAGAAGTTAAGTTTCTGTTCAGGGCAGTGGTAACTGCTGGTTGCACATCAGTAAATGCCCAGTGTCCGTGAAGGTCCAAAGTGACCTGAGGAGGCAGACTTACTTTAGGGTTCCTTTGGGCATCCAAGTATTCAGGAATCCTCCAGAGTGGGCCCTGGGCTGACTTGAGGCACTATCGTGGTTTCAAATATTTACCCCCCTGTGGACCCACTAAATTTTATTTGTATCTGTTACAGTGTTGTGTTGGGCTTTGTAGTGGTTTAGAAAGATCTAACATCCTTACAGACTTTGTTTCTTTGGGGCAGGACCAGGTTTTACCCATCTTTAGGAGGCAGATTGGCAGAGGGCCAGCCACAGAACCAGAGGACTGGGAAACCTGGAGTGAATCTTGGCTCCACTAGTGATTGACGAAATAAATGATTTTTGGACAAGTAATGGTACGCAAAGATAGTTTACATTATGATTTAATCCAGAGACTAAAGTAGTTTCTGATGACTTCCCAATCTTTACTCATAAACAGATAGATGGATGGGCAAAGGCCAGATAAAGATCCCTATCTCCACATCCGGCTCTGCTCAGCGGGGAGCCTGCTTCCTCCTCCCCCTCTGCTTGCCTCTCTGCCTGTTTGTGATCTCTCTCTCTCTCTGTCAAATAAATAAATAAAATCTTAAAAAAAAAAAAGATCCCTATCTCAATCATTCTCTTTTCTCTCTCTCTCTCTCTCTCTCTCTCACACACACACACACACACACACACACACAATCAACTCTGTTGTTTTCTGTGATTGCCCTCATTTTATCCTACTATAAATGAGCTTCCTCCATACAAGTGGGGGCAATGGTTGTAAATAACTTTGTTTTCATTAATTTCTGTTTAGCAACCCAGAGGGAAAGAGGATAGTTCTTTCTCCATATCAGTATACATAAGCCCAAAGAAGTCTCTGATTAGCCATATCTGGGTTGTATGCCCACCTTTGTGGGAGGGCGGGAGGGGTTTGTATTGGCCCACCAGGAGATTCTGGTGCAGGGGGAGAGGAAATCCCCAAAGGAAAGGGTCTTTCTAAATGCTGTTACCAAAAATAAGAATTGAGACTGGGGGAGCTGAACTTGGTCAGACAAAATATCAACCATCTATTTCAATCAGCAGGATGCTATATGTAAAGGCAACAGGACCAGGTACCAAAATAGATGTTCCAATGAGCCTGGCCATGTCTTCCCTTTTTTGGCAACTTCCCATCCCTCTGTTCTTGGTGTCTCCTACCTCCTTTCTTACGTACTTTTGTCCCAGCCACACCCGAAGTTACTTCTGGGACTGTTGGCAAGCTGTAGCAAAACGCAAAGGAGCCTACCTGGCTTAGCTCCCTTGGAAAGCCAGAGAGAAAATATGCTTTTATTTTGGAATGGAAGGAAAATCAGAAAGCTGTAGTAGTCGAGAAAGGAAAAGTGAGCAGAGAGGCTATGATAAGGCCTACCATCTTGGTGCTTAAGGGATCCCATCAGAATTAGAACCCTGCCCCTAATTCTGATGGGTGCCAACACACAGATTGGCCGGGTTTCTTTTTCTTGTTCTCCTCCTTCCCCTCCTCCTGCTTTTTCTCTGCTCTGCTGTTGCCACCGTAGCAGAGGACTTAAGGCGGTGTTCCTTCCCTTGCCAGAGGCTCAGCACAGGGAGTGCTGCCTTCAAGAGCTGAAGTGTCCAAGCCTGAAGCAGAGAGTGGCTTAACTCAGTCTCAGATGAGGCCTGGGGCTGGAGGGCCTATCATGTTTTCCTCCAGTAACCCGCTTCCTGAGGCTTTGCTTTGAGTCCGTCGCAGAGAAGACACCTGTGGAGGAAGGGTTGTTGATGGACCAAGGCTCCTGAGCATGTAGCAAGTTGGCCCTGGGATGATTCAGTGCCAGTGGAAACCATGTCCCCGGGATTGGGAAAAGTCAACATCTGCACCAGGATTTGTCCTGAGTCCTTGCTGATTGTCTGTGTTTTGCACTGGAAGCATACGCCCAGGGGGGTTCAGAGAGAAGGAGGTGATCTATGGTTTCCTGAGTTCTTGGCCATGGCTGGGGGCTGACAGGAGGTTGGGCACAGGAGAAAGTCGATGAAGGGAGTTTCAGGACACCCTCCCAGACAGTTGTGCTGTACAGAAAAGAAGATAGGATGTGGAATTAGGAGATCGGAATATAAAGCCTGACTCAGTTTCTCACTCACTGTATGATCTTGGACAAGTGATTTAGCTCCTCTGTGCCTCAGTTTCCTCATCGGAAAAAATGAAGACAGTACTATTTCACAAGGCTGTTGTCAAGATGAAAAAAGCAAATACAGTTCATGTGTTACTCCATTTCTCTTGGTCTACTCCCTTTCCCAGGAAGCTATAGAGTATAATTGTTAAGAGCTCAAGTTCCAATGCCATTTTGAATTACAAATAGAAATATTTAGGTATGGAATGATCAAATGCCTGGGATTTTCTTCAAAATAAGGCAGGGAGTGCAGTCTTGCAGAAAATGAGGTTGATCATAAGTTCATAACTGTTGATGCTAGATGATGGATATGTGGAGCTTTATTATGTAGTTGCCCTGCCTCGCACGTACAAGCAGTCCTCACTATGCACAGCTCTGATACGCATGGATTGCAGTTGCCAGGGTTTCGTTGGATAACAACAGCCCCTCCACAACACGATTCGAATTTCAGTTCCTGCGGTATATTCACCATGAGTAATTACATACAGCACCAGCTCCCTGGCCAGCTCTTCAGTGCGCAGATCCCTGCATAAAAACCCAACGCACATCACGCACAGTGATCTGTCACATCCCTGCTCTTCAAGACCATCGGTTGGTTATCGGTCACTGCCTATCTGTTGCTCACAAGCAGACAGGAAGGCAGGTGCTGGGTTGCCTCCTTGTCCCCCAGGAATAAACCCATAGGCCATTTTAGAGAAACGGATAATCAAAAGAGAAACTTGGCCAACAGAAGTGAAAATGCACCAGAGAAATGAAAAGCAGTAACATTGCAAGTGAAAAGTGAAATTCGAGCTGAATGGAAATGGAATTCTAGAGGGACAGCCAACCGTGGAGATGTTGGCAGTGTCACCATTCGGGACTGCAGATAGAACCGGAGGAACTCAGGGAAGGCAAAGGCAGGGACATAAGGGGTTGTGACGAAAAGGATGATGGCATCTGAGAGGAAGGGACAGCAGGAAAAATTTTTGTATTGAAGGCACTCTTGGAGGAGTTTCACAACTTTGAAAGTTCAAATGATAAGACATTGGAAGCTGATCCAAACTTAGAAAGAAATATGACAGCTAGCCCAGGCATTAGAAAAATGCTGTTTTGGGCGTCTGGGTGGCTCAGTGGGTTAAAGCCTCTGCCTTCGTTCGGCTCAGGTCATAATTCCAGGATCCTGGGATCAAGCCCTGCATCCGGCTCTCTGCTCAGCGGGGAGTCTGCTTCCTCCTCTCTCTCTCCCTGCCTCTCTGCCTACTTGTGATCTCTGTCAAATAATAAATAAATAAAATTAAAATTTAAAAAAGGAAAAATGCTGTCTGTATCATATGTGATGTGAGGAGAAGGCAAGCACTGTTCAAACTACTCTTGATTTATTCTTCTACAAAGAAATAAAATACTTTATTGGGGGGAGGGGATGAGGGAGAGGGCGAGAGAGAGAATCTCCAGCAAACTCCCCTTTGAGCGCAGGGCCTGAAAAGGAGTTCCAGCTCATGACCCTGAGATCATGACCTGAGAGGAAGTCAAGAGTCCATCGCTTAACTGACTGAGCCGCCCAGGCGCCTCAGAAATAAAATACTTTTATATCCAACGTGTCTAATGTCTGAAATTGCGGTGTACTAAATAAACATCAGCTTTACTATTTTTTTCCCCATTTCTCAATACATTTACAACCGACAGAGAATTTTTAAATGTTTTGACACAGCGGTTTAAAGGTCACAAAACAAAGGTAATTTTTCTCATTGTTTCTAAAGCCCTCGTTGCCCCTCTCAAGTTTCAAGTTTCAGCCGGCAGGGCCCGGGGAACAGTCCCGTGCCCTGTGGTTAAGTGCGGACTTTCGATCTGGACATTGTCAAGACTGACTCGTTTTTGGTTTGTGGGTTTTTGCTCATTCCCATTTAACCATTTCCTCAGGAGAACTCTGCAGCTTTCTGTGCCTCAGTTTCTTCGCGCGTCCCAGGGGAAACTCCCTCTGGGGCGCGGCTGTGAAGCTGGAACCAGCCAATGCCTGTCAGGCACGCGGCGGAGAGTGACGCCCACGAAGCCCTCAGCGACCTTGGCTGCTGCTCTATTTATAGGTCTGGACCAGAGACAGACAGGACCCTGAGAGGTCACCGAGTACCAGCGCGTCACACGCACCACCCCTGCTGCCCTGTGATGCCTCACAGCAGCGCCTGGTCTCCGGCTTCCTCCGGAGAACGCCGCCCCGAATACTCCGGAGGAGGATGTCTACACGGCTTTTTCTTGAGGAGCTTCCAACTATATTTTCCCCGTTTTCATTCAAATTTTGACTGTTACTGTCAATCGAACTAATTTCCCACCTCCCTCCTCAGAACATCACTTGCCCTCCTGGGCGCTGGATCCGACCCCCTTGGCGTCTGTCGTGACGCAGCTCCTTGAACCCTCGGGTGCCGTTAGTGGCCTTCTCCAGTCTCCCATAGCACTTTGTGTCTCTCCTGTCACTTTTCATGATGAGCAGGTGACACCCCTTCTTCTGCCTTAAACTCGCAGATTGAGACTGCAAGATGGCGAAGCATCCTTGGCGCCATTTCTCCGAAGTAACCTGGTTTTTCCTCAGGTATTAACTCTCTGGCCCATTACCTTTGGGGAAGGATAACTCCTCCTCCAGCGCCTCCAGCGCCTCGCCTTCACCTCTGCTAAAAAGACGGGGTTTTATTGCCTGGACGGAATCGCAGGTCGCTTGCAAAGACCATTGGTTTAGGCTAGCGTTTGTTTCTGAATGGATCAGTGCAGGACAGTTCTCTCACAGGGCATTGGTTTTGGGAGGAGCATGTGACCCAGTTGGGCCAATGAAAAATGAGATGAACTTTGCTGGGTGCTTTTGGGCGGGGTGATGGGGGGCGGGGGAGCATCTTTGCTTCTCTAAAGGAACCTTGGTAAAAAGCTTTCCTCTCTTTGGGAAGCTCTGGTGTCTAGAAGAGCTGTACTGCAAAGGGGGAAGCTGAGCTGAAGATGAGATCAGGACACAGAGGGCAGGTGACCCAGGAGCCACACTGAATTACACTGAACTTCTGAACTTCTATATACATGAGCCAAAGAAAAAAGTTGCTCATTACATTGGAGCCTAGTTCTCTGGGACTTGCAGCGTAACCAGGCCTAAATGGTACAGGATATTGATCTTCTTATCAACTTATCTCTGTATCCTCCACAGTATCTGTCGTCTAGCAGACACTCAATAAATGCTTGCTGGGTTGGCTAAACCCATGCTTCTAGTATGGTTCCCTTCTGACTGTCTAAATCTTGTTTGCAGAGCAGTGTTCCTCCTACGAGTCCCTATCAGCTCCCCTCCTCATCTAAGCTTCTGGTTTGAATAGCTGGTTTTTAATTTTTATTTCTTAGAGAGGTGGGGGGAAGGGACAGGGAGAGGAAGAGAAAGAATCTCAAGCAGATTCCACACGGAACACGGAGCCACAGGCCTGGCTGATCTCAGAACCCCCTCTGAGATCATGACCTGAGCCAAAACCAAGAGTTGGGTGCTTAATTGACTGAACCACCCAGGTGTCCCAAATAATTATCTTCTAAAACTGAAACAGCTCCTGAAGTGACAAGAATGTTGTGTATTGCGTCCTGCTCTCTCTTGGAAATTCCTTGATGAACACTGGCAAATCTGAACTCATTGACTCTCCTTTTCTAGACTCTGGTCTGGCATGTATTAGATTGCAATTGTAGTTATTTCAACATACTTCCATGAAGTTTTAAGTTTATTACTTCCCAGTGCTAACTTTGGAATCACCATCATCTAATCAATCAGCCATCTTCAAATCACCTTTTAGGGTAAGTTGTCGTTGTTAACTAGCTTTGTCTAATTTCCACCTGTCCCCATCATTTATTGTTTTATTCTTTTAAGTTTATTTAAGTGATCTCTAGACCCAGCCAACGTGGGGCTCAAACTCACAACCTGAGGTAAAGGTCATATGCTCTTCCAACTGAGCCCGCCAGGCACCCCTCATTCGTTGTTTTATATGGCACTCCCTTACCTTAGGGAGAGTAAATAGGGCCAGAGATAGGCACTGATCTAACACAAACATCTATAGGCTGCCTAGAACCTAGGAAATGGAAAGGCATTAGAGTATCACCCAGTCATATTATGGTATACTGTGCTTGGGCAACTAATTAGATCATTTCTCAGAGATTCTGAATATGAACCATAGATAGAGAGATACAGACTGAGGAATGAAAAAATTAAGCTTTCATTAAAATTAAGTACTTCTGATCACCAAGAGACCAGATAGTGAGTATAAAGGTGAGCTCCATAGTGGGAGAAAATATTCGCAACATTATGTAATGATTGTTATCTAAAAGAATTCCTAAAATTTAATGTGAAAGAGATGGACAACCCAATAGCTCTATCCAAAAGTTTTGAATAGGCACAAAAGGGAAAATCCAAATGGCCAATAAATAATATGAAAAGATATTCAGCCTCATTAGTAATTAGGAAATGTGAATTAAACCCCAACAACAACATTATACCTCTACCAGTTAGGCAAAATTGGAATATCCAAAAACACAAAAATAACACAAAAATAACATGTAGACAAGGGTATCAAACAAAGGGAACACAAATACACTGCAGGAAGGACTATAATTGGCACAATTACTATGAAAGAGTTTGGCCTTATTGAGAACCTAATGACCCACTAATTGCTCTCCTAAGAATATTCCTTAGAGAAATCTGTCCACATGTGTACCAAGAGATACGTAAGAGAAGGTTCATAACATGATAGCAACCAATGGAAACAGCCTAAATATCCAGAAACGAATGACTAAATTATGGTTTATTCTTACAAATACTATTTGGCAATGAAAATGAATGACCAATGGCTACATGCAACACCATGGTTAATCCCAAGCTGGCAGGAGGTGGTAGAGTGTAAAAGGGGAATGTATGTTGTCCTTCATGGCTGCTGGCTTTGCCTTCTTGCAACATTTGAAGTGGACTCTGGATTAAGCCCCCTCTGGAGCCATGCAAATTTCACATCTGGCTTCCTGCTGGTGCAGATGTTAGGGCTCAAGGCCAGGGATTCTTTATGTCTTAAAGACTTTTTTTTTTTTTTTGAATGAGACTTTTAATTTCTTTGGCAATGTAAGTTCCTAAGAACTGAGAAAGCTTCAGTCAGTTTCATGAATCAGTCACCACTCCCAAAGCTCTTTTCTGAACATAGTTCATAAAGCTGCTTTATTTCTTTACTACCTTGATCAACCAGTAGCTCACTCTCTCATTTCAACGGTGTCTGTCTTGAGTCCATCTGAAATGACAGACTTCAGGGCAAATCCTTCGACCCTCATCTTTGCCACAGGCCTGCCTCTTAGTTCAGCTGAGAAATTTTAATTGACCTTTGGAAACTGCTCTGGACAGCTATAGTCATCTCCTCTGATTTTGGGTAGAGAAGAAATTGACTTTTCTAACTCTGTGAAAATCTGTATTTCTGGATCCATATTTCTGGGTACTTGGCAATCTGACCGATTTTTGCCAGAACTTTGCTGTAATATCTTACTAAAAAGCAGGAAGGAGCAGCCAGCAAACACTAACAACATGGTTTTATGCAACTGCTTCCTCTGGAGTCAAGGGCTTAGGCAATTGGTCTTTCAAATAATCGCATGTAACGGTCTTGTCAAATGTTTTAACCTCATGATAGCAAGGACACTGGCTTTCTAGTAAACCATATTAATTTTCTTACCTCCCAACTGCTAAGCCAATGCCACGTATTTGGGTTTTTTTATAACAGCAATGCTATACTTTGGACACAAATTTTTGTTTCAGTTAGGGTCTGGGTAGGTTGCTCTAACAAAGAGACCCATCAATAATCTTGCACCTTAAAGAAGACAGATTTAAGAACAGTTTAGTTCTTTCTGAGGTAGCAGTCCAGGCTGAGTTTCCAGGCAGTGGGGGGCTCTGCTGCACCTGACATTAGGGATCCAAGTTTCTTCCATCTTGCTTCTCCATCTCCTTGGCCTTGATGTTGTCTGCAGGGTCAAAGTGAAGTCATGACCTTATTGGACCCCAGTGTGTGGGAAGAGGGGAAAGAACAAGGAGGAGGCACACCCTGGTCTTAAGGTACAGGCTGGGCGGTGGCACACAGTGCTTCTGCTCACATTTCTTTGGAAGGCATTTAGCCACTTGGCCATAACATCAGGAAGGCCAGGAGAAGTGACAGGCATAAAGCAAAGAGCAGACTTCGGCAGTCAGTTCTACTATCCCCCAGATTTCCATCTCAAGTCTTCAAGTTACTTTTCTGCTCTGAGAATAGAATGAAATTACAGATATTGATCGTAAAATCAGAGCCACAGGAAAGATCAGAAATACAGAAGGGAATTCTCCTCTCATGTAGATTATTAGCTGGAAAGCTGAACAGTGTCACAAGCATCTTGCTGAAACAGTGGGGCCTTGAGATTTTAAATAATTTCCAGCAAGCCAGATGTAGCAAAAGGAAATTAACTGTACAGGGCTCATTAGTACTAATTGAAGATGTCTAAAATTTCATAGGTAGGCTCTTAGAAAAGAAAGACAGAGGGAAAGAAAGGGAGAAAGGAAGAAAGAGAAATGAAGAGCCTACAATAGTGCCTGGTATAAAGTGGGCAGTTTCCCTACTTGGCTATCAGTTGTCCTCACTTCTGTCGTGTTAATTTCTCTCCAGGGGCTGTCCTGGTTCCCCCGAAAGAAGGTGGTGTGATCCCTAATGGCAGAGGGGGTCGTGGCCTCCCGGAGAACCCAAAGACTCAGAGGGCAAGGCAGGGACACCACCAAAGCGTTCAGGATTGCCCACTGAGGCAGTAAACCCTGAACACCATGGTTGTCAGTGTAACCCCCCGACAAGCTTCTTCCTACTCCCTAAGCCCTCTCCTGGCTGCCCAGCTTCTTCTCGTCCTGCTCTCCTGTCTAGCCTCAATAACTGTCTGCTCCAGTTCCATCTTCAGAAGTCACTGTCTCTGCCTTGTCCTGGAAGGGGACCACAGCCTGTCGGAGCTGCAGCAGCTGGGGGCGCAGGCAGGTGCACATGGCCCCCCTGAGGGGAGACCACCCACCGCGCTGCATGCAGCCATTTCCCCCCTGGCGGGGACAGATGTGATCTCCCAAAGGCCACTCAGGTTCGTGTGTGTTCTGTTCAGTCCCGTTGGAAAGTTCAGGAATGTGATGTGATGGATTTTTCCAGGTTCAATGGGAAATTAAGCAGATGTCTCTATTTCTGGATGTTTGAGTGAATTCCTGTCTGGGCTGCCTAAGCCAAAGGTCATTCATGTTGAATCCAAAGCCCAGTATTGAACTTTGTCCACTGTCAGAAGAGAGCCTGAGCCCACAAGCAGAAGAGGGGAAAAGGACAGGACAGTAAAAACTCGCCATCTGAGAAACTCCCTGTGGATCATTATTTTGAGCTCTGTAACACAAACATAAAACACAACCTCCCACAAATTGAACCCATTGTAAAGCCTTGTGCTGGGGATGAGGAGAGTGGGAGGAAGGCTTTTGCTTCACAGCCCTTCTGGTGGACAAAGATCAACCAGGGAGGGAAAATTTGTCTTAAAAGACACAGTATTCGTGAAGTAAAACACAACATAGTCAGTAGGTCAGCACGAAGAGACCGTGACTGAAATGAGTCTAGGAAAGAAATGAGTTTGTTTAAAGATGAGTTTATTCATTCAGTCATTCTCTTCACAAGTACAGAGCACAAACCATGGGCCATCTGTGGTGACGGGGACTGGGGACACCAAGACAAAGAGGACACAGACCCTGCCCCCACAGCTAGATGCAGGAGACCAGCCACCTGGCCAATGAAGCAGGAAGGTGTCATCAGAGCTATCACAGACAGCAGTACAAGGTTCAGGTGTTTCCAAAGAGGTAGAAAGTCTGTGGTAGAGCCAAGAAGAGGCTTTCCAGAAAGGGTAGGAAGGGTGAAAGCAGCAGCGTGCGGGGAGCAAGCACAGGGTCTGAAGGGCTGGGGTAGCCCCTGGGGCCTCAGAAATCCAAGTTCCCCAAGCATCTGTTTCCCCGGATATGCCGTTAAAACCCAGAAAGCGACAGCTTTATGAAAGGTGCGCGTTCTGGGGAATGATGTGATGACGGGAGCTCCTACCTGTATGAGCCAGTGGGACTGCTGGGGGGCGGCCCCTGGCCCTCATGAGGGGAGCTGGTTATCAGACACATGACACCCCATTGGTGCAGAAACCACCTGGAACCAGAGAGCAAACTGTCCCACCCAACCTTCTTTGAGGAAGTGTGACTCCAACACCGCCACTCTGGGGCAGAGCGGAAGGAGCTGGGAGATCCCCGTGGATGAACCCAAGTTGGAAGCCTGGCTCCTTCATTAACTGGACAAAATAGTTGTACCAGTTAACGACTTCTTGGTTGCAAGTAATAGACCTTCAAGCCAGCATAAGTGAAAAGGGCCAATGTGACATAAAGATACAGGGCTGTCCCTTCATCTTAGAGGGCAGGAAGGCATCCAGGTCCCAGGAAGGAATAGGACCAGGAAAATGGGTGACTATCCCCAGGAATTGTGTGATGCACTCTCCCTCTTTCTCTTTGGGCACCTGATTTCCCTGTCTGTCTGTCTGTCTGTCTATCCTGCTCTCTGTCTCACCATAACAGAAGATGACCACCCACGACATCCTTGTTTCTATGTTACAGCTCCCAGTTCTTGGAAAGCCTGCATCTCTTTGCACACAGTTCCAGATGCCTGGGGGAGGGTTCAGACTCGAGTAGGACAGGAGAGCAGAGTTCATGCTGAACACACAGGTGCTGAGGAAACACAGGGTTCATGGGAGTTAGGCAAGCACCCCAAAGGAGGCTAGCCATGACTCCTCATGTCCTTGGGCCCCAATCCCTGAAAATTATAGTCATTGCTTTACCTGGTTATAGAATTGATTCGATGAGTTAATATATGTGAAGCAACTACCATATAGTAGGTCCTTAGTAAATGGAGGTGGTTATAATTACATTAGTTGATAAGGATAGAATGTGACCTATTTTTAGGGAAGCCTAACCCAAGAGTCAGGCATGCAGCCTTCTGTCCTCCACCAGAGCGGATCACATGAATGTAAAGATACGGGGAGAGGCCTCTCTTCCTTGGCCTCCCCCCATACCCAGTCTCTTATTTCTCACCTCTTAGTGACAAATTAAAGTTCCCCCCGCCCCAAGCTGTCTTCGCTGTTACAAATCAGTCATTTACATTTGGGGATTTGGGGTCCCTGCCACTCCCCACAGGTACTCATCTGTAACGACTCTATTTAGGAATGTTAAATCTATGTGGTTTTTATGTCTTTCTTCTTTATTAAACTTCAAGCCTGTGGTCCAAGAGACCACGTCTTCATGCCCTGGACATTGCTATGCATCCAGGGCTCGCTTGGTGCTTTGTTGACTTATCAAGTTTTCATAGCAAGTGCAACATCAATATTATAGACTCGTTAGAGGAATGTCAAGAACTCCTTCATTTGGGGTCATTGCCTTCAGCCAGGATAAGGCTGAAGTTTCCTAAATAAATAAATGGTCATGTGTTTTATTTCCTCTCCCATGTGAGCCGACTTGTCATACAGCCTGGAATTTGGAAGGAAATTGGTAGGGATTCTAGGTCAGACAGCTCCTCAAGACAGGAGGAGCTCTGAGACATGGCCTCTGGTCTGTGCTTGAACAGGGAGCTTATTGCCTTCCTAGGAAGCTCATTCCAGCTTTATTCTTTTACAACTTAGAAAGTTCTTTGCACGAAGAATCTCACATCTGCCTTTGTGTCACTTCCATTAAACGTTCCTGCTTCTGTAGGACCAGAACTAATGCCTCTTCCCATGGCGATTCTCCTGCATCTGGAGTGAGGGCCCAGTTCACTGTATCATGACCCCACTAAGCCTCTTCTTTTCAACCCAAGTATCCTTAAATCCTTCTCCAAAAGAAACAGTTTATAGACCTTTGGCTTCCCTTTCACATCTTGATGTATTGTTTCCCTTTGTGAATCTTTCTTAGAATTCAGAATCCAGCACTGCATGTAACACTCCAGTGTGGTTTGATTGCTGAGGAGAGTGGGATTAGGACCTTTGTTCTAGGATCTAGCTGCTATGGTTTTACTAAGGCTGTGTATATTTAAGCTAGTGCCTTCCGTTCTTTTTCTTTCTCTCTCTTTCTTTCTTTCATTCCTTCCTTCCTTCCTTTCCTCTTTTCTTCTTCTCCTCCTCCTCCTTCTTCTCTTGACTGAACTACCACAATTTTGGCTTATATTAGTTGTTTTTTTAAAAAATATTTTATTTATTTATTTGACTGAGAGAGATCACAAGTAGGCAGAGAGGCAGGCAGAGAGAGAGAGAGAGGGAAGCAGGCTCCCCGCCGAGCAGAAAGCCCGACTTGGGACTCGATCCCAGGATCCTGAGATCACCACCCGAGCCTAAGGCAGTGGCTTAACCCACTGAGCCACCCAGGCGCCCGGCTCATATTAGTTTTTAAATCTCCATCTATTTTTTTCAATTTATGGAAATTACTCTTTTTAATAAATGTAGCATACATTATTATGGAAAATCCAGGGAGAAAAAAGCAAAACATGAAAGGATAAATAAGAAAATAATCATCATATGTTAACCCTTCCTCTTAAAGATAATAAGTGTTGTTTACATTTTGGTATGCACTCTTCCAGCCATCATTTTCTGTGCATAAACACCCAAGTGTATGCATACTTTGACAAACATGGGGTTAAACCTCTATGGTAGGGTAAAGATGGCTGCTAATTCCCGTGGCTCCTCTCATTGATGGGTGGTATCTTGGGGTCTGGGCTGGGCCTGAGTCTGGTTTTAACCCATAGAATGTAGATGGGGTAGTGGTTGGGTAACCGCCAAGGCGGGCCTTAGGAGATCTCAGCTTCTGCCTTTATCTCTTGGAAGATTCTCCTTGGAGCCCAACCACCACGTGCAGAAGCCTAACCAGCCACACGGAGAGGATCCACTGTGGCCTGTGACTGAAAACACCACAGAGCTCCCAGACGGTAGCCAGTATCAGCTATCAACTACGTGAATGCAGTCCTTTTGGACCTTTCAATGAGCCTAGAGCCTCAGCCAGTACCAAGTAATGCACAACGATCCACCAAGCAAGGCGTAATAAATTCTCATTTGAAACCGCTAAGTTTGGGGGTAGTTTTTTACAGCAACAATAGATAAACAATTACACATGATGACAACAGATGTTTCTACAGCATTTTCTAGACAAGGTTATTAATCCTTTATACATGTTTACCCACATAATCCTCACAATAATCCTATGAGGCAAGTTCTGAATTATATACTACCGTTCCCATTTTACAGATGAGGAAACTGAGACACAGGGAAGTAAGAAACTTGCTCTGGGCCGCAGGGTGAGTAAGCGATAGGCTGAGATTTGAGCCCATGAAGTCCGTTAGGTTCCAGAGTCTGTGCTCTAATCCATCATACCCCACTGCCTCTCTGCTGTTTTCTCTCATTTTAGATATTATAAGCAACTTTCAATGTCAATAATTATCAGTCTACAAAATCATACTTAAGGGCCACATGTTGGAATCTGTTGAAATCTCAATGCGATCACCCATCAAAGTATTAACAATCTCTTGCAGTTGCAGGACTCTCTTAATTGGATATATATCCTCCTAAAGTCTTCAAGTCGATAGAATTTGTTGAATAGATCAGAGTTCGGCAGTGAGCCGCCTTGGACCCAGCTGAGATCTCCTTCCAGAAACATCACTTAACAATATTCTTTAAGTATAGATTATTCACCAATGTTTCATTGTCTCAGCTACTCGTTCCCAAGCTCAGCCTGGGAGATGTGCCACATAAAATCACGTGGGCACTTGTTAAAATTGCAGATTCTCAGGCCTTGACCCAGACCCTCCAGTAAGAGACTCTCTGAAGATGGGGCCCAGGAATCTGCATTCTAATAGCAGCACATGATTCTGAGGGCAGCTAGATTTGGGAGTCATTGAGCCTAACCTCCCTTCCTTCTTCTTATCAATATGAAATCCCTTCCCAAATCTCATGTACACTGTAGGAATACTGTTTATCACTGTGATGCATGTCCTGGCTCTGTTCTTAGCCAGTTACATGATTTCATCTCTAGACTTTTTTCACCTGTAGAATGAGGAGGTTAGGTTATTTAGAGGGTGCTGTGTGGGCCCACACATCCCTTCTTCAAGACTGAGTCACTCATTCCCTCAGCTCTTGGGAGTGCTGGCTGCTGACAGTTCACAGCTAATCCAAGGTCACATCTCCAGTAGTGTACCTGCATCCGATGACTGGCTGATGAGGAAATACGAAGACCACGCCCTCTCGTCTCTAGCCTCCAGGGTGAGCCGGCCTTGGGGTGGACCGGAGATTTGTGTTGTGTCTGCCTCTTAGTTCAGTTCCTCCCTCTGCCTGTTTCAGCTCCCATCACTTGCCCAATCTCCATCTCACTCTATTTCTTAAGGAGCTGATTACTACAGTGACCTTTTGCTCTTGATTTGGATTGATTTGATAGCACAGATTCTTCCCTCATTATCTTTCCAAACATCCTGGGGTCTCTGTTCAAGAGCGCTCTCCCCTTCATCCTCCTCCCATTTATTCTCCATTCGTTGAACAGACTTTTATTGTGCTCCTACTGTGTGCCAGACCCTGAGCTCTGCCTGGATATTCAGAGACTTGGCCATGTCTCCAATGGTACCAGGAGAGCAAGCACTTAGGAACTGAATGGCTCTTCTGTCTCTTTCTCATTTGTGAACATTGCCGTGGCAATCTCCCCCCAACCTTTGTAGGGGCTTTGACCTTTCTGACACCATTCTTACGGGTTTGTGTCTCTCTTTGTATTCCCTTCTTAGCCTTTGGGGTCCTCCTTGAGCTCTGGCGAGGGCCAATATAAATGTTTTGTTCATTTAACACACGCATGTCTATTTCATGGCTGTTGGGTTTGCGGTAGTGGATAAATCTGAGGAGGAAGAAGCTTGAGGTCTTTCAGGAGGGTGAGGGCAAAAGTAAGGGATCAGAGTTTAAACTGCCATCCAATAATCCATCTAGGACCTACCTATGTCAGGAAATAAACAGGAATAAATCAGCCACATTTGCTGCTGCCACCCATCTCTTTTATCACTTCCAGCCCTAACACCCCACTCCTCTTCATGGATTTATAGCTTCCCTGCTTTCTGTTCTGCACCCTTCCCCCTCTCTATCCTGTCAATCATCTTCATTTTTTCACTTGAATGAGACTGAGTCATAACGCATCTTTTCCAGCGTTCACCAGATTTTTTAAAAAAAGATTTTAAAAGTTATTTATTTATTTGACAACAGAGATCACAAGTAGGCAGAGAGAGAGAGAGAGAGAGAGGAGAAGCAGGCTCCCTGCTGAGCAGAAAGCCCTATGCGGGGGCCCCATCCTGGGACCCTGGGATCAGAGCTGAAGGCAGAGGCTTTAACCCACTGAGCCACCCAGGTGCCTGCGTTCATCAGATTTTAAGCTTGTTCTTATACTGCATTACAACATAAAAGGCTTTGTCCAATGGACAAGGACAAGATATCAACAGACATTAAGAAAATAGCTCTTCTTAGCCTTTTACAATCACATCATGTCCAAAGGCTCTTCACTGAAAACCTGTAACAATCTAGGGCACCTGGTTGGCTCCGCTGGTTAAGCATCTGCCTTCAGCCAGGTCATGATCCCAGGCTCCCTGCTAGGTGGGGAGTCTGCTTCTCCCTCTCCCTCTCCCCCTCTTCCCTGCTTGTGCTTTCTCTCCTGCTCTCTCTCTCTCAAATAAGTAAAATCTTAAAAAAAAAAAAAAGATATAACAATCTAGGATAAGAGCAGAAGGAACCCAAATCCAACATTCTCATTGTATAAATGAGAAAACCAAGAAACAGTGAGGCCAAGCAGCTTTCCAAAGGTGGCACATCAGTATTTGCCAGAGCAGGAAAAGAAAAAAGGACTCCACAGATGGTACATTTGGGAAGGCTTTGCCTGTGGGAGGTGCTTGTTTCTGGATACTACCTAAGAGTATTACTTCGATTGAATACATACAGAAATGGACCTATCCTTATTAGTCTCTTACCTGCTGCTCCTCCATAGTTAGGGGGTCAAGACCAAGCCCTAGGTACCCTTTTTGATGGGCCCCAGAAACAAAAGAATCTAGGTTCCAGCCCACCTGGTTCCAGCCCTTACAATGACTTTAAAAATGCCATTTAACTACTATATTCTGACCTTTAAAAAGCCATTTAACTACCATATTCTCTCCCAGCCTTGCCTTGCCTGGGGTTTCAAAATCTTTGTGAAAGATGGAGAGCATTCTGCAGCATGGGGAGCTGTTTTTCATCCTGCCTGTGCCCTGGAATCCTCCATGGAATTTGAGATGGGGAGTAGGGGGGGCTTGGGGCTGGGACCCAGTGCCTGGGAACTTTTTGAAAAGCTTCAAGAATGATTTTGATGCATCTCTAAGTGCGGAAACCACTGACAAAGTATAAAAGACAAATAGGAGAGTAAAAATAAATGACATTATTAGCCAAAAAGTAGTCTTAGATTATCTGATTCAGGTGGATAGCTAAAGGACAACCTAAAGAACAATGAAATTGCCTACCTTTGGGCACCTGGGTGGCTCAGTCAGTTAAGCATCTGCCTTCAGCTCAGATCATGATCCCAAAGTGCTGGGATTGAGTTCTGCATCTGGCTCCCTACTCACCCGGGGGTCTGCTTCTCCCTCTGCTCCTCCCCCACCTCTTGTGCTCACGATTTCTCTCTCTCTCAAAAATAAATAAAAACTTAAAAAGAAATTCTTTTTCAGAGCACCCCAAACCCTAATCTCAGATCCGTTTCCTCTTCCCAGAAAAGATATCTATTGCTACAATGACACTTCTTTTACCTTGAAGTACACATGCCCCCCCCCCCCCACTGTGAATCATCTCAACCCGCCTCCATGCTGAAGTCAGATTCCAAGTAATGCCTCTGAGTAAGCACCCTGGCCCTGGTCTGTTCTTTCAGGTCCAGGAAAACCATCTGATTAAGACCTGGAAAATGGATTCATGGTAGCCCAAATCTCCACAGGGCGATCTATAAACCAGACTGCTAATGCATTCCCTGGGGATATACTGTCAGCGTCAGTAATTGAATGGCTCTGAGCGAACTGTTCAATCACTAGGTCTCTGAGATGATTGTTAACACCTGATAATCACCCTCACAAAGTATGTCCTTCCTTGTAGCTTGGAATACCAGTGGAGTGCGGTCAGAACCTTGCTGCAGTGGCTATCATGTTAAAGAACATGATCCTGTGAAGAATGAATTTGGGGGAACATTTCATTCAGTCCCTGAGACACAAAGATAGACACTTGTTACTTTTGTCTGCCTGACACCTCTTTTCCCTCTTCTGTGGAGGGAGCTTCCTTCCTTGGGAGAACTCCTTTCTTTCTCCATGTGGTTCTGGGCTGCTGATCAGAGTACACTGGCCTGTTTCTCTAGGGCCACAGGTGTAGACCTGTGACCTGGCTTACCCAAAATAACATTGTACTCACCTATCCGCAGCAATTGGATAATTGGGGATTATCCAAGGACTGATTTAAAAAAATAATCAAGGATTTTAAAAAATGAAGCTGGTGGGGAAACTATCTTTCCTTTCCGGTAAAGTTGCTATGTGACTGTGACACCAGAGCTGCCTCGGGAAAATGGTGGGAAGGATGAGGCCGCTGTGCAGCAATGAGGCTGTGAGAGAGAGAAAACAAAACAAGGAAAGAGAGGATGTTTTTATGGGGTCTGTTTTGTCTGACTGTCCCAGCATTATCTGGCAACTGTTCTTTTGAGTCTTTGAGCTGCCCCAAGATTTCCCCCCCGCAAAGCCTCTTTTTTTTTTAACGTAAGTCTATTTGTTTTAGAATCTCTGTCACTTGCAACCCAGAATCCTGAACAGAAACACTTGGACATTCCTCTCTACCGTGTACTTTTTTGAAAGTTCAAAAATGTGAAGGTCTGAGAGTCTCAGAAAGGAGCGCATTCCTGTGTCTTTGATCAGAGTGTGGAATTGCTGGGGGGTCACCTTGGTTATGCTGGGAATTATGCTTCCCAGCACCCCTTGTCCATGATGACCCTGGTCAGAGTGGTCTGAAAGGAAGCGGCCTGAGATATGGAAGACAGCCACGAAGGAGCCACCATCATGCCCTGACGGCCACTGTTGGCTGGGGCTGGTGAGGTGCCGAGAGATGCAGCCGGTCTCCTATGTGTCCCCACTCTTCCCCGCTCTCTGGGACTGCCAGCCCGCTCTCAGACACTTTGTGGCGAACTCACAGAGACAGTAGCTGCAAAGAGCCAGCCAACATTCTTCTAAAGATTCTTTACTAGGATCCCTGGGTGACCCCATTTCACAGCGGGACCTGCCTTATTTTCTGTAAATTCCACTTCGTTGGGCCCCACTGGTGCTTGTTGTGACTTCTGTGATCTTTCAACAACTCCTTCCAGATACTTGATTCCCCAGCATCTGCCCCATTTGTGAAAGAGCTAATATATTAAATTCCGTATTCTGTAATACTCACAGTAGTTCTGCTTCCAGAGTTTAATTCTGACTCATACAAGTGGTATTGGGTGGACCCAGACACAGAAGCTTCCTGCTTCCTTTCTTTGCTTCATGCCCACACTCAGTCCTTCTACCTCTGTAATTCTCCTCCTGTCTGGTCACTATATCCCCTTCTTCTTTTCACATCTCCTCCATGGCTTTGTGGGCGGATCCGACCCCATTCCTGCTCACCTTACCATTGTGTTATTTGCTGTCTCAAGCCACATTTCCCTCTGACCTCTGTCTGACTCAGCTTCACACTACTTCCTGCTCTCCATTCTAGTCACAAGACAGCAGACTACCTGGAGGGTTTACACTCACTGGCATCCAGCTAAGGCAAATGTCGGGGTGTCCTGCCCAGAGCCTCCCACTCCTGATTTCCGCGTAGGAGATGGCGTTAGAAGAGGAAATGGAAGCTTTAATGGGTACTGTGTGGTTTCTATAGTAAATGCCAAATACATATTTATAAAATGAATTAACATATTAAAAACTGTTTGAGTTGAAAATTACCAAGGAATCTTTTAAAAAAATCAACATGGCATGCCGTTGGCCCATTGAACCCTGCATGCATGGGTCTGCCTTTTCCACTGGGATGGGCTCAAGGTCTCTTCCAGCTTTGTGATAATGGCTCAAAGGCCAGAACTCCTAATCCCTGCCCAGCCGCTGCTCAATATGCAAACTCTGTTGAGTCAGCTGGCCTCTCTAGGCCTCCGCGAGCCTACCTGGGTCGATGAAGTGAACGGAGAAAAATTTTTAAAATTTTAAATTTTAAAATCGTGGTATCTTAGACCTGAAGCAACCTTAGGGGTTATCCTTAATTCTGGTGGCTCCCTCTGGCTCCGTCAAGCCTTCCAGCTGGGGCCCTGTGGCCATGTAGCACCATGCCATCACTGCAGACAGAGGCAGGGGATGGTGGTTCGTGCCGCTGTTGGGGCTCTGTCCAAGAGCTGGAACAAGTGTCCAGCCAGCAGAAGTTTCTTCATATAGAGTTAGGCATCCTAAATTTTAAAAAGGATACTGTTTTCCAGTTGACATGAGATGTGAACAGCAAGGGAATCATGGGAAAACTTGGAAAATGGGAGAGAAGACCAGCACTGAACATCTAGTGTGTGCCGTGGTAACGTGTAATCTTCGCAACAACTCTGTGAGCTAGGCTGTGCTACCTCGAATTTACAGATGAGGGACTTGAGGTCCAGCAGTTTCAAGTCATGGATCTCAAGTGGCACAGCTGGTAAGATCTGGGATGCCAGACACGGAGAGACTGCAACCTCTGTTCTCTTGCCATGTATAACCCTAGACCTCGATACCTGCCCCTCAGTCATACTTGTTTAGGGGTGTTTTCTAGCTTTCTGGTAAGAAGGGAATTGGAAGCCAAAGTATTATATCATGCTGGCACATATGTCATATTATAGATCATATATCATCTCATATAAGTGGTTGGTTGGGTAAATTTATGATTCAACACTGCAATTCTCTTTCAGTCATGCAGATTTAGTTATTCTCTCCTCTTCCTTTTCTTGTCTCCATACATTCCCCATAGTATAACTTCTCGGGGTATTTGGGCTCCTGGGTGAATTATGCCCAGCCATTAAAATCAAGGTTGGATTTCTTAATAGGTAAGCAATGGCCTTTAACTTTAACAACTCTTGACAAGAGTTCTGGGCACCTGCGGGGCTCACTCAGTTAAGCATCTGCCTTCAGCTCAGGTCATCGTCCCAGGATCCTGGGATTGAGTCCCATATAGGGCTCCCTGCTCAGTGGGGAGTCTGCTTCTCCTTCTCCCTCTGCCTCTCCCCCCCCCTTGCTCGTGTATACTCTCTCTCAGATACATAAATAAATAAATCTTAAAAAAAATAAAGGACTGTTTGGTTCTGCTACATGTCACACATGTCCCCATCTGTCCTCCCTGTCCATGGGTTATCATGGATAAAACAGCAGAGCCCAGCTGCAGCCCAGAGAGGAAAATGACTTGCCCTAGTCATTAGGGGGTAAAGCTGGTACCAGAGGTCATGTTGCCTAACTCTTGTTTGCATGTTTCCTTGTTACATGTTTCAATATTCCTTTCCTACAGGTAGGATGCAGTTTTACCTAGGCCTAGTGCTGATTTCAGGAACAGGGTTGGGAGGCTTTAGCCAACCCCTCTTCAACTCCCTCAGCACCTCATCCCACTCCCACACTCACCTCTTATTTTGTCATGAACATTTGATGTTTCCAGGAAATTCTGTGCAAACACAGCAAGCTGGGTCCCCCAAGGCCTCCCCTTTCCAACTAACAAGGGGCCTAAGTCCTTCCTGTACGGAAATTCTGGAGCCGCTCGTCCATGCACCCATCTCTTGCAGGAGACTGTCAGCTTTTCCCCAAGTACTTTTCTCTGATGTCCCCAAAAGTATAACGGAGGCTCTGCACAGTGTAGACTTGCAATGAATATTTGCTCCTGGGCCTGCTGCTGGAGTGGCCAACTATGACCCAGTTAAGGAAACTTACGTATTTGGAAATCGGTATTTCTTGCATGTACTCTCTAGGACAGGCAAGGAGTTAAAAGACAAGATGGATTTTAATTTCTTATGGCTTCTATCACTTTGATACCATGTATCATGGATTCCTACCCTAGGCTGTAGATTCCTCAAGCAAAGTCACTTTGTACCAGTAGGTAGTTGTAGTATGTAGTTTCCTAAGTGAATGACTTAGAATCGGGATATGTGATCCTTACAGTACCTAATATAGTACCTAAGGGTAGCACACTTTATGGGAAAAAGCACCTAGACATCTGACTGTACGATCACAGGACAGTGAGCTTACATGATCCTTTTTACCATCGGGGAGGGAAATATGGAATTTATAAACCAATGTAAACTATGAAGGCAATATTTGGTCACGTCTGTGCCTTTTGCATTTCACATTTTAGTGACTTGAAGACACTCTTCTAAGAAAGGATATTACACATTTCAGAATTGTTGTAGACATACGCTGGGTTGGCTATCTGCTCAGTTGCTCTTTTCTGGGTACAGTTCAACCTCCCCCTGTTAGGGCCAATTTAATGTTAAAACCTGCTTAACTATTAGGGCCTGCTTAGCCAGAGCAACTCCATATTGCCAAGGTAGCCATATTGTTGTTTACATCCACGGACTTCATTCCGGGAATAAACGCCCCAGTAGTTCCTGGTATGGTTCTAGGTATCGATTCCGGGAGTAAACGCCTTAACAATAGAAGTCACATACCTTGGGTCTGCAGTTATGCCCTATAACCAGCCTGCGAGATCAGGACAGGGTCGCTCTCTTTGGAGGTGGCCCTGGCCGGTCAGTCTGACTTCTAACGCTTGGCATAGAATAAAGCTCTACAAAACTTTCACTTTGTCTCAGTCTTGTTCCTTTGATAATGGACCCCAACACCCCAACCCTCTTCAAACACACATGCTCACCGCAACTCTTGGGGGGTCCAGGCCACCATTATTTATGCTATGACCTGCTCAGGTTCTCTCTTCCAGGAATTTGGAATTTGAAATATAGAGACACAAAGAAAAGAGCTTGTCTGGGGGAGGCAGGCCTATTAATGGCAGACCCTCTGGAGGGGAAGTCCATACACACACACACACACACACACAGAGTGAGAGAATCAGAAAAGTCGGTGGTTCTCAGGAATAAACATATAGAATCTGGAAGTGAATTAATCTTTGCCCCCTGTTGCTTTCTGCACCTCCATGCTATTACAATAAAATACAATAAAAGCTTGTATTTTATGTCATATTTTGAGTTCTTTTAGAAGCCTGTGGGAGGCAAGAATGAACTTAACCTTCGTATTTCTCACAGGCCTAACCATCCCTGACCCTCTTCAGGCACTCAACGAACGTTGCTGTAGTTGAATGAATTTGACTGACTATATCGACAAAAACAACAAATTTGCATGTTTCTGGGGCAAACAATATTAAAACTCTACTTGTGCTTTTCATTTATCTGTCTTTGTGTTGAGACATTGTGTTATGATTTAGGAAGCAAGTAGCCCTGAGAGGAGTACATGTGCTTTAGCAACAACGACAACAAGGTGAATGGAGAAATTCCTGTGAAAGACATTAGTGCCGTTCTCTGCCCTCAGGCCTCCCACCCATGTCCCAGCTCTGGAACCCCACAGCAGACACACAGTTAGGAAAAGGTGCAGAGAGAAACGGGGGCCTGACATTTGTGGGTACACATCAAGCACCCCCTCTCCAGGGGCCAGACTGACATGCTGAGCTTTCAAACCAGCTTTAGGGACACAGAGAGTGGAGAGGCTCTGGAAAGAGCTGAGAATAAGCAGGGTTAGGAACCTGAACAGAAGGCAGTAGGTGTGGAGTGTGACGTCTTGCCCCCGAGGAAATGGTTGCTAGAGTCCTTCAGTGAGTGCTTCCAGGTAAATAGTCTCCTGTCTGAAGAGGCTGTCAATGGCCTGTACTGGCCACCTAAAGTCCTTCCAGAAGGACCGGGGAATGGTCTTGGTGAGGTGGGGAAGGGCGCAGAGTCAAGGCTGGAGTCCCAGAGGCTAAGAGCATTCGGGGTGTAGAAACCCACCCCCCTGCACCTCACATCAGGTGACCCTCGGCCAGTGCCTCGTTCCTGCCCTCCGGGCGGCCTTGCTCTGGTAAACAGCCATGGAATGTTGACACATACGCAAGTGTGGCTGCAGCTGAAGATCTTAAACATTCAAGCGCCTTCCCTGCTGTAAAATCTCAGAAAGCGTTTGGACAGAGGAGAGGAGAGAAGACCCAGAGAGCGTAAAAAATGTTTTTGTAAACTTGTATTTGCTACACTAAATATGTCCGTGATGTAAGCAGGCCTTGCACTTTGGGGGAGTTCCATTCGCGTTTTAGGATTTCAGTGGTAAGAAAATATATTCTTAAGTTCTTTTTCCATGCCTCTTTGTCGTGTCTTGGAAAGTCAGCAGCTGAGATGAATTTGTTTCTGTACTGTGGCCTACTTAAAAAACAAAAAACAAACAACAACAACAAAAAAAAAAACCTTTTCATTTTTTTAAAGGAATTTCATGTACCATTTAGAAAGAGCCACCTTATTAATATTTTTAAAAGATTTACTTATTTGAGGGGGGAGGGGCAGAAGGAGAGAGAAAGAGAGAGAGAGAATCCTCAAGCAGACTCTGAGTGTGGACCCCGCTGCAGGGCCAGATCCCAAGACCTTGAGATCATGACCTGAGCCAAAATCAAAGTCAGCTACCTGATCCACGGAACCACCCAGGCACCCCCACCTTATTAATATTTTGATAGACTTCCCAGACTCTCACTTATGCACCTGTATTTGAAAATACATAGTTTTAAGAACATGAGATCAGAGATGTCTGGGTGGCTCAGTTGGTTAATGTCCAACTCTTAGTTTTGGCTCAGGTCATGACCTTAGGGTGGTGGGATGGAGTTTCAAGTTGGGCTCTGCATCCAGCATGGAGTCTGCTTGAGACTCTCTCTCTCTCCCTCTGTTCTTCCCCCAGCTCACTCTCTTTCTCTCTCTTCAAAATAAATGAAATTAATCTTTAAAAAAAAAAAAAAAGAGGAGCGCTTGGGTGTGGCTCTGTTGGTTAAGCATCTGCCTTAGGCTCGCTCGGGTCATGATTCCAGCATCCTGGGAGTGTTAGGCTTCCTGGTCAGCGGGGAGTCTGCCCCTCCCTCTGCTCGTGTACACACACACACACACACACACATACTCTCTCTCTCTCTCTCGCAAATAAATAAAATCTTTAAAGAAAAACCATACTGTTTCATAACCTGAGTTTTTTTTTACTCAAGGATCTATAGCGAACATATGTCCATGGCCATCAAAAATGTACATCACCCTCATCAATCTTAATAGTTACATATAATTTTATTTTATGGAGTTTGTGTAATTTGATCAATTCCTATTGATAAATCATTATATTGTTTCTGATTTTTGTCATATTAAACCACATTTGATAAATGTACTTTTTTGTTTTTGAAGATTATTATTCATTTATTTGACAGAGATCACAAGTAGGCAGAGAGGCAGGCAGAGGAGATGGGAAAGCAGGCTCCCTGCTGAGCAGAGATCCCAATGCGGGACTCGATCCCACGACCCTGGGATCATGACCTGAGCTGAAGGCAGAGGCTTTGACCCACTGAGCCACCCAGGCGCCCTATACTTTTTTTTTTTTAAATATTTTATTTATTTGACAGAGAGAAAGATCACAAGTAGGCAGAGAGGCTTTATTTTCCGCGGATACAACGCATCCAATGGTTTCCCAAAGTTACTGACCAGGGTAGCAACAGCTGGGGTCAAGGTGTGACCAGATGGTATTGGTGCAACGTAGATTTTAGAAGCAGAAGCGGTGACGGAGTCTCCATTATCTGGAGACCCATGTTCATCATACATAGAAGGAAAAGTCAACCGAACTGTGCTAAGGCCAGTTCTCTGCATCTCTATACCAGCGTTGTGCAAGTAATGGTTGTTTCTCTCCAGAACCCAGCCAGTAGGCTGGGCTCACTACAGCAGGGAAATGTCACTGACGCGAGAACACCTGAGGGACCAAACTGGCCTGCCAACAGCAACCAAATGAACTCTCCAGCAGCTGCCTGGCATGGGCTCCCCTCCCACAGGGGTTGTTGATGGCTTAGGCTTTTACAATGCTCAAGCCGTGTTCCAAGGAGCTTTTGTGGTTTAAATCAATGTGCTTCTGGGAATAAGTGCCCTTATTATTCCTGGTTTCCATTATTTGCTGTGCTCTTACACTTCTGCGACATAATATCCTTTGTGCAGCTGTACAGTGACAGTCCTTTCAGGAATCTCTAAGAGCTTTCTAATTAAGACCCGCCGCCACATGGCAGACGGAGATACGAAAGCCCAGGGACAGGGATGACAGAGCCTCACCTTGGTCACAAAGGTTCCAAGGCCAGGTCCGGCCCCCACCAGAGAGTGGAGGGCCTGGGTCACGCTGCTCGTTTAGGAAGCCTGTCACTGCAGCAGAGACTACACTCTTGTCAGGCTGCCCGAGGGCATGGCGGGGGTGATAGGCCCTTTCAGTCGGCTTAGGGTCCCCTGGGCCGCTGATCTATTGAGTTGAGGACTGAAAACTGGAAGTGCCTGCTGGCTGGGCATGAGCTCTTGGGTTTATAATCTGTTCTCCATGGCTAAGCTCCCAAGGCCAGAAGCTGTCATGGCTAGGTCATTTTAATTCTTTTTTTTTAAGATGTTATTTATTTATTTGACAGACAGAGATCACAAGTAGGCAGAGAGAGAGAAGGGAAACAGGCTCCCTGCTGAGCAGAGAGAGCCTGATGTGGGGCTCGATCCCAGGACACTGAGATCATGACCTGAGTTGAAGGCAGAGGCTTTAACCCACTGAGCCACCTGGGAGCCCCGGTCATTTGAGTTCTTAAAGTCAGTAAACTTGATCGACTGCCTTCTATGTGCCAGGCACCAGGAATGCAAAGATGAACTTCAAATCCCCTCCTTTGGATGTTTACAGCCTAGACAGAGGAGGAGACAGATAAGTGGGGAGCTGTAAGAAGCTGAGTGCTGTAACAGAGAGGAGACCAGAAGGCTGGGGTGGCGCCCAGCTCTGTCGGGCTTTCGGGGAAAGGTTTTTGGAGAGAAGGACTTTCCAAGTGGGTAAATCTTTAGAGACAGACTGAACTTGCGAGGCAGAGCTGTAGGGAGGAGAACATTGCGTGCTGAAGGCCAAGTGTGTGCAGAGGCCCGGACGTGTGAAATGCATGGGGTTCAGGGAACCACTGTCAAAAGTGGCCTGGGCTTTCCTGTTCTATTTTTGTAGCCCACACTCCGTCTCTTTTTATTCTTGATATCTTCCTTTGGCCGATTGTTAGTGTTACCCCTCCACTCCTCAGGGCATTGTGGACTAGGGAGAGATTATGTACTGGGGAGTGTCCAAAAGAGAAGCACAACGATAAACATTTCGCTGTGTTGTAAGACACAAGGGCAGCTCAGGGCACCTTGGACAGGAGCTCAGCTGGGTTGTCTTCTTCTCTGTAGCAAAAAAAAAACTGGCTTCGGATGGCCCTGGATGTTACCTGTGCCAGGGCCAGCCACCTAGAGCAAGGTCCTGTTGTCCCAAGCGTGTGGAGACAACTCTGGGAAAAGCACATGGAGGTGCGAGGGGGAAGTGTGAGCTGCCCAGCCATCTAGTGGACGACGGGTACAGGAGTGAAAGCATCCGACTTGAACTGTGTGAGTCTAAAGAGTCGTGGGCTCTGGGGTCAGGCTGGACTGGAGTGGTAGGAAACCAAAGGCCACCTCTGGCTTCCTCTCCTGGCCTTTTCTCCCTGGGTTCCTTCCATCGTCCCCTTCACCTCCCACAGCACTGAAATACCTCCTCCGCCAATGAGAAAAATAACGCAGTGTGCTGCTCGGTCTTCCCTCCGTGCCGTGCCGGCCCCTCAGCTAGCCCTCAGCCCTGTGGACAAACCCTTATCACCCTGACATAGATGACCACCAGCCCCCAAAAGCTTGCTGAGAGCACAGGCCCTCCTGCTGTGGGGCCCTGCCTGTGACAAGCACTCAGGCAGTCCCTGGAAGACAGGCAGAGAGAGAGAAAGGGGAGGGAGGGGGATGGGCAGGGGAGAAGCTGCCGGGAAACAGGGGAACCGAAAGGGTCTTTTAAAAACTTTTTTTCAGGGCACCTGGGTGGCTCAGTCGGTTAAACGTCTGACTCCTGATTTTGGCTCAGGTCAGGACCTCAGGGTTGGGAGAGGGAGCTCCGTGTCGGGATCCGTGCTGGGCGTGGAGGCTGCGTAGGGTTCTCTCCCTCTCCACCGGCCCCTCCCGGCTCCTCCCACCACCCCATGCCCTGCCAGCCACTGGCTTGAGCGCTGTCTCTCAGAAACATTTGTTTTTCTTTTATTCCTTGCAAGCTCGAGGTACTGGTCCATTCCCTCTTGCGTCAGGCCTCGGATTGAAGCCTGAGCTCTGCTCTGGGCCTCCGCTGGGTCTCGCTATGCCAGTAGGCTGGGCTGCCACCATTACACTGCTCAGAGCTCGGAACAGGAGAAAGCACGCGCCACACCTCTCGTCGCCAAGGCGAACATGGGGTCAGCCGGCGGGTCAGATAGGGCCGCTCTATGCAGGGATGTAAAGAACCAGTGCCGGAGGCCGGAGAAGAGCCAGAGGCCAATGGAAGGTGGGGGAGGGGAGGGAGTCATTTGTTCTCATCAGTGGGACACAGTCACATTAGCCACCATGCGTCCACCTTCACGCTGACCCCAAGGGCCAGGCAGCCTGATTGCTTCACACCAGAGGAGTACAATGCAGGCCAGGCAGGAATCCTGACTCCTGTGTCCGGCTGGAGAATCTGAGCATGGGAGGGACGGACGGACGTTGCCGTGATGGAGAGAGAAGGAGTCAAGTGGAGGGAAAACATGAACAAAGCCATGACGGTGAGAATGTGCAGACGGAGCTCCGGGGATGTCCGCAAGCTAGTTTTCCCACAGACTGGGATGTGCGCCGAAGTGTGGGGAGGGGTGAGGCCCGTGGGGCTGCTGGGCTGGCGTCTCCCTGGGGAGGGTCTTCAATGATACCTTGAAGAATTTGAGCTGTTTTGGGGACCCAGTCGGAATAAAAAGTTTTGGACCAGGGGCGCCTGGGTGGCTCAGTGGGTTGGGCCTCTGCCTTCGGCTTGGGTCATGATCCCAGAGTCCTGGGATTGAGCCCCGCATCCGCCTCTCTGCTCAGCGGGGAGCCTGCTTCTTCTCTCTCTCTCTGCCTGCTGCTCTGCCTACTTGTGATCTCTCGCTCCGTCAAATAATAAATAAATAAATAAATAAATCGTAAAAAAAAAAAAAATTTTTTTTTTTTTTTGGACCAGATGAGAGTGAGTTGGGAAGGAAGGATTACTCAGAGGACACAGAAATGGGCAGCAAGGAAAAGAGGAAGCGAAGGTGACATCCCGGAAGACATAATGAGGCTGTGAACACGGATGGTGGTGGGACGGGCCGGAGGGAACACTGCGAAGGACAGTGCCCTCCCTCAAAAGTAGGACAGCGCCTGTCCCTGCGTGGACACTTATCTGAAACACACACACAGACACACACTCAGAAGGTGAGAGGAAACTGAACCTCTTCACCAGCACTCTCTTCTCGGCCGGCAGGCCGGACCCCGCACCCCTGCCCCCGCTTCTCTGTTCCCTTGTCTTTCTGGGCAACGGCCAGAGGCGTGGGCTCTAAGGCCACAAGTCAGGCAGGGTTACTGGATAATGTCTGCAGCCGCACTGCCTGAGCCCTGTCTGGGGGCCGTGTGTGTGTGTGCGTGTGTGTGCGTGTGTGTGTGTGTGTGTGTGGTGGGGAGAAAGGCCGCACCCCCTCTCCCAGGCAGAGCCCTCACCCAGGGAGCCTGCCTCGGGCAGGAGCTCCCGCTGAGGGAATGGGGCCGAGAGGTCAGACAGTCCATCCCTCTGCCGCCAGAGAGGCCGTTGGCAAACGCACCCCTGTGGTTGGACAGCACAGCTCACAGGGTCCAAAAGCCCCTGTCCTTAATTATTTCACAGTTCACTAAGTTCTTCCTTCTAGCCAACCTAAAGGTCTCCATTTTAAGTCTCCTTACCTCGTATTCTGCATTTGGGGGAAAATGGTTAAGTCTCATCAGTGGGAAAATAGTTATGTTCAGTCAGGTAGAAAGTGTCCACTGAATTGAGGGGCTTGTGGCCAATAGATCTGAGGGCAGGGATGGAGGTTGGCTATAAGCCCGCTTCTTATGCAGATGCTGAGTAACTCAAAAAGAATGACAGAGAAGCCTGGGTTGGCTCACTGCGCTGGTGACACTTGTGTTTTGTTCTCCCCTCACTGCCTCCCCCACCCCCCACCGCTGGGAGGTGGCACTCAAAGACGGTGCTGACAGGGACGCTGGTGAATGGGACTGCTCCCCTCCCAAGAGAGTAATACATTGCTTGTGAGTCTAACACATTCTAGTACCTTCAGGTCCTCAGACGCCTGGGGACAGCATCTTCCTTTAAGGCAGAGATGGTCTGAGACATCATGATTTCTCGAGGCCGAGGTTTCTTTTCCTGCCATCCCCTGGGCCACCAGGTCACGCTGGCCACCCCACCACAGAGGCAGAAGACAACCGACAACTGGTGGGTCCTTGCGAAGCAGCAGGCTTGGTGCAGACACGATGACATTCAGCTCACGACTCTTCAGCAGGAGAGTCCTTAGCCCCATTTCACAGATGGAAGAAGCCAAGGCTTCTTATCTCATCTTCTCATCTCTGTGAGATGTTAGGAAACAAGAGACTCCGAAGAGGCGGGGGGGTTGGTGTGGGGCGTGGGACAGTGGAGCGAGTTGTCTCTTCCCATGGAAGGCACAAGATGACTTTCGCCACCATCTGTCCACATGTGTGCCTCCGCCGGAGGTCAGGCCGCAGACCGCTGTACGTGAGGCTGGGCTTGCTGCTGATCATGGAGGGATTCCAGCTGTCACACCTGCTTGGAGGAGTCATGGCGAGGATGTTTCTGCCTGGCTCTGAGCGACGGAAGCGCTTTTCAGTGTGGCACGGCTGGGGTCAAGGGAGACTGTGCTGGGAACAGAGTGGTTTCCCTATGACCATGGTTTTGGGGAGTTTTCCATTTCCCTCAAGCACAGGGAACTGAGGCAGGGGGTCCGTTGCTGTAAGGGGTTCAGGTTGGGAATAAGGAAGCACTTGGTGTCCTGTGAAGATGGTAGACACAAAAGGGCCAGGGATCAGGCTGAGCGCTTTCTTGAAGGGCCACACTGCAAACAGCAGTGACTCTAGCCTGGACAGTCCTGTCCAAACCCCTTCTTCTCCTGCTTTCCTGGATCTGCCACCTCGGAAGCTGCCTCCCAAGTTCCTGTGCACAAGCAAATGGCTACCAGCCCAAGGAGCTTGACCGGCACCGCGCCCTCAGCTCCTGACAAAGCGCATGTGTTCAATAAATATTTGGTGAATGAATAAAAAGCGTCATCCGTTTTTAAAATTGTGTCCTTGTTAGCTGTACCTTGGGTGCAGGTCTGGGGAATCTGTCCAAACTCACGAGCGGTAACTCAGACGGATGCTGCTGACTGAGCAGAGAGCCCCGTGGTGTCTGCTGAGGTACGGCTAGAGCTCAGGGTGAAGGAAAAGTGCTTTCCGTCAGCTGCTCCTGGTCAGCTGCTCGGGGGAGGAAGGAGGGAGAGGTAGGGCTTAGGATAGACTCACGGGCCCTCTCCTGTGTCAAGGGCCCTCAAGGAGAGATTCCTGATGAGCTCACTCCCTGAGAGACGATTCTAGCCGGGCTAATATGCTTTTGAGCATCCCAGGGGACGCTGTAACCACTAAGTAGGATAGATCTGATGTTGCTTAAGTGATTCTGTGATTACAGTCATTTCTCCCCAAGGCCCTGATACCTTGAAATGTGACATTGGAGGTTTGTATCATCCAGCGGCCTGGCTAGAAGCAGCAGTAGCTTCTGCAACGTGAGACAATATTTAATTCTTTTGGAGTGTAAGCTCCTATCTCCTCAAGGCCCAATGTTGACTTCACACTTCAGGGGTGTATCTTTTTTTCCAAATGCTCTTTTGTTCCTCTCTGGCTTCCAAGAAGTAGGTGCCCAATTGTCCCTGATTAGAGGCCCTCTGAGAAGGAAGGAACACTTGCTCTTCCGAGTGCTGCAAAAGGAGGAAATGCCAAATGATGGCCATTTTCTAATTACCTAAGAGCCTGGCCTGTTATGTACAAGGGCAGATGCTATTAGAATTTTAGAAATGGCATATTTTGGGCTCTGTCAATAGCTTTTATAAAGCTTTCTCCACATTCTGTACAAGTTTTTTTTTTCCCCCCTTTTCCTGTCAGTAGACTACACGTTGCCCGAGGGATCTCCCTGTCAAGATTCCTTTTGTATTTCCCACCCCAGCTCGGAGCCCGGCACTGTGTGGGGCTCAGAGCAGGAAGCCTTCTCCCCCACTTGCATTTGCACAATAGGTTTCTCATCGACTCTTGTCATTGTATGTGTACAGTCCGCATGCGTCCACGCGCGTGTGGTGGGGACTCCAGACCGGACTCTCCTAATCACATGGTATCTGCCTTTGCCTGGTGTGTGAGGGTGGGGAGGGGAACGCAAGGTGGGGGCTGCAGGTGTTAACCCTTTGTCATCACTTTGCTCATCTCCGAGTGAGAGGACACAGGCAAAAGGCATCATTACCTTCACTGCTCGGGGGGAGGCGGGACTTGAGGCAGCATGGCCTATTCTCACCTTCCATGGCCTCAGAAACATGGATACCTTCTCAAAATTCTTCAGTCTAATTTAGCTCTATGTTGTCTTAGTTTTCTATTTGAAATATTTTTGCTTCATAGCCATAAATAAGCTTCATCAAAATCCACAAAGGAAATCTCCCCAGAAAACCAAAAGGTGAAGTAGAGAATACTTTTCCTCCATAAAACTGATTTTAACCCATCATGTCTTTTGAGGGTAGAGGAGATGTTCATTTTGCTGACTGATTGATTTTCTAATACCAAGTGAATGTGTACTATTTCACCTTTATAATTTGCTAAAAATAATTCTCTATAAACAATTAAAATATTTTTAGTCTCAGTTTGTCCGCTAAGTATTATAAGACAAAAGCTAGACCTTGTAGACAGGACCTGACAGGAAGATAATCCCCAAACTCATTTTACCATGTTTCAATCTTTAACCAGATCTAAACAGAGAACAATTATTGCACAACAAACTTGACTGTGCAGGACAGAATTGCTTCGGGAGAGATTGGCAAATAAGCAGGAAGATAAGGGAAAAGATAAAGACTGAAAAATGCTTTGTACCTGCGGTAGACTTGAAAAAAGTAAATTTATATCACTTAGCATTCTTCATTAGAAAGTGGGTATCAATGGCTTCCAGTCTTGGTATACTATTTAAGGAGAAAACTATGACTCATTCTGTTTAAATCCCAGTGGCAATTACAAATTAAACTACTCATAGAATGAATACTTTAGACCGGGAGATAGTACAGAGTAATAATGGCCTCGCTCCAGCCAAGCCAATAAAATACTCCGCCCATGGTGTTACAGGTCTCTATGTTCTCGGGCAAGCAATGGAAAGGAAGACCGTAACCTCCTGTAACCTCCGGCTGTTGAGAGATCTAAGCCCATTTACCGGACTTTTGGACAGTCATGTTGGTGACTGTCAAAGGCTAAATCCAAGGGTGAATTACAGAAAGAACAGGTCAGGTGTTTGGTTGAGCAACAGAGTTATTACTGGAAGCAAAGCAAACCCACAAACCCCAAATACCTTCCTTGTCATTTACAGTCTTTCAAATGAACCCTTTGGTGAACCAAAGAATTCCAATGCAGATGTCTTATCTAGAAATCTATTTAAGGTTACCTAGGTCCTAAGGGAGTAGTGAATCTCATTTCTTCTCACTCTTGCACTGTCCTAATTCTGCAGGGGGTAGCCATCCAAGTCTATTTAAGTTTAACTGAACTATAAGTAAATAAAAGATTCAGTCACATTAGCCATATTTTAGACACACAATAGCTACGCAGGGCTAGTGGCTATATTGGCCAGTCAGACTTAGGACATTGCCACCATCACATAAAGTTCTCTTGGACAAGTGCTGCATATATGCTACGTAACAAGTGGCAGGACCCTCTTATTCTCAAGGCTGGCAGCTACTGGCAAGGAGGACCAAGGGACTGATCTAAGGATCCACGGCAAGTGAGTCTTATAAATATAGAACTTAAACTGACATCTCTGGGACCCTAGTCTGAGGATCTTGGTTTGGTTGTTTGGTTCTTCTGGGAACCATACATTATGTGAAAAGTGACTTAGTGTTTCCCGTTGCACATTATCTGCCACCTCGGTTAATCTGAGCTACAAAGGTCATATCACAAGATCTCTTAGGCTAAACGGGAATAGAACAGTACTTTAATTTCTAAATAGTTAATGTACTATCACTATCACTACTGAAGACCATCAGCAGCTTTAGAAAGTATTTTCATAATTTTCTATGTACATAGGTATTAAATATTTTAATAGGATTTATGATACTGGTTGTAGACAGAAATTCCATTTTGTATTGGTCAACATTATGTTAATTTTGTTATTATTTGACATACCCAAATCGGAAATGAGAGGAAGATAGCTAAAATGTGTGTTTAGTAGCGGACTAGCAGTAACTTTTATTGTGAATAAATAAAATGCCACCATTAAGAATTAACCTAACCCTGTGAAAAACGGTATTAGGAAGGATATAATAGTAACAATGCCAGCAAGCTCCTGTATCTGTTTACTATGTGCAAGGAGCATGTTAAATGCTTTCCATGTATCACCTCACTTAATCCTCACGCCTTTCCTAATTTTAGGAATAAGGAAATTGAGGCATAGAGATATCAAGTCGCTTGCCCAAGGTCACAGAGTTAGAGCTTGGATTTGGATCCAGACAGTGTGGCTCCAGCGGCTGTGCTCTGAGCCACCGGGCTATATTGCAAAGCTGCTAAACACTGAGAAAAATTAGCCCCGTCTTCTGGAATCAATCAGCCAACCCCTTTTATGATCCGTATCTCTAAGTTCAGGGGACATGTTCACTTCACGATCAGTATGTCTTTCTTTCCTTCATCTTTCCCTGAGTATTTCTTTTTCTTTTCATTCATTACTGTAGTGTTGAAATTATAAATGTAATTTCCCTTTACCTCAAATAATTGCTTAGCAGCTGATGCCAAGAATGTAGTAGACATTATACCAAACATAAAATCAGAGTTCCAATCCTGGATCTAATGACATTCTCAATTAAAATAGCCTTTTTCTTTTTTTCCCCCTTCAGGAGTTATTTTCCTACTCTGAACTACTTGGATTTATTTTTATTAATAATTCCTTTCCAAGTTTGTGCCAGGAGCCATCCAGAACACCAAGTCAAAGAGTTTATAACTGTAGCTATCAAAAACGTCTTTTAAGAACATAAAATCTGGGAAGGTCTCAAAGGGAACTGGGGGAGAATTGGTGGTTTACAAGATTTGCTTCTTTTCTTGGGAATTCTGTCTTAAAACAGTACCAGAAACCTGAAATCGACATTATAAAATTTCATTCTGAAAACAGACACTGAATTTTTAAAAAATGTACCCCTCCACCCCCCATTTAAGAGCTCTTTTTTTGGTCTTTTAGTCACCCGATAAAACTCTAGATTGGAGTCAAGAGATCCTGTCTAATTCAGTCATTTTACAAAGAAACTACTCTAGAGAGATAAAGTAACTTGCCCGGGGTCACAGAGTTAATTCATCAGAGTACAACCTGTGCTTTCTGGTCCAGTTTTTTCCATGCCTGGTGAGCAGGAAAGGGGTTCTGCATACCTCCTCCGCACCATGTTGGCAATTCCTCCTTGGGCCCATGTTTCCAGATGCTGTCACAGCTGTCCATATCGTGCACTGTGTACAACTGGGCTGCATTTAAAGGGATGTCATCCTCAGCGGACTCTGTGGACTTCCATGTTTTATGACCGTGTTCTGGCCAATGGCAGCAGAGGGTGTTTTGCTGGGACAAGAGCTCATGGAGCCCAGCAATCTCAGAGGAATCTGAGTTGCCAACCATTTCTCACCACTGGAGGCAACATGACAAGGAAAAAAGAAAAACTAATTCATTTTTTTTTTTTTCCTTTGAGCTAATGTTGACTTTAAAGAAAAAAAAAAGGCAAAACAGAAGCAAAGAAAATGAGAGATTTATTTAAAAAGAAAGCCTCCAGGGAATGTACCCTGCTTCATCCTAAGATCTGCTTACAGCCCAAACTGTCCGTATCATCATCGTGCGCAGCCCTGTGATCCCTGATGTTTAGAAAACCATGATCCCAAGCACTGAATGACCCAGATGAGAATGAACAGGTAAATTACATCTAGTATACCGTGTTAAGGTAAGAAAGTTTATTACTATTATATTTTAGAATGGTTTCCAACCAGTATTGAAATTGAAAAAAAGGGGTTTTCTGACTGACCAGAAAACTTCTATTCCCTGAGCATCCCAACTAATCGAGGTTGTGTTACAAAGAGGCTGTTCTTTCTAGACTATCAACTCTAGAATTACATAACTTGCCAAAAAGAAACCAAACCTATCAAAAGATCTGCTCTTCTAATTTAAAACATTAAGATAGTAAATGTGAGTTTTTTCACTCTTGGAAATAGTGTAAAAAGTCTACACTATAAATAAAACCACATACATACTAGAAAAAACAAATGATTAATCTCCAATTTTTGCATGTAATTGTTAGCTGTTTTTGGGGGGTCAATAAAATACTAAATCAATAAATTAAGATTGCATTAGCATAGAAAAGACAGGTAAGTAGTTGAAATAATATAGCAGGATGTTTCAATTCGGCGAGACTGCATGCTCTCAAAATCCAGAAAATGGATTTCGGGGGACACAGTGAAGTCCATCCAGGGGAGAACTCGTTTTCTGTGGCCGCAGGTCAACTTTGTATTGACCGGTTAGAACTTCCCGACGCCTGGCTCAGAGTGAGAGGTCTGTGCCAGGTGGTGAGTTGATGTATTTTGATGCACAGGGAGTCAAATCTATTAACTCAGTGATCCCGACACACGACTTTTCTTGAACAAGAAAGATGAGGCTCAGCAACAGAAAAACAAAAATAAAACAATGAAAATGTCAAACAGATGATAAGGGACTTGGTTTAAGAAGGAACAAGGACAAAAAATCTTGTTGGCTAGGAGCCCAGTTATTTCTCAAATTAAATTTCTAAAGAAAAATAAACCCCTTTCTTCCCCCCGCCCCGAGTATTACATTATAGAAAGCAATGAATAAACAAACTCCATATTCTAACTTTTATATCTGAATCCATATGAAAAATCAAATTGTTTTTGCCCATTTGAACGATTCCTAGAAAGCCAGGAGCGCATCCTTCATGTGGCTAAAACCGAGAGTAGGCATTTCGTTGTTGCTGCTGTTGTAATGGCTGCTGGGCTTGCTGCTGCTGTAGGCGAATTTGCTGGGAATAAGGGTCTTCCAAGGATTTTACAAATATGGTAGTTCTGGGACCTGTCTTCCACACAATACCATTGGCGTCTTTCACGGAAGATTCCACTGTAATGTTGTGTGTTCCAAGGATGGCAAAGTTCAACAGAAACTGAGTACTGAAGTAATCGTTATGAGGTTCAACCCTCTGCTCCATCTCATTGGTCATATTGTCGATGGGTATCTGGAATGAAAAAAATGTTAAATGATAATAATAGCTAATATTCGCTCAGTGCTTACTGTGAGCCAAGCCCCATACCAAGTACTTACTTAATCCCTGCAAACAACCAAGAGGTTTAGGTACCATTTTTACCCTTGCATTATAGATGAGGAAACTGAGGCAGAGAGCTTAAGTAATTTCTCCAAGGTCACACAGCTGATGAGAGGTGAGGATGGCATCTGAACCCAGACAGGCTAACTCCAGAGCGGACACTCTTGAGTATTAAGCGATCCTGCCCTCACTATCACTGAGTAGAACGAGCCTCTCCCCCTGCTTCCCCACCCCCATATGCCGCCCTTTCTTCCCTGTGAAGGAGCTCTGGACATGCCACCTCATAATATGCTGCACTGGCACATTATTTCAAGCTAAAGGCACTGGAGAAACAGCAGATGGAGGAATGGCTCTGACCTCCCCATTTTTACCTCAAACAGGCCATAAAATCTGCCATGAGAAAGGTGCCGTTCTCGGTACCAAGAAGAGGAGAACATCCTCATCACTAGAAGCTGGCAGTCAACGCTGAAATGCACCCCACAAATAAACTCCCATGACCCCTACCTCCCCCAGGTGCCCCCAACCTCCACCCCTGCTCTTCCCCGCCTCGCTCCCAGTCACTTCCCTGGCTTACTGCCCCTCAACCCTTTCGTCTTCTGTCTTCACAAATTTACCCTTTCTTTGTCTGAAATTCACATAAGCTTTCTGCTCTGGTCACTTCTTTGGGTTTCCATTGTCCCAATGGAAATTGTCCCCTTCTTTGGGTTTCCACTGTCCCATGGGACAAGATTCCCATGTCCGTGTACCATTCGAAGAAATGTGTACACCTTTCTTATGTTCATCTGCCTCAAAGTCAGTTTAGTCTTGGGCCTGGGTGGAGACCCTAAGACAGTGGGAGAGAAAATTTTCCTTTCCTACACTTGCTTACTCCACCCCAATCTGTCTGTGAAGACAGATTCTGAGGAAACAGGGTGTAATCACCTCTTTCAGGGAGTTTAAAATCTAAGACATTGAAAAAGAACCCAACACTAGTTAAATACAAGTTAGAGTTCTTCCTCTTACCTAGCCTGATCTGACACTGCTTCAGTGATGCAATCTTTCCTACCTCCTTTCACACATTTCTAGAACTTGTGCTGTGCTTACCTAATAGTATCTTATTCAGACTGGAGGCACAATGTATCATAAAACACAAGTTCATGGGCCTGTTCACTTACTTAGCTAGACACCCATGTCTCTGGCCTTCAAGGAACAGAGTAGCACCTGCTGGTACACCCTGACCTGTACCCAAGGTGAAGCATGCCAAGAAAGATACTGATTCTGGAACGCATATAAAGGTAACCCTAATGACTATTTGGCCGGATTGCTCTAGGTTATGTGTGTGTTTTTGTTGCACAATCAATGACATAAACATGCCCTAAAGCTCTGTGACTAAATGAGCATATCATGAGGTCAGTTTTCCAGAGAGACATTCACCTATAACGTTGATGAGATGAAGTCACTGACCAATTCGAGATCTTAGAATTATTAGGCCCTGTTTTGTTTGTACAACTTCTGTAGGGTTTTTATGTCCCTAAAGAATATGCCTACCAGCCAGGAACTTCCTTAAAAGGACCAGAAATAGGCCTAAGCAACCTGATCACTGAATAGGTGATGATTTCAAGTGGAAAACTCACTGCAAATAACATGACGAACCTTGTACCGTATGATTTATTCTACTGGCTTCCTGACTTTACACAATGCCTCGAGAGGTAAGTTAATAAGCAAAAGACTGGCTTGAATGGTATTTTCTTAACAGTAGAAATCACTGTATACAAGAAAAAAAGAGAATCACTGTTCTTGCAACCCTAAATGAGGAGATAGCTGCAGACACGGGTAGGTTAATTAGGTAAATTCTCACCACGACCTTCCATGACAATAAGGATCGCCCAAACACAACACTTGGACTCTACATACAGGAAGTGACTTTTTTCATCATTCATCACATCTTTGCTACATGGGGCTACATAGGGCACCACAGTCTGTGTTACAGGCGTCGAAGAGAGCAAAAGAATGAAGCCTGAGCCTTATCAGTGCTGGCAAAGAAGGGAGAGAAAGTTACCAAAGAAAAAACCACACCTTCTCGTGGCTTTTTAGCCTGAAACCACCAAAACCACCAAAGAGAATAAAATGTTCTCTTTTTATATCTTTACTAATATTCCCTTCCTTATTATGGAGCTCAGTTCAAGTATGCCCACAGTAAACCTGGACATAAGCAATCTGGGCATTTGAACAACTCTGTTCATACAATTGTGTACTTGTTCCCTTGCTATATTTTCTGTGAATAAACCACCAAAGAACTAGAAAGAGATGTCTAAAGGAAGGAGTGTTCTGCATTTGGAATACTGGTATGCCATAGTATTTAGCACCTTGGCCTTGGATAACAAAGCAAGCATGACTTATGGTTATCTACATCATGCTCTGTCAAAGCAGCAAATTCCTAGAGTTACACCTTTAAGGAAAGATTGTACTTTATCTGACCGTTGTCTGTCAATGCTGTGTACCTCTTTTCTTTAGAGAATGCTAATATCCACTTAAAATAGAGAGAAATAATTAGATGTGTGTTTTGGGGGGAGGGGAATTAGGGAGGCACTAATTCCCTACTCTTGATGTTTCCCCGTCATGTGGAGGGACTTTTCATGAGATGGACAACACTGGTCTCCAGGGGAGGAGGTGAATTCTACTGACTGCTAAGGTTTTGGGTAGGAACTGAGCATGGGGAGCTAAGACCTTCTCTTTCCCTTCTCTTGACATCAGGATGCTCCTCCCTGCCGTTGATTTTACAGGGGCAGGCTCTTATGTGCAGAGGCTGAGGCTGGGTGGGAAAATTCAATTCAGAGGTACAAGGCGAGGAGCTCCTGGTTGCCAGGCACCTGAGCTAGGTTTTCCCATCACTGAACAGTAAGACTCATATTTTAATCTCTGTCTGCCTGGATGCTCTCTATCAACTGGTTCAAGCAGAGAAAAGAGAGGTATTATTTATCAGCCCCTCAAACCCCAATATGTGCTTTTAATTTATGTCCACATGTCTCCCCTTTGGAGGTTTAATTGCAATCTGCTTAACCATGAAAACGACTGGAAAACTTCCATGAATGAGGTGATAAAATCCACATCACAACTGTGCCTCTTTTCTAAATTACCTTGTAGTCTTGTCCGGATTTACTCTGTAGTGTGGAAGAAACATTCAGACAGACGGACTGAATTTTGCGGAACAGTCCTGGTTTAGATCCGTGTTGAACCACTCCCTCTACCTTTAGCGCCAGCTGCTGGTTATTCTGGACAGCGATGGGCTCTGCAGGGTTGCGGGGCGATGGTGACAGAGCCAGCTGGAAGACCAACATGAAGATCAATGCTCACAAGCAAGAGCAAGCTTTCTTCCAGCAAATGCTTGTGCTGATTTTTGTCTACAGGTTACATACAGCGTTACACAGCTAAGGACCTGACCGCTGGGACAACCAAACAAATGCACCTTTCAGGTCAAGGGTTCCTTCTCCCTAATGTCACTGCTAAATACCACTGTGTCTTCTACCCCAAACCCCAGTTCTGTGTGAGGATAACAGAAAACAGTGAAGGCCCTAGTCTTCCCCGTTTCTGCAGTGGGGCATTTCTTTGACAATGAACCAATTCTAGCAGGAAAATGCGCTATGTAAATTTTCTTATCTAGCTGCTGTCTCTTTGGTCTTACATAATGTTAAAAAGGCTAAATTCAAGGGCAAGTGAATTTAAAATTCAAGAATTACATGTACGATCAAGTCACAGTGGGATAAAAGTCAATTTGCACAAATGAACCAAATGACATTTTAACTTCTCATTAGTTTTTATTTAAGAACGTATTAAAAATCCCAAATACCTTTAAATTACAGAAAGCCCAAACTCTGCTGAATGAAAAGATGGAAGAGGTGGGTCTTTTTGACGATGCTGAACACTGCGTCAGTCAACCCCACGCACATCCTACCCGAAGACCTCTTATCTAAGAGAATCAATTTTCCTTATTACCCAGGTCATTCTGAGATGTAATACTCTGTTATTTACAACCAGAAGCATTCAAAAGGATATGCAAAAGTGCAATGAAGACATTTACTGACAGAGGGATAATTCAGGAAATCTCCTGGAGGCTAGTTTTCCACCTCTTCCAACAATTCCATTCTCTGAATCAAAAAGAGCTTTTGAATTTGGAGTGGCTCAAATATTTTCAAATACTAGCTCTTCTCATTGGCCAGCTCCTCAAAACGCGATACTCACAGACAAAAGCGCTCTGGAGGTAGGACTGGTAACATTTTGCCAGACCGAATTATTCTAAATAGAGTCTGAAGAGCCCAATCAGACGCGAACTTAGCTCAAGATCCTTGAGGACGGTGAGGAAAACCTATCCGGATGCCTGCGTGGCTCAGTCTGTTAAGTCTGCTTTTGGCTCAGGTCCTGATCTCCAGGTCCTGGGATCCAGCCCTGGGCTCTCTGCTCAGCAGGGAGCCTGCTTCCCCCTCCCTCTCTCTGCCTACTTATGATCTCTGTCTGTCAAGTAAATAAAAATAAATAAATAAATAAATAAATAAATAAAAATATTTAAAAAAAAAAAGAAAGAAAACCTCTCAAATTATTCTTGGAGACAAGGGGCAGAGCTGCAGGTAGCCAAATCCCTGTCTACCCCGCCCGCTGGGCACTGGCGCGTAAGGAAGGAAAGGGCTTATTTAACTCCCAAATCCCATTACCTTCACCAAACCACTTGATAAAGGTATAAAAAACTTTTAACTAAAGGGTGCCCGTTTTATCAAAACCAAAGGTAAGATCCTGAAGCTGAGCTATAGCCCATGTATTCCAGAAGGTAACTGGGTTTTTAATCTATATTAACCTCTGTATTTTGGTAGCGTTACCTTGATGCTGGTAGACTGCAGTTTCTGGAAAAAATATCTCTGAAACGAAAGAGGAACTTTCAGCAAGGAAATGATGGCATCGCAGAGGCATGCTGTATGCTGGGAGGGAAAAAAGAAACTAAGTCAAATGAAAATAAATTTCCAAATTTCATCAACAAATGGTACTTTCAGGATGAAGTTTAAAAAGTACAAATGGTCTTTTGAAGAATATTGCAAAGGTGCATACCCATCAGGAAACGGGCAGAACACCCAAATGTTTGCCAAATCATTCATGTCAAGGAGTACAACTGCAGATTTTCACTTTATTTTTATTTATTTATTTATTTATTATTTTAAAAAATATTTTATTTATTTGAGAGAGAGACAGTGAGAGAGAGCATGAGCGAGGAGACGGTCAGAGAGAGAAGCAGACTCCCCATGGAGCTGGGAGCCCGATGCGGGACTCGATCCCCGGAATCCAGGATCATGACCTGAGCCGAAGGCAGTCGTCCAACCAACTGAGCCACCCAGGCGTCCCAATTTTTACTTTATTTTTAAGTACATTTAATAAAAAGTGTAATGTAGGAGAAAATCTTGCAGGCCAAATAATGCACATATTGTGCATTTCTGTAGCATTAGAGCTATTAGGTATAGTATTATATAATTAGCTTAGATACTATAATATAGGGTCACTTTCTTACGGTAAAGTAGGATCGAGAACATATGATAAGGAAGCCAGCACACTGATATCTGAGGCCTAACACCAAACCCCACAGGGAGCCTTGCTGCCTTGTTCTTCCCTCCCATATCCAGAGGGTGGCTTCCCTGTCCTTGTGGCCAGGGGTCCCCGGAGAATGAGCGATGGTGGAAACTTATTGGAATTCTGAGTAAGAACAACTATACAGTTCAGCTCCACAGAACTCTGAAATTTCAGTAAGAGGACCTTACTTCAAAAATCCATTTCACAAACTTAACTGAGTTTTGAAACTCCCAGAAAAGCTGAAGAAGAGAATCACACAATGAATCCTTTGAGACTTAGTAAACGGAGTTATACAACTAGCGTTTAAGAGTTCTAAGATATTACACCCATTTATCTATTTAAAACCACTTTTAAGAGTTCTAAGATATTACACCCATTTATCTATTTAAAACCACTTTATTGAGGTACGGCTGACACAGGTATATAAAATGTACCTATTTACTGTATCCAACTTGATGAGTGGAGATGAGTATCACCCGTGACACCATCAGAGATACTACAGAGGTCACCCAGGCCAATCCTCAATTTTGCTGATGACACAGGTCACCCAGACGGCAAGGGGACAAGCTGGAACTAGAACCTAGGTTGTCTCTTCGTTCAATGACTATTTGGTTCTATTTGGTTCTATTTCATCAACGATTCACCAGCTTAGCAGATGAAAAACTACAGCGCCGTCAGAACACATGTAACTCTGGGGGACCCAGAACTATTCCAGTTGGTCAACCCTCCCCTCCTCAGTCTACTTCCCCATTAGCAGCCCCAAAGCACCTTAGGGTGAGAACCGCTCTACCCTGCGGCCTGCCCTTCCAAGCTCCTGACGCCAAGCAGGGTGGCCCCCAGTTGCCTATGTTGTAAACAGTTTTGAACAGTTGGGCATGAAGGCTGCACACAGGAAGATCCCACCCTTACTGGTTTCACGGTGCTGAACACTTTGTGTCCAATAGGTCCATAATAATGGCAGATCTGTTACTTGAGAAAACCACAACATAGATTCCAACACGTTGTATCTCTTTCTTCAGGTTTAACTGCCAACTCAACATTATTCATCCTCCTGCAACAAGGGATCTGGGAAGCACTTGCAGGGACATCCTACGAGGGGTGGAAGTCTGATGCCAAGAGAGACACCTCTTTCAAGGATGGACTAAAGCCGACCACAAGTGACCTTAGGCTATTCCCTGGCAAAAAGGCACCATTCTCTTTTTCAAAAGAATGGATGCAGATTTTACAATTACAGGGACAGTGTGGACAGCCTCGGGCCGCAGGCACCTGGGGCACACCTCCACATCAGCAGCAGATGACCATACAGGAAGCGTCTGGAGACCCGAAGTCCCATGCTATGGTTAGTAAACCAGCAGGAGAGGACTAGCAGACACCAGCACTCTCTTCTTTGTTGAATCTGGCACTTTCCAGCCTTTGTATTTTGTGATATTTAATCAATGTCTTGCACAGATGTGTTTATCTCCTTCAAAGATTATCTTTACTCTGTCCCGTAGCAACCAAATCTCAATGTCAAACTACCCCTGTTGATTCAGTTCAGCAAATATGTATTGACCATCGTATGTGGAAAGCGGTATGTCCAGGAAAGTTCCTGTCCTGAAATCTGATCTAACTCTTCTGCAACACACCTTGTCAATTTCTTCTGACACACCTGAGAAAAGGTGAGAGGACAGAGCGAGAAGTGCAGGAGCCAGAAGAAGCTGCGGGGGGATATCAGCATCCAGCAGAGCGGGACGAATCCCCAGGGTGTGAGTCCCCAGACCTGGTCTTAGGGACCGAACTTCTGTATTCTCCCAACTCTTATTTTGAAGTCTTAGCTCCCAGTGTGTTGGTAATTAGAGGTGGGGTCCCATGATCGGATTACTGTCCTTAGAAGAAAAAAAGTGACCAGAGCTCCCTTTGTCTCCCTGGTCTGAGGGCACAGTGAGAAGGGGGAACGGGTGGAAGAGGGCAGAGGGTTCTCACCAGGACCAGACCAACTGCCACCTTGATTCTGGACTTTCCAGCCCCCACAATTAGGAGAAAGAAGTGTCTATTGTTCAAGCCATCCAGTCTAGAGGGATTTTCGTACAGGAGCCCGAGCTGACTTAAGACACGGGGGAATGCCCAGACAGGGAGGAGAAAATCTGGGTGAGTGTGCGTCAGTCTGTCCTGTGGTGGAAAAGACTGAAGAAGGAACAAGAGCTCCCCACGCCCCAAGGCTGCAGAGATTCAGCAGGCCAAAGGGGAAGCAGTGCGCCAAAGGACATCGGTGGCATCCCCTGGCAGAAGTGATTCATCACCAGGTAGACAATGAGCCCGTTCTTTGTTTCACGGGCCTGTGGTTCTCAACCCCGTGGCAGGACAGCATCACCTGGGAGTCTTGAAACATACTAACGTCTGGCCCTCAACTGCAAGGATTCAGAGTTAACTGATCTGGAGTGCGGCCTGGGTACTGACGTATTTTTTTAAAAAGGTTCCAAAGTGATTCTAGTGTGTAGCCAGGGTTGACAACTATTGCAATTTCAGCTAAACTGTTAAAAAGGGGCGGGGGAGGAGAAGAAGTCTTCTCTGTGTTCTGCAGGAGGAGATTTGACCCATTCCTCTAAGTGTGCAGCGGCTGCAGAGGTGCCAAGCACCGCCATGGACGGCGACGCTGACAGCCAGGTATGAGAGGAGCCCTGTTTGTTACAAAACCGGCATGGAAAAAACCAGCAGACAGGTGAACTGACTGAAGTCACAGAGTTAGAAAGTGCCCGAGTTGGATAAAAACCCACGTCTGTGTCATAAAAACTCAATGAAACAAACGTTACTTGCCATGTAAGAAACAGGGGTGCATTTCCGATCGAGTGAGTCCACTTCCTCCAAGACGCGATTGTACACAGACATCATTCTCCGCTCATATTCGCTGTCCGCATGCGCAGCTCCAGCAGACCCAGATTCCTGGAAACTGAGGTCACATCAGTAGCAATTAATCAACCAAAAGAGTCACCATCTTAATGTCTAAACATGTTAGACACTTTCTACATATTCTCATTTATTTGGTAAAATAACGACGTAGGCACTGCTGTTCCCATTTTACAGATGAGCCAACTAAGGCTTAAAGATGTTAAGTGACTTGCTTTCAGTCACGTAACTAGTAAGTATCAAGCCCGGAATTTCACACCCAGACCTGACTTCAAATTATGTAAGGCTAATCACTTTGGTTGTTAGGTAGTAGAAAAATACTTAACCCTTGCCTCTGCCATGAGGTGAAGGAGACCCAAGACATTTGAAAAGGTAACCAGCAGCATAAAGCCCATAGGCTAAGGCCACGTAACCAGTGAAGATATATAAATAAAAGATCAGGATGTGGGGGGAGTGGGGAATGCCATGGAAGAGATGGATCCTGAACAAACCACTGAGCAAGCAGGTCAGATAAGATGTGGAGAGAAGTGGGGTGGGCGCTCAGGGCTGTGGAGATGGCACGAATCCAGAACGGACAGGGATTGTGCGGGAATGTTCAGGGGAAAGTGAGCACATAGAACACGCTGGGAAAGTTTGACCTAGATTTCCTCCTTCTTCCTCTACTGCTTCACATCCCAAAAAGTATTTCTGAAAGTATTTCTAAGTGAGAAAAGAAAGCAAAGCTTTTGTGTTCTAACTAAACTTCCACGGCAATACTTGCAAACGCAATATAGGTAATTCAGCCACACCGGGCATCAGACTGTTCTTATTCTTCTCTTATTACCCTTTTAACACCTACTGTGTGTGTTACAAAGCACCATGAAGGGACTGCCCCTAGGTACCTTATACAGGTTATTCCCTGTAACTGTCACAAGCACTCCAGGAGACAGGCATCCTTAATTACCTGTAGTCCACGCACATGTGGCTCAGGGAGATGAAATTCTAGGCACATGTTTCTACAGCTACAGTGAATGCTAAAGGATTCATCATGTTCATAACTGCTTGGATCCAAAGCTTTGCTCCCTGCTCTGTACTGTATCTCAAGCTCCAATAAGACAAGACCTGAACCTCATTTATATGACTCTAAGAAAAACTCTACACACAAAGCATAAAGAAATTTAAGTCTTTTACATCTGCTACTAAGAGGGTCTAAATTCAGAATACACTGCCCTACCTATAAAGATTCATTTACTTAAAAAATATACTTCGTTGAGATATAGGTTATAAAAGCTTAGGAACACACCTACCCCTTCTAGTCAATTCCCACTTCTGACCCAATGCAACCATAGGTGTGTTTTCTATCACTATAAATGGGATGTTTCCTGTTATTTCATATAAAAAGAATCCCAAAGCATGCAGTATTTTGTGTCTGGTTTCCTTCACAGCATGTTTTTGAGTGTCATTCATGTGTTTTGCATGTATCAATAGGTCGTTCATCTTTATTGCTGAGTAGTATTCCATCGTATGGATGTAATGGACGTATGAGTTTATCCATTCACCTGTTGAGAGGCATCTGGATCTTTAGTTTCTGTTATTACAAATTAAGCTGCAATGAAATTTTACATTACATTTCTACGTGGAAATATGTACTTGTCATACGATAACTGCCAACAGTTTCCCAAAGTGGCTGAGCTGAATCATTTTGTATTCCCCAAATGGTAGGAAGTCAAGCTCCTCCACACCCTAATACTGGATACTGAAGGTCTTTTTAATTTTAGCCATTTTATTGGGTGTTCGGAGGTATCTCATTGTGATTTTAATTTGCATTTCTCATACGCCTAATGATGTTAAGCATTGTTTGCTTATCGGACATTAGCAGATCTCCTTTTTTGAAACATCTGTACAAATCTGTCAATTTGTAAAAACTGCATTATCTTGGGTTGTGTGTTCTTAATATCCTGAATATAAGTCCTCTGAAAGAATATATTTGATAATATTTTCTCCCCATCTGTGACCTGTCTTTTCATTTTCTTAATGGCATCTTCCAAACAGCAGAAATTTAAAAATTGAAGTTCAATTTAGCAAATTTTTATCTTCTGGTAACTGCTATTTGTATCCCAAGAAATCTCTACTGACCTCCACGTTATGAAGACTTTCTCCAAGGTAGTCTTCCAGAAAGTTTACAGTTTTATTTTTTATATTTTGGTCTATGATATATTCAGAATTAATTTTTCTGTATGGTGTGAGGCAAGGTCAAGACTTTCTGCCCCCCATATAGATAAACTAGCTATCCTAGCATCACTCATTGAAAAAAATTATCCTTTCCCTATTGAATTATCTTGGTACCATGGTCAAAAATCAAATGTTTACATATGTCAGTGGTCTCTCCATATTTTGGGCTCTCTATTATTCTACAATCAAGCCAATACTGCATTGTCTTAATCACTATAGCTTTATAGTAAAACTTGAAATGTTTGTTAAGTCCTCCACTTCAGCTTTTCTCCTTTATTCTGCAATATGGTGAGTTACACTGTTTGATCTCCTATTGTTAACCTGGTATTCCTGGGATAAAACCTACTTGGTCTTGATGTACTATCTTTTGTATATTCCTGGATTCAATTTCTACATGCTTTTTTAAAGATCTTTATACCTGTGTTCATGAAGAGCTATTGTTATTCCCTCATTAAGGCTTTTAATAGCTACATGGTTTGGATTGGTACTCTTACTTGACTTCTGATATTGGTAATTCATGTTCCTTTACTGCTCAGACTAGCTAGTATTATGAGTTTTATTGATCTTTTCAAAGAACCAGACTTGAATTTCACTGGTTTTCTCACTATTTATTTCTCACGCACTGATTATTGTTTATATTTTTGTTATTTCTTTCATTCAAATTATTTTGAGCTTAATTTGCTTTCTTTTTCTAGATTCAGGTAAGGCAGAAATTTAGATCACTGATTTTAAAATTTCTTTTTCTGTTATAAAACAAAACAAAAACATCTAAAGCTATCAATTTTTCTCTAAGCTCTGCTTTAGCTGCATCCCACGAGTTTTGATAGGTGGTTTTCTCATTTTCATTCAGCTTAACATATTTTCTAATTTCCCTTCTGATTTCTTGACCAACTGGGTTATTCAGTAGTCTTATTTAATTCTAAATATGTGGGGATTTTCTAGAGATCATTTTTGTTAGTCCATTCTAATTTGTCAGATAACATATTCTATATGATTTCAATGCTTTAAAATTTGAGATTTGCTTTCTATCCTAGCATGTGGTTTATCTCATTAAATGTTCTAAATGCACTTGAAAAGAACAGGTGTGCTGCTGTTGGTAAATACATGTCAATTAAATAAAAATAATTGGTGGTGTTGTTAAAGTCTTCCATATCTTAAGAAATTTTCTGACAAGTTGTCCTATCAATTGTTCAGAGGGAAATGTTGGGAACTTTGTAATCATGGATTTATTTTTCTTTCAGTTCTGCTTTGCTTTTTTTCTTTTTCAGTTTTTGCTTCATATATTTGGAAGATCTGTTACTTTGTACATAAATATTTAGAATTATGTCTTCTTGACCCTTCTGGTGTTTCTTCTGAATGCTCTCAGTGTTTAAAAAGGTCTCTCCATTTGGCTAGTTGGAACTCGAACATTTCTCAGACACGTGTGGGCTCTGGGAGCTTATAGTATGTGTGAGCTTACATGTATGAGCTCTGTTCAGCTTACAGCTTCCTCGTAATTACTCTTTCCCTTGTAGTTTTTTGCCTGGCCTTGCGGAGTTGCACCTTACGTATGTGTACCTTAGCATTCAGCCGAAGATTCGTAGCCTGTGAAATTTCTGGAACTCTTTCCTGGGAAAGCATCTTCCTCTCTCCTGTACTCTGTCCTGCAAAATCTGGCTTCTTCTGGTTCCTTGAACCCTGATCCCTATCTCTTCAACTAAGCAAGACCGCCAGGTTCTGCTTTGGTTACTCCTCCCTGAGAGGCAGTCTAAAAAGTGCCTCCAGGGAGAGGAACGTGAAGACTCCTGTAGGGTTTACCTTACTTATTTCCCTCCTCTGAAGGATTACATTCCTGAGTTTCCTATTGCCCAACATCATCGGAAAAGAGTTAATGTATATGTTTTATCCAGGTTTTAGTTACTGTGTCACCGTTGCAAATTGTTCCCTTACCTTTTAGGCAGTATCGCAAAGATTAAGCACAAAGGAAGCATACAGAGCAAATAAAAAGCTACAGTAGACAAATGCAATGGACAACTTCTTTTTGATAATTCTAAAAGGTTGGGATGAGGCAATCATATTCATAATTATAAACATTTGCCCTGTCCTAATCCTTATTTATTGTTACTGGCTTAGGCACGATGTTAGGTGCCAGAGATAAGAAAACAAGGTCTCTTCCCCTCAAAAAGCTCCCAGGCTATGAAAAAGATGGACAGATTAGTGAAATACTAACATTATGCCTCACTCTTGAGGTTTCTTAGCTGCTAGTATTTATTTGGAAAGTGCAGAATATAACATCAAGAACAGAAGTTTTAGAAGGAATCCGCCACACTCTGGGGTTGTATACTATTGAGGACGAAACCCAAAGAACATTCCTTCAAGGTGCAAGCTTTCCTCTCCAGTTTTTCCCTGCTATGAAGGGCAGAGGCTAAGGGAACAGGTTTGGAGGATGAGAGGGGAAGGAGAGGAGTGAAGAAAGGTGGCAGGAAGCACTGAGAGTGAGAGAGTAGCAAGTGTAAGCTGGCGGGGGAACTCCCTTCACCGCATCCCTGCTGACTATGCACCCATTCCGGTAAAAAGTCAGTCAAGAAAAACACTTATTTATACTTATTAAGCCAATCAATAGTACAATGACATCTGGGTGCTAAGAAGTAATTGAGTATGTCACAGTAGAAATGGTGTGATCCTTGAAGCATCAATTAACTGGCAAGGATTCTATAAAGTACATGGAGGTTTAAGAACATTTTGAAACTTAAAAGGAAGGGTTTTTTGGTTTTGTTTTGTTTTTAAATAAGCACTGCAAGTCTGGAGAGAAAATGAACACTGATGAAAACAGGATAAAAGGAAAAACAAGCAAATATTATATTAAAATGGACTGGCTGAATGCAGACAAAGATAGCCAAGTGGCCTAGTCTGAGAGTAGGCAGAACTTTAAAACAGAAGCAAGGATCCTCCTATTGTCCTGAAAAGAAATTATGAGTCAATGCTTTAGGGTAGAGAAATCTCTGGTTTGATTATATTCTCTTTGAGAAAGCTGACCTTGGAACCACGGGCCTTACTAAACTGGATTATAGACAGTTGAAAATGCACATTCCAAAACAGAATTGTAATGGGAAAAAAAAAAGGATCATTCTTTAATAAAATATTTTGAATAATTAGTTAATAGGAAAGAAGAATATTAATAAAGCAAAAAAAGAATATCTTTTTAAGAAATCAAAGAATAAAAAATTCAAGCTTAATTATTAACCCAATTTTTCACACCAAAATTTAGTTATAGTATAAAAGAATAAAATATTCAAATTCAAAGAATTTCTTCCCAGCTATTTTTTCCAAGTCAATGTTTTAAAAATAAGAGGCAGTGGGGCACCTGGGTGGCTCAGTCAGTTAAGTGTCCTACTCTTGATTTCAGCTCAGGTCTGGATCTCGGGAGTCCTGAGATTGAGCCCCGCCTCAGGGTCCACACTTGGTGGGGGAGTCTGTTTGAGACCCTTTCTCCCTTCTCTCTAAAATAAATAAAAAGATCTTTTCAAAAAAAAAAAAAAGGCAGAGGTAAATAAGCCATGGAATCAGAAAAAACAAGTTTTGTCACTAGGTGTGTGACCTCAGGCAAATAGTAACAAAGTCCCTCTTCTCTGTTCTTCCATAAAACCTCTCCCAAAATACATACAATATTTCTTCTAAAACACATGTTGTGATGACTAGGTAATGTAACACTGGAAAGTATACTTTAATGTAAACTATTATTAGAAATACCTTGCTGATTCTGGGTCCAAAATCAGGGCTTCTATTGCATGAGATATCAGTAAACAGCTCTGCTGCTGTCTGGGTTAGTGTTAAGGTTATACAAGAAAACAGCGAAATCCACGTAGATTTTATATTACCGGAATATCAAGTCAAAATGCAGACTATATTTTTAGTTATGGAAACCATATATTATCAAATCAAGTAGTTTGAGACTTCATGATTTCTTTTTCCTTTTTAAGGGATATATGTTGTTTATAATAGTGATTTTTAAATTCTACTTCAGAGGCTGCCTAATGTGGGAAGGGGGAACCAAGCAGCAGGCTCTGTGATTCAATCACAGAAACTCTTCTCCTCTGCTCCGATGGAGGAGTTTCAGTGATAAAAGTTAAAAGCAACGACGATAAAAATGGTCTGAAGTTACCCCAGAGATTCTGAAGCTGGGGGCTCCAGGGATCTGGTAACCCTCCCGGGACGATGTAAATGTGCCGGGTGTGCAGAAATGCATTCTGTAGAGGAAAGGGTCCATAGCATTCGCTAGGTTTTTACTTAGAGAACTAAAGTGATTGATAGTTAGACAACTACTGATTGATAGTTTCCACAACTTAAAAACAATGTATCTCTTCTCTCCTTTCAAAAAGGATTTGAGGCTGCTAATAAAATATGAAGAACTCAAAGAGGAGGACTTAAGAAACCAGAGTGACGACTGCACCTAGAGATCACGAATGGAAGGTGACAGGAACCAGGGTATTCACCATGAAGACGACAGAGGTAACAAAAGAGAGAATGGTTTTCTGGTGGGAAAATGTGTTGCCTTCTCCGGTGTAGATCAAGCGAGCACAAAGTATGCAACACTGGTGGGACCTGGGTTTGGGAGGCTCGTCCTAGTGGTGGAGAAAGATGACCACGGAGTCACCCACTTTTTAAAATAAGTCCAGTTGAAGTTAAAAAGTAAAATTAATTAAACCACTTATACTAGATTTCAAAAGAGAAGTTATTAATTATAATAAATTTATAGGCTTATCTAAACATACATATTTTCAGTTAAGCATATCTAGAGCATTTACTCTATGTTTAAAAGAATACTTCCAGAGAACGACAAACACTGAAGCAGCTTAGGATACAGTTCCACATTCCTCAATGTTGCCGAATCAGCATCAAAAGACGCCTGATAGAGATCCCCATATCGAGAAGCAAGGCTTCGGAATTCTTCCATGGACTGTTTCATCTAAAAAGAGGGAAAAGATCAATTACAAGGAACATGCTATCATTATTATACAATGATATACCACAGAAACCAAACATAAAAAAAAAAAAACTATCCTCAAACAATCAAATCCAAAAAGTAGTTCAATGCTTCCCATTTCCATTCCATTCATGCTTATAAACTTTGTTAAATAAAATTAAGATGGGAAATGAAATTCTAAAGGTTCACAAAATTATAGTAATAATACACGTGACATACAGAAACAAAAAGCCCTGCTTTTTTTAGTTTCAATTAAAACACTAAAACAATGAAAATAGTTATAAATATGTAGAATCCAGTGAGACATCATCAGTCATTTTGTCATTCTAATAAAACATCAAGGCTATTTTTGGCAATACAGATGAGTTAAGCATCTGATGGTTAATGTCCATTAGTCAAGCAGCTGATTTTGAAATTTCAGGATTTTTCATCTCACGACTAACCTCAAAAACCTCTAAAGTGTAAATAAAAACTGCACAGAAAATAAAGTGAAGACACACCTGATTGGAGATGCGACCACACCTCTGAAGGTCATTCCCTAAGGTCATGGCAATTGTTGTGGCAATTGCCGGTGGGGGGCTTGTCTTGAGGCTATTACAAGTACAGATAAGTTGAGAGAAGGCTTGTAGAAGGTCAATCCTGAGTTTTACAAATTCACACTGAAAACTTAAAGGATTCAGTGGTGTACTGGCAGCCTGGGGGGGAAAAAAAGATAAATATAAGACAAAAGTAAATAGAACAGCCAGATGGTACCATACAAAGTATTCGTCGTCTCCGTCTGTGAAAAAGAGCAGTAGCTCTAACACGGATGGACAAACACCTAATTATAAGAGAAACAACGAAGTATTAGAAAGATAAACTTATTAGCATCAGCTGTGAAAGACTACGTCTCATCCATATTCAGGTTCCTTACGCCCTACACTCGCGAAGACCCCACGGCACCTGGGTTGGCTAGATTATCACCAGTAAGAAATCATTTGAGGGACACTTCAAGGACATCATCAGTCTTCCAAAACCCCCTTCATCACCAGCTTCCTACCTTTCTAACCTGAAATTCTCATCACTGGAATCACTGACAGGATTTTTCAAAGCTGGGAGGGGGGAGGAAAGAAATCTAAGGACGGGAGAAATACAGTGGTTGACAGTCACGTGTTGCCTCATGGCTGTAGTTTTCCACTTTGAGCCCAGATTAATTTTAAAAAGAATTTCTGAGCAGACACACACACGGAGAGGCTACCAAGGAAGAACAGCTTATAACGCACAAATAAGTTTCAGCGAGGAGGAGAGGCGCCAGGGCTGAGTCTGGGATAGCAAAAGAGCAGCATCAGCTAGGCCGATGGGGCAAGGAATGTAAGTCAAGCTGGTGTGGCAGAGAGCTAGGACCACCTTTATCTACTCAGCAACTACTCCAGCAGAGATCCTAGCATGGTGCTTTCAACAAAAGGCGTACCAAAAATCTGCTGAACTAACATAAATGGAAATGGTGAAAACAATTTTCTTCTCCTGCAGGACGAGCTTAAAACATGCTGATGCCCTTTGCGCCTCAAATGCTACTTAACACTATTCTTTTAGCCGGAGAGCAAGGCCATTTGACTTTGGGTTTCCAGAAGTTGGTTATGGTATTACCATTTGGCCAAGTACCACATATTGACCTTATGGTAAGTTGTGTTATTTGGTAGCACCCATATTTTACTCTGCGAAATAATTAGCTACTCCCTATATCCTTTATAAGAACATTCACCTGCTCTAGTATCCTTCTCAAATTACAAAGCCCCCAATGATTGATATATATATATATATATATATGCTACACATATATATATATATGCTACACATAAATACAGTTGTATGAGCTAGAGGTAATAATTGTATTCGAAATACTGAATTCTGTGATTTTCACACTTTCAGGATGCCTGTTCTAGTCATGAAACAGCACAGACCAGGAGATTAAAGAGAACACTTTAATTGCTTCTAATTGCTTTTAATTCCTTGGAGATTTAATTGCTCTTCTAAGAAGGTAGACTGCCCCTCTTCTGCCCTGTAAGCTGCTACTCGCTATTTTTACTTTATTGCTTGTCAGTGACTTTACAACAGTCAGGGATACAAGGAGGTGTATACAGGACTGTTGTATAAATACACTACAGACCATCCGACCAGACAAAAAACCCGGCCGTCTTGTCCTAACACACTACAAAACTGAAAGAGAAGCAAGATGTAGTTATAATGAGGGAGATTTACTGCAACTCTGGATTTATTTTTGAGTATCTTATTGATGACGTAAGAGGGAAACTCTGAAAGTGACTGTGCGTCTTGATCGTGTAATACTGAAGGAAAGCAAGGCTAGAGAGAGTACACGTGTTCAAAAGAACATGGAGGAGATAGATTTGTCCTATCGAAGACTTTAAAATGTAATAATGTCTGTAGAAGAAAATGTCTAAGAAATAAAGTTTAGATTATGGCTGTTATGAATACTGCCAATGAGAAAGAAAAAGGATATTATTTACTTTTCTTTGTATTGAAGCTAAAGTGTAAACACAGGTTGGAAATCTAAGGTTAGCAGGTAAAACAAAACCCGTATGTGATCAGAATCATCCTTGAACTTTCTCAGGGAGGAATTATTTTCAATGAATTCAACACAGGCAGGTGAAGGAGCAACAAACTCAGAGCTCTCCCTAATGCTTGTTCTGGGTTATCAGCTAATTGAGAAGAACTACCCCTACTATTTGGATTGCTATTTTGCTTCCCCATTATGTAAATAACTATTTTCCCCTTTCCTTCCATTTTTTTCTTGTTCGTTCTTTCTTTCTTTTCCTCTAAACATATAAAGTTAAATCGTTTTTCCCCCCCCTCAAGATTTATTTATTATTATTTGAGGGAGAGAGTGTGAGCGTATGCATGCAAGTGGGGGGCAGGACCAGAGAGAGAGAATCTCAAGTAGACTGCCACTGAGAGCAGAACCTGATGCAGGGCTTGATGCAGGGCTGGGTCTCATGACCTTGAGATCACCACCTGAGCTGAATTCAAGAGATGGATGCTAAACTGACTGAGCCACCCAGGCGCCCCAAAGTTAAATCTTTGTTAGACACGCTTATGATGCTATTGCACGGAACTTCTGACTTGTAGTACATATCCATTTTTCTAAATGGAGCTACCTAAAGAAATCAACATGGCTAAAAAGAAATTTACCTGATGAGCTCAGTTAAAAAAAAGTGTGTGTGTGTGTGTGTGTGTGTGTGTGTGTGTTCGAGCACACACAGTGGGAAAGAACACACACCAACCAAGAGTAAACCATAATGTAAACCGATAACCATCATTCTACTTTTGTTACTATAAATCTGACTTCTTTAGATATCTCATAAAAGTGGAATCACATAGTATTTGCCTTCTTGCAACTGGCTCATTTTACTTAGTATAATTGCAGATTTTGAAAGAATAAGCCAAGCAATCGTGGACTAGACCATTTTAAACCAGCCCTCCTACTAACAACAGCTGTGAAAACTGTTGACAATATTAAGAACATAAATTTGAAAGCACCGAAGAGCTTATTAAGGCAAAAAGGATTTCGAAGCCAAAAATCATGGTAAGATAGGAAATGCGAGGAGGTAAGACTGACATTTGGTGACATTTTCTCCCTTGAGATGTTTGCTAACTTGAAAGCTGCTCCTGAGAGTCTGAGAAGCTGAGCAGAAGTTTCAGCAGTCTCTTAAGACGAGGAGGGAGGCTGAGGAAGCACTTCAGACTTTTGGCTATAACCTCAAAGGGCTGCGTCCTAGGAGTCAGGAGAGCCCAAAAACACACTGGCCCTCCCAAGACTGAAGCCTTGCTTAAGTCAGTTCAGTACTTGGTTGGATCTTAGCCTGCCTGCCAAAGGCAAAAGAAGATACATAAGGTTCTGGATGATGTAATCACTATAATTTTCATCCACATTGTCCAAAGCCAAATTAAAAAAATAACAAAGCACACAAGAAAGACAAAATTCTCCAAAGCAAGTTGGGGGGAAAAAAGTCAAAGATACAAACCACAGTAGATCCAGAAAACAGAACATAAGATACAAATTTTAAAATAACTAGGATTAATATGCTAAAAGAAATTAAATGACAGGACAGAGAATCCTGGCAGAGAACTGGAAAATATAAAATAACCAAATGGAAATTCTGGAACTGAAAAACCCCCACAATAAGTGAAATTAAGAACTTAATGAATGGGTTTGACAGCAGATTAGACACAATGTAAGTTATTGAAGTGGGGAGTGTCTGGATGTCTCCATCAGTTAAGGGTCGACTCTCAGTTTTGGCTCAGGTCATGATCTCAAGAGTCTAGCCCCATGAGCCCCACAACAGGCTCTGCGCTCAAAGTAGAGTTTGCTTGAGATTCTCTCTCTCCCTCTGCCCCCGCCCACTTAAAATAAATAAATAAATAAATAAAAAGAATTACTGAAGTGGAAATTAAGTCAGAAGAAAAGAAAAAAAATTAAGAGTTAAGAATAGAGAGATAAGGGCACCTGGGTGGCTTAGTGGGTTAAGCCTCTGCCTTTGGCTCAAGTCCTAGTCTCGGGGTCCTGGGATCGAGCCCCACATCAGGTTCTCTGCTCAGCAGGGAGCCTGCTTCCCCCTATCTGCCTACTTGTGAGCTCTCTGTCAAATAAAAAAAAAAAAAATCTTAAAAAAAAAAAGAATAGAGAGATAAAAAGATGGTAGAGGCAGAAGAGAATGTAAGAGATAAAAGAGACATGGTACAGAGAGTTAACATCACAGTATTTGGAGTCCCAAATGAGCAAGAAAGGGACAGAAGCAATAGCTAGAGACAACGACCATATGTTTCAAAACTGATCAAAGTTATCAAGCCACAGATTCAAGAAGCACTATGAACCCCAAAAGGCATTCATAATGGTAAGAGTGTAAGCTGGAAACTGCCAAATGGGCAGTTTTTGGCAGTCTTTATGGGCAACTTTTGGCAGTATTTATCAAAGTATTTATCAAAGCTGAACCCAAGTGTATGCCATGACACAGCACTACCATCCAGAAGAAATGAGCACTTATACCAAAAGATGTGCGTTAAGAGAGTTCACAAATTACTCTGAATAGTCCCAACCTGGAAATAACCCAAATGTTCCCCAGTGATGAAAACGGATAAACAGATTGCTTGAACAGTCAGTCATCAAGAGTATCACAGAGCAATGAAAATGAATGAACTACCGCAACAGGCAATAAGGACCACAAAATGAATGACTCACACAAACAGAAAGTTGAGCAAAACAAGCTAGAATCACAAGAATACTGCATGATTCCCTAACTAATGATAAGCAACAGGGCAAGACTAATCTATAGTTTTAGAGATCGAAATAGTGCTTACATCTGGGGAGAAGGTGAAGGGAGCATGCACTCGGGAAAAATTTCTTAAAAAACAGAAATCATAAGGAAGAAAGACCAATAAGACCACTATGTCTTAGACTACTAAGAATGGCTATTCATCAAAAGATAGAAAATGGTGGGGGGGAAGCTACAAAAGTAGATGGTATTTGCAACTCATATAACCTACAAAAATTAGTATCCAGAACACATAAGGAACTCGTATAAATCATCAAGACAGGGGCGCCTGGGTGGCTCATTGGTTAAAGCCTCTGCCTTCCGCTCAGGTCATGACCCAGGGACCTGGGATTGAGTCCCGCACTGGGCTCTCTGCTCCGCAGGGAGCCTGCTTCCCTTCCTCTCTCTGCCTGCCTCTCTGCCTACTTGTGATCTCTGTCAAATAAATGAATAAAATAAAAATTTAAATCAATAAGACAAACAATCTGCTAGGAAAATGAAAAAACTTCAGTTAACAGAAAAAAGCCAAAATACAAACGGCCAAAATGAAAAAAAAAATGTTTAACTATTTCAAGAAAATGAAAAAGCAACTATTGAATAAGAGAAAATATTTGTAAGTCCTTTATCTGATAAGGGGCTACTATCCAAAAAATGTAAAGAACTCCTACTAACTCAACAACAAAAAAACAAACAGCAATCTGATTATAAAATTAGCGCTAGATCTGACTAGAGTTTTTTCCCCAAGACATAAAGATAGCCAACAGGTACATGAAAAGATGCTCAAGATCAATAATCATCAGGGAAATGCAAATCACAGCCCTATCCTGTTAGAAAGGCCATCATCAAAAAGACCAGAACAAGTAAGCGTTGTCGAGAATGTGGAGCAGAGGGAACTCCGGCGCACTGCTGGCAGCCCCTGAGGAGTATGGAGGTTCCTCAGAAAACTGAAAACAGAACTACCTCATGATCCAGTGATCCAGCAATTCCGCATCTGGGTATTTATCTGAAGAATAAAAACCATTCTCTGAAAGACATACACATCCCCAGGTTCGCTGCAGCATTATTCACAATAGGTATGGAAACAACCTAAGTGTTGATCAACGATGAATGGAGAGAGACAATGTGGTATGTATATGCAATGAAGTATTATTCAGCCATAAAACAGTGAAACTTTGCCTTCTGCAACATAAAAGATGGACTTGAGGACATTATGGCAAGTTCAGACAAAGACAAAATCCGTGTGATCTCCCTTATATGTGGAATAAAAAACCAAAAAATCTCCAAGCTCATAGATAGAGAGCAGATCTGAGGTGGCCAGAAGTGGTGGGGTAGGGGGGAAGGGGAGAGGGGAGATGGTGGGTGGGTGAAATGGGTGAAGGGGGTCAAAACTAAAAACTTCCAGCTATAAAATAAACAGATCATGGGGATGTAGTATATAGTATATGAATATAGTTAATCCTGTAGTAAATGTCTGAAAGGCGCCAAGAGAGTGGATCTTAAAAGTCCTCAGCATAAAAATCTTTTCTAACTATGTATGGTGGCAGATATTAACTAGACTTATTGTAGTGATCAACTCACAATATCTACAAATACTGGATCACAGTGCTGTATACCTGAAACCAGTATGTTTTATGTCAATTATATCTAATAAATAAATAAACTGTTTAATTGAATTAGTAATTTGAGAAATGTCAGTCAGAATGTCTATAACACAGCAAGTGAGGGGGTAAATGGGGAGTGGCAGGAACTCTTATCTACTGCCGGGAGGGGTATAAATTTGTAAACCACTGTAGAAAGCCGCCTGGTATTAGCTAGTCAACTGGGGTGGACGTAACCTTGCCATTCCACTCCCAGGTAGTATACAGAGCAGTGTCTCTTAGCAGACACAGGAGTGTCCTGGGCATTTCAGGAGATGAAGCATCTTTAGCCACTAACCCAAATTAGACAACTTCTCCAATGAGACATCCAACATTAAAGCCAACAGCAGTCCCCCTTACCCTGTGACGAAGAGAGACACCCCGACACACTTCTAAATTGGAGCAAGAAACAGATAAACAGCTTTGATTGAGGTCTACTGCCCTAGAAAAGGGTTTTCACTCTCAGTATACCAGTTACATGTTGAACCGAATAATTCTTGGGTGAGGGGAATGGTCCTGCACTTGCTGGGCATTTAGCAGCATCTCTGGCCTGTACCCACTAAATGCCAGTAACGCCACGACAAATCATGATAACCAAAAATGTCTCTAGACATTGCCAAATGTCCTCTGGAAGGGCAGAATCATACGCCGTTGAGAATCACTGTCCTAGAAAAAGCTTTACATATGTGTATCAAAAGATATGTACAAGAATGGTCATACCAGTACTGTTTTGAATAGCAAAAACCTGGGAAAATTAAAACTTCCATCAACAATAGAATGGGCAAATACACTGATGTATATTTAAATAATGGAAGAATAAAGAGCAGTAAAACTGACCTACAGCTTCATGCAACACGATAAATGAATCTTGAGAACATAATTTAGATAATTAAAGCAAGTTGAAGAAAAATATGATTCTTTTATATAGAATTCAAAAACAACATAAAACAGTACCTTGTTCAGAGTTCTAAAAATGCATGTTAAAATTATAAAGAAAGGCAAGGGAACGGTGCACAAGATTCAGGATGGTGATTACCTTTGTGCGGTAGGAAATGGAAGACAAACAAGGAGGAATATGCATGGGTTTTAGAGGCAATGGTCACGCCCCATTTCTTTTTTTTTTTTTTTTAATTTTATTTATTTATTTGAAAGACGGAGATCACAAGTAGGCAGAGAGGCAGGCAGAGAGAGAGAGAGAGGGAAGCAGGCTTCCTGCGGAGCAGGGAGCCCGATGCGGGGCTCGATCCCAGGACCCTGAGATCATGACCTGAGCCAAAGGCAGCAGCCCAAACCACTGAGCCACCCAGGCGCTCCGGTCATGCCCCATTTCCTAAAGATACTAGGTATACTTGGATATTTGTTGTATTTTTTTAATATACCCTCTACACTATATATGGAGATGTCCTACATATTTACTATTTTAAAATGAATAAAAATGGGGCACGTGGGTGGCTCAGTTAAGCATCTGACTTCGGCTCAGTCATGATCTCAGGGTCCTGGGATCGAGCCCTAGGAAGGACTCTGCGCTCGATGGGGGTCTGCTTATTCCTCTCGGCCTACATACCTGCCCTCCCCCACTCCCAGCTCTCTCTCAAATAAATAAAATCTTTTAAAAAATAAAATAAAATAAATACAATTAGCAATCCACCACTATAGGCAGAATGCTAAGATGGTTCCTCTGATTCACATCCCCCGGTATCCACATCTTCAGTAATCTGAAAGCGGATGACACCTGTAACTTGTTTCTAACCAATGGAATACAGCAAAGGTGATGAATTAGGGGATATAATTTAGATCCTTAATGAAGTGACTTTGTATCAATCAAAAGGGAGATTTTTCTGGCTCAATCTCTCCTAATCAGGTGAACCCACTGGAAGACAGTCTTGAAGGAGAGATTTTCCTGCAGGCCTTGAAGCTTCCCCAAACTCTGAAGCTGTGAGGAAATAAATTCTGCCAACATGAGTTCAGAAGAGGACCCTGCATGTCCTTGAGCCTCAGACAAGACTGGCCCCAGATGACGCTGTGACCGCATCTCTGACAAGGTGAGCAGAGGACCCAGCTAAGCCACGCCTGGACCTCTGGCTCAGGAGGACACTATGAAATAATAAATGGGGGCTGTCTGCGGCGCCTGGGTGGCTCAGTCAGTTAAGCACTGGACTCTGGATTTCAGCTCAGGTCCCGATCTCAGGGTCGTGGGATGCAGCGTCATGACGTGCTCTGTGCTCAGCGTGGAGTCTTGCTTGTCCGTCTCCCTCTGCTCCTCCCCCTGCTCCTGTGCTCCCCGTCTCTCTCTTCCTTCTCTTTCAAATAAAAGAGCGGGGTGGGTGTTGTCTTAGGTTGCTAATTTTGTGGTGATTTGTTACACAGCACAGAAAACTAAAATACCTTTCACAATATCTATTCTTAAGAAGCAAGGTAACTCTATCATTAATTACTGTTGGGAGATTAGACACCCAGTGTTACTCTGGGGCCCCCATAAGCACAGAACCTGAACTTCTGTTTACTTTGGCTGATGCAGGTAAAAAGCAGAATTCTCGCAGCTGTACAATCTCACGTTGGGTCATTCATGGGGCAGGAGTAGAAGGTCAGTCCATGCTCATATCTTCTCAGTTACAAAGACACAAGGCTACTGCAAATCCATACTTGCCAAATGAATGATTAAAAGACCCTTAAAAAAATGATTTAAAAGACCCTTATAGTATAGTACAATCAGAAATGTCATAAATTCCAAATGACTGTAACAATCATACTGCTTTCCTCTCTATCCTAGTCCCCCCCCCCCCCGCACCCCACAAAGCAGTGTCTGGAACACAGTAAGTGCTTATAGTCTGCTGAATAAAAGAATTCCGTTTCAAAAGGAGATGATGTAAGGCCCAGTCACCTGCCTTAGGTCATAATATGTTAACAGCAGAAGAGAGATCAAGACAAGAGACTTCTGTCAACTGAGTACTTTCTTTCTATGTCAGAATTCAGTCTTTAATCACTGCCAAGCCTCATTAATACACATACCACACAAATCATTAGAACACTATTAAATATGCAACAGGGTTTTCATAATACTAATTCTATCTGCTTCACTGCTCTACGGGCTTGTTTCAGAGCTCCAACCATCTACTGTACTGAATGATAACAATTTTCTGCTCCACGTGATCTAGAAAATGAAATAATTCTACTGATTGCAACCAATAATTGTACCTTTTGATTTTCTGAGGCATTTATTAGCCTGATGTAGGCAGCAACACTCTTTTCCCAGAATAATCAAGAGGAAAGAATCACAATAGTCAATGCTACCCTTTAAGATGGAGAGAAGCCATTCCTATGCCCCTATTTTAAAATAGCAGCTGATCAGTCCTAGCCAAAAAAAAAAATTACACTTCAAAGATACGTACCAACGGCATTCTGAATATTGTCTCTTTTGTGACATCTGTTTATTCTTTATTCTACTTCAGAGCATTTCTTTTGGGATGGCCACCACTAAAAATATTTTAGATTATGGGATAAATGCATATAAACAGGTACCAAAAGTTTTATGGTTCCATCTAAATATACACAATTTTAAAAGCTGTGTGACAATACTTATAAAATGTTTAATGTTGATTATATAAACTCTTTTTTTTTAAATGAAGGTGTCATTACTCCATTTATTCATTTATTTATTTATAGATTTTATTTATTTATCAGAGAGAGAGACAGAAAGAGAGGGAACACAAGCAGGGGGTAGTTTGAGGGGGAGAAGCAGGCTTCCCCACTGGGCAGGGAGCCTGATGCGGGGCTGGATCCCAGGTCCCTGGGATAATGATCTGAGCCAAAGGCAGATGCTTAACAAGTAAGCCACCCAGGCGCCCCATAAACTCTACTTTAAAGGGGAAAATAAATCTTTGCATTAATACAGAAAATGCTCATCTTGGTAGGTTCTTACTTCAGAATATAACTAATTCCAAGGAAACATAAGAAATGTTAATGTAGGTCTACCCTTCTTGCAACCCCTTTGGTCTCCTGGCAGAGAAAACAAGAATAGTAGCTGGCTGACTGTTAATTGAGAATAGGAGGATATCACAGAGTGGTAAAAAGTGGGACACTAGCATCCTTGACAACTTCTTTATCTACAAAAACTCTAGCTTCTTAGTGAGTAGCGGCCAGGCATGAAATGGGTTGTGGTGGGGCTTACATATGATGGGACCCAATACCTCTTATAAACAGGAATCTGGAAAGGGAACATCCTATCTTCTACCTAACCTTTCTGCATGGATTCAGTAATCCACCTCATATGTGGACCTGCTAGTTGATAAAAATAAAACGATAAACTTTCATCAATTTACAAATATGAAAAAGTGGGGGAAGGGTTAAGGATTTATCACCACGTCCTATTATTTAATATTGTTAAATATACTTATCAGCGGATTTGTCCAGGTAGTTCAAACAGAATAACCCACAAAAAAAGGCAAGACCTTTCTCATGCAAGTCATCATCACCAAAGGAGAATCAAGAGGACTTACTGTTAGGGAAGCAATCCCTTTGTGGTAGAATTTTAAAGACTCAGCAATGCAAGAAAGTGCTGAACTATAGTTCTCCTCCTGCAACCCGGTGAGGCACTGTTCTGCATGTGAGAACTCCTTCAGACTATTCAGCCAGAAGTAGAAATGTTCCGAGGCAACCTGAGTCAGCAAACTCTGATAAAGCTCTCGGGCCATGTCATGGTTACCCTGAAAAGGACGGGGTGGGCACATGATGAGGTTCTTATACTTGAATTAGCTGATGAGGCAGCTGAAAGACAAACTCAAATGCTTGGATAAATTTTAACAACCATTCCTCATATTATGTAATTTTTAAAGACTCGGTCTAAGTATTTCTTCAGAGAAAATATGCTGAGCTGCTTTTATGTAACAGAATGCCTTTAGTTCTTTTCTAAAACAGTTCCAAAGAGAAAATAAATGGAATTCACTATAACTCAAGTCTAGAATTTCAGTTCAAACTACAGAAAGTGTGAACACTTAGTGTATGTCACTCTGTATGAGCTAGTCAGTGGGGCTGGGACGGGCGGGGAAATCCAGCAAGTTCCCGGAAGTGATTATCAGAAGCAGAAGCACCGCCCCTGCCTCCTGAATGACTGGGGAGGGAAGCTGGTGGGGGGAATGTGAGTGCCACGGAAGGCCTGGGGGCCAGGGATGCTAAGTACCCCGCAGCACCTGGACGCTTGGGGGTGTTGGGTATAACAAAGAACGGTCCTGCCAATACAGCTCCCCCACTATCTGAGAAACGAGGTAAAACGAGAACATGCATTACAATACCTAGAATAATGCTTCCCAAACTTTGCTATGTGGACTTATAACCAAAGGATTTCTATATTACCCAAGCTCTGTATTTCCTCTCAAACAAAATAAAAATTGGTAGGCTTTCCACATGGCTGAGAAAGGAACAGCATACCAAAACTTGCCCCCGTCCCCATGTAAAACTGACTAAACTGGGGAGAGTGGGGAAGAAAGATGTGGGGTTCTGATATTTGAGGACAGAAGTGGCGGGTGGGAGGCAACTGTGGATATGAGAGCATAGGGCAAAACGAAGTGGCACTATAACCTTCAGCCAGAAAGAGCTCATATTTTTGGAATCCTGTAGAACTTGTCCCATAACAATACACATACCATTGTGAAGTGAGAAAAGTTAAGAACTAGGTTCTTTTACTATCATCTTTCAATCCCATGACTAAAACATAGTTCCGTATTTATTTGCAGTTTTGACTAGGGGTAAGAATCACACAATCTAAGGTTTGCCATTTTCACCAACCTGGGTCGTAGAGAAGGATAACACGTACCATTCTGGATGCTTGTCTGGCGATTCGGTAAACAGTCCATCCATTGGAGACACTTTCAAGCTGCTGCTTAATTACTGCCTTTACTTCAGCAGATAGTGCTTTCTGACTGGCCACAAAAATCACAGTGGCCAAACTCACCTAACATTGAGCGAGAAGTAAGAGAAATAAAGGAAACATGTAATTTTATCCAATGTCACAGATGACTTTACCCAAAATGCGACAAAAACTAGAGCCCATCAAATTTGTTTTCCTTTGACATTTATTAATTTTCTACTTTGAGGTCACTAAGCAATTTACTCCATTGCTCAGAACATTGTTTACAATAGGAAATAATTAGAAACAATGCCCATAAATATAGGTACATAAATTATGATATAATCACACGATAAAATATTTTATAGTAGAGAAATGGGTAAACTAGAGGTACACTTCTCTGTCTAGATGATTCACACAAAATAGGCAAAGAGACAACATGCAAAAGATTTCATGTAGCAAGGAAACATTTATATAAAGTTAAAGATATGCAAAATAATACTGCTTATTACTTAGGATATATTCTAAGCTAGTAAATGTAAAACATGCATGGGAAAGATGAACATCAAATTCAGGATAGTGGTTACTTCTGGAAGAAGGAAGAAGATACTGTAAGGGAGGTACATAGGAAGGTACGATTTAACTAGACTGGGGACATTTTTCCCTTTAAGCTAGGTGATGGGTGCAAATGTTTTCATATTATTCCTTATGTTTTTTGAATATTATGTTTCACAATTTAAAACTGTTTAATAACAGTACTAAGAAAAGGGGGATAAAGAATACTAGTTGAAAATGCCGTTTCAATTAAAAAATAAACTTCAATAAAATACCATTTCAATAAAAAAACCAAAAGAAATAAACTTAATAGGATTCTGAGGCTGATACATACAAAGGTCCATATATATTGTGAAAACTGTATGATGTCATTCCCATGACCACTGCCACTTGGTCATCAGGGCAACATTCAAGACAGGAATGAGATGGGAGCACTCTTTTATACAACGCCCCCTGGAGGATAAAATACAAAACGGGCTTGAGGAAGAACTCTCATTTCGTTTTCCTGCAAGCCCTACATTCGGATGACCACAATATGGAGTGGCCACCTTAAGGCTTATATCTCATTTCTGCTTATTTAGAATGAAACCTACTCTCAGCCTTGGAGAACTTTCAACCAAACCTTATTATACAGCTTCTGAGCCTTCTGTTTCTAAGCACGCACCTTTCCTAGCCCCAGGACTATCCGGAAATCTAAACTGGATTATAAAAGCTAAAGAGGTCCTGAATTGGAAAAAAAGCAATTTGGGCTAATTTATGGTGGCTGTCAATTGTTAGGTCTTTAACTTACATTTTTGAAAGTATAAAACAGGGTTTAGTTCATTATTTGCTTTGTACAAGAAAGAAAAAATTTTATTTTCACTTCATACACTAACCCGACTTGACAGGGCTTAGGAATAAGGCAGTTTTAGATGTGAACTAAACAGAACCTTGTAAATCAAAGGTGGAAACAGTCAAAAGCTCATGGTTCCAGTTCTATTCTGACTTCAGCATACTCTTGATCATACACAATCCCCTTAGTAGTCGTCTTTTTTTTTTTTAAAGATTTGCTTATTTGAGAGAGTGAGCATGGGGAGGGGCAGAGGGAGAAGCAGAGAATCTCAAGCAGACTGAGCAATGAGCTTGGTGCCTGACAGAGGGCTTGATTTCATGACCCTGAGATCATAACCTGGGCCAAAATCGAGAGTCAAATGTCTAATCGACTGTGCCACCCAAATATCCCAATTACTTTAATCTTTTTAAGTAAAATGAAACAGTACTGAATTCCTAAAGTAATTCCCACTAAACCAGAACTATTCAATCCCAGTAGGTTCAAAAAGTGGCTCTTTACCAGAAGTTCTTGTTGTTTGTCTGTGGCTGATCGTCCGATCACCTTGTAGAGTTCCATGAGGTCCCCAAGCATGCCGTCACCCAGCACCGGCAGCTGCATGGCAATAGCCGCCAGGCAATGGCACATCAGGATCCGGGCAGCATCCTGGGCACTATGCAGCTGGGTCAACAAGGTCTCAACCACCGACTGGCTAAGATGAGGCCTGCCCTTGGCCAACTTCACCATACAATTTAGAGCAATCTGCACATTGAATAGAAAATGGACCAGTTATACCCTGAAGGTATTAACTGAAGCTTTAAAGAAAGAACTCTGTACAGTTATTAGGAAAAATCAAGGAAAGGTCTTTTTGTAGGCATAACATTTTCCTTCATAAGGAACACATGGCATATTGAATCTTACTAAAATCTAAAAATGCACCATGTTTAAAATGAAAGTAAGTCAGGACTGTATACTAACCACTCATTTCAATCTAAAACTATTAAAAAAAAAAAAAAAGACTTGAAGAGAAAATCACAATGGTGAAGAGGCAAAATACATGCCAGATGGGACGGCACCATCCTGCACTTCCACGGCTTTTCGAAAATTGCTTCTACAATATGGTTTGTAAACTTACCTATGCCAGCATCACCCATGATGTTAGTAAAAATATAGATTCTCAGACACTACCTATTCAAAACTTAATGAATTAGCTTTTTTTTTTTAAGTATTTGAGTTATTGATAGTTTGAAGTTAAAAAAACTAAGTCAAAAAGGTGTCCCAAGTGACTCTTAAGCACACAGAGCTAGGGAATAAGCTTCTAATTTTCTTACTTCTCATCTGAAATTAAAAAAAAAAAAACCAACTGGCTTTAGAACCAGATGCCAATTAATGGCATCAGCTAATATCCCAGCCATCAGAACTAGAAACCAGAAGTTCTCTCACTTTTACATAGCCAACTGACGGCTACCTCTAGTCATTTCCGCTTTTGTCCAGTCTTCAATATCCACGTCCTTTCCATTCTCTCTACCACATATAAATCTCTTCCTAATTCCAGTCTCTTAAAAAGAAAGGCCCACCCTTCACACTACAGCCATGTAGCTTTCAGGTTAAGTTATGAAGACATAATGATGTCTTCAGAATCTGACTGATCCAGAGTTAAAGATCAGCTTGCCCTTGATTAACTAGATAGCTTTCAACAAGTTATTTTATCTTTCTGGATCTTAATCCCCTCATGAGTAGTAAAGGGGGGAAATTCCACTAGATGCGTTTTTGTAAGGAAGGAAAGAAATGTATATACATATACAAGTTGTCAACAAAGTTCGGCATATAATAGACACATTTAAATAACAACAATTACAAAGAAGGTCACAGCATGCCCATTACTTTAAAATTTTAATATCTCCTCACTACCTACAGAAACAAAACAAAGTTCCTTGGCATGATGTCTGAAATCCTCCATGACAGCGCTGCAAACTATTTTTCTAGTCTTATAGTTTACGTCATCTAGCCACAGTGGATTATTCACAATTCTTCCAACAAAACAAGTACATTTCTGTTTTCATGCCTTTTGTGACAGTGGTTCCCCTGGGTTGAAATCGTCTTTCCTCAATGGTGAAATTCTATGCCATCTTCCAAGACTTCACTCAGATGACATCTCCTTTACAAATCTTCGCTAATATCCTCAGTTGAAAGGCATCACTCCCAACTGTCCTCTCGTTAGAACTGCACTTCTGTTTGTACTACCAAGGAACTTAGTGCATTCTGCTTCCTACTCTAGGCCTTCAGATAAACGTCAGTATCCTCCAGATGGGGAACCGCTCTGACACCGGGACCCCGTGACCATCCATGTATGTCCCACTGCGCAGAGTCCAGTGTTTCATGACACCTACAATTGGTGAGGAAAGGGTCTGGTTTGTTTTCCTTCCCTCTTTCTCTTTTTTAAATTTTTAAGTAAATGTATTATGATTCCAAAGGGATTCTGGGGATGAATCACTTGCCAAACACATATTGCCTACTTCCCACCTCTTACCAGTTTTTATTGAATGGTCTTAATATCTTTACTCTTCATCAGTATGACATCAAACCTTCCTTTAACATGCTAAAACGAAGTTATGACTTCCTTCAAATCACACTGATCCCACTCTTCTTAATTTTTTACGATTACAAATTATATTTCATATCTCACTCCAATAAGAGTAATCTCATTTCATTTCTTAAAGTCTTAAATATCTCTAGTATTTTAAATATAATAAAAATGTTATAATAAATCTTAAATATCTCCTGTCAGTGTCACCTCAGATTATGAACTTCGTAAAGTACAGGAGCTCTGCCCATTTCCCTTTGGTTTATATTGTCCAGAACTTTCATATGTATTTACTACAACTTAATAAACACTGTTGACTCAGGCCAAAGCTCAGATTTTTACTTTGTCTATCCTTTGGAAAAACAACGGTCAATGGGATAGTTTGGAAAGTGAAGATCAAGGGTAAATGTTTGTTTGAGCTGGGGTTGACAAAGCACTGCCCTTTGGCCAACTCCGGCCTCGTTTTATAATAAAGTTTTACTCCCACACCACCACGCTGCCTATATGTTCCCTTGACCCACTGCCAACGGCTGCTTTGTCCTACAACTGCAGAATTGAGTAGTTGTGACAAAGAGTATACAGCCTATAAAACTTAAAATATTTACTATCTGGTCCTTTACAGAGAGATTGCCAATCCCTAATTTATTCAATAAAAATAGGCATTATATTAAAATAAGTGATATTTTCACCTTTAAAGTGGCTTGAGCACCTGGACTATCATCTTGACTACAAAGTACCAGAAGGGATTCCAGGCCAAAGACAGCATCCTGTTCCAGTGCCAAAAGGTCTAGAAAAAAAACACTACGGTTTACAGCGGTCAAGGAGAGAAGATTAAATACACATACACATGCACTTAGAAGGAGAAAACATTAAGGAGTCGAAGATATAAGAAACTATGTCATGTGTAAAGCTAACCTTGAAAAAGTACATGTGCCATTACTTCTGAAATGTAAAGGCTATCTTCGGACTTCTGTTTTTCCACTACTTTACTGACGATTCCAAAAATATATACATTTTATCAAACTAAAAGGCTTCTGCACAGCAAAGGAAACCATCAACAAAATGAAAATGGAAGAAAATATTTGCAAATCATGTATCTGGTACGGGTTAATACCCCAAATATATAAAGAACTCATATGAGTCAATAGCAAAAAAAAAATCCATCCAATTAAAAACTGGGCAGAGGACCCGAAGAGACATTTTTCTTAAGAAGATCTCCAAATGCCAATAGGTACATGAAAAAATGCTCAACATCACCCATCACCAGGGAAATGCAAATCAAAACGACCACGAGGTATCACCTCATACCTGTTAGAACGGCTATTATCAAAAAGACAAGAAGTAACAAGCCGGCAAGGATGTGGAGAAAAGGGAACCTTGTGCACTGATGGTGCGGATGCAAAATGAGGCAGCTGCTATGGAAGACGGTGTAGAGGCTCCCCAGAAAACTAAACACAGAACTGCCATATGACCCAGCAATTCCACTTCCGGGTATCTGCCCAAAGAAGACGAAAATACTAACTCACAAAGACATACACAACCCCATGTTCGTTACAGCATTATTTGTAATTGCCAAGATATGGAAACAACTTAGGAGTCCACCAGTGGGTGAATGGATCAAGAAAATGTGGTACTGATACACAAAGGATTATTACTCAGCCATAGAAAGAAGGAAAACCTGCCATTTGAGACAACATGGATCAATCTTGAAGGCATTATGCTGAGTGAAATAAGTCAGACAAGAAGATGACATATACCATATGATTTCACCTACATGAGGAATCTAAAACATACAAGCAAATAAAAACTGAGCTCAGGGTATAGAGAACAGACTGGTCATTGCCAGAAGCAGGTGGTAGGCAAACTGGGAGAAAGGAGTTGAGAGGTGCAAACTTCTGGTTATAAAATGAACATAGCATGGCAAGTACGATTCATAAATCTGTAACTCATATTTGAAAGTTAAGAGAGTAGATCTTGAAAGTTTTCATCACAAGAAAATAATTTTATAACTATGTATGGTGACTGATGTTAAACTAGACTGTGGTGATCATTTCACAATATATGCAAATATCAAATCATTATGTTGTACACCCAAAACTAATATTAAAATAAAAGGTATGTATACCCACATTAAATCAAGAGCTAAAGCCACAAAGGTATAAATAAAACATAAGTGAAAATAGTGTCCCCAGCTTAGATGAGGAAAATACTAGGAACAGCAAACCATGTATTACCTTCCTAACCAGACATAAATCTTCCTAACAAGATATAAATTTTTAATCTTCCTAACTAGACATAAATTATGCTTGTTCACTTTCACCTATAGTGTAACCTTCTAATGAAAACTGAAACCCTTTTAGGAAGTAATGAAAACCCTGCATAACCTTATTAATGTTTTAAGTCAGACCACAAAGAACAAATCCCTTAAGGTGTCTCTATGTAATAGCAGTCCTATAGCATCTTTCTACTACCTTAGGGCTAACATTTCTCTAGAAGTTCTAGAAAATTCTGAATATATTAACCATATTAACGTCAATATATATGAGTTTTGAGAACACACAGTTTTCTATGTTACATGGTAGAAAATACTCATTACTATATAAAAAATAAAACAGGTTTAATTATTCAAATAAGAATGAGCATTTCAAGAACAATTTTAAAGAAATGTCACCTGAGTTAGTGTAGGACTTGACAGTGTTAAGTCTAGTGAAGGTCAGAGTGCTAGAAAAAAAACAGGTACTAGGAATAAGTAGTGCTGATGTCTGTGGGGATAAGATTCCCCACTTATGATCCTTAATGGAGATCAAAATGAACACCGGAACAGAAGAAACATCCAAAATGCATTTCTGTTTTTGAATACCAGCTTGAACGTATTCAAGCCTTTAGGTCAAAAATATTAGGAATACAATAAAATATAAGCATTATTTTCTATTCACATCCTAAATTACACCAATCAGCTTGATGTTTTAAATACCTAGAGACAAATTCTAGGCAAATTTAATTCATATTACTCTGTTAATTCATTTGCCTCTAGGTCAAACTATTTGTTACTTAAGCCCCTTGATAACTTAAGGTATTTTTTAATTTTCCAGGTTTTTGTACATGTGAACCAATTTTCACACCACAGGGCACTCATAAGCACTCCCTACGCATAGCACCATGCGTGCAAAGTGAAGCACTGGGAGGAAATGGGCAACACTCCATGAAACCTTTCCATTTCCCAATCCCAATCCCAAGGCCCTCATATATATATACTTTTATTTTTCATAGGATTAAGTAGTTTTGAGAAAACCTGCTCTAAGACTTTAGGAGGCAACCAGTAGATAAGAGCGTATGTGCTAAAAAGGAGGGATTCCACACACACACACACATTCCACCCAAACTTCAATCCAAAAGTTTATACACAGTATCTGTCCTGATCAAACTTACCTTTTTCTTGACAAGAGACTGTTATGTTAGTTAGGACTCGTACTCCATGAGCTGCAATGCCCCTGTTATTATGGTAACAGCACTCTTGGGCTAATCTGACCAAGTCAGAGGATCTGGGGGCAGAACCCACATTTCCTAAACAAGAAGGGAAAAGTAGCACAGACTTAACTCACTTACAAAGTTCAAAAGCAGTTCAATGTATAGGTTCATTGTTCTCATTTTCAAGAGAAAATCTGTACTCCATCTACTTTTACTCTGTCAGCCACATAAACCATCATTCCTATTTCTTCTGTCAAGGAACTTAGAATAGGGTATGTCTTAATAGTCTATACTGATTAGGATCTAAAATAATATAGGGCTTTCCCACAAAATATTAATAAAAACTGACCAATGAACATAGCAAAGCCAAAAAAACCTAAAGACTGTATCTTGGGAGTGCAAACGGATTCTCATTAAAATGGATGTCACTTTTAGGCCTCTTATCAGATAAAACTTACCTTCAAGAGAGGAAAGAAAATGAGAAGTAAAAATTTTAAGTTTGCTTTTCCCACCTCAATGGCTGGCAGATAGTTATATTGCAAAGGGTTTACACAGAATTCATGATTTTATTTATTTATTTATTTATAAAAGAGTTTATGTATTTGAGAGAGAGCGTGCGGGAGAAAGAGCACAAGCAGGGTAAGGAGCAGAGGGAGAAGCAGGCTCTCTGCTGAGCAGGGAGCCCAATGTGGGGCTCGATCCCGGGACGCCGGGATCATGAACTGAGCCGAAGGCAGATGCTTAACTGCCTGAGCCAGCCAGCGGCCCCCAAAATTAATGATTTTAGAACTGGAAATGATTCTGGGATCACGTGATTCAATGCCGTATTTTTACAGAAGAAATTGAAGCCCAGGGGTAGGGGTAGGGCATAACTAGGATTTTAAGCATCTTGCCCCTGAGATCACAAAATGTATTAGTTGTGCCCTGTGCTTTATACTTCAAGTTCTATGATATAAATTGCAACTTTTTATTTTTATTTTTTAAAAGATTTTATTTAGGGGTGCCTGGGTGGCTCAGTGGGTTAAAGCCTCTGCCTTCAGCTCAGGTCATGATCGCAGGGTCCTAGGATGGAGCCCCACATCGGGCTCTCTGCTCGGCAGGGAGACTGCTTCTTCCCTCTCTCTCTGCCTGCCTCTCTGCCTACTTGTGATCTCTATCAAATAAATAAATAAAATATTAAAAAAAAGATTTTATTTATTTGAGAGCGGGATGGACAGAGAGTCTGCACACAGGACTGAGCAGGGGAGGAAGAAGAAGGCACCCTGCTGAGCAGAGAGCCCACCCCGGGATCATGACCTGGGCAGAAGGCAGAGGCTTAATCCCTGAGCCACCCAGGTGTCCCTGTACAACTTTCAAAATTCACACTTGAAATTCTGTAATGTAATGTTTACGTTGTGAACATTTGTATTTATAGTAGAGAAGCTCTCCCGGTATAAAGCACAGGGCACAACTAATACATTTTGTGATCTCTGGTATAAGTGAATGAACTTTGAGAAGAATCAGGAGATTAAAGCTTTTCAGCCTTTTAGCAGAGTCTCTTGTTCCTGCTTTCCTTCTTCCATTCTTGCTTATTTTTCCACGACTACCATCGATTTCAACCTTGTCTCTCACACCAAAGATGAACATATTTTTTGAGGCTGAAGGGGATCTAATTCCTAATTACAACAGGCATAAACCAAGACCATCCCAGGCAGTGGGGGACATGTGTTTCCCAGTTTAACATGAAAGTATTAGCTAAGGTAAACCTCGTGTTTTTAAAATAGAAAAAAAATTAGAAAAGCTTTCTCAAGACTGCAGAAATTATATTTCCTCCATTCTTTGTCTTGCCTGTGTGCTCTGAACAATATAGACTCATTAATAGATTTACAAACATGTTTTGCAACATGCATTTTTCTTTCTTTCTATGAAGACTCAACATAGAAAATTTGGAAAAAAAATCAGAAAAATTCAAAATTTTAAAATTCACACATAATCACAGTAAGTAGATAGTAGCCAATATTCTGTCTTTAAAAATATTTTTGCAGCATTTTTTTATGTTTACTGTTTTAGGGACAAAACTATTTTTAATTTTATTTAAAAATTATTTACTCAGATAAATTCACTTGGTTCTAAAGGTTCAATAAATAGTAGAAAAAGCTAGAAAAGTCAGGGAGTGAGAAGTCTTCCTCATGCACCCAATGTTATCAGCATCTTGTGTATTATTCCAGAGTCTGTATATTTGCAAGCACACATTCTCAATTTCTTTTTCCTTTTTCCACAGTTTTATATCTTTTTTTATTGCCCTCTAAACATATCATGTAGATTATTCCATGCCGTATATTCTTTAATAAATTATACTGACTTCTATTGTAGTTGTATATCATAATTTCTTTAATGAGATCCCTATTGATGGATTTCTTTTTATTCTACTACATCTCTGCTGATAGACAATGTTTCGATATTACATACTATGATGCTATGAATAACCTTATACCTCTGTCATTTCTCAAGTGTGTGACTATACTAGTAGGTTCAACTCCTAGAACTGGAATTTCTGGGTCATTGGTAATTTTGATGAATACTTCCAAATCACCTATGCAGACATTTAATAATTCACAACCCCACCAACAATGAATGAATGGCTGTTCAGCTACCACTGTCAAAAAGCATGTTATCAAACTTGTGAATGTGCCAATCTGACGGACTGGTAAAGTATTTTAGTGGGGTTTTTGGGGGAAGGGCATTTTTCTAAGGTATGTGTAATACTGAACAACTTATATGCTTAAGAGACATTTGTTAGAGATAATTTAGACACTAAATTTAAGTTTGTCTTATAAATGATCTTGCTTATATTGAAAAAATCAAATCAATGAAAACACACTTTTGCCTAAGGGAAAATCTAATTTTGGAAAATCCTTGACTTTCATTTCTTGTGAACATTACCTAGTCTGGTTATTTAAGCCTTTTGCTTAATTCCATATACAAACTGCAATTTAATAAAATTTAAAATTCAATAAAAGGACAAAGCTCAAGAGTGCTTGAATATTACAACCTGACAAAGGCTTGCAAATGACTCTGGAATTAGAAAATAAAGAAAAAGAAAGTCATTCTGCTTCTAGGCCCGTTTAGTATAAAAAAGAACACTGGGTTAGAACCTTTGGGTTCAGATCTAGACTAAGGCATGTCATTAAGCATGTGACTTTGGACATATCGTTGAAACTTTGTAAGCCTCAATTTTTTTTTTTTTAAAGATTTTATTTATTTGACAGAGAGAGAGCTATCACAAGTAGGCAGAAAGGCAGGCAGAGAGAGAGAGGGGAGGAAGCAGGCTCCCTGCAGAGCAGAGAGCCCGATGTGGAACTCGATCCCAGGACCCTAAGATCATGACCCGAGCCGAAGGCAGAGGCTTTAACCCACTGAGCCACCCAGGCGCCCCGTAAGCCTGAATTTTAATACTTATAAACTTTCAATGTGCTTTACTTGAAAGGCTACTTGTACAGAAGCAGTGAGACTTTCCTTGGGAAGACACTTATAAATTATAAGATATAATTAATACTCCTGCAGCTTCTTTTAAAGTAGGACATCAGTCAAGGATAGTAACTATAAGCTGAGAAAATGAGACTGACTGATTTATGCAGAAGAATTCTTCAAAAGTACAATGGGTATATGATAGATTGTTGATAAAAAGGGCTGTGATAATACATCCCGTGACTTGTAGGCATGCCCCTTTGCAGTGCAATTTTCTCATTCCTTGCCTCAAGAGGTGTTTATGTCTCCACTTACCTGGGCTTGGCCATGTCACTTGCTCTGGCTATTGAGACATTAAGAAATGTGCAAGCAAAAGACTAAGAAGTGCTCATGGGCCGCTGGTGGCTTGCCTTCGTTTGACTGCTGCTAGAATCCTGAGACCATGACATAAACAAGGCCAAGCCAGCCTGCTGAGTCAGGAGGAGGAGAACCAAGGTGCTCTGCTGGAAGATTTCCAACCTCCAGCAGGTGAATGAGACCCCCTAGACCATCCAGAATGGTCAAGGTTCCAGATGACTGCAGTCTTACAAGTAAAAGCCCACGTGAGATTGGGAGAAGGACCCAGCTGAGATCAGTCAAAATTGCTGATATGCAGAATCAGAGCAAATATAACGGTGATGGTTTTAAGGCACTAAGTTTTGTTTTGTTTTTTTAATAGTTTATTTATTTATTTGTTAGAGAGAAAGTGCACAAGTGGGGGAGTGGCAGAGGGAGCAGCAGGCTCTCCTCGGAGCAAGAAGCCTGATGTGGGACTCAGTCCCAGGACCCTGGGATCATGACAGGAGCTAAAGACAGATGCTTAACCGACTGAGCCACTGATGTGTCCCTTCAGCCACTAAGTTTTGAGGTGACTTATTGCAAAGCAGTAGATAAATGACACAGAAATACCTCACAGAATTACTGGAAAGGCTAGAAAACTAAGTTCAGAAAATGACAGGAAAAGCGACCGAGATCACAGCCCAAACCACGCATAGAACTAGTTCAGTGAAGGCACTACCACCACTGTGCTGATTCCGCCATGTCACTGCCAGAGGTTCCGTGACAGAGCAGATGCCCACCGCTACAGGAGGCCCCGGAAACATGCGGCCCCAGTCACTGCTCTAGCACTAGAATGAAGTCTCCCACTCCCCTACTTCTTATCATTACTGGCTCTCAGTTCAGCCTGTGGTATGACATGGCAGCTGAGTCCAGGCCACACGTGGGACCCTCGCTGGCAGGGAGGCCTGGCAAACAGAGTACCAGGTCTTTTCATCTTCCTATCAGGCCTTAAACAGAGAGAGGGAATTCCCTTTACCCAGCAAGCTCACATGCTGTGAAGCCATAAAAAGGACAAAGGGACACTGCAGTTGTTTAACTACCTCAATTCAAATTAATGGACTAAAACAGGAAGCAATAGAGAGCCCACAAAACCCACATTAAAACAAAACAGAACACTTCAGCCGTGTCTGTTAGGTAGGCAAGCTCCTCGCTGGACATTAACAAAGGCACTTTGATCGCTTCTCGGCCTTTTGGCGAAGATCAAGTGTAATAAAGGCACTTGGAAGCTAACCCATCCGTAACGGGCAACCAGGAAAGTGTTATCGAACTGGGGTAAAGTTTTATTTTAATCGTTTTCCAAAGGGATAACATACACCTAAAAGAAGGCTTGTGACATTTGCTTTTAAAATTCGCCACCATCTGGCCTTTGAAATGTACTTAAATCCAAAGGGCACTTTGACTCAGAGACATACCAAAGCAAACAAGCTACGTTAAGTAGCCTCGAAAATATTGTCTCATGTACATATAATTCAAAACAGGGCAAATCTAGAAAAGAAAATACCCTTGAATTGTGATCGAGGATGCAAAATGTTATGACCACAGGCATTAGTGAAGAAATCATTCGCAGATAAGTCACTGGCATATAAACAGAGTACAAGACTGAAACTGTTCTGGATTCTAAGGCTTTACAGAAGAAACCACCAGAACCATCAACAGGAGAAAAGCACATTATCCATATGTCCTCTCCTTTCTTCTCCTTACCTGAAGCTATGCTGAAGTAATGTTTGATGGCAATGGTCCCCGACAGTGTGGAAAGGACAGACAGCATCCCGAGTTTCAGGCTGTCATAAGGAGTCTGGAGGGCACATTCACAGAGCGCCTGGAAAACAGAAGAAAAGGAAACACAGAAGTTGAAACACCTTAAAACTGTCCACTTGTTTTAAGTGTTCCAGCTTTTAGAAAAATCCATCTTTTTGCCCATAATAAAAAACTACAGTCAAACTGCCACAGCCAAGAAGACTCTCAGGAGACTTGTTAGCGAAATATAATGCAGTTTCCTAGATGGGATCCTGGAATCGAAAAAGGACCCTAAGTAAAAAACTAAAGCAACCAGAACAAAGGATGAACTTTGGTTAATAATAATGATGCACCACCACTGGTTTATTAATTTTAACACATGTTGCTACACTAATGTCAAAGGCCAACGACAGGAGAAATTGGGTGTGGGATGTGCAGCAACCCTCTGTACCAACCTTTCTATTTTTCTGTAAATTTACACCCATTCTGAAGAATAAAGTCTATTTTTAAAAAAAGTCATCATGACTGATTTTTTTTTTTAATGTGCTTTGCTTTTTTAAAAAATTTATTTCCAGAGAGAGAGTGAGAGAGAGAAAGTGAGAGAACAAGCACAGAGGGAGTGGCAGGCAGAGGGAGAAGCAGGCTCCCTGCTGAGTAGAAGTCTGATATAGGACTCGATCGCAGGATGCCAAAGGCAGATGCCTAACTGACTGAACCACCCAGGCGTCCCTCATGACTAATTTTTTTTTATTAAGCCCATTGGAAATTATGTACTATTCAGTCCACACAAGCAGAACATCCACTATACTTTGTTTCATGTAGAGATACAAATATTATATGTTTTTTTTTTTTTTTTTTAAGTAACAGAGAATGGCAATCTATTTTGTATGTAAGTGAATGTACTGTCTCTTCTCCCCCATTTCGGATCATCCACTCTACTCCTGACTAATGCGGTCTGAAGAATTACCAGAAACAAGATGCTCATGTTTCTTTCAGTAACGACAACTATGGATACGTGCTCTGGTGACTCTTGCCTTATCCTGCACATCTACTCTTGGGACATGTCATATAAATGGTCACATAACTGCCCCGCTAAATTAACACCCCAGAATATGGAGTATTTACTTGTGGCCTAACAAGAGTTATGTCCAAAAGGGATGAAGGCTAAGAGAGAGAAACACTGAATAGGGAAGATTAGGCCAAATTAAAGATGACCCTAGAAGTTAGGCAGAGTAATTTAAGCTTAATGGGAAAGGAAAAAGGACGCCACTAGAGAGGAATAACATTACTGAAAGCGTGAGGGAAGATAAACAGGTGAGGGCCAAGCAGCCAACCTACAGCCCAGGGCAGTAATCCAGGCAGGCGTTGATGGACAATGGCCTGAGCTACAGTTTAAGGCTCAGCATGGAGAGTAGAGGGTGAACATGAGAGGCATTTTGAAACTAACGACCTATGAGGGAATCAACAAGAAGGACTCAGTGGCTATTACAAAATTTCAAACCTGATGACCAGAGAATGTTGATTCCATTTATGAAGACTGAGAATTATGGGGATAAGCTAATTTCAGAGGAAGGACAGAAATAGGAAAAAATATGAAATCCGAGAAGAAATATCTACCAGGCATTTGGAATCTGACATGTAAGAGATTTTTAACTGGAAGACTCACATCAGAATTCTGGCTCTGCCACGGACCATCTCTGTGATCTGAGCCAATGCCGATGACTGAAATCCCTGAGTCTCAACTTCTTTGTCTATAAAATGGGGGTAAAGATTTATACAGAATTGTTTTCTTTCTTTCTTTTCTTTTTTTTTTTTTTAAAGGTTTATTTATTTGAGAGAGAAAGTGTGTGAGTGGGGAGAGAGACAGAGGGAAGAGAACCTTAAGCAGACTCCCACTAAGTGCGAAGCCTGACACGGTTTAAGTGCGTGACCCAAGAGATCATGACCTGAGCGGAAATCACAAGCTGGACGGACACTTAACCGGCTAAGCTATCCAGACACCCTGCAGAACTGTTGTTTTCATATAAAACATCTCTGGAAAAACGTGTAAGAAATTAGGCATTGGTTTGCCACTGGGCAAAGGAGTAAGTGGATGGCAGAAAAGTAAGTGGGAAATACTTGATGATATATATCTTTTTGCAGCTTTTGAATTCTGACACATGAACATGTGGGCACAAAAAATACTTTTAAAATAAAATACAAGTGGAAAAGCTCCTGAGAGTCAAAGGGCTTTGCAAGCCCCACAAGCTACTGCCCACAAGAGCAGTTCAGAAGCGCAGGGAGAAGGACCAGATTGCTGGAGAACGCCCACACTGATGGGAGGGGACGGCGTCAGAGCGGCCGAGAGTAAATGGGCGGAAGCACCTAGACTCAACTCAAAGACGCAATTTTGAAGAGAAGGGGCCATGGGAGTCAAGACAGGATGCAGTTCTGGCAGTGGAAGAAATGAGAGAGGACCGTTTAGTGCAAAGAAACCAGAGAATGGGTAAGGCTCACAGTACAAGCACACTAAAAGGAAAGATGACAATGGCAGACAAGCCTCTGGATTTAGCACTAAGAACACTGGTGTCGTGTGAAATGCCTAAGCAAAAGTAGCGGAACAGATGTAAAGGCCAGTGTATTAAAGAAAGAGTGAAGGGCAAAGAAAGAAATGCAGACACAGAGGCTGGTTTTGAAGTGCAAAAGAAAGCAGTTTTTAAAAGAGTGATTGTGTTTAAGTAATATCATAGTCTTATTTATTTATTCAAATACTTAAGCCATTTCCATTTACCTATGTCTTACTGCTGAAATTATCCTGCCTTATGCTGTTAATTAGCTTATATTTAGGAATAAAATCCTCAGCCAAATAGCCCCAGAAGTTAAGGACTATGTCTTGTATTTGTAAGTATTCAAAATTATGTCATAGAGTGTTCTGTGTATTAAGAGATATTTAACCTTTTGGGATAATCAAGAAAGCGTACATGAGACATTTATGATAACAGTATTAATAATTTTTAAAAAGCAAAAAGAATTTTACCTTTTAAAAAATTGAGAGAAAGTTGTTAGAGAAATTTTTGATAAAATCATTTACCATGTTATCTTCTAATTTCTTGTCACTCAGCAGTATTGGGTACCTAAAATGTTCTCAGTAAATACATACTGATTTCAAGGTTTGTTAATTCATATCAGTTAGCTTAACAGAGCACATCACAAAGTTCCCCAGAGATAGCATGTCAATCCTGTTTCAACGAGGAAATCTGGCTCATTTCTGTTCCAAGGACATGATCTATTACAAAACTGTCTTACCAGGTCCACTTTTTATATTCATAAAAAGGGAAAATCGAACTCTCCAAATACAGCCCCCTTTCTCACTCACTACCATGTTCTTTCTCACTGACTATTTGGTCTGCATTTCTCTCTCCAGGCTGGCTTACCTCACTGTTCAACTGAAGCTCTGTCCTGAATTACTGTTTTCTGGGTCAGTTCCTAAATAGGGGCTTCTCCTCTACCCTAGAATGGACTGGCCACCAGGGATGCGTTCTAGAAAAGCATAGCAAAAAGCTTATAATCTTTAAGGTACAGAAAAATGTTATGTTTAAAAGTACTCTGTCAGAAATATAACCCCCCTAAATTTTCTGTTTCCATTGTACTAACCCACAAAGAAAAAGGTGATTAAAAGAACTAATTCTTAGGCTTAACTTGTCATTCCTCCTAGTCTTAGGTAAGGTACAAAACAGAACTCTCCAGAGATACAAAGCCAAAAATAAAGTTATGCCTTTGAAAATATCCAGAGCAGATAATCTTTCACTTTGGAACAGACAGGTTGTATAAATCAACTTCTTCAGATAAGACTACAACATCAGAATAATATAAACTATTGATATAAATTATCACCAACTGAAATGCATATTTATGTAAGGCATAAAAAAATCCAAACAAAACTATAAATACATGAGAAAATATTTTTGTTCCTTTGAAGTTATTCTGTTTTTGACTACTTTAATAATAATGTACTATATTAGGCCTTCATTTTGGGTTTTTAACATTCTGAATCAAAGTATTTTCTTTAAATCTAGAAGGTATAATTCCACATGGAAATTATAATGCCTACCAAAACACCGTAAAAGTAGCAATGAAAAAGACACAATTACTCTTGTAACACCAAAACTCAAAGATCAATTAGCGGTGGATAAGATTGGCTGAGAGAAAGGAAGGAAGAAGGAAGGAACTTTAGAAGAAAAATAATTACTCTTGGTAACTGTGAGTTGAATTCAAATTTGAAATAAAAAAACTATTATCTTGTTAAGGTTTTATCATTAGCACTGTTTTCCTCTGCTCTATTTCAATATTTTCAAAAATATATCTAGGTTCTGAAGTAATGATTATTTGACCACATCTATTTAAATAAGATCAATATGCTCAGGTTACAGGTACACAAAAAAATTCTTTGTGAGAGAGGCAAATATTAAAAAATCTTTTTTTTTTCTATTAGAATTAACCAAAGGAAAAAAGTTACAGAAAAGATAAATCAGAATAAAAAACTCAAGAGAAGATGTGGTTTAATGAAGAAATATTAGTAAGGGTGGCTCAGTGGGTTAAGCCTCTGCCTTTAGCTCAAGTCATGATCTCAGGGTCCTGGGATGGAGCCCCCTCTCTCTCTGCCCGTCTCTCTCCCTACTTGTGATCTTTATCTGTCAAATAAAAACAAAATCTTAAAAGAAAACAAAAAAAAAAGAAATACTAGTAAGCTGTGAAATCAAAAGAACATTTAACATTTAAGTCACCGTTAATGTGGTTATGAAGTTCAGTGCATATATTATGAAAAAATTTATCACAAAGAAGAAACCACTGCATAGCACTAAAAATAAAAAAAAAGACAATTGATCATTAAATTGTAGATTGTTTTAATAAGATATAAGGGGAGAAAAGAGTAAAGGGCAGAAGAAAAGAGGAGGTTCAGATCTACTAACATTTGTGACATTTCAAGGGCCACACTATTCAGGCTTAATAGAGATACTCAAGCTCCTAGATTAATATACACTGAGTATAGAGAAAGGTAAAGTAAAAACAAAAGTTTAATTAGCATGTAAATTTTTTTAAATTTACCAGAGAGTAAAAGAATAAAGAAAACAATCAAGGTAACAAAGGGAAGTAATAGAAGAAAGGAAACACAAAGAATGTATAAAAACAGCACAAAGTTAATGGAGGAAGAAGTAAGAACCATCAGGTATATCAGTAAATGCAAATAAGCTATGTTAACTATTTAAAAAGACTCAGATTAAGTCTAAGGAGGTAACTCTAACTGGATGCTATTTATAAGGATGAAACCTAAATGACAGAGAAAGGTTAAGGATAATAAAATCGGCAGACCTAATAAATACATGCAAACAAAAATAAACATGTAACAATGTTAATGATACATAAAGAACCTGAGGCAAAAACCGTAAAACAGGAAGAGAGGATTTCTTCATATTAGTAAGAGTTCTATTTGTGAAAAAAAGAGTATTAAAATTTCTAAATTAAAATGGCTAAATACAAACTGGTAGGAGACGCTAATAAACATCAAAACCTCACAGATCAAAAATAGAAAAAAACTAATTTAAGACAGCATATGTGAGTACTATCATCAATAAAGTAGATTCAACATAACTTTATATTGAAATAATATTAGTAATATACAATATTGGTATAATACATACACATGATATATAACACATTATATAGTACATATTTACCAACATGTTATATTACATATAACATATGTGATATAATTATATAGAAAATATACCTTCTTTTCAATTTCTTCAAACTACAGCTGACCTTTGAACGATAGCTAACCCTTGAATTACATAGGGGTTAGGGTGCCAACTCCCTGTACAGTTGAAAATCTGTATATAACTTTGGACTCCCCCAAAACTTAATTACTAATAGACTATTGCTAACTGGAATCCTTACCCATTAAACATAAACAGTTAGTTAACACATATTTTGGAGGTTATATGTATAACATACTTATATGTATAACATACTTATAATAAATTAACTTAGAGAAAGGAAAGCGTTACTAAGAAAGTCATAGGGAAAATATATTTGCAGTATTGTATAGTATTTATTAAAAAAAAATCCATGTATAAGATTTCAAACACATGTTGTTCAAAGGTCAAACTGTATTTTTAAGAAGTATTCCTATATGGGCCACAAAGAAACTTTAAAATTAAAAATTAATAATAAAAGGTTGGCAACAACAAAAATTCCATGAATACAAAAAACGAATCACTTCAAAAACAGATATTTCCAGTTATAAGTACTAGGGATGTAATGTACAAAATGGTGACTATAGTTAACACTGCTGTGTGATATATGGGAAAGTTAAGAGAATAAATATTAAGAGTTCTGATCATAACAAAATTTGTTTCTTTTTATTGTACCTATATGAAATGACAGATGCTAACTTATGCTTACTGCAGCAGTTATTTCACAACAAATGTAAATCAAACCATTATGCTCTATTTCTTAAACTTATGCAAGGATGTGTGTCAATTACATCTCAGTATGAGTAAAGACGAAAAAAATTAACTTCAGGGTCAAAATTGCTCTCCTGGAAATTAAAAAAACAATCATTTACAATACTGCTAAAAACCATGAAATACTTATGAATAAATCTAATGGAATGTGTACAAGAGTTGTATGCTGAACACTAAAAACTGCTGATGAGAAACTGAGGAAGACCTAAATAAATGGAGAGATATACCATGTTCATGGATCAGAAAACTCAATCCTGTTAGGATGTCAGTTCTTTCTGAACTAATCTATAGATACAAATACCAATCAAAATCCTAGCAAGCTTTTTTGCAGAAGCTGACTAACTGATTCTAAGCTTTGTATGAAAATGCAAAAGACCTAGGATATCCAAAATAATTTTGATAAATACAAAGGAAAAGGACTTACATCATCTGATTCTAAGACTTACTATAAAGCTACAGTTGTTATCAAGATGGTGTGCTGCTGGAGCACCTGGCTGGCTCAGTTGGAGGAGTATACGACTCTTGATCTCATGGTCCTAAGTTAGAACCCCATGCTGAGTGTAGAGACTACTTTAAAAAAAAAAAGGCCGTGTGCTACTCACTTAAGAGTAGACATACAGGGTGCCTGGGTGGCTCAGTGGGTTAAGCCACTGCCTTCGGCTCAGGTCATGATCTCAGGGTCCTGGGATCAAGTCCTGCATCAGACTCTCTGCTCAGCAGGGAGCCTGCTTCCTCCTCACTCTCTCTGCCTGCCTCTCTGCCTACTTGTGATCTCTCTCTGTCAAATAAATAAATAAAATCTTAAAAAAAAAAAAAGAATAGACATACCGATCAAAGAAACAATATAACTCAAAAATAGACTTACATAGATACAGTCAAATGATTTTCAACAAAGATGTTACGGTAATTCAATGAAGAAAGGACAGTCCTTTCAACAAATGTTGCTGGAACAACTGGCTATCTAAATACAACTCAATTCCTACCTTGTACTATATATAACAGTCAACTTAAAAAGGATCACATAGAGTTAAATATGAAACCACAAGTACAAAACTTCTGGAAGAAAACACATGGCAAAATCTTGTGACTTTTGGTTCTGTAAAGAGTTCCTAGATAAAACACCCCCTAAAATGGGGGGGGGGGCAAAACTAAATCTCATCAAAGTAAAAGAAATTCACTCTCCAGAAGATACTATAGTAAAGGCACATACTAGTAAGAAATTCTTACAAAATACACAGCCAACAAAATATTTGTATCCAGAATATATAAAGAACGCAGTAACAATAAGACAACCCCCCCCAAAAAATGCAAAAGAGATTAGAATAAGCACTTCACTAATGAGATACAGATGAAAAGCCTATAAGATACTCAATATCATTAGTCATTAAGGAAATGCAAATTAAAACCATGATGAGATATCACAATACACTTATTGAATACAAAGTGCTAGGAAGGACAGAGAACTAGAATTCTCATATACTGCTAGTGAGTATGTAAAATGGTATAGTCATTATGGAAAACAGTTTGGCAGTTTCTTACGAAGTGAGTAATACATTCATCTACCATACAACACAGCAGTTAAAACTCCTAGGTACTGACGCAAGAAATGTCTCCAAAAGACCTGTACCATAGTAGGTTGATTTATAGTATCAAATCTAAATGTTCGTCAACTTGTGAATGAATAAACAAACTGTCGCATGTCCATACACTGGGATACCACTTAGCATAAAAAAAGGAATGAATTACTGCTTAATGCAACAACATGGATGAATATCAAAGAACTGTGCAAAGTAAAAGTCAGACCTAAAAGGCTATACACTGTATGATTTCATTTACACTCTAGAAGGGCACTATTACAAGGACAGAAATCAGATTGGTGGCTCTTAGGGGTTGGGGAAAGGACGGACTGCAGAGGAGGCTGAAGGAATATAGGACATTTTCCTCACTTTTGGGGTGAGGAAAATGTCCTGTATCTCATTTGTGGTGGTGGTTCCACAACTACAGACATTTGTCAGAACTCACTGACCAGTATACCTAGAAAGGTTTCTGAAAATAAATTATACCACAATAAATCTGATTATTAAGAAATGCATTTCGGGGGCACCTGGGTGGCTCAGTTGGTTAAGCGTCTGCCTTTGGCTCAGGTCATGATCCCAGCGTCCTGGAATCCAGCCCCTCATCGGGCTGCCTGCTCAGCGGGGAGTCTGCTTCTCTCCCCTTTCCCCCTTGTGCTCTCTCTCACTATCTCTGTCTCTCTCAGATAAATAAATAAAATATTTTTGAAAAATGCATTTCAAGTTAAGGGCAATGAGAGCACTAGAAGACAATTTATGGAAAAGTGGGCAATCCGCACTAAGGGGAAAATTAATTGCCTTAAGTGCTTTCATTATTAAATAAGAATAAAAATAAGCGTTCAAGCACTTAAAAAAGACAAGAAAGCCATGCTTCTGCAAAGTCTAATTAAGAAAATGGAGATATAAACATAAACAGTAAGAAAAAAATGAAAATAAAATTTCAAACACAAAAATACCAAAAAAGTATAAAGCTTCTCTATATTGATACTAATGAATCTGAGAAGTGAATTAAGTGGAAAATATTATCAAAACTGGTTCAAGAAGAGGTGGAAAACTTTTATAGGGCCACATCCATGTAAGTAATTGGAAATATTCTCAAAATACTATCCCTGAGAAAGTTCCAGGTTCAGATGGACTTATAACACATTTTAAGCAATATCTTCAGGAGACAGAAAATTTCTACATCAAAGCTATTTACCGTTCCAGAACATAGAAAGAGAAAGCCCCCAATTCGTTTTACTAAGATAGCACTACCACAACCCTACAATCTGCCAAAGTATACAACAAGGAAAACTGTAGAATAATGTTACCTTTAATTAGAGCTACTCTTAAAAAAGCATTTTTATGTATATACCAGACACCGTATGTCTATACATAGCTCCACTCAAATCCCTTAACTCTCTGGCAGTCCTCTATTCCCCTAGTCTAATGGCATTTCTATGTTTCTTTAAATTCTTCCCATGATAAAAACAAAAGGCAAAGAGACAAGGTATACTTTAGCAATACAATCTCAGTTCTTTGCTCTTTAAAGAAGAATTCCGTTATTTTTTATTAGTTTTTACTTAAATTCCAGTTAGTTAACATGTAGTGTTAATATTAGTTTCAGGTGTCCGATTTCGTGATTCAGCACTTCCATCTATCACCGGCGCTCAGCACAGCAAGTGCCCCCCTTCCTCCCCATCACCTATTCAACCCGCCCTCACCTTCTCCCTAGTAACCATCAGTTTTATTTTTTTCAAAGATTTTATTTATTTAGCTGTGTGAGAGAGAGAGAGAGAGAGAGGAGCAAGTGAGCACAAGTGCAGGGTATGGCGAGGGGAAGAGGCAGAGGAAGAGGGAGAAGCAGAATCCCTGCATGAGTACGGAGCCTGACTTGGGGCTCCATCCCAGGACCCTGAGATCATGATCTCAACCAAAGGCAGATGCTGAAACAGCTGAGCCCCCCAGCCGCCCCTATCAGTCTGTGCTTTACAGTTAAGAGAATTTCCTGGTTTGCCTCTCCCTGTTTCTCCCCATATGACCCTTTGTTTTGTTTCTCAAATTCCACATGAGTGAAATCAAATGATATCTGTCTTTCTCTGACGGACGTCGTAAAGCAGAACTCCTTGTGTATTTACTGTCTCTGATCTCTCTCCTGTTTTTCCCAACAGTCTCGTACTCACAATACTCCAATAAAACTCTCCTCATGCAGGTCACCAATGACTTCATTCTGCTAAATGCAAAGGCGAATTACAGTCCTCATGTCCTGGAGAATACAAATACACGGCAGTATCTCACACGATGGACTGCAGCCATCTTCCTGTAAAACTATCTCCACTTGTCTCCTACCTCACTGGCTGCTTCTTATCAAGCTGTTTTGCTAGTTACTTCTCATTTCATCATTCCCTGAATTTTCTCATTTATTCTCTCTCCCTAGGTGACTCATCCAGTCTCATGATTTTAAATACCACCTATAATCTGATGACTCTCATGTTTACAACTTCATCTAGATCTGTTCATTAAACTCCAACTCCTTGACACCTCCACTTGGACGTCTGACTCCGTAAACTTTATTTGGTCAGAACCGAACTCCTGATCTTCAAGAAATAAGCTTCACAGAATCTTACCATTCCAAGTAAATTGGTTAAAGCCAAAAACCTTGAATCATCCTTTCTTTCTCTTATACTCTGTGAATAATTTGCCAGTAAATCTGTCAGCTTTGCCTTTCAAATATATCCAGAATATTTCCACTTCTCCCTGCTATTTTCTCTGCTTCCCCGGGTTCAGATAACCATGGTATTTTCTAATTGGACTTATACAGTCACCTCCCAAATGTTTTTCTATGTTTCTGACCTTATGTCCCTGCAATCTAGTCTCAGTACATCTAAGTCAGAGAGACTCTTTCGGAACAAGTTACTAATGTCCTCTGCCCTCCAGGCTCCCGACCCCTGGTAACCACTATTTTACTCTTTGCTTTCATAATTTTGGCCTTTTCAGATTCCATGAGTAAGTGATATCATACACTATTTGTCTTTCTCTGTCTGACTTGGGATGGTGGGGGGATAAGACAGATGTTGTTTAAGGGTACAAACTTACGAGTAGTAAGTCCTGGAGATCTAATGTGTATTAGAGCGAATATGGACAACAATATTGTATGATAATCATCAAACTTGCCAAGACTCTAGAACTTAACTATTCCAACCATTAAAATTAAGAAATGATAATTATGCAATGTAATAGGGTGCTAATTATCACTACAATGGCAATCATATTACAATATGTAAGTGTATCATGTCAACATGCTGTACAGTGTTATATGTCAATTATATTTCAATTAAGAAATAATAATGGCCCTAAATGATCCGCAAGCTGCTCCATCCATCCTCCAGCACCTCTGACTCCGCTCCCCTCATAGTCATGGTGACCTCACCCTCAGGAATGCTCTCACCTCAGGACCTTTCTTGCTATTCTCTCTGCTGGTAATGTTCTTCTTTCAGAGGCTCGTGGAGTTGCTGGTCCCTCCTTTAGGTCCTTGCTCAAGTGCCCACTTCTAAGTGAGAGCTCCCCTGACCGCCTCGTGCAACATGGCAGCCTCCACCTTTCACACTCACTCATCCTCTTTCTTGACTTTTTCTCTCCAGTATGTATCACTATCCAGCCTCTCCACCTACCAGAAGCTAATCCAAGCCTTCTCTAGAGAAATTCTTCGTCAGAGAATTCCCACACACACTTTTCCAGGGAAAAGGAGTAGCTCAAGGTAAAAGAACTGCCAAGTATGTGAGGAAAAAGGGTACTACGGAAGAGGGCCAACAGAAATCAAGAGCAGAGATACAACTGCAAAGACTTTAGATAAGCTCGAGAAATAGTTATTGAACTAAAACAGGAGAAGTATCCACAACACAGCCTGAAGAGATGGAAAGATAGAAAAAAGAATATAAGGAACTTGGGGGATTGACAGAAGGGCCAGCATGTATCTAAGTGGAGAGTCAGGAGGAAAGGCAATATCTGAGAAAAATTATGGCTGACAATTTCCCAGAACCACTGAAAAGCACCAATCTTAAGATTCACGAGAAATCGATAGTCTAGAGAGTTTAAATAGAAATCTATAATCAGATGGTTCATAGGGCAGAACGTCAAAGAGAAAAATTTTAAAGCAGGAAAAAAAATTTCTTCAAAAGAGCACTGCTATTCTCAGCAGTAATAATGGAAATCCGTAGACAGTTAGAATGGTAGCCTCGATGTCCTGGGCATTCTACTCCCAGAGAAAAGTGTCTTTCAAGATTGAGGGCAAAATAAAGACATTTTAAGACAAGTATATACAGGGAGAGCTTACCACCACAGACCCTCACTAAAGGACTTTCCAGAGACAGAAGGAAAAGTATCCCAGAGAGAAAGCCTGAGATGCAAGAAGAGTGAAGACAGTGGAAGGTCCAAATGATCAAGGAATTTATAAAACAAAATTGTTTGAAGACAGAATTAAGGTACATGATAAGAATACATAAGAGTTTGGAGGGTTATAAATGAGTGACGTATTATAAGGTCTGTACAGCAGAACTGACATAGGACATAATGGAAACATAAAGATGCATTAAAGAAAGATGGGAAGTAAAACAATGATAATCTTTTTTTTTTTTTTTTAAGATTTTATCATGTATTTGAGAGAAAGAGAGAACATGAGTGACGGGGGGTGGGGGAAGCAGAAGTAGCAGACTCCCCGATGAGTAGGAAGCCTGATGTGGGGCTTGATCCCAGGGCCCCAAGAGCATGACCTGAGCCAAAGGCAGACCTGTAGCCGACTGAGCCACCCAGGTGCCCCTAAAACGTTGAAAATCTATCACACAGACACACCCAGGAGAAAACTAAAGTAACTACATTAACATCAGACAAAAGAGAGGAAAGCAAAAGCTGTAGAACAGTGATCTAAAGAAATGATATAGCATGTTCATGCATTAGAAGACTTAACATTGTAAAGATATCAACTTGTTACAAATTATCTTTCCATTCAATGGAATCCCATTGAAATTAGCAACTTTTTTTATGTGAAACTTGATCAGCTGCTTCTGAAATTTATAGAGCCTGCCAATGGCCACTGAAGTGCAAGTATCCAGAATATACAAAGAATGACTACAAATCCACAGAAAAAGAAGACTGGAAGAACCATGTCACAAACAAGGAAATCCAAATCATCAATAAACAATTAAAAGAATATTCAACTTCTTTAGTAATCAAGGAAATAAAAATTAAAACTACAACTTCTAAACTGGTAAAAATGTAATCTAAGGACGTAGTTCAATAGGTAGTCTCTTTATTTGGAATCTATATTGGTTCAGTCACTTTGGAACACAGCTTGAATTTACCCGGTAAAGCTGAAAATACACATATCCTCTAAGTCAGCAATTTCACTCTTTAAGCATATAAAGAAACTCTTGCACATAAATGCCAGGAGATAAACTGAAAAATGCTTGTAGCAGCACTGTTTGCAAGAGCTGCACGTTGGAAATAACCCACGAAGAGCAGGTAAACTGTAGTCCATTCCATATAATAATGGAATACTACACAGCAGTTAAAGGGAAAAAACATGCAACTACATGTATGAGTCTCATCAGTATAATGTTAAGCACAAGAAATACAAAGAAAAAGCAAACACTATTTTTTAGGGAAGCATATATAGGTGGTAAAACAATAAAGAGTGAAGAAATGATCATCGCAGAAGTCAAAATAGTGGTTTCCTTTAGGCTGGCTTTACGATTCTGATGAGGGAGGACCATGCCAAGGAAGGTGGCAGGCTTCTGTGAACCTTCAGTGTTCTGTTTCTAGTGGGATGGTGGCTACCTTGTTTTCATTTACAATTATTCGAACTATTAAATATTTATTTTACATACTTTTATGCATGTGTGAGCTGTCATACAATAAGGAGAAAAATGAGAAGGGGTGATCTAGTGCCTTCACCAGATTCGGTTCCCTCCGGTGGCTGAGTACATTCTCTTCTCGGAAAGACTGTACTATTTAGTAGAAAAAGCATTAGAGGACAGAGCTCTCTTAATTAAAATCTTAATTAAGTCCTCTTAGGAAGCTCTTTTAAGCATATTAAATCTCTCTGAACCCTAATTTGTTCATCTACTAAATGCAAACACTAACAGCTGCTTATCTCTTGGGATATTTGTGACTATCAATCACAATATACTGAAATATGTTTAGAAAACTGCAAAAAAACCAATTAACACAGCAGCTTTTAGTTTCATAATCTGAAATTCAAAGGTTTTTGTTGTACGGTAGCTATAATGACACCAAGAGGTAATAAAAACCATGAAAATAAAGGTCAACTTCTAACAATCTTCCATTTCACTTTAAAAAGCATTTTTTAGAAAATGTTGCATCTGTTAGCAGTAATGGATAAAACAAACAAAAACCTGTTCTGAGAAAAAACAAATTTCAACATTAACTTAACCTGGAAAAAATGCTATAAAAGACGCCACATTACTTGTCTAGAGATTGAGACCTGCTCTTGTATTTACAAAAGATAACTTTAAGACTGTCCTTCCTCTCCATGAAAAGGAAAAATATACTTTGCTGAGTTACACTTCCAGCACCTTCTCTCTAATAAATCACCGTCAGCACCAACTGTTCTCCCTAAAGTGAGTAAAGGAGACATGAATTAAATAAATGATTTCACTGGACTTCTATAATCAGCCTTAGTGCTGCTATGGGAAAATTCTTAAGAAACTGAGAAGCAAGTCTAACTCACTAAAAGAAACTAAAACATGAAAGGATAAAAGTTCTCCTTATTTACTTTGCCACTTTAAAAAACAACATCTGCCACAAATATCAACAATACCCTTAATTACTTTTCATATTCAAACATTTAAAAGATGACAAAGATGATACAAAAAGCGTAAAGTAAAATGATTTTTTACTTGTTGTATTATTTTTCTCTATAAAATATTAATGTTCAAAGTTCTACAGACCTGAATGTTTTCCCTACTCCAGGTGTGTGGCGTTTTATTGGCAAGTAATTTCAGATCTTGAATAGCAAGTCTCTTTACTGCTTTCCTAGGGTCATTCTTCAGATACTGCAACAGAAGCTGAATCTATGGGGAAAAAAAAAAAAAGGCATTCATGAACAGTACTGTCACTGAAATTACCATCAGGGATGTGTAGTACAATTTAGTAAAACTTTTAGATTTGAGACAGGACTCCCCTCCCTTTCAATCACAGCCCTGTCACTTCTTAGCCATGTGTCCATGTTTGGGCCACTTTCTCTTCATGCATAAAAATATACTATTCCTTAACCTGTAAGGTTCTAGCGTAGGACCTGGCTTTGAATACTCGATTCTTTCTTTTCTCTCCTGCCAACCCCACACTCTGCCACGCACCACCCCCTCCACCTTTTGTTCCTAAAAGGCTCCCAAGAATTAGAACTATGAATACAGAACAGAAAAAAGCAGGCAAAAGAAAATGAAAGCAATCTTTATCAGGGAAGGCACCTTAAAATGATCAAAGCTTATGGTTACTTTTTTTTTTTAAGTTTATACTTAATATGCAATAGTTTACCGAAGAAAAGGCAATTTAAAGAAAACTGAAATTACCTGCTTTGGCGTATCAACCAAAGACGAAGCCGCAAGCAGAGTAAAGGTGTGCAGAGAGACAATCACCATCTTGGTGGAGGGGTAGGACGTGACCAGCTGCTGCAACAGCTGCCGGGCGCTCGATGCCAGGATCGCATCGTGGTGCATGTGCTGGAGGATGGGGATTAACTTCAGTTTCAAGTCTACTGGTGTGGCCAAACCTGGACACAGAGGAATTGTTAGGGACAGACTCCTGACTGTCACCTTGGTAACATTTCACATTTAAAAGGAATTCAATTAGGGATGCCTGGGCAGCTCTGTCGGTTAAGCGTCTGCCTTGGGCTCAGGTCACGATCCCAGGGTCTGGGGATGGAGGCCGCTATCAGGGATCCCTGCATGGTGGGGAGTCTGCTTCTCCCTCTCCCCTTACCCCCTGCTCATAATCTCTCTCTCTCTCAAATAAATAAATAAAATCTTTAAAAAAAAAAGTGATTCAATTAGCAACATGGACGATTTAAAAACAAAAAGTATGCTAAAGTTACGTTTATGACATTAAAGATAATTATACTAGAGCTAACTCAATTAAGTTTAATAGTTTTTTTTTTCCCTCAAAAGCATTTATCTTAACATTAGTTTTTCAGTGACTACAAGGCGACAGGCTGACAGGAGATAATTCGTTGAAAAGGCACGCTAGAACAAAGTCATATTTGCTGTCTATTCCTTCTCATGGCATGCTAAAAAGATATGTATATACAAGTACACATACACCTACATATGCACATACTCAATGGCTACAATTATATTTACAATTTTACTTATTTCCTTCAACACTAAGTCAAGATCTGGATGTGAACAGACTATACGTGGAGGGTTTCTGAGGTTCTCTGAACTTTGGGTAGCAATGCCTTTTTTCATTGCCTACACAGATGGGACTCCATGGAGATGAACTCCAATGCATCTTTTACTGACAACACTGGAGCTACACAAACAAAAAACTCTTTTCTTCTACAACATGCCTTTGTGATCACAGAGAACAAAAAACTGTCAGTCATTCTTCACTGGGTATAAGCCAAAAGCTAATTTATACTCTGCAGACCACTGCTTCACCACTGTGAAGTAACTGTTAATGTAAATATGTAAGAAAGTTTCAGTATCCAGGGGTGGTTTACATCAACAAACTCCCTTGCTATCTGGCCTCTATTTAAGTCTGGCCAAACCAGAGAGCCACCGGAGATGGCAGGTAGAAAAATGAGGTCAGAGTATTGACTCCCTGGTTTTCCCGCCTTAGTCATACATGTGGTGCTTATGTTACTAGTATTTTGTCCCTTAAGGTACCAAATGCATTTGACACTGGGGACCATCCTGTCTTTGAAACTCTTTCTTCCTGGTTTTTGTTCTTCCTCTGGCTATTTCTTTTCAATCTCTTTGTATTCATCTCTTTTACCCACACTATAATTTCTGGTGTTCCTTGGGGATGGTAATAAATTTTCTTCTCACTCTCAATGCCTTTCCTGAGTGAAGTGATATCATCCCATGGCTTCCATTCTCAGCTATACGCTAAAGACGACCTCGTACCCCTCTACCCTGCCCCTGATCTTCAGATAACAGAAATCGTATGACCTCCTGGTCACCTCCCTTGCAATGCACAGTTAGAAGCATTCTGTAATTAGGGCCAAAGAGAACTTCTGACCTTCACCACAAAACTGCAATTTTCCCCATTTCAGTATATGACAGCCTCATCATTATCACTCCTCTGACCCTGGAGTCTTTATTGATTACCTTTTCTCATACCCCACATCCAAATTTATTAGCAAAGCTTTTAGGTTCTATCTTTAAAATATAACCCAAATCTGACTATGCCATTCTGCTTCCACTGCTATCACACTGGCCCACTTCCACCACCATCTCTAGACTGGATTATCACAAAAGTCTCGTCAGTATTCTCCCTACTTAGGCCTTTGCCCACGGCAGACTCCTGTGTCCTGTCCCTTCCTTCTTCCTCGGCAAATCTGTGCTCCACCCAGCAATCCATGGAATTCTCCGTGTTCACAGACATTGTTACTGGTTCAGAGACATTCAAGAGCTTTACTTTGCAGAAACACAAGCAACTTAAAATTCAGTGTAAGGATACTTTATTCCTCAAACTCCCCCACCATTTCCTTATCTTGGGCTCCATTCTTCCTCCACTGGCCCTCCTCACTACCTCTCCTGTACTTTCCCCTTTCTCTTTCAGCCCCCGTGTTCCTGTTCTTTCGCTTCAAATTTTTTATAGCTGGAACTTAAACAATAACGAGTCTTGGGTGTACAAATCAATACATTCTTACATTTCAAAATACTCAAATAACCATCGCCCAACAGACAACAGTCCAGCACGTCAGGAGGCTCACCTCTCCAGCTTCCATCCACTCCCTTGCTATTTGCTCACTGTTTGGGTTTAGCCAGTGAAGTGCCCCAGCAGGGGATGGGAGGGAGAAGAAAGAGGACAGAGTATTTATTCTCTGGATCCTTCTCTGTGGGGTCACATCAGGTCCTATCCCACTGAAGGTCAAGTTTTCAGTGGCCCCTGCACACGACTCCAAGTTTCTGGGAACTATTTCCTCTCTGCACCCTTGGATACATTATCCCCTACGGTTCGTCTTGCTTACACCTTTGTAATTGTTCCTTCCTTCAACCCTCCTTGGATTATTTTAATTTGAGCATGACATCTATTTCCTGCTGTGCTCTTGCCCAATAGAGCCAGTGGTCAATAGAAACTGCTCAATGAATGAGTGGTCCCCAGTGAATGAGCGTGATCCCCAGTGAATGAGCGTTCCCTTAAATGACAGCTTTCTGCAGGAGAGCCCTTTTTTGGCGGAGAAAAAAAAGGACAAAGGAAAGGAGAACAGGATAGAGCTCAACCACTGGATCTTGGTTTTCAAGTAATTCTAATGTGGCTCTATTTCCTCTTTTGTAAAACAGACATAACAGTATTGCCCAGCCAAGTGTGCCAAGTTGCACAGTTCACAGGAATGCCTCATAGAAATATACAAAGAAGGTGGTGTTCTCTGAGCTGCGCAGTGCTGGAGCCCCAGGGTTCCCTTTAAGGACCAGGACAGGCGTAAGTGGGGCCAATACACGCGAAGCATAGCATGGAAGATGAGATTTGAAAAGTAGAGCCTTGAAGGCTATGGTAAGGAATTTGGATCTGAGTTTACTTGGAACTGGAAGACACTGGAGGAACATTAACAGAGCACGGAGACAGCGCCAGAGCTTCTAACAGCCCTCTGCTCTCCCAGATCAGAGTGCTCTTCACCTAAATATCTGTATTTCTCACACAAATATCACTTCACTAGAGGCCTTCCTTCATCAACATATACAAAATATAAAGTGCCCCCTTCCACCTCGGGGTGCGGACTCTACTCAGGGGACTCCATCCTTTTAACCTTGTTTTTCTCCATAGCAATTGCTTTATTTTTATTTGTCTACTGCCACCCCTTCCCCCATTTCTGCCACCAGAATGTAGGTTACATTAGGGCTAGGACTCTGTTTTGTTCACTACTGTATCCTAAGCACCCAGAACAATTTTGGCACTTAGAAGATGCTTAATATTATTGGAGTGAATAAGTGAATAGAACAGTGACAAGCACATAATAAATAAGTAGTTAATGTTAAGAGCTATTAATATTAACACAAATCCCAATAAGTCACTTCATAATACTGAATGAAACATACATACCTTGAATCATCTCACTGATTTTGTTACAGATTCCTACAGCAAAATCCCTTTGGAAAGAGAGAAGAGCAGAAACTTGAAAACCAAAAAAATTATACTTGCCTAAGTTTTCTAAGGACATAAATAGAACACAATCAACAAAGGAGAAACATAATACTTCAAATCGTAACTCATATTCCAAACATCAGGTACTGGGGGTAGGGTAAGAAATGCAACTGAAAGCAAAACTCCCACCAGCAAATGGGCTCACACCAACACCACTTCCAAGCAGTATTCAAGACAAGATGCTCTGATTTAAGGGTGCTGCCGCAGTTTGCTTCACTGAGTGACACTGTCTGAAAGATTCAAGGTCATTATCTCAATCTATGATATTTTGGGATGTGCTTTTAATTAAGAAAAAGCTTTTAACACCATAAGCTAATTATTTTAGCAATAAAATATATCTTGAATAGTCTACATTTTAGAAAAATAGACTAAGTATGACGTAGGAAATATGGGCAGACTCTTACCAAAAGCCAAACTATTTAATGTTGGCGATTGTTTTTTTATATTATGTATGTGTAAAGTGTTTTCCAAGGTGCTGCTTTTCATTCTGACCCAATAAAAACGACACTGAGTGCTGCAAAAGTTACTAATAACATGAATATTTGGGATAAGATACATTATATTTAAGGAAATATAATACAGACAAGATGATCAAGCTTGGCTCATTTAGCCATGTTAAATGATATATAAGATATGAAATACTTCCCCTCACTAGTTCAATGGATGTCTACATAAAATATTTTCTGCCATTAAGATATTTTTTGTCATTTTCTTTTTTTTTTTTTAAGATTTTATTTATTTGACAGACAGAGATCAGAAGTAGGCAGAGAAGCAGGCAGAGAGAGAGAGGAGGAAGCAGGCTCCCTCTGAAGCAGAGCCCGATGTGGGGCTCGATCCCAGCATCCTGGGATCATGACCTGAGCCGAAGGCAGCGGCTTAACCCACTGAGCCACCCAGGAGCCCTCATTGTGCATTCTTGTGTTTCCTAGAATTTTCTAAGGTAGTAGGTTCAGGTTTAGTATACAAATATATTTTCTGAGATTAACTCAGTTCTCAACTCTTCTCCTGTGCTTTTACTGTATTTGACATAACTACTATTATTTCTATAACCTCATTATCATCCAATACATTATTTCAAAATCCTTAAGTTTTCCTTATGCTTATAGAGAAATGTATCGGGAAGTACACATTGCCATGTTTTGCAAAAGAATTCTGAAAGATTTTTCTAAGATTTTATCTAAAATTGCCTTTTAAGAATTTAACAATATTTTATTCCAAATGAAGTTTACTTGCTAAGGTTTTTTTTTATATATACTTAAAAATGAATCACTGGCTTGACAAAGAGTTTAGAAGACTCATCTTCTGAACACACAGCTGTACTGTCTAGGTCTAAAGATGCTAAAAAAGATAAAACTGACATATCAGAGAGTTTCCTAATTCATGGAAGTAAAGAATCTATTCTAAAGAAAAGCAAAACTTAAAAAAAAATATGACTAAAGCTATCCTTCGATTTTTCAGATGTTAAGAATTTGGCTTATTGTGCCTTATAAAATGAGACATTTCAGAAAGTATTACATGGTACCAGTTAACTTAAAGCTTCATTTTGAGACTAATTATTTAGAATTTAAAAAAAAAAAAAGCCTATTTCAAATGTGCTCTTTAAAAGCAAAATACTGATTTTTAAACTAGCAATCTTAAGAGGGTAAGTTATCGTAATGCACTGGCTGGAAAAGCGCACGAAACAGATGAGGAAGTTCTGCAGCTGACCACCTGAATACCCGCGTGGAAAGTCAGTACTAGAGATAAAGGCACTGCCACTTTTCAGCATTAGAGTAACTTATTAAGTAACTTACAAGATATAGCTGCAAACATGAAGACTCAATAGCTCACCTGCAGAATTTTATCTCTGCCGCACAAATGGAAAATCTACAAACATGGCTAGATGTGCTCTTTTGCTTGTATGAGCATCACCTAACAAGAGAGCATCATCATTTATTTGAATTCTCAGCAACAATTTGTAGCTGTGCTGAAATTTTCAAAGCGAGTAACGTTTTTTAAAACCTCATGGTTTTCCTGGAACATCAAGCTACTATCTTCACCACTGGTAGCAAAACAATGATTAAAATTGCTGTCACCTTAGCAAGAACCAAGGCAGTGTCCAACTGTCCGAGCAGTCATTGCATTCTTTACCACTGTGCACTCACACTAAAAGGGAAGGAAGGAAGGAAGCCAGATGCACTTACAAATGTCCTTGATAAAACAGTAAAAATTACTAATTTTATTGAATTTCAACCTGTAAGCAAATGTCTTTTTATTATTCTCTGACAAAACAGAAGCCACACATCAGGTACACAGTGGTTGTCTCCAGGAAAAGTGCCATGTAATTATTAGAGTTATAAGATGTACTAGTCATTTTTTCCCCATGAAACCTCACAGTTATTCAGACTTGGCTATTTGGCAGACATTTTCTCAAAAGATGAGTAAAGTTGGCTTGTCAGTTCATGGAAAATAACTAGGAAAACTTTTTGCCGATCTCAGTTTCTAAGCAAAAATTAGAATTTCAGAAAACATATCTATCATCATGAGCTTGACAACTTAATATCTGAAGAATTTCCTGATAAGACTGGTGGCAAGTAACAAATGGGATCCTTTGATATCATCCTTTGATATGATACAATGAAATGGGTCGACGTTTGGAAGACCTGAAGAATGCAGTGAACCAATGTTTCCAAAAAGGCCAATGCAGAGATTATAAAACCACACATGGATAAAAGATTCCGAAAGATTTCAGTGTACTATAGTACAAGTTCATGGATATAATTTTAGAGTCCACACTACAATTAACCTTTAAGAAACCACCACTTGTCTAGTTTTTGGATAACATCAAAGAAAAATATCCATAACTCCTTATAAAGCCTTTAAAAATACTCTTCTCTTTTCCAACTGTATGTCTGTGTGAGGCTGGATTTGCTTCATATATTTTATTGTAACATACTGCAACAGAAATGTTGAATACAGAAACACGTAAGAATCCAGCCAGCCATGAGAGTTGGAAAATATAAAAACAACAACAACGCTACTCATCTCACAAAAATGCTTGTTTTTACATTAACATATTTAGAGAATTGTTATTTTAAAAATGAACATGTATTTTTAAAATGTAGCCATTTAAATTTCTAATACTCTAATCTATCGATATAGTCCATGTGAGCAAAAATAGCTCCATGAGGACTTCAATAATGAAAAGTATAAAGATGCCATACAGTCTGAAAACTACTTTTCTAAGGTATCAGTTTCATACTTGATAAGAAAAAGTTAGGTTACAAACGCCTTTTAGGTATAAGAGGTTTATCAGGTGTGTATAAACGACTCATTCACCTATCAGCGTGCTCTCATACTTGTTATTCTTTCTTCTTAGAATATTCTTCCTCTAACCTGCTGCCTTTTCAACACTTGGTTTCAGCTCAAATGTTACCTGGTTAGAGAGGCCTTCCCTGATCACTCTCCTTAAAGCAGCTTACTTGGTTCACTATCACAACGATGAAACTGTATTATTTTTATCACAAAGTTGTTTTATTTTTTCATAACATTCACACACACCTGAAACTATGATAAAACAAGGCTTTTATCTTCTCCACCCCTGTCCTCCTGGGAGCTGAGAATACCATCTACACATGGCAGATATTCAATAAGCACTTCTTCAGTAACTCTAACTTTATGCAACTCAATAAATTGCATAAATAAATTTTATGCAACTCAACAAAAATCTGTTATGGGCCTTCAGGGCCAATAAACTGCAAATCAGAAGGCTGCAGTTTTCTTTCTTTTCTTTGTCTAATACTATTTTTAAAAATCCTTAATGTCAATATTAAGAATGTATGTGAATATAGAGTTTCATATGATAATAAGACTATAAACAGAATAATCAGATTTTCTAGCTTCCACCCATGCCACACCTGCTCCCTCCAAAGAAGTCAGCCCTGACAACACTGGGCATACATTCCTGCTCTGTCACAATCAGCTGGGGTGAAGAATTAAGCAGCCACCACTTTTACACTGCCAGTGTGCTGTTCCGTTTGGCACTGGCCGCTAGAGGGCTCCTCTCTCAATAACAATGCTTCCACAGTTTCTGAAGGCATTTGGGTTTCCAACTCCTGCTTTGTGACATAGGGACTCTCTTTAAATATGTAAAATCTTAACCTTTTTAAGAACAAGTTAGATGTGATTATGCTAACAGACAAAAGGAGAACAGTATTAAATAAATTCTTAAGGTCTTAATTTGCTAGTTGCTCTAATTTGTTTAAGATCCAAAACTGAGAGAGATACTAAGACAAAAACCCATCAGTATTGGTCAAGATACTTGATTTCTCCAGTCGGGTCAGCATTTCAGAAGAGGTAAATGCTAATCTCAAAAAGATACAGTTCATTATACAATTAGTTAATTTTTATACTCTGATACATTTTGCTATGCCCTTCATTCTTTCCTATTACACTAATTTGGTATTTTTAAATGTCACAAATTATATCACACTGAAACCTGTTCAAAACTGCTTCTATGTAAACTATTAACTTAAATGTTTATTGGTCATCAATTCTATAAGCGGAGAATCATGTTTCTATGTTACTTAGTCTTAATCTTTTCCAAAACAGATCAGAAATTCCACAACTAGTAAAATTAGCTTCTGATGATAACATAAGAGAACCTGAACCAAAAATGATTCTCATTAAATAAAATATAATCACTAAATTATTAATTTATCATCTGAATTTAGAAAGTAAATTTAGAAAATTATTTTTGGAGCCTCAGGAAATGCAAGTTTACTTAAGCAGATTATAAAGTACTGACACCTTGACAGTAATAATCAGATAACTGCTCACTAGATATAATTCCCATCCAATAAAAACAATTTTTAAAAAGTTCTCTCGGGGCGTCTGGGTGGCTCAGTGGGTTAAGGCCTCTGCCTTTGGCTCAGGTCATGATCTCGGGGTTCTGGGATTGAGCCCCACATTGGGCTCTCTGCTCAGCGGGGAGCCTGCTTCTCCGTCTCTCTCCGCCTGCCTCTGCCTACTTGTGATCTCTGTCTCTCAAATAAATACATAAAAATCTTAAAAAAAAAAAGTTCTCTCGATAGTGAGGACTCTCAATAAGAAAAAAAACACCAGTTTTCAAAAGCACAAATAGGACTGTGTTTATTCAGTATTTCTCTTCCTCACTCACTGCTACACCTACTAATTTTGAGCAGTGCATTAAAAAAATTACATGCTTTCTATTCTCCATTCTCTTTTCCCAGTGAGTAATCCTGGGATTCTGAAGGTTTAACAGGAGCAGCTGAAGAGATGAATATGCATATAATTAAAATCTGAAGAAAGAAAGTTGGTGATAAACTGTTCTAACTTTTATTCAAATTTAGTAGAGATTCTTAATGGAAAAGCTATCTTTTTTTATTTTAAAAATTACATCATCTGATTCTAAAGCTCAAACTTGCTCCTGACAGGATACAAAGAAGTTTATTAAAAAATTAAAAATAAAAATAAGGTACCATCTTATCACCCAGACACGGGATTTTGATATATATATCCTTTGTCTTTTTTATATTTCATCAATACAAATACCTGTTTCTTTAAAAAATATATTCTGTAAGGTCTTATAAGCTATGATGTAACCTGTTTCCAAATATACTTCTAAAATATACTTGTTAAGAGCTGACATAATATTTCACTGTATGATCATATTTATCTAAGCACACTGGTTAGAAGTTAGGTTCTTACTAATTTTTTTTGTTGTTTTTATAACACTACAACTAGCATACTTGCAAATAAGTATCAGTACACATTGCTGATTCCTCCGGATAAGTTCTCAGAAGTGGATTTTCTAGGTCCACATGGTGGATAAAAAAATGATCACGTTTAAGGCAGATGCATACTACCAAAATGCCCTCCAGAAAGCAATGCTAGTTTGCTATCTGTCAGTGAAGGGGATAATTTATATTTTTAGATAGGGGAGCCAAACAAGTCAAACATAGCAACAGAACCATGGTCAGTACTGCATCCAAGAAAACAAATTGTTCTGCAATATAATAGTATAGGATATGACATCCCCAATATGTGAAACTGGTTTCAGCTCGAATTACTATCTTTGCCAAACCATTACACAGCTCTAACGCCAAAAAGCTAACCTTGAGAAGACAGTAAGAAAGCAAAAATTCAGCATTAGAACCATGTATGTTTGGAAAGGGTGCCTCAGCAGACAAAACTGATTCACAATGAAGCCTTCCCTAACTGAGGTAATCTACACGGATTTGTCCTTCTGGAAATTCTTATTTCATGTGTAGTCAATGCTAACATACTTACCTAAGCGTTCTGTTTTACGTACTGAAGTTCTGTTTCCCCAACAGGACGTAAACCCTCTTGGAAAAAACACCTTGCCATTTACATTTTTCACTTAGTGTTTATGTATATTGATGAGTTATTCCTTCAAAACCTCTTCTTGGGAAGACAAATGATTAAAAGGCTGATGCTTACTTTGACTGCGCAGAGAAGTTTGCAGCAGCAAAAACGGCAGCTTCAACTTCCACATTATCATGTGAGTCCAGACTCTGACGAATACTATGATGAGCATTCTTCCTCTCAGGAATTATTGATGCCAGGCTTCCTAACATCCTACGGAGACAGAAATCCAAGAAGAATAGAAATACAATAAGCAAAAAATCAAGAGAAGAAGAAGCAAGGCAAAGCCTAGATTGCCCAAAGTAAAATTTGCAGATAATCCCTTAAATCTCGGGTTAATGAAACATCAACTTTAGGAATCAAGCAAGGACTCAAATTCTAAACACTTTTCACACTGATATGTCAGAATAATTAACATGGTTTATCTTATATAAGCAAAATTGAAAATTACCATCCTGAAGTAACTCCCAGTTACCAAACAGAGCCCAGAAACTTCTCAATTATTAAAGCATCAAAATATCAATTTTCCAATGTTCTATATGTAAGTCCATTTTAGGAAAACAACATTTTTGCTTTTAAGCAGATCCAGAAAGTAAAAAAGGTAAGACTCCCAGTCTTTTTTTCTATAACAGTAAATACTGATACTATGGTTTTCAAATCTGTCTCCAACATCAAGAGAACAAAGGCAGAGGACACTCCCTGGGCCTCATTTCAGAATTGCAAGGATGAGGACGGTAGCATTCTGGAAAAACAGTCTACTTTATGATAAATGAAAAATTTGGAAAAGGAAAAAAAAATCTGTTGTTTGTAACATAAATTACATAAGATAAAGCCTGAAAAGATGTTTTCAGCAGAAAGGCATGGATTGTTGAGGGCTGCAAAATGCTGCGGTAAACAAAACAGAGTTCCTACAGTGACAACCTTCCTTGGTCAGTGTCCTAAGTAACTTTCCAACTTGACGTGTCACCACCTAACTACCTTATGGAGATTTGATTGGATGTAAGTATTTGAGTTTATACCAAACAAAATACTAAAATGGGCTAACTATGTCATTTGTATTCAATTTGAAAATGAGGTTTTGAAATTAGAAGAGTTATATTTTTCCAAAGAAATAAACAGCTTATAATGTAATAGTTTATATAAGGAAAGATTAGATTAGGCTAGTATCAACACATTTTGATTAACAGTTTATTTAAATTTAAATATAAAAAGGCAAAAAAAGGCATAATCCCATTTGTCACTACTTTATGAAAATGTTTCTGATAATATTATAAATAATTTATAGCACTACATTTCAAACACTATGAATACCTCCCAGCTTCTTCTTCCACTTGTTTCAATTACAAAGTCTAAAGTAATGGGTAAAAAAAGAAAACACCTTTAAAATATCATCTCTTCCTTGTCTTTTCTCTTCTTTAAGTTTAAATCATTCTGACTCTAAGAACTCCTTAGTGTTTGAGAGGCACCACTTTTTGCTCTCCTTCATATGTTGTAATCTTATTAATACATTCTTCCAGAAAGCAAGCTCCTTGAGATCAGAGGTCCCACTTTGATCTATTTTCCTAAAAACAAATACCAAATTTTCTAAACAATGGGTACTCAAGAGTACCTAATGTTGATCTATCATTTATCAGTAACATCTTTTCTTTGTAGACTTTGTTTTTCTCCTTAACAGACTCATTTTTCATCGTGCTATTACAATGCTCCTCAATGAAAAATCATGTTCCTATAAAACATTAAGATTGTTCTGTATCATATCTTTTTTATTAAAAAAAGTATTGTAGTCAAGTATTTCATGATAGAAGGAATATTCATTTCTTCACTTACGTGCTTTGTAATTTTCAAAGACAGATTTTAATAGCCAGATTCTTATATTTCTATAGTGACCAGAAAACTTTTTTTTTTTGGAAATAAGGAAATCTTTCACCATATAGGAAATAAGTGACTCCATTAGAGCTGGTATCACTTCTCTTGCTTTACATCAAGGAAAGAATTTGTGAAATGTCAACTCATCAGAATGTGAATTGGGACCAGAGAGTTCTCCCCATACACCCAGCCAAACTTCTCTTCAGCTCAACAGGTCCCTGCTTCTCAAATCGAATTTCAAAAAATGGACTTTTTTTTTTTAAATCCATTGCCAGCATCAGGGCTGGTTTTGACACTTACCCACTTTGGAATGATCTTTATTCTGAGGCATATGTTATTTTAGAAACATAAGAAACACTAATGTTAATACATAACTTAAGGAAGAGTATAAAAATGGTAGTCATTCCGTTCATGGTTTTCAGGCCCTGAAAGAAGTTTCTATCTTTAAATATGATTTGTAAAGCATATATCTGACAAAGGGCTGGTATTTAGAATATATCAAGAAATCTTACAATTCTGTAATAAAAAAGCCAAGTAACATCATAAAATCTAAGCAACCTAATGAAAGAAAACAGGCAAACAATTCAAACAGTTCTTCCCAAAAAGAGATAGAAGAAACTGTCTTCAAATGGTACATGAGAACGTGATCCTTACCGTTAGGGAAATGTAAATCAAAACCATTATACACCTCATTAGAATGGCTAAAACGAAGAAGACAGACAACACCAAAGGCTGGCAAAAGGGTGAAGCTACCAGAGCTCACATACTGTTGGTCAGAAAAAATTATGTTTAAACCCACTTGGGAAAGAGGCCTGGCAGTTTCTTAAAAATTAAATACACGCCTACCCCATGATTCAGCAGTTTCACTCCTACATATATATCTGGCAGAAAGGGAAGCATGTTCACAAGTCTTCACAACAACTTTATTATTTATAATATCCCCAAACTGGAAGCAGCCTAGGCATTCATCAGAAGAAGAACAGATAGATTCACAGTCACACAATGAAAAACTACTCAGCAATACAAAGAACCAAATTACTGACACACAAAGTAGATTACGCTCAAAAACACTGAGTGAAAGAAGTCTTACACAAAAGGATACCCACTGTATGAGCCCACTTATATGAAATTTGAAAACAGACAAAAATTTTATCTATGTAATGAGAAAAAATCAGAAGAGCAACGGCTTCTGGCTTCGTAAGAGCAATCTTAAAAAAAGAAAAGTAAATATTTTTATTCTTTAAAAAATAAAAATAAAATTTTTTTGACAAATCATGTTCTTTCTTACATGATTAAGGTAGCAAATGACACTTACTACTTTTTAAAAAGATTTTATTTATTTATTGGACAGAGAGAGAAATCACAAGTAGGCAGAGAGGCAGGCAGAGAGAGAGGGAAGCTCCCTGCTAAGCAGAGAGCCCAATGAAGGGGTATAGCTCAGTGGCAGAGCATTTGACTGCAGAGAGCCCCATGTGGGGTTCGATCCCTAGACCCTGAGATCATGACCTGAGCCGAAGGCAGAGGCTTTAACCCACTAAGCCACCTAGGTACCCCAGTCCTTATTACTTTTTTAATGGCAAAATTGGTTTTCTTTACACCTTTATAAATTTCAAAAATTTATAATATAACGTTAAATAATATATTAAACTAAAAAATACTTTTTCATTTTAAGTCATTTTTTGTATCATGAAAAAAATGAAATCATGGAAAAAAATTTTAAGGCTACTCAAAAATGTTCTATTTTTGTGAGAAGGGTTTGATACTCTCATATCAAAATTTGGTATTAGAATTTTAGTTTGAGTTGTTACAAATACATTTTTTTGGTATTTGATATTTACTTTATAATTCTGCAAGCTTTACAAAACCCTGATCACCCCCATTCCTGATCTTCAAGTTTTTTCCTCTTCCTAAAATAACTACACCAAGAATGTTTTTAAAACATGTCCCTCTTTATTTGACAAAACCATCTAAAGCCTTGTATATCTAAGGATCTTATTAACTGCACTACATTTTATTTATTATTTATTTATTTTTAAGATTTTATCTTTAAGTTATCTCTACCCCAAACAGGGGTTTCAACTTACAATCCCAAAATCAAGAGTCACATGCTCCACCAACTGAGTCAGCTAGGCACCCCGTACTATGTTTTAAGTGTTAATTGGACTCAACATTCTTAGCTCAAATTTCTTTTTTACAATTTTATTTATTTATTTGAGAGAAAGAGAGAGAGAGAGAGAGAGTGTGTGTGTGTGTGTGTGTGCACAAGGCAAGTGGGCAGAGGGAGAAGGACAAGCAGACTTCCCACTGAGCAGGGAGCTAGACATGGGACTCAATCCCAGGACCACGAGATCACAAGTTGGGCCAAACTCAGACGCCTAACTGACTGAGCCACCCAGGTGCCCCAATTCAAGTTTCTTTTAATATTTTTTGCATCAAATGTTAATGTTGAAAAATATAATTTCAATCTGATTATTTTCCTTTAAAGTGCTTTTCCTAAATAAATAAATATTTCTGGAAGCTTTCTAGAACTCTCATTTTATTGACAGCAATAGTTCTTCAATGAAGAATTGTGGCAAAGCCCAGTTGCCATGACTTAGAAAGAGCAAAATGAATGAAATATTCAAATATTAATCTATATTCTTCTTAAAACACTCAAACTAGCTCTAAATCATTTATAGAATCATTCCACTAGCTAAATTCTATTATTTTTGTCTTCTGATTAAAAAAAAAAACAAATAAAAAAACCTATGCTTGTGGAAAATAATTCAAACATTGCAAAACCACACAGAGAACTCTCTTGTGATGCATAGCCCAATAACCCCTCCCACAAATAATCACTGTTAACAGTTATATATGCCTCCATATTCTTTCCTGAGCCTATATAAACACATATATTAATATTATGGATAAAAATGAGTTAAAAACAGACGTCACTTGACTACTTTTTTTTCAAGATTTATTTATTTATTTGAGGGAGAGAGCGCACAAGTGGGAGGGGTAGAGGAAGAGAGAACATTTCCCTTCAGAAAGCAGAATCCATGCTGAGCACAGAGCCCAAAGAGAATCAATCTCATCAGCCTGAGCTATAGCCTGAACTGAAACCAAGAGTCGGATGCTCAACCAACTGCACCATCCTGGTGCCCCTTAATATCTCTGTGTTAAATACATACTTACTTCATTCTTTAAAAGTTATACAGTGGCCCATAAGTTATTCCCCTTTTAATACACAGTTTTGCCCCAATTTTTCACTTCTTACAAAAAAGATACTATGATCATCTGTATACCTATATTCACCAACTTCTAGAAATGATTTATAGAAAAAAATTCCGGGAAGTGAATTTGCTGAATCAAAAGGTAAACTATCTTTAAATTTAATTCTGTTCTATTATATATAGTTTTTAAAAGATAAAATCAATTAACTGACTTTAAAATATTACATTCTGCTCATAATTTAATCACTCAAAAGGCAGAGGAATTACAAAAGCACTTAATTCTGCACAAGAGGGAAGACCTGGCTCTTGATGAGAAAGTAGAGAGAAGTGGTGACATCCTAGACTTCATGATTAAAAAGAAGGTTCACTTCTGAACAAGGCAAGTCAGATGTGAGCCCTAAAATTTAGGAAAGTGAATTTCAAAAGTCTAAAAATTACACATTCATTCTATAGATAGCAGACCTAAAAAGACAACATGGTTCAAGCTGAATATAAGGCTTACAATATGAAATGCTGGCAAAATTAAACAAAAATATGCGCGGTGGGGGGCAGATGCTTGGAAGGCTCAGTCAGTTAAGCATCCCACTCATCATTCCGGCTCAGGTCATGATCTCAGGATCATGGGATCAAGCCCTGCATTGGGCTTCCACTCAGTGAGGAGTCTGCCTGAGATTCTCTCTCTCCCGTCTTTCGGCCCCTACCCCTGCTCCCCTTCTCTCTCTCTCTCAAATAAATAAAATCTTAAAAAAAAAAAAAAATGTTTTTAGATTACAGGAAAGAGAAGAAAAGGCTGGAGAAACTACAGTGGTTCCATCTGGCATTCTCCAAGGAGTTCAAATATAAGTTACTGCATATAAAAATGAGCACACAGCCAAGAGTGAATAGAAAAACCAACATGAAACAGAACAAGATCAGGAAGGTAAGAGTTCAAAATGAGCTGAGGCTAAGCTAGATTCAGACCCCAGTTAGCTGATCAGAATGTCAACCTACAAAAAGGTACATTTCAAACACAAGTTAGGCAATAATTCACAACCAAAACAGTATCCTAGGTGGTATCAGAAGAGCAGGTATAGATTGGGGTGGTTACCATACTTCTGCCTGGAGTCTTGATTGAAAAAACAAATTCTTAACATTCAAAATGAAAAAAGAAAACATATTGCCCTTTTTGAGTACATAACTGCAACTCAAACAATCTTTGGTGATTCATTATAGCAACAGAGTATACCGGAGTGTGATGGCTCTTGCTACAGGATCGTTACTATGAATCACAGAGAAAATTCTCTTCACAAATTCATCCACATTCAGAATCTTCTCCAAATGCTTCTCACTTTGTTGAGTAACTTTAAGAACACACAGTCTCAGGAAATTGTTTCTGTGAAGAACCAGAGATAAAGTAAATTAGACCACTTTAGGAAAGTAATATTTAATTAGGAATCAAAGCAACCAAAACAACGTTAAATTTTAGCAACAGGCCCATGTTTTTCAATCTCTTATTATTTCTCATCATTAAAAGAGCTGAAGCCTATACTTTGGTTTTTGTTGTTGGTGTTACTGTTTTTAATCCAGGAAGACCAGGCTGGTTTAATATAAAAAAATTAAGCAATGTAATTCATAACATTAATAAGCTAAAGAAGTTACATGATCCTATCAATGCAGAAAAAACAATGAACAAAGTTCAATAACTCATCCATGACTAATCAAACTTGGAATAGAAGAAAACTGCTTTAACTTGATAAAGAATACAAGCCAAAAGCCTGTATATAGCTAGTATTATATTTAAGTGGCAAAAGAATGAATGCTTTCCCCAGAATCCTGGAGACAAGGCAAAAAGGCCTCTCATTACTCTTATAGAACATTTCGCTGGAAGTTCAAGCTAGTGCACTAAGAAGAAGAAATGGAAAGTGCACAGATCAAAAAGGAAGAGAAATGGCCAGATCTGCAGATGACATGCTTCTGGGAGTGGTTAGCATATCTGATTACTTCACCATGTTGAAAGAGGGATTCTCAAGTTTTTGCTTTTGCACTTGTTAGCGTACCTGAAATGCCAAAACAAAACATAAGAAACCCTTTTCAAATGTCTGACAGTCTTCTTAAAAACAGTAATTTTCTCATGTTGTGCATACTGCTCATCCAGGTATTTTAAATTTATTATGTACAATAAACACAAATGTTCAAACTGTCAGAAAGGTAATATATCACAGACTCTGGTGACCAACTGCCAAGACTGGTATCTTGGCTCTGTTTCTCTCTCGGACCGTATTATCACTGTGACAAGTTTAACTTCTTTGCTCAATTCAGTATCCTCAATTATCTAATGCTGATCACAGTACTTAACTCACACATGAAAACGAGAACAGCACTGGATGCACAGAAAGAGCTCAGTAAACGTTAGTTACACGTGTTATTACAGATCTGTGAAATAAATGTCCCCATTACCCCTTCGCGTCTTCATCTAATCAAATACAGACATTACTCACAAAAATTTACTATGTTTGAGGATTTGCATTAAAGAAAATCATATAAAAGACAAAAACTAAGGAAGCAAATAAATAGAAAATTTGTAGTAAAGAAAATAAATGAGACCTATGGCAAAATATTCAACCTCACGTTATTTATAAAATGCTAATTAGAACAGCAATGAAGTACCATTTTATGCCTAGCAAATCAGAAGTAATAAAGCTAACAGACCAGGCTAACTAGGTTGTGGTCAGCAGGTATGCAATCTTGGTCAAAGTATGAACTGACAGAACTGTCTTAGCAAACATTTACAATACATTTGAAAGGAAATAAAAAACTCAAGTCTGTTACAGGGGATAGTAGATGTCCTGTAACTCAGCATTTACAGCTCTGTCTCTCTCTCCTCCCACAGTGGACAGAACTAATTCCAGCTTCATTCCTTTCCAATGTGTCCTATTTTATCAGTTGCCTGGATGTTATCTGACATCCTCAGACATGTATTAGAAGGAAGGATGAGAAAGGTTAAAGCCAAGGCCAAGACCTCTAAGCATATATTCCGGAAAGGAGAACACAAAGGAACACACACTTAGGTATCAGAAAGGCATGTGGGGCCAAAATAACACACTCAAGATCAGAGATCATGTGAGAGCCAGCAGGAGTCAGAGTTTGGAGACACTGCTCTGCTGACGTACTTAGAGAAAACGGGGGCTCCAAGTAGGAATCGTATGGTGTTTGGAGGCATGAAGCCTACACTTAGAATACGAAGCATAAGCAGTCAGTGATGTCTGCAGTCCTGCTGCAGGACACCAAGATGGCAGTGACAGAAAGAAAAGCCCTAGGGATGAATTAAATCTCCTCCATCATTTATGACCAAGGCCAAGAGGTCAGATGATCTTCCTCCACCCTCAAGCTAATTCTAACCATCTCTTCTTCAAGTCTGACTTGGTGTGTATAAAAACACACAAGTGCATGGAAAACAGTGGGAAGAAGCAGGAGAGGGACTGGTGGGGAGAAAAAAAAATCTAAAAGGTATTTATCCAGTCTTTCCATGTTTCAGCCCCTTCATAATAACATGTAATCTTGCATTATAAGTTACTAAATCAGGAACTTTTCAGAACAATGTGCAAACCACAGATACTTCCAAAAGATGCAATAATATATACATTAAGATTATCTTAATTGGATTTATTCTGTTCCCCAAAGAAATAAATCCTCTGACTTGCCACTTCATTTCTGCTTAAAATGCCATTATACTTCACACCAAAAAGTTTTGCAGACTGCCCCATACATCCACTAAAATGGTCACTAACCATGTGGAAGTCCAGAAGGGCAAAAACAATAAAGACCACAGCATCACAAAGAGAGAAATCTGAGCAAAGTAATTTAGGACACTGAGGCTTTAAAAAGACTTACCCAACTCTGAAAACATCTGCTAACTTTAGGAATGCAGAATTGATGAGAATAGGGAATGGATACTTCTGGAAGAGCCTGGGAAAGCGAACAACTGCTTCACACTGTTCACCAAGTTTGCCGGATCTTAGACCTATGAAAAGCACGAAAATGGGAGAACAGCTTAGAAACCTGTAGCTACAAGAAGACTGAAATAGCAAATACCCACATGGCATCCCACAGCCATAAAATAATAGTCATTCATGATTAGGTGAGGTACCACTGTAATTCATGAGCTTTAAAAAAAAACCAACAAAATACGGCCTATTAAATAGTAATTTGGTAAACTGCTACTTGAGATATAAGATAATGAAAAGAAAATACGATTTTTTTTTTTTTCCAAAAAAAGGTTGAGTATTTTAAGGATACTTGGGGCCATAAAATCAATCTCAGCAAATTTAAAAGGACTGAAACCATACTTTGTTATGTTCTCTGACCATAGTGGAATTAAATCAGAAATTGCTAGGAGGAAAAATAGCTAGAAAATGCCCAAATATTTGGAAATGGAACAACTTCTAAATGAGCCATAGGTGAAAGGGAAATCAGAAAAATCTCTTAAACTGAATGAAAACGAAAGCAAAATCTGTGTGATGTGGCCGATGCAGTTCTTGAAGAAACATTAATAACATCAGGTACTTAATATTAGGAAAGAAGAAAGGTCTCAAACCAATGGCCTAACAAAGGGGCCAAGATAATTCAATAGGGAACGGATACTCTTTTTTTTTTTTTTTAGCATAACAGTATTCATTGTTTTTTGTACCACACCCAGTGCTCCATGCAATACCTGCCCTCCCTATTACCCACCACCTGGTTCCCCCAACTTCCCACCCCCACCCCACCCATTCAAAACCCTCCAGTTGTTTTTCAGAGTCCATAGTCTCTCATGGTTCACCTCCCCTTCCAATTTCCCTCAACTCCCTTCTCCTAACTCCCCATGTCTAACATGCTATTTGTTATGCTCCACAAATAAGTGAAACCATATGATAATTGACTCCTCTCTGCTTGACTTATTTCACTCAGCATCATCTCTGCCAGTCCCGTCCATGTTGATACAAAAGTTGGCTATTCATCCTTTCTGATGGAGGCATAATACTCCATAGTGTATATGGACCACTACTTCCTTATCCATTTGTCCGTTGAAAGGCATCTTGGTTCCTTCCACAGTCTGGCAACTGTGGCCATTGCTGCTATCAACATTGGGGGTACAGATGGCCCTTCCTTTCACGACATCTGTATCTTTGGGGTAAATACCCAGGAGTGCAATTGCAGAGTCATAGGGAAGCTCTATTTTTAATTTCTTGAGGAATCTCCACACTGTTCTCCAAAGTGGCTGCACCAACTTGCATTCCCACCAACAGTGTAAGAGGGTTCCCCTTTCTCCACATCCTCTCCAATACACGCTGTTTCCTGTCTTGCTAATTTTGGCCATTCTAACTGGTGTAAGGTGGTATCTCAATGTGGTTTTAACTTGAATCTCCCCGATGGCCAGTGATGATGAACATTTTTTCATGTGCCTGATAGCCATTTGTATGTCTTCACTGGAGAAGTGTCTGTTTATATCTTCTGCCCATTTTTTTATATGATTATCTATTTTGTGAAGCCAGCATTACCCTGATCCCCAAACCAGGCAAAGACCACACCAAAAAGGAGAATTTCAGACCAATATCACTGATGAATATGGATGCTAAGATTCTCAACAAGATCCTAGCAAACAGGATCCAACAGCACATTAAAAAGATTATCCACCATGACCAGGTGGGATTCATTCCTGGGTTACAAGGATGGTTCAATATTCGCAAATCAATCAACGTGATAGAACAAATCAGTAAGAGAAGAGAGAAGAACCACATGATCCTCTCAATTGATACAGAAAAAGCATTTGAAAAAATCCAGTATCTGTTCCCATGCCTTCAAAGTATAGGGATAGAGGGAACATTTCTGAACTTCATAAAATCTATCTATGAAAGACCCACAGCAAATATCATCCTCAATGGGAAAAAGCTCGCAGTCTTCCAGTTGAGATCAGGAACATGACAAGGATGCCCACTCTCACCCCTCTTGTTCAACATAGTATTAGAAGTCCTAGCAACAGCAATCAGACAACAAAGAGAAATAAAAGGTATTCAAATTGGCAATGAAGAAGTCAAACTCTCTCTCTTCGCAGATGACATGATTCTTTATATGGAGAACTCAAAAGACTCCACCCCCAAGCTACTAGAACTCATGCAGCAATTCAGTAACGTGGCAGGATACAAAGTCAATATACAGAAATCAGTGGCTTTCTTATACACTAACCATGAAAATACAGAAAGGGAAATTAGAGAATCGATTCCATTTACTATAGCACCAAGAACCATAAGATACCTGGGAATAAACCTAACCAAAGAGGTAAAGGATCTGTACTCGAGGAACCACAGAACACTCATGAAAGAAACTGAAGAAGACACAAAAAGTTGGAAGACCATTCCGTGCTCTTGGATTGGGAGAATAAACATTGTCAAAATGTCTATACTGCCTAGAGCAATCTATACTTTTAATGCCATTCTGATCAAAATTCCACCGGTAATTTTCAAAAGAGCTGGAGCAAATAATCCTAAAATTTGTATGGAATCAGAAGAGACCCTGAATTGCTAAGGAAATGTTGAAAAACAAAAATAAAACGAGAGTCATCACGTTACCTGATTTCAAGCTTTACCACAAAGCTGTGATCACCAAGACAGCATGATACTAGCATAAAAACAGACACATAGACTAGTGGAACAGAGTAGAGAGCCCAGATATGGACCCTCAATTCTATGGTCAAATAATCTTCGACAAAGCAGGAAAAAATATACAGTGGAAAAAAAGAGAGTCTCTTCAATAAATGGTGCTGGGAAAATTGGACAGCTATATGTAGAAGAATGAAACTCGACCATTCTCTTACATCGTACACAAAGATAAACTCGAAATGGATAAAAGACCTCAAGTGAGACAGGAATCCATCAGAATCCTAGAGGAGAACATAGGCAGTAACCTCTTTGATATCAGCCACAGCAACTTCTTTCAAGATATGTCTCCAAAGGCAAAGGAAAAGGAAACAAAAGCGAAAATGAACTTTTGGGACTTCATCAAGATCAAAAGTTCTGCACAGCAAAGGAAACGGTCAACAAAAGAAAGAGGCAACCCACAGAATGGGAGACGGTATTTGCAAATGACAGTACAGACAAAAGGTTGATACCCAGAATCTATAAAGAACTTCTCAAACTCAACACACACAAGAAAGGATACTCTTTTTAACAAAAGATCTTGGAATGAGTGGAAATCCATAAGCAAAAAAATAAATAAATAAAACCTCGATCCTTTATTTGCACCATACACAAAAATGAACTCAAAATGAACCACAGACCCAAATGTAGCTAAAATTATTTAGCTAAAATTATAAACCATAAAAAGAAAATACACAGGAAATCTTTATGAGCATGGGTTAAGCAAAGAATCTTAGATAAAACACAAAAAGCGTAAGTCATAAAATAAAAAAGTGAGAAGCTCCATCAAAATTAAAAACTTCTGCTCTTCAAAAGACACTGCGGAGAGAATGAAAAGACAAGCCACATACCAGAAGAAAATATTTACAGAACACCTATCATAAAGGACGATGTGGAAGGCCGCTTTTAGGCCACAGGCTTGAGCAGTGGAAACTGAGTAAGGTAAAGTGACCACTGAGCTGAACGACCCACCTCAGAATATCCGTAAGCCCTAGCTGACTGATGGGATTACAATCAGGCAGAGGTACCAAAAAAGGAAAATCCCATAGTTCCCACGCCTGCTCACTTCCCCCACTACGCCACACTCCCCCTCCAGCACTGCCGCCTCACAGTCTCCTCTGCCATATTCAGTGAACTACTGTCTCCTTCATTCTGCCTTGGGTGAATTCACAACCCACGACTCCAGACTCCACCAATACCTCCACAGGCAGCGTCCACACTTCTCGTGCCTCCACAAGATTTTTGAAATGGGTGAGATTTGAAGAGAAATTTCATTAAAAAAGAAATATGAATTTCTTCATATACATGGAAATACATGGAAGTTAACAAATGTTCAACATTGCTGGTCATCAGAGAAATATAAATGAAAAACTACATTACGATACCATTACATACCCACTAGAAGGGCAAACAATTTTTAAGAATGACATACCAAGTACTCAGGAGGATACGGAGCAACTGCAACTCTCATGTATTGTTGGTGGGAATGCAAAACTATACATTTCTTTGGAAAACAGTTTGGCTGTTTTTTATAAAAATAACTAAAAATCAACAATCCTTCTAAATATTTATCCAAGTGCTTTGAGAACTTATGTCCATACAAAGATTTGTATTCAAATGCTCACACCCAGGTAAGAGTCCCAAACTGGAAACCACCCAAATGTCCATCAACTGGTGAAAGAACAAACTGTGGTAGAACCATACAATGCGCAATGAAAAGGAAACAGTTGCAGATTCCTGCAACAACAGGGTAGATCTCAAAAGCACTGTGCTAAGTAAAAGAAGTCAGACCCAAAAAAGACTATAATACTGCATGGCTATTTTATAGGACAATCGAGAAAAGGCAAAACTTTGAGACAGAGTGTTAATAGATCGGTGGTTGTCAGGGGCTAGAGAAAGAAATTAGACTGCAAAGGAATACAGGCAAAGTTTTGGGGTGAAGAAAATGTTCTGTGTCTTGACTATGGTTGTGGTTTCATGACTGTATCCATTTTATTATCTATAAATTATACCTAAATAAATCTGACTTTAAAAATGTAAAAAAACCCCAACAACCAAAGATAACATTCAATCCCTAAAAAATACTCATTTAGAATAAATATCACGGTATGGCATTAAGAGCGTAAGTTTCAAATATTTTTTAGTATTTTAGCACTTATAAAATGCTAATTATATCCATATTCATACAAGAATAAGTGTCCTAGAATATTCTGTTCAATAAACTCTGCTCACTCTTAAAAAATGACAAAGGAAATACTCATCTGAGGACTCTTTATTGATTGTCACTATGTTTCAATACAAAAGACAAGCACAGAGTAAATCTGCACAGGCAATTCCTACAACTTATTAAAGGTTTGAGTTCCGTAAATGCATTCACATTGGTTATTTGGTACTTGGAATATATTTCCTTGCAGGAAAAAAAACAGCACTATCAGCACTCATCATATTCCAGAATCCAATAACCACTTATAGTAAATGTTCCTATGGGAAAATTAATTCAAGTTTCTAACTGAGATATTTACAACACAGCCCTTCTCTGCCTGCTCCTTTCTTCCTCCACCCACCACCTCCATACACAGAAAAACTGCCACTAAAGCTCCTGGAGTCGGTTTCCAACCAAACATGGTGCCAATGGAAATGTAGGTAACTGGCAGTGGCTCACGGAGCTTTAAAAGCTTTTCTAAAGACCTGACTTGACAAAGGGGTCACAGGACACACACACAGGGCAGTAAGGACAAAAGGGAAGGGGAGAAGAAGGGCCAAGTCTGAGGATGGAGGTGAGGAAACAAAGGAACAGGTGTGTGTGTGTGTGTGTGTGTGTGCGCGCGCGGCAGGAATCTGTGGGACAATCCACAGTCATCGGACTGGTTTCCTCCTCTTGCTGCCTGTAGTTGGTGATGCGGAAGGGAGTAAAGTTCTGTTTGTAATGAATTAACCTTGGTTGGGATGAAAAAGGTAAAGCAGGAGGCAGCCCATGCAGAGGGTGTTTGGCTGACAGAATATGATGTTTCACTTTCCCTTAAAAAACACAATCACAGACCACATTCATTGGTTTAAATATGATGACTTAAAGTATACCAAAGATAATTTTGAATCTGGCCAGAGAAATGTTTTGATTTCTCTAATACTGTCAAATTTTACTTCCTTAAGATAAAATAGACCCTCATTCCTATAACAGGGCTGATAAAGTTAAAGAATAGTAAATTTCTTGCTTAACAACAGCTTTAGGAAAAAGAAACAAGAAGCAAGACTGGCTCTGAGGGACAGAAGTTAAGGTGCCAGAGAAGAAAGAAATATATTAAGACCTAGGATTTAGCAAGAATCCTAGGCTGGGGTGCTATGTACCCATCTTGTTTGCTTTGAGCCAATTTCAATTCTAGAATAAGGCAAGCACCTGAAAACAGGCACTCAGCACAGTCAGATCTTGTTCTAAAACCAGAAATTAAGGTACAGGGATGCAACTGCTGTTTCTACATCTTTCTTTGTATTCTCCCACCAAAGAAACAGAGCTCTCTTTCTTTTCAGTGCCTGTAATTAAACAGTGCTTAAATCAGTTGCAACATGCAAGTAGGCTAGGGAGAACTAAAATAGGTTGTCTGTAAATTGCTTATTCATTCAAATTTCATTTGACAGCAGTGAAATTTATTATTCTAGACTGTTTAAGCACTTAATATGTGCAGAACATTTTGCTAGGCTAGTGGCTTTCAGCTCTGCTTCTGCATCAGAAACATTTGTAAAACTTTTCAAATATACCTTTGCCAGACTTCTACCCAAACCTACCAAATCTGAGGCTAGCGCCCAGGGATCTGTTTAGCTACTTTGAGGAGGCAGGAACTTAAAGAGCCTTAAGCTATCCTCTACCATTTCCCTTTTATTTAATGGTCCTGCCTATACTGGAGTTAGAAAGCTAATAGTTTACTGAATTTGGCCCTCAGACAAATTTCATCTGATAGATTACAATGTTTCTTTTTTTGTTGTTGTTGTTGTTAGAGAGGGAGCACAGGCGGACAGAGTGGTAGGCAGAGGCAGAGGGAGAAGGAGGCTCCCTGCTGAGCAAGGAGCCAGATGTGGGACTCGATCCCAGGACGCTGGGATCATGAACTGAGCCAAAGGCAGCCGTTTAACCAACTGAGCCACCCAGGTGTCCCTAGATAACAATGTTTCTTAAAGGCTCTGAATTAATTGGCAAATTTTAAAAATGAAGTGAGATGTCACCGAAAACCCGGAATTTCTAGTTTTGAAAATTTTAAAGATCTGAAATGTCACTAAAGAAGGTGGGAGTCTTGGGGCGCCCGGGTGGCTCAGTTGGTTAAGCGGCTGCCTTCGGCTCGGGTCATGATTCCAGGGTCCTGGGATCGAGCCCCACATCAGGCTCTCAGCAGAGAGCCTGCTTCTCTCTCTCCCCATCTCCCTGCCACTCTGCTTACTTGTGCTCTCTCTCTAGCTGTCAAATAAACAAATAAAATATTAAAAAAAAAAAAAAAAAAGAAGGTGGGAGTCTTGACCAAAGAAACACTGTAGTATTACGGGTCTGTGTTGAAGGCCCATTTGGGTTTGCAATCATTTCTGATAATAGCCACGTACCCTACAATCTTTCTCTAGCAATTTTTGGCTGCCTTTGGGCACACATAACTAAAAGAGAATCTTGGATGATTCTGGCAAGGGGGCACCTGGGTGGCTCAGTTGGTTAAGTGTCTGCTTTTGGCTTACGTCATGATCCCGGGGTCCTGGGATTGGCCCTCACACCAGGCTTCTTACTCCGAGGGGAGTCTGTTTCTCCTTCTGTCCCTCCCATTGCTATTGCTATCTCTCTCTCAAGTGAGTAAATAAAATCTTTTTAAAAAAGTAAATAAAATTAAGTGCAGGTAAGAAAGTTAATGAAGTTAATAAAATGTGGCACCATGAAATCGAAGCTTGATACAGAGGAAACAACAGCAGGAGTCTGAGGGGTAGGGCAAAGGAGACAGTGAATGTACGGAGGTCTGAATGAAAGTCAAGAATAATCAATATAGCAGTTACTCATGATGATGGGGATGGCTCATATCCTGTGCCATGCTACGAAGCACTTTACATGAATTAAACTCTCACTGCAATCCTAGAAGTTAGGTACCATTATTATTCCCATTTTAAAGATGATAGACACAGGCAAAGACTGATTATGCAACGTGCCTAAGAACAATAGCCAGTAAATGGCAGACATGGGATTCACATCTGGGCAATCTGGCTCCAGAGCCTGTGGTCCTGAACGATTATGCTAAAATACATCTCGAGAAAGTAACTAACGAGAGGACAGAGGTTAAGATTTTAAAAGGGATATTTAAATGACGATTTTAGAGTGATGTAATTCTGAGGAAAAGACAAATTCTAGGGAACTGAGGGAGAATAACTAAATGATGGTAAACTCGGGGACTGTTATGTACAGTAATCAAGTTTTCAAAACAATACACACTTCCAGGTAACATATATCAGCCAGGATTCTTAGCTTCAAGCAACATAGCTGCTGGCTGGTCATGAGTTTATTAAAAACCTAACAAACAGCTTCAAGGCTAAATATCTAAGAACACCTAATATCACCCTGCCAGACTGATTAGATGATAAGTCCTGTTGCTAGGAAACACCGGGTGATGCTAAAATCAGCTCTACTGACACCCAGGAACCCTGTAGCCATTGCTGCTACTGTCCCCTAGAAACATCATAGCTGCCGTGGCTGCCAGGGCACAGAACTGTGACCGTGCTCTCCAACTATGCCTTCTCACACTGCTGAACTGCTGAGCAGAGCCCAGAGGAGGTCTGTCTGAACGGCAGGGCTAAGGTCATATCCTATGTTCTTGAAAAGGAAGCCAGGAAGGTGAGCTTTTGCTTCCACCCTAGTGAGGTGGATGTATAATGTGGGTCATTCCTCAAGCACAGGAGGAGTGATCACAAGATGCTAAGTGACCACCACCATGACGAGTACCATTACGAAGAACACTGCTAATGCACATTACCTTACAAGCACATTCTAGGAGAGTTTGTTACACACATTTGCTTCAGCTAAGGAGTGAGGATGACTCAAAGAATAACCATAAAACATATAGATCTTAAAGTGTACTCAATAAAAATGCGGGTAAGGGGGCACCTGGGTGGTTCAGTGGGTTAAAGCCTCTGCCTTCGGCTCAGGTCATGATCCCAAGGTCCTGGGATTGAGCCCCACATCGGGCTCTCTGCTCAGCAGGAAGCCTGCTTCCTCCTCTGACTGCCTCTCTGCCTACTTGTAATCTGTCTGTCAAATAAATAAATCAAATCTTTAAAAAAAATGGGGGTAAGAGCAGGAAAAATACCAACACAGATAAGCACCACACATTATAAGGTAACCTTACAACCCATCACTTAGTAAATCAATAATGGCAAGTCTCAGAAAATTATATTTAAAAAGCAGGAATAGAAAAAACTGAGATGATAGTCAACTCAACTGATAATAATAAAACACCCTTCACCCGAATTTCACAAATTATAACTGCACATGGTGGAATGTGTGTAATATTGTATGACACGCACACAGAACACTGATTTAGAATCATTAACAAATTAGTTTATATACTTTCAGGAATATTTAACAATTTATTTTGTAAGTTACAAGACAGTAGCTCTCAGCCATCTATAAAAATGAGTCTGTGGATTTCAGTAAGAACTGAAAAAGGGCCTTGGGTTTTTGGACTAGCTCATGACCCATCCAGTGATCACCCATCAGGAGTTGAGATGTTAAGACTGTCAATTCCACGTGACCTTACAGGTCCACTTCTTGACACTGTCAGACAAAATACGGTCTGGTGGCACAGATTCTTGAGAATTCTTGGGTCACCTGTCCACCTGTGAATCAGTCACTTATGGGATGGAATTAGTCACCTGTACAGACCACGCTGCAGAGGCCTCTCTCTTTAGGGGGTATGAAGATACTTCCAAAGCTTCCTATTTGTTCATCCTAACACCAACCACATCTGTCCCAATATGGATCCTATAATAGCAATCACTGGTCTCTTTCACAGTCTGAAAATTCACGTTTTAGGATAAGTGAGGGGAAATATGGAGAATACAGAGTTGTCCTGATTTTTATCAATTTTCCATTTTATATTTTAATCTTTCATTGAACACCCCATCACACTTTTCCTGCAGCAGTAAGTTCCCCGACACCTCAAGTACAACTCCATCTGTATTTCCTCCCTTCCCATAGCCCTAGGGCAAGAAAGGGAACCACTCCCTTCCCTGTCTCACTCTTTCACCTCACCCTTTCAGGCAACCTCACAGGAATGAGAGAGGCTGAGTGACGTCATTTAAGGGAGACTCCTTTTCACTCAGGGTGAAGGAGATCTTGCATAGGTTTCCCTAAATCATCAGGACATCTTCAGTCAGTTTAGACTATGCAGAACTTAAACACTAGTGAAAAAGTTACACTGACTAATTTATGTCAGATATGTCCTTTACAATGCCTACATTAATGATTATCCATATTATTAAATGTGTCAGATAAATAGAAGTCATACCTGATTGTAACACTTAACTCTATATGCTTAGTCTTCACAGAAACTCAGTCAGCATGATTATCTGCTTAAAACTCTAAAAAGGGGATAGAAAGACCTCTATGTAGCAGCTAGAGTGATCTATAAAAATATAAACCAATCCAAATCAATCCTCTGCTTAAAGACTTTGTGTCTTCTCGAAGCACTTGGCATAAAATCCAAACTTCTTGTCCTGACCAACAAAGCCATATTTCATCTAGCCCTGCTTTCTTCTTAAAGCTGTTTTGTTCACTAATAAAGCCCCAACTCTGAGTACGGTGACTAACACAAAGTAGGTGATCCGCAAATATCTGCTGGATGAATAAATGGCTATCACGTGATTATTTTCCTGTGTTGCAGTTAACTACAGCCTGAAGGAATGGACTTGACTCAGCTTCAAAACAGCATCCATTTATTCCTAGACAGATCAGAAACAAATAGCTTACTGGCATGCTTCTTCAAAAGGCTCAGAACAAAACGCAACAGGTTATAAATGACATTTCCCAAGTGTGTATCTTAGGACGCTAGTTGTTACTTTACAATGCAGTTCGTCACATCTGTACACATCTGTTACTGCCTACTCAACACCTCCATTTGGATGACTAAGAGATATCTCAAATTTAGCAGTCCCAAACTGATTTCACTTTCATTCACTCAGTAAATGGCAATATATACTTCTAGATCAGACCAAAACCTCTAAATTTTTCCTGACCGCTAATTCTCACATTCTCAGCATATTCATTAGCAAATCTTATTGGCTCTACCTTTAAAATATATCCGGAACCTCAGCATTTCACACACCTTCACTAAAACCAGCTTGGCCCAAGCCACTATTTTCCTCCCCGGATTGTTACAATTACATCCTTACTAGTTTCCCTACTTTCATCTCTGGCCCTCCGTGTCAATGTAGCCTCAACACAACAGCCAAATTGATCTTCTCAATGTTAAGTCAGCTATGCCAAAGCACTGCTGAAAATCCTCCACAGTGTCCCATTTCACTCAGAACTAAGACCAGACTTTCAATGACTTGTACTGCCCTACATGAACTGGCTTCTGGTTATCTTTTTATCTTCAATGTCTATCATTCTACTCCGGCACGCAAAACAGGCTCCAACCTCAGGACCTTTGCACTTGCTGTTCCTCTATTTGACCAGTGAGACCTTTCCTGACTATCCTATATAAGATAACAAACCAACCCCAATCTCACACCCAGTTTTTTCTAGCCCCTTTCATTAGTTTCATTTTTCTCTACAGAATGTTATCACTACTTGTCAAAATATATGCATACTATATTTGCTTGCTGCCTGTTTTCTCTGTCCAAAAGGTAAGTTCTATAGAGGCAAGAGCTTTGTTTTGTTTTGTTGCTGTTTCTCTAGTACAAACCCTGAGTAAGTAAGTCAGATGTATGGATGTAAGTGTCTGTATGTGTAGGAGGGAGGGTGGAAAAAACAGGAAGAGAGGCTATGGGAGTAAGAAACTCCTATTAAAATACTTCAGAAACAGTATTCCTTGGAATGCACTTTGGGAAACTCCCATCTAGATGTTCTAGAATTTAAAAGAAAGTTAGAACTTGTAGCCTTCTGATCCTACGAACTTCCACTCATAAAACAAAAATATTTTAACAGATAAAGCATGAAATGACTCAATAGTTAAAATACTGAACTATATTCTAATGAAACTGGCTATTTCTGGAATCTAATTTCTTTTTTTTTTTTTAAGATTTTATTTATTTATTTGACAGAGATCACAAGTAGGCAGAGAGGCAGGCAGAGAGAGGAGGGAAGCAGCTGCCCGCTGAGCAGAGAGCCCGATGCAGGGCTTGATCCCAGGACCGAGATCATGACCCGAGCCGAAGGCAGAGGCTTAACCCTCTGAGCCACCCAGGCGCCCCTGAAATCTAATTTCTTAACAGCTTTAAAAGGTATATAGCATGATGAGGTGAAAAAGAACAAAAATTTTGTTCTTATATTATTTAAATTTTCTTTCTGAGCCTGAGAATTACCTGGGAAATACTCACCTGGGAGAACTGAAAGTGACCACTTAACACCTATGACTGACAGCTGGTTTCTACTTAAACACTCAATGGCCATCCATTTATTTCTTACAGTTCTGAAATGTTTCTATTTCAACTTCTAAGAAGCAAAAATTGTGGGGTTTTTTTCCTTAACACAATAGCAAATTTTTAGGAATTAAACAATTCTAGATTTTCTGACATCTCAGAGTCTGATCCTGACCTTTGCTCTCCAACCCATCTCACCATCATTATGATGTAACCCCACATGGCCCAGAGTGGTAGAAAATGTCTTTCGATTTGGTGGAGTTATTAGACATGTGGACCTGCAACTCTCTCTGGGGAAAAAGGAAGAAATTTCCAGACTGGAAAGGAAAAGGTTATGCAGTGTTTAAAAAACACATTTAATATTATAATTTTATATTTCATAGGGGAAAAGCCCTACAGCTTTGGTAAGAGAAAGTAAAAAGTTGAACATTATTTTCTTGACTGAAGGGGATGCACTAAGTGACTCAACCAAAGGAATATCTCATTGGAGTGTTGTGACATTTTTATGTTAATCAAAAGGAGTTAAAAGCTTTTTAAAAAGTCTGAGAAACTCTTACCTAGACCTACCCACTAGAAATGTTTACAGATTAGAAAACAAGAAAATGAAATCCCAAAAAAGTTAGCTGGGAACCGGCTCAAAGTGGACTTAAAGACAGATCCTTCTAATCTGTAGTCCCAATTCTCAATGTATTATATATTGGTTCTAGTTAATGAAGAATTAACTATACCACGTGGCAAATGTTTCCCCCATTCAATAAAAATCACTGAAACAAAGGTTAAGTACTTGAGTTCTTTACTGTCAAATATTCGCATCTGCCTTCCATAGCCTTATCTAAGAAAGCATATCTGTTTCAGCATTTAATAATGGATTCTTTTGCATACAATTATATCGCTTAATATTACAACAGTCCTGCTAGCTCAATGGTACTGGATCTACTTTGCAGACAAAAAAGACACGGTTGGGTGAAGTTGGGTGACCTGTCCATGATCATAAAATCGGTGGCACTAGAATTCGACTCAGTCTAAGTCCCAGCTCCTTTCACTACACCAAGCAGCCCTACACCTCCCACCCCTCCTCCCAAAGGAAAACAGAACTCGTGGAATTTATACAAAAGAGGAGCTACGCTTTTCGGATTTTCTTGGTCGTATTTAATGTCTAGTAACCCGTAGGTAAGTTACAGAAATAAAATACATCGTTATAAAGTGGGTGCAAGATTATTCTTCAGCACTCTTGATGAAGACCTTGTTTCATCTGAACCTACTGACAAATAATTTCACAATTTAATGTAGCATTTTTACAAACTGCTTGGAAAATCGGGGGACTGTGCCCTCAAGCGGTCAAACACGGCCTGTCACTGGAGCTCTCTACTTATTCAGCTGGTGCAAAGCCAAAATAGCAACGCTGCAATTTTCCTGCAATCTCCCAAACCTGCAAATGCTCTGGACTCTCGGAAAGCATAGGTGCCCGCCCTCGCCCCCGCCCTCGCCCCCGCCCCGGGAAGCTAGGCGCATGCGCCTGACTGACGGCTGCCACCGCCTGGTGGCGCCATTGCCCCCCACGCCCGTTTCACCCGCTCAGCCCGCTCTTTCGAATACCTTTGTCTAATTCCATAAGGGCAGAGTTAGCATCCAGCTCCTGTTCGCCATAGCCGGCATCTGCCAGGAAAGATTTAGTTGAGTTTGACGCCATGACCCGAATAGTCACTCGACTAGCCTATTTAAAAAGATTGCAAACTCTGCCCCAGCACCGCCATCTTCTTCCACCACCTTCTCGCGGATTTTTCCTCCGCGCTCTGTCAAGCCCTGTTACGCATGCGTCCTGGTCACCCCGCCGTTCGCCAGCGCCTCTGCGGCCCCCCGCGCAGGCGCTCAGGGAGCTCCTGAACCCTGGGTTCCCGCGGCTCGGAGAAAAGGAGGCGGGGATTGGAAGGGGGAAGTGACTCGGAGGCGCCCGGACGCCGCCGCGGGAGCCAATCAGACGGCGTGACGTCAGTTTGGCGGGGAGTTTGGTGGCCGGGGCTTACAGTGGCGGGAGTTGGAGGCAATAACTAGTCGTGTTCTGAGGGGCGCAAGATACGATTTTTGCTGAAGCTGGGGGGCATTTTCACGGCTTTTCTGTCAGTTGAACCTTTTCCTCTGGCCCAGATGCTCTTCAATTCGGTGCTCCGCCAGCCCCAGTTCGGCGTCCCGAGAAATGGTGAGTAACGGCCCTAACCGCTTCTTCTCGCTGGCGGGCTTCGCCTCCCCCGAACAACGCGGCGGACCAAGGCCGACTCCAACTCTGTTTCCCAGCCCCCGACTTCTCCCATGGCCGGAGTGAGCTCGTGTTAGCGAGGACTGCTGAAACAAGCTGCGCTTTCTTGCCCTTGGGACACTTTTAATCGTAATCGGGATTTTTTAAATCGTAATGTGGGCTGACGGAGGGAAGAGAGTCGAATCGACCGGCCTTCTTTACGGCTTCAGTGTTGCACAGTAACTGGAAAATGCGTGCATTTGTGTGTGTGCGCGCGGCTCCACAGCTTTGTGAGATCGTCAGGACTCGTGTTCGCTGACTGATTTGTCGATTCATTGATTAGTTTGTTGTAGAACTTTAGTGAGCCCTACTATTCGCTTAGATATACTTGGGAGTGTGATCCGCTATTAAGGAACTCATTCCAGCCGAGAAGACAACATCTGCTTCCAGCATGGTCCGAAAAATGTTCCCCCTGATTACTGCATGTGCGTAAAAATACGAAAGTACAGGGTGAAAAATGCCCATAACCGCAGCCCCCAGAGATAACCACTCGTGATCGATTAAAGTAGATTACTCTCAGGGCCAAGGTACTATGTATTGTTATTTACAGAAATGGGATCAAAACGTTATGTTTGTTTTGTTTTTCACTGTAACGGTATGATTTGGGGGATATTTCCATAGTATGTGGAAATCCGACTTCCTCGCTACGGTTCTTGAGGTTAAAACATCCTTAAGGTAAAACGACGGGCGGTGGGAGCTTTGAGTTTAGGTTTGGGTGTCATCGACCTGAAACCTGGTACGTTTCTGAGGTGGGAGTTACAACCCAGACTGAGGCTGGATACAAATGAAACCTCGTTCATTTAAAAACGGACTAGGTCTTCTTTTTCTTTGAAACCGTGTGGAAAACAAAAAAGAATCTGAGAAGGGAACTTTTTATGTTAAGGCAAAGGTCTGGGAAGAGGATATGGAGAAGTGGACTGAGGAGTAGTCGCACAACTTCCTGCCTCCAACTGGAGCTTTATATCCGTTCTCCCCTACTTCCCCCCGGATAATCCTTCTGATTATATTCTAAATGCCCCTCTCTGACTCTGCTGGAAACTTGCTTGGGTGACTTTTCTGTGCTCTGTCACGACTGGCAGTAGTGCCTAGTGATTGAGATCTGTCTTGGAATTAAACTGCCAGAGGTTTAATTCCAGCTTCATTCCTTACGGCCTGCAAGACCAGGGGCCTGCAAGACCAGGGGCAAGCTGTTTATACTTAGCCTCTATTTTGTAACAGATATTCTCCTAATTCTCCAATCTTTCTGTCTACTTCCCCCTTCTCTCTCATTTACAAATACTCATTTATTGTTATGTATCAGACACTGAAATTCATTCCGTGGTGTAGATTATGCAGTGAACCTTATAGGACCATCTTCTTTCTCCTTCCATGTTGGTGTTCCACTCTAGGCCCCTTTTCTCCTTCTCCCTACTCATGGATGAACCACAACCAGGGCATCTTCCACTACTACTTGCAACCTTCCATTCCCTATACTTTACACCTATTCCTATAAAAGCCGCGTGACCATCCAGCAGGTCAGTGCCACAAACATCTCAAACTCAAGTACTCAAAACTGCACTCACTTTTTCCCCAAACCTGCTATAGATGACCTACTTTTGGAAGTGGTCCCATTATTTTAAACTAGTCTTCCTAGCCTGAGTCAATCAAAATTCCTCTGTTTTCCTCAAGATATAGAAAGTTCCCTTAAAAGTCCCTTAAAATCCCTTGAGTCTGTCCTCTTTCTGTCCCCACTGATTTTGCCTCATCACTATAACTTGGATCTGTTCTATGCTTACCATTTCATTTCCCTAGTTTGGGTCCTAATAACTACTTGTCTATTATAACAAGGCTCCCAAGTGGCCTCTTAGTTTCCTTCTCTCCTGTTTATTCTCCACATTATTGCCAACAATCTTTCTAAAGTAGAAATCTGATTACTCTTCTATTTATTTTTAAGTTGTTATCTGGAAGTTTTTATCATAGGTTTAACCTTAATAAAATTTTTAAATAAAAATGCTATGTCATTTAAAATTTATCTAATAGAATATGAACATTATAGTGATTTGATGATCATAACAATCATTTTTTAAAAATATGAACAAACTCTTTAAATGCCAGATTTTCAATGTAAATTTCAAACTTGAACAGCATAGGGGCTAGAGTCACCAAACCCCATACAGTCAAAAATCACCTATAACTTTGACTCTCCCCAAACTTTACAAATAGCCTCCTGTTGATTGGAAGGAAGCTTTACCAATAACATAAATAGTCAATTAACCCGTACTTTTTATGTTACACATGTTATATACTGTATTCTTACAATAAAGCTAGAGAAAAGGAAATGTTACTAAGAAAATCATAAAGAAGAGAAAATACAGATACATTACTGTATTTGTGGGGAAAAAATCCACAGATAAATGGACTCACACAGTTCAGACCTGTGTTTGAGGGTCAGCTCTAGTGGCTTTTTCTCCCTTGATTTTATTTCCACTTTATTTTTCCCACAGAATTTATCCTAATATGATTTCAGTCTAAGTTTAAAAGTTATTTTCAATCCTTATTGATCACGCTGTCATACTTCTCTGTGAAAAAAATAAACTCAGTATTTTCTTTAATCATAAGGCTCTAAGTGTCAGAGTTTCCTCTGAATTGAATTGTTAGGATTACTAGTATGCAAATGGTCAAAACAATATAGACTTAATTTTGATAAATAAATGAAGCAAAAAGTAAAATTTTATTGGAAGTGTATCTTTTAAAGAGATGGATTTTGCTGTTTATGATGCCTTTATTAAAGGAATTATCCTATTGTCTTTTAATTGGAGTCCCAGAAGTTTTTGTACCTTGGATCAATGCAAGGTATAAGATTGGGGCAGGGAAATGCCTTTCTTTTGAAAAGTGGAGGAAAAGCAGTGATGAAGGGAGAGGAGGAAAAAGAACCTCAACCTTCTCAGATCAGTAGTAGAAATGTACCTGTATCAACTGATTATCTGAAAACTCATGTCTTTGGGTTTTGGATACTCTTTGGAAAATTGGTGTGTAATCCCAGGGGCTTAAATTGTACATTGAGGAGATAATAGGCTTTTCCAAATGAGTGTTACGGGGGGAAGTATTACTTGTTCATGTTGGAAACTGTATAGCACAGTACGTATCTAAAACTTGCTCAAGATATCAGTCCACAACTGTGTGTTGTAGGGACTACAGAAATGGAGGGGTAGATGGGGATAAGTTATTAAGCCATGTTAGGCTGTTTGTTGGTGTTTGAATGTTAGTCAGGAAGCAGTGAGGTAGAGTTGAAGGAGTCAGCTTAATTGTAAAGAATTAGGTATCCAAAGTTTATCATGTTCAGTTCTACCTGAAATTTCCCAGATTTGGTCCTTTTGAATTTGTATGTTGCAATCACTAGCTTATTATGATTTTTATTCCCAAACCACAAGTGTATATATACAGAGGTTTTGTTTTAAAATTCATTCTGTAAATGGATATTTGTAGATGGAACTGTAGATGGAACTCTACAATATATTTTATTCTTTCTTTAGTGATCTTTTAATAGCTTGTTTACACAGTACCTGGCCTTGAGGTAATACTCCCCCAGGAATAATTACTAAATCTGGATTGTATTCTTTGCCTCTTTTGTACTGATTCCTTCAGGTTATCTCTAGGAACATCAAAGCTAGAATTGTCTGAGGCTATATCAGACTTAGATGTCTTCTCCAAAGAGTATTCTTGATGAAATGTGATTATTGAAAGTACCCTAAAGTGTGGAAGTTTATTATTTAAACAGCTCTCAATAGATTGTAACTTCATTGTTTCCTCTGATGCTTAATAAACATTTAGTTCTCAGTAACCATTTATTTAATGTTTCTTTTATATATTTAAAATGTGTTGACCTATATATCTAAATAATAGAACAAATCTTTGAAGATGGCTTACTATTTATTTAGGACCATAGTGCCCATTTGATCTCTGACCCAAGCAGAATAAATGCTCCCTCTACCCTGAATTTCTTCCTCTCTCTTGTATATTCAGTGAAGACTTAACTCATCTCTTGACGTGTTTGATTTCACCTACTCTAAAGACTTCCCTGACCGTATTACTAACCCGGGCTTAATTGATTGTACTCTAGGGGTGGGTACATAATGCCTCACTTTAAAATTGCTCTAATATAGTTTAAGATACTGTGACTTGTTGACATTTTAGAATCCTAGAATTTCAGGGGCGCCTGGGTGGCTCAGTGGGTTAAAGCCTCTGCCTTCGGCTCAGGTCATGATCCCAGGGTCCTGGGATTGAGCCCATCATCGGGCTCTCTGCTTCGCAGGGAGCCTGCTTCCTCCTCTCTCTCTCTCTGCCTGTCTCTCTACCTACTTATGATCTCTGTCTGCCAAATAAATAAATAAAATCTTTATTTAAAAGAAAAAACTTAAAAAAAAAGAATCCTAGAATTTCAGTATTGGAAAAAGAAGTGAAGTTAGAATTTACTTGTGAATATTTTAGTAGCTAGGCAGGTAAATTTACATTCATTATTTCCTTTAACTCTTTGACCATTGGATTATATATGATGTTGCAGGTAATTAAAGAATTTGATTTAGAAACTCTGGAAACGAAATGTTAATTGAAGAGAATGGCAGTTTTAATGGTTATGGTAGTCTTTTGTGGTTGTGTTTTATACTTGGTCACCAAAGGGTGTAGGAGGGGTAAGATCTTTTTTAATGTACAAAGGCCACTTGTTTCTTAAAATCTTCAGTGTACCAGCAAGAGTCCATTTTAGATGGTAAGCCCAAAGCTGTACCTCACCAGAAGTTGAGAGTGCTTTTTATTTCTACCTTAGGACCCCTTAGGAAAATACCAGAAACTATTTTAGAGGACCCTGAATAGTGAGTGGACTTACATAAAATATATAAAGCTTTTAAAAACAAATATTTACCTCTGCACTTGTTAAAAATATTGAAATGTGATGATATATTGAAATCTATAAAGAATTATGTCTTACTTTAGGATGGTCTTCCCAGTACCCTCTACAGTCCCTTCTAACTGGTTATCAGTGCAACTGTAATGATGAGCACACTTCTTATGGAGAAACAGGAGCCCCAGTTCCTCCTTTTGGATGTACCTTCTCTTCTGGTAAGAGAATTACTACCTAACCTAGGCTTGCTCAGAAATGATCTATGTCTTACTTAAAAAAAATATATACTGGGACATACCCCTTTCAAGAAAAAGTAGGTTAGATAGATGGTAGAGTTTTTCTAATAGCTGTTTTCTGACTTATGAAATAAGACTTTTAAAAATCTCTATGCATAATTATTTATTTCCTCTAAAGTATAAGACTATTATAGCATTTTTTGTTCTTTTCTTTTTAACGGATACTGGGAAAGGATTGCAAAGGTTCAACCATCACGAAAACTGTTTTGCCCAATGGATATACCTTTTGGTCTGATGGAATCTCTCTGTAATGCACTGGGGAACATATGAACAGAAATGGAGTACTTGTCCCCACTGTTAATAGTTTGAGAGGGGAAAAGTAAAGGGGTATGAAAAGGAAATTTAACTAATAGACTCAGCCTACTGGTGGTCTATATCGTGTGCTTTTCTTTGCCATTGGTCAGTGTCACTATTGTTTTATTTAAGTACTACTCTTCTCTAAATAAGAGATTATCTGAGATAATTTTGGTGATTTTGAGTCATTTACTGAATTAGATATTAAGGCAATTTTAAGAAATCTTTAATTCAAATTACCTCTCAAATACCATAATCAAATGCTATTTGGATAGAATCATCTTCCCTCTTCAGATTCTTTGTATTTAACTTGTAGCTTTCAGTTAATTTGTATTGTATTGTTTTTATAGCTTTATGCTCAGCTTTAAAATTTTTGTGTTATTCTTTATGTATTCTTTATTTCTTATTTAGCTCCCAATATGGAGCATATACTAGCAGTTGCCAATGAAGAAGGCTTCGTTAGATTGTACAACACAGAATCACAAGCCTCTAGAAAGAAGTGTGTCAAAGGTAAGTCTAGACCTAAAATTTTTGTTTTAACATTATTTTAAATTCATAAATCTTCAAGTAAATTGTTATTTGAATATATTTCCAATTATATTCACTTCTGATGAAGTCTATTTAGGGACCAGGTTAAAAGAAAATGGTAGATGGCTCTTCTGGCAATAATGTAAATATGGCAATACTTTCACTGAAAGTTGAAAAAAAAATACAGTTTAGGATTAAAAACAGTTCTTCTTTTAAAAAGTTAAATCTTTTACACTTAATGTGGTTGGAGGAAACATTACTTTAAAATATTTATGTTGACCAAGCATCTTTCTTATATAAGGCAAATTTATACTGATCTTAAGAAGCTAATAATCTGGAACTAGTTATTTCAAGTGTGGAAATAAGTAAAACAGGCTATAAATGATAAAGATGTACCCAAAAAATGCCATGGGTGTCAAAAGGAGAGCTCTCATGTGGTAAAGTTTGCAAGGACAATTTTTCATGAAGAGAATATTTAAGTGGGACTGTGGTATTTAAACCTGTGAAGATAGAATAGGATATGCCAGGTGGAAAGGACAGCATTAGCCAAGGCCTAGAGATAAGAAAGCATAGGCTATAATTATGGAATGGAGAGGGATCCAGTTGGTTGGAATAAGGTATGTGGAGACAAAGATAAACCTTGCAACAGAGATAAAGGCCAAAGCATGCAGAACCTTAAATGTCAAACTACTTCAGATTCCATTCAGAGAGCATGATGAAGATTTTTGAACTGGAGAATATTTCAGACAGATTCCATTTTGGAGAATATATTACTAGTCACCTCATGAAAAGGAATTTGATATCAAGTGATAGTTCTCTGCAAGAGTGAAGGAAATATGTAAGTTCTGTGAGTATACAAGTTCTCTTGACCCATGGATGACAGGGCACTGACGACTTATTTTTTCACTGTAGCTTTTAAGAAATTCAAACTGCTATTAACAAGGCTACCCCTGAACATAGTCTAGACATTTCACATTCACCATTTTTTTTGTTTAGAATGGATGGCTCACTGGAATGCTGTCTTTGACCTGGCCTGGGTTCCTGGTGAACTTAAACTTGTAAGTGACTTTCATTTTATTGGAATCTGGTTAAATATTGATAAAGCATTGGTTTATTAAATTATGATACCTTATATTTTGAAAGGTTACAGCAGCAGGTGACCAAACAGCCAAATTTTGGGATGTAAAAGCTGGTGAGCTGATTGGAACGTGCAAGGGTCATCAGTGCAGCCTTAAGTCAGTTGCCTTTTCTAAGTTTGAGAAAGGTAGGTCTGTGCCTATTCTCTTTCATGTCCTTAATCTCCTTTACGGTGAGTTAATAAGAAGCTTTGATGGTTTCCACCCTTTCCGGTGTCAGAGTTGCTACTTTCCCTACTTTGAGACTGAGAGTCTCATGACCAAAATCCTCCATGAAATTAAGCTGACTTTTGGTCCCATTCTTATGGATATTATCTCCAGCCTGTCCCTGTAAGTTAAGAATCTTCAGATAATTTTTTTCTATAATCCTGCAGATAAGGTAAACATTTATAAATAGCTATAATACCTCTGTCCAACTTTGAGTGTCTTTTAAAGTCAAAACCCTGTACTGAACACTGATTAACTCTATTTGTAAATGAGTTACTTTAACTCTCTTAGTAAAATCTTAATTAAGTGGAGTGTGACGCTGGAGTGGGAAACCTGTTAAAATGGACATGATTCTCACCTAAAAACTTACCATTTAATTACTTTAAGTGGCCCAATTCCCTAGTATATTTTCAACTATTATTTACTCATAATTGATCTTTCTGTATTTATTTTACTATTATAATGGAGAAGGAAGACTTAAAGAATGATATAGTACAGCACAGTACTATAACACTAGGGAAAAACAGGAGTGTCTGAATTATCTCCTCATTTCTTTTCTCCTTCCTCCATTAGTTTCTCGCTGAATAATTTTTTTTTTTTACAAATAGACCAACAAACATTCATCTTAAAGAAGTGGCTGAATTAATCTGGCCTTAATCTCAATAACTGGACAAACTTTGCAGTCTTCTTTATCATTAAGAAATACTCTATTTTTAAAACAAACATTTTCATTTATTCACATGAGCACTCAGAAATATTAAACTGAGTTGGTGAGCTGATCTGGACTCCAAAAAGGTCAATTTTAATTGACTGGTTGCTTTTGAGAGTGGAACATTGAAGAATATATGGCATAGTTTTTATCTCTGCATCTCCCCATAAGTTTTCATTAACATGTGTATTATATGAAGTTAGATATGGTTATGTTCTAGTTTACTACTGTGGCAGAGTTGACTCTGAGTTTCTAAAAATAATACAAGAGCATGAAAATTAACCTTACTAAAGGTAAATTTATTTAAAGGATAACAGTAAAAGAAAGCACTATCTTTTTTTCTGTTTGCTTAATTTTTAAAATTTTATACAGTAAATCTATGCTGATATGGTCTAGTAGAAAAAGCATTGAATTAGAAATTGGGGCTGGTAGCTTTTATCACGGCTCCTAGTAGTCTGTAAGTGTTCTAGGATGAATTGCCTGGTTGGACACTACCCTCATGGCCACATAGTTTGGTTGGTAAACACAGATTAGATTTTAGATCTTTAGCCAAATGCCTTTGTACAGGACACATTTTTACAATCATACATAGAACCCCTGTATTTTATTCCTGTTTCTGCCTCTAAACTCTTGGGCAAAGTCGTTTTTATTCTCTGGACTTTCATCTGTTGTTTTTTTTTTGTTTGTTTTGTTTTGTTTTTTGAACATTTTATTATTTAACTATTTGTGAGAGAGAGAGAGCAAGCACAGCAGAGGGAGCAGCAGGCAGAGGGAGAGCAGGCTCCCCACTGAGCAAGGAGCTTGATGTAAGACTCAGTCCCAGGACCCTGGGATCATGACCTGAGCTGAAGGCAACTGCTTAACTGACCGAGCCACTCAGGCTTTCCAATGTTTTTGTTTTAACAGGGAATTAACTCAGTAAAAGTCAAATTGCAGACTGTCAGACCTACAGAGAGGTCAGATCTCAATTTAGTTCTTTAATTTAAGCCTTAGTTACAAGCCTCTTTTGATTTTCCCTTGCATAGATGGTTCAGGGGTCAACCAGAGACCTGTGCTAACTTTAAAACAATGTTAGAGTTAGCCTTTCTCTGGCTCTCTCCAGGGTTCCCCTCACTCTGGCTCTGGCAGCTCTTGTTGCCTCAGTCTGGTTTTCCTTGTTCCTCTGACTTGAAAGATGGCAGGTTCTGTATTGGCATCTTAGTTGCCTGGTACTAATGCTGCAACTGTGGCTGCCTTCAAGGTAAAACTGCAAAAGCCAGTAAATTAGCCGAGACCAATCACTTGCTTCAGGTATTGACTTCCCTCCAAAAATTGAATGTTTTTGTTCAGTTTCTAAAGAGCCTCAGGTAGTTGATTTTTCTATTTTGTCCAGAGTTTTTGAGCTCATGCAGATAGATTGGTTTCGTAAGTACTCACTCTTCCACATATGAAGCAAGGTTTTTTTCATTTTGTTTTAAAGAATAAAACATTACAGATAAATTGAAGTTCCCCTATTTTTCCTTCTTCAGTCTCTTTGCTCTCTTTCCATCCCTAGAGGCATCCTTTTTCTCCGTTTTGTTTGGATTATACATACTTTTATACAGAAGACCATAAAACTTGGAGATTTGGCGAGTGGGCTCTGGATTTATTCTTCTAGGAATACCTTTATAAGTCACTTATCCTCTCTATGTCTTGGTTTTCTTATCTATAAAATGAGAATAATAATACCCACCTAATAGGGTTAATAATAAGAATTGAGATAATGTATATAAAGCACATGGGATAGTGTATAGCACTTAGTAAACTCTCAGTATATTTTCGTTATTGCTTTTTCATTATTCTTTCCATATGTGTACTTCATGTAGTATTTTATGTGGTGTTAAGAATATTTACAGAGGGATTATTCTCTAGAGCGTAAGTATTTTGAGTTCTTTATAATTCTTTCCCTTCACTGCTATGTTTTCTCTTATTTGTTGTTGAGCCATAAATTGTTTCATTTTTAATTGCCAATTACAATACTTAACCATGGAATAGATGCTCTAGGAAACGTAAATGAAATGCATGCATTATTGGCCTGGTTTTATTAACTTCTTGATAAACTATTTATTTCCCCATAGCTGTCTTCTGTACAGGTGGAAGAGATGGAAACATTATGGTCTGGGACACCAGGTGCAACAAAAAAGGTAGCCTAGTTCCATTTTAATTTTAATACATGTGGGATCACCTTATGCTTAGCTAATGAGTTGGCGATTTCATCTAGTTACCACCAGGGGGCAGGGGGCACATGCTCATAATCCCCAACTTCTTCTGCTGACTGTTCCAATTCTCAGGATTACTGTGATTGTTGCAAGTATTGCCCTCTGTATTTACCTCATGTTGTCTTCTGAACTGTGCCATTTATTGATAGAATTGGGATTATTAGTACATGGGCTTGGTGGTAAACGATCTTCTAAAAAGTTATTTAACTTTAAAGAACTGGATTAAATTAAACATAATTATGCTCACATTACCCCAATGATGTCATTAAGCAGAATGCAGTGATCATCTCACTGCCTACTTCCTTTTTTAAAAATAATTTCTTTTTAGGGGTGCCCAGGTGGCTCAGTGGGTTAAAGCTCTGCCTTCAGCTCAGGTCATGATCCCTGAGTCCTGGGATCAAGCAGCATCGGGCTCTCTGCTCAGCAGGGAGCCTGCTTCCCTTCCTCTCTTTCTGCCTGCCTCTCTGCCTACTTGTGATCTCTGTCTGTCAAATAAATAAATAAAATCTTTTTAAAAAATAATTTATTTTTAATGGACTATTTTTCAGAGCAGTTTTAGATGCATGGCAAAATTGAGCAGAAAATATAGAGAGTGCTTCGAGTTTTAATGTACTCTCTATCTCCACAGGCTTTCCCACTATTATCATCCCATGGCAGAGTTGGACATTTGTTAAAATTGAAGCACTGGCACTGATACACCATAAGCACCCAATGTCCCAACGTCCCAAAGTACCCAGTGTACTTTGTAGTAGGGTTAACTCTTGGTATTGCACATTTTATTGGTTTTGACAAACGTGTAATGACATGTGTCTACATTATAGTATACAGAGTAGTTTCACAACACTAAAAATCTCCTATGCTCATCTTTTCCTACCCACCCCCACAGCTCCTGACAACCACTGATTATTTTTACTGTTTCCAACATTTTACCTTTTCCAGAAAGTCATATAGTTGGAATCATACAGTATGTAGTCTTTTGAGATTGGCTTCTTTCACTTAATAATGTATTTAAGGTTCCCCCTTATCTTTTCATGGCTTGGTAGCTCATTTCTTTTTACCATTGAACAATGTGCCATTTTATCTGGATAAACCGCAGTTTATTCCTACTTTCCTCTCCTGAAGGACATCTTGATTGCCTCCACGTTTTGGCAGTTAGGAATAAATCTACTATAAATATCCATATGCTTATTTCTCTTGTATACATCATAATGGCACCAAAAAATGTAATGCAGTAGTTCTGCTGGCTTCTAATTTTACTGTTAAGAATATAATTAATTCTGAAATCTTATGTGTAAATGTTACATTCAGCATAGGAATAAAGGTCTGAAACCTAAATCAGTTTGCTTGGAATATCTTTCAGATGGATTTTATAGACAAGTGAATCAAATCAGTGGAGCTCACAATACTTTAGACAAGCAAACTCCCTCAAAACCTAAGAAGAAACAGAATTCTAAAGGACTTGCTCCTTCTGTGGTAAGGTTTTAGAGCTGTGTACATGTGTGCAGATCTTACATGTAGTAGGATGGGATCTCATTTGGGGCGCCTGGGTGGCGCAGTGGGTTAAAGCCTCTGCCTTCGGCTCGGGTCATGATCTCAGGGTCCTGGGATCGAGCCCCGCATCAGGCTTTCTGCTCAGCGGGGAGCCTGCTTCCTCCTCTCTCTCTCTGCCTGCTTCTCTGCCTACTTGTGATCTCCGTCTGTCAAATAAATAAATAAAATCTTCAAAAATAAGTTAATTAACTAATTTTTTAAAAAAAGGATGGGATCTCATTTTAGGTAACTTGTTGGGCATTAAATAGGAGCTATAGATTAAGTGAATGAGAGTCTTTATTCAGTGGTTTATTATTTACTGCTCAATACCTACAGTAGTAGTTTTCGAACTCTAGTGTATAACATGGTCACCTGGCAGCATATTTAGAGTTCATCTTCCTGAGCTTCATCTATAGAGATCTCCATGTGTACAACATAATTTATTGTAGACATAATTATGTGCAACATAATTATGTAGACATAATTTATATGTCTACAACATAATTTATTAGGAAAGCGGTGATAGTTTGAAGAAGCATATTAAATACCATGATACAATTTTCTATAAGGGGAGGTAATCCCTGTTTTTTACAATACACAAACTATAGGAAATTTTTGAGTTTTTAATATTTTTATAAACCGTCGCCAAAATATTTAAATATATTGAAACATTTAGATAGAATATTATGTCTCTCTAGCATCTTGTACTAAAAATTAAACATTGCCCATTGTACATCTTCTTTCTTTTAAAAAAATCACCATGGCTTTTACTTTAATGTGTTTATTTTTCTAAAATTCCTGGTCTGTAAGATCCAAATTAGTATGTTGGAGAAGTATGTTTATTAAAAACGTTAGGACTTATAATTGCATACCAAGAATAGGACACAGACATGAGTGGAAACTGACAGGATTAACAGTGGGTTTTGGAGGCCAGATGGAGTTAAAATGAATATCATTTCAGACAATCAGATTCTGAGCCAGGAAAACTCATTAACAGCAATTAGGAGATGAAATTCCATTGAGCTCCTTTAAATTTTTCGGAACGCATAATCATCTTTCATCAGTAATTCTTCAGATACTCCTATGCAACAGTGTTGGTAGGTGGTGACATTCTGTAGATGAAACAGGCACAAGAAAGTTAAACGAGTCTCCTACAAAGACATAGCGTATTAGTAGGACTGATTCTAAGTAGAAACGAGTAGGTTTTAGACAAATCTTTTATTTACCTGTTTGTTTTTTGAGTGTAAGTCAAAGTCGACACTATGTACTATACTTCAGTGATATTTAGGTCATTTTCATGCTAAAATTACTTCTTGGTCAGTATAAATATCTGACTTAGGATTATTGGTGAGGGAAGATTTAGTCTTAACTCAGAATTTGGGTGGGGGGAAGCCATCATTTTAGCACCTTGGTCTCTTGATGGTGAAGATTATGATACTGAAAATAGGACTTTCTTCTTTTTCTGCCTTGTGCTGTCAGGATTTCCAACAGAGTGTTACTGTGGTCCTCTTTCAAGATGAGAATACATTAGTCTCAGCGGGAGCTGTGGATGGGTAAGAGCCTTTATTTCGTGGTTCTTTTGATGAGATCTCTTTCATAAACTGTGATAGGGAAGTCACCTAGTCCCATTATAATCGAATATGTATGCTTTTAACTTTCCACGTAGTGAATATCCAGCTGAGAAGAGGAACTACAGATCACAATGAAAAATATCTAGTTAGGACCCTTGCTCAAATAATTAAATGAGGTAATCCATGTTGGTATTATGAAGTAATAAATGAGGTAATAAAATTAGCACATTATCTAGCACACGGGAGCAGTATTGGCTGCTGCTGCTATTGTCGAGAATCTGGGTGGGTGGCTCACTTGTACATGCAGTCTAATTTAAGCTTTTGAGGAATAAAATTTCTATTATTTTGGATTTTTATCTTCTCAGGTTTAGTAATACCCTAAAAGAAGAAATCTCATTTTCTGGGTATATTACGGGCATTTTGGGGAGTGATCTAACTATATTGATATTAAGGTCCAATGACTTTCATATACCTGCCATCTGTGATTGGTATGAATGTTTGGCTTCCAAATAAGTTTGTGGTACTTCATTGGTTGCTTTGTTACAATAAATAATTCTCTGGGCGTTTTTTAAGCACACTTCTTTGCTTATTTGCTTATGATACATCTCAAGACATCCCTCCCTTTGAAACTAATTTAAAAACATGATGGTTTAATGAACTAGGACTTCTTTTGTGTCTTTTGGACACTAAAACTCATCTGTGGACCAAATCCTGTTGTTTGTTTCCAACGGTAGTGCCCTTTCAGACTAAGCTTGTGTTTTCATGTTGCCAATAAACTAGATGTTGAGGAGGTGCCTGGGTGCCTCAGTTGGTTAGGTAACCTACTCTTATTTTCCACTAAGGTCATGATCTCAGGTTGAGGTGAAATCGAGCCCTGAGTTAGGGCTCTTGTTCAGCAGGGAGTCTGCTTGGAATTCTTTCTCTCCCCCTGCCCCTCTCCCTGCTCTCACTCACTCTTTCTCTCTAAAAATAAATAAATGGAGTAAATAAATAAATAAATAAATAACATCTTTTTTAGAAAAGGAACTACGGGGTACCTGGGTGACTCAATTGGTTGAGCAACTGCCTTGGCTCAGGTCACGATCCTGGACTTCCAGGATCGAGTCCCGCATCGGGCTCTCAGCTCCTTGGGGAGTCTGCTTCTCCCTCTGACCTTCTCCTCTCTCATGCTCTCTCACTCATTCTCCCTCAAATAAATAAATAAAATCTTTAAAAAAAAAAAAAAGGAACTACGTGTTGAGGATTAAGACAATGATACCAATAGACGAAATGAGAAAATACTTTATTTCACAGGAAAAGTTGTTTAGACCAGATTACTTAAGGAGTTACATATAGTGATAAAACCAAAGGGACAGAGCTTGTTACTTACAATGTTAGAGGTTACATGCAGAGTGTTAAAGGCTTGGGAAGCATTTGTTTTGCCTTTTTTTTTTTTTTTTTTTTTTTTCTGAAAACAATGAAACAATGACCATCAGAACCCAACCTTCATCTTCCTTTTCCGCTCCCTTGAAGTAAACTCAAGGTAACCCATCGCTAGGTCAGATCACATCTGTTTCCGTTTTGCCTGAGTTGTTAGCCTGACATTGGAAACTATAGTATGAGATAGTTCAATCTGTTTCCCAGTGAGATATCCTCGTTATATCTGGTTGATGTGCCAGAGGAGTTAGATTAAAAGTTATTTCATGAAGTTCAATGTAGTTGAAACTGGTTGGAGTTGGGGATTGGCTACAAAATAACTTTCTTTACCTTGGTTTTTAGGGTAATCAAAATATGGGATTTACGTAAGAATTATACTGCTTATCGACAGGAACCCATAGCATCCAAGTCTTTCTTGTACCCAGGTAGCAGCACTCGAAAACTAGGTAAGCCTTTTAATACCCTGTGAATTTTTGTTACAATTTTAAAATAAATATCAAGCTAGTTTTCAGCAACATAGACTTGAAATTAACATGTGGTTGTGTCTGCTGGAAATTCAGAAGTTAAAAACTCAGAATATTTTTGGTTTGTATATATTTGGAGGAAGAAGAATTCTGATAATCTTGTGGAATGATCTTCTTTCTTCAACATTGTCACTTCAGTTCTACTTGCTGTAATCAGGACATGCTAACTAAAGTTTCCTTTTTCTAGGATACTCAAGTCTGATTTTGGATTCCACGGGATCTACTCTGTTCGCTAACTGCACAGATGACAATATCTACATGTTCAATATGACCGGATTAAAGACTTCTCCAGGTAAGATCTTACCCATTTAAAATCTCTACCCTGGAAAAATAAAATAAAATAAAATAAAATCTCTTGCCCAGAAACTAATGCAGAGATTTTTGTTAATGATAATTTTATTGATCTTTTTTTCTGAACCAAATTTTTTAAGACATAGGAGGGCTTTGGCATCTTTGATTAGTTCCAGTGATATTTTCCTGGGTGTATTTTCCTTGTGATATTTCACAAGTAAACAGAATCCTGCTGTATATGGTGACTTAACTGTATTTTAACATTGAGTCTTTCCTGAAATTATGTCCCTTTGACTATATTTAGAAATGTCTCAAGTTTTATAAGCTATAGAAGGCTGTTCTCAGTTTTTGTCTTGTTCGGGGGTTATTTGTTAAAATTAGGGGGCTGAATTTTTTAAGTCCCTAGATAGGTTTTTATCTACTTCAGCCTTAATGTTGGGCAGTGTCCATTTTATCTCTAGTTTTCCCCAGCCTCATCTTTTTTTTTTTTCCCTTCAAGAAAATTAAAATTGGAATCTGGTGTTTAAAGTTGATACATGGCACTTTAAAAAAAATAAATGCAGGTTTCTCAGCCATACTCTAAGATTTGGGGGGGTTACATAATTTTAAGAACATTTTCAATTACTTAGGCAAGCTATATATTAGCAACCTCGTTCTTGCTAAGGTATAGCTCTGTCAGAAACAGACAGGTTCCATAACCCCTAAAGCTACCTACTTCCCACTAAAGTAAGATGTGCTGATAAATAAGAAACCTTGAAATAGTATAGAACTTAACTAGGCTCTTACAGAACTTTCCAAAGACTGCCCTAAGCCAGTATTAGGAGTTTGAGTTCTGTGACAGCTTCACAGTTGGTATTTCCAATGTCCTAGATTAGGTCTGGTGTTGTCTAAATAATAGCAAGGGTATTTGGAAAAGGGAAGGAGTTTATAATTTGTTTTGCTGTTTTCTGAATGGAATCAGAACTTAAACAGCTTCTAATTTAGATAGTCATATAAAATACACTTTTCAGAATCTTTCTCCAAAAGATAAAAGCATAATCCTAATTATATTATCAAATAAATGTACAAGAATTCTTTCTGTGTCTTTTTTTTTTTTTTTTGTAGTCTGGCCCAAAAGGGAGTCTTGAGATTAGTCAAACAAATATGCCCAAAGCTACATTACTAAAAATTTAGTAACCTTTTTCCTGTGCTCCCAAAATTATTTTGTTGGCTCCTATAGATAGGTAGGTAGGTAGGTAGATACGTTCTTTAGAGACTGAGTGACAGTGTCTGACATTGGGTAATTGCTTATCTTCTTCAAATTTCAGAAAGGGTCCTGGGCTTAATACTTTATTTCCTATACTTTTAATTTACAGTGTTTTATTATACTAAGTGATGTTCATAAGGATGACTCTAAAGCAATTCACTGAAGCATTTTTAGAGTACAAATTATCAAAGAAAGATAAAGTTGAACTAATCAAAGCCAATACAGGTTTTAGGATTTTTTGAATGCTTTGAAGCATTTACAGTGTACTTGAGTAGACCAGCAGAGGGCAATAAATACTTACAGGTCTAGTGGGAAATTTGGTCTGTAGTTTTCCATTCATAGTTAGAGTTAAGAAAGATAAACGATTATAGTTTTACAGTTGTATTCAGAGCAAAGGAGCCTATTTATTTTGTGGGGATTTACCTATCATAGTAGATAAAAATGTGCATCTGAATTGATTCATGTTCTGCTTAATATCTACAGTGGAAGCATTGGTGTGGAGAGTATTTGATATGTAGGCTTTTTCTTGAAAAGCTAAAAATAAAGTCTTTTTCCAGTTTTGTTCTGGCAAAAGGAAAAGATTTCTGTGAGCACTGAAGGAAAGCTATTATGTCCCTTGATAATTCTTACTTCCTTTCTGTTGAAGATTAGAGTGAACTTCTTTCCCTCTGCTTAAATGTATCCCTAAATTCTTCAAAAACTGAGATTTTTTTCTTGTATTTCCTATTAGTATTCTGGTACCAGAAGCCTCAGGTTTTGGTCTTCTTAGGATAGAAGAACTCATCAAGCACATTGTGCTAGACTGGATTGCTTGCCCTTTTGTTACAGATATTAAGAAGTCTAAATAAACCTAAAGGCTAACCCTAACCTAGTTGGTGTATCTTACATACAAACATATAGTTTACCCCACTAGCTCCTTCTTTTCAGCCTTCTTAAAGTTTTGGATTAAAAAATTCCCACAATAAAAAAATAAGTAAATTGATTAACTGATTCCTACATCCCAAATGAGCTATCCATAAATCTTAACTCTTTCCACTGATTCTTACCTATTCATGCAACAGATGTTTGGAAATCTCTTTTCAAAGCACTGTGAGGTCTAGTGAGGAAAGAATAAAATATGAAATTTACCCTCAGTATTTGAAGTCTAAGAGGAAGAGGACCAATGTATTACTCAACAGAGAAAGCCCTATGCTACTATGGGAAAAGAGGGCCTAATGAAAGCATTTACTAAAAGAGTGGACCCTGGTTGCATTCTTCTCCTTAAGAATGTTTTCCGTCACTTTCTTTTCCATAGCCAGCTCCATACCAAATATCTGGGCTTAGATCATGAGATTGGATTTAATATAAAAACTTTTTTCTGAGACTTTATAACTTTTTGCCAATGTCCAGTTCCCTTTAACTTAGTGAATAAAACTTGACTATCTGTTTCAATATTCAGTAGTTAATACACTAATAAACCTTGTTAGGACATGTATAGTGTCTGCATTTAAGTGAACACTAGAAATAACAAGAATCAAGTAATATGTGTTTGTTTGGTTTTTTTCCTCTGACAGTGGCTATCTTCAATGGACATCAGAACTCCACCTTTTATGTTAAATCAAGTCTTAGTCCAGATGACCAGTTTTTAGTCAGTGGCTCAAGTGATGAAGCTGCCTACATCTGGAAGGTAAGTTACCAAACTTCCCTCACAAATGTGAGAACTAAGTATTACAAATATTTCTTCTCAGATGAGTAAGTTTAACATAAATGCATACTATTAACTTTTTCTACATTAGATGTTCAGTAAAAGTTGCTTCTTCCTTCTTAACACAGCCAGACCTCGCTCTGACACATATATCATACTTTCATGCCCAGAGCTTCTCAGAAATAGATCATCCATGTACTCCAGCAGTTTCACAGATTATCAGAAAATTGAGAATTCAGAAGCTTAGAGAGAACCTTAACTACTTTGTCGTGTTTCCTGGAAAAATATGTTGGATTATCTTTCTGCCCTGAGTTTTCAAGCTCTTCATTCAAAATATATTTTAATTCCCAGGATCCTATGCCCAAATCAACCATAATATCTTGCACAAAACACTAAAAAATATTTGTATGGTAATTGTATTCTTTACTCTCTTATAAGTGGCCAGTCTTAAGGTTACTAGAATAGATGTGACTACTTTTATCAGTTTTATTATGTATTTAATGGCATTACTTAACTTACTTGACAGATTCTGTTCCTGTTCACAAGTTTATTTATTTTCTTTTTTTTTTTACTTAAATAACAGTGATTCCTAAAGTGACTACTGTAAGCTAAGAAATTTAAATTTGTCCATATGAGGTTCAGTGGAGAAAACTGAAATATCACACAAGGAGCACTTGCTGACAACTGAAAAATAGCTCTTGTGGGACTAATTAATTATAGAAATGTCTGGGAGTTCAGAGACATAAGAGCATTATGGCGTAGTTTTCCAAGGGCTAGAAATTAATTATCTTCTAGATTGCCCTGTGATACCATAAATGTCCTTGACACTAATGAATTGGGACGATCAGAGTTCACACACTATGGATTTTATTCTTTGTTATTTTTAAAATTTATTTACTAGAGAGAGAAAGCAAGTGAGCAGAGGGGGGAGCAGAGGGAGAGGGACAAGCAGCTCTATGCTGAGTGCAGTGCCCTACAAGATCATGATTTGACCTGAAATTGAGAGGTGGATGCCTAACCAACTAAGCTATCCAGGTGCCCCACATTTTGGATTTTAGAGTCATAATGTCTAAAACTTGATAGATTCATAGGTTCAATGTTATCAAATCCCTTTTCAAGAGGAAATCATATCGTTACTAGTCCTGCCAACCTCTAGAAAGTCGTTATCTTTAATGTTGGCTTAGGATGAGATAGAACCTGTCAAGTATGAAGCATAATTCTGTTTAATTTCGCCTGGTCCTGGAGGACATACTTAAAGTGACTTCTCTGTGTACCTAGAGGTGCAAAAATACAACACTAACTTAAGAGTTTTTAGTGATTATATCCTAGATGGTCACATGGTGGAGACATTGTTCTATGCAAGATACTTTTGTGTTGTACTTGGTCTCTTTCTATAAGCACAGTTCTTTCATGTGTTATATTTTTAAAATGAAAATTTGCTTATAAAATATATACCTGAGACTCTGATCCCGTGAAAGTTTGTACCTAGTTTCTTGTCTATAAAATTTTCTGACTTGAGTTTTAAACTTTAATGATATACGTTACTAACATTAATGCTTTGTTCTTATATTTTAAATTTTGAGTTTCAAATTTGGTCTAAATGCTTCTTATTTTACTATCTTTTTGTTCTTCCTTTCTCCTTCTCTCACTGTCTTTCCTTTTTCTTCTTTATTATGTTCTGTTAGTCACCATACAGTACGCCATTAGTTTTTGTTGTAGTATTCCAAGAATCATTGTTTATGTATAACCCTTCTTAATATCCATCACTGGCCCAACCCATCCCCCCACCCTCTAAAACCCTCAGTTTCTTGGAGTCCAGAGTCTCTCATGGTTCGTCTCCCCCTCTGATTCCCCCTTCATTTTTCCCTTCCTTCTCTTAATGTCCTCCATGCTATTCCTTATGTTCCACAAATAAGTGAAACCATATGATAATTGACTTTCTCTGCTTGATTATTTCACTCAGCATAACTTCTCTCACTATCTTTTCATCCCTTTTTTTACTATGGCTCTCAACTAAGTAGGAAGATTTTATTCTATCAAAGTCTGTATCATTTTAAGTTTTTTAATTCTTTAAAAATAATTTCTTTAAAAAAAAGATTATGGAAAAAATAGCCCTGCACTGATCATTTAAGGAAATCATTTAAAATCAACTTTTAGTTATGTATACATAATTATGCATATGATTATATATTCTACATAAATGTGTTTGCATGTGTATGCAGAGACAGTTTTATTATCAACTGAAAGTTTCTCTCTAGCTATCTTCTATAGTACAAAGGCTTTTTGTTTGTTTGTTTCATGGAATGAGGGTTGAGGTATAGTTTCTCTCTCTAAAGACATGCAGTAAAGAGACTTGGCTCTTGTTAGTAACCCATTTTCAGACATCCAGTCAGTGGCTATCACATACATGGGTGACCCTTTTTAAATTCCTCAGTTGGGTCACATGTCAGTGCTGAATGATGTGGTTCAGACATGATGTTCTCCTGCTGTCCACACATAACTCTGTGTGCAGGCTCTGATATTTGAGATCCTGGCAAGCTTACTGCTCCTAAAATTGAATTTGCCTAGTGAGGTGGCTCAGTTTCTCTTTTCCATGATGAAGAAGAACAGTGGGGGTGTAGTTTAAAAACCATTCCATGCAAGCTGAGTATCACGCTGTTAAGTTATAGCTCTGCCATGTTTCCAAAAGGTCAGAATCTCTCAAGTGTTGGGGTTTTTCCTATGCTAAAAAGCCCATGGGCACAAGAAAACAGAGTGAAAGAAAAGAGTTACCAAGAATCAGGCGTTATTAAGAGTTATGAAAGAAAAGAGATCTCAAGACAGAAGAGAATGGCCTTTTAATCTTTACCACTGCTCGGCAAAAGGGAGATGTAATATAGTTAGACTCACTGATACTAAGGACCAAGAGTTAAAAATAAAAAGAGTTAATAAATATTTTTCTTTTTCATTTCTTATCCTTTGTCCCACCCTTACCTACCCCCTTCCCTTCCCTGGTTGATTTCTGTTATAGCCACTGAATAGTATTGAAGTGGTTATAAATAAACTCATTTGGCACAGTCATTCTACCGCTGACTGGCGAAACATTGAGCCTGACACTTTAGGAAGTGTAAATGATCTCATGGCAGAAATAAAGATGAGATTTGGTTTCTGCCTGGGCAGAGTAAGAGGATTTTTTGAGGAAAGTTGCTGATCTTTTTTGCACATTTAAGGATACAGAATGTTGTATTAGATGTGTAGCTTAGAGCCAATTATTTCTAGTAGTAACCTTCATAGTTGTAAGAGTTTTAACTTGGGGATTCTTAGTGTCTTGAATTAAAGTCTGTATAACAACTAAAATATAGGGGCGCCTGGGTGGCTCAGTGGGTTAAGCCGCTGCCTTTGGCTCAGGTCATGATCTCAGGGTCCTGGGATCGAGTCCCACATCGGGCTCTCTGCTCGGCAGGGTGCCTGCTTCCTCCTCTCTCTCTGCCTGCCTCTCTGCCTACTTGTGATCTCTCTCTGTCAAATAAATAAAATATTAAAAAAAAAAAAACAACTAAAATATGTAAGAGAGGACAGTTTTCTGTGTTTTGACCATCTTCAGAATGCATAGGTGTAAATGTCTCTTGGACTTAATAGTTTCTTCTATTTAAAAGTAGAGGGAGGTGGGCGCCTGAGTGGCTCAGTGGGTTAAAAGTAGAGGGAGGTTTTAAAAAAAAAGAAATTAGGGGTACCTGGGTGGCTCAGTGGGTTAAGCCTCTGCCTTTGGCTCAGGTCATGGTCTCATGGGCTTGGGATTGAGCCCTGCATGGGGCTCTCTGCTCAGCAGGGAGCCTGCTTCCCCTTCTCTCTCTGCCTGCCTCTGCCCACTTGTCATCTCTCTCTCTCTCTCTCTTTCAAATAAATAATCTTTTTAAAAAGTGAAATTATGGTAATGTTTTATCATAATGAGGTGACAATAAATAAAAACTTATTTGAATAAAAATGGAGGATTTATAAACAAGTTGAGCTTCACTAGGGGAAATTCATCTTCTTTGAAATAGTCAACACGTATACTATGCCATGCTCCAATAGTCCTAAAATTGTGAAAGCTCCTGTAACTACCACTCATACAAACTTGCTGGGGATTAGTACTCATTTCAGCCCACAATATGCCTTTCCCTCCACTCCTTTTTTTTAATTGAGATAGAATTCACATAATATAAAATTCATCATTATAGTTGTTTTTAAATGTACAGTTGATTTTGAATAGCCATCACCACTGTCTCATTCCCAAACATTTTCATTACTCCAGAAAGAAACACTGCCCTTGAAGAGTCTCTCTTCATTCTCCCCTGCCCTCACGCCCTGGCAACCACTAACCCATGTTCTATCTTTGGATTTGCCTATTCTGGACATATCCTATAAATGGATTTTGACAATATGTGATCTTTTATGTCTGGCTTATTTCAGTGAATGAACATGTTTTCCAGATTTGTTGTGTTGTTGCGCGTATCAATACTTCATTCCTTTTTATGGTTGGATATCCATCATATGGATAGACCACATTTTATTTATCCTTTTATTAGTTGGTGGACATGTGAATTATTCCACATTTTGGCTTTATAAATAAAGCCACAATGAGCATTCATGTGTAAGTTTCTGTTTGAACATATATTTGAACATATATATATATATATGTTTGAACATATATTTCTGTGTGTATACCTAAGAACAGAATTGCTGCATCCTGGGACACCTACATGGCTCAGTCGGTTGAGCATCCAACTCTTGATTTCAGCTCAGGTGGTGATCTCAGGGTCATGGAATTGAGCCCCACATTGGGCTCCTTGCTGGGCAGGGAGTCTGCTTGAGATTCTCTCTCTCCCTATCTTATCCTCCTGGCCCCCCACTCACATGCACATGCACTCTCTCAATCTCTCTCTCAAATGAATGAGTAGATCTTTAGAAAAATTGCTGGGTCATATAATAATTCTGTTTAACTTTTAACTTCCCCTTACTTTAATGCTATACTAAGCATCTGACTCAACAAATGCTGACTTTTATTGTCATTATTATTCCTACCTTATTATCAGTTTGTAAAAAGTTTTTCCAAGGGGTCTTTTATTTTTTTCTCTTAGATCCTATAGATAAATGCAAAAATGTGGATATACCCTGTTGGCGGATGTGATGGTTTTTCTTGAAATTTATTTTAATCCTTTATATACATGTTTAGGTTCCCTTGGGTATTGTAATGCCTAGAAAATTGAAGAAGAAGCAATATCTTGAAATGACAGGCTAAAGGCCACAAGCAGAGTAAACCAGTGGAGTAGAAGAACGTGTTGCTACCAGGGAGGGTCGGTCAAGAGGACACTGGGATTTTCTCACCCTTTTAATTTGGGGCTAGCAGACCTGCTTGGGTCTTGAGTGAAGAGAAACTTAATAGGCTGGGGCCATCCCAAATGCAGGAGGAAGGAGAATTTCTGTGGCTCCTGAAATACTTAGAGACTATCTTGAAAGTCTTTTCTAAAATATGCTACCTTGTGAGAGAAAGAGTTATTGTTCTCTGTGCCATTGTAGGAGGCAGAAAGTGAGATCCTTTTAGATAATACTCAGGAAAAAAGCTTTTTCTGTTAAACTCTAATTAACCCAGCAAGGCAAATTAGACTCTGCTCTTTCTCTTCTTTTGCTTTTAGAATCATTACATGTGCCATTTAACCCAAGAGAGGAGTAGTAATATAACTGAGTTGGATGACCTTGTGAATCAGTGTGTTGACTCTCTTCACTACAGTTGAAGGCATCTATTAAGTTTTCTTAGTCATTCTCTGCAAATATTCTTTCCAGAGTCGCCTCCACTTTCTTCATACAGATGAGCAATGATGCAGAGCCTCCGGAAAATGAAAAGAGAATAATGTCTCTTTTCAAACACGTGCTAATAATAGTTACGTGAGTTTATATGCCATATTGTGCTGATTAATTCCCATGGCCTCTGAAAGGGTTTGACAACTCTTGAATGAGTCAACTGTCAAATGCATCACTAGTGGCATATAGTGAGAGGGAAAGTCTGATCCTTTGTCATGTGTATACTACTGCACAATATGACCCTTCTTGATTCATTAAGATGTGGCAGTACTTAATTGAAAACTTAAGATTTCTTTAAACAAATCTACCAAAATGAAATTTTAGAGGATTTCTTTTTTCCCAAAAAAAGATACCGAAGTGCCATGTATAAGTATATGGTTTATATTCCTTCAAAATGAGGGGGTATAACTTTAGGGACTGTGGTAAAAATCGGTGAGTCTTTTGGGTGAAAGACTGTCCCCTTGTTGCCAGAGAACTGGTAGTATGTCCGAGATGCCTTCAGGATGTATTTAATGTAGTGTTCCTGGAAGTAGCTGATTAGAAAAGATCTGAAAATGTCTAGGCTATATAAAAACAGGACTCCATTGAAATTCACACTACCTAGCAGCTGAACCCTAATCTTATAGAAAGTTTTCCAGCTAAGGGGTGAGGAATAATGTCATGCTTGAATTTCAGTCAAAATATATGTTGCTATATAGTCTTGAATTGAAGTAAGACCTGCCCCTGGTATTTAAGTTGATTATTATTAACTGATTTTGGCTACTTTCATTCTGTTTTCTCAGGTTAATGACAGAAATACTTTTATTGCACACTAGGACTCTTTTCTGAGCTATAACTAGGTATACCTAGAGATCTTTGGTAACAACTCTGTAAGACACAAATGTGGAGAGATTCAAAGGCTCTATCTGAGAGACCTAATACTGCTCTGCTGACTTACTTTTTTTCTTTTTTGGTGGTGTGATAGGTCTCCACACCCTGGCATCCTCCTACTGTGCTCCAAGGTCACTCTCAAGAGGTCACATCTGTGTGCTGGTGTCCATCAGACTTCACAAAGGTTTGTAAATAAATCTCTGTCATTGGTTTAAAAAATAGATCACAGATCTGTAGATTTTCCCAAGTTAGTTTGAGAGTTACACAGACTTTTATTTTTAGGGATTGAAAGATCTAGAGGCCATCCAGGATCTATGTCTGCATTAACCATACATACTCATATTTTCTTTAGCAATAGAGAAACTTACACTAAGGAATAAAAATGGATATTTAAAAAAATTTAAACTCAGTTAATTAATAATATATATTATTGGTTTCAGAGGTAGAGATCAGTGACTGACTCATCAGTGTTATATAATACCTGTGCTCATTACATCACATACCCTCCTTAATGTCCATCACCCAGTTACCCTATCCCCCTCCCCTCCAGCAACCCTCTGTTTCTTATGATTAAGAGTCCCTTATGATTTGTTTCCCTCTCTGATATCACCTTGTTTTATTTTTTCCTCTCTTCCCCTATGATCCTGTTTTGTTTCTTAAACTCCATGTATAAATGAGATCGTATGATAATTATCTTTCTGATTGACTTGTTTCTCTTAGCATAATACCCTCTAGTTCCAACCATGTCATTGCAAATGGCGAGATTAGAATGGATTTCTTGATTCCCTAGAATAATTCCTTTCCTAAACATAGTTAAGTTTTTAATGTAATTAAATTTCATCTGAAAATCTAAGATGGAAAACTAGTTTTATTAACTTTCTACATACTATCAACATGGCATGTTAAAGGTTGTTAACATCTTGACTGTTCTTCACAGTCAAATTTAGTTTTCACATGCCTAAACAGTGCTTACTGTGAAGTTGTAATATGGTAGGTTATCTATGGCTACCCTATATGAGTAGCTCCAAGATGTTTTAGACATTTCTCACTTAAAAATTTTTTTGACAATGATACTTAAAGACAAATAAAATACCTGAAATGTAAAAAGGCAAGAAACATAAACTTTGTGTACATGTAGGGATTTCATAAATACTGGCCCAAGTTCCACTCATTCTCTCAGCCCCTACTGCCTCTGGTCTTTGGGTTATTTGGTGTTTACAAGAAATACCACTTCTGTGGATATCTCCACTTTCATTTATGACGTTTTGAGGTTTTGTTCCCATCTGTTTCTTATCTTCTAGAAACTTCTTATGGTCTAGTCTATTCATGGCATCCCTGCTAGCTTTCCAGTACTGCTATGGATTTCTTTTTGTTTCTATATCTGTATAACCATTTTTGTGGTCAGCCCTATAGATTTTTTTTTTTAACTCATTGCTTTAATCACCAATAATTACATCCCACTGACCTTTTTCTTCTGAGGTTCCATGTACCTCCCAGTGAAATAATCTGCTTTTAACATGGAGTTTTGTATCTTTGTAGAATTTAGAGAGTTTTTCAATTACTCACTTAATTATGTTCCCTTTTTTCAATTATCATATATTGCCCTTATCTAGGTATGCACAGAAAAGACTCATAGGTAGTGACAAGGCTGTTTACCTATACTAATCTAATAACCACTTCTTTAAAAAAAATTATTTTTTAAATAACTTTGTTCCTAGCCTAAAGTTAAGAAGGTAAAAATATGGTTTTAAAATCTAGCCTTTGAAATTAGAAAAATTTTCACTTCTAGCTCTGCCACTTAATTGTGGTGACCTTGGGCAAATAATTTTATTCTTTCTTATTTTGTAGATGAGATTATTGGAGTTCAAGGCTTTTTACATTGTGAGAATTAAAAAACATAAAAAATGTAAATTGTTACACTCTCAGTAGGTGCTCTGGAAATAATTCTTGTTAATAGACCATCGAGTAACTGGGGATTCCAGGCATTTCTTCTTGAGCAGTTAAATATGTGTGTCTTCTTTTGGCCTCCCAGTAAGGAAAGGAAAAAGTTGCCAGTCTCTTGGGGGCCAAGACTTAAGAGAACGTGTGTTCTTTTTTTTCTCTCTCTTCAGTGACTGAAATAGAGAAATTATATAAACAAATGCTGGGGAACAGCTCTGGTACCAGTGGCCATTTGCCACAAGCTCTTCAAGCTGGACTTTCTCTGCCATAAAAGGCTTGGGACCAAGATCGGGAATGGTCAGATATTTTTAAAGGGGCAAAGGTTATTTTTAACTTCTTTCAGCCTAGTGAACTTGTTGTTTTCCCAGATTGCTCCTTTACCTATCTGAAAAAGAATCTCAAAGAATGGTTTCATTCTACTTGTCACAGCTTACTAGAGTCACAGACTAAGCCTGATCTTGGAAATGATCCCATTACTTTAACAGTAAGCCAGAACATGTAGAATTCAGAAGAAAGTGGTAGAAATTGAATGTTGGTGGCATATACGGTTTATCATTTAAGAGAGGAAATAAAAAAGGGTGTCATAATTATATTATATTTCATAATTATATAGAAAGTGATGAAGATAATGACTTGCCCAGGTTTTTGAGAGTAAAACGAAAGGAACCTGATTTTATAGTAGGGCTTTAGGTCAGGTAAGATGTGATTGGTAACAGAAGACATACCATCAGAATTATAAAGAAAATACAGTCCTATGGAAATTTGGAGTGATTCCTGAAAGCGAGGGATGAAGTGTATGATTTTTTAGATCTCATTTTCTACATCCTGGTATATCACACAAAATAATTCTCTAGTCATGGGTTCTTAAGATCTACTTTTTACTTTGTTATAAATCTTTGATTGAAACTTCTTAACTTCCTTCCTGATTCTCATTAGATTGCTACCTGCTCTGATGACAATACACTGAAAATCTGGCGCTTGAATAGAGGCTTAGAGGAGAAGTCAGGAGGAGATAAACTCTCCTTAGTGGGCTGGGCCTCTCAGAAGAAAAAGGAAGCCAGAGCTGACCTAGGTAAGGATCCCATGCATTTTTCTAAGTTGCTTATGGTTTGATTGGTTTCATTCTGCAATGCAGAGTGATAAGCTAAATTTGGTCTTACTTGATATATTTTTAAAGGAAAGCACCATCTTTCTTTACATTCTTTTCAATAAATATCTTCTGAGCACTACTATGTTTATCATCTACAAGAGGCACTGGAATATAGTGGTGGATCACTTATTTTCAAAGTATTTATTGAACACCTATGATGTGCTAGGCACGGCTCTAAGTTGCTGAAGATTTAGCAATGAACAAAAGAATAAAAAATCCCAAAAATGTAAATGAAGATTACAGATTAGTATGAGAGGCAGAGGAACAATTAAAGAAAATATGTACTATGTCAGGTAACTATAAATACTTATGAAAAAAGGAACACTGGAAAATTAGGTGCTCAGGGAGGCCTCAATGTTTAGATGACGTTTGAGTAAGGGAAGTGAAACAGGGAGCCATGTGGACATTTTGAAGAACATTCCAGGCAGATAAAACAGCAAGCACGGAAGCCCGTAAGCAGGAGTAGGCCTGATATATTTTTGTTCCTCAAGGAGGCTAATGTGGTTAGAGCCCCCGTGGCTAGAGCAAGCTAACGAGAGGGACGGGAATAGTAGTGGAAAATGAGGTTCTTATATGATTTGGGCTTTTATTCTGACATATTAAAAAGCTATTGCAGGGTTTTAAATAGAGGAGTATCATGATCTGAATTTTCCTAACTTGATTATTTTTACTCCTGTGTTGAAAACAAATTATAAAGGGATCAGTGTAAAAGCTGGAAGCTAATTTTGAACTCCTTTGAAATAATCTAGGAAGCAATGATGGTGACTTGAACAGAGGGGTAGCAAAAGATATGGTAAGAAGTCTTCAAGTTCTGGATATATTGTAAATATAATGTGGAATCAGATATGGAATGTAAGGGAGTTACTGAGGATAACTTCAGAGTTTAGGACTTGAGAAGCTGGAAGAATGGAATTGCTGTTAACCTAGACAGGAATCACTGCAGAAGAAACAGGTTTGGGAGGGAATAGCTAAAGCTCCATTTGGATATGTTGTTTGATATGATTATTAGACATTCAAATGAAGATGTCAGAGAGGTAGTTAGATGTTTAATTCTGCAGTTTGAGCCTAGAGCTATAAATTTGGGATTCAACAACATGTAGGTGAAGGAAGCTATAGCTAAGAAAAGAGGATAGGTCTGGGTTCTGAGCCTTGGAACACCCCATTGTTTAGAGATTGGAGGGGTGAAAGAGCAGACACAACCAGAAAAAGAGAAAAACCAGGAGAATATTGTATCCTGGAAGCCCAGTAAATAATGGAGAGAGGGATGAATTTGGTCAAATGTTTTTAGAACTCCATGTAAGACAAGGGCTAAAAATTGGCCTTTGGATTTGGCACTATCAGGCTTATTCGGTGACTTTTAATGAAAGCAGTTGGCAGAGTGTCAGTGTCTAATGGGTGTTAAGGAGGATCAGAGAAGAGAACTTGGAGACTACAAGAATAGAGGGCTCTTCCAAGGAGTTTTGCTAGAAAGGAGAGAAATGAAGTGGTAGCTGAGGAAGAAGCAGTGTTGCAATTTGTTTTTTGCTTTGTATTAACAGCATTTTGTGTGTGACTGGAAGGATCCTATGGGGGGGGTGGGACTTGATGCAAGGAGATTTGCTGGAGCAATGTTCTCAAGTGTGAGAACAAATTTACAAGTAAAAGGGTAGGCCTTTGCCAGGGGTGTGGAAAGTCATCCATAGTAATTAGAGAAAAGGTAGAAAATATAAATACAGTGAAGTAGGTGGGATGTTCAGAACCTGTGGAAGTTGATAGCTTCTCTTAGTGAGATAGGAATCAGGATCTTCAAGTGAAAATAAAGATAGGGAAGGAGGTGGTTGAGATCCAAGGAGAGATAAGAAAGTCTGACATGAGTCATACAGAGAAAAGAAGAGTAAGGGACTGGGGAGATATGGTTATTGGGCAGTGGGTCAACTGGAGGCTGGTAGCCATGAGTTGAAAGTTGCAAAGTCAGCGTGGTTGTGTGTCTGCTGCCCAGGTACAAGTACACTGTAGGTGGGGAGTTTAAGGGATGTGGCTTCAGTCCACGAGTGTGAAGTGAGGGTGGGGGGCAAGGGAGTTGAGGGTAGGTAAGAGAGGATGACTGTAATGAACTGTAGGAATGAAACTGGGGGAGGAGGGAAATGAGGATATAGTGGCACTTAGGGGACCATATTGAAGTGGGAAGGTGAATAAATTGAGGATCCCCAGAGGATGAAGGAATTTTGGAATTGGAATTTGGAATTGCTCGGAAGTGAGCTGGAAAATAGGGGGTGATTGACATTGAGAAAATGGAGGATTTGCAGGTTGGTAGTAGTAAGGTCAAGAAATAAGGGGCTTGAGTGAGTGAAAGGACAAAGCTATGTAGAAGGAGGCAGAGACTGAGCAAGCAAAGTATTGGAAGGATCATGTATGTGGATTTTGTAATAACCATGAACTGACAGAGACAGTGTTGAAGAGTGGAACAGTGCACCAAGAGCAAAAGTCTTCCAAGCACCGAGCCAGCCAGAGGGGATTCCGATGTTTTCTATCAATAGGTACATAGTAATAAGCTTGAAATTCAAGCTTAAGGATTGATTTTACATTAGCCATCAAGGCCTAAGGTAATGGGGAGTTGAAGGTGAGACCGAGTATATACTCATATTTCTAACGACTTACTTACTTAGTCTCTTACAAGTTGTTATAAGCAGAACTGGACTCCAGAGGGGTCTTTTATTCTGAGTCTACTTCAGTAAAACCTTTGATGCTTTTATTTTTGGTTTTTAGTTTTTCCTCTTTTAAAAAAATGTTTTTTTATTTGTATCATAGTTTAATAGGTCAACTAGTCCTACAGCAGTGAATAAGATAAAAAAAACAGCCCCCAGGCACCCTGCCCCACAGTTCCCCTTTTTCAGGGGTAGCCACTGTCAAATGTTTTAGTTGATTCTTTGATATGTACATCTCTAAATAATATTTGTGCATTTCTGTTTCTTTGGGGTTTTGTTTTGGTGCAGTGTTCAACGTTATCTGTTGACCTTTTAATATGGGTGAGGAGGGTTTAGCCCTCTGGATCTCCACCACTCCAAATCCCTGCACGCTCCCCATTCCCCTGTCTTTCCAATACAAGATCATAATTTTTGTTTGATCAAGAGTTAGTATTTTTTTTTCTATTCAGAATGGAGTTAGATGGTAAACTGCTTTTACTTTTTATTTCCTATACTTTTCTTCCCCTTTGAGGCTTTTTATTAGAGCCTTGTCAATATATACTCGTATATCACAAGTCTACCCATTTAGAGTACAGAGTGCAGTGGTCTTTAGGGCATTCAGAGCGTCATCAACACAATCTGATCCTAGAGTTTTTTCAACATCAGAAATGAAGATTCCAATGTCCTAATATCCTTACTAGCTCTTAAGTATAGCCCTGTCTTAAGTATAGCCCTCCTAGTAAATGTGAAGTGGTATCCCATTGTGGTTTAGATTTTAATTCCCCTCACGGTTAATGACATAGAGCATTTTCTCAGGTGCCTATTTGCCATCTGTATATTTTCTTTGGAAGAATGCTTCTGCACATTCTTTGCCCGTATTTTATTGGGCAAATTAAATTTATTTGTCTTTTTTAATGTTGAGTTAAAAGTATTCTTTATATACTCTAGACATAAGTCCCTTGTCATACAGTGATTTGAAAATATTTTATCTTATTCTATAGGTTGTCTTTTTACTTGCTTAATGGTTTTTTTTTGTTTTGACAAAAAAAATTTCTAATTTTGATGAAATTTAATTTATCTGTCTTTTCCTTTGTCATTTGTGTTTTTGATGTTATATCTAAGAAACCATTGCTTAACTCAAGGTCACAAAGATTTACTCCTATATTTTATTCTATGAGTTTTTTAGTTTTAAGGCCCTCTGGTCCGTTGTGTTGTTTATTTTTGTGTATGATATGAGGTAAGGATCAAAATTCACTCTTACACGTGGATATCCTGGTTTCTTGGTAATCATTTTTTTAAAAAAGACTATACCCCATAAATTGTTTTCACACCTTTGTCAAAACTTTAGTTGACCATAAATGTAAGGGTTTATTCTAGATTCTCGTTTCTGTTCCATTGATGCATATGTCTGTACTTATGCTGATACCACATTGTCTTGATTACCATAGCTTTGTAGCAGGTTTGGAAATCAGAAAGGCTGAGTCCCCTGGTTTTCATTTTCAAGGTTATTTTGACTATTCTTGTCCTCATGTAGTTCTATACACATTTTAGAACCAGCTTGTCAATTTCTGCAAAATAGTCCTCTAGGATTTTGATATGGATTGCATCAGATCTCTAGATCAGCTTGGGGAATATTGCCACCTTAATGATGTGTGAAGTCTTGTGATCCAGGAACATGGATGTCTATTTGCTGCCTTGACTTTATAGTTACTTATCTCTCCCTAATTTTGGGAAATGAAAAAGAGAAGAATCATATGAGGAAACAGCCATCAGTGTTTCCACCACTCACAATTTTGACACTTTATTTTTTGAGATTTTTCCTCCTTTTCCACAGAGAGATTCTTATTAACGGAATCATGTTTGTACTGTAAATACATTTGGATTTCTTGAGGTTGCTTTCACTGAACTTATGTCCTAAGCACTTTCTATGTTATCTTATAGCAAAATTATTTAAAATAGTCCACTGAGTAAATGTTCCGTAGTTTAGCTACTCTCTTGTAGTTGTATATTGTGTTTCCAATATTTCGTGAAAATTGTTTTCTGAATTAAGGATTCCCCCATCCCATTAAAATAGATGCTCAGGGGTGGCATTTCTGTGTTAATTGCAGTAACCATTTTAAGAATATTAATGAAAAATGAGTTGCTTAACTAAGTATTTTTAGTGTGTCATTAATTATTTAATTTTGGAAGCCAAGTCACAAAAGAATTTATACATGTTGATCCAAATTTGGACTATATAATAGCAACAACAACCTTTAGCCATTATTGAGTACAATCATTCTAGAGACCCACATGGATTACCTTACTTAGTTCGCCAAACAACCAAAACTGAAGCTCAAGGAAGCTGGACTTGCCTAAGGTCACACAGCCGTCAAGTTGCAGTAGAACCAGAATTTAAACATTTGCAGTCTGGGTTTAGAGCCCATGCTTAGAAGCACTCTGCCCTACTGCCTCCTTTAGGACTCAACATAAGAAAGCAAAGACCCGAGCAAGGGGGGCACTTGGTGGCTCATTGGTCAGGCATCTGCATTTGGCTCAGGTCATGATCCCAGGGTGCTGGAATTGAGTCCCACGTTGGGCTCCCTGCTCAGCGGGGAGTGCTTCCCCCCTCCCTCTGCTGCTCTCCCGCTTGTGTGCTCTCTCTCTCTAATAAATAAATATTGGGGAAAAAAAAAAAAAAAAGAAGAAGAAAAGAAAAGAAAAAACCTGACCAAGAGTTATACCTAGATTTTTCTATTTCTGGATGCTGCTAGAGTTCTCTTGAAGAGCTCTACAGAGCAGCAACCCCACGTGAAAGCCAAAGGCTGGTACATTGGCTATTCATCCCTGTAACCCAGCTTCCAGCAACAGATAGGCTGCCGCTAATCACACTTCCATTTTGAAAGTTATGGTCCTCTGCTTTCCTGACTCTAATTGCCACCCCAAACCTTCACTGCTGTCCTAGGCTTCATATCTTCTCCTTGGCCCTTTTAGCACACCAGCCAGAAGGCTTTAAACTGAAGGCACAGCCCCTTTTCCCTCTGCCCTACTTTTCCCAGCCAGCACCTGCTCTGTCACTTATTATTGTTTCACCGTTTCAGCCAGCAATCTCAGCACTGTCAAGGTGAAGGGTTCTCAGCCCCAGCTGTGCATCGTAACCAGTGGTGGAGCTTTTTAAAAGTTTGTGTATCCCCAGTGATTGTTCAGTAGGTCTGGGATGGGGACCAAGTACCTGTATTTTTCTAAAGCTCCAAGTAATTCTTATATGTAGTCAGGATTGAGAACCTCTGGTCTAGGCATTATTGAGTGACAAAGATGATTGTCCTTATCGTAAAGAGAAGGAAACCTTACCTGTTCTATCTCATGTGCTTGCTATACTCTCACCAGTCAGCAGAATTCTTAGAGTCTGTTTTTTGATGCCTGGTACCTCACCATCATCTGTCTCAGAAGTAATGACATTTAATAAAAATTGTTTAATAATTCCTTGCTGGGTGCTATAGGGACACTAGACTTAAAAAAAATGAGTAAACCATCATCACCTGCCCCTAAGTGCTCCCAATCTAGTCCAGGAGGCAGATATAAAAGCTTTGGCACATTATTAACACTGCTCCTAGCTATATAAACAAAAGGAACCTACTTACTGTGGGAGAGGAGGAAAGAAGTTTGTGAATTCTACACAATGAAAGGAGTTTGTGAATTGTGTAACAATGAAGTTACCGATGTCATCAGAGCTTGAAACATGAGAATTTTTGCCTGGCCAAGAAGGGACAGGCTTGGCAAGAAAGCCACATGAACAAAGACAGAGATGTGACAGGGTGCAGCTTATTCAGGAAGCAGTGAGTAGTCTCCTGCAACAGGATCCCAGAGTAGCAGAGTACATGATATGACTGAAAAGGTGAGGTGAGGCCAGATGGCAAACTTTTATAAGAAAGGAGCTGCAAAGTGACTGATTATTCGTAAGCTCTCCTCTAATTCCTCAAAGGAGCTGACTTTCAGGAAGCTTTTAGGATAGTAATACAGGTTTATGCTACTGGGTCATCAGATCTTGTGCAGTGCTTAGGGTCAGCGGAGAGTCAGTAGATGATGTGCTAGATGGGCCTGTCGTGTTAAATCGATGCGCCAATATAGTGATGTACCAAATAGCTGTTAAAAAGAATGCAGTGCATCTAATGTACGTGAGGAGATACAGAGAAAAAGATAACACTTTTAAGAGAAAAGGGCGAATTGCAGAATGTGTCTGTAATAATCCATTATGTGTAACAATTATGTGTGTAATAATCCATTGTTGGGTTTTTAAGGTATGATATACCTTTGTGTGCACTAACAGGCATATAGAAAATTGTGGGTTGCACAAGAACATGAGTAAAATGAGAAGATTAAAAAGAGGACTTTTGACTTTTCACCTTATTCCCTTCTGTTACCTGTTTGTTGTGTTTTTTGTTTTGTTTTGTTTTGTTTTTTTACCATCAACTTTTATTATCTAAATAGTTACTGTTTTTTTTTTAAAGATTTAAATTTGTCGTAGAGTTTTGTTAACCTTCCAAGTTAATAAAATCTTCTCTTTGAGCCCCCATTGTCCAATCCTTCCTTCATTCTAACATCCTAAAGAAAGAGAAATGCCCTAGCTTTCCACCACATCAGATACCCCGCTGACCTTCAGTAAATACTTCAGATGTCTACTGCTCGAGTATCAGAAATTTAGCTATCTGTGTGGTCCCAACCCCAGCTGCCCTGGCCCAGCTTTTTCCTTCTCCCCTAATCCTGTCTTAGAACCTGCATATTGTAAAACCCATACTATTTTAGGACTTTCTGCCTTAACCATATCCTTCAGCCCACTTTAATAGAACTAATGACTATAGGGGCTGTGTGGTGACTGTTGACCTGCTCTGAGGAGTGAAAAAATGGAAAAATTTTTGTCCTCCTGAAGTAATAGTAATCGAGCTTTAGAACATGAGTATGAGAACAATGACCAGATGCTTTAGGGACAGGTCCTGTCACTAACTTCCCTTATATATCATGTTACGACAAAAATGGGGTTTTCCTTGGGGTGCCTGGGTGGCTCAGTGGGTTAAAGCCTCTGTCTTCCACTCAGGACATGATCCCAGCATCCTGGGATCGAGCCCCACATTGGGCTCTCTGCTCCTCAGGGAGGCTGCTTCCTCCTCTCTCTCTCTGCCTGCCTCTCTGCCTACTTGTGATCTCTGTCTGTCAAATAAATAAAATCTTTAAAAAAGGGGGGGGGTTCCCAGGAATGATTTATTGAAGGAGTGGTATCACTTTGGCGATTTCTAAAAATATGGTTGATGGGAAAAGTTCAGGTAAAAGTCAGTTTGTAGAATTTCTCTATCTCAAGACAAAACTGCTTTATTAGTAAAAAGCACGGGGTAGAACATATAGGATAACTAAATTCCTGAAATTAATGCTTGTAAATCTGTATTCTAACTAAAAGAGAGATTGTATTTTTATGTCAGCTCATTCTAAATTCAATTGCATATGAATAAAATTCGGTAAACTGAATTAAATATCAGAGTTATAATTCAAAGAGTTTGTGGCTTAGAAAATAAACTGATGACCTTTCCTTGTTATTGGAGGTAGGAACACTATTTCAGCAATCTAAAAAGCTCAGAAGGAAAGTAAGAAAATACAGAGTTGTCTGTGGTGGGGCCTAAGGGGGAAGAAGCATGAAGTTTTTAAAGAATTTGCCTAAAGTACTTGTTGTTTCTTGTAAACAAGAGACAGGACATAGAGAAGAGTTCTATCCCGGTTTGATTTGCTTTACTAAGAGAAAGCATTTAGCTTCTGAAATGTTCTTTGACATTCTTTGGCTAGTGGAAAGTAGCCATTCATAAGTTAAGATGGAAAACCAAGTGAGGCCTAATAACCTCAATGAGTAATTGATGGGATTGTTTTTTGTGGAGATTAAAATCTTTCCATTTAACAGATAGGGAAGCTGAAGTAGAGGAGGTAAAACGTTGGGTTCAAGTCAACAGTAAATCAATGTGCCAAATTTTAGACCAGTACTTCTGTTTGGGAGCCATTGTGTGGTGCCTCTTTGCCCTAGCATTGCTCAAAAGTATATACAGGAATCCTAATGACAACTTTACATATGAAAACAAAATATCATTAACAACCTGAATGTCTTACTGTTACCTTAGAATACTTGAAGCTATTAAAAATGATAATATAAATTTATATTAATGTGCAAAATATTCATGGTATGCTTAGTAGAAGGTTAGCAAATACATTACATACAATTAGTATATACATTATAGTCTTGTTTCATATAGAAAAAATTTGACATATATAATGTATATATCACATGCACAAGTATAGAAAAAAATATTAAAAGTGGTTTACCTGGACTCATTTAAATTTTTTTTTTAGTTTTTCTGTGTTTTCTAGATTGTCTATGTTTTACAACAGTGGTTGGGAGGAGGGCAGTTAGGAAAGGGGAAGGAAAATGTTGCAAGGGTCTGGTAAGAATCCAATGATTTATATAACCTAATCACTTGGAAAACCATTTCTGTATGAGTAAGTTAGTTATAATTTTCCTTGATGAGAATTCAGGAATTTTCTGACTTTCACCTCTGATTTTTGTGACTCTTTTTTTTTTTCAGTGACAGTGACAAGTAGCCAGAATACTCCTGCCAAAGCTCCCAGAGTAAGGAGCAGTCCATCCATTTCTTCCCCATCATCAGCAGCTTGTGCTCCAAGCTGTGCAGGAGACCTCCCTCTTCCTTCAAATACTCCTACATTCTCTATTAAAACCCCTCCTGCCAAAGCCCGGTCTCCTATCAGCAGAAGAGGCTCTGTCTCCTCCGTCTCTCCGAAGCCACCCTCATCCTTCAAGATGTCCATTAGAAACTGGATGACCCGAACACCATCCTCATCACCGCCCATCACGCCACCCGCTTCTGAGACCAAGATCACATCTCCAAGAAAAGCCCTCATTCCTGTGAGTCTGAAATCATCCCAAGCAGTGGCTTGCTCAGAGTCTAGAAATCGAGTAAAGAGGAGGCTAGACTCAAGTTGTCTGGAGAGTGTGAAACAGAAGTGTGTAAAGAGTTGCAACTGTGTGACGGAGCTTGATGACCCAGTTGAAAAGCTTCACTTGGATCTCTGTTGCCTTGCTGGTAACCAGGAAGACCTTGGTAAGGACTCTCTAGGTCCTGCCAAACCAAGCAAGATTGAAGGAGCTAGTATGAGTATCTCAGAGCCTCCTTCTCCCGCCAGTCCTTATGCTTCTGAAAGCTGCGGAACACTACCTCTTCCTTTGGGATCTTGTGGAGAGGGGTCTGAGGTGGTAGGCAAAGAGAATAGCTCCCCAGAGAATAAAAACTGGTTACTGGCCATGGCAGCCAAACGGAAGGCTGAAAATTCGTCTCCACGAAGTCCATCCTCCCAGACCCCCAATTCCAGGAGACAGAGTGGAAAGACTTCTCCAGGCCCGGTAAGTTGGCGGTGATGGGAAGATGCATTTCCTAACTTGAAAGTGGCCAGTGAGAAGATACATTCCCTAACTTCTTTCTGAAAGGTCAGACACAAATCCCTTCTCAGAAGTCAGGATGCCTTCTTTTTCCTTTTCTTTTCTTTCTTTTTTTTTTCCCCCCAGTAAATCTATTTATACCTAGGGTTGCCAGATTTAGCACATAAAAATTTGAGACAAATATTGCATGGGACATATTTATACTAAAAATTCCTTATACTAAAAAGTTATTTGAAATTCAAATGTAACTGGGTGTTGCTGTATTTTATTATCTAGCAACCCTATTTACTCCCATCAAAATGCCTTCTGTCCAAGTCTGGGGGCGCCTGAGTGGCTCTTCCCATTAGCTTCTGACTCTTGATTACGGGGCAGGTTGTGAGATCCAGCCCTCCTGGCTGCCAGCTGAGCAGGGAGTCTTCCTTCCCCTGCCCCTTCCCCCGCCCCCACTCACCCTGCACTTGAGGGTGCGTACTCTCACTCGCTCTCCCTCTCTTTCAAATAAATTAATTAATTTAAAAAAAAAAAAAAACTTTTGTCAAGGCCTATAACCCTTAACCCTGTTGCTTGACTCTTCAAAGCCTTCATCATCCTCTAGCATGTCAATTCCAAGATATCTTCCCTCTTCACTGTGTGATATTATTCCCTCCCCACCCCACCCCAGCCCCTGGCCACCACTTTTTATGGATTCCCTTCCTTTTTATAGATAAAGCTGACATTTGTGGGCAAGTTGCCAAAATCCATAAATAGATTTCCAGTTTGTAATTACAGTTTATGATTATTTAAAATACAGTGAAACTTAGACACTTACAAAGCAATTTCAATGTAGAAACCTTCTAAGTTTTTATGATTTTCTCCAATCTTATTTACAGTCATCTTGCTCACACCAGTATTTTTGGCAATTCGCCTCTGTCTATACTTTTAAAACATTCACCTTAGTTTTACTTACCTATTTAGGACTCATTTCATTGACTGGCATAAATTTAAGTTAAGCAATTTCAAAAACATGTACTCTGGCAGAAAATAGGTTTGTGAACCTTGGAAAGCAAGTGACTCATTATTCATGGTGGTGGGGGAAGTAGCTAAGAGCATTGGGTGGGTATGGGCACCAGTCATTAAAAACTAAAAATCATTAGGTAATCAGTTTGCAAGTTAAGGTGAGATGGGTTAAGGGAGGTTCTGCTGTGCTTCATAGTAGCTCTTGCTCTGTGTTAAGAAGACGGTAGAATGATTAAAATTCACTCCAAGAATCTAAAAGGCAAAGGCAAGATATCCTCAGGCCAATTCTAGTTTAATAAGTGTTCATTTTCCCCTCCTACTGTCATGAAGCCTATCCAATAATTAGAGGAAAAATAAACCAGAAATATTTTCAAGATTACTTCAAACACAAGCTCCAACCAAGACTTGCTACAGAACATTAAGAAAAAAGAAAACTAGCTCTAAGGAGTCTTTCTTCTTTCAAAATTATCACTGTACCTGTTTTTTTACCCCTAATCAAATTTCTTATTTTTTTCCAGAGGAACTGTTCTCAGCTGTATGTTAGCAGAAAAATAATTTCAGTGAAAAATTGTTTTCACTAATGTGTTAATTTTAAAGGCTTTCAAAAATAGTGTGCTGGTCTCATACATTTCTGGTTTTATAATTTCAGTCTTTGAAGCTAACGTTTCTTTAAAAGAATTTTCTGCTTTATGTGCATGATGATAATGTCATTTCTTCTGAAGAAAGTAGCAGCTGCCATTTGAATCACTATTCCATTTGTAAATTTGGGGGGGGGGTTACTCATTTCTTTTTTTTTTTTAAGATTTATTTATTTATTTGACAGACAGAGATCACAAGTAGGCAGAGAGGAGAAAGCAGGCTCCCCTCGCCCCCAAGCTGAGCAGAGAGCCTGATGCAGGGCTCCATACCAGGACCCTGGGATCATGACCTGAGCTGAAGGCAGAGTCTTTAACCCACTGAGCCACCCAGGCGCCCCAATTCGCTCATTTATTTCAAGGAGGAGGGTTATTATAACCTTTGGTTCCTACTAGAAGGTTTAACTGGTGAATATTTTCCATTCACATGAAAAAATCTCTCCCTTCCATCCTTGTGTACTACCTATTCAGTTTTTATTAAATTCAGTACAGATCAGCCAGAAGACACATTGCCATCAGAATATTTGGGACTGAAAGCTCACTGACTAAATAATCAAATTTCTAGACATTAATTTAAAATGCCTTTTAGTGATAACTTGTTGAAGTTAACAGCTGAGTTTTATCTTAGAAAATCTCTGAAATCTAAACTTTCTTTTTCCAGGTCACTATTACTCCCAGCTCCATGAGGAAAATCTGTACATACTTCCATAGAAAATCCCAAGATGACTACTGCAGTCCCGAACAGTCAACAGAATTATAGATTCTAATCTGAGTGAGTTAACTGAACTTTGGCCCATTAAAACAAGACAAAAAGTACAACAGAATGATTCTATAACTCTAATCTTTAAGAAAGCTACCTTTCTTTTTTGTTTTTTGTGTTTTGTTTTTTTTTTAAATTTTCAGAGAAAATCCTTTCAACTCTGAAGTTTACCTGCTCTGGTTCTACTACCATAGCTTATATGCAGCTTCCTTGGGATGAATGCTGTGTTTAATTCCATAAAGTAAGTTTATCACTCTGTAACTTTTTGAATGAGTAGTCTTCACTTTTTAAATTATGCCTCTTCTCTACAATAATGACATCCTAGTTCGTAGAGACAGAAAGCAAGACTTGTCTCTTGTTACTCTGAGACTGAGGGTGCACAGTGGAAAGTATCTGCGGGTCACAGCAGGAGGCTGTCTGTGAAGGCCGGTTGCTGAAGAAGTCTGCTCGGGACCTCTGGTTCTGTGCTGCCTCAAATATAGTTTCATTTAAAATTTATATAATCTTTTCACTACACTTTTGGGAGTTTTTTGTTTTGTTTTTTTAGTATGTGTAAAAATGTGATATTCAGATAAGTGCATTTATCTTGATTCAGTGTTCAGTGTTAAAATACAGTCTCTTAAGTTAAAATCATCTTTATTTTAAGAGCAGTGATAACTATCAACTCTTTGGAGAAACTAGGAGAATAACACTAGAAACTTTACTTGTCTTTTTTCCCCCAAATATAATCTCTCACATGAGACTTAAGGTCTTCTGTTTTCACTAAGCAATTTACTATGGTACCAACTCAACATCGTGTTCTATAAGAGGTTATAATTTTTGCCATTTATTAGACAAAGATATTTATAAAATCAATAGTCATACATTCAAGTTGGGGTTTGAATTCAACTTGAATTCAATTCTCTAGGGGCTGCAACTTTTTAAAAATGTAAGTCATTGAATTTAAGAAAAAGTAATAATTTCTTACTGATATTTTAATAAAAGAACATAGCTCCGAACTGAAAATCCAGAACCTAAAAAATAATTTTTGGCTTTAGCTTCATTTTTTGGATTCTCTTCATATACATAAAAAATAGTAACCTTCTAGTATAGCCCTGAGCTGAAAAGTCCTGGAAATTTCTCTAAATATTTAATATAGAAGATGTTTAGATTGATTCTAAGTTAATAATGTGCAAAATATTTTGAACATCTTCCCTTTAGTCAGCAGTTACATATCAATCACCTTGAAATGAACTGTTGTTTTCTACTTTTCCCCTTTATAACCTCAGAGACACAAGCTCCGTGTACCCTCTATGTACTATGTCCTTGGAAGGGAATCCCCTAACAATCATGAAACTTGATTCGTTTTATCCATATCCCTAAGAAATATGTAGATTTTATTCATATTTTTGTCATAATTTAAAAATCTTTTCTTAATGACAAATTTTAATTCCTTTGATTCCTCTAAGTTAAGCTTGTACCAACCAGAACTACGTATCTAAATTAAACATGGATTCTCCTTGGTTTTATGCAAGGAGTGAAATAAAGAGAAGCCACAGAATTGCTGTTTTTGAAACAAAGCACTCCACAGCATTAACTGAATATTTAGAAACTCTGCTTATAATTGGTGTTTGATTTTTTAATGTTAGGCTGTGGAAAGGTGTTATTTATGACCATATCTGCTAATAATGCTACTTATCTCTTGCTTTGAAAGCCAGAGGGGTGGGGTGGGGAAAAGCTAAAGTAGGTATTATATTCTTTGTATCCTTGAACATCTCCTAACAGCTCTGCTGAGTAAAATTGGGGTAAATGTGGCTGACAGAAACTGTGCTGAGAGTGTACTGGCTGTAACATGTCCCACTTGGAAAACTAGTACTTCAAATGGGTGCCAAAGGTCAAATGTAATGAGATAATAATTATTCCTGCCTCTGTCAGTGTCAGACTTTGAGCTGATCCTGAATAATAAAGCCTTTTACCTTATCCGACATCCTTTTCTGAGCTTTTTGCATTAACCTAGAAGCAGTCTACACAAAAGAACTATAGTAGTAATCAAGAATACTTTCTACTTCTTCATTGAGTAAAATTGTTTATTCCCAAGGATATGATCTAGTTCAAGCTGAAAGAGGTTTTAATAAAATACGTCTTGCTTGGTCAGACCTGGAGTGTTTAAGATGGCTTGGATTACTTGATGAAGTAGGGTGGAGTGATGTAGTTCTTTTTCTAAACAAGTATTTCCAGCCCAAGCTTTTCCATTTGAATACACTCCAAGCGTTATTGCTACAGTGCTGTATTAGAGTTTCCTTTGGCTGTTTCAACACAGGCCCTTAATTTACTTTTGTGAGGGTTGACTAATTAGTCCTTTAAAATGTTTCCTTTAATCTGGGCTGCCCATTTAACTGATGATAAATCAAGACCATCTGTAGCTACCCCTGCAGGATTGGCAGAGGGCAAGTTCAGTTCACCACCCCATCTCCAGCCCCAATAGCTTAAAACTTCACTAAGACTTTTGGAACACCCTGTATAGGAATCATTTTTTAAATCCTCAGCTGTGCAATATGGATGCCTGGAGATAACTTCCTAAAAGTTTGTGTGTGCATGTTGCTCTATCCCCCAGCTTAGAATAGCCTATGTCATGATCTTGTACAGGTCACATATCAGGGCAACATGTGCTTTTTGAGAGCCTATCACAGCAGACAAACTGCCCCTCTCGGGTCTGTTTCTCTGCTTTTCTTAGTCCCAAGAGGGTCTGGACTTCCTTTCACACTGCTCTTAAAGCAAAGGCCAAGGAGTCTCATAGAATCAGTTCCACAGCTAGGTAGCGCGCACATTTTACAGATGTGCCGCAGAAGAGAGACGGGGTGAGAATGTCATGCTGGGAAGACCGAGTTGTTGTCCTCCTTAAGGCAGTTAAAGGGCTGAATGTGGGCCCCGTGAGCTCTTGCTCAGCAAGTCTCACTACTCAACAGGTCTTCATAGGAGATTCTTTGGCTGCCCCAGGTTTGGATCAAGCCACATCATGAAATAACCAGTCTTTAAATTCTTGGGAATTACGGAAAACCCTGCTTTATGCATTAGCCCTTTAGGTACTGGTTGAAAGTTATAGGGAGGCCAGACACAACAATATGTTGGACATGAGGTGAGTCTAATGCCTCATTAGATCCGATGCTAGGAATACAGGCCCAGCTTGTGATAAGGGATCCATTTCATTGTCTAAAGTGGTAGAAAAACCTGTTTTATTTCTGAGCTATGTTTGAGTGCCTGCTAAAAACCACAAGGGTCGTTAGGGAATGATATAGGGGAAAGTCAACCTTTTCAAAATATCACCTGAGCAGGGGCGCCTGGGTGGCTCAGTGGGTAAAGCCTCTGCCTTCGGCTCCGGTCATGGTCTCAGGGTCCTGGGATCGAGCCCTATGTCAGGCTCCCTGTTGAACAGGGAGCCTGCTTTCCCCCCTCTCTCTCTGCCCACTGCTCTGCCTACTTGTGATCTCTCTCTCTGTCAAATAAAAAAATCTTAAAAAAAAAATCTCCTGAGCATATTAAGTAGCTTGTTCAGATCAGTAGGCTTACAGCAAGTTCATAGTACACAAATAAGAAGTATTATATTATTAAAGAATAGGCTTGTTCCATCCCCAAAGCTTATCCCTCTATTTCCCGGCTAAGCCAAGAAAGAGGATTTCAAGGATATATAACCAGGTTTTTTATTTTGAATTTTAAAGGTTTAGTATTCCATTTATACTTTATTTCTCCTCAATTTCCTTAACTTGCCACATGCCCCTTCCTGTTTTGACATTCTAAATAATTTGTATTCAAGCCATTTTGTGAACTATGAATACCACATTTCAAAATGCCTTTGATTGGAAGGCTTTCAATGCAGTCACCATTTTATTCATCACCTGGGTGCCAAGCCCTGTGTGAGGCACCTGGTCTGCAGAGTTCTTCTCTCTAGTTTTTGTTGTCAAAGGAGTCACTTTATCTATGGTGCTTCGATGGGTAAAGTCAGCATTTGAAAGAAATAGGCAAAGATCAGATTTTCAAGCCCTTTGAGAGATGCTGTTTGAGAGCAGCTATTAATGTAGCAAAAGTGCTGTCTAGATGCAATGCAGACTCTTCCTTCCAGGAACTTCATTCAATAGCTGCTTAGAGCTCCGGAAATTTTCAAAGTAAAATGACTTTCTCGTGCATGTTTTTATTATATTCTTTACAATATTATGAATAATAGTTAAAAGCATGACCTTTATACCCAGACTGCCTAGCCTTGAATCCAAGCCCTAGCTGTGTGGCCCTGGGCAAGTTCCTTAACCTCTCTTGAGAATCAGTTTTCTCATTTATAAAATGGGATTGTGTGGTTATCGCACGAATATAGCTCTTAGGACAGTGCCTGGCACATACTAGCCACATTTATTGAACAATTACTGTTAGCTATTAGTCTCAAGATAGGGAAAGAAGGGATTCTATCGTTATTTGATAAGTAGGCATAAAGGTCTAACTTTTTAGTTCTAACTCATTCTTGTTCATTCACTCACTCCTGTTCACTCACCCTGTTCCACTAGAGCCATGGTCCTCAAAGGTGTGGGAAACTTTTTTTTCCCCTCGATGTTGCCTGAGTCCCAGTCCTACTTTACAAAAGGAGCAAGTAGACCTTTAGAAAAACAAAATGAAAACAAAAATAACTCCAGTTCTGCAGGTGTTGGAGATTCATGATTCTTACCTACCAAGCACACATTAAGATTACAGAGGTTATTTCATCTGTGGTCTCAGCCAGTATTCAGAGAGGTTATAATTTGCAAATCTGTATCCTAGACACCAAAGCAAGCAAAGTATTGGCTCCCAGGGAGCCCACCCTCCCATTTCCTGACTGCTGTCCCAGCTCAGCTACATTGTTTAATGTGTGTTCACCTTTGGGGAGGAAGCTGCAGCTGGCTGGCCTTCAGGGCCAACTCTTGATCGCTTGTTAGGCTGTTATGTTCCATGGCCAGTGAGTCAGCACATGAGATGAAGCGCAAAGCAGGCCACGTTGCTCTCTTAGTAACTGATTTTGTAGGATGCAAGATTCATACATTTGGTTGAGAAGTAATGCGTAGACCCAAGATTCTTTTTTCTCACTTAATGAGATTCTTCCCTGGGCTTCTTTTTTGATGCCACTATTACCTGTTATCAGTGTCACACATCAGTGCCAAAATACCAGCCATGGGGCTTTCTTTGACACTTTGGCAGACAAACGCAACACTGGGGTTTCGCTTAGCATCTGAGCACCAAATTATGCTGCCACTGCTACTGTTCAGATCCTGGTTTCCAAATTTACGGGGATTTACAGAATGTGGCGTTCTCTTATTAGGAGCTGGCATCAGCACCTCTGCAAACAGATAATCCCACCATGCTCAGCCCTCCGCCTGGGTTGGTGCCAAAACTATCAATTCAAATGAAGATGTTAAGGGTGGCTTTTTGTTTTCCTGTTATCAGCCTACTCATTTTTCAAGTCATAGAGTAAAGGTAAAATAATTATAAAAATCAGCCCTTCCCCCAGCAATATACTACCAGATAATAAATGTTACTGAAAAGTAAACTATAAATAAATCATCTGGCCTTGCCATGTTGACATGAAGTCGGCAAGTACTGTCACACCACATCATTCAATAATCCTTCAGAACCATTCTTCCCCTTTTTCTCTTCCACCTTTTTTTCCATAACCTACCATGCACTCAAAATTTTCCAAGAATCTTCAATAAGAAGCATAATAGAGTTTATTATGTGTAACTGTGAAATAAACAGTTGTACAGGAACTGAAATAATTAAAATTAAATTCCAGTAAGCATTTTTGTCTCTATAATGGGTCATTATTTGGCCTACCAGTTAATGTCAAGCTGGAAATGCTGCTTCCTCAAAAGCCTTATTGAATTCAGATAGCTTTATGTAGGACTAAGAGACTCAGAGTCCCAAAACCAGTATTTTCACAAGGGTTGACTAGTAAACAATTTGAAGTGAACATTAATAACTTCAGGGTAGGGGTAGGAAGGAGGGTGGTTATACTAAACATTTTTCAGCTCCCTAATTAGGCAATTAGGTATTGGCCTTGAAGTGCTGAACCTATAATTAAGTTTCTAGCTGTGGAAAACTATATCCTAAAACCAGGATATGTAAGCAACAAAGTCTAGAATTATACATGGAGAGTCAGGAGGATAAGGAAAATTAGATTGTGGTTTTTTGATGATTAGGAATGCTTTCTGTTACAGCCAACTCTCCTGCACAATAAATTTCAAAAAGAGAGGATGCCATTTAAAGCAGCTTGTTAATTTGAGCTATTCTATAGTGTCCTCTTGCTTTCTTGTTTGACAGTATTTCTAGTCCCATTCGCTTTCTCCTTTTTTCATGTTATGTTGCCCACTGAACTCAGTTGAATGGTAATTAAAGCCAGTTGTGGATTTGATTCCCAAATAGACCAATTCACTTCACTCCATTCTGTGGCCCTTGGCAACATCACATTTACCTGTCCTAACCAGCTGTTCCAGAAAGAGGAGTGGAAAAAGTGTTTAGGCTCAGTATAAACACCGGCGACAAACTCATAATATATGTCCTCACTACATAACCTGTAAGCATTTTGAAAGCCTGTCTTTCCATGTCTTTCTCCCTAAAGACCAAGTTAACAAACCTCTTTTGATCGAACTTGTAGATTGTTTTATGTAATACACACAATAACCCTATGGGTGGATATAATTTGTTATCCACATTTTGACAGATGAGGAAACTAAAACACAAAGAAGTAGGTAATTAGCCTAAGGACACAGCCAGCAGCTTACGGATTTGGTCTGACTCAAAGCCCATAGTCTTAATTCCTATACTTATAATGCCTCAAAGAAAGAAGTTATCCCTGGCCCTCTATTAATAATCAAATGCAGGATTTCTGTTTTGCACACATTCACACAAGAAGAACTCTCAAAATGTTCCAAATACATTTCCTCTTTGAGTAATAAATGAAGTAATGTTACTTGGAGTGGGCACCATTCACAACTACTGGAGGAAGGTGATATACAGAGCTAGAAGCTAGAATCAGTAATGATTATGTGTGTTATAGGAACGTAAGATTAACAAAGATGATTGAAGTCTAGGAAAACAGGAACAAAGGCATAGAAGTTAAAATTCTTCAGAAAAGAAAAAAAGTCTTGCTCACTAATGTTGGGGAAAGAATGAAGAATGGAGATCAGGATGTATATACCCTGAGACCTAATGATTCTAACCTCTGTACCCTTGGGAAGCTCACATATGCTGGGCACGAGGGAGATGTTCAGAGCAGCATTGTTGATACTGCCCAAAGACTGGAAACAATGCCAGTATCCAGCTACAGTTGATTTGGTGAACTGAAATACTCATGGTAGAACACTGTGTAACCATGAAATGAAAAAGAATAAACTATGGGGCGCCTGGGGGGCTCAGTGGGTTAAAGTCTCTACCTTTGGCTCAGATCGTGATCTTAGGGTCCTAGGATCGAGCCCCCCATCGGGCTCTCTGCTCAGCGGGGAGTCTGCTTCCTCCTCGCTCTTTGCCTGCCTCTGCCTGCTCGTGATCTCTCTCTCGCTGTCAAATAAATAAATAAAATCCTTTAAAAAAAAAGAATAGCTACACACAACATGTATGAAGGTTAGAGTGGTGAACAAAAGAAGCAAGAAACAAGGGAACGCATACAGTATGGTTCTCTTCATAACAAATGTTAATGAAAAATGCAATATGGAAGTAGGATTGAAGTATACATACATGGGTGGTAAAAGGCAAACAAAGATCATTATCACAATAAATCAAGATAGTGGATCCCTCCTGGAAGGTCATACTCAGGGAATAACACAGGGAAGACTTCCTGAATCAGTATTGGTGGTTGCATGGGTGTTTGCTTTATAATTATGTCTTACATTTATGTTTTATGCACATTTCTATCTTTTATGATTCATGATTTTTTAAATGTTTTTGAAAAGGAATGAAGATCAGATAGTTCTTGAGAGAAGATTAGGCAAGAAGCAAGGATGGGGAAATTCTAGATAGATTAGATAATAACAGTTATTCAAATGGAATAAATACTAGGGAAGTTTGTGGGATCTTTTTTAATACTTTCTAAGGGAAAAGGAAAATCCTCTGTTCCCTCAACACAGAAGAATGAGCTGACTTGCATCCACATATACTATTAGGATTCACTATACTCATTCAGGTAAAAAGACAAGAACTGAGCTTTCAGCAAACCACACAATCATTCAGACATGGGGTTGGATTTTCATAATGGGGACTAAGCCAGAAGTTAGTAGGGAGGACCAGTTAGAAGAGAGATTCCTATAGCATTTGGCCTCCTAAAAGCTTCACACTAAGCGTATTTCTTCCTTTTTCCTTACTCCCCCACTCATATTTTTCTTTTCCCAAGGACCATCATCAAATCCAAGCAGAATGGGCTGTGGAAGTAAAATTCTTATTTTCAAGATGCAGAAACTGTCCTAGGAAAGTTAACCAATTTGACTAAGGTCACAAAACTAGTGGCAGAATCCATTCTGTACCCCGCATTCTTTGCACCCCAGTCTTAATGGTCTACAGCCATTCCTCTACATACCATTTTTTTAAAAAGATTTTATTTATTTATTTGACAGAGATCACAAGGAGGCAGAAAGGCAGGCAGAGAGAGAGGAGGAAGCAGGCTCCTTGCTGAGTAGAGAGCCCGATACGGGGCTTAGATCCCAGGACCCCGGGATCATGACCTGAGCCGAAGGCAGAGGCTTTAACCCACTGAGCCACCCAGGTGCCCCTCTACATACCATTTTTAAGGTTCAGTTCAAACCCTCCTACCTTCCCATAGGAGGTATTAACAGGTTTTCCTAATTAAGCCTTTCACTCAGCCCCATGCCTGGTGCCTTGTTTAAATGCTGTCAGTAGTGCTTATCACATTTGTCTTCTAATTATTTCCATATTCCTTCCACCAGATTGTATCCTCCTAGATGTCAAACTAGTCTTACTCGTTTCTCCATACCCAATGGTATGTTCATGAGAGCCAGTTATGAAATACTCGGGCATTTTGTGAGCTGGTCGTTAAAATGCTGGTAGCTTGAAATTGATCCTGATGAGAGTCTTTGCATTATGGAATAAACAAAAGCCACAAATCAGGGCCTTTTTCTCCCAGCGAGCCAGCTACCAGCACCACCAGCCACCCTCTGTAATGTAGAGCAGTTGTAACAACCCTGGAGAAGGAGGGGAGTCAGTGCGGATGCAGACCATAAAGTAAAGAGAATTCAAAAAGTATCAGTTGAGGAACTTGGGGAAGAGAAGTTTTTGAGAAACAAGTGGTTCGCTGGGGCAGACTAAGTTAAAATGAGACATAAAGCCACATCTTTGTCCTTCTCAAGAGCTTTTTTCATAGCGTCATGAGGCTAAACTGGGAATGAAAGGATGGTGCAGTCAGGAAACAGCAGTAGATGCATTTCAAAAAAAAAAAGAGAGCAGTCTTTCTTACTAAGCAGCTATTGCTGAATACCTACTGTGTGTCAGGCATTGCACTAAATAAAGTTAACATACAGGCCTGTGCTCAAGCTGCTCCCAGTTGCCTAGCACAGGGCAGAGCACAGTGTCATAAGGGTTCTGATGAAGACATGACATGGGGGCTGTGGGCGCACACCAAAGTGAACATGCACATCCAGGGGTGGGGGTGGGGGGGTTCGTGCCAAAGCTGACTGAGCCAAGCCCTAGAGAAGAACGTTTTCCAGATGGTAAGTGAAGGAAGGACATTCCTCACAAAGGAACTAGCAAAATAGCATGAACAACAGTTTGAGGGTATGAGAAAGAGTGTCTGACTGAGGAACTCTTGAAGTAGTTCCAGTTTCCTGTTAGAGTGGGAGCAGAGAGAGCACATAAAGACTCAGCAGGAGTTGAGGCCGAGAGGCAAGCAGGGGTCAGGGCAGGAACACTCCTACGGTGCCACCATACTGAGTTTGAACTTTACCTCAAAGGCCTTGGACAGCCACTGAATGACTAAGCAGGGGATAAGCCCAATCCAATTTTTATTTTAGATGATTCTGGTAGCAATGTGGAGGGTCGAGAAGTCTGGAAACGGACCAGACTTCGGTGACCCAATTAGAAGGACACTAGTAATCCAAGCGGTGAGGAGGATGGGACTGCAGGAAAATAATGATGGTGCCGATTAGAGGACACTGCCGATGGGAGAGCTGCTCCTGAAATGGCACACTCGTGTTTTCTTTGGTGGGTTAACGAGGAATTGTGAATCCAGGATCCTGGCACTGCCAACTGGGAAACGGTGGTATCATTTGGGGAAAGCGGATACAGAAATGATAGGATTTTGAGAAGTTATTTTCCAGAGAGATCCCTAACGGACCACCAGTGGAGATGCCCCATAGGTAGTTGTATGAGTACAACTGGAGCTCTGGGGAGTGGTCCGGAGTGGAAAGAATTTTTGGAGTACTACGTGGGAAAAGAATGGTTAAAAGGGGAGCTCATAGAGATTAGCCAGAGAAAATGTGTGGCACAGTGGTTCTCAAACTTGAGCGAATATCCCCATTGTTTATTGATTCAGGGAGTCTGAGGTGGAACCTGAAAATCTACATTTCTAACAAGTTCCCAAGCCATGCCAGTGCTGCTGGGAGAACATATGGAGAAAAGCCAACATTTTGGGGGTGATTAAAGAAATAAGTCGGGGGCACCTGGGTGGCTCAGATGGCTGGGCATGTGCCTTCAGCTTGGGTCATGGTCCCAGGTTCCTGGGACCAAGCCCCGCAGCCCCCTGCTGTGTGGAGAGTCTGCTTTCTCCTCTGCCTCTCTCCCCTTCTCGTGCTCTCTCTCTCTCAAATGAATAAATAAAATCTCTAAAAAATTTTTTAAAAACAATAATAAAAAAGAAATAAGAAGTGATAGAAGTGAGTGAGAAGGAGTCATTTTAGAAAGAGATGGTCAGGGGGCGCCTGGGTGGCTCAGTGGGTTAAAGCCTCCGCCTTCAGCTCCCATCATGATCCCAGGGTCCTGGGATCAAGCTCTGCATCGGGCTCTCTGCTCAGCAGGGAGCCTGCTTCCCTTCCTCTCTCTCTGGCTGCCTCTTTGCCTACCTGTGATCTCTGTCTGTCAAATAAATAAATAAAATCTTTAAAAAAAAAGAGAGAGAGAACAAATGGTGGGGAAGAGAGACACACAGGATCTTAACAGTATGGTTTGTCGAGGGCTCAGGCAGCACAGAAATTAAAAATTTCCAGCAGAGCTCCATAATCTGGGAGGAGAGGCAAAGAAATCTGAGTTAGAGATTAGCCAAGATAGGAAATCAGCAAGAAAGGACCCAGGGAAGAATAAAGAAAGGGATCCATGAGCATCTTGGAAATGGTGGACCAGTAGATCCAGACTGGACGTGGAGGAAGCGAGAGATTGTGGGGAGGGTGAACAGATGAGGAAGAAATACCTTGACAGTTAGAAAGAAATTAAGTAGGTTGTAGTCCAAGTAGGGCTGTGAGAATTTGAGGTGACGTGCCATTCTGATGCCCATGTTCAAATTCTGTTCATCACAGTGAGTGATGGGTTGGGCAGAATTTAATCATTTGTAGTTTTCAAAATGACGTGAATCCAGAATATTTGGAGGGTCTCTTTGCCTCTCAGGGATGAAGTGGCCAGGAAAGCTGTGAGACAGGAGTTAAGCCACTGAGGAGGATAAGAGAATGCCAAAAAAATCAGTAAACAGTTGAATGGACAAGGTGGCCAGTCCGTGGGGTGGCGTGCTCAAGAGGGGTGGAGAAGCATGGTTTAGGGAAAACAAAGGAAACTCCATGCCAGGTTGTTCTGACCTTGAAAACCGGGGAAAGTAGAGAAGCAGCCTCTGGAGAGGGCAGGGAGACAAGGCAGGTCAGGTTTTCATTTAGGGTAAGCAGGTGTGAAGAGTGTGTGTGGAAAAGGTGGGGAAGGTAAGGAAGTGAGTTCACCGGTTAATGTACTGTAGAGCCCAGAGGCAAGGAGATATATGTTCAGTGGCCTAGAAACAGTTAAGTAAAGCCCAGTCCTCTGGTAAGATTACTGCCTGACAGGAAGTGAGAGTGGGAGGCCAGGTCACATCCCCACACAGCTCTGCCTGGGCCTACCACCTCAGGACAGGACTCTGCCAGAGGAAAGAACTGTGACCTGCTGGGTCAGTGCACCAGGCCTATTTCTGTACATTCTGGCTGCTGAGTAATGGCTCCGAAGGCAGTGCCAGCATCTCACAGGGCACAAGGGGAAAGTGAGAAGTAGGGCTTGGCACCTTATTTTGGGACCTGCCATCACAGGCCCAGCCCTCTAGTTCTGCATGCCTGAGCTCAGATACAGCTCTCACTGTGAGCCTGGGTGACCAGCCCCACAGGCCTGGCTGAGATGCCCAGGGAGCCCTCAAGAAAGAAGAACGCTGTGGTTTCCTCAAAGATCAAGAATTCTGAGTACCGAGTTCCTGAAGGAGAATTGCCAGGCAGGCCAACTGGTCAACCCACTATGCTAGTGCCTCAGCTTAATGGCCCTCAGAGGAGAATCCTGTCTTCTCTTGCTGCTCACATGTTTTTTCAAAATGACAATGAAATGCCAGTGACATGCAGGACACCATACAAACACCGCACCAAACCTAAGGTATCAACATGTGGAGTTTGAGCCAAGTGTACTTTGAGCTAAATTCCAAAGGAATTCACCTATACTCTCCCATTGTGTCCATGGTGAGTACATGTGCGACTACTGACTGGCAACTACTGAGCTAAATTCCAAAGGTAGGGATTCACCTGTACTCTCCGTTGTGTCCATGGTGAGTACATGTGCGACTACTGGGGCGAGGACTCAGTCTAATGTGGGGACAGTCACATGTACACAGAGGTCACACCTGTGATCCCATCAGCACAGGGCTTTAACAACTTGAACTAATGGGCCCTGAAGGGCCTTTGGACAACCCTTTGGGTTAGTTGCTACTGAGCAGATACGTCCTAAGACTCTGCCCTGGAGATGCTGTGGCTCTTTTATTGTAAATCTGGTTGCCTTAAACCCTCCAACCTCCGTTAGATCCATTCAAGGCCTCCCAAGTCTCGACTCTAAATGAATCCCCATTAATACCTTGACTTCCTCTATACTTCCCCCTTTTCTTAAAAAGTAAACCCTGTTAATTTCCTGGGATTTCTTCTTAGGAACTCAAGTTTTCTCTTTTTGTATTAAATACCCCTAAGAAATAAAGGAATTGGGGTCCAACAGGTTTGAGTGGTTTGCGGTGAACTCAGGAACTCTACAGCACAGCAGTGGTTAGAATCCAATGGGAATTCTGCCCCTTTTACTTGACCCACCCCCTGCCTGCATGCCTCTGGTTTGTGCCAGTCTAAGAACCAAACCAGTGATGGCTACAGGAGTGGGCTCCTCCATCACTGCCACCTGTCTCTCTGTGACAGGCGTGGGCATCACTGCATCAGGGAGACATTATCATTACACTAGGGGAAATTTTCTTTCACAGGCCTCTGGCAAACCATAGAAAAGTGGTTTCTATGACTTTGACTTTTTTCCTCTTTTTTTTTTTTAGTTTTTAGATTTTTTTTTCTTTTTTCTTTCTTTCTTTTTTTTTTTTTTTTTTTTTTAGTTTTTAGATTCTGCAGTTTTTGTCTTTCTACATCTCACTTTTTTCCCTTAGCAAAATGCCCTCAAGGTCCATCCATGTTGCCAGATTTCCTTTTTCCTATGACAGAGTAGTATTCCATTGTGTGTGTGTGTATCTCACGTCTTTATCCATTCATCTGTTGATGGACACTTTTATCATTTCCACACCTTGAAGATTGTGAATAGTGCTGCAATGAAAATGGGAGTGCAAATAATGCTTCAAGGTCCTGTTTTCACTTCTTTTGAATAAATGTCCAGCAGTGGAATTGCTGAGTCAAATGGGAGTTCTATTTTTTAATTTTTTGAAGCACCTCTATATTTTCTATAGTGGCTACAACACTACCTTCCCATCAACAGTATACAAGGATTCTGTTTTCTCACCAACATGTGTTATCTCTCGTCTTTTTGATGATAGCCATTCTAACAGTAAAGGTGTGAGCTGGTAGCTCATTGTGGTTTTGATTTGCATTTCTCTGATAATTAGTGGCGTTCAGTACTTTTTCATGTACCTATTGGCTATCTGTCTGTCTTCTTTGGGAAAAATGTCTATTCAGTTCCTCTGACCATTTTTTAATTGAATTGTTTGGGGGGTTTTTTGCTATTGAGTTGTATGATGTATGAGTTGTATGATTGAGTTGTATAATGTATTTGGATATTAACTCCTTATATATGATTTGCAAATATTTTATGTTCAGTAGGTTGCCTTTTCATTTTGTTTATGGTTTCCTTTGCTATACAGAAGCTTTTAGTTTGATGTAGTTCCACTTACCTATTTTTGCTTTTGTTGACTTTGCTTCTAATGTCAAATCCAAAGAAATCATTGCCAAGACTGATATAAAAGAACTTAGCCCCTATGTTTTCTTCTAGCACTTCTATGGTTTCAGGTTTTATGTTTAAGTCTCTGTTTGAATTGGTGTTTGTGTATAGTGTAAAATATGAGTCTAGTTTCATTCTTTTGCATGGGGCTGCCTAGTTTTCCTAGCACCATTTATTGAAGAGTCTGCCCTTTCCTCCACCATATATCCTTGGGTCTTTTGTTGAAAAGTGATTAACCATATATGCCTAGGTTTATCTCTGGGCTCTCTATTCTGTTCCCATTGAACTCAGCGTCTGTTTTCATGCCAATACCATACTGTTTCTGATTACTATAGCTCTGTAATTTTGTTTGAAATCAGGAAGTTCAGCTTTATTCTTCTTTTACAACATTTCTTTGACTATTTGGAGTCTTCTGTGGTTCTATACAAATTTTAGGATTGTTTGTTCTATTTTTGTGAAATACTCCATTGGAATTTTGATAGGGATTGCATTGAATCTGTAGCTTGCCTTGGGCAGTATGGACATTTTAATAATATTAATTCTTCGAATCCATGAACATGGAATATCTTTCAATTTATTTATGTCTTTGATTTCTTTCATCAGTATTTTATAGTTTACAGCGTGCAAATCATTCACCTCCTTGGTTAAATTTATTCCTTGGTATTATATTCTTTCAATGCAACTGTAAATGGGGTTGTTTTCTTAATTTCCCTCTGATCGTTGCTAGTGTATAGAAACACAACTGATTTTTGTATATTGATTATGTGTCCTACATCTTTATTGAATTTGTTTATTCTTGGAGATTTTTTGGTGGAGTCATTGGGGTTTCTATAAATAATATCATGTCATCTGTCAATAGAGACATTTTTACTTCTTTCTTTCTGATTCAGAGGTCTTTTTATTTCTTTTTCTCACTTGATTGCTCTGACTGGGACTTCTTTTTTTTTTTTTTTTTTTTAAGATTTTATTTATTTATTTGACAGATAGAGATCACAAGTAGGCAGGCAGAGAGAGAGGAGGAAGCAGGCTCCCCACTGAGGAGAGCCTGATGCAGGGCTCGATCCCAGGACCCTGGGAACATGACCTGAGCTGAAGGCAGAGACTCTAACCCACTGAGCCACCCAGGTGCCTCTGACTGGGACTTCTAACAGTATGTTAAATTAAAGTAGTAAGAGTGGGCATCCTTGCCCTATTCATCTTAAAGAAAAAGCTTTCGGCTTTTCACTGTTGAGTGTATTACCTGTGTGCTTATTATATATGGCCTTATTATATATGGCCTTTATTATGTTGAGGTGCATTTTCTCTATACCCAGTTATTGAGAATTCATATAATCTTTACAACAACATGGCAAGGGAGTCCTTTTATTAACCCCATCCTGAAGACCAGGAAACTGGCTTTACAGCTTACAAAAGTTGAGTAGCTTCCCCAGCGTTTGCAAGTGGCAGAGCCAGAACTGAACCCAGCAGTCTGACCCCCACAAATCCCCTTTTGAGAGCTGAAGTAGAAGGAGGCTGTGGGAGAAGCAAGCTGTAATTGTGGCTCCTCCCACCTGTAGCATGAGTGTGCCCAGAGAGAGCCAGCCTGCGGTGTCTGCGGTTACACATTTAGCCATGAATGATACTGCGTGTTATACTATACTTTCTTATGTGTGTGGCTTAGCAGTTTTAAAAACCCATTGTGAGCTCCTTGAGATAGGGATCATGTTCCACTATAGCTCCGCACACATGCCCCACAAATAGTTCAGTAAGGACACTGTCTTTGTCCACTGGGGCTCAAAATTACCTGAAGACGGAGACATGGAACCCAGAAAATCAGAACAGCATTTTATAGGTCTTCTAGGCTCAGAACCTCATTTTACAGTTGAGGAAACTGAAAAGGCCTAAAAAGGGAGAGTCAGAGCCATGGGTTGCAACATGTTCTTCAGGGTGGAGCCCTCCTAAATTATTCTCTCTCCCCTGATCCCTGCCTCTGAGACCATTGCTGGGACTAGAGCTGGGACTCCGTGTATATCATCCAATATATGTTAAGACCTCGGGATCCAGTGCTCATAAAACAATGAAAATTTGATGTCATTCCGGTTCAATCAGATTTATACCCAGAATATATCAGATTTATAGTCAGAAAGAGTCTTGGATCTCATCCCTTTCTGCTCTCACGTTGTGGATGAAGTAACAGGGCCAGAAATGACAAGTGACCTCCCAGTTTGTCAACTGGCCTATTTAAACGAGGTTCCTCTGCTCGGAGGGAGCAAAGACACATAGGAAACACACGTGGCCTTTTTCTGGGGCGGGAGGGCAGTTTTTCTTCCCAGGCCAGCCTGTTCCCAAAGCCAGTCTTCTTGGGGAACTTCGTCCACTCTTCAGCAGAGCCAACAGTGGTTCACCTTGTGTTCGCCCTCTCCCCTCTGTTCTCTAAGCAGCAGTAGTCACAGCTGAGGCTTGTGCGGGAGCTGGAACCTGATTCCCTCACCCCTTCCATTCCGCCAGCCCTTCCCTTCCCAGTGCCAGCCCTGGCCCGGCAACCAGGTTAGGAATGTGACACATGCACAAATTATAACTTAGCTGCCCTCTTTCTTCTCCTTGGGTAAGAAGCTGAGACCTGAGGAAAGTAAGTGGCTCCATTCTGTTTGGCTCTCCGCAGAAGCAAAGGGCCAGAGGAAAGAGAAGCCCCGTGGCTTCTTATAGGAAGTGTTGGCACCAGAGTATCAAGCGAGTGGAGCATTAAAGAAGGCTATTTTGTCCTCACTAGAGCTTAACGGTGACCTTCCTCAGGGAGTCAAGCCCTGTTCCTCCCATGCACTCACAAGCACAGTACAGATCAAGAAGCAGCACGTATAAAAAGACCTCTCTGAAAACCGAAAGGGATTGTTCTTGACAAGCCTGTAGAAACAGCAAAGAGCATATGGGAGGCTGAGCTCTACGTGGGGGAATCTGTCAGGCTAACAAAGGACAGGCTTTCCCAGGGACAGGAAGTTTGGAAGGTGGACTTCGGAGCAACTCATTTAGTGGGGACAGAGGAACTACCCTCTTTCCCCTTCCCTCTGGGGAAGAGCTGGGGCTCATCTCCACCCACCCAACCCCGCAAGCAGGAGGGAAACATTTCCATGTCCTTTATGGCTAAGCCCCAACCACAGATGAACCATTCTGTCTTCTTCCTTCTTGCCTGCACCCAAGCAACAAAATACTACTGAAGAAAGTCTCACTGTCGGGGAGATGGGTTCCACCCCAATTCAGGATCACCAGTCCCACACGGGACAAAAGGGTGGTTGAAAATTTACTCCTTGTCTCTGGTCAACTCACAATCCTATCAACTCCTATCAATGGCTTCAAACCTTCCCTACTCCCCTGACCCCTCTGATGCCCTCCACACAAGTCGTCATTGAGTCCTTCCTTTGTGTTACCAAATGTTTAAACCTACCCATGCATTCACCCTTCTTGCTTCCTGCTGCGGTTGAAGACTCCCTCCTCCCACTAACGAACCAAGAGCAGTTCTCCCACTTGTAGGTTATAGCCTATCCTCACCCCCCTTTTTGATGAATTTCATCTGTAATTGATCCGGTCTTGCTCTTGTGTATCCAGTCTTTCCCTCCCTACTGTATCCATCTTGTGGTTATTTTAACAAACTCCTGTCTCTCTGAAGAAAAAAGGATCCCTGAACATACATCCTCTATCTGTGGCCTTCTGCCTTCTTCCCCTACACATCTAATTCCTTAAAATAGTTCTACTCCCTCATCTCCCATGGACTCTTCAGCCCACCCCAGTCTGGCTTTTACTCTCATTATTCTGCTGGAACAGCTTCTGGCCATGGTCATCAGTGGTCATCATGGTCAATACGGTGGTCATCTTTTTGTCATCTTGCCTCTTCAGCATTTAACTCTATTGAATGGTTGAATGACCATTCCTTTTTTCTTTAAAAAAAAAAATATTCCCCTGCCTTCTATGACACGATGATTTTCTTATATCCTTGACCCTGATCTTGCTCAGTTTCCTTGGCATCCTTCTCTACGTAGCCATTAGTTGTTAGAGTTCAAGGTAGGGTGTTCTCTTTAAATCTGTTTATTTGAAAGTGCTTTTAAACACCACACTGTACTGCCTTGTTAAAATGTTTAAATCAGGCCATCTGATGACTCAGTCGGTTAAGCATCCGATTTTGATTTCAGCTCTGGTTGTGATCCCACGGTTGTGGGTTGGAGCCCTGTGTCAGGCTTGAGGCTGAAGCCTGCTTAGGATTCTCTTACTTCCTCTGCCCCTCCTCTCCTCTCCCCCTCTGGGAAAAAAAATAAGTTTAAACCAACAATATATTATAAGCATCTTCCCATATCTGCAAAATTATTTTAATATGTGTTTATTATGGGTGTACCACTTATTTTGTCTCCTATTATTAGTTATTGTAGGTTATTTCTAATATTTTTATTAATTTTTGTTTATTTGTATAAATAATACTGTGATAAAATTATCTAATCCTTTCACATGTGGCTAGATGAATGATGTTAATATTGATTACTATTATCCAGTCAATAATAATTTTGTTATGGGGAAATTAAAGATATTTGAAGCATATACACTTAGTGTTTTGAGGCCAATAGCATAGAATACCACTACCAAATTTGCCCACACAGCAATATTGTGCAGGACAGAATCTTTGGCAGAAGAAACTGGCTTGGTCTAGAATTATCTATCTGCTCTTTCCCTGTTCTTCTGAGCTTTCAATGCAAGGTACTATCAGAGATGATAAGGGGTTATGGCCCAGGAACCGCTCACTCTGGAAGTCCTGAGCCATTCACCTTATTCCTACTCTATACTTTGGCAGGAGTCAGTCCTGATGGAGCCAGGTGGATCTCAAACAATGCCAGAGGATTCTGAGGACGTGGATTGGCTAGAGCAGTTTCTGAGGCCCATTGTCAATCCTGGAACTGATCTGTCAGACCTAGACTAGGATGGCCACAGGACAACACAGGTCAACAGAAGTCAGAGCCAGCAAATCAGTAAGAGAGCATAGGGACAGAGGAGAGGGAAAGTTAGCACAAACAACTCCGGGGATCCTCTCCGTCTCCTTAAATATTTACTATTGGAGTGTCCCAGGTCTCAGTCCTTGGACTTCACTTTTCTATCTACACTTTCTTCCTTGGTAATCTCATTCAGAACCATGGCTTCTAATACCATCTATGCAGAGACAATTTCCAATTATGTATTTCTAGCCCAATCTCCAGCCTGAACATCTGACTCTTATATCCAACTGAGAAGTTGACAGCCTCACTTGGCTGTTTCATAGGTATTTAGGTTTAACATTTTTAAAGCTAAATTCCTAACTTACTCCCCCAACCCCAATTCTGATCTAACCTCAGGTTATAGCAATGCCACCCTTCCAGCTTCAGGCCAAAAAACTTAGAGTCATCCTTGATGTATATCCCTCTTTTTCTCACAACCTATGTCCAACTCCTCATCAAATCCCATCGACCTTATCTTCAAAATATATTCAGGCTCTGCTTCCACCCGTGAAAAAATGGAAAGTACTCTCTCACCATAGCCAACCAAAAAACTGGATCAAAGGTATGAAGCAACTATTTTTAGCCATTGGACGGGAGGCAGAATAGGACTGTGGTCCCTGAGGGAAGGGAAACAGATAACCTTCAATTGTGGAGGAAATTTTCAGATTACTCAGCCTCCTTTATGGAACTGTTGTTTTTTTATAGATTGTTTGGGAAAACCATAACAGATACCAGTGGTCTTGCTGAACTGAGGAGGCCAATTAGAGTTTGGGGGAAGCCGAGGGAGCTAAAATTTGCTGGATAAATGCCAAAAAGGAAGGAGATACATGGAGAAGGAGCTCTGGATGAGGAGTTGACTCTTTGGATGAACACCCGCCTGTCTACGCACAGGATAATACTTCACAAGACCAGACGGAGAAAAATCACTAGGGAAAGACTAATTCCTGGGAGCTATAAGCTGAAAAATTCCTAGGACTCATGCAGGGCTGGGAATCATTCAAGTTTTTTCCAGCCAGAATAGAGAGACCTTGTGGCAGATTGTATTTTCCAAAGATGACCCAGGATCTCCCATACCACATGCTCTTCTACAATGTGAGTTGCTACACCCACATCAAGAAGGAGAGTCTGATTTTTTTTTCTTTTCTTTTGTTCTTTAATCTGGGAAGGTTTGCTGTTTCTACTAATTGAACAAGGTGGTGATACTGTATTGACTTTGAGGCTAGATTGGAAAAGCTATGTAGCTTCCAGATAGCAGTGTCAACTACCACATTTCCCTCAGCTCCTACTTGGAGACATGAGGTGGGTCTCTTATGATCAGCTGATAGAGGAGGAAGAAGCCAAGGTTGGGTCACAGATGGGTCATACCACAAGCGGACTGTGCTGCATTACAGCCCATCCAGGGGCAGCCCTGAAAAACAGTGGTGAGGGGAAACCTTCATAATGGATAGAGCTTCCATGCACCTGTCATTCTCTTGTAAGAAAAGATAAATAGCCTGTGGTAAAGGGGTGCCTGGGTGGCTCAGTGGGTTAGGCAACTGCCTTCGGCTCAGGTCATGATCTCAGGGTCCTGGGATCGATTCCTGCATCGGGCTCTCTGCTCAGCAGGGAGCCTGCTTCCCTCTCTTTTTCTCTCTGCCTGCCTCTCTGTCTACTTGTGATCTCTCTCTGTAAAATAAATAAATAAAATCTTAAAAAAAAAAAATATCTAGGTAGTGATGAATAACTTGGCCATATTGGTCTGGGCCCTGGGAAGGACAAAGCTTAAAAGATAAGGGATGGGGAAGTCTGAGGGAGAGGCAGGTGGATAGACCTGTGGAAGTAAGAATGAAGTGTGAAGTATTTTGCCAAATATTTAGGGCCACCAGAGAACAAGTGCCATGAAACCACCCTTCAAGGACAGAAGCCAGCCACTTGGGGCAAGTTGATTACACTGGAATTTACTCACTTTGGAAGAGGAAACACCAGTTTGACCGGCATTAAGATGTATCCTTAACTCAAATTCATATGCATATCCTCATGCATTACCTCAAAATGGATCACGAGCTTACATGTAAAATGTAAAGCTATAAAACTAATAACAATTTAAAAAAAAAAAAAAAAAAAAAAACAGGAGAAAATCTTTGGGATCTAGAACCAGGCAAAGAGTTTTTTGACTTGAAGCCAAAAGCATGACTCATAAGGAAAAATTGATAAATTTGACCTCATCAAGATGTAAGACTTTTCTTCAGTGAAAGCCCCTACAAAGATGACTTAAAAACAAACAATAATTGGGAGAAAATATTTGCTAAACGTATGTCTGACAGAGAACTGGTATCTGAAAATATACATATATAAAAATCTTAAAACTCTACAGTTAAAAAATCCAGTTATAAAACGGGCAAAAACGGGAATGGACATTACACTGAAAAAGATACACAGACACAAATAAGCACATAGAAAGATGTTCAATATCACTGGCCATCAGAGAAATACAAATTAAAGACACAATGAGATATCACTACATACTTACTAAAATAAAAAATTGTGACATCAAAAGCTGGTGAGGATGTAGAAAAACTGGATCCCTCACACATTGCTGGGGAGACTATAAAATGGTCCAGCTGCACTGGAAAACAGTTTGGTAGTTTTTTTTAATAAAACCGAATATATAATTACCGAATGACCCAGCAATTATACTCTTGGCCATTTATGCCAGAGAAATTAAGACTTATGTTCACACAAACACCTATACACAAATATTCAAAGAAGGTTTATTTATTACAACTTAAAAAAATATGAAAACAGCCCAGATGTCCTCCAGTGAATAAATAGTTAAACAAACTGTGGTGTATTCGTACCATGGAATATTCAGCAACAAAAAGAATGAACTATTGATGAATGGGTCTTGGATGAATCTTCAGGGAATTACACTGAGTGATAAAAAAAAGCCAATTCCTAAAACTTAGATACCGTAAAATACGGTTTATAAAACACTTTTGAAATGGCATAATTTTTAGAAATGGAGAACAGATTCATGGTTGTCCAGCATTAGGGATGAGGGAAGGAAGCGGGAGGCAGCTATGGTTATAAAAGACCAATACAGGAATCCTTATGGGGATGGACCAGTTCTGTATCTTGACTATGGCAGTAGGTATACAAACCCACGTGGGTGATAACATTGTATAGAATTAAGTGCATGTGACCAACCACACACACGCAAATGAGTACAAGTAAAATGGGAGCAACCGGAGTTGTATCGGTGTTGACGTCCCAATTGTGACATTACACTATAGTTTGGCAAGATGTACCATTGAGGGAAACTGGGTAAAAGTGTCCATAGGATCTCTTAATTTTCACAACCACTTGTGTATTTCCAATTATCAAATAAAGATTTAATTTAAAAACAACATATTCCTGGTTGGTATTTCATGTCTGGATTTGCTGCCTGTGGAGCCTGAGCCAACACCACAATCCAAAGTCTTATAGAACACTAGATTCACTGACATGGGATCAAATGTGACCTTGCCTCAGACCATGGGCCTCACTTTTCAGTGAAGGAGATATGGGAGTGGGCACATGACCAAGGGATCCCTCGTCCTATCTCATACCCAGATGCTGCTGGCCTGATAGAGGGCCAAAGTGGCTGCTTTAAGATACAGCTGAGGCACCAATTTGGAATTGATACACCGCGAAATTGTGTTGTTGTCCCCCAGGATGCGATCTCATCCTGAACAACAACCATTATACAGTACTGTGTCTCTAATGGGTGGAATACAGAGGTCCAGGAACCAAGAGGAAGACACATTCACCACCACTTCAGTGACCTCCTTGGGGAATTGGTGCTTCCAGCCGTGACAACTTGTGGCTTTGTGGATCTAGAAGCCCTGGTTCCCAAAGTGAGAAGGCTTCCACCAGGAGGAGGTACAGTAGGAGTTCCGGTAAGCTTTAAGCCACAGCTACTGCCTGGTCACTTCAGGCTCCTCATGCCAGGAGACTAAAAGACAGAAAAAGGATCACCACATTGGCCAAGGTGATCAACCGTAATCTTCAGGGTGTCGTGTTACACTCTGGAAGCAATGAAGAATATCTTTGGCACTCATGTGATCTACTGGGATGTCTCTTAATACTCCCTCTCCTGATTATAAAGGTAAATGGAAAAGTGCAGCCACCTTAATCTGGGAAGGGTATGGTGACCCACTGCTCATATCCCTTAGGGATGAGGGTCTGCGTCACAGCACGAGGTGAGCCACTTGGAGCAGCAAAGGTGCAGCCAGTGATGAAGGGACTCTTGAATGGATAGTACAGGAGAGGATGATGGGTATTAATTGTGGCCTCAAGACTAGCTACAGTAGTGAAGACAAAGAGAGGTGTGGCTAGTTAATCCCACAAACCTTCCATAAATTCCCCAAGGAAACAGACCAATTACAGTTTTGGAGAAATTGTTCCCAGATGGAGTGGATTTGAACAGCACACAAGGTGGCCTGTAGGAGATACTGTGAGGTGGCATCCAGATCCCCCCTCCGGGACTAAGACATGCATTCACTCAGTACCCATGAGTGTTGCCTGTTGATGACCCACAGCTCTGTCCCTCTCTGGACAAAATTGTCAGCTAACAGGAGCTTCCTTGGTTCATTTTTGCATCCCCTTTTTTGCAGCCCACATGCAAAGACTGGTCCCTGGGGGGCTACAAAGCCCTGGCCAGAGCTTCAGTCTGAGATGGGGACGAGGAAGGCACGGATTGCATGGAGCCCTAGTGTTACACAATGAATCATGGAACACGACATCCAAAATGAATGATGTATTGTAATGGTGACTAACAGCAACAAAAAAATGAAAGAAAGAAAATAATCTCAAATTAACTCATTCAAACTAAAACTCTTAGAATCCTTTCTTCACCTGTTTTCCTTGACTCCTCTCTTTTTCGGGTTCCCCCGACATCTTAATAACCAGCCGATCTTATTGGCTTTACCTTCATATCCCCACTTTGACCACTTCCCAGCATCACCCACTGCTAACCTTCTGGTCCACATCCGTATAAATTGTCTCCTACCTGGCCTGGCCTCCCTGCTTCTGGGCTGGCCTCCTCCCATCTATTCCATGCAAGCAGCTAACTGATACTATTAAGAGCTAAGCCAAATCATGACCCTCCTCCAACAAATTCATCTAGAGGCTTCTCATCACACTTGGACTACAAGCTAGAGTCATTACAACAGCCTGCAAAGCCCTGCATGATCTGGCCCTGCGCTGCCTGACTTTATCTCCTGCCGCACCGCTCCAGACTCTGGCCTCTATTCTGTTTCTCAAGCTCACTGAGAAGCCTCCTGCGACAGGGTCTCTGTACTTGCCTTTCTGTTTTTTCTTTTTTATCTTTTTTTAAAAAGAATTATTTATTTATTTATTTGAGAAAGAGAGCACAAGCATGAGGAGGTGGAGAAGGAGAGAGAATCCCAAGCAGATTCCATGCTATGTGCAGTCAATGTGGGGCTCGATCTCACGACCTTGAGACCACAAATTGAACAAAACCAAGAGTCATTCACTTAACCAACTGCACTAACCCGGATGCCCTGTACATGCCTTTCATTCTTCCTGGAATGCTGGTCCCCCAAATAGCCACACGGCTCCATTCCTTACTTCCTTAGAGGCTCTGCTCCAATATTACCTTACCAAAGATGTGTTTCCAGATCATCTGTGTAACAGACACTCCACTCTCACCTTAGCACCACTGGTTCTCCCTACACACCTTGCTTAACACTTGTCACCTGACGTAGTTTTTTGGTTTCTTGTCTCTTTCCCTCCCCTGGAAGGTAAGCTTCATGAAGACAGGGACTTGGTCTTTTTTTTTTTTTTTTTTTTTTAAGGAACAACTATTCTTTTTTTTTTTTTTTTAAGATTTTATTTATTTGATAGAGAGAGATCAGAAATAGGCAGAGCAGGGGACAGGAAAGAGGAGGAAGCAGGCTCCCTACTGAGCAGAGAGCCCGATGTGGGGCTCGATCCCAGGACCCTGGGATCATGACCTGAGCAGAAGGCAGAGGCTTAACCCACTGAGCCACCCAGGTACCCCGGGACTTGGTCTTTTTTGATGGTTGTACTGTATCTCCAGCTCCTATAACAGGGCTTGTCATGTGATAAATGCTCCAAAAAAAAAAAAAAATTTGTTGGATGAATGAATGAAATTTCAGGCACTTTATAATTTAGGCTTTCACACTCCCTGCCTCCACTCCAAAACAGCTACACCGTGAGGCACAGACACACAAGCCCACTGCAGAAATACCCACAGTCACGTCCAACACACACACCCTCACCGACCCAGGGGATCTCAGGGGGAAAATATCTCTTCCATTGTGAATTCACTGTCCTGAACCATTTTGGTTACAATGAGACTCAAAGATTTCAGGAACAAGGAAGAGACCCACGCCTGCAGGAATAGCTTATGGCCTGATGCTGAGAGCCCGTGATACTTTTAGGGACCCACAAAATTATAATGTTAATTTCTGTTAGAATCAGAGGAAAATGATTATAATAATAATGACTATATGATAATAAGCCCAGTTTGAATTATATCCCTCTTTATACCAATGTAGCCATAAAATTTTTAGTATTTTTTTATGGAAGAAGCAACCAAGGAAGGCAAAAGGGACACATAAGAGGCATTACGTGGCCCTGCCTGACACAGCTCACCTTTAAGGTTCTGGGGATTGATGGGGCCAGCAGGACAGAGAGAAGGTGAACAGATGTTCAGCATGCTTTCCTATTTATTTGTCACTGCAACCTAGCATTTCAGTCCCATGCTGTAAAGGGGAAACAAACACTGAAAATTTAAATGATTTTGCCAGGGCCATCGGGAGAGTAAATGGCCATGCTAGGATTTGAGCCCAGACCATTGGAGACCAAGCCACAGGTTCACTTATCGCACTGCAGCTGACAAATGGTGTCTGCAAAGCTGCAGGTACAGGGATACAGTTAGACACTCCTCAGCTCTGCCCTTCCCTGCCAAAGGCTGACCCACATTGGGTGCCGCCGCCTGAGTCACCCCAGCTCCACCCTGTTCTTTGTGAGCCCGAATGTCCATCACTGACTTCATCCCCAAAGCCAAGCCCCTGCCCCACCCCGAGCTCCAGATCTTAATCACAAAACTTGGGGAAATAGAGTCAAGTTGTAATGGCCCGCCCAAGGAGTAGGCAGGTCTGGCTGCCCTCTCCTGCCTGTCAGACCTTCCAGAGAACAGTAACTCGGTCCTGAAGGAGAAAAGAACAGCCCGGGAGGGACTTGCCCTGATTCCCACCACAGGCTGAAAGCCAACTCCTGCCTCCTTGTGCCCATGAAAATTCTTCAGAGATTCTGAGGACATCTGTCTGCACCTAATGGTCCTCAGCACACACATCGGGGTAAGTGAGCTCCTTCATGACAGCCAAGCAAAAGTTCAGCACAGTGAGCTCCTTCCTGAGGGCCAAGTAAAAGTTCCTGAGGGCCAAGCAAAAGTTCTCTGAGGGAGCCCCCCTGTCAATCTCTTCTCCATCTTTGTCCCTATTCGGTGAACCCTCAAATAGGAGAGGCTGGGTAGTATTCAACATCCAAGAGGAGAGCTTGAACTTGGACTTCCCAGCATGGACTTGGGAATAGAGGGGCCCGGTTGAATTCTAGATGCAGATAAGTAATTAAACCCCTCCAGGTGTAACTAAAACTTGCTGAACTCTATGAGCGAACAAAAGATTCATCCCATGCTTAATACAGAATCTGGAATAGAGTTGTGCCAATAAATGTTAGTAATCTTTTATGCCTGTTGTATCTTCCATTCTAATGTGCCTGGTTTTGTGGTTCTCATATTCCTAGGTTTTTCATTAATTCATTATGCGTTTTTTGAACACTTGCTATATGTCAATCAATATGTAGGCATTGGAGACACAACACTAAACACAAGAAATCTTTGTCTTTGAGGATCTCCTGCTGTGGTGGGGATTGCAGAGAAGACAACAGTCAACTCCAGTCAGTGTGATCATTGCCCAGCTCTGAATCTCAGCCAGTGGTGTTGCCATCAGGAAACCAAAAACTCAGCCGGCGGAGAAGCGATTCGCCTTCAAAAATTAGGTAGTACATAATAAACAAGAAACCAAATTATTAGTAAACAAGATGGACCAGGATGGATAATAACAAGACCCTGAAACCTTGCATTTGGGCATTTTATAAAATAGATAGTGAAAGCTTCACTGTTCCTGACTATTCCTCCTAAGAGAGGACCTCCTACTAGGGTTCTGGGGATTTTGCCCTAGGAGTTTTCTAAATTTATAATAGCTTATTTTTTTATCAGGGCTGGCTTTATGAGTAAGTGGAGTAGGTTGCCACCCACGTGTATGTTCTGAGAGAAACGAGAGGGTGCCTCAGCCACATACCAAAATGCCTCCTTACATCACATTTCCTGGAAGTCCATCATTAGAATCTGTCCTCAGGGATGCTTTTATCACTCAAAGTCTTCTTTTAAAGGCATGTAGTCCGGAGACAGATGAGCCTTTGCTCTTGCTGTTTCTTTGCGTAGGTTGCTCTTTTCCGTGTATTCAAATCCTATCTGTCATTCAGGCCCAGAACTCTTCCTCAGTAGTTTTTTCCAGGCTTACCCGCCCTCGTCTTTGGGTTATGAGTTGCTGATACAAGTCTTTGATCGAGCAGGTATGGCCTGGTGTGTCTTCTTGGTTAGATTCTCTGTGCATGGGCACCTGGGTGGCTCAGTGGGTTGAAGCCTCTGCCTTCAGCTCAGGTCATGATTCCAGGGTCCTGGGATCAAGCCCCACATCAGGCTCTCTGCTCAGCAGGAAGTCTGCTTCCTTCTCTCTCTCTCTGCCTGCCTCTCTGCCTACTCTCTCTCAAATAAATTAAAAAAAAAAAAAAGATTCTCTGTGCAGGTGTTTTTGTGTATGTGTGTGTGGGCATGTGTACACTTTTCCTAATTACTGCCTATCAGTTATCAATTAATGTGTCTATTGCTGCATTACAAACCATACCAAAATTTAGTGACTTAAATGATGATTACTCAGAATTCTACAATATGGACTGGGATCAGTTGGGTGGTTCTTTTGCCAGTTGGCTCCATGTCTTTCATATAGCCGCAGTCACCTGGAGGCTCAGTTGCGATGGGAGATCCAAGAAGGCTTCATTCACATGTCTGATACCTCAGTGGAGGAGCTTGGAACCACTGGAGGCTGGCTGGCCCTTCTCTTTCTCCTCCATATGGTGCCTCATTCTCCAGGGCCTCTCCACATGGTCTCCTCTCTAGCAGGTTATCCTGGGCTTCCTTACAGCATGGCGGCTGAGTTCTAAAAGGGAGCATTTCAAGAAGAAGAGCTCCAAAATGCAACTACACACTTACTTGTTTCATGTGTGTTAATATCTTATTGGCTGAGGAAGCCACCCAGCCAACCCAAGAGTCAATGTGGGAAAGGACTTCAAAAGGTTACCACTAGTGGGACATGTGGTTTTTTGGTGTGCCACCCATGTCCACACTTTATAAACACTTAGAATAGAGATCGCATCTTTAAAAAAATAGTAGTCTTGAGTATATTAGTAGGTGCTAAATAAATATTTGTTGATTGACAAGTGTTGAATGTAGTGAACTGCCAGCAAAGCTGCATAGGATGGGCCTTGCAGACCAGAGCTGGAGGTTGCTCCATGAGGAAAGCAGAAACCTGAAAGGAAAGGTAATTGAGGACCGGATACAAATTTGTGGATTTTAATCAATTTAACTAATGCTTTCCCCATTGATTTCAAGATGAGAAATATGTAAGCAAAGAATATCACAAGAAGCCGAACCATGCTCAGTTCAGCACGACGTTAAGCCTCGTGGAGGATACAGACGGAAACAGGGACTTTGATGCCACTGAAGAAACAGGAAGCATAAACAGGAAACCTTAAATATTACAAGACCTAATAACGTCCCTGATAGTGTATAGCACATAATAGACACTCAAGAAATGTTCTGGAAAGAAAGAACAGATGTGGTCAGGAAGAAAAAGATAGGGTTTGGCAGACGGGCCAAATCTGGCCCTCCATTTGTTTTTGTAAATAAAGTCTTATTGGAACACATCTGTGGCCTTTTTTTTTTTTTTTTTTTTTTTTTACATACTATCCATGACTACTTTTGCATTATAACAGCAGAATTAAGTAGTTAATTAAGGCCTGCAACACCTAAAATACGGAGGACCTGGACCTTTACAGAAGTTTGCCAATACACAGGTGAGTCTTATGGCTCAGTGAGCGCTTCCTAGACTCACTAAAACTAGTACAACTTTCTTAAATGGAGGAGAAGGTAGGTAAGGACTAGGTTAGATGAAATGCTTTGTGCTCAAAACCATGAACAGTTCTGGTCCCAGTGAACAATGCTTTTGGGGACCCTCCGCAAGGAGGGTTTTGCGTTGATATGCAGTAATCTCTGGCCCTAGGTCCCTGTTTAACACCAGCAGTCCAGGTAATCAATTCTGGCTTTCTCCCTTTCTCATCACCCTGTTTTGTGTATCTACCTCTACATTTTCTACTGACAGTGAGGCAAGGTATCCAGATATTGAACTTGGATGTGAGGGAACCACTGACAAGGTAGATATGGATATATATCTGGGTCCATAGGCGGAAAGGGAGCACCAGACTCTAAAGGGAAAGGGCTTGGTATCTTTTCCTTATGCCTTCAGCTTACATGGGCCTCAGGAGGTCATTTTGGTCATTTCTGTGTGTCCAGACTGGATTGATTTTAAATCATCTCCTAGATCTAAATCATATTCTCTCTCTCTCTCTCACACACACACACACACACACAGATACAGACACACACCCCTCACTGTACCCACTGCCACATGCTTAAAAATAGCATAGCCTCTCTCCAGAGCTGACTTAGCCATAGGCACAGTTGGCACAGTGCCAAGGGCCCACGATATTTTAGGGACCAACAAAAATGGTTCCATTTTAATTTCTTTTAAATCTTTCTGGTTTTAAAAGAAATATATATATATATATATATATATATATATATATATATATAAAATCAATGGATATATAAAATAAATATATGTACATATATACATATATATATAATCAATGGATATATAAAATAAATATATGTACATATATACATATCTATGTATATATATATATATATATAAAATCAATGGATGTATATAAAAAGAATCCAGACTGAATTATGCTAATCTTTATACCAACTATATAAAACATAATTTTTAAATATTTTTGTATGGAGGGAGGAACCCACAAAGGCAAAAGTGCCAACGGCCTACAAAACCCAGAATGCTGCCCTGTCTTCCTCAAGAACATGTCTCAGGGTCCACAAACTTCATGGAGAGAGAATGCTTTGCAAGAACTGAGCAGAGTTTCCTTGTGACTGTGTCCTCCTTTGGCCCAGTCCTTGGGAGAATTGGACACAGCTGCTTTTGACCTTTGAGTCAGAATGAAAAACAAAACAAAAAAAACTCTCTGGGAAGAGAGCGGAGGCTTGCAGCTAGACAAGAAGAGGGCTGGTGTTGATTCTACTGGCCCCAGGGCCTGGCGAGGCCCGACTGGCCAGCATGCCCCCACCGCCGCCAGTGTGTCCGCTCCTGGCAGAGCAGGGCCCAGCTCAGACCCTTCAGAAACAAATATTGCTTCAGGCCCAAGTGTGTTGACTTAAGAAAGCTTCACCTTTCCCTGGCAATGCAGATTGTTCCGGGGGAGCAGCACTCTGACTAAGGGTTCTCTGAGGAGTAAGCACAGCTTGGAATTTGCTTTCAAGCTTGGTCAAGCTTTTGGTGCTCTAAAGTGTGCCATCCCTCAGGAGCCAAGGATCCGGTTTGTTGATTAACCAGCTGCTTTAATTTTCCACCACTGCCTCCAGCCTTTCCCCCCAGACCTCCTACTTCCCTCTGTTTTTGCCTCATAGTGGTCCTTTTTGAAAGAGTGGGGTGACTGAAATTTGCTTTCCTTAGAGTCAGGGAGGCTGGGGCCCCTGAAACCACACATTAAAATGTACCTGGATGGTCTTTGTTCTGGGTTGAGTTGTTCCCTCCTGCAAAGAAGACCTGTTGAAGTCCTACCTCCTTGGAGCTCAGACCATGACCTTGTTCGGAAACAGGCTCATTGGAGATGAAGTCACATTAACAGGGGGTCATACTCAGGTGACACGACTGGCTTCCTCATGAAAAGAACACTGCTGTGTGAAGAGACAGGGTCATAGAGACAGGAGACAGTCATGGAAAACCAGAAGCAGAGAAAGGTGTTCTGCTGGAAGGAGCCAAAGAACAGCCGGGGTCACCAACAGTGGACAAGGCAAGGAAGAACAGTCTTCCAGAGGCTTCAGAGCGGGTATGACCCTGCCACTACCACGGTATCAGATGTCTAGCCTCCAGAACGGCTTCAAACTTATTGTTCTAAGCCCCCCGTTTGTGGTACCTGTTCCGGCAGCCCTGGGAAACCAATAGAGGCTTAAAAGCAAATAGTCCACACAGCCAGGGCCCCAAGAATCAGTGGACTGACCGAGCCCTTGGTCAGCGTAAAAACCTCACTTTCCAAACTTCTTTGTCTCCCTTACCTTGTTTTTGCCTCATGAATACTTGGTGACCCAGGGCAGATTTTGTTATCCCTCATTTTACAGATGGCAAAATCCAGAGCTCAGGATGTAAATCATTTACCCCCGGTCATACATGAAGTGTCTCTGTGGCTTTAGAAGAAAACTATGAGTAGTAGAAATTCAAAGTCAACACTGCCCTTGACTAGACATATAGGGCCTTTAGTAAGTTACCTAACCCCGCGGGATCTGAACTTTGGAATTTCATGTACAGTCATTACATATGTTTTTAAACAAATGTTTTTTTTAAACAAGTAGGTAATACTCCTTAAGAGTATTCAAAATTACTTTAAATCCTAAAAAAAACAAAAAAAAAAACAAAAAAACACAGAGAAGACCACAGTATCAGAACAAAAGACACTTATTTTAAATTGAATAAATATAGTTAATTTTTTAAATATCACTTCTTTATGCTTTTTTTATGCCACCACCCACCACCAGAAGACAGATATAAGGATTGACATTGGGAAACCACTTCTAAAATCTCGCTAGGCCTCATTTACCTAGAGAGTGTTGGATTTCTCCTCGATTCGCTTCTACCACTTACCATTTCATGATTCTCTCACTCAAGCCCCAATTCTCTTTCTACTAACAAATCTGGAAACAGGAACCTCTGGGTCAGAGGTTGGGTCAGATGGTGACAGCCAGAATGCCCTGGTCAGAGGAACTGGTTGAATGAATGTCCTAATTCTATCCTGCGACCACACTGTATCCTGCTGTTTTCTGAGAGGGAGAGCAACCAAGAGTTTTGGTGGCGTCAGGTAAGCTGTGGCAAGAACTGACTTCCTCTTAGAAAATGAGCCCTTCGTATTTGAGGCAAAACAGATTAGGGTTTGACATGCAAACCACAGGCTGCTTTCTCCCTGCACCTCTGGCCAGCAAACTGAGTGGGGCTGGCTTCTCTCACCCTGAGCTAGAGAGCTTCTTGGCCCACCAGGCCATCGGTCCCCCTTGCTGCTCTAGGTCACCTGTTTGGAAAAGCCAACGTGGAGAATGCCCGGTTTCCACCACAGGCTGCCACGGCGCTAAGCCTACAGCTTGAATGTGCCCCCTGGATAAGGTCATCAGTGATAATAATATTTTGCACACTCTTTGTGAAGTGTTTTTAAAATCTAGTATCTTCTTAGCATAATATCAGCGCTCAGGGAGATCTTCATGAAAGGATTGAAAGGAAAACCTGCAAAGGGGGGCAGTATTTGAACAGGGAGCGGGGGGGCGGGGGGGGCTGGGGGGGTTGAACAGGGGGCGGAGGGGGGAGGGGCGGGCAGGGAGGGAGAAGGATGAGAGTGGAACAGTCTGGACGGCAGAGGGAGTGGTGCTTACAACTGAGAAAAGCCCAGCCTGAAGGGGCACTGAATTTCCACAGGGAGAAGAGGGGATGAGCCAGGAGACTGCAGGCTTTTGAGGCAGAAAGACTGGGTCAGACCCTATAGGGTCTGGCCACTTACTAGCATTTCCCCCCATCTCCTGCCCCCTCACTGTTAAAGGAAAGCTCTCCAAGGCTGGAAAGGTTAAGTGATCCTGAAAGGTAGGAAAAGGGCGGGAACGGAATGAGTCTGACAGGGATTCTCTCTATTAAAAAAACACTATCTCCACCTTCTCGAATCTTTGGACCTGGTTGTTTTGTTCCCTCCTTCTCCCTGAGGGAGAAGTTTCAGGTTAACAAAAATCCAAGGAAATTCAACAGGTCTCCAGACAAACTTGACCCCTCAAAGGCCATTTGACCAAGCCACTGAGCGAAAGAATAGTCCTTCCCCCATGCTCTCAGGCGGGGTCCACAATAAGGACTGAGGAAGTGACCTGTTCTCGGGAAGTGGGTGGACAAGTGACCTAAAATTCAGCCCTTCCCTTCTTGGAAGACACTTATCTTAAGAAGGAAAGCTTTAAACTGCACTCCTTTTTCAGCGCAGAAGGAAAAAGGCGTGGGAGGAAGAATTTACTGTTCTGCAATAGTTTTTAGAATACAGAGGGCACCCGCTCCCTCCAATATGAGTGCAAAGTCTGCAGATCTTTCTCTAAGGGCACCTGGGTGGCTCAGTCGGTTGAGCATCCGACTCTTGGTTTCAACTCAGGTCACGGTCTCAGGATAGCGATCTCAGGGCCTTGAGATCGAGCCCCATATCAAGCCGTGCATCAGGCTCCGCGCTCAGCGTGGAACCTGCTGGAGATTCTCCCCCTCCCTCTGTCCCTCGACCCCCCTCAAAATAAATAAGTAAATAACACCTTTTTAAGAGAGACCCATCTCTAGAAAATTTAGCCTCTGCTGTTATAACTGTCCCATTTGGAAACTTAGAGAAATTTTTTTTTATCATGTATGATTTTGGTGTGTTTATGTCTTTGTATGTTTTGTTGGCCCATCGTCTCGTGTGCTCCTTGTCAGATTCAGACTTGGTAGTGAGTGAGGAGAGGAAGGCAGGCCACCCTATCACCAGAGGGAGACTCGGAGCAAACTCCTAATTAAAGTGTATTTGGTTTGCCATGACTTTATATGAATTTGCATTTTTATTATGAGAGTAACATATGTACCCTGTCAACTTTGTATTTTTACTATGAAAGTAACTTAAGTACCCATTGTAGAGTTTAAAATGAATATAGGTTCCAAATAAAATAAAATAAAATAAAATAATTAAAAAATAAAATAAATATAGCTTCCTAGTACCTTCTTGTTCTCCTCCCCAGATGTGCCCATAATAATTTGTTCTTTATGCATTCTTATACAAAAAATATTTATGTAACAATGATAGCATATCCTCTCTTAAAAACACACACACGGGAGGCCTGGGTGGCTCAGTGGGTTAAGCATCTGCCTTCGGCTCAGGTCATGATCCCGGGGTCCTGGGATCGAGCCCCACACTGGGCTCCCTGCTCAGCGGGGAGCCTGCTTCCCCCTCCCTCATTGACCCTCCCTCTGCTCATGCTTTCACTAGCTCTTCCCTCTCTCAAATGAATAAATAAAAACTCTTTAAAATAAAAAAGAGCTTGCTCTAGGGCCCTACCAGAAGGCATCTTGGTGTCTTCTCATCAAACTGGGCAAGAAAACCTCATTGTGGAGGCTGGACAGCCCTTTTCCAAAAGATAGGAGCCGTCACAGATGTCATTCGAGGCAGGACCGAGTCTTTCGTCTGTGGGTTCCCTAGCACAGAGAACCTGGCATACTTGAAGAACTCAATGCGCGTTTGCTGAATGGGTCAGGGCAGGACAGAAGTCCAGCTGGGGCAGAAAAACTAGTGGCAAGGTATCCACGAGGGCACTGAGTGCAGGTGAGAGAGTTAGAAGTCAGTTGGGATGGCTCCGGTGGGACCACGGGTTTCTGAGGCAGAGAGAGCTGTACCAGTGAGGCCCATAGAGCCAGCGTGGACAGTCAGGTCGGGGAGGAAATCAGCAGCCAAGAGACAAGGCAGTGCAACATGGACAGCAAGAGAACGGGCAGGGGCTGAGGTGGAGAACCTGGGCGTGGGTGGAGGTTAAAACAGAGGGAGCATGTGAGGCACTTGGAAGCTTGGCCACGCTGCTTCCTGCTGCAGGCCCCCAGGCCACAGATTGTTCTTCTGGGCTGAGGACCAGTGCCACCCCACCGAGCCACCAGCCCCTGGATGGTGGCCAGCGTCCCTGGATGGGAGCAGGAGGGGCTGTTGTGAGGGACTCTAACCCAGGTGTGAACTGAGGTCACCACTACACGCAATGGCCACCATAGGTAACAAGCTGAATATGACACAGTCATGGTCCTTGGGAAGTCACAGCCTAGGACAACAGTCTACACTATGAAAGGTGGTAGATTAGAATAAAAGGGGACTAAACGGAAAGTTCTTTAGAAATGAAACAAAACAAAAAGGTCTCATTTACTCTTCCCAGTAATCCATGTGGTAGGTGTTACTTCCTCTGTCTTATAGATGAGAGTTGTGAGGCTCAGAGAGGGAGGGTAATTTGACCAAGGTTACGCAGCTGCTAAGTAAGTAGTAAGCAAGATAGAACCTCCAATTTCTCTTAAGCTTACACTTTCAGACTCTGTTCCATAAAAGCAGAGGCTGTTTTTGCTGTACTGAGGAGCACAGCACCACACACAGAATTCTTACGCTCTGGTGCTTTGCACACATTTCTTTTCTAGCTATTTTTTAGCACTAAACTTTTGGTAGAATAAGTACATTTCACTGTTGCGAAACAGGACTTGAAACAGGATAATTACACGCTTCTGAGCTTCTTTTCTTACTACACTGGGAACTCCTGGCCGACCAGAACTATGGTCATCCCCCCCTTATCTGCCTTTTCGCTTTTCCGCAGTTTCAGTTACCCTCGGGCAAGCGCGATCTGGAAGCAGAGGATCCTCCTTCTGACATCTCATCAGAAGGTCAGTGGTGGCCTGGCGCTACCTTGCAATGCCTACACCATTCACCTCATGTCATCTCATCACACAGGCATTTTATCATCTCATGTCATCACAGGAAAGTGAGGACGTTGCAACAACATAGTTAGAAAGAGAGAGACCACATTCACATCATGTTCAGTTATATTGTTGTATCTGTTCTATTTTATTATTGGGGAGGTTGTTCATCTCTTCTTGTGCCTAACTTACAAACTAAACTTTATCATAGGTGTGTGCCCGTATGGGAAAAACCAGAATGCACCGGATTTGGTATTATCTGTAGTCTCAGGCATCCACTGGGGGTCTAGGAACAAACCCTCCATGGACAAAAGTAAGCTACTGGATATCCTCTTAACCCTTGAACTAGCACACAGTAGGCGTTCAGTAACTGTGAGTGAATGAGTGAAGTTTCAACTGTTGATGCTGTAATCTATGGACAGGAGGGGGTACAAAGAGGATCTGGGCTGGAATGAGTGGTAGGGGTCCTCTTTTTCTTGTCAGTGTTAATACAGTGCCTGGCACATTCAAAGTACTCATAAATATGAGCTACAAAAATGAACAAATTAGTGAATCCTGTATTTACCCTAGTTCTAGTTGTAACAGTAGGATCCTATCTACTTCGGGTAGTTCTAGAACCAGTAGAGATATTGTGTTACATTCTGGGGACCCTCCCAGCCCAAGGAATTTCACACTGTGTCTACAGAATACCCCTGTCTCCGAAGAAACTGCATTTCAATTCCAAGTAGTTGTACCACAATCAGAAACACAACCACAAAGAATGGAAACAAACCACCAAAACACGATGAGTGGGAGGCCCAACTCCTCCCAACAAGTCAAGAGCGTTTCCAAACAAATACAAAGGGCCTTACACCTGCTCCAGATCCTGCCAAAAGAATAGAAAGAAAGGAAACCTGAGAAAGTCAAACTGGCACCAAGTGAGAAACCAGTGGGGCCAAACAGGAAACTTCCTAGAGGAGGAGAGATTCCAGGGATTAATGGCGGTAGCAGGTTGACCTAATTCTAGTATCTTTAAGGGATATAATTGCATGGCCAATGAGTCACACAGTTGGGTACACCATACAGTTTTAAGCAGAGATGATAATAACAACGGACTTTTATTAAATGATTACAGAGTATGAGGTTCGATGCTAAGCAGTCTTGAACATTTGCTCACTTCCTCTTCACAGCAGCCCTGAGACCTGCTAAGACTAGGCAGGCAGGTGATCAAGTCATGGGAAATAGCAAGGTAGATGAGAGGAAAGTTAAGGTGAGCACAGTCCCAAAGCTGAGGGCAGGAATTCCAGATGCCCGCAGGCAAAAGACCCAGCACAGGTATCTGCCAGACCTCCAACTCTTTAAGCTGATGACTCCCAGATACCAGAGTCATCTGGGGAATTTTCAAAAGACAGCTTTCTGGGAGTGCCTGGGTGGCTCAGTCGTCAAGCGTCTGCCTTCAGCTCAGGTCATGATCCCAGGGTTCTGGGATCAGAGCCCCACACCGGGCTCCCTATAGACCCTTAAGGAAAGTGCAAATGTTAAAGTAACTCAGGACACTGTGTTGGCCTGTCCCAAACTGCTTTCCTTTAATACCAGCTCAACCTGGTCCCATGGCTTCTGAAACCCCAGCATTCGGGGGCCTATGGAGTTGGTGTTTTCAGGGCTGTACCCAGTTTGTGAATCTGAGTCAGTCTACAGTCCCTGGGATTGACTTGGCTCCCTTCGATATTTAGTGCAACCCCCAATGGCTATGTCCTCCCGCCCAGCCTTTGCGTCCAGCCAAAGCTGAGCTCCATTAGTGAGGATGGAGGGGACACTTTGGATTCAGAGTACCAAAAATCAGAGCATCATATATTAAGATGAGGGCACTACAAGATCTGGCCCAACCAAAGGCTTGAGACCTACTTTCTGTTAGGAGAGAAATGAGTCCCTTAGCAGTCCTGAGCCCATAGAGAAGAGGATGCAGTTGAGGAGAAAAATGAGAGGTCTGAGCCTGAAGATGGAGCTAGGGCCATCTCAACAATGTTCCCAGTTTCTGAGTCCTGTTCATGAGCTTTCCTTCTGCATCAGTAACCATCTTCACCAACCCCTGTCTCTAGTCTTTACAACAGGCAAACCCCTCTGCTCATTCTTGGCAACCATCCATGACCTACAGACAAAAATAGACCAGCTGGCCTCTGCAAGCACTTTGACTTAACTGATGAGAAACAAACTCCCATTTGGTTTACTTTCCCTTCAAAAGTCCAGGAAGCCTCTTGACAGAAGGTACTGGGAAGGTTTAGTGAAGGCCAAGGGTTTAAGTTTTGAAATCTAAACCATTTGACAGGCCCTGTGAAGGTGATGAAAGCCAAGAAACTTATGGTCAACTTGAAAGTCTCCTACTTTGTGTCTCACTAGATGTGGTAAGACATTCATCAGGATTGCTTACATGCAGAAAAAATTCAAGTACAGTGAAGCAGGTTTGTGTTCCACTGAAGAAAGAACCTTCTAATCGAGCCTTTCCTCAGATGCAGAGTCCTCCCTAGAAGATGTGAGGTCATTCCACTGGGCATGACTCCAACTCATATCTGTCAACCATGCTACAGGTATGAGGTTGGAACAAGATGGGCTGTGAGTTCTCTTCAAATCCCTAAATCCATGACTCTGTGATCATTATCACCATATACCTTGAAGGCTTGACTGAGTACCTTTTCCATATGGGGCTTGCTCCAGAATACAGAGAATAAGTGGCTCAGAAAATACCTGGTTGAGGGGCTTCTGGGTGGCTCAGTCATCTACCTTTGGCTCAGGTCCCCAGAGTCCTGGGATGAAGTCCCACATGGGGCTCCCTGCAGGGAGCCTGGCTCTTCATCTGCCTCTTCCCTCTGCTTGTGATCTCTCTCTCATGCACTCTCTCTCTCTCAAAAAAAAAAAAAAAAAAAAAAAACTTTAAGAAAAAAAAAAAAAGGCCTGGTTGAGAGTAGAACTAGTCATGTTTTTTTTTTTTTTTTTAAAGGCCTATTTATTTATTTGACAGAGAGAGAGATCACAAATAGGCAGAGAGACAGACAGAGAGAGAAATGAGGAGAAGCAGGCTCCCTGCTGAGCAGAGAGCCCAATACGGGACTCGACCCCAGGCCCCTGGGATCATGACCTGAGCCAAAGGCAGAAGCTTAACCCACTGAGCCAACCAGGCGCCCCAACTAGTCATGTTTTAAGGGCTATTTCTGTGAAGCATGAAGCCCATGATAACTTACCAATATATAATCCTAGGAATATTTCTCGATGTTTCAGTTATTGAGAGTCCAAATAGTCTCGGCTCTGAGCAATGTTTGCTGATCAGCTTTCTTTTTAAAAACAGTATCTCTTTTGTACATGTTCGTCCTCTGTCTGCAACCACTCTGACCCCAGTTATCTGCATCTGTTCCTCCCTCATTTCCTTCAAGTATTTGTTCAATGTCACCTTTGTAATGATGCTTTCCTAGCCTACCCTATTTATACAGACCATCTTTTAATGGTAGTGTTTAGACCACTTATATTTAGTGTAATTATTGATACAACTGGGTTTAGGTCCACTCTGTTGCTATTTATTTTTAATTTATCCCATCTGTTCTCCATTCCTCTTTACCTCTCTTCCTGCTTTCTTTTGTATATAGAAAAACATTTTTGTGTTCTATTTTAACTATTTCTCATAGGGTTTTGTTTATTTTAGTGGTTGCTTTAGAAATTACAATATGCATTCATAACTTATCACAGGCATAGTTTGAAATAATATTAAAAATTGTATCACTTTATGTATAAGGTAAGAAACATACAATAGTAGTACTCTCTTTCTGACTTTCATGCTATTGTTATATAATGTCAATTATTTTTATAAGTTACAAGCCACACAAATTGTTAATTTTTGGTTAAAAGTCAATTGTATGGACTCACTGAATTATTATTCAATGACTTATAATCATTACTATTATTATTATTATTATTATTATTACTTTTATCTTCAAATTGTTCCCCATTTGGTCAGTAGGAATCCCTTCAAATTATCTCCTGTGTCCTTTTGGTATGTTAGTACTTTGTTACTTTTCATAACAGGCCCAGGATCATCTTATACTTCTCTGCCCTTATCCTGAAATCAGCCATTTCAGCAAGATGCCTCGATTCATTTTGTGCAAGGTGATAGACATTCATAAATCAGGATCTAAGTAGTCAGTGTGCCTACTAGAGTGTCCTACTAGAGTGTCATTCATTGTTTCTAGGCCCCTGTCCTCTCAGTAGACAGAGCTAGGAAATATAACTATAAATATAAATACACAATCCACATCTATATTTCCATATCTATCTATTAAAAACCACGAGATTTCACTAATACCTCCAATTCCAATCCAGCATTTCAGGGTTGATCTTAGATTTCCCTTTTCCATACTTATCACTCCCTTCACTAACAGTGAGAGAATTGGCTTTCAATATCTTCGATATATTACATTTTTGCTCAATCTACCTATATATAACCAAAGTCCTGACTACTCTAAGACCAGTCCTTGGTCCTACAGCCTCACTGATTCCTACCAGTGACGTCGGGGCTGACTCCTTGTCCTTAGGTCCCTCTAATCCCTGCTGGCCATGTTGGGGCCCAAACCTAGGCCCTGATGAAAGGCTCAGTGGCCTTGACACAGAAGCAAAAGAGATGCCTGGATTGATTAAAGACTGGTGACCTGGAACGAAGATACAATGGGAAAGTGAGGGACCTTGGATGCTAAGAGCACCAGAGCATATGCCATAGTTTTCATGCAGCGCGTGGAAGAAAAACGTGTTAGGAGGTGTGCTGCGGTGGTGGAGATGGAGGGGGCCCTGGAGATCCTGATAACAATCAGAGAATAGATATGGCGGAGTTGAAGTCCTCTGGAGAACCCAGTCATTTCCAACTAGGCAGCCAAACGCCTGATTGTATCTCCACACGAACTGGGCTACAGTGATTCTACGGGAACTTTTACTGTCAAGTGGGTCACATCCGGGAGAATTGCCATTAAACATTTTTCCAAACGGGTTACAGGTGCTTCCCCTCCAGTAAATTAAATCCCTAATAGCAGAACTAGAGGAAGCACATGTACACTCATACAAGACTGAATATAATACTGGCCCCCAATCAAAAATCGTCAGGAAGTCAGACTTCAAGGCAAGCTTCTGTCCTGAAATGACTCTTTCATGATCAGATAGCACAGGTATCAAAGAGAAAAGGCATAAATGGAGCTTTTGCAAGTACCTGACCCTCGAAGGGATGCGGTTCCGAGAGACTAACTGGAAATTGGATCAGTTAATACCTGAACAAATGAGTAAAGGAGCTGGGCCTTGCAGACTGAGTAGGATTTCTGTAAATATGAGGGAGACGGAGTAGAATTCACATGGGAAGCAATGAAACCACAGATCCAGAGCAAGGCACAGACACATCAGAACTGTGCAACAGAACAGTGGATACATCTGTTCCCTGAGAGGTAACATAGGTCAGGGCCTCGGCAGAGTCACGTGTCCATCCAGAGCTGGGTGTGTGGGGCCACTGTGCTGTCAGTTTCCTTCTTCACTGTGGCTCATCAAAATCTCCCCTCTCAGAAGACACTTCAGTAACAGACATCAAGGTTGAGATTCCTGGGGTGGTCAGTCAGTTAAGCGTCTGCCTTCAGCTCAGGTCACCATCTCCGGGTCCTGGGACTGAGTCCCACATCGGGCTCCTTGCTCATCAGGGAGCCTGCTTCTCCCTCTGCCTGTCACTCCCCCTACTTGTGCTCTTCTCTCTCTCACACACGCATAAATACATAAATAAAATCTTTTTAAAAAGTAGACATCGAAGTTATCAGTCATGAACTTCCTCGATCTCCTGCCTCTGCACCTACAAATTGTGGCATTTTTAAAACAATTTTATTTACATATTTATTTATGTAGAGTGATCTCTACACCCAACATGGGGCTCAAACTCATGACCTTGAGATTAAGAGCTGCATGTTCTAGGTGGCTCAGTTGGTTAAGCACCTGATTCTAGGTTTCAGCTTGGGCTGTGATCTTGGGGTCTAGGAATTAGGCCCCCTGTCGGGGGTCTGTGCTCAGCACCGAGTCTGCTTGAGGCTCTCTCTCTCCCTCTACCCCTCCCCTGCTCACTCTCTCTCTCTCAAATAAATAAATGTTTAAAAAAAAAAAAAAGAGTTGCACGCTCTGTTGGCTGAGCCAACTAGGCATCCCTGAATTACTGCATTTATCCCTACTCACAACTTTTTTCCTTCATAATCACAGGAAGACATATCCTGTCCAAGGCTAATTTTTCAAGCTGCACTCGGGCTCCCTTCCGTCTTGCCCTACAAGAAGCATTGTTGCCACAATTACCACCCTCAACCCCTTCCAGGCTTTTTCAAAAGTCACGAACAGGCAAATGTCTGTCCCATCAGGAGCGCATGAAATACCAATCTTACATACGTTAGCTATTGGCCTTTCTTTATCCTTTCTTGAACCACAAAACTTTTGTTATTCTTGTTGTTAAATATCATCTTACATGTTTCTGTGATTATAAAGGTAGTACATGGTCATTACAGAATACTGCGCAAACTGTCCTGGAAAACTTTGTAATCTTGCCACTCATTTGCGGGTTTCCGTGTGCACAGATCTTCCTCATCCCAGGAAACGGCATTCCTCTCTGTCCCCTTGTTGAAGCTACAAACCTCGCTTTCTCCTCCTCTTCCAATCATTCACTGTGTCCTGTTCATGCTGGGAACAGGATCTCTCTGTCTCCACTGCCCTTACTTGTATTCAGCCCACCATCATTTCTTTCTTTTTTTTTTAAAGATTTTATTTATTTGACAGACAGAGATCACAAGTAGACAGAGAGGCAGGCAGAGAGAGAGGAGGAAGCAGGCTCCCTGCTGAGCAGAGATCCCGATGTGGGGCTCGATCCCAGAACCCTGGGATCATGACCTGAGCCGAAGGCAGAGGCTTTGACCCACTGAGCCACCCAGGCACCCCAGCCCATCATGGTTTCTTACCTAGATTATTAAAATACCCTCCCAGGGGACCGTGCCTGCAACCTTGCCTCACTCCAGTCTCTTTGTCTTTTTTGTTGTCCTGCAATGAAAACAGCTTTGCTGTTTTTTCCTGATTATATAAATAACACATTAATAGAAAAATAAGACAATCCTCAAAGATAAGGAACAAAGAAATGACCACCTGAAATCTTACTACCCCAAGTTACTTCTATTCCTTCGTCAATCTTTGAATGTTGCTCAAGCATATGAGAAAAGAGCCTGAATCTTGTCCCTTCTCTGGGATTCAGATGCCACAGGGTAGCCCTAAGGGGAGAATAATTTCAAGTAGGAACAAAGAGGGCCCAGGAAGAGTGACCATCTAATTGTACAATAATATCATAGTGCTGGGTTGCTTTTTTTGTTTGTTTGTTTTTTTAGTAGAAGGCACTTTAAAAAAAAAAAAACAACAACTTTTTTCCATTTTTCCATACCTTCCTGTTCTCTCTTTACTTCCTGCACCTTACCCCACCGCAGTGAATCAATGCTAAGAACTCCGCGTGTGTGCTTTCACACCTTTGCTCCATGTTCACATCATCATATATTGTGTTTGGCTCCTCCTATCAGTGACCCAGCTACAGAGGTTTCAACCCTTGAGGGTTTATCCTCACACATACGAAGTCCAGGGCCCCATAAAGTGGCCAGGGAGCCGGGTTCCTATCTGCCTTGCAATCTTTCACACTGTCATAACTGCAAGGCCATAAAATGGCTGTAAAAGCGCCAGCCATCATATCCTTATTTCAGATAAGAAAAGGGGAAGTCAGCTTTCCAGTCCCCACCCCTGAGGCAAACAATGCAGCCGCTGCCGTGCTGATGTCTGAGAAGAACCCTATTGCCATTTATGAACTTCTTTTCAAGGAGGGAGGGGCGGTGGCCACGAAGGACATCCACACGCCTGGCAGACGAGAGCAGGTAGAAAAGAATGCGCCCATCTTCGTGTCATGAAGGCCATGCAGTCCTTCAAATCATGGAGCTCGGTACAGAAATGGTCTGCTGGGAGACATTCCGACCTGTCCCTCACCAGCCAGGGCAGCCAGAGTCTCCGCGACCACCCCCACCTGCCCGCTGAGAGCGTACCTGCCGCTTTGCAGAGCAGCGTGCTGGCACCGGCAGGCAAAGGTCTGGAGGAAGAGCCACCTGCCAGACTCACCGCAGGGAAAGTGACAGAGACGTCCAGGCCCCAGCGCTGGGCTCCCTGCTGCGACAAGCCTGCTGAGGCCGGGCCTGCGTCCCCAACTGAAGGCCAGTTTAGAAGTGGGTTTGATCGTGGGTGTGGCCAGCCACCTCCTTCCCGCTGGAGGAGGTTGTTGTGTGTTGAAGAAATCTGTAGGCAGAGGAGAGAAGAAAGAAGAGAGAAAGAGAGAAGAGAGAGAAGGGAAGGAAGGGAGGGAGTAAAGGAGAAGGCGTCTGGGTGGCTCGGTGGGTTGGGCCACTGCCTTCGGCTCGGGTCATGATCTCGGGGTCCTGGGATCGAGTCCCGCGTGGGGCTCTCTGCTCGGCGGGGAGCCTGCTTCCCTCTCTCTCTCTCTGCCTGCCTCTCCATCTACTTGTGATCTCTCTCTGTCAAATAAATAAATAAAATCTTTAAAAAAAAATAAAAATAAATAAATAAAATTTTAAAAAAGAACTTCACCAAACACTCAGCCCCAAGCTCCCATTATATCTCATTATATCTCATTGGCCACTCCTCTCTGCAAGACAGGGCAGGGGAAAAGGTGCACACACACATTCACACACACACACACACACGCACGCACACACGCACGCACACACACTAACACACAAAGCTTTTAGGGTTCTTGTTTTGCGATTAGCAGCCAAATTAGATGAGAGGACATATACACCTTTGCATAGAGCTCTTCCTACTTAATCACATGTCATGGAAATCCCTCCAAGTCATTTACTATACATCTAGCCTATACTTTTTAAATGGCTACATTACTCCCCGTGGTAAGTATACACTATAATTTATTCGATCATTGCCCTAAAAGTGGGTGTTCACTTTATTTTCAGTGTTCTGCTAACCACAAACTGTATAGCAATAAACGCCTTTGTACTTGTAGCCTTTGTACTATGATTTATTTCTACAGACTGGATTCCTAGCAATGGGACTGCTGGGTTGAAGGACATACGTATTAAAATTTTATAGTCTTCCCCTGATCGCCAAAAAGATTGTAGCAATTCACATCTCATCCAACAATGTTATGAGGATCTATTTCCTCTCCATTTTCATCCGTAGCAGGTGTCGTCACTGTTCCTAATGTTTACCAGTCCAAAGGGTATAAAGCGATATTACTTTACTACTTTAATTTTAATTTGCATTTTATTTTTTTAAGGTTTTATTTATTTATTTGACAGAGATAGAGACAGCTAGAGAGGGAACACAGGCAGAGAGAGTGGGAAAGGGAGAGAGAAGCAGACTCCCTGCTGAGCAGGGAACCCAATGTGGGACTCAGTTCCAGGACCCTGAGATCATGCCCTCAGCTGAAGGCAGACGCTTAACAAACTGAGCCACCCGGGCTGTTGAAATACCCTTCATTAGTATTTTTAGATGTATTTATTGGACATTTGGATTTTCTCTCCTATGAATTGCATATCCATATTATTACCCATTTCTACCAGGTTTATCTTTGCAAATCAGTTTCTGAGAGCTCTTTGTATATTATGGATATTAATCATTAATTAGTATATTAGTGTATACAATATTAGTATACTGCAATTTGTATACTAATCGACTATATGAAAACTTTATTGGATCCTCTTTATGTACAGAATAAAATCGAAGTGGCTTAACAAAGCCAGGTGTGCTGCCTGACCAGGAGATGGTATTTAAATGCCTTTGATCCCAACAGTTCGAGAACTCCCTTCCCTCCATGTATGTATTTGCACCCACTGATTTACACGGAAGTTGAACAGTCCAGCCTATGAGAAAGGGTCCGACATTGTTCCTGGCTGGATTTAATCTTCCAATGGACTGGCCTGGGGAGGGAGTGGTGCCTGAGGAGAAGGTGTCTGGCCCCTTGAATCAAATCCGGAACTGAGACCAGAGTTCCCAGGGGGAATGGTATTCTGGGTTTGTGGCAGAAGTTCACACTGGAACTGGTCTCACTGGACACTCAGGCAGCATGTGTGCATCCTGGAAGGAAAGGGGCTTATGTGGACGTCTGGAAAGCGATTACAGTGCAGTCAAGCAGCCTGGCTATGGAACCTTATTTGACCTGCACCCAATAGGAGCATTTCCCCAGAGCACTTGCTAGAGCCGCGACAAGAATCTCTGGTCCTTACAGGGATGCTCCAGTGTCCACGCTGTAAAGCTCCGCCGACTACCAGGCGTCTGTGCCAAGGACAGGCCGAATCTTCCCGCCTTCGCGCTGGCACCCTTGTCGAAGCATGAAGGCCTGGGACTGAAGAATTGCAGCCTGCCTAGCCACTGGCAGGTGATAACCTAGACTTGTTCACGAAGTTCTCCATAATGGAAGTTCTCCATAATGAGTCCCCTAAGCACTTGGGGGAACAGACCCTGAAAATAACATTGATTTTCCGCCATGATCTTGACTTCCTTTAGACAAGGGGATGGGATGCAGAGCTTGGAGAGCAGGATATTGATGCTGGGGGGGTTGTCCCTCCACACACTGATGAACCCTGAAACTAGCCACCTTCATTCTCACTTTACGTGTCCCTGTTCTCTGGCCTCACCTCCTGCATTTTCTCTGTCCCTCTCGAAGTTCTAGGTATGCGAAGGCAGTAGGAAACTCCTCCAAGCACCACATTTTCTTTGCCTACTATAACTTTGCAGATGCAGCTCTCTGCCCCTGAAACTCCCAACCCCTCAACCATGTTATTTATGGCTAACACCTGTCAGCCACTACCTCCTTCAGGAAGCCCTCCTTGATTCCTCCCATCTGGGCTTCAGCTCTCTCCTTAATATTCTCAGAATATCCTGTATGCTCCCCATACCCCACTCCTTCTATTAGACTGTGAGCTCCTTTCTTCAGCATCGAGTACAGTGCTTGACAAATCATGGATGCCCAGTAATTCTTGTTACCTCAGTGAATTAATGAATGAAAAATAGATGTCTACATTTCACTTATTAAAAGAGCAAAGATAAGGGGTGCCTGGGTGACTCAGTCAGTTAAGCGTCTGCCTTTGGCTCAGGTCCTGATCCCAGGGTCCTGGGCTCGAGCCCCTCCTCGGCCCTGCTCACTGGGGAGCCTGCTTCTCCCTCCCCTGCTCTTGTGCTCTAGGTCACACACTTTTCTCTCTCTCCCTCTCAAATAAATAAACAAAACCTTAAAAACAGAGCAGAGATTAAAATGGACATGATAAAAAAAAAATAAATATCAAACAGATAATATGCAGCCTTGTCGGTAGTGTGGGGAAATGAGTATTATCACACACTATTCCTGGAAGGACAAATCAGTACATATTTTCTGGAGGGCAATTTGGCACCATCCATCAAGACTTTTTAAAAATATTCCTTCTCTTTTGACCCACTGGTTCTATTTCTAGTAATTTATGTTAAGGAAATAATTAGAGGCATGGGCCCTTATGTAGAAGGATATTAATAGCTATGTTATTTTTAATGGAAAAAAAAATAAAAACAGTCTAAATGTTGAACAATAGGGAATCCGTTCGGTAACTTATGATTCATCTATACGTGTGGACATTTTACAGCCATTAAAATCCATGATTTTCTCAGAATTTCAGCGTGACAGGAAATTTCTCATGGCATAACATTAAGTGAAAAAACACAAAATTGTATACGTGTCATCACCCACATTTTGTGGTTGTGAAAGGAGATACGCCCAAGATGTTGGCCATGGTGGAATTATAGTCTTTTTTTCTTATCATTTCCTACATAGGTTTCCTGTAAGTATTATTTTATAGTCAGAAAAGTGGTTTTATTTTTTAGTGAAAGAAAACTGGTAGGACAGGGTGGTTTATGCTAAAAGCAAGATGAGGAAGTGACCATAAAGTCACATTCACACAGAATGGCCAGAAACTGCACACCCTCTTAGTTTTCATGTCATGTGGCTATAGCCTTGTCTTCTGCAACCTTGGTAGTGTTTGATGAGCAAGACAAAGAGAGGGGACTTGAGACACTTTACATGAAACATTTGTCATATTCAAAACTTTCATGGACAGTTGGTGGGTCCAGCAACTCGGACGCCATGACAGTTACCATCCCATACCCCTACACTCCTGTGCCCCCTTTTCTTCAGTCTTCTCGTGTTTCCTTTTTCTTTTCTTTTCTTTCTTCTCTTGACCTCTCTTGAAGGAAAGGCTGGAACAACCTAAGTCTTGAGAAGGTTTGCAGGGCAATGAGAAAAGACTCTCCTGCTCACACCAGCAAGTTGGGATCATCCCCTTCTGTCCCCAAGAGTCCGTAATGACCATTCAGGAACGTCTGACCTGCCACAGGCTCAATGGGGTCAACAAGGTCTCAGTTCTTTTGAGCTGATGGAGGAGGGAGACTGGGGTAGGGATTGAAGAGCCGAAAAGGAAATAGTCTCAGATGTTAAATAGTGCAGGAAGTCAACCCGATAATTACAGACGCTTCAAGCAGAAGGTCAATGACATCTGACACACACAAGCAAGCTACCATGTATATCCCTTTGGCCCCCAGTTCATCAAGGGCCTTTACATTCCTTATTTTATTGGATCCCAACAACATCTCTGTCAGCCCCCTTGTTTTACAGATGAGATCATTGAAGCTCGGCAAGATGAAAGGATTTACCCAAGGTCTCTCTTGGTTTACAAGTGCTGGAGCTGGAAGCTGGGACTTCGGATTCCTCTTTCCTGCTTGACACACTCAGCTGCGAGGGTCACATCCTCATACAAGAACCCCTAAGTCATACTGAAAAGTCAGAAGAAAAATGAAAGAGTACTTACTAAAAGTTGGTGCGTGTGATCTTAACTAATAAGTCCCCCTCAATATTATTTTTTATTTCTCTATCATCAGTCCCAAGGAGACACTCCACAGGCAGGGCCAAGGTACCACCTCTGGGCTTTGATCCCACGTCTATGTTGCATGTGTTGTCCATGCACAGCTGCGGAGCCTGGGCTCCTGGGGATGGCCCTGTTTGCCAGAGGGTGTGCTGAGACATGGGCTGCGTAGCTCGCGCATCCCGGACCCACCACTGGTTCTATGTGGAGGAGTCTCTGGACGAGCTACCATCTCGGATAGGCACTTCGGTTCAGGTTGGCGCCCCTCCAAATGGCACTCCATTAAAGGAAAGCACAGGGAAGGCCCTACACCGGGCACACCTGTCACTGAGCTCCATCCAGGTCCTGCCCTCCCACTACTCTTCTGACACACACAGAAATGAAACGCCTGAAGCTACTTTTGGCCTGGTGCTGTCTACCGTCCCATTTAATTCTCAGTTCCCTCCTCATGGAGGGACCGTCTCCATTCTATAATCAAGGATCTTGTGGAATCAGGTAGGTCAAGCAACTTCTTCAAGGAACCATGACTCATCAGCGGCCCAGGTTAGGGCTGGAGCCCAGCTCTTTCTGGCAACAAAGCCGAGCACATGTCAGGGTGCCACCCGGCCTCCTCAGGCAGTGCGAGCTCCCTCCACACCTCAGCTCACCACGATCTATCAAAGGAGATTGACCAACTTGAATGTTTAAAAGATATACAACCACTGCCGACAAGGTCATTGTACACAAGAAGCATTTGTAGATGATGCATGAGAGGGAAGAGAGCTCCTTTTTTCAGTCAAGCAGATTTGAAATCCACCTTTTCTAGAAAACCTTCCTGGCCCTGGCTGAATCTGCTTAGCTGGAGAACACCTGAACTCCCTCCTTCCCTATCTTGACCCCCCAAATGATCTTCCCCTGAGACATTAATGGAGCAGTTGCGGAGGCCCGTCAGAGCAGCCGCATGGCAATGGCCTGCGAGTTTGCATAGCGAAACCTGTCACAGGATTGGGGCCCACAGAAGGCCGGGGCCTCGGCTTCCTGCGTCACTATAGATAAGACAGTGAGTCCCAAACCAGTCTGAACCACCTGCACCTGCCCCTCTCTCCACGCCAATCACCTCTCCAGAGAGAACACCTGAATCATCTTCTCAGCCTTCAGAAAGTTCACATCTTGACCGAAACAAGAGCAGAGTCTCTCCTCAGATTCTCAGCCGCGGGTAAGAGAAAAAGAGTTCTTTTCATAGCGTTTTCTCCTTTCAGTCTTCTGTGTAACTAGCGCTTTTGGACTCCAATCACCTGTTTTCTCCCACACATAGGCCCTCTGGGTGCGGTGTCCAGGCTTCAGCCCTCCTGTCGGTGGTCCGGGCCTGCTGAGGCCTACAAAGATCACGCATAAGACGGAAAAGTGGAGACCCGACTCCATCACTACCTTTCCTGTTGCTTCATGTTGGTACATTCGGATGCGTTCATCCCATCTCCTCCAGGAAACTGGAGTGGCAGAATGGGAGGGACGGGCGGAACGCTAGTTGGCAAAGCACCGGCACAGCCTCCCCTAGATACCTCCCGGGTCTTTGGCGTTTGACCCAGAACCCTCCCCGCATTGCCACAGCAATTCCTAGGGGGAAACGCCTCTTCTTCCTTGTATCTTAGCCTCCAAACCCGAGGTAGGGCTCTTGCTCCAAATTCAGTGCTCAGCGTTGCTGACCAGAGAAGCAGGAATCCCCCTCCAGAGACCTCTCAGGTTAGCCAACAGAACTGCAGGCACAGACACGGCTGCGTGACTTGCTTTTGCGGTGCCAAGGGATGGCAGGCATGACTCCTCTGAGGGGGTACACGTCACTCGTCCTCTTCCGGCTCCCACTCCTCTGCTACCATCATTGCCCTCCCCGGACTACGCTGCCTCTGTTCCTGGGAGCCGGGGAGTGGGCTCTCGTCTCGAGGCTCTACTATATCCTTTTCTGGGCAAGTCTTGCCCCCACACGTCCCAGCCTGGGAATCTTAGCCGTGCATTGGCGCTCACCGATGGCTTGGGTTGGCTATGGTACTGACGCCCCAAAGAGATTAACGAGCTTCCCGGGCCTGTTGGTTGACTCTGCCTTGGGAAGCCATCCAATCCAGAGCTGGGTCTATCCCCACCACACAGCATGTTTGCTATGACTCAGAGCTTGCAAATGCTGAAAATACCACCACCATGCTCCTCGGGATGACAAATCCTTCCAAATGCTATCACCACAGACTTCCTTCCATGGCAGCTTCACAGCTGGTCTGCAAGTCAGTGTAAACCCCGAGGCTCTGGGCGTCAGGTGAGTCCATTTTGTATGTTAATTCTCAATTATTCCTGCTAGGGAAATCGACAGTGGTGTGGATAATCCCAAGAGACCGATTATATAGAAATTTTCATAATTTACATCTCTCTCTGGACTGTGTGAGGTGATTTATTTGTTTTAGGCAGAACGTTTACCTTCCTAATGATACTTAATTTAGGGTAATAAGAGAAAGAAATGGCATTTCGTCCTCCCAGATTAGTTAGGTAGGCAGCTCTGGGGGTGCAGAAGAAAGGGCAACCAGTGGGGCAGGGTTAAGAAAAAAATAATTAACATTCACCACGGCCAGTGGAACCCCCCCACTCACTTCCTATCCAGGCTGTTATCTAGGCTCACTGTTGTTGCTTCCAAGGGTATGTTCTCGGGTCTTGCCATCTTTCCATGTTCCCATCAGTGTAGAGAGGCCTTGCCATCTTGGGAGTCACAGAGGAGCAAATCAGGGAGGGAAAGAAGTTCTTCTTATGTCCAGGAAGCTGGGAGCTGTACCCCAAAATAAAAAGGGTGGGCTTGAATGCTCCTTATCCAGTAAGTACAGAGAGACCTTGAGAGAGAGAGTGGACTCTGGAACTCATGAATGGCCAACTCCCTAGTGCCTTCCCTAGGCTATCAGATCCCGTAGCCCTGAACAACAGGACGCAGAAAGACTCCAGTGAGCAGAGAGGGGGACAAAGCAGGCAGAGAGAGTGAGAACTATACAAGATTCAGACTATGCTTATTTAGAAGAAAAGGGTTGCTGCCTCTTGGCAACCGGTTCTTGGGCAAGTTCTTAACTGCTCTGGCTCCCCATGTGCTCATTGGGAGAAATGAAAGCAACAGCATAACCAGAGTTAGGGCTTACAGATGAGACGCTGCTAAATAATAATGTTTATGAATGTATTTTGGAAGCTGTAAAGTCCTGTGCAAATTTCAGTTATTCCTAGACCTCTGACTTGCTCAGTGAGACCCATCCATGGATCTGGGCAACTCAAGGGACATGCCATGTTAGAGTCTGAAGGACTGTGTGTACAGCACATAGGGGCGTATTCGGATGTGTTTCACAGCCCTCCTTTATTCATGGGGGATTTGTTCCAAGACCCCCAGTGGATGCCTGCAACCACAGATAGTACCAAACCCTCTATGTACTGTATATGTACTCTACACATACTTGTCTCTAATGAAGTTTATGAATTCAGCACGGAAAGAGATGAACAACAATAACTAATACTAAATCTGGACAATTATAACAATACATTGTAATGAAAGTTATATGGATGTGATCATCCTCTCACACTCTCTCATTGTGCTGTGCTCACCCTACTTGTGATGATGTGAAATGAAAAGATGCCTCTGTGATGGGATAAAGTGAGGGGACTGACACAGACATTGCAATTAGGCTACTGCCAACCTTCTGATGACACGTCAGAAGGAGGATCGTTGCTCCAGGACCACAGTTGGCAAGGGGTGACTGAAACTGTTGTGAGCAAAACCATGGATAAGGGGGGATTACTGTGTTTACTCCCTGCTGTCCTCACCCTGACATAGGTAAACCTAGCCCAAGAATCCAGCCTTCCTGCACATCGTCTTTTCTCAGCTTCCTGATGTCTGGATGAATTTGTTAATGATTCTAGATCTTGGCCTCTTCTGAAATGCTTGGCAGTAGAATTACCATCTACTTTGGAAGCCAGGTTGGAATCTGCCCAGACTCTCAATAAGAGGGTCCTTCTAAACACTCTGCATGGGGTCCTTTGTCCAAGATCCTTTCTTCAAAGGATGGGGAGGTGGTGGGGACATGGGGGAGTGGGCAAGAGGAGCAGGGGCTGGGGAGGAGGTTGGGGGAGTGATAGCCACGGCTGATCCTAAGCTTTTCGTGGACTGTTGTCTTTATCCACAGAGGAGAGAGAAAAAAGAATCATGACTGAAGGGTCAGAATGCCCTGACTTTTCCTTCCCTGGTCTGAGCCCTCATTCTCATCTCTCTTCTTGTCCCTATCTTTCTTCTGACCATTGCTCCCATTCCTGGCTTTAGTGTTTCTGTTCTCTTGTCATCTTATTCTAAAGCCAGAGGGCCTCTGGGATCAAATGGCAGATTCTTTCAGAGGAAAATAAGATATGTGCTCTGGGCCCAGCGAGGTGATGGGCAGGCTCTCATTGTTGCTGAGAACAGGGACAATGAGTTCACCTGGGTGTCATCAAATGAGCTACTCTCATTGAGGCTGAGTCTGGCTATTCCTAAGTCTTCACAGACTTGTGCTCCTTACCTGTCCAAAGCCGATGGAATCTTAATCTTCATCAGCAACAATTAGTCCTTCACCTCAGGGCCTTTCAGTGTCCTTCAATACTTACCTCCCACCTCCTTCATTCCCTTCATACGAATGGTATATTTCATATTGTGTTCAGTGAAGATAGTGTTTCTACAAATAGAATTCTTTTTTTTTTAAGTTTATTTATTTGTATTAGTATTCTCCATACCCAACGTGGGGCTCGAACCCACTATCCCGAGATCGAGTCACACGCTCTTCTGACTGAGCCAGCCAGGCACCCCTCTACAGATAGAATTCTTAATTAGGATTTAGTAAGTCAGAAATTTTCAGAAGGTCCATATCCTGTTGCAGGTTGAGTTCCCTTGGAGGAAGACCTCATGTGCAGATTCATGTGCAGGTGACTTTTGGAGAGAGTGTTCTAGGAGAGGCATGAAAGGAGGGAGGGGAGCAGGATAGGGAAAGGGAAGAAGTTAAGCAGGAGTGTCATTTCAGGAGAAATGTGGCCTTAACCTGGTTCTTCTGGGAGCTCCTGAGTATAAATGGCATCACAGTTTGTCCTGCGTGGAGGCAAGGAGGTGAATGATTTGATATCCCCATACTAGTGAGTCACTGGCCTGTAAGCTGTGGAGGGTTGTCATTCCCAGACATTCGGGAAGGTGGCTCCAGTGGGTCAAGCCCCTGCAGGGGCTGAAGGAAGGACTCCTCTGACTGCAAAAGGGATCCCAGGGTATCAACAGCCTCCACTACAAAACCTCTGACTCTTTAATTCCAGTCCTGGAATGTTACCATATGAAAAGAATACAAACTATAGAAAGAAGAAAGAAAAAAGAGAAAACAAAGATCGTTTGCTGCAGTGTCATTTATGATAAAACATTTCAAAATGTAAAAAACTAAGTTTCAACAGGACAGGATAAATATGTTCATTATATAATGGTATAACTAAGTAAAGAAATTATGTGCTTGCATGGTATCTTTTGCCCCATAAAGACTTGGTCCCTATCTCTCTCCCTGATTTTATCTGGTACCACTCTTCCCCCTTGCTCACTATACTCTCACTGAACGGTTCTCCTCTCTGTTCCTCCAGCATGCTGGGCCTGCTACTTCCCCAGTGCTCCTATAGCTATGTTCCCTCCACCTGGCACACCCTGCCCAAGGCTGGGCCTCAATCAGTCACAGCTTAGGTTCCATATCTTAGAGAGGACTTCCCTAAACACCCATCTTCAATAGCCGTCCTTGTCACTCTCGGACACATTGCCCTGATTTATAGCTCTTACCACTCTGTGGTTTGCTCATTTATTTCTTATCTTTAACCTGTCTTCCCTCCACTAGAGCAAAACCTCTGTGACAGTGGCAAAACCTCTTGCCTGTTTGGTTCATTGCTTTATTCAGAGCCTGGAGCATACTCAACTGATAGCTGATAAGTACATGAACATATACGGTTTAAAACAATGTTTACCAAAATTATACGATAAAATGGAAAAATGACCAACATCTACTGTTAAGTAAAAACATCACGACGTAAAATGTGATATGTTATATCATTATATCCCAACTTCTGGCTGTAATGGAATAATGGGGACTCCAAGTATTTACTCTCTTAACTTAAACAGCTAAAAATCTGGACAGACTATGACACAATCGTTTCAAGCCTTGGATGATAGCACATGACTCTGGTCCCTTAGAGAAGGGAAAAACAAAAAACAAAAAACAAGGTCAGTCCAATGTTTCCTCAGCTTACTAGCTGGAGACAGTTTCCAGGACACAGTGTGAGGAGGCAGAACCCAAACAGCCTAATGGTCTTACTGACTTGAGAGGTTGGAGTTCAGGGAAGCCAAGATGGCTAGAGTGTGAGAGGCAGTGTATCCAAGAGGACAGACGTACCCAGAGCAAGAGCTCTGAAAGAATACAGAGCAAGGGTTTGGCTGAGTACTGATTCGTGCATTTGTGAAAGAATCCCACATGAAGCTGGTAGGAAGGGTGGATAGAGGGGAGAGCAGAAGAATGGAAAGCAAGAGCCGCCCCCTACCCATAACCAATTCCTGGAGCCCACAGAATTCTGTTCCCTTTAGCCAGAGTGGAAAGACCTCATAACACACACAGCTTCAGGGAGAGTCCTCAGGAGGACATTGTCATAACAGTGGTGCTAACTTAGCTCGAAACTCACTGTTGCTCAGGAAGCCCCCTGACAAAGCTTAAAGCAAGCCTTGCAGGACTCAAACTGACTCTAAGGAACTTAACTTCATGCCAGAACAAGTAGCACACTGCTTCAAGGATAGCAACAAATCCAGTACCCAACACATATAATTTACCAGGTCCCACAACAAAGCAAAACTTGCCACACATACATCAAAGTAAGGAAATACTATCCATAACCAGGAGAAAAATCAGCTAGTAGAAACAGACCCAGAAATGATGCCAACGAGGGAGTTAGCAGACAAGACCATTAATGCAGCTATTGTAAATATGCTCCACATGCTGAGGAAGATAGAAGAAAACATAAACACAATGAAGGGAAAAGTGCAAGATGCAAAAAGGATCTAAATAAAGTTCCTAGAGATGGAAGATGCAATACCTAAAGGAAAAATATACCAACAGGAATTAAAAACAGATCAGATAATATAAAAGATTAATGAAGGGGCACCTGGGTGGCTCAGTGGGTTAAAGCCTCTGCCTTCGGCTCAGGTCATGATCCCAGGGTCCTGGGATCAAGCCCCACATCGGACTCCCTGCTCAGCCTGCTTTCTCCTCTCTCTCTGCCTGCCTCTCTGCCTACTTGTGATCTCTGTCAAATAAATAAATAAAATCTTTAAAAAAAAATCAATGAATTAAGGACATAGCAATAGAAACAGTCCAAAGGAAAAAAAAGTGGAAAAAAAACCAAACTTCATTTGCCCATGAGTCAGTATCAAGTGTAACATTCCTGTAATTTGAGTTCCAGGAAAGAAGGGAGAATAGAAAAAATTTTTGAAGAAATAAGGCTAAAAATTTATCTAAATTGTTGAAAACTATAAACTTATAGATACAAGCAGATCAATGAATTTCAAGCAGAATAAACAAAGAAAACTGTGAAGGCACACCATATAAATTGCTAGAAGGTAGTGATAAAAATTAAAATCTTAAAAGTAGTCAGAGGAAAAAAGAATGTACAGAGGAGCAAAAGACAAGAATGATAGCACTCTTCTTGTCAGAAACTTTGCAAGTTAGAGACAGCAGAGCTTCTTTATGATGTTGAAAATAAAAACTATCAACCTAGAATTCTATACCTGATGAAAATATCTTCTCAGAAACAAAATCAAAAATAAATGCACTTTCAAAGAAAAGCCAAAAGAATCTGTTGTCAGAAGACATGTTGAAGGGAGTTCTTCAGGTGGAAGGTGATGGAAATTTAGTCTACCCAAAGGAATAAGGGCACCAGAAATGTCAAAGAGTAGGACAACTATAAAATAAAATTATCCTGCTTTTAAATTTCTTTAAAAAATAATTGATTCATGTAAAAATAATTACAACGTCTATCTTGGGGTTTATAGCCAATTTTGGAGTGAACTGTATGACAACAGCATAAAAGATAGGAGGGAAGAAATGGAAATAAACTGTTGTAAGTTGCTTTCACTATATGTGAAGTGATATAAAATTATAAAGTTATTTGAAGGTAGATTGTGATAAGATGTATGTTGTAAACCATAGAGAGCAACCACCAGAAAAATTTTTTAAAGAGCTATAGCCAATAATCCAATAGTGGAAATAAAATGAAATCATAAAAAAAATTATCAATCCAAAAGAAGACAAAGAGGAGGAAAGAAAGAAAGGACAAATGGGACTTATAGAAAACAATAGATGGAACTTTTCAACCGACACAGGTGAATAGTATGTCTCCCAACCTCCTGATTTGGGAGAAGGAAAGCCACTTGGTTCAGCCAGGGCCACACTTCAGGTTTTCAAGGGGAAAGGGAGTTATGGTGTGAATCCTGTCTATACCAGACACTCCTCCAAGACAATCTTCCTGAACACCATCCTAAAAGACACCACTGAGAAAAACAACTTTGGACCTTCATCTGTCATCCAGAAGTCTATCAGTCAGCCAGCCCATCAGGCCCATAGCTACAGTGAGCACTGTTTGTATACAGAGAACAGCCAGTGTGCCAGGAGAGACCAAGAGGGTCCCAAAGCACACCTGTGCAGAAAGATCTGCCTCAACAAGTTCTCGTTGTATGTCAGTCTTCCACCTTCACAGGCACTAGTGGGATAGGGTCTTTTGAGACTGCCACAAAAACGTATGGTGAATGGAGGGAAGGGACCAATGTCATTTGCATGTTGGCACAAATTAGTTAATTAGATTGATTAGACTATACCTTGGAACTACCAAGCCGAGGAGAAAAATCTTTGACCAGCAAGCTTTCTGGGTTGCCAGGAAGCCAGCAATTCTGGGCAAGAAGGTTCCAGCAAGAAGAGGAAATTTTACCCCAAAGAGCAGCCGTCGTGTTTCAGTTGGCCCCTGGGGCTGGTGCTCTTGAGTGTTCACGGCAGTGGTGCGGTGGTTCTTAGTCTTTTCCAGCTGGAGGCACGTCTTTGACTACTAGAATTTATACTAAAATATTTGGGAAAAAATTATTATTAAGGCTCAGTATGACACCAAAGTCAGCAGGGACTTTACTTTTGGTCATTGCTAGAGTATAACGAGCCCTCACAGCTTCTCCAACAACCAGAGACAGAGCACTCATTCTTGGCCCTTTGGTCCTTTTACATCATCGTGTCACTCTGAAAAGAGCCTAGTTTATTTTCATCTCTTACATAATCCTGAGACGAAGTTCTTGTATGTTCCAGTCAATACCGTAAATTGTTTTGTTTTGGGGGTTTTCATGGATGTTCTTGGAGGAGGGTGGGAGGGTAGTTTCTGGCTCCACGAGGGGCTGTTCTTCTACAAGAAAGTTCGCATACCTCTCCGTACCCCATCCTTGATCTGCTTGACTCGGCATTCTGACGTACGTTGAATCCTCAGCTGTAGCAAAAAATTAACTTTCAGGCATTAACCAACGTCTGGCAGCATCCTGTGAAAAGATCAACAGGAGCCGAGAGAGTAAATAGGAAACTGGGTTCCAGCCCCAGGAAGTTCAGCTTGATTCAGGCGAGGCCACACGCTTGCCACATCCAAGGCCCCAAGCCTAAATGGGTCACACAGGGTGGGCTTCTGTCACCGGCAGGAGCGCTTCAGCCTTGAGCTGTATCACTGGGCTGGGGCAGGGCCCCTGACAAGTAAGGAAACCATTTATGTACGTCAGAGATATGTTTTCTCTTTCTTCCCCCTGGGAAGATGTTCTTGGGAATTCTTTGCCAGGAAGTCGGTCACTTCCTGCCCAAATGATGAGATTTCCGAAAGGCATAAATAGCTTCCCTTGCTGTGTGGATTTGGCCGAAGACTCCTGCACATTACGGAAGGCAGGCCTCAGGGAGGGCACTTTCCAGCAGCAGGAAAGGTGAGAGCCTCGGGAGCATGTGAGCCGGAGGGAGCAGCTGCGGGACCAGCAGCACGGGCTTGGCTTGAGGGCTGACGGCAAAGGGCAATAGGACCGGAAAAGTGGCAGGTCTGCTGGAGAAAGTGCCAGAAGAAAGGCTCTGAGAGTGTGGGGAAGCAGGTGAGAAGAAACAACAAAAGATGAAGAAGAATAAGAAAATGCGTCTGTAAGGAAGGGTCTCAGAAGACACAGCGGAAGCCCTACCCGGCATGTCGGGAACTATGGCCACCAGGGGAGCCACAAGCAGGAAGGGCCCGAGTGGGCAAGAAGGTTAAAAAAACAGTAACCGCTAGGACTGAAAGCTGTGACAATCACCTGTTGGGACACCTGGTCTTACTCGACGGAAGAACTCCCAAGGTGTGGGCTTGATGCTACCTTCAAATTTGTATTATGCCTACATTATTTTCGTGTACCCCAAATGCGTACTAACTTCCATTGGTATTTTATCCACGACAATGATTAGATTCTTATAAAATGCATCCTGTTTCCCTAAAGGTATCTGTCTGCCCAGGCAGGAGGGACCCTGGTATAGTCCTGTACCGAGGAACATGCTTCCTCCATTTGCATCTCTCCTCCCTGGATGAGGCGTCCTCAGGGCCAAGGAGACACCCCACTCTCAGGGAGGTCAAGTGTACCTCCCTACTCCTCCAGTGTGGGCTGGGCCTAGTAATTTCCTTCCAGTGAGTAGAGTATGGAAAGGGGCAGAGCGAGTAACTTTACAGTGGAGAAATCGGACAAATACGACCTCATGCGATCAAGGTCAACATCAACAGAGATGAAGTCATGTTGTTAGTATATACCCTTGATACAATATGGTGAAAATTGTTCTTGGCCTCTGTGTTCCTTCTCCTAAAAACTTATAATTCTCCTAATCATGAGAAAAACATCCGCCAAATCTCAAGAGAGGAAAATTCTACAAAATACCTGACCCTATACCTCAAAACTGTCAGGGTCATCAGAAACAAGTAAAGTCTAGGAAAGAGTCATAACCAAGAGGAGCCTCGGGACATGAGGAGTAGATGTAATGTGACATCCTAGATGAGATCCTGGTATACAGAAAGAACATTTGGTAAAAACTAAGAACATCTGGATGAAGAATGTACATTAGTTAGTAATAATGTATCAATATCGGTTCATTAATTATAAAAATGTACCATGCTAGTTATAACCTCTGAGCAATAGGGGAAACTGAGCAAGGGGTATACAGGAACTCTCTGTACTATCTTTGCAATTTTTATGTCACTCTAAAAGTACTCTAAAAGTAAGTGTTGAGTTTTTTTAAGATATTGAACATATTTGTATGGTTTTTTACCCTACAGTGTCCCCTTGCCTTTAGAAATGGTATGTCCAGCAAGCCCCAGGGGCAGGCAAGGCCCTGCATGCTTCACTGGGAGATTAGGGAAGGTAGCAGAGCTTACCAGTCTATAATCATCGCCAGTAAGGCATCTTGTGTATTATTTCAGCATTCGTTGTCATACTATTCAGTATATCTCATGGCCTGAACATTACACACCCATTCCTTACAATCCTGTGCTGAGCCGAATGAGGATGTAGTCTAGCGGTTGTCTTAGTCTTCTTGGGCCACCGTAACTAATACCATAAATTGGTGCCTTATTCAACAGAAATTCATTTCTCATAGTTCTGGAGCTGGAAGTCCAAGATCAAGGTGTTGGCAAGGTGGGTTTCATTCTGAGGCCTCCATCGTATTGTGTGCTTACATGACCTCTTCTTTGTACAGACAAAGAAGAGACAGGCAGACAGACAGAGACAGAGTTCTCTTATGTCTTCTTTTAGTAAGGGTGGTAATCCTATCGTGGAGACCCCACTCTCATGACTTCTTCTAAACCTTTGCCTCCCAAAGCCCCCCATCTCCAAATGCCATCGCATTGGGGCTGGAGCTTCGACACACAGATTTTGGGGATCATGGACATAGTCATTTAGTCCTCCACAGTGGTTAAGGCCCACACAGGCTTTAGACTCAAACTTTACTTTGATTCAAATCCTGACATGACCCCTCACTAGCTCTGTGACCTTGAACAATTTACTCCATGTCAATTTGTGCCTCTGTTTCCTCATCTGTAAAATGGGAGATATTAACAATATCTACCTTGCAGGTTGCTTTGAGGATAAATGTCAGTATAGGTAAGATTTATTTGTTTATTTATTTTAGAGAGAGCGGGAGAGTGCACGAGCAGGGGGAGGGGCAGGGAGAGAGGGAGGCAAGCAGACTCTGTGCTGAGCAGGGAGCATGTCACAGGGTTCAATCCCAGGACCCTGAGATCACAACCAACTGTACCACCCAGGTACCCCAGTGTCAGTATATATTAAAGTGTTTAGAACAGTGTTGGCATGTAAGTATCAGCAAATGCTAGCTATTATCATCATTATTATGATGGCATTCAGGAGCTCCCATAGGTATTTTTCTGAATATCTTATGTATAAAAAGTGTTCCCAAGTCAGATACGTTTGAGAGATGCTGCAACAATGGGGAAACTTTTTTTTTTTAATTAACATATAATGTATTATTTGCCCCAGGGGTACAGGTCTGTGAATCATCAGGCTTACACAATTCACAGCACTCACCATAGCACAAACCCTCCCCAGTGTCCAACACCCAGCCACTCTATCCCGACCTCCTCCCCCCGGCAACCCTCAGTCTGTTTTGTGAGATTAGGAGTCTCAATGGTTTGTCTCCCTCCTGATCCCATCTTGTTTAATGGGGAAGCTTTTTAAAGAATGTCTTGAGCAGGGAGGGCTGTTCGACTTTCTCTGCAGATGTGCCCATCAAAGACACCCGGTCTGAGTGAGGATTTCCTTCCTCTGTCCCTTATCTCATTGGTCTGGCTGGAATTTTATGTTCTTGGCATGTTCTGACTTTTAACTTAGGGGGAAAAGAATGAAGTCACATAGTCGACTAATATTATTATCATTCTCGACTCCACCTCATTTTCTTTCTCAAAGGCAGAAAATTATAAATAAAAACAGCCATCTCATGAATCTAGCACTTAGTTATGTGCCCAATCCCATTGGAATTCCAAGGACAATTTTCATTTCCTAACAAGTGCCTAACTTTATACCAACTTTGTACCATACTTAATTTTAATGGTGATTTTTCCTCCTTACCTAACCTGGGGTGTTGCTTGCATACTGACTGCCCTTGGCCTTCAGTTAGGTTGAAAGAGCTTCACCTGTCTTCAACCGTCGGTCTGTACCCTCACGTTGTCCATTTTCAACATGCTCCTCTTCTTGATGTTATATGCAGGCTGTACTTTTTTAAGTTTTTTAATTGTAAAAATGCACAGAGCAAAAAATTTACCATCTTAACCATTTAAGTGTGCAGTTCAGGCTGGATTGTAGCTTTTCTTGAAAGATTTTATTTATTTATTTATTCATTCATTCATTCATTCACTCATTTATTCATTTATTTAAATATTTATTTATGAGAGAGAGCAGGAGCGCATACAAAAGCAGAGGGAGGAGGGGAGGGGAGGGTGAGGGAAAGAACCTCAAGCCGACTCTGCACTGAGCGCGGAGCCCCACGCGGGGCTCAATTCCAGGACCCAGAGATCATGCCCTGAACCCAAACCGAGAGTCCGACACTTAACCAACAGAGCCACCGAGACACTGCAGCCCAGACTTAATTTTATTGTTAATGCTTATTTTATGAACCTACCTGCACTTAACTTGTGGATTGTATAAACACAAGTTGCTGTGTTTTTGTTTTTGTTTTTTAAATACCTCCAGAAGGAAACTATGGAAGGTTTTTCTTTGTTTCCTGTTTTTGTTTGGTTCAGTTTTATTTTTATTTATTTTTATTTTGTTTTTCTTAACGGTCTAGCTCTGTTCAGCAGGGAAAGGTTTGGTTTTCTGAGAGAATCTTAGTAATCTGGATAACCGCAATTGCTATTATAAACCTCCCTAAACAGTTGATAATACTTTGTTTCCCTGATAACTTATCTCTTGAATAAAAAGATAAACATCTCTTTTTTGGCCCTCTGGTGAGGGAAAATGCGGGACAGGTGAATGTGGTTCCTATCTGGCCACAAAGAAGGGAAACTGGTGTGGTCAGTGAAGCAGTGTCCCCGGGCATGCTGGGAAGGGGAAGCAGGGAGGCCCTGGGCCATGGCTGATGGAGGGCCTGTTGACCTGGTCTCCTCTCGAGAGCTCTGCCCAGCTCAGCGCTCAGCTCAGCGAGACTCATCACTCACACTTCACCCAGCCGGGGAAGGGTCTACAGTCAAGTCAGGAAGCTGAGGCGCAGGTGTATAAATATAGTAAAAAGCGGGGCGCCTGGGTGGCTCAGTGGGTTAAAGTCTCTGCCTTCGGCTCAGGTCAGGATCCCAGGGTCCTGGGATCGAGCCCCGCATCGGGCTCTCTGCTCGGCGGGGAGCCTGCTTCGTTTCCTTTCTCTCTCTCTGCCTGCCTCTCTGCCTGCTTGTGATCTCTGTCTGTCAAATAAACAAAAATCTTTAAAAAATATATAGTAAAAAGCAACTCAAGGCCATATTCAAGTGACAAACGAATAGTACAGATGGTAAAGGCAGAGAGTCTATGGACTGGAGGCTTAGAGAAAGCTTCTTAAGAGAAGTGGGATTCCCTGAGGCATCTTGAAAGACAAATTGTTGGAGAAACAGGCAAACTAAGAGCCTCCTGCTAGAAAAAAGTGACAAAGGAGAAAAGGACAGGGACGGTTGAGAAAACCTTTATCTCCCCAAACCATTTTACTATTAATTTTCTTTTTTTGTGAACTTGGCTTGGTTAGATTGGCATTTGCCATTTACAAAGGCTGTTTTTTGCTTCCCCCTCCTTGAATCCCTAAGGCGACCTCTAGCATTTACCTGTTTATATTTTTGTGGACAAAAAACAGGTCTGTCTTTTCGCCTTTTGGACATTGGCTTTCTGAGAGTAGAGGTCATGGTCACGATGTGTGATGTGTTTGGGAAAAACACAAGGAGCTATTCTTTGCCTAAATCCAGCCGTGTACCCAAGATGAGACGACTCTCCTGGCAAGAGAAGCCTGGAAGCAGTACAGGGGGGTGGTCATTCCTTCAGACACTTCTGCGGTGCCTGTGACTGGCTAAGCTTGGGACGGATCTGTTCCATGGCTGACTTCGAGCTTCTCCATGCAGAGATCACGTGTAGTTTCCGTGACTGTGTTTATTCAACAGCAGCACTGACCAGTCAGGCTTCAGCGTCAGGACTGGCTCAAGTCTGGAGGCTGGAGGCATCCATCCGCTTTGTGGTCTCTCCCCAACGCTCCCAGGTCTCAGTCTGGTTACGCAGCGTATCCTGGTCCTGTGGGTCAGCCAAGAAGAAAGGGCTTCTGGGCAGACCGCCATTAGGAAGATTGTCCCTCAGGAAACAACACACCCTTTTATTTATGGTCTTTTCCTAATCCTCTATCAAATCAGATTTTGCTTTCTCACACTACTGAGGTGAAAGACACAAAGACTTGTGTTTAATATGCAGAAGGAGTAGCTCGCATCCAAATTGCTATTATTCCTGCAAAAAGGCTTCTTTCAGTGCTTTAAAATCCTTCAGCTATGTACTTGCATTGCATGGGTTACATTTACCTATTTTGGGGTTGCAAGTCTTATATAGCATAACCATGAGGGGAGGGAAGCAGTTCTAGATTACTATTTCTTTTCCTAGCCAGCCATCCCATTGAATTTTTATTTAAAAAAGAAGGAGGAGAACAAGGAGAAAATTCTACCTGGGTTTCATGTAAAGGCATTGCATAGTATTTTAATTAAAAATAGCTTATTTTTGTCTTATTTGCCAAGACAGATGAGAGAGTCACTGACACACGCAAGTATAAAAGCACTATATGCTTTCAATTTCTTTTGGTTTCCTCCTCTATAAAATGAAAGTTTTGCCCTGAATAGGTTAATTTGTTTTAGATTTTATTTATTTACTTGACAGGCAGAGATCACAAGTAGGCAGAAGGCAGGCAGAAAAAGAGAGGATGAAAAGCAGGCTTCCTGCTGAGCAGAGAGCCCGATGCAGGACTCGATCCCAGAACCCTGGGATCATGACCTGAGCTGAAGGCAGAGGCTTTAACCCACTGAACCACCCAGGCACCCCTGAATAGATTATTTTTTTAAGTTTCCTTCTAGATTAATATTTATGATTCTATAGGAAGATATAATGTTTTTGTTAGAAATTCAAGATGGTAATGTCATTAAAAAAAAAAAAAAGTACTAGCAGGAGAAGTCAAAATTTGGGCTGGAGTAGACTGGTGACCACTACTGAAGGCCACCCAGCTCTAACAATGGTGGCATTAGAATGCACAGAAGGAAGGGTCAGCAGTCTTTCCATGGAATTCTTCCACCTGGAGTTTAAAATTTATAACTAAGGGGTGCCTGGGTAGCTCAGTTGGTTAAGAGTCTGTCTCTTGATTTCAGCTCGGGTCATGGTTTCGAGGTCCTGTGATCGAGGCCTGCTTCAGGCTCCGTGCTCGTTGGAGTCTGCTTGGGATTTTCTCTCTCCCTCTGCCTACCACACCCTCCAGCTTGCACACACCCTCATATACACACATGGGTGCTTTCTCTAAATGAGTAAAAAAGATTTTACTTTTTTTTTTACTTTTTAAAAAGATTTTAAAATCTTTTTTTATTCATTTAGAGAGTGCAAAAAAACCAATTTGCAGCCCAGGGTTGCAAACTCAAGTGCCTTCTAGTTTTTGAGGCAGGTAATGAAAGTGTGTAAATTGGTGGATTGTGAGTCCAAAGGGAATGCTCAGAGCCCCGGTCAGTGGGAGAACCTGATCCCTACCTAGAAGTATGTAAACACGTAAATTCTCTAACACTGTGTCCGCCAAAACACTCAAACAAATCTGTGGCTATATCTGGCCCATCAGCTACTAATTTCCTACTTTTAAATTCTAATTTACCCAGTCTCTTTATTTTTCAAGTAAAACCTGAGGTTCAGAGAGGGGCAGTAATTTACTGGAAGTCACACAGCTATTTAATGCTATAGGAAGGATGAGAAGCCAGGTTTGATTCCCAAGTCAGTGTTCTTCCATCTGATTATCTGCTTAGATCTGCTCCAACCAGGCAAGTTTACTGATTGTCCAAACACAGAATGGACTGTGGTCTTGCTGCCCTTATCTGATCACGTGTTATAATAATATCTACTTCATAAAGGTAAAAGGAGATTTACGTTAAAGTCACTTTTTAGAAATGCTGACATGTTATTAGTCATTATTAAGTTATGAACAGCAGTATCCAGCAACCACATTGGTCAATTTTAAATTTCTAGTAGCTACACTAAAATAAGTAAAGCCAATATGTCAACAATATTATCATTTCAACTTGCAATCAATATAAAAAATTGTTGAGAAATTTGCATTTTTTTCATATAAATCTTCAAAATCCAGTATGTATTTTATACTTACAGCACATCTGAATTTGGACAATCACATTTCAAGCGATCAGTAGCTTCTGTGGCTACCATATTGGTCAGTGAAATTCTGGAAGTTTCCTTGCTGTTCCATTCTCACCCTGCTCGCAGCCAACCAAAGAAGAGCAAAAGTCCCTAGAGGTCTATCTGTTTCAAGCCTCTTATTGCTGGTTAATTAAATCTCTAAGCAACGACTGAGTCACTTGCAACTGCAGAAGACAATTTAAGAATCTGTCTCAAAGCCAAGAACATAGCTCCCCCCCTGCCCGCCCAGTACAAGGAGGAGAGGGCAAGTCCTTTGGGCTCGATGCCTTGAGGGAGGAGGAGTCTGCATTGAATCAGGTGTGGCCGTGAGAGAGGAGAAGAAAGTCATGGACTAGGGGAGAGGAAAGCAGAGGAAAACGGTCTGATGAGGGTCACTGTTTCCCTTCAGGCCACTATAATGAAGAGTCTGTTTTCCTCAGTTCTCACAATGGTCCATGAGGCAAGTACTGGATTGTTCCTATTTTATAGAGGAAGAAACGAATCATAGAGAAGGTCGCCTAACTAGTAATCAGCAGAGCTAGTGCTCAATCCCAGCGTCTTAACCATGAAGGCTGTGCTTAGGGTCTCCTCACACCATCTCCAAGTACACACGGGTTACGTGCACGTTGACTGCCATGTTTATAAGATCTGCCTGAGTTTTCGGTGCTCACATACGATTGACCATTGTCTGCGTGGCTGGATGGCCTATTTTCAGACAAATTTCAATCCAAAACAGCACACTGCTTCCTAACAAAAGTGGTAGTTTCTTAATTTTTCTCTTTGCTCTTCCTTTTCCCTCACCCACTGCTTCTGATAGACTCCTGGGAGCAAAACTGTGTGGGGGACGACACGCAGAGCAAAGAAGGAGGCGGGGAGTGCCAGGACGCAGCGGGGCTGGCTACCAGCAGAGGACTTGGCATATCTATAGCATCTGATCTGAAGTGGGAGAGGAGGGAAATATCAACAACCTTGCTTGTCTATTAATTTTCCCCAGTGTGGTTTTTACTGTTAGAACGGACTCTGATGCTTGAAATCACGCAGGGTCCGTGAGCCACACGCGGCTTCCGCTGGGATCATGCTTGGTTATTTCTCAGTATGGCCGGTCCTCGATCTAAGATGGTTCAGCTTGGATGAGAAAACAATAAGCATTCAGTAGAAATCATACTTTGAATTTTGATCTTGTCCCCAGGCTAGCAATATTCGATATGGTACTCTCGTGATGTTAACATCAGCCACAATCACGAGAGTAAACCCCCGGCACACTGATAACCGCTCTGTACCCAGACGACCATGCTGTTATTCACTTTCTGTACAGTATCCAGTCAATTACATGAGCTGTTTATCACTTTATTATAAAATGGGCTTTATGCTAGATGATGTTGGCCAACTGTAGGCTAGTGGAAGTGTTCTGGGCATGTTTAAGGTAGGCTAGGCTAAGCGATGATGTCTAGTAGGTTAGGTATATATTAAATGCATTTTCAACTTACGATGTTTTCAACTTACATTGGGTTTATTGGGGTGTAACCCCATTATAAGTCAAGGAAGGTCTGCATTCCCGGAGATGGTGATTGGTACTGGTATAAAGAAAGGAGCCATTCACACACTCGGCCTGGGGGCGTCCTGAAGCAAAACAAGAATGACTTGGGTGTTATTTACAGGTTCAGACTCCACAGGATGAAAGGTTATGGGGTGCTTTAGCAACAGAAGCATCCAGAACACCCCCAGACTGGGCGCGGTCTGTGAATGGCTCATTTCTTTGGGCACCTTCATAGTGTTTTTTTCGCCTCTCTGTTAGGCACTTACTGAAACCCCTGACGTATAATGGGTGTCTAATACCTTGGAACCATGACACTTGGAACCCTCTAGTAAAATCACTTCATAAAAAATAACAGTTGTCATTCATATACTTATTTTATATATATTTTATATGCATATATATGTATATATGCATATGTTTATATATATATATGTATGTATATATATATATATATAATATAGGTTATATAGGTTGCACACCCACTGTGGAACTCAAACTCAAGACCCTGAGATCAAAGCCTGAGCATAGACCTGAGCTGAGATCAAAAGTCAGACACTCAACCGACTAAGCCACCCAGGTGTCCCCATATGCTTCTTGATAGAGCATTTTCATAAACCTTATCTCTGTAATTGTCACGACTTCTCTGCTTATGGAGCAGGAAAGAAAACTCTTATTGTATTTTCCTGGAAACAAGTAAATAAACAAACTGAAGTCCAGAAGGCTTAAGAAAATGGCCCAAGGTTTATGCAGTTAGTAAGTGGGAAGTCTGTCTCTTGAATTTAGGTTTCAGGTTCCAAATCCCAAGTGTTTCGCATTGCCTGGGGGGAGAAGCTTAGAGGTCATGGAAACCATGGTTTCAAGCTGGAAACCACCTCTTGTTTTTCCGCTTGCCCAGTTAGGATGGACAGAACCACCTTTTAGAGAAACAGAGCTGCCCATCTCTAAGTGAGTCTCACTTCCAGGGCAGTAAGGAGCCACTGGTTCAGCACCATGTCTGAGGACCATCTTGGTGCCGGGTACTATGCTAAGTGCTGGGGATGTGAAGGGGAATAAGATGGGTAAGAAGCTCACATTCCACTAGGGGTTCCTGGATGTTTCTGCTGCACATCTGACACAGAGATGGGGTGCGTGTGCTCTTGGAAACAAGGCAAGAGGCATCAATGATCAGACATAAAGGCAAAATGTCAGTGAGAGCCCCAGAGCAAGAAAAGTCATCATGTGAATAACACAGACACAACAGCAAAGAAACTGAAACTGATTTCCAAGCTCCACCTCATCCCATCCCCGTTCCCAGTATCCCCCGTTAGAATGTCATGTGGCTAGAAAGATGTTGGGAAAGACTGACCATATCTTGAGCTGGTTGACCCCAAGAGCTGCGGGGGAGATTTCCCCTTTGAGGGCTTTCTCCTTGCCTGGACAGATGGGGAACCCTGCGGGGGTGATGAGGTGGGATCTGGGAAATAGGGAGGGAAGGATTGCATGGACTTTGATCTCCATGAGGTCAAAGAAGCTTCAGAACCTCTTTTCTTCTGGCTGTGAGTTACTTTTTGTTTTGTGTCATGTGTGTGAATCTGTCATTCACATCATTCAAAGCTGAGAATGAGATTATCTTGTAACAAGACTGCAACTCAGGGAGTGAATGGAGGGAGACATCACAGGGACTCTTCCCCTGGTTGGGTTGAAGGGAACACCAACCAACCACCACCACCACCAGCCACAGAGCTCTCCACTCTCTTCAGTAGGATTCAGCCCAGATAGGATGTTCTGTAGGGAGAGAATACCTAATATGAAGGCTCCTTGCTTCTGGAAATGGACAGGAGTTTATTTTTTAATAAGGAAGAAGCCAATGAACCACTCCTGACTGCCAACACTGCCTGTCACTGCCCCACCAGCCCCCCTACTACAAGCACCTGTGAGCTGGAACCAATTCTCAGTGGCCCACCCACCGGGAACTCTGATCAACATCATGGCAGCTCTTCCTCGTGCAGAAAATGCAGTTTCCTTCAATGTCAGCTCCATGCAGCTCCATCCTAAGAAGACAAGTGATGCTAATACTGGCTGACCACCAGGTGCCACTGGGCCTAAATTAATCCTCACCAAAGGCTTAAAGAAAGCTCTAATGATCTCTACTACACAGACAGGGAAGCAGGCTCAGAGAGATGAAGCACCTTCCCCAAAGTCACACAGCCAGCAAGGGACTGGGCCTGAATTTCATCACAGCCCTGCCTGGCTTCAAAGCCTGCACCTTTCCTACCATATTGCCTGGTCTTATTGGATTTTTGGCACCCCACAGATAACAATATTCTGGTGAACCAGTGCCAGCCAAGGTGGGGGCCAATTGTGGCTTGTTTGATACCCCTCCCTTCTTGGGAAAATAAGTCTGCCCAGCCTCTAGCATTTTCCATTCAGTACGAGGCCTGCAAGGCCTGTGCCCTTGTGTTTTAATAAACTCCTGCTGGTTCCAATGAGAAAGCCTGGTGAAGGACCCCCAAAAGAGGCATTCTCTAAAGCCACACTGTGTGCGCCATTGGATTGTTGACTGCCAGAGCCATGACTTGAACCCAGAGGGTCCCACACCAAAGAAAACTGAGCAAAACTAACTCTGGGAATAGCCTCTAGGACAGTGGTAGACTCTGCCCAGAAGGAGGGGAGCCCTCTGACTGGTCACCACCTTTTCTCCACCTTGCTCTCCAGGATTACCAAGTTATTAGTGGGTTTCCAAGGCTTGAAAAGGAAGGAGACTTTTCATGTTTTACACTATGTTGCTGTGCTTCTTATTTTAAGAATGACTTTTTAAAAAGGTGAAAATCGTGACTCTCCTGCAGATATCAAATGAGCACATATTAAATATTGTTTAAACTCATTACTCATGAGAGGATGAGGCAGATGTTACACCTGGTTCAAAGGGATCCAAAGGATGACACATTTATGGATCAGGAATATTGAAAAGAATTTGTAAATGGATGCAAAACTGGTTTTTCTAGCATGGAGAGGGGGATATTGTCTCTCCACTGGCCAGAATTCACTTCGGTGTCTATGGACAAACATTATTTTGCCTTGCTATCTGCACTCAACTCTTCCCAGAGCTGTAAAACAAATCGGAGACAATGAAAGGCTAGAATCAGATCATCCTAAAGGGTACACCTGAAACCATGCACAGCTTTCTATTGGAGACACTTAGTAAATGATTTTTTTATTAAGATTTTATTTATTTATTTGACAGACAGAGATCACAAGTAGGCAGAGAGGCAGGCAGAGAGAGAGGGAGAAGCAGGCTCCCTGCTGAGCAGAGAGCCCGAGGTGGGGCTCGATCCCAGGACCCTGGGATCATGACCTGAGCCGAAGGCAGAGGCTTTAACCCACTGAGCCACCCAGGCACCCTAACACTTAGGAAATTCTTTTTCTCATTTCAAATTCCCTTACATTCTGCATGGTTAGAATCTTAAAAACATGCATATGTCCTTGGATCTTTTGAGTATTTAGTTAACTATGTTAACTATGTTTAAAAAAAAAAAAAAAACGAAAGCAAGCGTAACATCCTCTTCCTTCTCTCAGCTTTTTTCTACCCCCAAGACTTCTCTCTTATTCCACTGACACTAAATATATTTAATTTATATTCTGCTTTGATAATTCCAGTATCTGAAGTCTTTGTAACCTGATTCTTCTGTTGACTCTCATTCACGATATTTTATTTCCTTGTGTGTTTAGCGATTTGTTTTTGAAAACTGCGAGCTGATATTTGTTAGATCTTTACCTGATGGAATACTCTGTGGCCTGGCTGAGGGCGGTATCTTTCCTCCATCGAGGATTTACATCTGCTTCTTCTGGGCACTTGGAATCACTATCTACTCAGGATCAAATACTTGTTTTTTAAAATTGTGTTGTGTTAGTCATCACACAGGACATCATTAATTTTTGATGCAGTGTTCCATGATTCATTGTTTATGTACAACACCCAGTGCTCCATGCAGTACGTGCCCTCCTTAATACCCACCAGCAGGCTCACCCATCCCCCCACCCCCTCCCCTCCAAAACCCTCAGTCTGTTTCCTGGAGTCCACAGTCTCCCATGGGTCGTCTCCCCTCCGATCTCCCCCCCTTCACTTTTCCTTTCCTTCTCCTAATGTCCTCCACGTTATTCCTTATGCTCCACAACTAAGCGAAACCATGTGATGATTGACTCTCTCTGCTTGACTTTTTTCCCTCAGCATAATCCCCTCCGGTCCCATCCATGTTGATGCAAAGTTAGGTATTCATCCTTTCTGATGGCTGAGTACCCAGGATCAATTAAAATGAGGTTCTCAATTGGAGATTTCCAGAATACACAAGTAGGGTGAATCTGAACCCCAGACTGAGTTGAGGGCTGGTTTAGGGTGACACATATCTCAGGAGACATTTTTTCCCTCCGAAACTGAGAGCAAAAGCCAACACACCTAGTTCATTGTTAAGTCCCTTTGGAGGTGCCCCTCTCACACTGTGGTTCAGCCCTTCAGAAGCCCAGCTTTGAGCTGGAGTCTCTGATCTGAGCCTTCAGCTTCTGTGGGATCTGTGGTTGCTAGAAATTGAGAGATTTTCCTCAGGGTGCTTCTGGCTTTAATATTCACTTACCTCTCTAAATTTGCTATTCCTTTGTTTTTTGTTTTTTGTTTTTTCTTTGTCTTTCAGTTTTTCTGTTTCTTTGTGAGTGTATGCATGTGTTTGCATGTCCACACACACACACACACACACACACACGCACACACAAGCATATCAGCTCAACAGTACATTTTAAAAATTTAAAAAAAATTTTAAGTATTTTTAGATAATTTATGTATTTGGTAGTGATGGGATTTTTAAAGAATATCTGGCCTACTATACTGCAAGAAATAGAAGTTACTTGTCACTTCTAATGTAGTAGCATAGGGCAAAAAATAAACCTGGGATCTGGGCTAATTTGTTCAAAATGGCTATTATGTCCAAGCACCGTACTAGGCCCTGGCGAACAAAATTTTGCCCTCGCTGTTAAGGTGCTGCCTCGTTTCATCTTCTTCCATCAAATCAAAACTATACTGAATTTGGGCTAAGCTAATTATCAAGTGTAATAATTTAAATGCATTTCTTAACCCATAATCTATTAAAAAAAAAAAAGGAGATAGCAGGGCGCCTGGGTGGCTCAGTTGGTTAAGCATCTGCCTTCAGCTCAGATCATGATCTCAAGGTGCTGGGGTCAAAGCCCACATCAGACTCTCTGCTCGTTGGGGACTTTGCTGCTCCATCTCACTCTCCGTCTGTGCTCTCTCTCTGTCTCTCAAACAAATACATAACATCTTCTTTTAAAAGGTGATAAATACTAACTATAAACATCAATTAGGATGATTTCTGACAGAATTGTATCACGTGATCTTTCCTAAGCCAGCCATTATCAAGGGAAATGGAAATATGATAATTAGCTTAGACCCATTAATAGCTACCTTTGGTATTGGAGACGGGTCACCTTTCTCTGACCCTCAAAAGGAAAGAATTGATGAAAAAAATCAGGGTTCAGTTAGCAAGGAAGATAGGGAGAAATGGAAGTTGAGTGGGGACACCAACAGGTCCCACTAGAGTCTGCAAATGCCCAGGACAATAGCAGTCTCCCAACAGTTACAGGTCCAAAAAATGTTAGTTACCAGTTCTCTCAATACACCCAAAACTAATCTATACATACTGGTTTGAGGTTTGAGGTCAACACCTTAATACAACTCTTCACTCAGACATCAAGTTACTAGACCGCTGCGGGGAAAAATCTCTTCAGAAGCTTGAGATTGATGGCCCCCAGTTGGGGATGTCTTCACTCTGTGTTCTGTGCTGCATAGCACATTGCCATGCAGGTGTCCTGGGGCTGACTGGTTGCCTCCTCTGCTCTCCTCTGTGTTGACGGACCCTCTGAACTGCTACACAGCTGTCACTCTGCCGCTGGCGAAGTCTCCTCTGGGATGGAGGCCCCACCACACACACCCACGCCTGGGAGGGATGATTTCCAGCCCAATCCTTTCACATCAAATAAAATATAATAAAAAAGTAAAACAAAAGAGAGAGACAAAAAGCAGGCTTGGAAAGACAGAATAAGGAAAACATATATTTAATAAAAGCAAGAGGAGAAAAGGAGGCAGAGGAGAAAATAACTCTCTGTGTCCACTTGAGCTCTGAGGAAACCAGATTTTTTTTAATTAAACTTTAGATTTAAAGATTTATTACTCTTCCTTCCCTTCCTAATAACCCTCTTTTCAGCAGTTTCTATATTCTTCTGGAAGCAGAGAGGATGGAAAAAGGATCTTTCCTCCTCAAGAAACACCCGCTCCTTCATTGTCTCCCCACCCCTGTCCTAGGAATCCAGGATTCCAGGAAACGGGTTCAGATAAAACAATTCCAGTTACTGGAAAATCTTAAGGCTTTCCTCTGTGGGTTTATAACAGCCTGGTCTCTGACTCACAAAGAAAAGAGATTTACTGAGATAGTAACACCTTTTATGCGGTCTCAAGTCACTTGATCTTTTCCAGATTTTGATTCCCCAATCACACACTAATGCAGGGTGGGACGGGTTAGTGGTTCTCAAATCGTGTATGTAAGCATGTGTGTAATTGTGTATTCGGGCATGTGTGTGTGTGTGTGTGTCTGTGTGTGTGTGTCTGTATGTATTTACTCAACATCTTTTTGGATGATGACATGTTGTATAAAACGCCATCCTAAAAATCAGATAAAAACAGATGTGTCTTGGTTGAGGGTGGGGGCAGGGATAATGGCGAGTAGAAGGAGGGGCTTCCTTCAAAGGCCTCAATCTTGGCCCCAGCAATGTCTTGAAGTATTGTCCCAGGCAAGGCTTTCCCCGGGCTATGAGACAACCACCAGCCTAGCTGTTCTCTCTGGCCCCTTCTGTCTGATCTAAAAACCTTCCTTCCTTCTTTTTCTTTCCTTCCCTCCCTCATTCCTTTCCTTCCATCCTTCCTCTTTTCCTTTCTTCCCTTCTTTCTTCCATTTCCTTCTTGATTCTTCCCTTATAGTTTCACACAGTAACACAGCACACTTTTCTTGGCTATAAAGTAGGAGAAAATACATTCCGTTCCTAACCCCCTTTTGCTTTTTTGGGTAATTTTGAAACAAAATTAATAGCAGGAATAGTATACACACAGGGAACAATGTAACTAACACTTCCCACCCATAACCGGAAAATTACAATTTGATATATTTGTCTCAGAAGACTTATAAAGCAAGGAAGTAAAAACTGGCAAAGTTGAAGTTCTCTTAAGTTTGTCTCCCCGATCCTCTTTGCCCCCTTTCCCCAGATAAACATGATCATGGCTGAATAAGGCCCCCCAAAGGTATCCATGTGCTAAACTGGGGATATGTGACCTTACGTGGGAAATAGGAATGTGCAGAGGTAACTAAATGACGGATTTTGAGATGGAAAGATTATTCTGGATTATCCAACCAAGTCCAATGTAATCACAAGTGTCTTTATTAGAGGGTGTCAGAGTCAGCGAAGACCTGATGATGAAAGCAGAGGTTGAGGAGATGTGGCCAAGAGCCAAGGAATGTGGGCAGCCGCCAGGAGCTGGAACAGGAAAGGATTCTGTCCAGATCCTCCAGAAGGAACCCAGCCCTGCTGACCCATGCAGACTTCTGACCTTAGGAAGTGTAAGATAATAGAGCGGTGTTTTTCCAGTTACTAAGTTTGTATCAGTTAGTTAGAGCAGCAATAGGAAATCATTATAGGGAACTAGACAGGTTTCCATCTGGCTTATATTTTTATACTTGGACTGGATAGATCAATCAATTGATCGATCAATGGACAGACAGATGGATAAATACAGATAAAAATAGAGAAAGTAATTTTAGGTAATGTATTTTCTATACTCCCCTGATGGTTTTGAGAATCTGTCCATTTGATACATAAATACCTAGTTCATCTGCTTTAGAGGATTTTGTCGTGAATATATCACAGTTTATTTATACAGTTCTCTAAAATGGGAATTAGGACATTTTTAATTTTTCACAGCCATAAACATTCTTGTGCGCATTTCCTTACACACATACCTTTTGGTACATCGATTCGAAAGGTCTACTAGAATTTGTGATTCTGTCTTTACCCCAGCTTTCAGGTTATAAAGTTCAAAATCCTTAGCGTCGTGTGTCCAGACTGTTGACAGGGGCTCCCTCGGGGAAAGGGAGTAGGATGTGAGGAAAGGAGAGGGAGAGAAGCTTTCCCATTCACCTTAATGTTTTGATGTTTGACGTTTTTATAGGCATATGTTACCGTGATAAAACGAAACTAGGTATCTGAGACTTCAAATAGAGATTGGAAACCAGAGGTCCTCTGACTAGATACAGCTGGCAGACATGTTTTGGTTTGCCCACACAGATTTTTTAAAATGTGGAAGTATTCGTTTATGTTCAAGAATTAGGAGATTTCACATAGAAATGCAAAGTTTCAACTTCACTTGAGAAAATTGGACGAGTTGGAAATGTTGGACCTACATGTTCACTTGGCAACAATTGGCCAGGGGTAAATTCGAGCTGATCCCCTCAGTGGAGTAAGTGCGCTTTCACTGTTTTGCCATGGTCCCCACCCTACTCTATTGCCTTACATCCTGCCCATGTTACTCACTCATTTTATCTCTTTCTCTAGGCAACTGAGTGCCACCTTAGCTAGGGTGGCCAGATTAAAAACCAGAACTTCCAGTTAAATTTGAGTTTCAAATAAGCAACAAGTCATTTTTTAGTATTATTATGTCCTGAATACTGCTGAGCACCCTGTGTTCTTATTTGCTAAACCTATCCCCTCTAACCCCAGGTTTCCAGCTCTCCACAGCCTGGCCTCCCCCCTTTCCAACTTTATCTCTCATTGATTTCCTTTATGCTCTGGCCAAACCACACTGCTCACCGGCTTCCTGAACATGTTGTTTGCATTCTTCTGTCTTGGAGATCCACCCCCCTTGTTCCTCTCCAATCACCTAAGATTAAATCAGGGCCCTTTAAGACCCAGTGGAAGTTCCAGCTCCTACAGAAATTTTCTCTGCCTTAGGGATCACTTCTTCTTCCTTATTCGCATAGCACTATTGATAGAATTCCCTTAGCATTTCTCATTTTGAACTGCAGTGTTACTTATCTTTTTACAGGTAAGACATCTCTCCGACTAGATTGTAACCTTTGAATTTTTATTATTTTCATGCCCCCAACAAATGCTTTGAATGTAGGAAACAGTTGGTTGCCAGGCGTATCTAAGATGGGAGCTGCAAAGATGATATATCAGTTAGCTTTTCATAATGAACTACCCCAAAACCTAGTGATGTAAAATAACACATATTTATTATAGTTCACGATTCTGTGGGTTGTTAGCGTGGTTCTTCTGGTCCGGGCTGGTTTGGTTGGGGCTAGATGGTCTGAGATGGCCTCACTTATATATCCGGGGCCCTCAAGTGGAATGCTGGACCAAGGGTGTGGCCAGAGCTTCTTTTCTTATAGTCCCTCTTATCCTCAGTGTGGCAGGAACAGGCTTGCTCACACGCTTATCCAGAGTTCCAGCAAGAGCTTCTTCTTTGTCAAATTTGCTTGTGTCCCATTTGTCCAATAAGGTCATACAGCCAAGCCCAGATTCAACAGATAGAGAAACAGATTCTGCCACTTGTGGGAAAGGAACACATTGCAGAGACATGAATGCAGGGAGACGAGAACAAAGGGGAGGTTATTACGCAATAATCTACTTCACATGATCATAAGAACCCAGTTCCAATGTGCTTAAAAATTCATCTCAACTCCAGAAGCACGCTTATGTTCAATCTTGGTCTCTGTGTATCAGTAAAACTGGACTTCTAGAACGCCAGACTCCTCCCCCACCCCCAGGGGCCTCCCCTGTGCTGTTTCCTCTGCCTGGAACGCTCCTCCCCACCTCCTCGCCAGGCTAATTACTACATTTCCTTCAAGTCCTTTCTTATGGTCACTTCCTTATGGGGGAACCCCCCTGACTCTTCAAACCAGCCAGGTCCCCGGTTCGGCATACTCAGAGCACCGCTGCCTTCACGGCACTCACCACCACTGTCAGGAACTACTTTGTTGTGAACTTAATTAATGTCTTCTCACCTTGAACAGAAAGCACTGCTGGGCAGAGACCGGATCTATCTTGTTCAGTGTCAAATCCCCAGCATCTAGCACCATGCCTAGCACATAGTAGCTGCTCAGTGGTTGGAGAATGAGTGAATAAACATACACACAAACGCTGTCCTGTTGTCTCAGTGCGGAATAGAGCTGTTCAGACCACCCTGAACGTTGCCGGGCTAGAAGGCAGGGGAGAGAAGAATGGGTTGCGCAAAATTATCCAAGAACAGCTCGGGACAAAATAGATGGGTTAAATGCTAGATGCTGGACTGTAATTGCTGTGGGAGATGAGGACAGGGAGATAGGCCAGGCCGGGTGGTTACAGAAGGCTTCACACTGGAGGTGGCATGGGAACGAGGCCCGGGGAAGGAATAGGATTTGGATGTGATGAAATGAGGGAAGGAGGCTAGTAAGTCAAGGTCACAAGTTTGAGCCTCTGTAGCTCCAGCTATACTAGTATCCTCATAAGCTCTTACTCACGAGAGGGAACAGGCAGGAGAAGGAGGGAGGATGGTGAGCAGAGCCAGTCCCACTGTCACGGATCCGGCTCTAGAAGGTGAGGTTCCGGAGGACATTGTCAAGTTGAGAGTCATCTACACACATGAAAAACAGCTCATTCAGAGATCAGACTCCCCTGAGCCAGGAAAAGAGAACAACAGTAAACATCTGCTTCTGCTCTTCTGGGCACACTGTGGTCGAGATGCGCTCTCTCACTCTTCCTCTCTTTCATGTTTAACTATTTATTAGGACAACTTCCAAATATAAACAAAGACAAGAGTACAAGAAACCTCATCTGCAACGTCAACAAGCTTCAGTGCTTTCCAGAGCTCTTTCATCTCCCTCCCTCTCCAAACCTTCTTTCCTCTAAAGCATCTTAAAGCAAACCCCAGATACCATGTCACAACCCTCCTAAATAATTCACTTTGCATCTCGAAAAGAAATAAGGGCATTTTCTTACATAACCGCAATGCCTTTTGCATACTTGCAAAAAAAGCACGATTCCTCAGTATCCTTTAATACCCTGTCCGTATTCAGTGTTTCTTGGTCATCTAAGACATATCTTCTTACAACCGGTTTGTTTGAATCAGAACCTAAACGAAGTGCACACATTAGTTTGGTCAGTGTGTCTCTAAAATCTCTTTAAATCTAGACTACTCTCAAATTAATTAAGCAAGGAGGCCAGCAGACTTCTGTGGCTCTAATGCCCCTGCAGCCTGTGAAAGCAAACCAGAAATCAAAACCTTAAGGACAAGCAGTTACAAGCAGCCCACTCGGCTTTAAGCTAAGGCCAATCCAAAAGTTTTCTCTCTTTGTTTCTGTACTTTTCGCCATAAATATCTTTCCTCCCGTTGGTGGTGCACTCCTAACCACTTCTGGTTTGGTGCTGCCTAATCCAAATTGATCTTTACATTAAACTCCTGAACAGTTTACTATGCCTCCATTTATCTTGTAACACTGTGGACGGTCCCTTTGAATCAGGGTGTCTCTTTCCTGACAGCCCACCTCGGCTCAGTCCTTTATCTCTCTCCTGGGTGGGCAGGGAGCTATAAGATTAAGATCTCAGTTTGAGGAGACGGTGGGAGGGATGGGGGAAGGATCAGCGTCAAAGATCTTATGAGAGAAAAATTCAAATTGGCTTCAGGAGAAGCAGATTAAGATAAGAGACTCTTAAAAACTGGAGTTGACCTGCATGCTCTCTTAACACCTAACAATGAGAGGAATTTACAGATGTATTTTTTTAAGATCTAATTTATTAATTTATTTAGAGAGTGTGTGAGCAGGGGGAGAGACAGAGAACCAAGGAGAGAGAGAGAATCTCAGGCATGTTCCAAACACAGCACAGAGCCCAACAGGTGGCTTCATCCCAGCACCCCAAGATCATGACCTGAGCCGAAATCAATAGTCGGACACTCAACTGACTGAGCCACCCAGGAGCCCTGAATTTATGCGTAAGAGTCTGATTCCTGCAAGCAAAAAAGGGAGGGTGAGTGAAAAGAAATCCGGTTGAATCTGATGGACACATAAAAACACAAGCAGGACCAGCTGCATCATTTGTAGAGCTCAGTGCCAAGTAACGATCTCAGAACCCTTGTTCAAAAATTGTAAGGAATTCCAAGATGGCGACAGAAGAGTGTTACACCAAGCAGGTCCTTCTGAGCGCCGAGACCTGTGTGAGTGCACAGCCTCCAGCCAGGTGAAGCTGGCCCTGACATAGAGTCCAGGCCCAGAGCAGGGAGGAGTTCTACTAGGCAATGCTTTCCCAAGCTGTGTCTCATTTGCATTTCAGAGACATGCTACGGCAGTGGGAAGCATTTCCACATCTGGTAGCCACTGCCACCAGCTCAGACTTACCAGGATATTTAACAGGAGTAGTGAATGGCTTCTGGAAGTTCACAGAGGTCGGCACTACCTAAATGTCAAATCATGGATAGTGATGGGTCTGGATCCTCTAGAGGCTAGTCTACATGAGCACAGGCTCTAGAGCCAAAATGCCTGGTTTCATTACCAGACCCCATCATTTGACCAAGAAACCTTGGTCAAGTTACTTGACTTCTCTGTGCTTCTGTCTCCTATAAAATGGGGCTAATAAAAGAACCTACCTCTTAGAGTTGAGAATTAAGTCAGTTGACTTTGCTGGACTGAGACAAGCGTTACAGTGTTTGTTAAAATAAGTCCAGAGGCTACAAATGGATAAGGAAGATGTGGTCCATATACACTATGGAGTATTATGCCTTCATCAGAAAGGATTAATACCCAACTTTTGTAGCAACATGGACAGGACTGGAAGAGGTTATGCTGAGCGAAATAAGTCAAGCAGAAAGAGTCAAATATCATATGGTTTCACTTATTTGTGGAGCATAACAAATAATATGGAGGACATAGGGAGATGGAGAGGAGATGGGAGTTGAAGGAAATTGGAAGGGGAGTTGAACCATGAGAGACTATGGACTCTGAAAAACAATCTGAGGGTTTTGAAGGGGCGGGGGCAGGGGAGGTTGGGGGAGCCAGGTGGTGGGTATTAAGGAGGGCACGTATTGCATGGAGCACAGGGTGTGGTGCAAAAAACAATGAATTCTGTTATGCAGAAAAAAAATTAAAAAAAAAATAAGTCCAGAGGCTAGAGTTGGAAGGGTCCAGACAAAGCTCTGGTAATGGTGCTCCCTGCAGGCTAGGGACTAACTCTGCTTTTCTGATTGAAGAAGGCTGTGCTAGCATCATCATTGTTCTCCCCAACAACCTACACAAGGGTCATCCACTCAATGAGTGTTTAGTTAGCACCTGCTATGTGCCAGGCACTTACTGACTGGAGAGTGAGTCACACGTGGTCCTTCTCCTTAGGGTGCTGGTCATCTGGAATAGGGAGGACTCTACCTGCAAACTCAAGTCTTGCCCAGGTCTGGCATCAGGCATGGCTCTAGTCTCTCTACTTGTTGCCCACCACCACGGCAGCTCTGCAGCTGGTGAGCAAGATTTAACTTCAGTATCTTGATTCCTCGTTATCAATCTGCTTTGTATTAGTCTATTTGAACCACGCCCCTGCCTGATCATTCAGCATTCCCTTTATAAGATCCAATAGCTTATTTCCTGCCCCAGGACCTAGGCCCCCAGCTTGAGGTCCCATACCTGTCAAAACCCCAAGATGCTATTAGCCTTCTGGCTGACTGCCTAGGAGAAGCTCCTGGATTCTTGGAGACTAGGTTGAGCCCATCTTTGCTTAATGGTAATTATGTCATGTTGGCCTTCCTAGACTGGCCTGGACCCACGTGTGTCCATCTATCCAGCAAGTAGTCCCAGACCTTGCCGTCTTACTCTCAATGCCTCGCCACTGCTTGACTCTGAACAGCGGTGTGGTTTTGGATTCCTATCTCACCCACCATCCGTTGCAAGATGTGAAGAGTATGGGCAAGAGGGATGGTGGGAGGGAGCCTATACCAAAGTCTGACATGGAAACCAGACTCCTTCCTATCAACTAACAAATACTTGGCCCTCCGCCAAAGTCTTTGAGGGGTACTTTATGTCAGGATGGCTACAGAGGATAAGCCAGGGTCGTAGAGTTGGAGAGAGAGTGGTGGTAGAGACACCAGCTGCTTTCCCATTGGTCTGATTCAACTCTGAGGCCACTCTGAGGTTGTGCCAGTGCAGCCCAGGAACACTGTCTAGCAAACCACTGTCCTTCGCCAAAAGCTTCCAGGCAACTGGTGTCTTCAGGGAGCTGGTGATACAGAGAAGTGGAAGGTGGAAGCTATGTAAGAGTTCTTCTACATAGCTTTCTCCTTCCCCAGATATGTCTTTTAGAATTTCTGAAATGGTGAGACAAAAAAAAAAAAAAAAAAAAAAATTCTCCAAGGTCACTTTGAGAGAAGCGATATCTATGAATTTCCTCACTTAGGGTCATAGGGCCATGGTAAGGTAGAGAGCTATCAGCCTTGTTGATGAAACATCATTGGGACAGCAGAGAACCAGACACTAAAAAATTATCCCCAGAAAAATCAAAGAGGACTTCAATGTGCAAACCTGAATCCTTTGGCCCTGGGAAGGGAAACAGCCCAGCCTGGGAAGGGGCCCAGCAGAAGGACAGACAATGGAGAAGGTGGCCAGGGCCCAGGGTCAGGCCTTTTTATTCTATTAGCCCATGGCTTCCCTGCAACCTCCGAATACAGAATATTCAGCTTGCGGAAACGCTGGGCTTCTTAACAGGGGATAAATGAAGTCAGTCTTTCGGCTATATTTTCTCTATGAACGAAGAGACGTTAATGAAACAATTGGTGTTGATGTCCTAAAGGACCACTGACAAATTAATTAATCAACAATATTTCCTAAACAAAACCAAAGACGGATCGGGGAAGAAAGGGAGTACTGAGAGCCTAGTATAGTTTCAAAGGACAAATATTTTCAATCCTACCAAATACTAAATATATATATATATATGAATATATTATAGGATTATATATTCCTATATATAATTCCTATATATAATTCCTATATTCATATATATATTCATATATATTCCTATTATATATTCCGATATATATATTCCTATATATAGGAATGAATATATATATGAGAGAAGTAACAATTTACAGACAATATAGGATACAGGGTTCCGAGGAGGCAGGAATGTTTCCTGTCGGGTGTCTGGAAAGACTGAAGCAAGGCATAATTTGAGCCTGTCCTTGCTGGCTGGGGAGGATCTAGAGTCTAGATTCCTTCCACATGATGAAGTCCTTACTGGGCAGCTGACACTGTGCTAAGAACCAAACACAAAGAAGAGCACGGTGTGGACCCTGTCCTCAAGGAAGGGCTCACGGCCTGTGTGGGCAGCAGGTGTGTGAACAGAGGACAGAGCCGAGCCTTGGAAAGGGGTGAGATGTTTGGGTGGCTGGGGAAGGAACCTGGGGGCATGGAGAGAAAGTGTGTGTGTGTGTGTGTGTGTGTGTGTACAGCATCTGGGGTGTGGAAAAAGAGAAAGAGAGAGAAAGAAGGTAGTTCTGGGCAGAGTCCATTGAGGATGGAACGTTGGAGCAGAGTTTTGAAGTTTCAGTGTTGTCTGTGGACTGAGGAATGACATTCTGGATGGGGGGGATGGTGAGTGAGAGGTTATGAATAGAGACAACCTATTAAAGACAGGGTGAGAATTTAGGGAAGTCTGTGTAACTGGAACAAAAGAAGCATGCCGGGTGGGATAGAAGGTGAGTCTAGGAGAAGGGGCAGGGGACAGATCCGGAAGGCCTTCCGTGCCAGATTGTGTGGGATTTCTTCATGTAGGGGATCTGGGGCCAGCCACAAGTTTGAAGCAGGAGAGGAAGGGGCTCATGCGTACTTTTAGAAAGATCGCTGAGAAAATGGAGTCTTGGAGCTCAGAGAAGCCGGAGGATGGGGACCGGCGCTGGGGGTTGGTGGGTAGGTTGGCGGGGGGCACTGAGGCTTACAGGCAAGGAAGAAAGAGCAACAGTGGGATGCTCACAGCTGGGGGAGGGGGTGCAAGCTGGGTTCAAGGCAAGAGAACTAGGTGAATTGAGGGAGACCTTGAGGAGGCAATGCCCCATGCAAACCATTTATTTCAACAAATACTTTCCCATTGTTCCATTTCTCCCCTTAGGAGCACCTTTCATTTGCGAATTGGTTTTTTTTTGTTTTTTTTAAGATTTTATTTATTTATTTATTTGACAGACAGAGATCACGAGTAGGCAGAGAGGCAGGCAGACAGGCAGAGAGAGAGAGAGGAGGAAGCAGGCTCCCTGCTGAGCAGAGAGCCCGATGCGGGACTCGATCCCAGGACCCTGAGATCATGACCTGAGCCGAAGGCAGTGGCTTAACCCACTGAGCCACCCAGGCGCCCACATTTGCGAATTGTTAAATTAGCTGTCCTTTCCGCAGCCTTCTGCCTTTGGGGAAATGATTTCCTTTTTGCCTCAGTTGAAATGGATTCTGCTTCACAGGAATCATCAGAGTTGACCTCACCTCTGTCTTCCGAGGGCTGCTTCGGTGTGGGCTGCCCTTGTTCCGGGGCTGAGGGAAGCTCTGTGATTGTCACAACACTGTGAAGCTTCTAGAAACAGGCACTGAAATCATTTGGCACAATCATGTGTGTTTAAACAAAATAAATTTCCCCGAGGCAGCCCCCAAGTTCTGTCCAAGGAGACCCTTTGCCCCCTACATAAACAGTTGGTCCTGAGTTACTCGAAACACCCTCCAGACAGAGGTGTTCTGAGGTACCTCTGTCCTCATGGGAAAAGCCTGGCTGTATGAAAAGGGCACAGAAGGAAGTAACTTTTGTTCCAATACCAAATCCCTGGGAGACCAGTGTTTGCAAAGTTGACATCCTTTTGACTTTTTACATGATTTTTCTAACTCTTGCATTTCTTACACCAAGAGCAAAATAGAACTTGACCCGGGTTTCCTCCATGGTGGGTCTGCCAGGCTAGCGTGGAGCTGTGGCTTTGCCCTGTGCACGGGCTAGTCAGGAGACTGGAGCAGAGGGCAAGTAAGGTGAAGGCATGGCTGAAATTCCTATAGACGCCAATAGGCTGGGCACAGCCTGCCCTCCACTCTTTCTGGCTCTGGTCATAAGGGGGTGAGAGGGTAAAGATGACTCAACACGGCCCAGCCTCACTCTCAGAAATCACAGTGCATGTCCCGGATGGTGGGTCAGCAGTAGGAACTTTAGACATAATGACACCTTGATTAAGAAACTGTTAGTGGGGTGCCTGAGTGAAGCATCTGCCTTGGGCTCAGGTCATGATCCCGGGGTCCTGGGATCGAGGCCCACATCGGGCTCCCTGCTAAGTGGGGAGTCTGCTTCTCTCTCTGCCTCCTCCCCTCTGTCTGTTCATGTTCTCTGTTGCTCTCCCTCAAATAAAATCTTAAAAAAAGAAAAAAAGAAACCATTAGGGAAGAAATCATCATTTTATGTCTCAGTTCTGATTTTTTTCCAGCCTTCAGTAGTAATGTGGAGCGGCCTTGACTGCAGCGACTTTTCTACTACACGGGAAACACTTTGTTGCTCCAGACAGAAATATCTGCCTAACAGCTTTAATCTGCCCCCAAACCGCTGTGGGTCCGTAGGGTTAGCCATGCTTCTGTTCCCCACTTCCCTCTTTCTCCGCCCTGTGCTCCCTCACCAATGGGCTCTCCTACCCTGGCAGCCCCTGGAGGCCCTGCTTGTCTATCAAAGCAGGAAAGACTCTCACAATGGTTGTTTGTACTCACAGGTTGAGAGATGGCCCTTCACGGTACTGATTTCTGTCACCATTACCTCACCCAGCCATTGCATGTCAAGGTGTTTCCCAGAAGGCCGTGGGTGGAGAGTAGCAGTTAAGAGTGGGTAGTCTGGACCCAGATCAAAGCCAAGCTGGGATCTGGCACTGAGAGTTACCAGCTGTGGGTCGTGGGATAGGCAGCAAGCGGTTCCTCCCGCCAAGCTTCGGTTGCCTGCTCCATCCGTAGAGAGAAGCCCGTCATGCAATGTCGCTGTGTGGCCTCAAGGAGAAAACCCATGTTTACTCCGAATTTCCTGGTACATGGTAAATGTGACCTGTGGGGATTTATTGGCTAAGTGACACACAAATGACTTTATTCTCCTGAAATCCTTAGTGAAACCGCCAACCAGTGGTGAGAATCCTCTCATCGTTTTTGCCATGGAAGGATTCAAATGTGTAGAAAAGTTGAAAGAACAGCACAGTTGGCACTCCCATTGTCTCCTTAATTCCACAATTGTTTATTCTACAGCTGTTTACATTTTGCCACAAAAATATATTTTTCTCTTAACCATTTCAAAGTAAGATGTAGACATGACTTCTGAATACTCCAATACCTATCTCTTGAAAAATAAGGATGTTCTCCTACATATTCACAATCGTCTTTATTATACTTAAGAAAATTAATGATAACCACCTAAATCACCTAATTCCCCATCTACATAAAATTTTCCAAAATGTTCTTCTTTTTTTTTTTTTTTTAAGATTTTATTTATTTATTTGACAGACGGAGATCACAAGTAGGCAGAGAGACAGGGAGAGAGAGAGGAGGAAGCAGGCTCCCTGCCAAGCAGAAAGCCCGATGCGGGGCCAATCCTAGGACCCTGGGACCATGTCCTGAGCCAAAGGCACAGGCTTTAACCCATGAGCCACCCAGGCACCCCTGTTCTTTTTTTTTTTTTTTTTTTAAGATTTTATTTATTTATTTGACAGACAGAGATCACAAGTAGGCAGAGAGGCAGGCAGAGAGAGAGGAGGAGGCAGGCTCCCCACCGGCTGAGCAGAGAGCCCGATGCGGGGCTCGATCCTAGGACCCTGAGATCATGACCTGAGCCGAAGGCAGAGGCTTTAACCCACTGAGCCACCCAGGCGCCCCCAGGCCCTCTGTTCTATGTCTTCTAATGGATTTTTTCCCCCAACAAGATCCAATCAACATGCTTACATTGAGTTTAGTTGAAATGCCTCGTTCTCTTTTCATCTAGAGCTGTAGGTGTGCAGAAGTTTGAGAAGCTCATTGTTCCTGAAGACAGCTACATGGAGGGCTGCCTTGGGCTCAGGTGGGAAGGGCCACAGCTTCCAGCAAGGCCCCACTGGCGCTGGGATGTGACTGCGTTGTTGATTTGTCAAATGCGTTGGTTACTAGTCTTCCTACTCAATAACTCGAGGTTAGGAACTTTTGTTTCCTTCATTTTCCCATGACCTGCATTGTACCTCATGGGCAGACGGTTAATTAAAGTGGATGGAAGGAAGAGTCAGGGAGGGAAGGAGGAAAAAATAGAGGAGTGGCAAGAAGGTGGGCCCAGGTAGCCATCTGCATCCAGACCTGGTAGGTGCCTGAGGGAGGACCACCTGATCTCGTGGACGCCCCCATTCTCCTTGGATTTGGGGAGGACTGTTCTCTGCTGTGTCATGTGCCTTCTTCCTTCTCATGTCCCTTTCTCCCATTTCCTGCCTTCCTCGCCCGAGTGCTAGGTTGGCTCACGTCAGACTTGCTGCTAACTCTACTTTAATCTCTCCCTCTCTCTCTCTCTCCAGGGACTAGATTAACACGTGACAGTATTTAAAAAGTAATCTATAGTTATTTACCTCTTTCTACAACTACACTCATTTTTCCAATTCTCCCAACCCACACGATTTCCACCCTGATGAAATGAAATTCCTGACCGCAAAGTGAATGATACACACTCTTTGTACCCAGAGATTTCATGATGTTGATTAGGAGCCATGCTCTGAGGAAAGGAGAGAACACATGAATTAGCTCCCAAAGCCAAGAGGAGTTGTCCTCCAAACACAACCAGCAGAGTGTAGCTCAGGCTTCAGGGTCCAACTATTATTTCTGTTCAGTCGAGAGAGAACAATGACCCAATTGACAGGGATAAGCCAAGGTTTGTAGAGCAAACTTTCTCCAGATCTCATACCTAATCCATCTTTAAAATTCTAAATTAGACAAAGGCAGACAAGATATCAAAAGTTAATGCAAGAAACTCAAGATTATCTGCCCGGTGGACTGCCTAATCTGCATTCCAGGTTGATTCTGTTGATACGCTTCTCTGTCACCTCCCTTGGCTGAGCAGTTGGCTTCTATTCAAGGTACACAGGGCCATTTAATGATTAATTTCAGCAAAACTGTATCAGGAAAGTTAAACTCCCTTGAGTGTGTCTGTGTGTGTACACATGTGGACACTTTTATGATTATCTGGCTGTTTTTTTGTTTTGCTGTTTACCTCTCTGGGCTCCTGCTTCTCTGCATTTGTGGAGACATCTGTAAGGTTATTATGACCGGCAGGGAATTCCTAAGAGCTTGTTGGTCCTTCTCCCCTCTCCCTGGATGTATGGGGAAATGTTTGTCAGCTGTAGAGGCCTCACGTACACAAGTGACTGACCTTGACCTTTGAATGGATTGTGTGCCTGTAACCAGGAAAAAGGACAGTGTTTGTGTTTGATGACGCTTTTATGCCCTGCTATCAGCTAGAGTCCTTTATAGGGCCTGCTGATGGCCAAGGACTCCAGGAACCATCATGATTATTTAGCCAACTATTTTAATGAGTGTATATAAACTCATTCTATTTTTATATTAACAGGGAGGGAAAAGTTGGAAGATTTAATATGGAGGAGGAGGGGGTTTAGCGTCAATGCTCAGGGCCACTGGGAATCCCACAGATTTCAATCCAGCCTCCTCCCACTCTTTTCTCCATCCTATGCCTCTCATCCTTTCTTATCCTTTCTTTCTTCTTCTTTCTTGCTTACCTTTTTCTTCCCTCCTTTTTCTTTCTTCAACATTTATTGCATGCTTACTATGTTTTAAACACAATGTTAAGTGCTGGGGATACCGAGATGAATATCACATGCCCCAGCCTTCTGGGAACTTGGCTTCATGGGGGAGGAAGATAGGGACACAAATCAGTCCAGTGCAGTGGGTAATGATAGAGGTAAATTCAGGCGCCCTTGGCTTGGGGAAGAAGGCAGAAAGCTTTCCAAAAGACATAATGGGCAATCAGCCCAGGGAGGAGGAGGGTCCAGGGCCAAGACGTACAACAGATTTTGATGTCACTGGGTATGGTTAGGATGATGAGGGCAGGGGAGGAATGACACCTGCTTCTACTCTGGTAATTATACAGGTGACACATCCATGAGGTACTGGGTATGTTCTAAGATGCCTGCTCGGATGACAGACCCCAGGGCATCCTGGCAGAAATGAAAGCTGAAATGAAGGAAAGATCACCCTTGAAGGCCAGTGTGTGAAGTGGGCTCAGGGGTGAGGTGTCATGTACGAGGAAGTAGGCAGGTCGGGGTGAAGAGGTATAGATGAAGATCTGTGCTCACCGGAGTGGAACGGGGGGGTTGGAGAGGGGAAGATCTCCTGGCCTCCTAGCAAACAAGGCCAGCCTTGTGCTGCAAGTTTTACCAGGAGTTCAGGATTCTGGAAGAATCCTTCTACCCAGTCGTCAGAACATTAGTTCTTAGGCTGTCCAAGGGCAGAACCCTACGTTGGCTGCTCCATGAGCTACAGGAAGCAGGAGACCTTTTATAAACTCAGGAAGGTAAGAGGGAGTCTGCTGGGGGAAACTTAACTCTTGCTTCTTGGATGTCTCAACCTAATGGTAGAAAGAACACATATGAGCCAGAAAGACCTAAGTATCGTGTCCAAGAATAACAACCGCAGCAAAATAGTAATCGCTATTATATATTTAGTGTCTGCTCTGCAGAAGGGGATTTCATGTATTATTTAATTTAACCCTCACATGCCTGTAAAACTGTACATAATGATAGAAGTTATTATCATTCCCTCCATCTTATAGATGAGGAAATCAAAGCTTGGAGAGGTCATAGGTAGGAAGCCCTAGAATCACAATGAACCCAGATCATTCTCACTCTAGAGACCCTGATCTTAATTGCTTTCCTTACCACGAATAAATAGTGCAGGTCCTCTTTGACCAGCAGTGGTGGAGGGGAGAGACCCTAGGGACTGATGAATTGCATTTCTACAGCTCTGCTAGTTGTTATGAAGATATTTAATTTTTTTATTTCTCTAATTAGTTTAGTCTTAGTATACTTAAAAAATATTAGTATTGGCCAAGAGTGTATCATTCAAGGGGGGAAAAATACAGATTTGGAAAGAGGCTCTCTGAAGTCTGTTACATTGGTAGTTGTTATGGACTGAATGTCTGTGTCCCACACCAAATTCCTATGCTGAAGTCCTAATCCAGCAGTGTGATGGTATTTGGAGGTGGGGCCTTTGGGAGGTCATTAGGTTAGATGAGGACATGATGGTGGGGCCCTATGATGGGACTGGTGCCTTTAGAAGAAGAGGAGAGAGACACCAAAGCTCTTTCTTGACATACACACTCTGAAGAGTGGCCATGGGAGGACATGGTGAGAAAGTGGCCATCTATAAATTAGGAAGAATGACCTCACCAAGAACTGAGTAGGCCATCACCTTGATCTTGGACTTTCTAGCCTCCAGAACTGTTTGGGAGTGTCATGGGGCTACTCATGGAATCCGTGTGTCTTCACACACCCAGATAATACACACTCTTGGCTCTCTATAAGAAAGAGGATGGCAGAATTTATGAAAGTTCATATTGGAAGAGAAAATGAAAATCTCTAACTTTTAGCCTCACCGTTTACCAGAACTTGATCCGAGTATTGTTCACAGGTAACAAGTGATAGAGTTTAGCCAAAGACCTTTTCTTGGGTGCTTGGGTGGCTCAGTGGGTTAAGCCTCTGCCTTCAGTTTCAGGGTCCTGGGATCGAGCCCTGCATCGGACTCTCTGCTCGGCCGGGAGCCTGCCTCCCTGCGCACTTGTGATCTCTGTCTGTCAAATAAATAAATGAAATCTTTAAAAAAAAAAAAAAGACCTTTTCTCTTTTCTCTCTGGCTTTATATTTCTCCCCCTGAGAGACCCAGCCACACAATGGAGCCTGAATAACCCACAATGTGAATGCGAGTCAGTATATGAATTTTTTAAAATATTTAATTTATTTGTATAAGGGGTGGAGGCAGACTCCCTACTGAGCAGGAAGCTCAACACGGGACTCGAACCCAGGACTCAGAGGTTATGACCTGAGCCGAACGCAGAAGATTGAGGCCGATGGAGCCCCCCAGGCGCCCCAGATTGTATTTTAAGTACCCAACAGTCTCTGATGCCAAACCTCTCCTGCCCTGGTTTTAATTCCCCCCAATTCTGTCTTCTTTCTGTCCCAGAAGGGCCTGCCATCAGCTTTTTGCAACTTTGTGTGACTTTGAATCAATGTGTTTCCTCTCCCGGGGGCACTTATATTTTTAAACTCCTCTCTGAGTAAGGAATGAGGAAATGTGTCCTTTGTTACAGAGGCTAACTGTCTCCTGGCGGCAGGTTATATGCACCTGCCTGGAATGGCCTAGCGGAGCTCCCGCAGATACTGCCTACGATAAAGATACCACAGCCATTTAGAGGGTCACACTGATATCCTAGGGGGAGGACAGACTCTTCCAGTGGAATGTGAGGCTTCCAACAGAGCTTGTGCAATTTCAGGTTTCCAGAGAGCAAGAATATCACAAAGTCTACTGTTACCCTGACCCCACCCTCTGCAGAACATCCTTCGTCATCTCAAGAAGGTAAAATGAGACAGGCAGAGCGGGGGACGAGATGGCAACTTCTGCTTTATTCTGACAGCCAGTGTGTAGGGTGCTCCTGTGGGGAATATGACTCACCAGCCTTGGTCATGACTCTGGGCCCAGGATTCACAAGCATTCCCAAATTAGCAACCAACCTTGCACACCCCCAGAGTAGTAAGACACTTCCCACAGAAGACAATCAATGGCAAATGCACGGAGCCAGGTTAAAAGAGCTGCGGGTTATTACAGTTCTTTCAGTCAGCCTGGAAAACCTTTCTGTAAAATACAGTCTTCTCTGCTTCACCATTTATTCCCTATTCATCCACCCATTCAAAAACTTCTTCCTAAACATCGTCTCGACGCCTAGCACTGTTCTGGGAGGCAGCAATAATAAAGCAGGCTTTTCTCTTGCGGAGATCACAATACAACGGGACAACCTTGGCACAATGACTTCACCTCTGCTGGTTTCCTCATCTACAAAATGGGGATAACTATGTACTGATTCACAGGGGAAGGCGTGTGGAGCAGTCATCGGAGTGCCTGACGCTTAGCAGACACTTATCTAATGCTAGCTGTTAGCCTCCATGAAGAGACAACTGGCGTGTAATTAAGGTCATCGGTGTCCTGAAGTGCCCGTTGGTGCCGTGGCTCTTTCTCCTCACTGGGAGCCTAGGGCCTCAGCAGTGTCATAGCCGGGAACCCAGCCCCACAGTGAATAGGACCAGAGACGCTGAGGTCAACATAAGCCTCCGTTCCATTGGACCTGTCCTCCTCCTCCTCGCCATCTGAAAGGAGCTGGGGCATCAGTTAAGGCTTGGTGCTGATAAGGTGACAAGGAGATAAGAATCTGTAAAGTATAACTTTACAAAATATAACTCATTCATTTCCTCTTCAGTGTGGGGACCCACCCAATCACACAGCTGCCTGGTGAGAACAAAGTCTGAGAATGCCAAGGTGTATCACAGATTATGTTCCCCCAGGTAGAAAGGGGAAAGTTGAATTGCAAAACCCATGTCACCTGCCTTCAGCTAATAAACCCTCCTGCCTCCAGGCCTGCAGTTTCTCTAGGCCTTGCTTCTTTTCCTGGGTTCCTTCCTTGGTGAGGTCTCTGGATGCTTTGTGCTTGTATAAAGCTATATACGGGTATCCGTGAGTACAGTCTCACGGTATTACCATTATGGAGCTGTGGATTTTTTTTAAAGAATTTTATTTATTTATTTGAGAGAGAGAGAGAGAGCACTAGCAGGGGGAGCAGTAGAGGGAGAGGGAGAAGCAGGCTCCCTGAGCAGGAAGCCCGACATGGTGCTCCATCCCAGGACCGTGGGACCACGACTGGAGCCAAAGGCAGACGTTTTAACTGACTGAGCCCCCCAGTCACCCCAAGGATCTGTGAATTTCTTAACTGAGCCTATGATTTCTGTGTTCCTGGTGATCTTCCCTGACCTCCTTGTGATTTGGAAAAGGAGGGTTCAACCCTGTAATCCTCCCCGGTGAGGACCTGGCTGCCGCTGCTGCCTATAGTAAGGAGCTGGCAGGTAAAGCCATCTCTCTAGAGGCAGCCGAAGCAGCTTCGGCATCAGCCTCCATTGCACGATTCCAGGCAAGTGGCTGAAGGAGCTCCACCACTAACCAGGTCCTCAGTCCCATTAACAAGGGGCAAGTCTTCTCCCTAAGGAAGAAATGGTTTAAACATACAATGAGAAGCAACGGTTGCCTTGAGAAGCCTTGACGAAGGACATTAGATCACTGCTAAGGTTCCCTACAGTTCTGTGATTCTAGAATCTTAATGATCTTGAGCCAGAGATCGTTTGAAGGGGGACTGAAAAAACTCAGCGGGGAGAGAAAAACAGAAAAAAAAAAAAAAATGAGATGGCTTAGAAAGTGAGCATGAAGAGTGAGAAAAGCTTCGAGATTCTTCCATTTGGAGATGTGGCTTTGTTTAGAGCCAGTTTTCGGCTCCGCTGGGTTCACCTTTCTAAAAGGGATGTGCTATGGGACTTCGGGTCGCTCTCCCAGCAAGCTTGTTGGTAGGGCCTAAAGCAGCAAAGAGCCAGGACTCAGAGGGCCGGCTCCTTTGCTCTGCCTGATGCTACTTCCAGCAGACCCGACCGTCACATCTCCAGTTCTTTCAGTCTTCAGTGGCCTCCTTCCCCAAGGCCACGGAGCATTCTCCTGTCCTTTTACGTGGTCTTCTCTGTGTCGAGGCGTCATGCGGCCAGACAGACCTGGGGTGAAATCTACCCCTTATTGCTTGTGTGACCTGAACATGTTTCACCTCTCTGGGCTTCAGTTTCCTTCTCCATAAAATGGGTCCACATTAACCTATGAGCTATTACGAGTTCCTCTGAGATTTGAATGTGCGCGTGCATACACGATCGTACTTAACAGTTAATCAAAAAGCTTTAAGAGCAGGATGGAGTACGAGTCCGGGTGTGCCACTGAATAATAGCTGTGGGAACTTAAGGAAGTTACTTCTCTGTGCCTCCGTTTCCTCGCGTGTAAAATGGAATTAATCGTGCTACCTACTCCAATGACTCGGAGGAATGGTTAAATGAGCTAATATGTGCGAGATGCTTAGAATGGTAGCTGGCAGGTGCTATGTGTGTGTTAGCTGTTACTGTTATTGTTATTAATACTACACAACACACCCAGCCTAATGCTGGCACAGGGAAATGCTGAATAATCCCTAACACCTTTGTACTAAACTTGCTGCCTGTCCTCCAGAATTCCTGCCTTTCTAGTTGCCCTGCTCAGCTAAGCCTCTCTCCAGCTAACAGGAAACCAGGGCTCCAGGAGCTGCTCAGCATCAGACATTAAACGTCCACATTTGGTGGCCTGTGTCGGTGCCTTCATTCCATTATTTGTCCAGGGCTCTAGCCTCAGAGACACCCCCCAACTAGAAACAAGCAGGTGTCCCTGGAGGGAGGAACCCCCCAAACGGATCGTAACCCCGTATTTTGTCAGCGCTGGCACATGGCGAGGAGGCTCTGGGTCACTTTGGCAGGGATGTTTTTTCTAAGTCTGCAAACTGAATCAGATACAACTTCTGGTCTTGAGATTGCAGCTCTGCCCTGAGCACCAAGATTCTACTTGCCACTGGGGCTGCTGGTGGCTGCTTGGGACAGCGGCTCTGGGTAGGCTGCGGTGGGGGAGGGCTGGCTGGCCAGCTGGCCCGGCTGACCACTACGCTGGTCCAAGCTGGCTGTGCTGGGGCTGCCTGGAAAACGCTCTCACACTTAATGGCAGAACTGATCATGTACTGGGCACTCACCCTGCACAAGGCACTGTGTGGGGAGTGGGGGAAACTAAGGCAGAGCCCAAGCCCTTAAGGAGGTTAGGAAACTGGTGGAAGGAACAGAAGTACTTCCAGAGTAAACTCATGATAGCAGGATATCTGAAGTCATCATTGTGTCTTTGCAGATATCAGTGACCTGTAAACTCCTAAGATTCCTGAGAGTCTAGGTAGAGTAAACGTACCAGCAGAGCCGGAGTCATAACCGTTCCCGTTGTGGACTGGGCACTCTTCGCACGGCTTTGACATACATTAACTCGTTTCATTTTCACAGGCACCTTTTGTAGGTGACCTTATTGGCCTTATTTTTACATGTGGAAGCTCAGAAACAGGGAGGCTAAGAGAGGAGCCTAAGACCACACAGTAAGAAGTACAGAGCCGGGATCCAAACCTGGGATCTCAGGCTGCAAAGACCATGTTCGTCCTCCTCCGTAAGCTACCTGGAGCAGGAGAAGGTGAACCCTGGCCATCACACGGGAAGAGATTCCTTCTTCTCCCAGGTGGTAGGAAATGAATGCACTAGTGACTTCAGTGCATGGGGCTTACCCCACAGATCTGTCCCGGAGCCTGCCCCTCCTACAGAGGTCACCCAACCATCAAGCATGCGATGCCCTGAGGGAGAATCTGCTCAGCTTGGCCAGCAGCACCCAGGAAAGGACTCCCTCTCAGCACGCAGGACTCCTGCCAGGCCCCTCGTAGGCCTTTGGCCAGCCTCCAGGTGGCTGCTTTTGGGGAGGAGAGAATGCCAGTCCAATCGGTTGTGACCAGGGTGGTGGGAGGTCATGTGGGACAGAGGAGTCAAATGCTTCCCTGAAGCCCAAAAGAACTTGACTAACACATGAGCCCACAAGGAAGGATGTCGCTGTTCTGAAACCCAAATCATATTCATTTGTATTGTCTGTTCACTCAGAACTCTTAAAAAAATATATACATACACACACGCACACACACAAAGTATATATATGCATGAAATATATATATATATATATGATTATTTATCATAATAAAAAATAAAATTATCCAGCCATAAAGAATGGGTTGAATAAATTAAGGTACACCCAAACAACAGGTTGCTATTTAGCTATTAAAATCAATGCAATTAAAATCAATTTAAGGGCGCCTGGGTGGCTCAGTGGGTTAAGCCGCTGCCTTCGGCTCAGGTCATGATCTCAGAGTCCTGGGATCGAGTCCCGCATCGGGCTCTCTGCTCAGCGGAGAGCCTGCTTCCCTCTCTCTCTCTGCCTGCCTCTCCATCTACTTGTGATTTCTCTCTGTCAAATAAATAAATAAAATCTTAAAAAAAAAAAATCAATTTAAGTATATTTATTAACATAGAAAGAAAGATGTTTTCAGTATGTCATTAAGACGAGCTTGAAAAACAAAATGGATATTCTGATCCTATTTTCATAAAAATATGTATATATGTGGACAGAAAGCTTTTTCATTTACACACACAAAATATTAATTGAGGCTATCTTTGATAGGATGGTTTATAGATTAAGTTCTTTCCTTTTTACTTACTTAGATCTACATTTTCTATAGGAAACATGTATTTCTTGTGTAATAAACTTGATTAGTTAAGAATCTAATAGTACGTTGAAATAACCTAATTTTGTAAAAAGATTCATCTTACCTTAAACATGAGGGGAAAAAAAATGTCTGAATGTCTTGTTCTCTTTCCTCTTTGTCCCTCCTGCTTTTGGTGGGAAGCAAATAGTATTCATTGATTCATAGATTCCAGGCCAGGAACTTACCTTTGAATAATGACTTATGAGAACAAGAAGGGAGTTTAGAGATGATCTAACCCAATTTCTTATTTAGCAGATGAGGAAATTGGACCCATGGACTTAGGTAGTTTTCTAAGTGCCTGGTAGCACAAACACAGCTGAAATGCAGGTCTTTGATGCCCAGCCCAGGACACATTCTACCCCGTCATGCCAGGTCGTCACACCTGCTCTGTTGATGCAGAAAGGACTACAGTCATTTACGGTGGAGGTGACAGCTCTAAGCATAGGAAGGGCCATTATGCTGACCATGATCAGTCACTATTCTTTGGCTCTATGAACAGGCAGGCATGGAAGTTGGATTTAACTACTGTAGTAGACCCCAGAGTGGGAGCTGAAACATTGTGGTGGGTGATAGGAAGATAATTCTGCTACTCTTTTCTGGAAACCTCCTCTCTGGAAAGCTTAGGCATGATGACACATGAAGACAGAGGCCCCGACACAAGTCCGGTCCCCAGATTCCTTCCTCTTCTTCAGCAGCTGGGTCATGAATGCTGCTTGGAGTATTGTTGCTCTTTTTGCCAAGACTCATCTTTCTGGGAAATAGTGACAGTAAGTCAAAGTCAGCATGGTATAAACGCTGTTCTCAGCTCTTCACAAAACCAGTTTTGAGGAGCTGCATGGATAATATTGGTTTGTCAACTTCCCTGGAGAATTCTTGGCATTGCTGCTATCATATTGGTCAAGAGTTTTGGTTGCACACATCAAAAACCCCACTTAAACTGGTTGAGGCAAAAAAGGGAATGTATTAATTCACAGAATTCAAGGAAAGGTTGAGTATCTAAACTATGCGAAGATCAGGGATACATGGAGCTAGGCCTTAGGAACCATGAGAACAAAGACTTCAGTAGAGGACAGGCCTTCGTCTCTGCCTCTGGACCCTGTTTCTTCATTGTCTTTCACTGCAACAGGATGACTCCACTTTCCATGGCCATATTTCTACTTGACAGTCTCTATCACCAGGCAGGAACTTTCCTGGTGATCTCTTACTTGTCCCAAGTTAAGAGATCTTTGTGGGAGGGCCTGCATGGGTAAGCCGGGACCAGGGTGCTGGGCCCTGTAAGAACATGACAAGTCCAATGGGAATACAGTGTTTGTCTGGGAGGAAAATCCAGAAGAGTAGGAGGTATTTGCTGAAATAAGGATATCCTCTTCCCCCTGAACAATCAGATGGTGAGTGAGAATCCTTAAAAAGTCTACCTAAAACTCCTGAGAGAAGAATGCATCTGGCAAGAGACATCTGCTCTTACAATGATGGACAACCAGTGAGAAAAAACCTGTAGCAAACCTCTCCTTGACAAGGCCCCTGGAAGAGTGCGTGTGGGTAGCTTAGGCCCTGAGACAAGTTTCGAGAACCATGCCCTCCTTTCCCAGCCCACTCTTGCAGAACTAGACGGGGGGTGGGGGTGGTGGGGGGCTGTGGGTAACAATCCTATCATTTTAACTGTATTTATAAATCCCTGATCCTTTACGTAGGGCTTTTGTCTATTCTGCGCTTAGTCTGAATGTTGCTATTTTCACAGAGGAAATCGGAGGAAAGAGGCTGTAATTATAGGTCAGAAACCAGTTCCGGAAGCAGCGAAGGCAGCAGAGAGCCCATGGCTCCTGCCCTCTTCCGGGCTACACCCTGGACATCTCCCCGTCTTCCCTCAGGCCTAGGTCAGCGCTTGTGTCTTTGTCCCCTTCTTGTTTCTCCCTTTGTTTGCCAGCTCCATATATCACGAGACAGAAAGGGAAAGTTAGAAATAAAAGCCAGGGAATTAAATCAACACGGTGCTTGGGCAGACCTGTCTTTTGGAGATAATTCAAATGGAAAAGAAAAGGAAAACACACACACACACACACACACACACACACATTTCAGGTCACTGGCCTTTTTAAACAGACTGCCGGCAATATTTACTCCTCCTGAAATAGCACAGTCACATGAAGTTAAACCGTGTTCAGTAAAGCCTGTGAAACAAAAGGACAATTTACAGGCTGGCACACTCACTGAGGGCCCTCTGTTTGCCGGCCCAGATCAGACCTTCAGCTTCCTGACTCTCCTGACCACCTTCTGCCCAAAGCCTGCAGGACGAGTGGGGTGGGGTGGGGTGGGGTGGGGTGGGGGGTCAAGGTCATACTGCCTTGGAGACCCTCCTGGACTTCCTCCTCAAATGATGTGGGAAGGTAGCCAGAGGGTGAGGCAGGACTGTGACAAGGATGTGGAGAATGTGGCCTCCATCGTGGAGCCAGCACCTGGAAGTGCAGGCTGCAGACATCCGGGGAGCAGCCTCGGAGGGTGCCCACCCCCCTCCAGCATGGCCACTTCTGCCTCCTGTCTCTCCTTTGCCCCTGACTTCTTTGCTTCCTACTCCTTCCCTCTCTTGTTAACTTTCCTTCGTTTTCCCCACATCCTATCTTATAGTCTTCCTTTGCCTTCTCTCCTTACATCTTTGTGCTGCTGGGGCCCCTGGTGGACTTCTTCTGAGCGCTCGTGCTAGAGCCTGACAGGTCAGTGAGTGGGCGGGCACAGGCCAGGTCTGGTCTCCTGGTGACCTCCCACTGAGATTCAGACCTCCCCAAGGTCTCAAGGGAAGTTTCTCGACTTCACTCCTTGAAACTCTTCTCAGTTGCCCAAGATTCCTTTTACAGAGCCAAAAGGCATTCAAAGAAACAATCCATTACCTTGGTGAGTCTGTTTCCCAAAGCCCTTTCACTTCCACTGATGTAATCTTTACCTTGACCTTGGGACTTTGGTAAAGCAGCAGAGAAAGCAGAACAATAATGAGGTTCAGTAACATGCCTAAGTCAGTCAGAGACCCTGGTCGCTGCTCCCTCGGCTTCTGTGCACATAGACAACGAGGAAGATGATGCCCATTCCAGATGCCAGAGAGGGACTCTTCTAGAACCCAGGCTGGGAGTTACAACAGGAGCCTGAATCCTTGGCTTATCAGACTTGGAACACTTGGTTGACAGTGGAGTTCCTCACCTAGAACCTCATGAAGCTGAGTTCGCTGAACGTCCGAATCTAGTTGACATCTGATAAACTTACATCCCAGCCCAGCAGCTGTCGCCTTCATCTGCGTTCATTCCCAAAATCTGTGCTGGAAGCAGCAAAGGGTTAGCCAGAGATGTGTGTAATATCCTCTATTTTTTTCAAGGGTTTTGTGGTTGTAAAGAAAATTACTTTGAGGGCTCTAATGAAGTTCGTCTGCCGGCTGATCGACGAGCCATCAACCGAGCTATCATCCAGCTGTTAACTAACAGCTGCTGAGTCTCAGCGTGGTGCTCTGTGATGGCCTGTGCGTGGCGCTGATGTGTGGGGGACAAGGAGTTGTCAAGAATGGGAGGGAAGGGGGCGCCTGGGTGGCTCAGTGGGTTAAAGCCTCTGCCTTCGGCTCAGGTCATGATCTTCAGGGTCCTGGGATTGAGCGCTGCATCGGGCTCTCTGCTCTGCGGGGAGCCTGCTTCCCTTCCTGTCTCTCTGCCTACTTGTGATCTCTTTCTGTCAAATAAATAAAATCTTAAAAAAAAAAAAAAAAAAAGAATAGGAGGGTAGCTGAGCCTGTGTGCTTTCACTTCTAAGAGCCAGCCCTTGGGTCTCCACCACAGAGGGCTGCCCTCAGGCTGTCAGGACATCCTTTGCCAGGGGAACCTGCAAGCTCAGGGCCCGGGAGGTACACAGCCCCCCCACAAGTGACTGACAGGGGCAAGGGACCAACACCTGCTCCAAGGTCTGCCTGCACCCTTGATCCCCAGCAGGACCGAGCTCCACTTGCCCTCTGTGGGACCTCCCTGGATTTCCCTCCCTTTTTGGCTTCCACGTATACCCCAGGCTACTTTCCCATACCCCTGCTGGGTTTTCCCAGAAACACATCCATAAAGGTCACTTTCACCTCCATTCTTGTTTTAGGGTGTGCTTGTTTCGTCTTGGGCCCCTTTCCGCCCTGGTCTTGAGGATCCGAGTGAACTAGAGAGAGATAAGGGAACAGGCCAGGCCCTCCTTCGGGCAGGAGAGGAGACTGTCATTACAAGCTGAGAGTGGGGTCTTCCTACAGGCCCGGGGAACAGGGGCAGCCCCTGGGCAGGGAGGGAGACCAGGTTCCCGAAACCGCACACGGTATAGCCCCGGTGCAGAGAGGGAAGGGCTGATAGGAACTGAAGATCATTTAACACCAGTTTCCAGTTTGAAGAACACTAGGAGATAATACCACTACCGAGAGGAGACAAGGACATCTTCTGAGTGGCCAGAGGCGGCCTCTGTGAGGCACTTCTCCCGAGTGACTTCCCGGCAGAAGTTCCCGAGCAGACTTGGGCTTGAGCACATTGGAACAACCATCTGGGATGCCCAGAAAGGGCTGAGAAAAGGAATAAAGTATTGAGACATCGATACCAACGGATGAGCCCTGAAAACACAACTGAAAGAAGCCAGGTCCAAAAGGCCACGTAGTATATGATTCTATTTACAGGAAAGGTGCAAAACAGGCAAATCCAGGGAGATGGAAAGTAGAATTAGTGGTTGCCGGGGGCTGCGGCAAGAGAGGAAGAAGAGGGACTGCTTCGTGGACAGAGTTCCTTCTTCAGTGATGGCGACATTCTGGAATTAGTGGTGATGATTGCAAAACCTTGTGAATATACTAAAATCCACTAAACGGTGCACTTGAAAATGGTAGATTTTGTGGTGTGTAAATGATATCTTAATAAAAGGAAGGAAAGAAGGAACAAACGAACTTTGGGGCTGTGAAAGGAAGGGCTGGAGTCCTCACTCACCAGGGCTGCAAGTTAGTAAAATTTTGGACATTCATGTTATACTCCTTCTTTTAGTCGGTGATGAATGGGATCCTTAGCATAAGTGTTGAAGGAGGTGGGACATCTGTGGCTGCACATGGTGGTGGCCCTGGTCAGTGACATATTTCTGTAAACTTCTCAGAACCCAGGGTCTACCCTGCCCGAGATAGAAGGTTAAAGGAAATAGGAGACTTTTTTCTAATTATTTCCTAAGTGCCCTTTTCATTTCGCCAAGTACAATGTGAATATCTGAGGGCGGAGATCATGTCTTTTTAGGGAACTGGGGATTCCCTCTTCTTTTCCTTGACCTGTGACCTCCCCACACTGACTCTAACCCTGAATGCAGTCCTGGGGCCAGACACTGGAGCTGCCCGTGGTCCAGAAATTTCCCTCATTTCTGTCCTAATACTTGGCATCACTTGCTCCCTTCCACGGGAAAGTAAGTTTGATTTCTGAAGGCCATGGGACACCTGGTTTTTCTTGGTCACGACACAAGTCAACATGGAGCAGGCTGAAGGGGGTAATACCTCTGTTATCAGACTCCAGCAAGACTGAGGCTTGAGCATCAAAGCCAGTTCAAAAATCATTGCAAGTTTTCTCTTTCGGTAGAAAAATAAAGAACTTCCAATTAAACTGTGGGATGGAGCTCCTTCTATCCAGTTCCTCTTGTATTTCCTGAACTTTGGGGAATAAAAATAAATCATTTTCTGACTGCAGTTAGTTGGTTCCTTTCTACCCTGGAAACTTCCTGACTGTCCTTTGTGCATTGTGCCGCCGTGGGCTTGAGGTCTCCACTCCTCACCCCTCTGCTCCACCCTGAGAAACAGACTCGTGCAGCTGGGCTGTGCCTCCAAGGGGCCACATTTCATAAAGGGGGTGGGGGGTACTCTCTCCAGACGCCCAGGTTGGGTGTTTACTTGAAGGCTTGGATGAACTGGAATGTCACTTCCTGGTTCCACAGTTGGCAGAGGGCCCGCCCCTCCCTCCTGGCTGAGAGCCAGAGATGGCCTGAGCTCTGCACGTCCTCTCCATAGGCACCTTCTCCACGGGCCCGACGCCTGGTCACTTCTGGACTCAGAGTTTCTGTCTCCTGAGGAAGTATTTGGGTTTGTGTGTTTAATGTGTGTGTTTGAGCGGTTTGTATATGCGTATTATAGGTTAGAGTGTGTTTGTGTGTGTGTGTGTGTGTGTGTGTGTGTGTCTGTATTTGGAGAGTTGAAGTGGCTAAGTGTATAAATCAATATTTATTGTAAAACAGTCTAACAATAAATAAGAATGTAAGTGGAAAAAACCCACTCAATGTCACCTTAGCAAGCATTCTTCCATGTCTCTCTCTTTATATATATAGATACAGATATCTATATATTCTCTCTCTCTACACACACACACACATATGCATATATTTACATATATGTAAATATATGTATATGTATGTATATACATACATATACACACGTGCACACATAAAGTTGTAATTTTCATAAGTGGTATCAAATGATATACTAGAAAGCTGTTTTCTAAGCAAATAATAATAATGGACATTACTGAGTGCTATGGACTAATCTCATTGAACCCTTAGAGCCATTCTGCGAGGCAGGGACCATCAAAATGCCCATTTCAGAGATGAAGAGACTAACCTTAAAGGGGGGATAAAGTTAGCCTCTAGGGAGTGGCTGACCAACTAGTCAAGGGGCAGAACCTGGATTTGGTCTCAACTGACTCAAAGACTCTGCTCTTGACCATACAGCCCAACAACAGGAGGCAGCTTACACCGCAAGAGTCTTGAAGTTGGTTCATTCATTCATTCATTCATTCAGCATTTACTGAGTGCCTAACTCGGGCTAGATCATGCAGGTAAACATGAGCAAGACAAAGCTCTTCTAGAGACTCAAAGTCTTTTGAAAGAGACATGGTGTAAATAAATCATTGCAGCTCAGAGTAATGAGGCAAATTACAAAGAGAACAAAGGATAAGCCATTAACACTACCCCGGGGAAGTTGTAGAGATGACATTTTTGCTAGAGAGTTAAGCTGGGGGAGAGAAAAGCAGGAAAGGCCACTTCAGGCTGAGCAAACAGCACGTGCGAAGTCCTAGAAGTCTCAAGTGTGTGGTGTGGCTGCAAGTAGAGAGTAAGGGAAGGGAGCTCACAGATGAGAAGTCAGACCGTGGAGGTCTGGATGCGCCACTGAGATGTATCTGCTTCATTGCACCAGCACAGGGGAGCCCTGGGGTAGCATGATCCTGGTGGGGTTTTGAAAGGACAGCTAGAGAGCATTCTGGAGGAAGCTTTGAAGTGGGGCAGGATGGAGGGCAGGGTAAGTAGTTATGCATAGGGGCAGTCAAGCAGTGTTTCTCAACCCCCACTGCCCAGGAGCATCACCTGAGGAAGGAGCCTGGAACTCAAGAAATAAGTCTGGGCTGGGGATATTTTGGGGAGAGACATGAACATCTGGGTAGAAAGTGGTAGAAATAGCTGGTGTTTTGATTCAATTGGTCTGGGATGTGGATGGGATAAAGAGTAGGCTTTAAAATCTCCCCAGTTGTTTCCAATATGCACCTAACACTCCCCCACATCAGTACAGGGCACTTACCAGTGAGCAGGGGACCTTGGGCAAGTTTCTCAGTATCTTTAAGCCTTTTGATTTTCTTGTTTTGTAAAACGGGGATGGCACTTGTACTTAAATCAGAGAAGGTAGCTAAGTGTTTGAGCACTGCTCCTGGCACATAGTAAGAATGTGGTGCCTCCTTAGCAAGGAGGCATCTCGTTAGCAAAGAGGTGATGAGGATTGAAACTAAGTCAAAGGCAGGGGAGATTGCAAGGAGGATCTAAACTTTAAAAAACATTGCAGGAGTGAAAAGACAGGGCTTGATGAATGATCAGATAGAGGGCAAGTGAGGAAAAGAGAAGATTTGAAGAGAACTCCCTGATCTCAAGCTTGAACAACTCAAGAGATGGTGACCCCATCTTGGACGATGGGGGTTCCAAGGCCAGTGGAAGGGATAAATGGTGAGATGGAAAAAACAAATTAGATTGGACATACTGAGCATCTACCTAGAGGCATCTAGCAGGAAGCTGGAGTTACAGTCTGGAGCTCAAGAGAAAGGTCTAGGCTGTAGATATTTTGGGGAGAGCCATGAATATATGGGTGGAAAGTTGAAGCTAAAGAAGTAGCTAATATTTCTCTGGGAGAAGATGTATAGTGGGAAGTGGTGAGGGCCAAGTCTAGAACAGGGTGAATGCCCACATTTAAGAGGTAGATAAGGGAGTCTGTCCCTGAAGAATGAGGTAAGGGATACAAAAAGAAATAACACAAATTATTCTGTTATTGAGTGAGATAAAGAAAACACTACTATCTTCGGGAAAAGACATAAGTCTGGAATAGGGAAAGTAACAAGGTTTTTTTTATTTAATGATTTTGATTCCAGGATGTTCTTAAAAGACTTTCAAGTTTGGGGCGCCTGGGTGGCTCAGTCAGTTAAGCATCCGACTCTTGATTTCAGCTCCGGTCATGAGCTCAGTATCACTGAGCATGGGGCTCTGTGCTTAGTGGGGAATCTGTTTGGGATTCTCTCTCCCCTCACTCTCTCTTGTTCTCTCTTTAAAATAAACAAATCTTTAAAAAAAACAAAAACAAAAAAACTTTGAGTTTTCTCATTTTTCCCCACTCCTTCCAAAGGGCATCTTTTCCATCCATATCTGGATGCACCACTGGAAAAAGAGCAGGAGCAAAAAGCTTCAGCCCCATCCTGCCTGTGACAGTCCTGTACAGGACAAAGTTGCATGCATACATTTTATATGCAGAGCCCCTGGCTTGAGGTTTTTAGGGTCCAGACCCCTGCTGCCTGCTCCTCTCAAACTTCCTGACTCACAGGACCTAGTGGATCCTTCCCTCCATGTGAGCAAGGCACTCCTCTATCCACAGTCCGCTCCCTTATCTCACCCCTCTCCACCAGAAAATGTATCTTCAAAGTAGCTCCTCCCCACTGAAAGGTTTAGAAAACCCAAGTCACCGACCATGTCGCAGAAGTAGGCAGCCTTGGGAATCAAAACTGCATCACGGGCCCCAGGAACTGTAGAAGATTTTCTGAAGCTCACATCTGATATCAGTGGTTCTCAATGTTCCCTGGTCCAGCAGCATCATCTGGGAGTCTGTTAGAAATGCAAATTCTCAGGGCCAATCCCAGACTCACTGAATCAGGAACTCTGGGACTGGAGTGCAGCAATCCTGGTTTTTGACAAGCCCTCAGTTGATGCTGATGCTTGTTCAAGTTGGAGAACCACTGTCTTATGTAATTAACAACACAGGAAACACAAGGCTAGGAATCTCTTTCTTTCTGTATGTCTCTCTACAGTACACAATTCTGCAGACAGTAGAGCTTAATAAAAGCTATTTTAGCAAGTATTTATTTGAGGATCTGATATGTGAACTACCCTTCATAACACTGAAACCAAAACGCACAGATACATACACACACACACACACACACAAACACACTTTTTCTTTGGGAGCTTGTACTTGCACCGGAAGTAGCAGTGCATACTCACACAAAAGTTAGGTTAAAGACGGTGTAAGGCAACATATAAGGGTAGAAATGAGTGGTCTGTAAATGATACCACAAGGAGAAAATCAGCCAAATCTAGACTGTTGGGCATTGTACAGGACAGTGAACTTGGTCTGTTGATTTTTTTAGTCAATGGCATGGAGGAAAAAGTTCAAAAGGTGTTGAAAGAGAACTCACAGACACCAGCCAGTGCAATGAGAAAGTACACTGCTGTTTGAAACCTGATTAAATACACTCAGCTCTGAAAGTGATTTTTTTAGACAATCTGGGAAACTTGAATATAGACTGAGAGGTAGATGGTAGGAAGGAATTAGCAATTTTATTGGGTGCGAGAATGGCATTGCGGCTGTGTTAAAAAAAAAAAGTATTGGGGAATAAATTGACATAATGTCTGGAATTTGCTTTAAAATGTCCCCACCCCTACAAATATGGAAGGAGGATCCATGAAATAAAATATGGCGAAAACTGATGGCTATAGGAGCTGGCAAATGGGTTCACAAGGGGTTTTTTTCATGTAAGTTTGGAAATTTCCATGATAAAAGCATTGGGATTTTCTTGTTTGTTTTTTAAAGAGTGGCCAGACACAGATGGAGTGGTTCCCAGGAGGGTGCTCATGGTAAGGGCTAGAAGGGTGGGTGGAGGAGATGGTGCTGAATACTTCCCCCCTCTTTGCCTCTCACCATCTCTCCCTTCCCATGAGTTAGCATCTGTCCCCCACCAAACAGAGCGCCCTATTAAAGCAGCCTGGTGGGAGCAGTGGGTGTCTTTTGGGGAGTGAGGAGATTGTCTGGGGAAGTTGGCAGCCGGACCGCAGAGGAATGTGGGTTATGCCAGGCTGGATGTGTGGCTGGACTTGGCACCACAGGCCACGAAGGGGCTTCTGTGCGGCAGAGGGAGTGATGAAATCTGTGCTCTGGGTGAATTAATTTTGACATACCGGGCAGCACGGAGTGAGCTGAGAAGCCCGCAAGGGGTTGTTATTGAGTCCAGGCATGAGGAAGTGATAAAGGCTGCCACTCTACAGGGGTGACTGCGACGAGGAGCCCGTGGAGTGACATTTCAGACGAACCAAGAATCCGCCCACCCTGTCGGTGCCTACTTATGAAGCTGGCAGGTGTGGGTCAAAGCTTGAACAGCTGGGTGGATGGTGGTACCTTTTAAGAGAGAGGAGGAACCCAGATTGATTTTGAAGATGAAGATGAAGGGTTGGTTTGGAATGTACAAAAGGTGAGGTGAGGACGAACCGCTGAGCTCTGATATTTCAAAGAATAAACTATTCCAAACGATAAGCCGTTTCGTGGGGGAAAGGAGGAGTTAGAGTCATATATGTTGACTGGTGAAATCTTTTATTTCTCCTTCCCTCCTCCCCAACAAAAAGCCTGATTCAAGTTTGGAAACTGAAGTCCAGTCCGAGAAAGATCTAGAACAGTGAGTCATTGAGCAGAGATAAGAGGGGAAACTGAGGGGCAGTGGGCAGGCAAGTGGGTGTTTCCAAGGTGCTGAAGAAATCCTGCTTTTGAAATCCTGCTCTCCTGTGACTTTTGCTTCCTGTTATGATAGGAGAACCTTCTCGGGGTTCCCTCGGGCACAGCTCCGGTGGGTCATTCCGTCTGCACCAACATGCATCTTGCTTGGTTAACTGAAGGCTGGGGAAGGGCATTAGACCAGGTGCTCCTTGAGGGTGGGGACCAGCTCTATGACTCCAGCCCCCAGCACCCGGACATAGGACTTGTTCTGGAAACGCGTGGTAGCTGCTGATGACCGCCCAGGTCCGTGCCCCACAAAACTGGGGAACTGTTCTGCCATGATTATTTAATCACTGAGCTAACAAACAAGAAAAAAAATAGAGTCACTGAGGGCAGGATTTCAAGAGCAGAATTACTTCAGCTGCCTGTGGAAATAACACTGGGTTGTGCAACCAGAGTTTTTGGGCTAAAAAGGCACATTAGCCCTTGGTCTGACAGTCTGACCACTTTTTAAAACACAGCCCATTTTTTCCTTCTTTGGAACTGGGGATAGAACATTAGTGAGACACCCCCTGTGGTTCCCCCCAAAAACATCAGAGAGAAAGGCCTGATATTTTGAGACACCCCAGAAGCCTCGTGTTGGTTTCCTTCTGATTCTTCATTTCCAGAAAACGATAACAAGGGGCCAATAAGACACAAGGTAGATTATTTTTTTTCTCAACTGCCTTCCTTCCTGCTGAACCTTCTCAAACTCTGCCCTTCCCTTCCCTTTACCCCGCCCTCACCCCACCGCAAACCCACTTCCTCGCCAGAGTCCTGGCCAGCCTACTAACTCCCCGCTTCTCCCCTGCCCCTTGTGCTCCTCCTCCCGCAGCTGGAGCTGCGGGGTCAAGCTCAGGCAGCCTGATCCTGGCCGAATTTCTTACCTCACTCAGCAGCCCTGAGCCGAGCCGGCCGTGCCAAGCTGGGTCACCTTGGAAGAAGGCAGGCAGGAGCCACCGGGGCGGGATGGGGGGGTGGGGTGGGGGGGTGACCTGAGGGTACAGCTGACCTGGGCCCTGACTTGCCTTCGTCATTTTAAATATGACTTCTTATCATTACTGTTCTTAATGTCACTAACATAGGTAGAAGAGCTGCCATTGAGGGAGTACAACCATTCGCCCAGCACAGGGCTCAGCACCCACATGGCTTTTCTCATTTAATCCCCCAGCACACACATGAAGTAGGTGCTGTCACCATCCCCTTTGTAAACATGAGCGAATAAGGTTTAGAGATGCTAAGCTACCTGCCCGAGACCAGATAGCAACCAGGTGGCTGCACTGGGAGGCAGGCTAGATATGCCTCATTCTCTGTCCCCTGCTCTTAACCATCATGACACACTGCTTGAAAGGCATTTAGCTTCCCACTTGCCGAAGCGGGGAAGACCATTTCAAATAGGAAACTATTTTGGGGAGGAAGCCAGTGACCAGGGATCTGGGGTCAGACTGCCCCAGAAGCCACAGGGACTTGGAACTGGTCATTCACAGGGTCCACTCTTTCACAAGTTCGTGGTCATCAAGCTCCAACTTTGCCAGGCCAAGCTCCTCTAGGCCCATTTCCTACTTGGGTGAGTGGTAATAGGGCCAAGGTCACATTTCTGATTCCTTCGTGGGCTAGTTCACTCCCATTCCATCCTGTGGTCACAGATGGTAGTCCTAACTTTGGTCAGCATTTCTCAAGTGGACACCACTGCACAAGAACAAAAGTGGTTTAACATAGTCTTCTCTTTTAAGAAAGAAAATTTAAGAAGTAAGCCATAAAAGCATATACCCCACAGATAGATGGTCAAGAGTTACCACCTTATATAAAGATAGTTTTCTAGTAGTAGAGACCTACTAATCCCCAATCCCTAAAAGGTCAAACTTCAATATTTACTCCTTCTCCCCCAAAAGGTATATTGAGTCATGGTTAGAGGTGTTTTTCACTCCAGTTGAAATATCATGTTTTGTGTCATTGTTCTAAGCTTGTTGAAGTCATGACATATCACTTCACCAAACATCCCTGAACAAAAGTGAAATCTTGAAAGTGCTCAGCAGCTCAGTGTGGATCTAGTACAGAGATCAGTATATTTCATTTCACTGGAAATGAAGAGCTAGGGGGAAAGCTGTACAAATTGGCCTCTTGCAGTGATGGTGACAGACCATAGGGGTTGTGAATTGTCCCAGGTGTTGGAGCATTGAAGGAGGCAACTTGCACTCTGCACGCAGCGTTGCAGAGGGCTTGGTGGAGAGCCATGGTCATCTGTCAAACTTTGACCTGAGTGGATGAGGCAGGGAACATACGTACGCAAGCAGAAGTAGACTCAGAAACATGCACCCAAAATACAGCAGCACACGTATGAGGGGGGCAAAGAGATGAGGGGAAAGAACCAGGTGGGTTTAAGCAGGAAACAGATTTCCAAAAGAGTCTCCCTCAAAGCTGATAAGTCCAAGTCTAGATGGAGAAAAGAGTGTGAGTCTGTGTTGACACAGGGCCCAGGTCAGAGTGTGCCCAAAGAGCTTAAGGTTGTGCCAAGGAGAGAACTGGAGACAAAACCAACTGAATTCTATGGCACTGGTTGTTTGAGATAGTTCTATCCCCAACTGATACCTAATCAACTAGTTGAACACATACTGATCTTCTGTAAATGAATGGAATTGGGCAAGACACCAGAAATACAATGATGGTTCATGCATAGTCTTCCCTTCAAAGAGTTTATGGTCCAATCTAGTCAGGGACATGGTAAAGTGAAGAAGTCATTACAGAACCCTGTAATGAAGACCATGATGGAGATTTCCCTGGGTGCTCAGAGCTAACAGAGGAGAAAGACCAAGCTCAAGGGGGTATCCAGAATGGTGACACCTGACTTCTCTTTAAGAACAAGCATTAGATGGAAGGCGAAGAAGGTGGGAAAGAGCATCCTGAGAGGGAATTCAGGATGGCAGAAGCACTGAAAGGAGAGAGCCACAAGGTGGGGCAGGGAGTGTTGAGAAATGAGTTTAAAGACGCAGGCAGGACGGACTTTGAACTGGCAAGTCAAGGATACAGCGGTGAATGACCTGCGGATGAAAGATTTTAAGTAGGGAAGTAATAGTGTTAGAGTTTAATCCTTCAGTGGTTGGTAGTCACGGATCTAGGGTGAGAAAACAGAAGAGCTTATGGAGAAAAACTCCAACACGCTCGCAAATGTCCACCATTTTTCCCAACACCCTTACTCTTACAACCTTTCTCTCTCTTTTCCTTTTGTACTATTCAGTGTGCACACCGAAAGACTGGGAAGGGCAACCTGATTCTACTTCCACCAAGGAACATGAGTGGGCCTGGTGTAGAGCTTGAAGGCCTCTACATGAATTTCTAGAATTCATCCCAAGGTGGTCTCCAAAGGTACTCAGGAGACTGAGAAGTGATTTGTTGGGAAATTGCCTTCAAAGTTCTTACAGTTATCTCTTAGGTGCCACTCCAAAATCCCATGAAAAAAGCAGGCTCTAAGAGTCACCATATCCATGATCTTTTTGGCATTAACCTAGAACAAACTAAGAATAGGAAGGATCTACCAGAGAGTGAGAGAGACCGACAGACCGGTACTAGTTTTTTATTTTGCCATCACAATGCTGTCCTGCTACCAGCTTTTCTGTTTTTAACAGCTACCATCTCTTTTGTGAGAACTTTAACCTATTTACATATGATTATTTTTACTCTAAACCGATGGTTAAAATGCCTATTTGGTTTCTAAGAAGCAGTGGGTATTGGGGGCACAGACTAGCTTTTTAAATGGGTTTGTGTCTTTCAAAACAGGAAGCAGAATTGGCCAACTTCATTAAAAATCAGCATTGGAGAACACTTACTGAGTGCTTAATTACGTAATCAGATTTCAGCTTGGGGGCTGGGAATAGTTAGAAAGAAAGAGAGGGAAAGAGACTGGTTGTATCTGGGTGGATGGAGAAAGCATGAAGAAGTGATGAAGACAGTCTGATGCCTCCTCCTGTGAGCTGGCCTCTGTTAGTCATGAGTCCCTGAGCCTGGTAGCCAGGTCTGAGATGTTCTACCTCCCCAAGTCCAGTGACGACTGGCCCTTTTCCCCAGGGAGGGTCCATCCCCTTCTAGGTATGATTGTCATTAATGCATCATACCTAATGACAACAGTATAACCCTAGAATAACAGAATTTTGACATGGGACAGCACCTCTGTATTTTGCAAATCCAAATGAGTTGGTCCCCAAACTCACACTAAAGTTAGTGTTAAGGCCTGAATCATACCTTTCCTGACTCCCACCATGCTGCCTCCCTTTCTCCTTTCCAGTTCACCCTCACCTTGGAGCAACAAGAATGCAAAATAAACTTGAACCTTGTGTTGAGAGTTAAATCCATGAGTCATGGTTGAACAACAGCTTTTTTCTCTCCACATTAACGGTGTTTTTCCTCCACAGTGGCCCAAACAGGAATCAATCATGTGACATTAGTTCATGCCGTGGTTATGGGCCACCTGCTAACAGACACTGTATTTGGACTTTACAATGACCCAGGCAGAAGGGTGTCTTCTCCTGAAAGAGTGCCTCAGGGGAATTGTGAGTGCGGACGATAGGAGAAAAGGATACGTGAACTCATTCACTTTCAGGTGGTCAGCAAAACTCATGCAGAGGGAAGGATTTCCAAACATCTTAAATACCCGGCTGTGGGGAACGCTCCCAGGGCAAGAGGAAGGAAGGTCTGGGAATAAACCATCTGAATCGGCAAGAGAACTGATTGGGATGAGACCTTGTATCACTTTCTAAATTCGGATGTGGTTAGAGATAGCTTTCCGAGGGACTGTGGGAAGAAGGAGCTGTGTCCTGAGTTCTAGGACTGTCCTTCAGGGTGGAGGTCCACTTTGCTCCCTGACCTTTGCTGTGTCCTACACCCTCTGCCCTTCTCACTTCCCATATCAGCTCTGTCTGGCTCTTTCATGCTTATCTCAAAGTTTTGCTTTAAACTTCCTCTCTTCATTGTACTCTTTGTACAGGATACGGGGATCTCTCTCCCATCAGAACTCTTTATTCCCCATAATTTTTCCAATAGTTCCCACTCATTGACCAAATATTTCTTGAAAAAATTATCATGTGCTATTGGGGGAATGCACAAATTATAAAACGTACACTCTAACCTGATCAGAGAGACATACCCATGATTACTTTAAACAACAATACAAGATAGGATATGATTAAATGCCAAATGTACACAATGGGTGGGAAATAGTTCAGGAATTTAGAGGAGAGAGAGATCATAATGGGACTGGAGTCCACATTAAGGGCCTCATGGAGGAATGGGCCTTCAGTCTAGATGATAAAAGGCAGAATTAAGGAGGCCCCAAGAAAGGCTAGTTTAGGGACCAAATACTCACACAAGGAGTTTCATGGTAAAGAATAATAAAAATAATGTTTTATTTTTTATTTTTTAAAAAGATTTTATTTATTTATTTGCTAGAGATCACAAGTAGGAGGAGCAGGAGAAGCAGGCTTCTCACTGAGCAGCGAGCCCAATATGGGGCTTGATCTTCGGACTCTGGGATCATGACCTGAGCTGAAGGCAGAGGCTTAACCGACTAAGCCACCCAGACACCCCAATAAAAATAATATTTAACAACTCAAGGGCACTTGATGGTTTGCACCTGCTTTCACACCCACTATTGAATTTAAGAATGGTGAGCTGAGCCAGATTACAGAGCCTTCTGAATGCCAGCTAAGATCTAGAAGATTCCACCAAACACTCGGTGGTCACCTACCTCCTGTCAAGCAATTTTGCATACGTTATCTCATTAGTTCAGGAAGATATGTTGTGATGCAGATCCTGTGGTCACTATTTTAGATATTAGTAAGTTGTGGCTAAGGAGCTTTCAAGGTCACAGAGTTCATAGATAATCATGACGACTACAGCAGCTGCTATTCCACATGGGCCAAACACAGTTTAAGTATTCTTGTAACCACCCCCACGAGGTAAGAACTCTTATTATCCTCATTTTTGCTAAGATTTTATTTATTTGTTTGAGAGAGAGAGAGTACTCTAGCGCACAGGTAGAGGGAGCAGCAGAGGCAGAGGGAGAAGCAGGCTCCCCCGCTCTGCAGGGAGCCCAATGTGGGACTCGATCCTAGGACCCTGGGATCATGACTTGAGCCACCCAGGTGCCCCTAGATCATTATATTTTTATGGGCAACTCTGCATTAGAGTAGAGGCTTCACAACCTGTGCTTTGAAACCAGGCAGCCTGAATTTCAGTCTAGTCGCTGGCAATACTGGTTGTGTACCTTGGGCAAGTTGTCTAACAGCTCCACACTTTGGTTTTTTCCATCTAAAATTAGGATAATTTTCTCTGCTCAATGGGGAGCCCGCTTCTCCCTCCCTCTCTCTCTCTCTCTCTGCCTGCTGCTCTGCCTACTTACGATCTCTGTCTGTCAAATAAATAAGTAAAAATCTTTAAATAAAAAAATTTTTTAAATGACCCAACGTTGTTCATGAACTTTATCTCAATAAAACTGGAAAGTAAAAAAATACATACAATACACACCACAGATGTGAGCCATATGCATAAGTTTAAATGTTCTGGTAGTCATGCGAAAAGGTAAAAAGAAAGAGGTAAAATTAAGTTTAATAATGCATATATTTAACCAAATACCTCTAAAATATTAGTGTTTCAACAGTGCGATCAATAGCAGTTAATTATATGTTTCACATTTTTATGTGAAATCCCTAAATCTAGCATGTATTTTTCAATTCAGAGCACATTTCAGTTCAAATGCTAAATTTGCAGCAGAAATGTTTGATCTGTATTTGTATTTCACATAACTTATAGCTGAAAAAGTAGGCTGACATTACCAAGATTTTCCAAACAAACTTAAAAGTTTTCTGAGAACTGAGTCAAGTTCCAAAAATCATTTTTAAATATTTGCATCCATATTGTCAAAACTGGTTCCTGTATTTTAGAAGAAATGATCTGGCTTTGAAGCAAATTCTGTGTTTCCAAAATTGTCCATGTTAAATAATTCACTAACTCTGTGTCAACTTAGTTGTATTAACACTGAAATCAAAGAGTAGTGCATAAATGAAGAGTAACTATAAATTCATCAATATCAGTGAAAGGTTCACAATACTTTAGTTTTTACAACTAATTTACATAATCCTCTTGCTTACAATGAAAGCCTTTTGGATATTCATTCATGTTAGAAAAATGGGTTAAATTATTATTATTATGAAAAATTTCCATTTCATCATAAATTCTTGTACATTCTAGCAAATACATTTTCCTTCCTTAAAACTTCAAATTTAGCTCATTCAAATGCAATGTGATATTCAGAAATGAAATATAAATCACGCTACTATCTTTTTGTCTTTCACTATTGAATTTTTAGCAGGTATTCCTTTCATTTCAAGAAAATTTTCAATTTGAGTTAAGAGTATGATAAATCTTGGTAAAAGTCCTCCCCTACTCAAACCAATGGGCTTTGGAAAAGAACAAGATCATAACATTCATTTTCTATTTCTACAATTCCACAAGTTGATAATTAATAGCATTTTTACATTAAGAATAATTTTAACTACTATATCCATGACACTGTCCAGAAAACTGGACACAAATGTCTCCAATATTTATCAGATAAAAAGAATGAAGCAATAGAAGAAAGATCAGTTTCTTATTTTACCATTTCAGTAAATCCAGACTTTTGACCTTACATAGTTAGAGGACCCTTTGCTGAGATAGAAAATATGTTTTCATATCTCGATGAAGTTTTTCTTTGCGAGATGCTAATAACTCAACCACATCTACACCAACATGTTCAGTTTTTAAGATATGAAATAAGACTTTTTTTCCCAAGTAAATTGGAAAACCTTTTAAGATGAAACACATCCCAAGTATTAAGAGGACAGGATCTCTTGTATTGCATGAGCTCTTGCCATGCTTCACACTTTGAATCAATTAGAGTTTGATATAGTTAGAAAGATTTTAGATCCAGTGGGCAGTGGTTTATAGGATTAATTGATGAGCTTTTATTTTTTTGAAGTGTCTTTTTAAGCTTTTTTCCTCATAATTTTCTAACAAAATTTTCTTAACTGAAATAACAATTTCTTGTATCATCTCCTCATGTAAAAAGGACTTTCTTTTGTGTGCAAGAATCTAAGTCACCTTATAGCTACCGAAGTTAGAAGTTCTAACTAACTAAAAGTAGTTTAAAAAATATCTATTTGGACATTGAATTCTAATTTCAGGCAACTAATATTGATTCTCTTTTGACTATTAAAAGGAAACTTTTTGGGAGGCCTGGGTGGCTCAGTGGGTTAAAGCCTCTGCCTTCGGCTCAGGTCTCCCAGGGTCTTGGGATCGAGCCCCACATTGAGCCCCGCATCGGGCTCTCTGCTCAACAGGGAACCTGCTTCCCTTCCTCTCACTCTGTCTGCCTTTCTGCCTACTTGTGATCTCTGTCTTTCAAATAAATAAATAAAATCTTAAAAAAAAAAAAGGAAACTTCTTAGCAAATTCACTATGTGTTGGCTGAAACTATCTCCTAATATTGTCCACTTTATTGTCTTTACAAACAAACAGCTTTTTCATTTTGCTTTGCTGCAGCAAATTGCAATTGCTTTTAATTTTGGAAATTTACGACATGCCTTCTTCCGGTTTCTTTTGTCTTTACTGATTTAGAGTACCTATTAACTCTTGCATCTCTATTCAATTCTGCATCAGTAGTATGCCAGTGCTTTAAGTACTAAAATTTTTCTGTACTTACTTGTTTAAACTAGAAACACAATTTATTATAATTAAAATTAAGTATTTCAATTTTTTTTTTAAGATTTTATTTATTTATTTGACAGAGAGAGATCACAAGTAGGCAGAGAGGCAGGCAGAGAGAGAGAGAGAGAGGAGGAAGCAGGCTCCCTGCTGAGCAGAGAGCCCGACGCGGGACTCGATCCCAGGACCCTGAGATCATGACCTGAGCCGAAGGCAGCGGCTTAACCCACTGAGCCTCCCAGGCGCCCGAGTATTTCAATTTTATTACCAATTATGATTTATACAGGGATCACCATAACTTGTATTGTCTGCATAAAATATTCAAAAAACATATTATAATAGTACACTGGTGTGTAAAAAAATTCATTCAAACCATTCAATGCACTGATATCAGTTAGATCAGAGGTGTGTTTATATGTATGCACGCACCTGACACATACACAACAATATAACACTATTTTCTACAATGTGTTTAATGGCAAAATGATTTGGAGTGTTTCAGGTTTTGGATTAAAATTAAATTAAATAAAAATTTAAATTCAGTTCCTCAGTCACACAGAGTTCAAGAGCTAGTGGCTACCATATTGGACAACATAGTCTTGACTGTCTCTTAGCACAATCAGAGCTATAATCCAAACCCTGATTCTAAGTCCTTTTTCAACCCCTCCTTGCCAGGAGCTCTGGCTCCAGAGAGATATCCTGGTGTCCTCCCAGTGTCAAGGCCTACAAACTGGGGTTAAGAGTGTCAACATACTTCTTGAACAACTCCAGGCATGGAAGAGGCTAAAAGGACAGGTATGGGTCCACTTAGAAGGAAAAGGAGAGTCATGAAGCATAAAGCACTTCTAATAGTTATAGTCTAAAAACTCACAGAGACTTTGGCTCAATAAAACCAAGACAAAGTAGAGAACAAAGTGAAGCCCTAAAGATAGGAACTTTGGAAAACTGAGGGCCAAATCCTATCTGTTTAACTGAAGGGGGACAATGACCCATCCATGTGGTAGTCTTATACGAGAACTACTGAGGGTCCTACTTTCTCTAAATATGTCTGGCAGAGGAATGATGTAATTCTTTAGGTTACGAATGCCACCCTGCTGTGAACTGCAGGATAGATTGGATAGGGAAAAGAATGGAGCTTCAAATCTAGTTCTAAGATAACTATTGTCCAGAAATAAAGAATAGTGACAAGAAGATCAAAAGAAAGACAGGAAGGAAGGATGGAAAGATGGAAGGGAGGGAGGGAGGAAGGACAAGAAAGAAAAGAAAAGAAAGGGGCGCCTGGGTGGCTCAGTGGATTAAGCCGCTGCCTTCGGCTCAGCCCCGCATCGGGCTCTTTGCTCGGCGGGAGCCTGCTTCTCTCTCTCTCTCTCTGCCTGACTCTCCGCCTACTTGTGATTTCTCTCTCTGTCAAATAAATAAATAAAATCTAAAAAAAAAAAAAAAAAAAAAAAAAAAAAGAAAAGAAAAAGGGAGGAAACCTAGAGATCCCATTCCACCCTCCTTTGTTCTCGTGAGTTTTTCTCCTGGCTCTTGCAATGTGTTGGCGCCACCCATATTTGGTTTCTCCAGATCGCCCATCTCTTCTTCTTTATTATCCTCCTGTGTTATCTTCTAGTCTGGTTTCTACTTTCCCACATCATAAGTTGTACAGCTGCCTCCAGTTTACAGATCTTCCCCTCACCTCCCTGAACCGGCACCTTTAATTTGGTCCATTCAGAAAATCACTCCATTGTTGAAAAAATTCATTGTTGAATTGTTGAAAAAATTCAGAGTAAAATTCCTACCTATATTGATTTTTATCCTAGTTGGTATTTGTTGGAGTTCTTAAATTGATGGGTTTATAGTTTTTACCAAATTTGGAAAATGTTCTGCTGCTATTTCTTCAAATATTACTTCTTGCTCTCCCCACCCTTCTTTGGAATTTCAATTACACTATTTTTGACCATTTTCTAATATCTCATCAAGGGTCTATTCCTTTTTCCTCCCTGGCCCTCTTCTTTTCTGTAGTGTGAATAATTTCTTTTGCTATATTTTCAAGTCTGCTGATAATTTCTTTGGCATGATTTAAGCTGCTGTTAAGCCCATTTTATGGATTTTTTGTACTTTTCAACTCTAGAAGTTGCACTAGATTCCTTTTTATAGTTTCCATTTCACTCCTCATTATTTTCATGTTTTTCTTTAAATTCCTGAGCATATTTATAATAACTCTTTTATAGTTCTTGCCACCTAATTGCATAATCTCCATCACTTCTGGATCTGTTTCTATTGATTTTTTTTCTTGTTTATGGACCACAGTTTCCTGCTTATTTGCATGTCTAGTAATTTTTTATTGGATATTGGACATGGTATTTCTACATGGTTGAGTGTCTGGATAGTTAAGTTACCTGCAGATAAGTTTGATTTTTGAGGGGAATTTTGTAAGCATTGTTAGGGAAAGTCTACTTCCTTTCTCCCCAGGGATATAAAGAATTGCATTTCCTTTTCCTTTTCTTTTCTTTCTTTTTTAAGGGTTGGCTGTTTATTTGCTGGCTGGTTCAAATGCGAGTTGCAAAAGATTACCTCTTTATCTAGGTTTCTTTTGTAAGTGTCCATGTATCAGCTCAAACTCACCATTTCTAACATAGAGAGACCCTACTTCTTCACTCCAAAATTTTAAAAAAGTCCAGTTTTCATGTATATAAATATGTTATTTATACACAAACTGTGTAGAGAATAATGTAATAAACACCCAATCCAATATCTAGTGTATATGTTTATGTGTGTGTGTATAGATATATATATTACAGATACAGTTAAAGCCCTCAGTGTACTGCTCCCAATTGTATTCCTCTTCCTACCCTCCTCTTAGGAAGTAACAAGATCTCTGAATTTGGTGTTTTTAATTCCTATGAATTTTTCATATATAAAATGTTACTTATTATTTAGGAATATAGATATACACACATATGTATACATATATATATATACACACACATATGTATATTTATATAAAGTTTTAGGTGCATGTGTGTGTACATATATAACTCTATATACATATACTCTCAATTAAAAGCCTTCAGGACAAACAAAAACTAGAATAATTTGCAAACACTAAAGCAGCCCTACAGGAAATATTTTTCTTTCTATTTTCAATGACAGTTTAGCTGGATATAGTATTCTTGGCTGCAAATATACTCTCTCTAGATATCCTTGAATAATAAATACTGTTTTCCATGTTTTTAAGCTTCATTCATTCATCCATCCAGAATTATAGTTTTTTCTGAGCTTCTCTCTCTGGATACAGCAGACAAAACAAAGAGACCCTCAATAGAATGCTATTTACCAGGGGCTGAGAAGTCTCTTAGAATTACCTTAGAGGACCAAGTAGACAATACAACTGCTTGACCCAATATACAGCCTTGGTCATCTTGGAAAAGGAGCAATTCTGGCTGAAGCAAGGGTTTGCTCTTTGGTTCTATTCCTGAACACATAGCAGAATTTGGGGGAGAAAAGAAGCTTAAAAGGAAGAACTAACTGTACAACAGCTACTGATGTGACTTCCACCACAACTGCCATCATCAGATCTGCCCCACATGCCATTATCAGCACTGTGGTGTTTTCACTGCATTCTTTCTCAAAGTAAACATACTTGTTCCTGATTTTTAGATGAAGAAACTAAGGCTATAAAGACCTTAACCATGCCTTTCTACTGAACACCAACCCATATTCCAAGTGTTAATGAGCATCTTCACTTGGAGAGTTCACAGTCATGTTAAATCCAACAAGTCTGATATTTCTCTTTGCTTATAGCCTCTCCTCCCTTCATTCCTCTGAGTTGACAACTGGGGGTTAAACATATATCCAGGTCTGGCCAATCACTCCCCTACTCCAAAATCTTTCAACAGCTTCTCACTACCTAAAGAATACAAACTCCTTACCCTGGCAGTCAAAGTCTCCTATAATGGGACCCCAAAACTGTGCTCCACTTTATCTCCTGTTACTTTGTTATACCCCAGCCAAATTAATCTGTTTTCTGTTGTTCAAATATGCCACACATATTCCCATCTTAGCAGCCTTGTTCATGCTGACCCCCACTGGACTGTTCTCCACTTTTCCTCTACATATCTACCCATTGAAATTCTATGCATTCTTCAAGGTTAATTTTAAATGGCCTGTTTCTCCTTCTTACCTGTTCTTCATTCCCTATCAGAATATTATCTTTCCTCCTTTAGTTCTTTCTTCTTTTTTTTTTTTATGATTTATTTATTTATTTTAGAGAGATTGTGAGAGCCAGTGTGGGGGGCAAAGGGAAAGAATCATCTTCTTATAGATGCCTCACTGAGTGCAGAGTCCTATGTGGGGCTCGATCCCTTGTCCATGAGATCATGACTTGAGCCAAAACCAAGAGTTGGACACTTAACCGACTGTGCCACCCATGCTTCCTTCCCTCTTTTAGTTCTCATTGAATTTTGTTGTACATTTCTTATCTTAACTTATACTGTGACTCTCTGTGTGTTTAACTTTTCTTCTTCCTGAAACTGTAAATCCCAAGAGAACAAAAGCTTTGCCCTCATCACCTTAATTTTTCTATCACATGGCATATACTTCTTAGCATCTATAAGGAAATCGTGCTATAAATAATTGAATTGATGTAGTACTTTCTCTCTTTTGAAGATTAATACTCAAATAATTCATGTTGAAATATGGAGTCTAACATGGGCAAGGACTAGAATTGTATCTTACACAGGTTATGGTTTTTCTCCAGTCCTATTCCATATCCTTGATCCAAAGTAAGCTGGGAAATACGATCAGTGTAATTCAGAGTGAGGGAGTTAGTCTTAGCTATGGAGGGCAAGAAAAGGCCTTAGCCAGTCAGGAAGTGGGGAAAGCTTACACAGGACTTGCTTGAAACTGGGAGGAAATCCTCAGTTAGTTGATAGATTTTTGCTTCCTCCATAAAGGCACTGTGAAGAGATTATGTCACAGTTTCTGTGAAAGATGGTTAGGATTAAGGACACCGGTGAGCAGGTGAGTGTGTGCAGAAGAGGGCATGTGTGTGCACATATGGTATGCTCAGAGGGGGTCATCGAGCCCAGTTTGTGAATGGTGAGAGATGCCTTGTTCCTGATCTTTGGCCCACTGTCATAGCAGTTACAAGAGGCAGCACTGGGCCCTTGTTCTCTCCTGTTCAGTCCTACTGACCATTTGGCACTGGAATCTAGAGACAATTGATGGCGATGCATCTTTTACCCATTTGTTTCTGTCATTAAATTTTTTTCTTACAGAGGAAAAAGAAGCTCATGTTATTTGTGTAATTTCTTTCTTTGCTCTGGCCTACTCCAGGATGTCAGCCCAGGCTAATCTTCATCTTTTCCTAAATTAATATATAACATGTCATCACCTCTTTTAAAAAATAAAGATCCAGCTCCCTAGCCTCGATGATATGAAAAAACTCCATTAATTCAACATACGCAGCTGCAGATTCATCTTCGTTTCCTCTTTCCTGACTTCCTCTGACACTCTTTTCTTCCCCCTCCCACAAAAGAAAACTGGCTCAGCCTTTGGACTTTTTGTTTAAGGTCCCCAGTTCCTCTGGTGACCCAATTCAAAACTTTGCCATCATTCATAATTCTTCCCTTTGACTTGCCAACTCCCTTTAATCAACTCTTTCCTAATGTTTCTTTTGTAAGGTCTCTCACATCTATTCCCAAGGGCATTTTTAGTCTAAGCCAGTGATCATCAGGGAATGGAAGATAGGTAAGAACAGGGTTGGGGGAGGGTTGTATTGGGAATTTGGGGGGAATTTTTTCAAAATTCAGTATAGTTTGAGTAAGCTTCCCAGGTGATGTTGACAGATTGCTTAGTACCAACCAGGCAAGTCTTTATCACCTGGACACCTGTGCTTACCTCCAACTGATCTCTTTGGCTTCTACTTCCGCCACCCAGTGTTCTGGGTGAAAACATTATTTTCAACATGGTATCTATTCTTCAACCATTCTTCATTTTCCCCACTGACCTCAGGATCAAGTCCAGACTTGTTGATATGCCGTCATCAGATGCCACCTTCTTTCTCTGCAGCTTTCTCAAATATGGGTACCTTGGGGTGTTTTTCATTTTCTTTCCTTCTCATTCTACACACTCTGCCCAGAACAAGATTATTACTGATGACTCTCAGATCTCTATGTTCAGCTAGATCTCTTTCCTTCCAGATGGCACTAACTGCTCACTATATGTCTCTCAAAATCAAAGTCCAACTTATTATGTCCATTATATTCCTCCCCTCTTTGTCTCACTAAATGGCCTGAGTGTCTGTGAGTCACTCAATCTAGATACTCATGAGGCATTCTTTTCTCCTCTGTCCCTTACCTTCCCCCCTCCCCCAATAGATCACCATGTCCTTTTTTTAATTTATAATATCTCCCAAGTCTTAGCTTTCCATTCTACCTCAGAAGCCTTCTTCAGGTTCTCATTATTCCTCTTCTGGCCGCTGGTCTACCTATCTCTGGCCTTGCCTTCTGTAATCAGTTCATCTCCACACTGCCAAAAATGTAATTTTACTAGAATGCAAATGTGATCATTTCACTCACCTTTTAAATGTCCTTCAGTGTATCTCTACTGACTTGAGAACAGACCCAATAACTGCATACAAAGCCCTTCATGACCTGTCCTGCCCCCATCTTCTGCCTACTGTATAAGGCTCATACCAAATTCTCTTCAGCTTCCTGATGCATCCCCTTCTCTCAGGGCTTTGCACTTTACATATTCTATTCCCATTTTTTGTAACAGTTTCCCCTTTGTTTCTTTTCCTAACTAACACCTTAGAGTTCTTCAGTTCTCAAATCTAGAACTTCGTACTCTAGAAAGCTTTCTTGCTCCCAATCCCATACATTCTGCACTTCTCTATGCTTATCTCTGTCACAATATTTATTATATTATCTATGCTAATTTGTGTTTTATTTTTTTGTTTGTTTGTTTTTGTTTTTGGTTCTTGTTCTCTTTCCAGAATCTCTGAAGAAAAAAGCCTGTATTGTGTTTTTTTCCCCTTTCTATTCCCATAACCTAGACCAGAAAATAGTCCAAAATAAGCGCTGAGCGTGTGTCAAGTGTGCGAATCAATGTAGCTTTTCCAGCATTCTCTTCCACCACACCGCCAGAAATCAGCTTCTCCAGCCAACACATCTAACCTCCCGTGTACCTGCCTATGCTCCTCCCTGCCTGCCTTCATACCAGTCCTCCCTTGGGCACTGGTGGACGGTGATACCGAGTAGTGACAGAGAGGGGAGGCGAGCTGGGAAACGTCCAATGGAGGTTGGACATTTTGAGTTGAGAGACACGCAGTAAGCATTTGAATAGTGCTCTACTTTCCTACTTCCCTGTTTATTTAAGTAATTATGCCCAATCTTCCAGGTCCAGCTTAAATCCCAACTCCTCAACCTCAGCACAAATACCACCTGGGAGCTCCTTCAAGTTTATTCTCAGCTTTCATCAAATATTGTCCTCAGTGAGAAGTCACTCTTCCTGGAGAGATGCCTCATCTTGTCCCCTAAGAGCTCATGCTCCCTTAGGGGTGATAGCACAATATTTAGCTATGGGCATTGTTCATAATAGGCCTGATAAATAGATGTCATTTCTTATTTGGTTTATAGGGTGACCAACTGTCCTGGTTTACCCAGAACCTAGGGGGCTCCTGGGACAAGGGATTTTCAGCTCTAGAACTTGGAAAGTCCCTAGTAAACGAGGACCAGTTGGTCACCCTGTTCGTTAGCTAAACAGCTGTGTACTTCTGTGTGTGCAATTCCATGGTGTTTCTTCTGCTGCATATTCCCTGCTCTGTTTTCATCATTGAACATTAATTAGTATGAGTTCTCCCCACCAACAGTGAGCTTCATGCAGGCAGACTTTGTCTCATTCACGGCTATTCTCTAAGCACCTGGAGCAGACACACATTATAGGAAGTTAATGGGTATTATTTGAACTAATGAATAGGAAGTATTAAGCACCATTATATCTCTTAATAACCCCATTTTCATTCATGGTAATGGGATTTTGTAGTTCCATAGATACTAAATTGTTACAGGGCTTGGAAATCTTATGGTAGTGATAGTCCAATCCATTTGGTATAATTTGTGTGTGTGTGTGTGTGTGTGAATGGCTTTGTAGAGAGTAAATAAAGAGAGCTTGAATTTCCAGTGATTTTTACAAAAGAATAGAGGCCCCCAGAGATGGTAGAATACAAAAAGTTGTTCCTGAACATGACAAGAACCACTAGGACCAAATTCTCAGGGGATCAGAGAGGAGTGTCACACAGATAAGAGAGACTTTAAGAGAGGATCTTGTTTGATCTCTTTCTGCTGAGTTCTTCAAATGAATAGTGCCTACTACATAGTAGGTGTTAAATTTATGGTGGTGTTTACATTAATACACAGCTACAGATATTCATATTTTTTTTAAAAGCAATATCTTTAGGTGTAGAACTCAAAGCTTAGGATCTGAAAACATTGGAGCATTTTCAGTTTAATAGTAACTGAAAATCCCATACTACTCATATTGCTTCTTCAAATCATAGATACCACCTGACATTGAAGAAATAATTGGTCGTTCAATTTTTTTCAAATTGGTTGTTTTTGCAGGTGGGAGCCCCAACAGCAAGCCAATAAGAGAAAACACATTGCTGACATGTAGGAGCTAGATAAGGACTTTTATTTTAAGATAGGGACTGCCTCAACACCTTGATGCTTCTTGCAGGTAGATAGAAAGGGAAGACCACTCAGAGATTTATATAAAATCCACATATGAGTGGAACATTAAGAAAACATACAGTATTTTTATAAGCACTGCTTTGTGAAATATATCCAGAGGAAAGTCATATGTTGAATTTAATCTCTGCTTTTTCTTTAACTATCCACCTCCAGGTCAAATTCTGACACAAGGTGTGGGATAGTTGATTCTGTTGCAATGGAATGTTTTCTTGGTAACATATTGTTTGAAATAAGTAAATTCATTAACTGAGATATGAAAAACTTCTTAGTGATAAATGTGGGGAAACTAATTTCTTGAATGGCAAGTATTCTTTTTTGTTTGTTTTTGGTCTTATCCATGAAAACTGTTTTGTTTAAAGACTCACTTTAAGCATGACTTTTTATGTTAAATTTTCTCTGGTTTACCCCTCCCAAACCAAACTCTGATCTTCATTCCACTGTTTTCACACAAAACCATGAAGACCATATATGATGTAGTCTTTGATCGTTTGTTTGTGTTGCCCCTCCTCACTAAATTGTAAGGTCCATGCTTTATTTATCTTCCCATTCCTAGTGTCTGGCATATTGCCTGGTACCTAGCAGGCACTTGAAAAATGAATTCAGGGTTGAAATAAAGTGTGGAGAGCTTGCCAACGTCAGGCTTTCTAGTCCCACTCTGCAAGGACAAGAGGATATGGCATGAGCTGAGCCTCTTGAAATTATATCCTGGTTCCTTATCCAGGTAAAGGATTGGGTACACAGGGGGTTTCCAGACACGTATAATTATACCCTGCTTAAATAAAGCAAAAGACCTTGTAGCTATAGAAGAGAGAGTCCATGGTAATCATAACATGTAAGTATACCAGCAGGTTTTGTGGGATTAATAATACCTTCTGCAAACCCTATATACTCCTCTAAGATAAATCTCCAATCTAACCCATCTCTACTGACACTGCCTTGTCTAAGCTCCTGGTTGACCAACACAGTAGCCGGTACAATAGACTACAGTGAGCTGATTTAAAAATGATAAGATCAACCAGAAACAATTTATAATTAAAAAGCAAAAGTGGTGGCAATTGAAAACCACAACAACTGATCTTGCCCTGTGAACAAAGGACCCTTCCTGAAAATTGCAGGAATTCCAATCATCTCAATGAGCACTTGTACCTGCACAAGGGCCACAAAGAGAACACAGAGTTATTAGAGTCCTTGAAAACATCTAGGAAAGTGCTAAGTTTAGTTTATGAAAACCAAATTTCAATTAAACTTTGATAACTTTCATAGTAAATTAGTAGTCAGAAGATCTCATTGTACATGGAAACAGAAATCTCCTGTAAGATATATTTTAAAAAGGACTTTCCAGTTTGAACCAGTTTGAGGCACATGAGAAGGTCCTTCTCAGTCTACCTAGAGTCAGGTACCAACTTGACCAAACCTGTACTGGTCAGCTGTTGAGATTCCTTCAACTTTCTAGTTCTGTTGATGCAGATTATGCAAATATAAATATGTCACGTGAGTGAGTGAATTAATGAATTAATTATGCACAAACATCTAAGAACTCTAGAAGGTTCATTTAAGTCTGGAGCAATGTGAAATACCTAAAAATCATGAGCATCTGGCTGAGCTTCTTAAAATGTGAATTTATGAAATCTTAAGGAAGTAAACATATTATCTCTCTGGAAGAAGCACATGTAAGAATCTGGTAGCATTGGTTGCCTCTGAGGAGGGGAACTGGGTATTGGGAGACAGGGATGGGAGTGAGACTTTTTCCTGACCCTTTTATTCCTTTTAAACTTTACATAATGAGTGCATTTTTATATATCTTGATTTAGGTTCTAATAAAGAGGTAGTGAGAGTCAAATTTTTAAGAAAAATATATAGGACAAATTTTACTTTTGTAAATTTGGGAACATACCGCCACTATTTGATTCTGCAGATAAAGCACATTTGTCTGGGGCTCTGTTAGATCACAGTCTGGGAATCATGGCTCCTAAGGAAAGAGAATGTTGACAGCCAAAACCTCGCTTGGATATGTTCTAGAGAATTTCACAGTGATTTGGAAAGAACACTCTCTTTGAGGCACTCTTTAAAACTATTAAAGAACCATGATTTTGGTATTGTGGATGTTGTTGTTTCATGAATTGCTCATTTTCCTCAGCAAGCTAGGCATTATGAATAAAAGAATGAGATCAGTAAGTGTACTTCTGTTTATGAACTAAGGAAATCAAGTCATGTGAGGACAAACCAATCCAAAGAATTTGCCAGTGATGAAGGCTTGGCCTCTGAGTCACTGTACAGCAAGGGTCTTCACAGATGGAAAGAGGTGGGAGATCTATGACATGGAATCATCAACAGTCTTCCTGCATTGGAGGCACAAATAGATTTGTACTGCAACTTGTCTCCTGATAGAGGATTCTTAGTAACCAAGTCTGTTTAGGACACAGATACCTTATTTACTTAAGACAGTGCATAAAAAATCATTTGTGTATAAAATTATCACGTGTATAGCTTCCACTTTCCCAAGCTTTTTCTTTCACGTGTCACATTTAAAACTCATGCTAACCCTGTAAGGAAGAATGTTCACTTTTTTCCCGATGTACACATGTAGAAACCAAGGCTCTTGAGAGAGTGAGTGACTTGGCAGGATCACAGTGCTCGTGAGTAATAAAGTCAGGCCTTTTATTCTTGGGCTATTGTTCCTCCCACCGCCCCCAAGATGTTTGGAGACTTGAATCTGGAATGTCATCCTTTTTTCTTTTCATCTCTTTTCTCTTTTCAGGCTTTGACTCACTCTTTCTTTAAAATTATGTTCAAAATTCTTCCCCAAGGGGCCATTTCAGAAAGCCCAAGTAGCTTTCCTTTTCCACGTCTCTCAACAACTTGTTTCTGGTATCTATTTTCTAGTATCCATTATTATATTCTAGTATGAATTTTAGCTTTATTCCATTGGTTTGCTTTCTGCTATTTATTCCCCCCTTCTTAGCCCATTAAATCCTCTTTATTATTAATTATAGTACCTCTGACTTCTAGTTATTTACAATCTTTTAAAGTAATATCCAGAGAATAGTAGTTTCAAACATTTGTGTGCATAAGAATGATTTGGGGAGGTTATTAAAGATGGATTTCTCATTGCTTTTCCCATAGGTTCTCATTCTGTATGTCTGGGATCAGATCCAGGAATCTATATGTTATTTTATACAATTTTATTTGTTTTTTTTTTTAAGATTTTATTTATTTTATTTGACAGACAGAGATAACAAGTAGGCAGAGAGGCAGGCAGAGAGAGAGAAGGAAGCAGGCTCCCTGCTAAGCAGAGAGCCCGATGCGGGACTCGATCCCAGGACCCTGAGATCATGACCTGAGCCGAAGGCAGCGGCTTAACCCACTGAGCCACCCAGGCGCCCCTATACAATTTTATTTGTGAGCGTGAGAGAGAACACCTGTGCAGCGGGAGGGACAAAGATAGATCACAGAGAGGGAAAGAGGGAGAAGAGAAGCAGATTCCCTGCTGAGTGAGGAGCCCAACAAGGAGCCTAAGATCATGACCTGAGCCAAAAGCAAGAGTTGGTTGGGATGCTTGGCAAACTGAGCCACCCAGCCATCCCAGAATCTGCATTTTAAATAAGCACCTCAGAGGATTCTGGTGACCACAGAGGATGCAGGTGACCACACTTTCAGACACCTTGCTCTGGAGAACTAAAAACTAGGTTATATACTGTATGTCTATCCTGTGCTCTGTAGGGGATATGGAGGTATAGAAAGACTAACATCTTGATCTCTTGATGTTTATAAACTTTCGGGGGGAGGAGAAGAGCATCGTGTCATCTCCAGTGCTGTGTGATGACAGGCCACGTGGGTGATGTAGACAATAAATGCTTTGGCAATGTAAAGAAGGGAGATCTCACTTCTAGCCAGATTATCATAAATGGCTTCATAAAAGATAGGGATTGAGTTGGGGCTTGAAGAAAAAATAGGTTTCAACTGGATGGAGAAAAGGGATTGTTTCAAAATGTTGGAAGAGTAAAGACAGAGGGTTAAGGGAGTACAACTACTTCTAGGGGATCAGTATATGGAATGATGTGTTTGACCTGAAAAAAGTTTACTCAGGGACATGGTGAGATTTATGCCTTGAAAGATAGGTAGGAGTTAGCTTGAGGAAGAGTCTTGAATTTGGACTCTACTTGCATATATTGGGTAGTTCTTCAAACATGTGAATAATATAATATACCAATGGAGTTTTTAAAAGACTAATCTGGTAGTAAAGTTCAAAGCCCTGAAGTATGTTTAGGGTCAATTGTGCAAATTGTGAGAGGGCCTGGCCTGAACATTTTCGAAACTAGATTCAATAGAGTCTAGAGCTTGACTGGATTGTTAAAGCTGCTGTTGAGATTTTAACCTTCCTGAGTGGGAGAACTGCACACAGCTTCACCACTTTTGAATGTGAGGAAGGAGATGTTTTGAGGTAAGTGGTTTGGTTCTGGATCTAGATAGAATCCAACTTCCTACCCAAAGTTGGAATCTTCTGTACATATGCATAGGTACTTTTGCATAAACATATGAAACCTACTTTTATCAAGTGGAAAGCAAAATGTCTGGAGCTCCTGGGAGAAGGCATGGAGATTTGGGCCCACCCGCGCAAAACCCACTAAGCCAAAGGGAGACACCGTTGTGCTTAGTTATTCAATTTTTAAAATTTTCTAGGCTTAAATTTATGCTTAAAATTTTTTTATGCTGCTACTCTGCAAAGGTTTATCAATTTTTATGAAAGTGACAAATAAATTTATGAATTTCGCTTAGCACTAATACTCTGGGTAGTGAGAGTCTTATAATAGTTTGGAGAGAGAGAACATTTGGTTCCTTTTGCGCACTGTTCAAACAACTCACTTATTTTTATTAAACATGACACGCAAAGCCTGCGCGCGCGCACCCACACCCACCCGATAACCAGTCCTTGTCCTTCAGAAGTCTAATCTCCGAGGAAGAGATCACTATGAGTAAACGGCAACCCCCGAATCCACAAGCCACTGATCAGCAAATCTGTACTCGTTCTGCTGCAGAAGCGAAGGCCTCTGGCTGAAGAACGGGTGGGGCTTAGTGGGATGCTAACTTGGGCACGAGAAACCTCTTCCAGCATGGTGCGGCCACGGAGAACTCTTTGAAGCAGTAGGTGCTCGACTGCCCACACTAGGCGCGAGAAGTTCTCCGAACCACGGTGCCTGAACCACTCAAGAACTACAACCTCATTCCGCAACTACTAATTGCGCGGTTTAGTACCAGTGGAGGTGCCAAGGCCCGCCCAGGAATCCAGCGCCCAACTCCAAACCCACGGACTCCCTTCCTCGCCTTCCCCAGGGTCCCTCCGCCCGTGCATGCAACCGCTCTTTTCCCAGCCCCGACTCCTGCTCCACCCATTTTAGTGATGTAACACCTGGCGCTCTTTCCCGCCCCAGACCTTCAGCCCCATCAGTCGCTGCAGTTCCTCATTGGCCAAGAGATGGGACAAGAACGGGAAAGGGTCCTCGCTTTGCTCTCTAACTGTCCCCTCTAGGTTCTAGCTCTTCTCATAGGCGGTCAGGAGAGCAAACACAGCCTGCCCCGTGGCGCAGGCGTGCAACTGCGATTCCTGGAGGCGGGGCACTTCCCTTCTCTACCAGAAGAATTCATCGCGCTGTTGTGACGTAGAGGCGCACCGCTCGCCGTCCTCACTCACGATTGGCTGTGGCAGAAGTCCGTCACACAACCTCGCCCCATTTCTCAGCCTAACCTCTCCCCTTAACAGACCGTGAAGGAGGCCACGCCTCACCCCGTTCCTGCCGCTTAGCTCTGCGATTGGCTGAGAGAATAGGCATGTTTTCCCACCTCTTACTCCCTCCCGAACGTCCGAGAGGCTGGCGGGACCCTGCGGAAGTTGTCAGTCAATCTCCTCTTTCCCCACCCCTCGCGCGGCCCCTCCTCTGGGCCGCGCGCTCTAGCGCGCGCGCACACGCGCACACACACACTATCCCCCCTCCCTGCGTGCACCCTCCACCTTCTCAAGTTGTAGCGGTCGCCCGCTGGGGTTCTCCGTGGGCGGCGGAAGGGCGCGCGGGGGAGGGGGCTCGGACAGCTCGGCGGTGTGAGGAGCAAGGGTGTGCGCGCCCAGAGCCGGGGCGGCGGGTTACCGCCCCGGGATATGAGGGTCCGGCGCTGACAGGGAAGAGCGGGCACCGCGGCGGCGGCTCGGAAGGGACCCGCGATGGCAGCGCCTCGGGAGGAGGCTCCAAGCAGGGCGGGTTGTGCTGGCAGCGGACAGTGAGGGGCCGGCCGGCCGGCTCGCGAACTGGGCTGAAGAGAAGAGAGGCGCGCTCGGCGTCCGCACCCCCGCGCCCTCGCCTCAGTTGTCCAAACTTCAGGCTCTCTTCCACCCGCCCTCCGCGCCCGAAGTCAACAACTTCTTCACCCCCCTCCGCCCCCGCCCTTGCCTCCGTCAGCCCCGGGAGGTGGCCGCGCGGCGGGGACCAGGAACCCCCGGCCCTGAGATGTGGCCGTGAGGCGGCGGCGGGCGGCGAGGAGAAGCTCGGCGGCGCCCGGGAGCCGGAGGGCGGCGCGGCCGGGGGGACGGGGCGAAGGGGCGCGAGCTCTCCGCGCCTCTCCCCCCCCACCTCCTCCTCCTGCGGCTGCCGGTTCCGTGCACGCAGCAGCCGGAGCTGCCAAGCGCCAGGGCCGCGGCGATGTCGTCGTCGTCGCCGCCGGTGGGGGCTGCCAGCGCCGCCATCTCGGCCTCGGAGAAAGTGGACGGCTTCACCCGGAAATCGGTGCGCAAGGCGCAGAGGCAGAAGCGCTCCCAGGGCTCGTCGCAGTTCCGCAGCCAGGGCAGCCAGGCGGAGCTGCACCCCTTGCCCCAGCTCAAAGGTAACCTCCGAGGGTGCGGCCCCGGGAGGGAGCGCAGGGGCTCGCCCCCGCGCCTCCAGAGCCATTTCCTCCAGGGGGTTCCTTCTGCCGCGCTGGGGCTTGCAGTGTGAGTCGTGTTTCCCACGTTGCTTCCCCCCGCCCCCGCCCGAATCAAACAGGTTTGCTCTTCAGAGTTTCGCTGCTTTTCTTTTCCCCGATTCACCTGAACTCTTCCCATCCTAGAAGATGCCAGCACTCCTCCCCACCTGCGCGCTCGCTCACCTGCCCTCGATGATGGCAGCTCTCCTCCTGCTCCCCGCCAGGTAGTTCTTCCCTCCTGCTCTGTCTGGGCTGGTCTTTCCCGGTTTGGCTTGAACAACCTGCCCTGCCTTCCGACCCGTGCCTGCCCGAGACCCTCTTCCACTTTGCACACACTTCGAGCTCTTCCTTTACTTTCCCAGTTACCCAGCGTCAGCTCTCACCCTCTCCTCGCCCCCCGCTTCCCACGGATTGTTCCCCGGGGTCACGCAGACCGGGGTCTGTTTGCGAGCCTCACGCAGACAGTGCTTAGGAGTTAGCTTGTCTTCAGATTTATTTATAAAGGAACAAGCGTAGCTTAGTTACTGGGTCGTTAGGCTTAAATGGTATAGTTGACTTAAAGAATAGGATGACTTCAAGTACTTTATTGCCAGAGCAGATACACACGGTAAATTTGGAGAAGTGTAAGAGAGTTAGTATTGCTTTGCAGTGGCCTGGGAACTTAGTTCGCGAAGCAGGGGTTCCAGGGGCTGTGTAGGTTGTACAGTAATTCAGATTCGTCTCCGTGCCTAATGCCGTGCAGGAGAACTTGGCTCACTTACTTTTCCCACAAGGTTTCGAGGATTTTTAATAAAATGTTTCCTGGTGGTCTAGTTTATTCTTTGTGCATTACTCTTTTAATTTTACAATTTTCATGTCTTCGCTTTTGATGAGATAGAAATCGTCTTAGAGCAAGGTGATAATGCTTCTAGACATTTAAAACAATTCTTACACCCAAGAAACCTGATGGAAATCAGATCATCTGTTTTACAAGGCATGGAAATTAAAGATCCCATACTAAAATAGGTAAATGTTGAGATTTTTTCAATCCATTTCATCTCCTTCAAGATTAATCTGGTTCCTGTTTGTCTTTGGACCTATGCATCCAGCCTTAGTTTGGCTAGGAGTCTAAAGAAAACCCCAGATCAAATCACAGTTGACCTACAATGGATCTGGAACCCCATTCAGACCCTATACTGCCCTGCCTCTTGGGGTGCTTCTAAATCCAGGACCTCCCACAGCCAGAATCCAGCTCGCTTTTGAAAGGTTTTAAGATATGTGTAGCTTGTGTTGCTGCATTTATCATTTGTTGTTCAGCATGCAAAAATGGTTAAAATTTACGTATCAGGGTCAATGGTAAACCACAATGATAGGCATTGCCAAGATTTGAATTCTTGAGTGATGTCATAGCTATAAAAGAATATCATCTTACCTGTTAGGATGTTGGATTGCTATCCATGGATTTCAAAGTGTAAATTTAATTAAAAACGTTTTTATGTCATTGATTTTTTTTCCATTAAATTGTGAAATTGTTTATAATTGAAGGTTTGCTGCTAGCATTTTTCATATTTGCTTTTTAGTAAGGTATCGTGGATCCTTAGTATTGTTTTCCTCATTAATATATTTTCTTTTATTTAATAAAAATAATTGCATATTAAATATGGTTAGTAGATCAAGCTAGGAGATGCAGCTTTAACACAGTTTTTAAAAGCTTGACAAAAATATGCCGAGTGAGTAATCCTCTAAATTATAAGGTGCATAGTTCAACAAGTTGAAGGTGCCATTGAATGTTTTATTTGTAATATTTGGTCACTAGTATAGAAAAAATAAAACTGGAACTTTAGATTCATTCTGTATATTTAACATTAAAATACAGTATTCTTTAAAAGGAAGATTAGGTATTCAAGATAATTTATGCAAATTGGTAAGACCCTTACTTGGATTGCCCACTAATAAGAGCTACTTTTACTGCAAATGCCAAAGTGCTTGAAAAGTGCTTTTTTAAAAAATTCAGTTGCTTCACATGCTACTTTGGCACTGTACTTGATACCACAGAGTTGTGTGCTTCTTCTGTCTGTAGTAGTTTTTTCCATTTGTGGTCTTAACAAAAACCAGTGGAAAGCCCTTTAGTGTGTGTATGAAAGAGAATTTTTCTTCCTGCTCTGAAATACAATCCTCCTGTGGAGAGATTCAGATATTTGTGGGCAACCAAGATCTTTCAAGTGTTTATACTAACCTGCTTATGTTACACTTTGTCCACATGGATCTAAACTGGAAAGGTGCCAGCTATTTTCCTCAAAGCATACTATGGGTAAGGATTAACAAAATAATCCAACTTTTTCATCTGTAAGAAGTTTATTTGTGCAAAATCATTTAGTAAGTAGGTTGCAGGATTTTAATAGGTAAAATGTTCAGAGAAAACTATTTTGCTATAGAAAATATTTAATAAAAATAAGACTTGTTAAAAGAATTTTTTAAAAACAAACATATCATGTGGGTCCTGAAAATTAAACTGCCTCATTGTATAGCTTAAAAATTTTCTTTCAAAGCACCTTTAAATTTTCTTGTTATGTGAATTTTATAAGCTCCCCCTGAGAGTGAAGTACTAGAAAATAAAAGTAGAAGCATTTGATAAACCATTTTTTTCTGTTTTTAAATTTAAGCTAGTATAGGACTTAATTTTTCTACCTTAAATTTTTCCTCTAGTATCCAACAGTTAGGAAATGTCCAACATTAAAAAAAAATCCGTTATTCACAGTAGAAGTTTTTCAGCCTGTTTTAACCTATTTTGTTTAAGTCTCTGGAAGGATTTATTTGGTAAAGTAGTAGATGCCTTACATTTATATAATTCTTAGCATTTATAAATTGGTTAATACTTTCTTTAATTATAAAACAGTATTGTGTATAGTAAGTGAAATAGTCCAAAGAGGTGTAACTCCTAATCCCCGATATCCCTTGCTTTTTCACACCTACTAAGTAATGCTGTTGCATGACATGCCATAGCTTGGTGTGTTTTTACAAACATTATATTTCATTGGGGCATCCCAGCAACTTTGCAAAACCAGTATCGTTCATATTTTATTGATGAGAAAGTTGAGGCTTAAACAATGTAGTTTCAGGCCTGTGGTTATTTATCTGGTGTTGCAACTCTTAGGGGTACTCAGGTCAACTGATTTCAGTATTTTTGCTGTTAACCTATTTTATAAAAATTTGAATCAATATGATAGAGTTGGGTCATTGGGGTCAGTCCTGGGTCAAAGGTAAATTTTTACTCTTTTCTGGCTTCTCCTTATCTGTAAAATGGGGATAATACCTTCTATCTCCCTAGGATTGTGGGGATCAAGTGAAATAATGTAATTAAAGTATCTAAAAATAGGCAAAGAATGTTAGCTTCCATTCTCTTTTATATTTGAGAGTCCGGATTAAAAATATTTTTTTAATGAAGGATTCACATAAATGGTAAACTTTCCTAGTGAACTTAAAGATTTTATTTATAACCAGTTTTAAGATTTGATTTATGTGAAATAAGGTGAAGCTATATCATTTTTCAGCATAAGTATGGAAGTGGAAATAGGGTAGAGTGAAGAATGTTTAAAATATTAAAAGCTGTAGTTAGACGATTTTTAGCAAGCAAAGTAATTGAGTTAACCAATAGAAATGTATAGATGTGCATTTTTCCTGAGAAACAGCCAGTAAATAGCAAAAAACAGAATGAAATCTGCTTTGAGATGAAGTGAAGAACCGCCTGCTAAGTATCACTCAGATTCTTTGTTGGTATATTCTTAGAAACTGGGTCCCACTGGAGGAATCCAGGCCAGTAACAGAGATGCTGATTTGAAGTGCCTTGCTTACCTTTAGGAAAAAAATGTTTTTCCCTTGAGATACGTGGTCTTTTAGGGTAACTGGAACAGGAACACTGACATGATCTGAAGTTTCTTAACTATTTTAACTTTCTTGTGGTGGGGGAAATATTGACTCAACTTTTAAGGTTTATGGGTCTTCTCAAAGTTAATACCATTTTCTCTAAATCCCAGATCCCTATTTGTAGTTGGATTGGCATTAAAGGAGAGTTGAAATTCCTCTGAATATATCAAGAAAAATGTTCACAAAGGGATATAACACATTTTTGTCATTTTAGGGCTACTTTCTGAAAGTAATGCCAAATTTCTTCTGGAATATTATTTTTTAATAGAAAAATTTTTTAGGATATACTTTCTAGAGAAATTGATAACATAATATCCATTGCTGGCCTCTAGAAGGAAAAATTTTCTAATTAAGTGTAACATCTTCAGAATTCCTATTTAGGGTCAGATTTCTTTTTCCCCCAATTTTATTACCTCCTCTGATCCTTAATTGAATTTTGGATTATTTTATGAAGTGTCTAATTGAATAAAGTGATATTGCAGTAAAATGTATTTAGTTAAAATAGTGTGATCTTTGGAGTAGAGTGCTATCCTGTAAGTAGTAAACTTGAATTGTTTTTCTACATCAGCTTAATCATTTGTAAGAGTCACATTTTGTCTTGATAAAATCACAAAGATGAATTAGTTCTTAATGAGTTTTTGTCTCTCTTTGGCTGACAAAGGCAAGTTTATCAACAAAAATAATATATTTGGAAATAGATTTTTGTGCTTTGTTTTTGAAATTTAACTTTTTTAAACTGTAAGAAGCTGGTAATGGAGACTAGCTTATTTTTATTTTTGTGTTTAGCACTCAGGTTCTCAATTGTGGCTGTACACTTGGAGAACTTTAAAAAATATCAGTGCCAAGGCCCACCCTCAAGAGAGTCTAAATTAATTGGCCTAAGATAGGATAGAGGCATTTGTATTTTTAAAAGCTCCCAGGGTGATTCTAACGTGCAGCCAGCGTTGAGAATCACTAATTTAGCATTATCTGTCTATTGATTTAATTCATTAATTGAGACTTTGTCCTTTTCTCTCTGATACTCATGGCTCATTACCCAGCCTATTAACATTTCCTGCCCTTACTTCACCTCCTGCTATTTACTTTTCACTCTCTTAACTTTGCTGCCCCCTGTGGCTAATCAGATGCTTTCCTGAAGGGATGTTAGTTATATTCTGGAGTTTTAGGTATGAGATGATGATTCTATAGGATTTTTCTGTAGTTATCATAAAACTCAACTGTTAATCATTTTATACTAGGTCTATTTTTCTTTTCTCTGATTTTAGAGCTGGGGCTGAGTAAAATAAAAGTGAGAACATATCATAGAGGGTTTTTAATTCCATCATTCAGGGTAACATGGTTCCAGCCATTTTGGAGTACAGAACTGGTATTTGCTATACACTAAAGGCATTCTTATGCTTCTTTAAAATTTAGAACTAATATTACTGGTGTATACGTTGAATATTAGGTATTAAACAAATGAACTATTATTCTTGAATTTAACTTTTTTTGGTCGTGCCTTGTCCTTGTTTGGCAGCAAGAAATTTTTTTGCACAGTATTTTTACTTCTATCATCTTAATCTTGATTACAGCTTTTTGTTGAAGGTAAAGCATCAAGCACCTGGTACCACTTATAGTTCATGTTCCTATTTTGTTTTTGGTTTTTCTGCTATCCAATTCGAATAAGACTGGTATTTATTGATGTATTGTTTTGAGTCTGTGTTCAGTTGTTATGGAGTAATGTTCTCTGTCCAGAATGAAAGACTTTGAAAGCAGAAGTCATCTGTGTTTTCATATCCCATTGTGGTACCAGATACAGTATTTTGTGCATAGTAAATGTAGTTAGGTAGTTAGAACAACTGTTTTGTCGGAGAGAGATTACCTGTTAGCTGTCTTTTGACTGTCTTCCCTTAACACCCCTTCCTCCACCTAATTACTGATGGTGCTTCTTTCAGCAACGTTTGTTCAGTGATGTTTGATGCTATCTATCAGCAGATTGGTTCTCTTCTATTTTGTTTTTTATTTTAATGTATTTGTGCCTAAGTCTAGTTCAGGTTTTTAAGTAAATAAATTCTGGGCTTTTGATACCATGACAGTAAATAGTAAATGTAGAATTAAAATGAAGGATTGTTTGCTCTTGTATTTTACGGTTTGCAAATGACTGGTTTGTGACATGTAATGTTATTGATAGGTTTTTGCTAGGAAACGTGTTGTGTAAGGTTTGTGTGGAAAAGTAGTACTGGGTTGACTCACAACCTGGACATGTGTATACAAACATTAAATGAACTCAAATAATTAGTTTGCAGTAATTTCTAAAATTGAGTTGCAGTCTTTTATAAGGATGTCCTTGAAGGAGATTAAAGGAACAGATTTTAAATATGTAATTACTTTTAATGCATTATTGTGTAACAAGGAACCTAAATGCTTTGCTGAAAGACTTTTACATGAACAGAGTAGGTTTATACAAAATAAACTCTACGTGTCTGAGCAGGATATTGACTAATAAGCAGTTTCAGACTTACTTTTTAATGTATATATTTGAAGTCTTCCCTGAAGGACTTTGTTTATGTGGGCTTTTTGAATGACCCGAGCCGAAGGCAGATGTGAATTTTAGAAATCCTGCAATTTTGATCAGAACTTCTAAAGAAATATATAATGATTTTTGGAGGACTAATTTGCTGAATATGATAGGCTCACATGATAAAATTCAGAGAACCTGTTTCTAACTTGGACACTGAAGGCAAGGGATTTCTTGGGAACATACTCCTCCTACTGGAATGGTGATGCTAATTGCAGCTACTATAACCTTACCATGATGTTATATCTAGTTGAGCCTTCTAGTGGTGAATGGGACCACAGAAGTTATTGTAGTTTTAGCCTCCACTGGGAATCATTTTTACTCTTGTTCAAAATAAATAGCTTGTCATTTCATCAGAGAAACTTTAATGTAAGAGAAAATACAGGGTTTTTAAGCTCCTAGATATTTTCTCAGGTTTTGCTTTGTTAATGAATAAACTGTATGGACAGTACCTAAAAAAGGTTAAATGTCTGAAACAGGAATTTTTTAATGACTGGACTTAAAACTCATAGTTCAGAAGTGTCAAGTTTTAAATATGGCTTCAAAAATTATACATTTTTTCTTTTAAGTGGTTTTGCCTTTGTTTCACACTCATTGGTAAAAGTTAATCTAGAATAACAGCTGTTATCACAAGTTAGTGATTATTTGAGCACATTGTTAATTCCATGCCTTTAAATTAATAAAGTGAAAAAGATACAGTTTTTATTGTAAACTCTGAATTTTGATTTGGCAAAACAGAGTGCTTCAGACAGACCTTTCTAATGATAAACATCTGCTAGAGCCATAAGTAATCATAATTTCTGTAGGAATATGTATCTGCCTTTTTAAAAAATATTATTTATTTGAGAGAGAGACAGAGAGACAGAGGGAGAGAGAATTCCAGGCAGACTCCCTGCTGAGTGGGGAGCCTGACGCAGGGCTTGATCCCACCACCCAAGACCATGACCTGAGCCAAAACCAGGAGTCATGTTTAACCAACGGAGCCATTCAGGCACCGGTGTATCTGCTTTAAAAACAACAACAAAAAAACAAAAAAAATTTTACACATTCATTCTTTTAATTGGCCAGAGGAAAAATTTTGTTTGCCTGCTGTTAAAACTAGATACATACTTTGCCTTCAAAATTTGGTGCAGAAATATTTTTCCTCTCTTTGGTGTTCATAGAGCTTAAAATTTAGAGATTAAAGCTTTACTTAATATAGTGAATAAAATGACTTTTTGAAATTAAATGTCCCTAGGAACTTGTAGTTTGGTGGGGAATATAGACATGTAAGGCAGTTTTAATTACTGCCATGTTTTGTGATAAGAGTAAGCAGTAGGCGGCTAGGGTAAAATATGGGGGACCTGATCCGGTTTTGGTATGTAAGAAGAGAGATCAGGGAAAGTTTCCTGGAGAAAGCAACAGGTACACTGGGACCTAAACAAGATGTTCAGCTGAGACAGATGGGGTCTGAGAGATCCACCTAATGGGCAATATGAGTGTAGTATATTTGGGGAAGTGCCAACAGTCTTCGTGGCTGTAATAAAGGATACTGTAATAGAAAACTGATGAGAGAAGAGACTGAAGCAACAATTAGGGTCTATACCATAGTCTTGATACCATGTGCTGTGTTTACTCCTGATGGTAGCATGAAGAATGTACTGGGAGATGCAAGTAAGGAACACTAGTTAGGATGCTGGCACAGTAATTCAGACAAGAGATGAAGGTGGCCTTGTCTAAGGCAGGACTTGGTGAGAGGGAGAAACCAATGATGGTACATTTCTAACTTGGTAGTCTAAGTAACATTGGTGACTTAGGCATTCCAGAGGATTGATAGACCTGAAATTTTTGTAAAGTAAGGAATGAATGGAAATTGTTAAAAAGTCAAGTCAGTAAGTATGGACATCTCAGGAAGCTTGGCAATTAGAAAAAAAATTCATCATTAGCTGTGAGGTGCAGAATGGATTGTATTTGGGATATATCTTAGATTGGACTTGTTAATTATTTGAGGGGAGGAGGAGAAGGAAAGGTAGGAATCCAGGGTGACTTCCAGGTGTTCTAGCTTGGACCACTGAGTGAGTGGGTCTACCACCACTGAGAAGGAACACATAAAAGAAGCAACCAGATTTAGAGGGAAAATCCAGAATTGGATTTTGGAAATTTGAAGTTTGAGATATCTCTTGGAGACCCAAGTAAGAATATCAAATAGATTTTTGGGAGCATGAATCATGGAGTGTCCATTTGGTAATTTCTGTGACTTCTAAAAATTAATTAGAAGATTTTCAAATTTGCCTGTTAGAAAATGATCATAGTTTGTGACTTTGGCTACTTGGTCTTCTGGGCAGATTGGTATTATCTGTTCACTATTCAGTGGAATGTTTGTGTACACCACATGGTGTATGTGTGAGGGAGATCACAAAATATGTTGGGACAAGTGCAAGTGCAAATAAGGTTGGAGTTACTTATTTCCTGTTTTCTGCCTTTAGAGTGTAAGTTAAGTGCTCCAAGACCTGAGATCTATATCTTCTTCCCCAGCATTTAAGTAGTCAGTTCTTGGTCTTACTATTTATTGGATAAAATAATGAAGCAAAACCTATTAAATTGACTTAAAGAAAAACACCATTTTGTGTCATGCAGTGATTCATGATTTTATACTGACTTATAACTGAGTCACATAATGTTTGCATACAACCCTAAATTTAGCATTTTGTTGATAAAGAAACCAAAAGAGGTAGGTTATATGTTTGTGCAAGTTATATATAGCTCAGTATCTTTTCAGTTGTTTTTTTTATTCTTCTATAATATCAAACTGAAGATGTGTATTGCCTGCACTAAAGCAATAATAATACCAAATTTCTAACAGTGCAAAGGAGAATTCATAGTAATTGAACCTCATCAAGATATGGATTTCTTGGGACGCCTGGGTGGCTCAGTTGGTTAAGCAGCTGCCTTCAGCTCAGGTCATGATCCCAGCGTCCTGGGATCGAGTCCCACATCGGGCTCCTTGCTCCGCAGGGAGCCTGCTTCTCCCTCTGCCTCTGCCTGCCACTCTGTCTGCCTGTGCTTGATCTCCCTCTCTCTCTCTCTGTCAAATAAATAAATAAAATCTTAAAAAAAAAAAAAAAGATATGGATTTCTTTTAGGTCCTGGGCAAGTAGACCATTATTGAACATTTTTCTAAGAATATTCAGTGCAGAGGATTTTTATTTCTTAAATTGTGCTGATATAAAAATACTTCATTGATCTTCTTTGGTGTCTCCCTTTTAGCACAGTTCCTCCCTTTTTTAAGTAATGTAAAATTTTCATTGGAGAACATTTAACATTTGTTTTATGAATGAGTACTGAGACAGAAGATGAAGTGAACTTTTCATCACTCAGCACTTTTGTCAGAGCTAGAGTTATATTTTGGAGTTAAAGTTATAATCTATAATTAGCAGTTTTAATGAGTTATAGAATATCAAGAATTGATCAGACTGTCTACTTATTTCTGCCTCTCTTTTGGAAATGCTGTGTATATTTCAGTTTCTCTTTACATAAGCTCTGTACACACAGTTTCGGAAAACTTGTATTTGTGGCCACATTAGCGTATTCTTTGTGATCATTATTTCCCAATTTGAGGGAGGAAATAAATTGAGGCAAAATAATTGAGACTTGGATATAAAAGTCAGTTGGACTGATTCTTCTATCACTTTACTGATTTTTTTTTTAATCTATTTATTTGACAGAGAGAGAGAGAGAGATCACAAGTAGGCAGAGAGGCAGGCGAAGAGAGAGGAGGAAGCAGTCTCCCCACCGAGCAGAGAGCCCCAATTCCGGGCTCGATCCCAGGACTCTGAGACTATGACCTGAGCCGAAGGCAGAGGCTTTAACCCACTGAGCCACCCAGGCGCCCCTTACTTTACTGATTTTTACTCTGCTGTAAAATCTCCAGAAAAAAAACAAATTGGACGATGTCATCTCTTTAAGTAGTTTTCCACATACATTTGTCCTTCCAGTGAATGAACTGGCCTAAATTTGAATCCAAAATGGAAACAAAATAGTAAATGTAACAGTGCACCTTTTAAGGGACATTTAGTTTTAATAGTCATATTTCCTTCAGAGGAAATTTCTATCATACACCTAGGAAACTTAAAAATAACCCAGCTTTAACCTAGCTACCAAATACCCAGGCACTGATTTTGGTATTTCATATATTTTGATATCCTGTTTTTAATTTGGACCAACATGGATGACCTTAGACATAACATTTTGATATTTTGAGAATTTCTTCTTCTTCTTCTTCTTCTTTTTTTTTTTAAAGATCTAGAAAAGTTAGCTTCTCCTGTGGAATAGGAATGACTATTTTAGGATACAATACTTGCTGTGAGTCATGAGTGAGTTTCAGTTTTCATGGTTTTCTAAAATAAACTCACTTAAAGACTATGCCATAAGAAATGTCATATTCTTAACTACCCTATTTCCTTTATAATGGCTTTATTATTTTTATAAAAACTTACAGACTTCACTGTTAAAATCAAGTCAAAAAAGAATTGTACAAGGATAGAAAATAAAAACTCCCAGAGGAAACGTTTCTTAAATTTTGAGAATCTTTCCATTTTTTTCCATTAAGTGGGATCATATAATGTATGCCGTTCTGCATGTAACCCGTTACTTACTTTAATTGAATATTATAAATAGCATACTTCTGAGAGGAAAAAATTAAAATTGATTTAGATTTGTTTCTGAATGAAGTTTATATTTCTGGAAGTACTAAATCGAATTATTTTAAACCTTGATTAGAAAAATCCCTTATGTTAGGAGGGGGTAGGGAAAGGGTGGTTGGGTTATGGACATTGGGGAAGGTATGTGCTATGGTGAGTGCTGTGAAGTGTGTACCCCTGTACACACACAGACCTGTACCCCTGGGGCTAATAAGACATTATATGTGAATAAAAAATAAAAAAAAAATTAAAAATTCCTCATAGTAAAAGGAGAGGAAATAATTTCTAAGAACACTGCTGTTTGATTTTAGGGAGGTTGTACATGGATCTTTTAGAAAACCTGATTAAAGAAATGCATCATCTTCTCAGAAAATATTGTATACAATATTGTGTATATAATTTTAGGGTTCTTGGATTCACCACCACCACCACCACCATCACCACCCTGAAGCCCATCTGTGGTCTGATGGTGGAAGGAAGTCAGTGTTTGTAGACCTTGAGGCCTGTTCTAGAGACTTGAACAACGTTGTTAAGTTGTTAATCCCTTCCCTTAACAAGGTAGCAGGTGTTTCTACAGGGAAGAGAGGTTGCCAGATGGATCCTCATCACAGTCATCAAAACTGAAAATAGCTGTAGAGGCATTGATCTGTAAAGATTTGCTTAATACTTCTTGTTCCCCAAAAATTCCAAATGAGAAACAAAATGCTTGTAAGAGCCTGTTTAATTTAATGAATAACAGGCTTTATATTCAAATTGAATTAATAAGCAAAAAACAAAAAAGCAAAAAAACAATGTTTCATAATTTATCACATAGGAAAAAACAGAAACCAAAAAACAAATTGAATTAAACAGATGACATAGATATTCCTTTTATAGGCATATCTGAAAGATATTGCCTGCTTGGTTCTAAACCACCCCCACAATAAATATCACAATAAAGTGAGTCAAATGAACTTTTTATTTCCCAGTGCATAAAAAAGTTATATTAACACTGTACTATATAGTCTTTAAAGTGTGCAGTAGCATTATGTCAAATAAAAAAAGTACTTACCTTAATTTAAAAATACTTATTGCTTAAAAATGCTAGTCATCAGCCTTCAGAAAGTCGTAGTCACTGATTGTAGGTCACCATAACAAATAAAATAATGAAAAAGTTTGAAATATTCCAAGAATTACCGAAGTATGACATAGAGACATGAAGTGAGCAAATGCTGTCAGAAAAATGGTGCCGGTAGACTTACTCAGTGCAGCGTTGACACAAAGCTTCAATTTGTAAAAAAAAAAAAAAAAAAAAAAAAAAATTCAGTATCTGCGAACTGCAATGAAATGAGTTAATATGCCTGTACTCTCTCAAGAGCCTGTTTTTCTGTATTCTCCTTCCAAAAGTCCAAGTTTCTACAATCCAAGGAATTCATATAATAAGCCCCATTAGCTCTCTTCATTTCTTGTTCTTTTCTACTTTATCAGAAGTTGTTTTCAAAGACAAAAAATAACAAAGTTAATTTTTTTGAGATTAAAAAACAGTGCCTATCCTTTTAAAATATAATAGTTGTGGATGTATTCACATTTGAATAGTGATGGAATAAAGCATAGAAATATTCTTTAAAGTTTGGATAGTATTTTAGCAGTTTTATTAAAACAATATTTGTATATCAGGACTCACTATCAAATTGATAGGGTGCATGTATTCAGATTTCCTAAAAGGTTATCCCTCCACAGTTCTTCTCCAACCATTTTTCAATTTTCATGAAATCATAAATCCTTAACAAAGTTCTGTTTGCATTGCTGTGAATCACTTGTTAATAAATGTTTCTATTGTTCCTTTATAATAGTTTGATCCTCTAAAGTTTCAAATAAAAGCTGATTTTAGAGTCTTAGTTATTAATGTTCTAGGAGTATTGCCAAAAAAAGCTACATGTCCTATATTCTGTGCCAGTTTCTTAAATTAGAATCTTGGATTGCATCCTCAGCGTGTCACTGTAGTGGTATTGCTGGGTTGCTATGATACAGTGCTTGTTCTATAATTTGTAGCATGAATCCTATATGAGTTCCTACTTTAGATTTCAAAAATGTGAGTACCAGTAATTGGAAATATGACACGTTTTTCCTTTAAGGAAAATTATACCTATAAAATTTATTTCTGTTACAAATTATACTTAATCCTTTATTTATTCTTAGATCTAAAATAGAGTTTTAACAATGAACATTTTGAAGTAATTTGGTTATCCTTAAGTTTAATTTATCACATTGACTTTTATGAAAACGGGCAAGAAAAGAAAGGTTTTATGATAACGAATGTATTAAAATTTCATTCTTTTTCTATAGGGTATTTGAGGTCTTAAGAGAAATGAATAGATTTTCTGGTACCATGAATTTGAGACTATACCAGCAAAACTACATTACAAGGGGAAAACTTCAAATTATCTTACTTTATGGAATTTATTCTTTTTTATTCAGTGAACTGTTCTTAAAACCAAACCTATGTAGCCCTATTGATAAAATATTATTCTTTTTCCTTTTATGTGGTGGTTTTTGTGTTTTCATTTATATGTTCCGTAGAAATTAGTATAGATGGCATAAAGACAAAACGGGTATCCTAGGCATGTGTTGTGTATACATTTGTGGCAGAATGAAGTTTTTATAATTATTGGTTAGTGGCATTTGACCTTTAAATCATAACTGATCTTTAAACTTTTACTTGCTTTTAATGCTTTAAACTTTGAATGTTTTACATATTTGATATGAAAGTGTTTTAGAGACCAGGACTGAACTAAAATTTGTTAAAAGCTTTATTGAGATATAATTCATAAACCATATGATTCACCCATTTAAAGTGTACAATTCAGTGGCTTTTAGTATATGTATAGATATGTACAACCATCCCTATAGTCAATTTTAGAACATTTTCATAATCTCAAAAAGAAATGCCATACCTTTTAAGTATTACTCCTCATCTCATCCATCGCCTTCCCTAAGCAATCATTAATCTACTTTCTGTTTCTATAGAGTTCCCTGTTCTGGACATTTTATATGAATGGAATCATATATAGTCTTTTGTTAAGTTTTTTATACCACTGGCTTCTTTTCACCTAGCATAATATTTTCAGGTTTTGTTCATGTGGTAGATGTTTCAGTACTTCATTCCTGTTATGACTAAGTGATCCATTGTATGGCTGTAGCACCACATTTTATTTGTTCATTCATCAGTTGATGGACATTTGAGTTTCCAACTTTTGGTTATTATGAATAATGTTACTATAAACATTTGTGTACAAGGTTTTTTTAAAAATATTTTATTTATTTATTTGACAGAGATCACAAGTAGGCAGAGAGGCAGGCAGAAAGAGAGAGAGAAGAGGAAGCAGGCTCCCTGCAGAGCAGAGAGCCCAACATGGGGCTCGATCCCAGGACCCTGGGATCATGACCTAAGCCGAAGGCAGAGGCTTTAACCCACTGAGCCACCCAGGCGCCCCTGTGTACAAGTTTTTATGTAGGCATACGTTTTAATTTCTCTTGAGTACATACCTAGGAGTAGAATTGCTGGGTCATATGTAATTCTTTGTTCATTCGTTTGTTTAAGATTTTATTTATTTGAGTGAGAGAATGCCATGAGCAAGTGGGAGGGATAGAGGAGAGGGAGAATCAAAGTATTTCCTGATTTTCCTTTGATACGTTCTTTGATACATTATTTAGGAGTGTCTGTGGTTTTAATTTCTACATATTTGTGAGTTTCCTAGTTTGTTTTCTGTTACTGATTTATAATTTCATTCTACCATGGTCAGAGGACACACTTTGTAGTATTTATGTTTTTAAATTTTTTGAGGTTGATTTTATGACCTGGCATATGGTCTGTCCTGGAGACTTCCATGTGCACTTGAGAATATATATTCTGCTGATGTTGGGTGGAGTATTCTATAGTAAATATAAATTCTATGGTGTTCTATAGAATTGTGTTAGGTCTAGTTGATTTATAGTGTTAAATCTTATATTCCCTTGATCTTCTGTCTAGTTCTATCCATTATTAAAAATGAGATATTGAAGTCTCCAACTGTTATTGTTGAAGTATCCATTTCTTTCTTCACTTTTGTTTTTGCTTCATATATTTTGGAACTCTTGGTGCACATATTTTTTTAATTGTCACATCTTACTCATGAACAACCCTTTTATCATAAAATGATTATCTCTAATAAATTTTTTTGTTGTTTTAAAATCTGTTTATCTGATAGAGGTATACCACTCTAGACTTGTGTTTGTTTGCATGATATATCACTTCCCACATTTTACTTTCAGTCTATTTGTGTCTTTGAATCTATGGCTTATATTTTGGAGCATATAGTTAGGTCTCTTTAAATTCAGTCCTTTTAATTGGATTGTTTAACCCATTTATATTTAATGTTATTTGTTGATCTAGTGGGATTTATGCCTGCCATTTTACTTTCCTTTTTCTATGTCTCATGTCTTTGGGCTGTATTTTTCCTTTTCTGCTTTCTTTAGTATTAGGTGAATATTTTTCAAAGCAGCATTTAAGTTTGTTTAATGATTTTTTTTTTTTAAACTACATCTTTTTGAGTTTATTTTTTGTGGTTGTTTTTGGGCTTATCCTATACATATTAATAGAATCAACTTCAGATTTATATTAGCTTAGTGCTGGTGAGATAGAGAAACATTGCTTTTATATTCCTTTATTTCCTTTCCCCCCTTTTTAAGGCATATTGTTATTTAGTTATATTTATTAGTGTTCTATACCCAATAGTACATTGTTGTAGTTATTACTTTACCATCAGTAGTTATTTCTTTACCAACAGTAGTTATTTCTTTACCATCAGTAGTTATTTCTTTAACCCAGTACAGGTTTGCTCCCACCCACCTCCTTTGTGCTGTTATTGGCAAATGTATTACGTTTCTATATGGTAATGATCTAACATCATTTTATATTTATATTTATTCATACATATAATGTGTATATGTATATCTGTAAGTATATGTATAATATATCCATATCCATATCTATCTGTAAATATATATATAAATATATCTGTATATATATGTGTATCTGTACATGTATGTATATATTACTTTATATAGTAGGGGTTTTTTTTTAATCCTTTAAGAGAAAAAAGAAAATAAATGCATTAATACTGCCTTTTATAATTACATAATTAACTTTAGTGGAGCTGTTTTTTGTGTATGGATTTGAATTACTTTGGTGGTCACTTGCTTTCAGCCTGATGGAATTCTTTTAGTGTTTCTTGTAAGGTAACACTAGCCTCTCAGTTTTTGTTTATTGGGAATGTCTTTATTTCACCTTAATTTAGAATGATAGCTTTGATGGATATAGGATTTTTGGTGACAAGTTTTTTTGTTTCATTTTGGGGGGGTTTTGGTTTGTTTTGAGCAGTTTGAGTATGTTAGTTTGTTTCCTAGCTTCTGCTATTTCTGCAGAGAAGTCAGCTGTTAATCTTAGCTCTTGTGAGTAATTAGTTGTTTTTCTTTTCCTGCTTTCAAGATTTTCTCCTTGTCTTTTGACTTTCAGCACTTTTATTATGGTGTAGCTGGGAATCTCCTTGAATTTTTCTTTGAGCTTTCTGGGTATGTATATTAGTGTTACTCAGTAAATTTGGGAAGTTTTCAGTCTTCTCTTTTTTTCTCATTGTCCTTTTGTACTGCTCTTATGTGCATGTGGTATGTTATATGGTGTCGCACAAATCTCTGAAGTACTGTTCATTTTTCTTCACCTTTTTTACTCTAATCAGATTTCATAATCTCTTTTAGTTTATCTTCAAACTTCCCTAATTTTTTCTTCTGACATTTCACATCTACTGTTGAGTCCTAGAGAGTTTCTCATTTTGTTATTGTACTTTTTAATGCAGAATTTTCATCTTTCTCTCTGGTTTGTTGTTGTTAATTCAGTCTCTTTATCTATATCCTCTATTTGATGTGACATTATCACATCTTCTTTACTTCATTAGTTATGGTTACCGTTAGTTCTTTGAGTATATATAATGGCCACTTTGAAGTCATTTTCTATTAGTTGCTCTCACAGGCAGTTTCTGTTGCCTCCTTTTTTTTTTTTCCTTTGTATATGGGACATAGTTTCCTGTTTCTTTCTTTCTTTTTTTTTTAAATTTATTTATTTTCAGAAAAACAGTATTCATTATTTTTTCACCACACCCAGTGCTCCATGCAATCCGTGCCCTCTATAATACCCACCACTTGGTACTCCAACCTCCCACCCCCCACCACTTCAAACCCCTCAGATTGTTTTTCAGAGTCCATAGTCTCTCTTGCTTGATTCACCTCCCCTTCCAATTTACCCCAGCTCCCTTCTCTTCTCTAACTCCCCTAGTTTCCTGTTTCTTTGTGTATCTTATAATCTTTTTTGTTGTAAACCGAACATTTTATATAATGTATTTTATTTTATTATTTAAAGATTTTATTTATTTATTTGACAGAGATCACAAGTAGGCAGAGGCAGGCAGAGAGAGAGAGAGAGAAGGAAGCAGGCTCCCTGCCGAGCAGAGAGCCCAATGTGGGACTCCATCCCAGGACCCTGAGATCATGACCTGAGCCGAAGGCAGAGGCTTAACCCACTGAGCCACCCAGGCACCCTTAGATAATGTATTTTAATGTATTATAGCAACACAATACTGGGTACTGGTCCTACCCCTCAGAGGTGGTGTTATTTGTTTGTTTAGTAATTGGTTTAATGTTGTTCTTCAGAGAGGTGCAGCTTTAGGCATGCCAGTAGGCACTCTGAAATGACAGATGCTTTGGACAGGGCTCTCTTTATGTTTTCCTAACTACACCCCCAACTTTAAATTCCAGTGACTTCCACCTTGTTTAATTGTTTTCAACAATGCTCTGGGGCATAAATTGTTGTTCTGATTTTTTCTGACTAATCCAGTCAAATTCAGGCTCCTTTGGAGGAATAATTCCTGAGGTCAGTGTTTGATATTTGTTCTGACACCAGGAGGGCTTCTCTAAGCTGTTTCTTTCCCTGGTAGTCTCCTGCAAATTAGCTGGTTAAAACCTGTTTCCTCATTGAATCTACACATTTTCCGATTGCCTTTCACCACAACTCCCACTTTTTTTTGAGAGCACCCTAAACTTTGAACTTCTCTGTGCTCTGTTAAAAAAGAAAAGTCAGTTCCTTTGGGAAGAGACTTAATAGCTGTTTTATGGCTTGCTTCCCCAGGCAAAATTTCTGAGTTAGGGCTCCAGAGTTGGGTGATGATAGGGATAATGGCATGTTTCTCCCTGGGTGACACCCTGCTCCAGGAGCTGAGCAGGAGATGGAAAGGCAGCGATAGCTTGAGATCTTTTTGGATCGTTTGATTTACCTCTTCCATCATGGAACCACCACCTTTATAGATCAGGACTAAGGTAATGGCAGCCCCAGTATTCTCAGTGGTGCTGTACCAAGTAGAGCCTCTGTCCCATGAGCTGGGCAAAAGAAGGGAGTTCCTCTTAACCCCACTGACCCAGAGCTTAGTCTCAGAAATAGATTGCTGTGGGCAGGGTGAGAATGCCAAAATGATGTTCCTTACTTGAAGAAAGCTATCTGACAGGGAGCTAATGGTAAGAGGGATCCTTGTGTTCTTGGCTAGTGGAGTGGAGTTTCTGTTTAGCTAAGCTGGGAGGAGAGAGGCAGGTAGCTTTATTCAAAAACACACATTCTTATTATTCTTAACAAATTTTCATAAGTATTCTTAGATGTTTCCTCATTTGCTGTTTGTCTTAGGACCATTTCCAGAGGCTTTCAAAGTTTGTGTTAAAAATAATTTTCATCTGGGGTGCCTGGGTGGCTCAGTGGGTTAAAGCCTCTGCCTTCCGCTCAGGTCATGGGCTCAGGGTTTTGGGATCAAGCCCCCGCATCGGGCTCTCTGCTCCGCAGGGAGCGCCTCTTCCCTTCCTCTCTCTGCCTGCCTCTCTGCCTACTTGTGATCTCTGTCAAATAAATAAATAAAATCTTAATAATAATAATAATTTTCATCTGTTTCCCTGGGCAGCAGTTCTGGTGGAGCTTTTTACCTTGTCTTGCTAGAAGTTGTACTTCCTGTGGTTAAAATTTTAGCTTGTTTTTTAGTAATAATTTGTACCTTACTCTTACCTAGGTATTTATAGCTTTCAAGTATATAATCATGCCAATAAATTTGAAAAAGGAATTAGGAAAATCCCTTGAAATAAATAGCTTTCTGAAACTGACACAAAAAGAACAAAAATCTGGGCAATTCCTATACCTATTTAATTAAATTATTAAAAACCCTATCAAGGACATTTTAAGAAAATGAAGTTAAAACCAATATCCCTTAGATATAAAAATGTTATACAGAATACTGATAAATTGAATTTAGCCACATATAAATAGGATAATACATCATGATTACAAAGGATTCATGCCAGAATCCAAGGTTGATTTTATATTAAAAAATGACTTTCGGGGCACCTGGGTGGCTCAGTGGGTTAAGCCGCTACCTTCGGCTCAGGTCATGATCTCAGGGTCCTGGGATCGAGTCCTGCATCGGGCTCTCTGCTTGGCGGGGAGCCTGCTTCTCTCTCCCTCTCTCTCTGTCTGCTGTGATCTCTCTCTCTGTCAAATAAATAAATAAATAAATAAATAAATGACTTTCTGGGTGCTGGATGGCTCAGTCAGTTAAGCTTCTGACTCTTTGTTTTGGTTCAGGTCATGATCTTGGGGTTCTGAGATCGAGCCCCAGACTCACAGACAGCATGAAGTCTACTTGGGATTTTTCTGTCTCTGTCCCTCCCCCCATCAATGCATGTGTGTGTGTCCTCACTCACTCTCAAAAAATTTTTTTTAAAAGACTTGCTGTATAAGCAGTTTTATCATCACTTAACTTAAATAGAAAAATAGAAATTCCTTCTCTATTAATTCCTTTCTCTCTAGTACTTTAATGTTTAAATTACAGCCACCTCATTAACCCTGATCTCCACTTCTGGCTCAGTAAGGCTGTTGCATTATGAGGCTTCTTCTTATGGTACAGTCTGGAAAGTGCTAACAGAGAGCTGGTATGACTGCAGGCCTTCTCTGTTTTCCTTCTCTCAAGGATCATAGTCCCATATTACCTGTTTTCAAGCATCTGAGAGCAGTTATTTCACATATTTTGTCCAGTTTTTAATAGTTTACAGGGGGAATACTTGTCTGCTGGAAGCATAAATGTTCCCCACACTTTCTGTCTTCTTCTGCAATAGGTATAATGTGATAGTATGGCATTTCATACATAAATTCGTATATATGGTTTTTACATACTTATATTTTTCTGCTTTCCAGTGTGGTTGAATGTATTTTCATATTTATTGGTCATTTATGTTTCATGTCTCCTTCTTTTCTATAGACTTGTCTTTTTCTTACTGATTTATAGATGTTCTTTTGTGCATTCTGGATGCCAGTCCAGAGTTGATTATAAAATGAAATATTTTATAGTTTTCCTATTCACATTTGGTCTTTTAGTTCTCTGGTTGGAATTAATTTTTATGAATGGTGTGAGGGAGGGATCTAATTTTTTTTCCTTATGAATTATCAGTGGTCCTCGCATAATTTTTTGAATGAAAATTCACTACTGACATTTTTAAAAACGCAACTCTATTATGTATTAACCTTCTGTATATGCACACTAGGATGTCACAAGTTACCTTATTTTTTCTTTTCCAATGGTATTTTTGTCTATCCCTGTCCCAAAGCCTGTAGTTTTAATTAGTATATATAGTAAGATTAGTCTTTTCTTCTTCATCTTAAAAATCATCTTGACTTTTCATCTTTCCTGAAGAATTTTAAGAGCAACTCTTCAACTTCCAACAAAACACCCTCTTGATTAATTGCATCATGTTGCAATCCAAATTTCATTCCCTTTATATTCATTGGAGAAGACACTGAGTCTTCTCTTTCATGAATAATGGTATATCTCTGTTATTTATATCTTTTATATATTTCATAAAAGTTTTGTAACTTTTTTCATAAGAGTCTTTCTTGTCTTTTTGTTAGACCTCTCAAATTACTTAGCCTGGAACTCAGTCACCATATTTGAGAAAGCTCAGGGCACATGGAGAGGCCACATGTGGGGCTTCTAGCACTAGCCCCAGTTGGACTTTCAGTCAAAAGCCTGAATTAACTATCAGACATGAATAATTTAGCCTTCACAGGATTCCACCTCTTAGCTTTTCTTAAAGCCTCTAGTTGAGGCTTTAAGACATCATGGAGCAGAGATAAGTTGTTCTTTCTGTGTGTTCTCTGAATTTCCGACCCAAAGAAACTGTGATAATAACTATTGTTTTAAGCCACTAAATTTGGGATAATGTGTTATTAAGCATTAGAAAATTAAAACACCAAATATCATTCTGATTATGATTTGGCTGCTTCTTTAGGCCTGCCTAAGGAATACATAACTGGAATATTCTAATAAAGTAGACTGAGGAATGATTTTTCATCCTAAATTAATAAACTGGCATTTATTACTATGTCATAAACTTGGTTAATTAATACTTGTACTGTGTATGATAAAAAGAAACCATGTATTAGAGCATATAAGACAGAGGAATGGACTCAGACATTATTTAGTGGTACAGTCTTCCTAAATAAGCTTCATAAACTGACACCAAAGAGTATAGTGTAAAACTTCCTTACCACATTTTCATAAAGATTCTAAATCTTCAAAAAATTTTTCACAAAATTTGCCAATATCAGGTGAATTAGTATAATCAACCAGACTATATACTCAACTATGTAAGTATTTTCTGAAAGTTTATCCTATGAGGAAGAACCAATCTTGAAAGTCACATAGCCTCACTTTTATGACCTAGAGTTGAAAGTTGGATAGCTTCACTGAGTTTGTTCCCTAGAGGCAAGTCACCAAGTCCAGCCCATATTCATAAAAGATTAAATTAAATGTTTTGAAGGGAAGAGTGTCAGATAATTGTGGACAAATTTAAAACTAGTACACTTGCTAAGTATGAAATTAGAACCAAGGAAGTTTTATAAATAATGGTATTAGGCTAATATATCCTATTTCTCTCATAGGGGATATAGTCATGTTTAAAGACCATCAATGATACTGGTAGACTTGAAATCTCTTGGCTAAAGTTTTTTTCTCATTGGTTAGTGTTTAGGTGGGTGCTGTCTTGTGTTTGCTTCTGAAGAGGTTAAAAAATAATGAGAGAGTGCATTCCAAGCTGTGCATATAAAACAGGAAATTTCCAAATGTTAGCATAAATGGAACATGGGATATAAAAGGGGGAGTAATGGGAAATGAACTTGGAAGGGTGGTGCCTCTCAGTTTCTCCTCCTCTTTTCACCTTCAACTTTCGTTATCTTTACATTACATTTTTAAAGTTGGTAGCATTTTCTACACCACAATTAAGTTTTCTGTAAATTGTGATGGTAGAAGTCAGAAGTCAGTGAGCATGGCTTATGTCGTGTGACTGTTCAGGCTTCACAACCACATAATGTATTTACATTTCCTTATATAGTCTTTTTAGTATTTTCTGGAGTTTCTAATTGTGTTTCTTTTTCTTGTGCTTTTGACATACTCTCAAAGTTTTCTTCCATATAATAAGATATCCTATTGATTGGTCCTCCTGTTGGCATCAGGAAGCCATGGAGCTTCTTTCCTTCTGTTCTAAATAGCTCAGTTGCTCTGTAGGACTTTACTGCTTTTCCCGATTGATTTCCCTATTTCTGGATCTTGTTTCTTTCTCTTTTTCCTTTATTGCTGCATCATGTCCTCAGGTAATTTCTGAAGAAAGGTTGTGAGGGTGCTAATTTTTCCAAGTATTTGCATGTCTGAAAATGCCCTTTTTGAATCATTACATTTTATTTGATAGTTGGCTAGTTACAAAATTCTAGACTGGCATTCAAATTCAAATGTATAGCCCCATTATCTTCTGGCATCACTCTTGCTGATAAGAAATCTAATGGATATCTGCCTCTGGTTCTTTTGTGAGGTTTAATTTTTTTTTAATCTGAAAGCTTTTAGTCTTTATTCCTGGGCATCTGAAATTTCGAAGTGATATGCTAAATTAACCCTTTTGGGTCTTTTTTTTTTTTTCCTGTTTATTTAGCTTTCTTTCATGTTTCAAATGCCTATGATCCTTTAATGCCTGTGATCCTTTACTTTCTATTAATATTAGTGACCATTCTCTTTGTTATTTTAGTGTTACACATACACACACACCTATATTCTTTCTGTTTAGTCTTATTTAGAGTGAAGGGGAAGAGATAAATTTGTCATTTCTAATAAGCATTGTGACTCTCTAAGTGGGTAAGGATTTAGAATACAGCTATTAGAGGAACAGTTGATATTTCAAAGACTATAGTCTTATACTTGTTCTTGCATTCTAAGTTATTTGAATCCCATTTTTGTTACAGATTTGTACTGTGATATTGGACATACATGGTGTGGGCTCTAATGGTACTTATTGTAAAGCAGTGGCTGTCAGACTTTTTGACTGCAAACTATAATAAATGCATTTCATAAACACATTGTACTCATATAGATGCAACACATTAATTGTGTTAAAGATTTATTTGAGAAAGAGAGAGAAGAGTACATATGTGGGAATGGAGGGAGAGGCAGTGAGAGAGAACCTTCAAGCGTATTCCCCCTGCACAGGAGCCTGGGGGTGGGGGTGGGGTGCTTGATCTCAGGGACCCATGAGATCCTGATCTGAGCCGAAACCAAGAGTCAAATATTTAACCAACTGAGCCACCCAGGAGCCCCGCAACATGTTGATATTTTATATATATTTTAAAATTCTGGTCATGACCCACTAAAATGACTTACTACCCACCAGTGGATTGCAATTCCCACCTTGAGAAACAGTTCTACAGAGCAGTTCCTTAAAATGTGAGCCGGATACATATTCACACTGCGTAATGAAAAACAAATTAGAGATAAGTAGGGAAACCTAATAGGACTTTTGTGAGGTTTCTGTGGGGTTTTGTTTGTTTTAAGATTTGTTTATTTTAGAGAGCAAGTGTGAGGGAGCATGTACAGGCTGGAGGGGCCGAGGGAGGGAATGCATCTCAAGTCAACTCCCCACACAGGGTCTGACAACTCTGAGATCATGACCTGAGCTGAAACCAAGACTTGGGTGCTCAACCAGCTGCACCACCCAGGCGCCCCAGGGCTTTTGTGAGTTTAAAAGGTTGTGTTAATCTTCAAAGATGAAATGTCTCACTTTCCTAGCATTGTCTTGGTTCTCCTGCCTAAGACAATGCAGGGATTTCTACAGTAGTGAGAATTTTTTAGTGGTATCAAATTTTAGTCTTGAAAAAATAGAAGACAGTTAAGATACATTTGAAAAACTCACCTTCAAGTTTAAACCAATTATGTATTTTGCAAAGCAAGGCTGCACATCTGTTTTTTAGATAATTCTTTGTGCAGTTTTTCTTGTATTTTCCATTGTTCCCATGTTGGGGATTTAGTAATGTTTTCTAGAAGAGCACTTTAATAAATTCTTAGCTCTGATGTTGTTGAAGAGATAATGTAAATTGGTATTTCAGATCATAATATTTTTAAGTTGTAATCAAATTTCCTTGAGGAATTTTAAAGACTTAAGGCGTTTAAAATTGTTGAATATGATACACTGTGATAATAATTACTGGTAAAAATTGCCGGTCTAAATTACTCTCAAGTAAATACTTAGGGAGGTCAAAATATACTTCTAGGTTTATGACAGGACTGGGTTTTTCTCTTCATTTAAATGGCAGTCACTAGGATTTTAAATACTCACCCTTTATTTGTTCCTGATTTATTTATACATTTTAGAAGAAATTAACAATCCATTTGATTTAGATACACGTCATCATTTCAAGAAGACCTGATTTAAACTGCTCCAGCAAAAATTTGGGGTCTCTTCTGGTAATTAATTTTAAGGTGACTAAGCAAATACTGTGTTATACTCAGGGGATGATGCAAACAATTACACTGCGTGTATCCACCATTCCACTTGCTGTATGATGAGGTACTATAGGTGTTCTTATTTTTTCTTGTGAACTTACATGTTTCCATGGGTGATTTTATTTTTAAACCACTAAGTGAACTTCTGGTAGAAAACACCAGTGGATATTTCAGATAGAGAATCCCTGGCAAAGAAGCTTTCACCATAGGAACTGGAACGGACAGTATCCACATTGAAAATGGCAAATGGGGGACACCTGGGTGGCTCAGTCGGTTAAGCCTCTGCCTTTGGTTCAGGTCATGATCTTAGGGTCCTGGGATCAAGCCCCACATCAGGCTCTCTGCTCAGGAGGGAGCCTGCTTCACTGCCTGCTTGTGATCTCTCTCTGTTAAATAAATAAATAAAATCTTAAAGAAAAAAAAGAAAATGGCAAATGGATAATTAACATTAGCCCACTAAAAACGACCAAGTCAGAACAATATGTGACATTACTGCCTAAATATTAGACATGGCCAAACTGAAATATCATTGAGATTAACAGACTTCATTAGCAAGTATTCTAATAATGGTGAAGTATGAAGTGGCCAATGTAGATTTTCTCAGTCCTTTCTATATTTAACAAAGAGAATTATTATACCTTCTTTTTCTCACAAGTTGTTATTCATATTTATGAAATATAGCCAGAATATTGTCTGATCTCTTTTCAAACTATTGAAATGTATTTTTTGCCTTTTTTTTTTTTTCTTAAGAGAAAATTCAGAATAAATTGTGTTTCAGAAAGGTACCTAAGAATTGGGACATAATAACATCTACAAGTGCAAAATACTTCATAACTTCTTGATGAAAACCATAATTGTCTTTTCTTCCTAGGATAACCATTATAGAAATGTTTTTGACCTATATAAAAATGTTGGATGTCATGAACCTAGTAGTTTCTAATCTCTTGAAGACAGGAAATTATCTCTAGCTTTCAGAACTAAGGATTGTTTTGAAAGTTAAATTAGCACATACGAAATACTTATTTTTGTGTTTGGCGTGTTTGGCATGAAGGACACACTAATGTTAGCAGTGGTTTTATATTTTATTATGTAGCACAACAAACTGCTTAGTAAGAACGTGTATTTATAGGAAGGGTTAGGTGGAAAAAGATTTTTCTATTCTTTAATACCTAAAAATAATTGAGGATTGGAAATGTCTATTTTAGGGGCACCTGGGTGCCTCAGTTGGTTAAGTGTCTGCCTTCAGTTCAGATCCTGGTCCCAGGATCCTGGGATTGAGTCCAGAGTCATGCTCCCTACTGAGCTGGGAGCCTGCTTCTCCCTCTCCTCCCCACTCTTGCTACTTCTCGCTCTCTCTCTCAAATAAATAAAATTTAAAAAAAAAGAAAAAGAAAAGAAAAGAAAGGTCTGTTTTCACTCAGAGACAAAGGAGTTGCAATGTTAACAGATTTCTAAATATTTTTAATGTTTGGGAAGACAGGGGTGTCCTGTCCCATCTGAGCATTAGGTAATGCTAAAATAAAGTTCTGGAGGAGAAAAATTAAATCTTTAGGTTCAGAAATGAATTACTGAATAGAGAAGCTATGAAAAACATGAATTTCTTTCTAGAGAAGACTCTCAGAGTTAGGTGCCCAGAAAATGAAACATTTTTTTCTTTGTGTGGACCAATCCTAGAAATCATTTTATGTCTTTTGACATATTAGAGGCTTCTGGCCTGTGCTATAAAAGAAGAATGCCTTCCATTTGTATTCTGTTTTGAATTATATGCACTCAGTTTCATGATCATTATCTCATTAATCCATTTAAATCTACCATCAATAAAAATGGTTTTAAAAATTGTCATTGATAAAAATGGTCGTTGTTATACATTCTTAAGCATGGATATGATGTAATAATTTACTATCCCTGCCACATTCGATATCCAGCACCAAGTTGAACTTATTCTATAGCCTGTTTTTTAGTGCATAATCTTTATTCCTCAAATTTAAGAGTTTTTTCCAAGCATCAAATGTATATTTGTTGACTCTTTATATACCTTACACTAGATGTAAAAGAAATAAAAAGGAACCTTGTTCAGTGAATGATCCTTGCCTTTGAGGAACCTGAAATGTTTTGGTAAAAAAAGAAGTATTTGTTAAATACAAGCTTGAAGATAATGCATACTCAGCAGTATGTTTGAGACTGTGAGTACTATCTGTAGATGTTCAGAGAAGGGAGGGATCACTGTATCCTTACTTCCTGTATCCTGACTGACTGTATCCTGACTGTATCCTGACTTACTTAAGGGAAATTTTGTGGAGAATGTGAGATTTCTTATCCTTAGAGGGTTAGTAGGATTTGGAAACAGGGAAGGAAATCTGGTAAGGTATTTCAGGTAGGGAAAAGAGAGCAAATGCATGGCCTTTGGAGAACAAGAAAAGCAGTGATTTCATGCTGAGTGGGTAGCAGGAGGAAGAAGAGAATTAGGTCTAAAACAGACTCTTGTATGAGTTTGTATTGCTTTTAGCATAAAGAAAAAATAGCTTAAAAATGTTTTTAAACTGTTAGAACTGAGTTACTTTGTAAAGGTATGGCACTTATTTTCTCTATATTCTCCATCACTATAATGGAATTTGATTATGTATGAAAATCTAATATATGTTATAATAAAGATACAAGATTAAATAATGAGGATATAGATATCTTTATAAACAGAAAAAGGTATTACTAACAGAAAACTTGTGGGGATTTTCTGTACAGTATGAGTTGAGAAGGATTCTTATAGCTCAAATAAAATAATCATCCCTTCTCTAGTTATAACACATACCCAATCTAATAAGTTTAGCATAATTGGGAAGCTTACAAAAAGCAGAGGTATTCATCTTATGCTTCTTCAAACTAAGTATCAGTGTAGTAGATATCTACATGACTTTTTAAAATTTAATTTCAATTGTCAATAAATTGAAATAATTGAGCTAATTGAAGGTCCTTGTTTACAGACGTGAAAGTTCAAAATTGAAGTTGTTATTTTTCAGATGTTGGAAACAAAAGGATTTAATACATTTGTTAGAATCAAATCAATATAGTGTGCCCATATTTTTGTAATAAGTAGAGGGTAAAACAATAAACATTTACTGAATGTCTATTATGTGCCAGGCACTGTGCTAGATGTGAGGTGGTGGGGAGGGAGAGAGAGACCCAGAGATAGATATAAAGATCACACTTGTTTCTTGTCTGTAGAGGCCTCATAGTTTAGGAGGGTTATACTTGTAAAACAATAATTGCCACATAATATAGCACAATAAATGTTATAGTAGAGATACACACCTAAGATACACTTAGATAAAAGTGGATTAACCAATTAGCATCTTAGAGTTTCTGAGGGGAATATGTTTCTGCTGAAATGTAATAAATGGGTAGAGTTCCCAGGGTAGGCAATGTGGGGGAAAGGGCATTCCAGGCAGAAGAAACTGTAAAATATTCACAAGTTGCAGGGAATATGGCTTAACCAAATTGAGGGTACATGCTGGAAAGTGTTAAGAGATGATTGTTGACAGTAGATAGCTGAATTTTGTATACAATCCTGAGGAGTTGGGGTTCAATTTGTAATTTTTGGAGGATCATTATTGAGTGGGACCAGATTGATTTCTCCTTTTAGCAAGATTTTAGCTTTTAAGATTGTTTAGAAGATAAATCAGGAGTTGTAGTAGTTATGGAAACAGGCAAGAGGAGCAGTTAGGGTATCACTTTTGTATGCTAGATGATGATGAAGGGCATTAAAATGGCAGTGGGAATGACAAGAAAAGGATAGAGTGAGATATGTTAAACAGAATCAGTAACATTTAATTGTTGATTATGGGTAGTGAGAAAGGAGTAAAAGTCCATTATGTTTTCTGGTTTCTGGCATGAATGATGAGATTAGATGGATGAATTTTTCAGTAGATTTTTATTTTCCCCACTAGATTTTTGAGAGAAGCTTTATGTGTATGAACAGCTTCTAATAAATTAATAAACATATTAAAGGTAGTTTCTGAGTAGGTTATTTCTAAGTTTTTCTTTATTTTTATTTATAGATGCTACTTCCAATGAACAACAAGAGCTTTTCTGTCAGAAGTTGCAGCAGTGTTGTGTACTGTTTGATTTCATGGACTCTGTTTCAGACTTGAAGAGCAAAGAAATTAAAAGAGCAACATTGAATGAGCTGGTTGAGTATGTTTCAACTAATCGAGGTGTAATTGTTGAATCAGCATATTCTGATATAGTAAAAATGGTAAGATTTATATAAATTCAAGTAAGATCTAAGGTGTAATTATGAATTACTGAGACTGATTTTTAATAAATGTGCAATAATCAGGGTACTCAAATGTTTTAAAAATAGTCCATTTGAAAGATTATCCATTCATTCCAAAGATGTATCATTGCTTATAATAGTTTGCAAATTCAGTAGCCACAGTGGCTGGTGGCTGCCGTATTGTATAGTGCAGATCCTGGGCTTAGGAGAAAGATGTAGGCTTAAGATTACACAGACTGATAGATAATTAAGATATAGGGCTGAATTGTCACTAAAGGAGAATGTCTAAAGTGGAAAGAGAAGAACAATGAAAAACTATGGAATTCTCCACATTCCAGATGTTGGGTAAAGGAGTCAGATCTAAAAAATTATATTTAGAATATTTTAATATACTTATAATGTCTGTAACACTTGAATTTCAATAAAAACTCGGGACCTTTAAAAAGTTAAATAACATAAATAAGTATGAAATCTCTGAAAAATAAATTACTGCTAACTTCATTAAAGTAAGGTTGTTTAGGATATTATTTATTAATAATTCAACCTTATTCTCCATCAAATGGTAGAAATTTGTTTAGGATGTGATGTTTGTATTTTGGTGCATAGTAACAAAATACAAAAAATTTAGCTGGAGTAATTAGAGAGTCACTGAGTACATAATTGAAACTTAACTGTTACCCGAGTATAGAAGGTTATAGCAAGTATAATTTGTACTTGTCTTCATTTCCTTCCCCTTGACTAATATATGTTCTGGGGGAAGAACAAAATGTAGTTAAATTTGGCCCTATTATACTAGTTGAGTTTTCTTTCATCTTCCTGAAACTAGAAAATACTGGGTTTTTTTAAATTGAAAATAAAAGCCTTAAAGAATTTTTAAAAGATCAGCTGTACAGAGAACATTAATCAAAATAAAATTGGCTTCTGAAACTCTCACAGACAGTGAAAAGTGACAGTTTGAAAATGGAAATATTGAATACTGATAAACTTGGTTTTTGTTTTGTGTTTATCATTAAAATATGTTCAGGGGAAAACTATTTCCATTTTACGGATTTCAAATGGTTTATGTTCATGAATTTTGAAAATATAGGAAAAAGGTACTTTTACTTTTATCTCTGGAAAAGTACTGACTTGAAGGGGCGCCTGGCTGGCTCAGTTGGTAGTGCATGCAACTCTTGATTCTGGAGTTGTGAGTTCAAGCCCCATGTTTGGTGTAGAGATTACTTGAAGTTATTGACTTGGATATTAAAATGACTTAAATATTTGCATATTGAAAATGCTCAAATATTTGACTCAAGTTATTCTGTAATTTACTATGTAATAATAAATTTTGGGATTTAATTTCTATCCCCAAGAAAAAAGATGTATATGATTTATTTATTTATTTATTTATTAACTTCTGGGTACTTAATTTCTAGATAAGTGTGAAGTCAACTCACCCTGTTGGCCCTGTAAAGCTCTTAGGTATATTTGTTACATACAGTTACTTTTGTTGGTGGCTAAAAGGTTATTTTTTTTTTTACCTTTATTTTATTCTACCAATAATAAATATGCTCTCAAAGGCAAATTATGCCCTTTTATGGGATATTTCTCCTTTTCAAGTTTTATCTATGACTCTCTGCTATCTTTGTGAAATTCCTATCCATCAAACTCTTGGTTCTGCCTTCATGTTGAGTTCTAGGAGATCAAATTATAGGTTATTACTTTCTAAGTCTTATGGTTGTACTAATTGACTGTTAGCAGTTCTTCCGCTAACCATAGATGCACTTCATAAGAATAGTTGGAAATTTGCTTGCACCACCAAACAGCTCTTTTCTCATCCTTTATTCCCTAAACCGTTTATTTCAGGTGACCAACTCCTTAATAGTATGGCCTTAAATGTTTACTAAACCAAGTGGTCTCTCAGTCTGTTCATCATTCTTCAAAGAATTTTGAGTTGGCACCACAGTCTAACCTTTGCTGGTGAAAAAAGATGTGAAGTTTATGTTGGTGCTGAGACAGTGTGAATGATGAAATTGTAAATATTGTATTTCATTGAATCTGAAATGAAGAATCTCACATCCTGACTTCAGAAGGATAAGCCTTAAAAAAAAAAAAAAAAAAAAAAGAGTAGATGAACTATGTTAAATTAAATCCCCAGTGGGGTATTATGAACTATGTCTGTAATAGCAGTGAAAGTAATCTGCCCCTCCCATCCCTCTCCTTAGTGTGGTGTGTATGTATAGGAATAGAGATCTTTTATCAGACTTTTAGATTATAAGGTAAGTAAATAGCTGGATTAGAATATGGAGGGAATTGCAGAAAACTGAAAAGGACCAAGGTTAGAGAAAGGTAGAGTTAGGAATTTTATGATTTTTCCTCCATAATCCTCTCCCTTCCTCTTTTTTTTTTTTTTTCCTGTTAAGCAAAACTTGGAAAGAACAACTTGTAATTTAAGGAGGGAGGAATCCAGAGGAAATCTTTAAATCTTTAGTAGGTTGACATCTGAAGAAGTGTCCTAGTTATGGGATAGAGAAAAAAGAAATGCCTACCTTCTTCATGTCTTGATGAGGTTTCTAGGTTTTGAACTAGGCTTATAGTCACAACTCTTAAAGTTATCTTTAAAATATTTCATTTACATTGTTTAATTATACAATGAAGAATATAAAGCTGAATTTCTTTTTCTTCACAGATCAGTGCTAACATCTTTCGTACTCTTCCTCCAAGTGATAATCCAGATTTTGATCCAGAAGAGGATGAACCCACACTTGAGGCCTCTTGGCCCCACATACAAGTATGAAACTTATTATATATTGACAATTTTTGCATTTATGATATTCTGCTGAAATCATGGTGGTTCTCTTTTAGATCTATTTAAAATACTTGACTTTTAGTATGTGTTCTTACCATTTTTTCCCCAAAATGTTTTTACTTTTTTTATTGTGATAAAGTATACTTTTACCATTTAAACCATTTTAAAGTGTACTGTTCAGTGGCATTAAGTACATTCACAGTGCTGTGAACCATCACCATTTCTAGTTCTAGAATTTTTTCATCACCCCAAGTGGAAACCCCCTTCACATTAGCAGTCACTTTCCATTCCCCTAACCCCACAGTCCTTGACAACTACTAATCTACTTTCTTTCACTATGGATGTGCCTGTTATGAATATTTAATGTAAGTAAAATCCTATAGTATGTGGCCTTTTGTGTCTGGGTTCTTTTATTTAACATAATATTTTCAAGGTTCAACAATGTTGTTGCATGTGTCCATCCCTCATTCCTTTTAATGGATGAATTACATTTCATTTTCTGAATATACCACATTTTGTTTATCCATTAATCATTTGATGGATGTTTTGGGTTATTGTAACAAGAGCTATTATAACATTCACGTACCAGTCATGCACCAATTTTTGTTTTAAGGTGTTCCCCATAAATTTTGATATGTTGTGTTTTTGTTTTCATTCACCTGAAGTACTTTCTAATTTTCGTGTGATTTCTTCTTTATTTTTTAGGAATATTTCTACATATTTGTGACTACCACATTCTTTCTGTTACTGATTTCTAATTATTTCAGTGTAGTTGGAGAATATACTTTGAATGTTTTCAATCCTTTAAGTTCATTGAGGATTGTATTAGGGCCTCACAGACAGTATATTCTGGAGAATGTTTCATGTGTGCTTGAGAAGAATGCGTGTTCCGTGGTTGTTTGGTGGAATGTTCTATAGAAAACTGTCAAGTCTAATTGGTTCATAACGTTGTTCAAGTCTTCCATTTCCTTGTTGGTCTATTATTGAAAGTAAGAGATTGAAGTTTCCAGCTATTGTTGTTGAATTATATATTTCTTTCCTGTTCTGTCAGGTTTTTCTTCATGTATTTTGGGACCCTGTTGTTAGCTGCTTATGTTTATAATTGTTATATTATCTATCTGGATGGTCCTTATCATTGTAACTCCAGAAAGTTTCTCAAGGTTATTTGTCTGATATTAGTATAGGCACTTCACCTCTCTTTTGGTTACTGTTTGCATAATATATATTTTTCATCTTTTTACTTTTAATGTGTTTCTTTGAATCTAAATTGTGTCTCGTAAAAGTTGGATCATGTTTTTTTAATCAGTTTCAATAATCTATGCCTTTTGATTGGAGTGTTTAATCCATTTACATTTAATGTAATTACAGATAAGGTAGGATTTACATCTGCCATTTTGTTATTTTCTGTATGTTTTATGCCTTTTTATTTCTCTATTTTCTGTTACTGCTTTTTGTATTAAACAGATATTTTCTAAGGTACCATTTTAACCATTTTAATTTTTTTTTTTTTTAAAGATCCCAGGATCCTGGGATCATTACCTGAGCAAAAGGCAGATGCTTAACCAACGGAGCCACCCAGGCATCCCTACCTTTGGTTTTTCTTAACTTTATTTTTTATTTTTTTAGTAGTTAACCCAGGGATTACAGTTAGCATCTTAAAACAATCTAGTTTGGTTAATACTAACTTAATTTCAATAATATACAAAATTTTGATCCTATATACCTCCATTGCCTCCCCCACTTCCTTTGTAGTATTATTTGTGGTTTTATTGTCATACAAATTAGATCTTTTTTAAAGATTTATTTATTTATTTAAGAGAGAGATAGAGACACAGTGGAGGGTGGGGGGCAGATGGAAAGGAGAAGCAGACTCCACTGAGTAGGGATCCAGATACAGGGCTCAGTTTCACTACTCTGAGATCATGACCTGAGCTGAAACCAAGAGTCAGATGCTTAACTGACTAAGCCATACAGGTGTCCCACAAAGTAGATCTTTATACATGCCCACCATGTACCATTTTGTAATTATTGCTTTATGTGGCTGTCTTGTAGAGCAGTAGAATAAATGAGTTATAAATAAAATACATTTATAGTGTCTATTTATGTATAGTTGACCCTTGCACAACACATAACACCAGTTTAAACTGTATGGGTCTACTTAAATGCAGATTTTATTTGATAAATACAGTACAGTGCTATAAGTGTATTATCTCTCCTTTATGATTTTTTAAACAATTTTAACTCCAGTATAGTTAATATACAGTGTTATATTAGTTGCAGCTTGTATCAGGTATGTAGTATAGTGATTTACCAATTCTGTACATTCCTCAGTGATCACTGTGATAAGTATACTCTTAGTCCCCTTCATCTGTTTTCACCCATTCCACCGCCCCCCTCCCCACCCAACCTGCCCTGTGGTAACTATGGGTTTGTTCATATTGTTGCAAATGGCAAGATTTCATTCTTCCTTATGGCTGAGTAATATTCCATTTTGTATGTAGGGGGGTGGATATATAATATTCCTTTGTGTGTATATATACGCACATACCACATCTCTTTTATCCTTATTCATTTATCAGTGGACACTTGGGCTACTTCCATAATTTGGCTGTTGTAAATTATGCTGCAGTAAACATAGGGGTGCATATATCTTTTTGAATTAGTGTTTTTGTATTCTTTGTGTAAATACCCAGTAGTGTAATGACTGGATTGTAGAGTGGTTCTGTTTTTAATTTTTTGAGGAACCTCCCTACTGCGTTCCACAGTTCCTGCACTAGTTTGCGTTCCCCCTTATGATTTTTTTTTTTTAAGACTTTATTTAGAGAACCTGATGTGTGGGGCTCCATCCCATGATGTATTTTTTTAATGAATTTTTTTCAGATTTTTATTTATTTGAAAAAGAGAGCACAAGCGGGGGCGTGGGGCAGAGGAAGAGGGAGAAGCAGGGATCCCCCCATCCCCCACATGGGGCTCAGTCCCAGGGTCCTGGGATCATGACCTGAGCTGAAAGCAGACTCTTGAGCAACTGAGTCCCCCACCCCCAGGCGCTCCTGGATAATCTATTGATCTACCTTTACATTCACTTATTCTTTCTTATGCCAGCTTACAGTGTTTTGGGTTGGTTTTGTGGGTCTGCAAGTTCACTGAAGTCCTCACTGTGCCATTCATTAGTGTTATCTGGAGCACTTCTATTTGGTTGAGACTGAGGGAGGGACAGTCTTTCTGACTTAATGCCATTGTGTGACAGTTCACACTTCAGATGTAATTGGAAAATTGGTAATAAAAACTTATTACAGGGGCACCTGGGTTAAAGTTAAAGTTAAAGCTTTAACTTTAAAGCTTAAACTTAGTTAAACTTTCTGCCTTCAGCTTGGGTCATGATCCCAGGGTCCTGGGATCAAGCCCCTCATCGGGCTCTCTGCTTGGCGGGGAGCCTGCTTCCTTTCCTCTCTCTCTGCCTGACTCTCTGCCTACTTGTGATCTCTGTCAACTAAATAAGCAAAATCTTAAAAAAAAAAAAAAAAAAAAAAACATACTACATAGGTAGGACCAATTCTTCCATTAAGCCTCCCCTATTTCTGTCTGGCACTAATCGCGTCATTCAAACTTACCCTCAAATATGTGGCTTTAATATAATGTTATTTAGGGTTCACCTAGTAGAATCACACTGGCACTACTTTAGTTTATGCTTTAGTAACTAGAGCTCTTTAGGCAGAATTCAGGGTAGATCATCTTATACTGCTTAGAAACTGTTACAAAGATTCCATTATAGCCATAAAATATTGTACTCACATGTGTATAGTGTTTCTTTTGCACATGTTTTTATAAATCTAGTCTTTGTGGTCATTGATTTTTGTTCTCCAGTTGTCTAGGTAAGATATACTCTGAGAATATCCAAATGACACTTATTTTTAAGCAAGGCTCTGAGGGAGACAGTAAAAGTTCAAAGGACTCTTTCTTGCCTTTAATGCTTCAAATAAATTTTATATTTTAAAAATAATGTTAATGACCTGAAATCTGCAGGCAAGCACAGTATGTTTTTCTAGAGAATTTAATGAAGGTTACACATAACCAATGGTACTCATTTATAAGACTGCTGATCATGATTAGCAAATTATATTATAGCAATACCAATAACTATTGAACACTTACATGTTTCAGAGATAGTGACAACTGCTTTATATATATTATCTCATTTAATCCTTTTGGTGACACCATAATACTCACATTTTAGGGTAGAGGGGTTGGTGAAGGGCAGTAAGGAAGGCACTTGATGTAATGAGTACTGGGTGTTATATGCAGATGATGAATCCTAAATTCTACCCCTGAAACTAATAAAACACTGTATGTTAACTAAATTGAATTTAAATAAAAATTTTAAAAAATATTTTTCATATTTTGTAGAAAAGTTTATATGAAGCTAAAAGAGATTAAGAATTCTGCCCAAGATTATGTAAGTAATAAAGAGCCAAATTAGGTTTACAAATCAATTATTACTTCAGAGTACTTGCTCTTGATTTTTAAAAGCTTTAGTGCCTCTGTTATAGTCTGGCCCTAAAGTAAATACACACCAATTCTTAATGAGGCTTAGTTCATACCTTTTTAGCCTCATTGTAACACTAGTAAATTAGATCTTCCAAATAATTCAGCTAGCCATACTTTTTCTTTTTTAGCCCTCATAAGTGAATTTTTAATGATAGGCCTTAGTTAAGTGTGACAAAAATTTACACTCTATACATTGTAATACATAATTGTAATACATTGTATTACAATTTTTCATTGTATATATACAAATTCTAACAAGTATTATTACAAAGAGAATTATTACAAAGCATGGTGAAATAGAAATTATTCTGGTGATAGACCTCTACTTAAATCCAGTTTTTATACTTTTCTACCTGTGTGACCTGCTTAAGCTGCTTAACTTCTCTGAATCTCCCTTTATAAAACTGGAATAAAACAGGATTGTATAAGGATTGAATGGAATAATGTATGCACAGAAACTAGCACAGTTTTTTAAACTATACTGTTTTCGGTTCTGTTTTCTTAAAAGATAAGTACTTCTGGTATGTGGGAAGAAGTGTATTTTTTTGTTTTGAAGTGTGTTTTTATTGTTACCTTTATGCTGATACCTTTATATGATATATGATACCCTTGGTTCTTTCTCTTATTGTTAATTTATTGGTTCCCTAGCATGGACAATACTGAAATTATCAAGTAGTCTCTTCTTCCACTTCCTACTTACCTAATCTCTAATGTAAAGTAATAATCCATTTACTCTCACAGTAAATACTTATATAGCAATTCAAAGCTTCTACTTTCCATACACTCTTCTTCATTCCCTTCCTCAACTTTATATTTGTATTATTATGTAATACTTAACATGGTTAGAACATGTAATTCTTGTATACTACTATTCTGTTACCTTTGTGCCCATTGCTTTTGATTAGTTCTAGCGGTAATATATTTAATTTTACCATCAATCCTTATGTCAGAATAACTCTAATCATTTTTTGGTAATTTGGAGTTCATTATTTTTTTTTAAGTCTTTATTTATTTAAGTAATCTCTACACCCAGTGTGGGGGGTCATAGTCACAAACCCTGAGAGCAAGAGTAACATGCTCTTCCAGCTTAGCCATCCAGGTACCCCTGGAGCACATTCTTTAGTAGAGGAACTCATGAAAATATTATTCCCTGAGTTTTTGTATGTACAACAGCAGTTTGTGTGTAGCTTTAATTTTTAAAGATCAACCTGATTTGATATAAAATTGTTGATCCATATTTCCTTAGGTACTGTAAATATCTTATTCCGTTGTCTACTGATTTCAGTCTGATTTTCTGTCTCTTATATAAAGACAGGGTTTTTTTGTTTTTTTTTTTTTGCTTAGATGCCTAAAGAATATTTTTCCTTTAATGGCCCAACTGCTTTACTGGCCATACATTAGTGTCAATTTTTCTAGATAAATTTTCTCAGTTGAATAGTACTCTTTTACTATAAAAACCCACTTAAAATTTTTTTTTAAAGATTTTATTTATTTATTTGATAGGCAGCGATGTGGGGCTTGATTCCAGAACCTTGGGATCATGACCTGAGATGAAGGCAGAGGCTTTAACCCACTGAGCCACCCAGGTGCCCGTAAAAACCCACTTTTATTTTTATTTTTATTTCTGAAAAGTTTTCTTCAGTAAAAATTTTTAATATTTCTTTTGTTGCACTGCTTTGTTTTTCTTCTTTGAGGGTGGCAGCTATTCATGTGTTGGCTCTTCTTTGGCTCTCTGTGTTTTTTACTCTCTCTAAAAGTCTTTTTTCTTTTTTAATTTTTTTTTTCCCTGTTGGACTGTTGTTCATCTTATTTCCATTCCCTTTTTCCTTTTTTGGTTACTCTAGTTGTAAAGCACACTGACAGTGAGTATTAGAGACAGGTGAGAGGAAGAGAATGGGTATTGCATTAGTCAACCAACAATGCCTGCCGCAGGCTGGGATCATTGGAGGGAAGAGTCTGTCTTGAGTAAAATGAGAAAATGATATGTTTTTATGTTTTCAATGACAACAGGATGGATAATGACCAACATAAGCTCTTTTCTACATAGTTTCTGGGAGGTAGAGAGAAACTCTGCTTTACATGTTGGTGCTAGCTGTTGCTTCCAATTACATTGTTGATTTTTATTTTGCCAGGACTTGTATTTTTAGTGGTCATTGCATTTTATTTATTTATTTATTTATTTATTTTTTAAGATATTTATTTAATCACTTGACAGAGGTCACAAGTAGGCAGAGAAGCAGGCTTTCTGCTGAGCGGAGAGCCCAATGCAGGGCTCGATCCTAGGACCCCGAGATCATGACTGAGCCGAAGTCAGAGGCTTTAACCCACTGAGCCACCTAGGTGCCCCTCCATTTTATTTTAAAAGACAAAGAAAGAAATTTATATTCTACACTCTTTGGAACACTTTAAGCAATAGTCTACCTCTTTTATTTATTTATTCTGTCTAGTATATATATGTCTAAATAAAGTGAAAGAGGAATCCTGGGATTAGCAAAAGCTGATAAAATTTTTAAGATTTATCAGCACATTAGAGCTTATAGAACTAGAAAATCTGAACTGGAAAACTTTTTTAATAGCATCATACACCAGTTCATGTAAAATTTGGGACCATAGTTGATATAAAATTAATGATACTATATTTAATAATGCAAAGGTTTTAAAGATGTGAAATTCTCATGAGCTGATTATATCTTTTTTAATCACATGTAGTTGAATAATCTGAAAAAGTTTCCTCAGTCTTTGAATTTCTGAAATTAGTATCTCCATTAAGATATTTTTATATGCTCATGGAAATTAACAGTGAAAATTTAGCCAAACAAACAATATGCTTTCTATTTTTCACTGGTATGATTTGAACTTTCATTTGAATTCCCTGAAACTAGCAGTTTAACATTTTAGGAGGTAGGTAGTGAGTCGCTTTCAAAATATGATTTTTAAAAAATGGTTTTCTCCCAAGACAGAATACATAGAGACACACAAATTTTTGTATATCCATGACCCCAGTGAAAAGACTCTGCCCTAGATATATATGTTTATAGTTAATCTTTCTCATAACTAAAATTTGGTGTACAGTTTTAAAATTTGGCAATTAAATGGTCTAGGGGAATCAGAAACTATTGAATCCTGAGTGAGCGGATTTATAGAATCTGTCAGAATATAGTTGCTACATCATTATTTAATCATCTTTTTTTAGGGTGGAATATTAAAGCTGCTCTGATAAATGAGATTATAGATAGTTGTAGCACTGAGGAAATTTGCTCAATGAAAGTTTTTCTTTTGTTAATGTACTTGAAATCAGTTCACCCAGAATTTTTTGTTCTATATTAAAAGTTTACATTTTACATTTAGCTTGTCAGATACTTGATTTTAGAAATTGATTTGATGGGATGAAAAACAAACATTAAATTAATGAGGGGAATAATAAGCAATTTCAAAACCTTTCAAAATTTTGTTTTCCCAACCCTGTTCATGAATTTCCTAAAAATGTGCTAATTTATAGTTTTTCTTTTTACTTTTTTTCCACTCTGTAATGGAAATACTAATGAGCAATGGAAAAATGGAATAAATGAAATAAACAAAGAAAAAAGGAACAAAAAAACCTGTTCTACTGTTCTAGTAGTAGGTGACTGATCATCTTTTAATTTACAGAATGTATTAATATATGGTAATTACTAATTAAGAGTTATAAATTATTTTTTATTTCTTTTCTAAGCATTATTGCTTTGTATTTATGGAGGACAAACAAGATTGTAATTCTCTGTATACTGACTTTTAGATGATTAGGGAGGCGTGGCTGCTGTATTAGTCTGGAATACAGGCAGATTATGTAGTATTTTAATTTTCTTTTATTAGTTATTTTCTTTAGTGACACAGATACTTAAGATGTAATTATTTTATGTAGGGTACTGACTAAAACATAGACCTTTCTTTTTTTAGGAATAACCTGTATTTTAGGTACTAGAAACTTCTTTGTGACCTCTACAATTAGAAATTTATACTGGGAACATAAACATTTTACAGTGTACGCCTCTTCACATTCACGTAGCCCTCAGATTCAGTGTTCAGGCACTTAATATGAAATATCTCATTTAGTTCAGTGTATGTTAAGTCTTACGTGAATTCTTTCATATATTAAATCAATTTTAAAACCTATTTAAATTGGGATGCTTGGGTGGCTCAGTGGATTAATAAGCCTCTGCTTTATGCTCATGCATGATCCCAGAGTCCTGGGATCGAGCCTGCATCAGGCTCCTTGCTCAGCAGGAAGCCTGCTTCTCCCTCTGCCTGCTGCTCCCTGGCTTGTGCTCTTTCTCTTTCTCTCTGACAAAAAAATAAAATCTTTAAAAAAATTTTTAATTAGTTTTCTCTTAATAGAGTTTGTAAAACATTGGGCCACCATATTCCTTGAAGAGAGCCTTTTGTTTATATACAGTTTATTAACGTTTCTTAAAAAACTTTTTGCCTCTCTGGGCCAAACATTTCCAGTTCCTTCAGCTTTTTTGTATAGATCTTATTTTCAGATACTTAAATCATCTATGTTGTTTTGCTGTACCTTCTTCTAAAATCTTTTATTGGTGAAGATTAGAATTTCATATATTCTAACTACATAGGAAAGACGTGGTCATTATGGAGTAGAATGGTAAGATTACCCCCCTTTAGTTATCTTTTTACATTTTGTGCTTGCCTTTTATCTTTTAGGGTATTTTTTTGGTTCACAGAAGTAGGAGGACCAGCTGTACATTGTATATTCAATTTGCCAGTTTACTAAAGAAATGAATCCATTGCTGAAAGTATCTGTTGTTCTGTGAAGCACTGTTTCTTAGATTCTTAGAGCAAAGTATTTCTTCATATAGAAGAATATAGAGAAACTTTAGTAATTACACAGAAGCAGTCCTCCACAACTATGATTTTTATTCATTCAGTAAATATTGTATTCAAGGCATTGTTCTAAATATTGGGGGTAAACTAATAAGCAAAATCTTTTATATCCTAGTGGAAAAGAATAAATAATACTACTATGTCAGGGTATGATAAATACAAGAAAAAAAGTAATGCAGGATAGAGTATAGAGAGAGTGACAGTGGGGACACAGGGTGCCATTTTATAGACGCATAGTCTTAATTGTGCCATCTTGAAGATTTTCAGCTCTGTAGATCACTAGTGTTTGCTTCTGTTTGACATTACTCAGCATGTGTTTATTAGATAACCTTTTGTTATCTCTTCAGTGGTGCTAAGTTGGCTGCATAAAAGTGATTTGCTGCTAATCTTGACTGGTCACTTAATGTTCACTGTGTTAGGTAAATGATGAAGATGAGAACTATGTAAGAAATAATAATGTGGTATCTGTGATCGGCATATGTTTCAACTGAGTATGTGATTTAGAGGATTCAGCTTGATGATGTGCAAGTCTCCCAAAAGACATGTGATTGCTCTTAATAGTATTAAGCCTTAAGCCGTATATGTCTGATGCAGATCTTCAGAGGTAGAATATATAGGCTAATGCGTGCCATACTTGACACATGTTTAACCTGGTCCCACCTTACCACAAATCTTAACTTCCACTCAACTAGGCATCTGCATGAAGATTCTGAGCCTCTGATTCCATACCCACCAACCCATACCCTACACCATCTGCTTCTCAAGACATGTCCTGCCTTTCTTTAATAAGCCCTTTTTCTTCTTGGCTTATGCACAATCAAATCAAATATAGGGCTCAAGTTGCTGTCCTCCTTAAAACTTTTCTTACTGACTTTATTCCACAATGATAAAACCTTTTTCTAAAGGTCTCCTCCACTCAGTCTGTGCCATACATTTTTAAAGAATTAATTAATTAACCCAAACTGTGCAGAGGGACAGAGGGGGAGAGAATCTCAAGCAGACTCCCTGTTGAGTGCAGAGCCCAACACGGAAATTGATCTCATGATTCTGAGATCATGACCTGAGCTGATATCAAGAGTGAGATGCCCAGGTGCCCCTGTGCCATAAATTTTTGTGTATATACCATTTTATATATTTCTAGTTTTGTCTTCTTTCCCTAACAAGTGAATGAGCTTTTTCAGAGCTGTACAGTGTCCAGTATCTCTTCACACTACGTAGCTATAGGGAAAACTTCTGACACCAAATGTGTTGATTTCCCACACCAAGAAATTTATCACTTCTCTGAACAACAACTGGGTGTCTTATAGTTTATTCATTTATGACACTAAATGAATTTATGAATTTAAATAAATGAATTTATTTATGACACTATTCATTTATGACACATTTATTCATTTATGACCCAGAATTACCACAAAGGCACAAGTTAAGGGCTCAGTCCCATGAGACCACGCTCTACTTCACATGGTAGTCATGAGTCTTGGTCTCTTGTACTTCTGCCAAGCTGGCTGTAAGTCTGGAGTTCCCACAGCCCACTCCTCTGGTTTGATAATTTGCCGTAGCCCACAGAACACAGGGAAACACTTCACTTATTACTACTTGCGAATTTATTATAAAGGATACAACTCAGGAACAGCCAAATGAAAGAGATGCATAGATTAAGGTATGAAAAGGGGGCTCCGTGTACCACCCTCCCATCACCTTGGTGTGTTCCCCAACCCAGGAGTTCTCCAAAACCCTTTGTTGAGGATTTTGATGATGGTTCCATTAGGTGAACATGATTCATTAAGTAACTGGCCAGTGGTGATTGAACTCCATTTCCAACCTCTCTCCCCTCCCTGGAGGATGGGGAGTTAGGGCTGAAAGTTTCAACCCTCTCATCATCACATTGTTTCCTGTGATAACCAGACTTTCATCCTCCTGAAGTTATCACATTAACCTAAACTCCAGCATGTTTGAGAGGGGCTTTTTTTTTTTTTTTTTTTTAGGATTTTATTTATTTATCAGAGAGAGAGGGAGAGAGAGTGAGCACAGGCAGACAGAAAGGCAGGCAGAGGCTGAGGGAGAATCAGGCTCCCTGCTGAGCAAGGAGCCCGATGTGGGATGCTGACCTGAGCCGAAGGCAGCTGCTTAACCAACTGAGCCACCCAGGCGTCCCAGAGAGGGGCTTCTTATAAACAACAATAAAATGTATCCCTTACTCCTACTCAGGAAATTTCAAGGTTTTAGGAGCTCTGTGGCAATAACACAGATGAAGACCAAGTATATATTTTCTCATATCAAAATCTCACAGTAGGCGAGGATTGGACATGAAAAATGGGCCCTGAGTATGTTGTGCCAGTGAAACTCTGTAGCAGCCTGTGAGACTGTACTGACTCTTCAGAGGACTCTGATCATTTTCTGTATCTTTTTGCATGTGTGCAACCCAAAGCAAAATTATTTGTGTAGTTGGTTGATTAGAAGATTATTTATAAATAAAAACTGGTATCAGTTTCTGTTTTCATATTACAGTGTCATACCGAACAGCTCAAAGATAATAATTAGACCAGATGAGCATCACTCCTTTGGATAGTTGGTCAAAGATGCACTGGACAGAAACCTTTATTCAACTCCCAAAACTGTTGTTAGGCTTAGAATATTATTGAATTCAGTAGTAAAAATTTGTTATTCTATGGTGAATGATAAGGCCCCGATCTGGTAGTGCTTTTTTTGTGTGTTGTAATGTCTGTAAATTAATTTCTCCCTTCTGTATGTGGCCTGATGTTTATCATTTTGTGATCAAAATGTTTATTGTGTATTTCTACTTTGGGATGTAGTCTTCCTTTTTTATTTTTAGGGCACTAGATTAATGTGTTGTTTGATAGCTAATAAATTAAGGTACATTTGGGGGCTATACTCCTACATTTTATAGCTATTAGGTTACAATAAAAGAAAAACTAGTGTGTTTTTCTTTCTTCTTAAAAGACAGATGCAGCTGTGATGGAGGCAAGTTAACTAAACCTTACTTTTTGTGGTTTTTAAGATTTTATTTATTTGAGAGAAGAGAGAGAGAGACCTCACTAGAGGGCGGGGTCAGGAGGAGGGACAGAGGGAGAAGGAGATGCAGGCTCCCTGTTGAGCAGGGAGCCCAATGCAGGACTCAGTTCCAGGACCCAGAGATCATGACCTGAGCCAAAGGTAGATACTTAACCAACTGAGCCACCCCTGTGCCCTAAATCTTACTTTTAATTCTTACTTGTGACCACAAATGAACATTTCCTATTACTTTTAAGATGCCTGACACTTTTATATATATATATATATGTGTGTGTGTATATGTATATATGTTTACATATATTTAAATGTGTGTGTGTGTGTGTATATATATATATATATATATATATTTTTTTTTTTTTAAGAGAAGGGAGTTGGTGGGAGGTTAACAGGCTCCATACCCAGCATAGAGCTCAGTGAGGGGCTCAGTCCCACGACCCTGTGCTCATAAAGTGAGCTAAAACTAAGAGTCAGATGCTTAACTTTAGCCACCCTGGTACCCCAAGATGCTGGTGCTTAAGTAGACATCCTGCTGTGACTTCTAGTATATTCACTGTGATAAACATTCCTTCCTGAACCCTGAACTTAAATAATTTAGTTCATTACTTCTTAACCAGCTGAGCCACCCAGGCGTCCCTTAGTTCATTACTTCTTAAATGTAAATAAGGTGTGCTGGTTTTAATTCTTTACAATATAGTTTTATAGAAAGATGTGAAGTTTTTTGCTTTTTATTTTTATTGATATACTTCCCCTTAGAATTCAGTTTATTCTTATCTGGAGGTTTCTGATCCTGTATTTAAAGAACTCTGGATATTAAATTGAGGTGGGTTGGGAATCCAATGGAGAAAGAACACATTCCCAGTGAGTATGGACTGCAAAATAGTCTTTCCTAGTTAAATATTTTATAGGTGTCATTTTTATTTTCTAGCTCCCATAATTTCAGTTTCAACAAGTGATATAAAGCAGTAAATCCCCAAATGTACTAGCTTAGGAGGCCAAATTGTGAATATATATTTAGTTTTTAAAAATCTTACCAACTCATCACATTTTCCAATGAGGTTGAAAATCTCCCTCCTAGGGTGGTAGGGGAGGTATATTTGGTATGAAGGGATAAATTAGGGTAAATTTTTATAGTTATCCTCTTAGCTTCTATTTGACTTTCTTTCATAGTTGGTGTATGAATTCTTCTTAAGATTTTTGGAGAGCCCTGATTTCCAGCCTAGCATTGCAAAGCGATACATTGATCAGAAATTTGTCCAACAGGTAAGGAATTCTTAATGTCTTAAATTTTCTTATGTTCATCTTAGCAATGATTAACTTGTGATTAAAATAGTCTTTCAGAACTTAAGTGGTTTATTTCACTTTAATAGCATTTAATACTCTCGCCAGACAATTAGGGTAAAGGTGAAGTAGCTTTGACAATATCAGAGTATTTTAATCAAGAGTGAGCTTCTAATGAAGTCAGTTGAATTATCTTATCCAATACTGAATTCTCAGTTACTTTTAAAGACCAGAAAGCGAGCTTTTCTGCACAGTTTGAAAAAATTTGGTATGACCATTCAATCTAAAGGCAAGAAGCCTTCTTTTAAATTGTTAAGTCTTTGACCTTGAACTTTGACATATGTTTTAAGCATTGTGACTTTGAAATGACAGAGGAAAAGTGGAAATGGAATCATTGTTGGGAGTTTGGGATTAGGCTCCTTTCCTGTTGTTAATTACCAGTGACCTTTCCTTTTTCCTTTCCCCTTCCCACCTTAGGCATTCTAGCTACCCATTTCCTAAGCCACAGATAAATAGGATCTTTAAGAAGAAAAGGAGATAGTGAAACATAGTGTGATACCTTCTTTTTTTTTTTAAGATTTATTTGAGAGAGAGAGCATGCACACACAAGTAGGGGGAGGAGCAGGAGAGGGAGGCTCAGACAGACTCCCTGATGATCACTGAGCCTGACACAGGGCTCAGTCCCCTGAGATCATGGATCAGGACCTGAGCTGAAGTCAAGAATCGGCTGCTCAAATGACTGAACCACCCAGGCTCCCCCTTCTTTTATTTTATAAATTTGTCACTAGCTGTTGTTTTTTGGAACCTACCTACTGAAAATTAATTTCTCAGAATGTGTTCATTTTTATTTTCAAAATCTTTTCCAACAGTGTAAAAGTCTCTTTTTAATTATGGGGAATTGGCTGGACCTAGACAAGATTGTGAAGGAGACCAGATCTTTCTAGGTTCATTTTTTTCCTCTGGAAATTTATCTCAGTATGTAAGATCTCATTAGGAATTTGATACTCTCTTCTTCAAGAGTTACTTGCATTTTCAAGAAAGAGAAGATGAGTGAAAAGGTGGTGATGGACCCAGTGCTAAGGCTGGGATTAAAATCGCTAGGACCTTTCCTGCCCTCTTAAACACCAGTGTATGATAAAGATTCTACAAACACAAGTTCCACATATTTGGAATTCACTTTTGATCAGTTATAACTACCTCGGACCTCACATAAAGTATTCTTACTAGTTGCTGTGAGTGTACTGATTAATGGAGAATATTGTCAAGATATGTCCTTCACCCATTCAAGCAGCTCCTCATAAATTACGAAGAAATATTAGGTGTGTGCTAACAGTAAAATTTACATTTCAATCACAAGTAAAGGTAAGATTAGATGGAGTTTTGTTATTTTGGTAATTGCAAATGAATACGTATTTATTTTCTCTTGTAGCTCTTATGTGCTACAGGAGGAATATAGTATATTGAGGAACTCTATGATATATCATATTAAATTGTGTTTAAGATAGAAGGGTGAGAGGAACAGTTGCCTTAGTGCTTCTTCAGTCTGGATCTTGAGGTGTTTCTGCTTCTGGATTATTCCACGGGTTTGAGGGGGAACAGGAAGAAAACTGGTAGAGTTTTAGAGTTTAGTTTCTCTAAATATATGAATTACCTGAGAAGCTAAAGCCCAATAATTTGTTCTTAGCAGTTTAGATGACTGTACTTTCATACAGCACTTCCTTAGTTATTCTTATTATGTTACTTTTGTATATATCTCAGGTTTTATAATTTGAAATTATTTGATTACATGGTAATTTTAAGACTTAGAAGTACAGGAAAAAAACCCTTAAATATAAATGTGGATACTCATCATTTCAAGAGAAAAAACACTTGTGTAATTCCAAGTTATATTCAAGTCACAGGATTTCAGAAGAAAAAAGGAAGCTAAGAATTAGTGAGGGCATATTTTATGTGCCAGGCACTGTCCTTATATGCTTTTATATAAAGAACTAGACCATGTCTAATTCCACACAGCTAATAGCTGGGAGAATTAGGATTAGAACTAGACTATGATATAACTTTCATTTAAATAAAAACAAGACTAGGTTTGTTGTTGTTGTTGTTTTTTTAAGATTTATTGATTTATTTGATAGCACAAGTGGGCAGAGAGGCAGGCGGGGGATGGGGGGAGCAGACTCCCTGGTGAGCTGAGAGCCCAGTGTGGCCCTCAATCACAGGATCCTGAGGCCATGACCCAAGCTAGGGACAGAAGCTTAACCCACTGAGCCACCCAGGCGCCCCAACAAGATTAGTTTTAACCTTCCTCAGTTTATCAATGATGAAAAAACTCAGAGGTTATTAATTACCCTTAAAAGCAGTTAGATATAACAGCCAGAATGAGAAACAATTTACTGAGTACTAGGTTTGTGTGTGTTTTATTACATGAATTTATATCTATTTATATTTCTAAATAGATTATTTAATACTTAAGAATAGGTTTCTTTAAATAGATTTGAAACTCAGCTATCAGCTATTCTCTAGTTTTTTTTTCCTGAGGATCAACTTATACTAGATTATATTTGTTCTTGAATTAAACATGTCAGCCTTAACAATGAAGGGCCCCTTTTATTAATTTGAAAGCTTATCTTCTAAGTAAACCCAATATCAGAAACTTGGATCTGAGTGTCTCAAGTGAGTAGGTTAGCCATTTTTAATTAGAATAATTTGAACTGAAATTATTAGGTATATAAACATAACTTCTTACACTCTGGATATTTTTGGCTGGAGCCTCATTCAGGATTTTAATAACCTAGTGAACAAAGAATACAAACTGCAAACCAGACATTTGTTTAGGGGTATATAAATATGACTAAAGTCATCACCACTCTCAAAAAATACTCACTCTAGTAGAAGAGATGCATATGTAAACAATTACATATAATTCAAGACAGAATGGGAAAAGAACTTTGATGAGGTTCAGAGCTTGCCATCTCTACTATAATTAACAGTATCAAAGTACAGAACACAGAATTTCTTGATGACTTCATATACGAAATTACATTCTATAGATAGGGAGTATTTTAAAATTTTTCCTAAGAAAATCCAGTGTTTTATTTAAAATATAGTAATACCACTTTTTGATCTGCAGGCTTGATTTTTAGTGTAAAAGCTTTGGTTTGTTCAAAAAGAGCTTTGGTTTGTTCTTTCTAGTAAACCATAAATACTCATTTGCACATATGTATTTTTTAAACTTCATTTATTTATAATGACTTGCAGTTTGCAAGCTTAAGATCTTTGTATGTAGTTTTAAATTATTAGCATGAAAAATCTCAAATTTCAGCACTCTAAAATTATGAGCCAGGGTTAGTCGTCAAGAATAGGATAGAATTTTAAGATGAGTGGCAAGGAAAAAAAAAAAAAAAATCCCACTTTTTTGAAGTTTATATTATGTTGTTTTTGAAATGAAATGAAAAGAAATACTCCTTAGATTTCTTTAGCCTCAATATTTATCAAGAATAAAATCAACCTAAGGCAGAATCTTTAAGAATCTTTAAAAAAATTTTTTTTAAGATTTCATGGGTTATCTCTAAATCAAATTAGAATAAAGTGAAGTTTTAGCTCAATTATTTTTAAAAAGTAATTTCTCAGATTTTTTTTAAAGCTCCTGGAGCTTTTTGATAGTGAAGATCCCAGAGAACGTGACTTCCTGAAGACTGTTCTGCACCGAATTTATGGGAAATTTCTTGGATTAAGAGCATTCATCAGGAAACAAATTAACAACATTTTCCTCAGGTAAACTGGTCCTATATTCATATATAGTACTTTTTCCCCCCTCCGTGTGTTTTTATTCTAGTTCCTTTAGATTAACTTTTAGTATCTGAACTCTCTTAACCTTATTAGTATTTGAGTCATTTTGTGGGTGTCATTTGATTGCATGTAACTTTTTAGAAACTTGCAACCTACTTCTCGTGTAATGAAGACTGTTTTTAATACCTAATACCAATGTTCATATTTAAAATTTATTGAATTTGTCTAGTTACCCATTTGAGCTTTTTGTTTAAAAAAATAAGTATAAATACTGTTAAAATAATTTGATCTTGAAAGTGCTTTCATTTGTTTTTCTGACAAAGCTAAATTTATATGGAGCCTGTATTTTGACTCCTTTATAAATGATACTGTGTTAAGTAGTTGCTTCTGATGAGATTTAGCTTTAATATATCCACATTTCAGGTTTGGTTGGTTTGTGTTAATGGGAAATCTGGCAAAATTAGGCTGGCATTCCCGTGTTGTAACAGTTAGAAACCAGTAACAGCGGTCTCCCCTGGAGAGAGCATCTCTCTGCAGGTCTCTGTTCTCCTCCTCGCCTCGTCTACTTTACTCATTTAACACCTCCCCTGTCCTGTAGGCATTTGAGTTTTTTACTTCCTGCTTTAACAGCAAGCCTAATCTTGGAAAGCTAGGCAGCCTGTATAGTTTAGGTTTTGCAACGCTATGAATAAAAATGTTTTTATGATACATGGGTCCTTTTCTCTTGGATTTTCCTATGGGTGGAAGTTTCCTATTTTGAAAAGTATTTCCTTGAGAAAACCCATCTTTCTTTTAAATTTTTAAACAAAATAAAATATTCCAGGTGAACTAATATTCCATTATCATTATGGCTAGTTTTAGCAAAAGAAGTTACTAATTTGGGACAAAATAGTTTTACAAAGAATTCCTGAAGCATGCTTGTATGTTTCTTATAGTTGCCTTTAGGACTGATTTCTTGACCTTCCTGCCTCTTCTCTTAATTTAGTTTACTAATATTTGAGTTTTTATTATATCTATCTTTATTTTAAATTCAGGTTTATATATGAAACAGAGCATTTCAATGGTGTTGCTGAACTCCTTGAAATATTAGGAAGGTAAGTCAGTTTTTTTTTGTTTTTAAAGAGATAGCTTTAAATGTTTTATGTATTAGAATCCTAGCTGGGGTTGGAGAAATTATTTCGTATTTTAGAGTTTAAATATAGAGCACAAGACATAGTTTCTCAACTGAATTCTTTTTATAGCTTTTAAGCGGTCAGCATATTCAAGTACTTGCCATGCAAGACATCTGTTTTAGAATAGGCCGCCTGCTTCTGAAGCTGTGGCATGTTTTATGCCTGATCTTAGCAGACCGCCACAGAAATTCATAGGATCTGATTGGGAAGAAATGAAGTAAACTATAATGAATCTTTGATAAACTTATAAGAATTCTTGTTGAGACATTGATAGGCCATTCTTAATCTATCTGTTCTTTTCAGAGCCTTTTAGTTTTCTTGAACATTTTGCCTTCCTTATTCATCACACAGCAGTATTAACTTGAGAAGATGAGGCCCTCTCTATTTATAGTTAGAGAATGATTATGGAGAAAATACTTAATTTCAGATTTTTCAGCAAAGTAGGGAAACTTCAGAGTTCAGAAAATATTGGAAGTTTAACAGCATTGTGATACTGATCTCCCTGTGGCTTTATGTAGGAGAATAAAGGCAATAATGTATGAAGTGATGGGCTTTATAGAAAATAAAGACAAATTATTTAGTGGGACTTTAATTGGCAGTCCCAGTTCTCTTTTGGGACCATTGAATGACTTAGAGGAACCAGACAAGTTTGAAGATGGGTAAGTCATTCAATACCAGGACTGAAGCACAACACTGTTCCTTATATACTCATGGATATAATTTTTGTAAATGAAGTAGTAACTACTTAACCCTTCCCCCTGCCTTTTTTTCCCTCCAGTATTATCAATGGCTTTGCATTGCCACTGAAAGCAGAACATAAACAATTTCTAATGAAGGTTCTTATTCCTATGCATACTGCAAAAGGATTAGCTTTGTTTCATGCTCAGGTAAGTTTCAGACATTTCAAATCAAATGAATATTGTTTCAGACGCTGATATAAAGGCAGAGAAATGGAGAAATATTGAGGAAGGAATTGTAGGTATAATTAATTAAGCAATTTGCTTTATAAATTGCTCAGGGCAAATTTTCATTATAACTTAAAAGTATTATGATATTTAGCTTTATTAAATAAGCTCAGTACACTTTAAGTATAAATATAGGAGAGATAATACCAAGTTTTCCTCTTTTCTGGTCTGGGCCCTGACTTTGAAACTAAAATGTTAGCTTTAGTCCTATGTTTCACTTAACTTTACATTCAGAAGGTAACTACTGAAAAAAGAACATCTTTTTTTTTAACCTAAAAGTTTCTTTCAAGGTTAAACATCACACAGTTGTGAGTATATACATGTTTATGTATTGAGATACAGAGTAAACTTTATTAAAATGAGGTAGTCATTTTTGTTAACTAAATATAAAAATCCGATATCACTGTTGTTTCATTTAGTAGTATTTATTAACTATCCCTTTCATTTTAGCTAGCCTACTGTGTCGTACAGTTCCTGGAGAAGGATACTACACTAACAGAACCAGTAAGTGGTCTATTTCTTTGGTTTTGTTTTTGTTTTTGTTTTTGAAGATTTTATTTATTTATTTGACAGACAGATCACAAGTAGGCAGAGAAACAGGCAGAGAGAGAGGAGGAAACAGGCTCCCCGCTGAGCAGAAAGCCCGATGTGGGGCTCGATCCCAGGACCCCTGAAGACATGGGCTTTAACCCACTGAGATACCCAGGCGCCTCTGGTTTATTTCTTTTTATTTCTCTAATCTACATTGTAGTATTTTGTTACAGCTTTCTTTATGTCCTTGTAAAGTTGTCAAACAGTAGTAGTACTAACTTTAGAGTCATTTAGAAGGAATGTTAATCTGCATTCAAAGAACAGTGTTGGGAGGGGGAATTCTGTCAAGTTAGAAGTTGTGTCTTAAATAACTTAAATACAGATTAATGTTGAAGTGTGTGATGACAGGATCCAGTGACTACAGTGGAATTTTATATGCATATTATCTTCACTGATAATCTTTTTATTCATTCACTTTTTAAAAAGATTTATTTTTAGAGAGAGCGTGCACATATGAGCTGGGGGAGAGGGAGAGAATCCCAAGCAGATTCCCCACTGAGCACAGAGCCCTAAGTGGAGCTCAGTCCCGTGCTAGAGTCGGATACCCAACCAACTGAGCCACCCAGGCACCCCCTCATTCACCTTTTTAAAATTAAAACATACTGTGAGGGTCCCTGGAGTTTTGTTTTGTTTTTAGAAATAGGATTTTCCCTCTTAACAATGATAAACCATATGATAGGGGTTGAAAACGTTTCCTTGCCTTTGGCAATCAAGATGTAATCTTGGGATAAAGGTTGTTTATGAATCGACAGAGCAATTCAGTCTTTCAATTCTGCTATTTGCCTGCAATGAGAAGATTCAGGAGAGAATAAAAATGTTATTATGAACACTGAAGATCCAAGAAAAAAAAGACAGGGAGAAAATAGAAAAGTATGAAGCAGACAAAACAATCTTTTAACATTGATGTATTTTGAGTGAATATTTTCAAGGCATCCTAAATCTAAATATTTAAACTAAGAGTTCTTGAAGAATAACAAAGGATTTGAAGGATTTAAATAAGGTTTTCTTTATTATAAAGTTATTTAGGTTATCCCTACGCATGCTTGAAAAGTTTATGAACTTAGTATTCTTCAACATATTTCTTCACTCCCTAATACTTAGAGTTTTTGAACTTTTAGATTTGCAGATCTTTCTGGAAACAGCAAAAAAACCGGTTTCTAAAGACAAATCAGGAGAATTAGAAGCCTAGTACTTACATGAAACCACATAAACCTCTAAAGTGAATTAAAACTTGAATTCACTAAAGTGAATTAAATCCATGGTGCTTCTCCTCAGAATTAAGACAAAACCCATAACATAATAAGTCATGGTTCATAACTGAATTGTAGATAGATAGGATTTAAAGATAAATTAATATGGGGTGGAAAGGGGAGAAGATAGGTGATTTCTTTTTAAAGAGTAGATTGGGGAGAGGGATAATGGCTAGATCAAGGTCTCTCTTAGGTGAGCTGTGTTAACGGAAATAGAAACAGGATGAGAAGGTAGGAAGGTAAATGTCCAAAGGAAAAGTTTTCAACTCCTAAAACCTGTAGATATACAGAACTCTGCAGTTTCTACCATAGACCATTCAGCACCCAAATTATGGCCATGATACTTGTTTCAGCCTTCATACTCATTCTCTAGAAACCTGGTATTCATATCAAAGTGTCTCACAAATCATAAATAAGATATAGGTACCTATATTTTGTGTGCCTATATCTTCAATTGAAATTATTTTATTTTCTAAAATAGAAAAGACTATTATTACTTCTGTTTATGAAAATAATTTGTGTTAATTTGGTTCACACAATATAAAATCATAAAGTACAAGTTGGAGGAAATTCCTTAAAATCTTGTCCCCTAAAAGATAACCATCTTCGGTGAATATATTCCTAGAAATTTTTTGTATGCATATATATGTGTGTGTAGGTTAAACAGTGGGACAGTGCTAATAAGGTTTTTCCACAATGTGGCTACCTCTCCATATTAATCTGTTTCATTGTTTTCACTGGTAACATCAAGATTCCATTATATGGCTTACCGTAACACACTGAATCTTTATTAATGAATACATGAGTAGTTAAAACATATTGCTGGGTGAGGGGATGTTTAGGATGTTGGAATTTTTCTGTGTCCTATCTGTGATGCTGGTAACAAAGAAAAAATTCTATGTGTGTATAAAAGCCCTCAGGATAGCACACCAAAAAAAAAAAAAAAAAATTACTGTATATGGATTTTTTTAAGTATTTAATTTTTAAAAACTTTTAGGTGATCTGAAACTCATGACCCCAAGGTTAAGAGTTGCATGCTGTACCGACTGAGCCAGCCAGGTGTCCCATGTATATAAATGTTTAAAAATCATTAAAATTAAAACCATGTTGCTGGGTTGAAAGTACATTGAAATTTTTATATACTCCAAGCTGCCTTCCAAAAAGTTTGAACAATCTAATATTCCAGTCCAGAGTCTGAAGATGCCTTTTCCCTCACCCAGGCCAATGCTCAATATTAAGCTTTAACATTTTTGCTAGTCAAGTAGGTGTGAAATATTTTTTAAAGATTTAAAAATTTTCCCTTTTAACTTAAAACTGTAATGAGTTGAACTGAAATTTCTGGAATAAGGTATAAGGGGACAAGTAGTAGTGGTCTGTTAGTATGTAGTTAACACTTGGTTTAATATTACGTTTTACAACGTGTTCACTTAAATTTATGATCCCTTCCTTGTATTTTGGTTATCAAGATGGTGCTAGCTATGAAATAAATTGGGAAGCTCTCTGATGGTTCAGATGGCTTTAAGTAACAGGAATCCTTTGTTCCTTAGTTTCTCCCTAAAATAACTTGTCTCCCCCACTCATTATCGTGTTTTTATTTTCTTACTAATGTAAGTAGCACTTACTCTTAAAATTACTTCTATGTTTAATGGATAATCTGAGTTTAATGGAAAATCAGGGATCTCATCTGTCTCGTTCATCACTGTATTTCTAGCATCTGAACAGTATCTGGTACAAAGGTACTCAATAATTATGTTGGATTATTTAAAAGTATAAAGCTGAGCAGTTAGATATTAAATAATATTAATCTACTTCAGACTGAATATTGATACAATCACAATTGCTAAGAATTCCCTGGGGTTACCAACTTCATTGCTTAATTTGTGCTGAACTTTTCCCCTTTTGCAGGTGATCAGAGGGTTGCTGAAATTTTGGCCAAAAACATGCAGTCAGAAAGAGGTAGGTTGTTCAACAACAAAAAAAGCACAATTTATTATAATTTTTAATCTTAGGGCTAAATTATAAATCATGCTTCTTGGGGTGCCTGGGAGGCTCAGTCGGTTAAGCATCGGTCTTGGGTTCAGGTCATGATCCCAGGTTCTGGGATTGAGCCTACATCAGGCTCCCTGTTCAGCAGGAAGCCTGCTTCTCTCTCACTCTGCTGCTCTCCCCTCTCACACCTCCCCCCACTGGCTTCTCTCTGTCAAATACATAAAAATCCTTAAAACAAACAAAAAACATGCTTCTATGGGCTGGCTATATTGTCACTGCCACCAAGCAAGAGGTGGTGGTCTTTTGGGAATTAGACTTGGTGGGAAAGCTGAACATTATAGTAAATTGTATATATAATCAAGACCTTAATTTTGTCCACTGTGTAATTTGTAGGTTAACCTTCTCATTTGTAGTTTTGTATGTTATCATGTAATTTATGTTTCTTAAAAGAAAAATTTTTTTAACCTAGGTGATGTTTTTAGGAGAAATTGAAGAAATCTTAGATGTCATTGAACCCACACAGTTCAAAAAAATTGAAGAACCCCTTTTTAAGCAGATATCCAAGTGTGTATCCAGTTCCCATTTTCAGGTATGGTATTTTCAGTGAAGCCATTTTTATACTATTATTTCTTTTTTCTCTTGAGTTTTGACATTTCTAAATGTCTTCTTAGGTTGCAGAAAGGGCATTGTACTTCTGGAATAATGAATATATTCTTAGTTTGATTGAGGAGAACATTGATAAAATTCTGCCAATTATGTTTGGCAGTTTGTACAAAATCTCCAAAGAACACTGGAATCCGTAAGTGTCTTTTGTGTTGATGGTGTTATTCTTTTGTTTGTGCTTTTTTTTCTTTTGATCTAACTCATGAAACCTATACAGACTTGGAACAATATTATTCCAAGGTTAACATCACAATGCTGTTCTATTGTGTACTTGATATACATACGGTTAATTATTAAGTTCTTGGTTTCAATTTAATCTCGCACTACTGTGTGGTCAAACCCAGGTGGGGAGACCAAGCCAGTTTCTGCAGAGGTGGCACAAACCTCATGGGTTAGCACTCGCAGGGAGAGGTTGGAGCGCTTAAGGTCACCTCAGCAATGTTCAGATTGTGCATGTATTCTAACCTCTGTAAAACCCTTATCCTACTTTCTATTTTTCTTACAAGTTAGTCTTTTTTTCTTACAAGTTATATTCTCATTTACTACTGTTAGCTTGAGACAGTAGACTATAGAACAGACATGAAAGACATTTTAAGAATTTAAGCATAATATATAAGGCAGACATGAATTTTGAAATCAGACCATGTCTGTCGCCACTGGCTGTGTGACCCTGAGCAAATTATTAAACCTCTTGCACTTTAGTTTATCATCTCTAAAATGGATTAAGTGAATCAGCCACCATTTAGGGATGATAATGTTACATTTCCTGTGACCCAACACTGCTGATTTTCATTTTAGGACCATCGTAGCACTGGTATACAATGTGCTGAAAACCCTAATGGAAATGAATGGCAAGCTTTTTGATGACCTTACTAGTTCATACAAAGCTGAAAGACAAAGGTATTTGGAATTTTTAATTACCAGGTTATCTATACATTTTAGATTAGTTGAATGTGATTCAATCCAATAAGGTTTCTTGCCCAAGTTAAAATTACAGTGTTTAAGTCAGTTACATCTAGACTTTCAAATTGTAATGCTCAAACTCTTCTAAGTCCTTTCCAAATAAAGAGGTTTCCCTGCTGGTTGGATTGCAGTTTTGATGTGGATTATAAATCCTGTTTCTCCTTCCGAGCCTTAGAGTTCATCAGTCTGGCAGCACCTGCATCATGAAATACAATTTGACCTATGTATTTATGAAAATCGTTTCTCCAGATGGGCTTCCGCAGCGAGCTTTACTCCTCCAAGGCTCTCTGCACAATGTTTAATAGGGCTAAGTTGCCCATTTTAACAAAGTGGTATCTTAAAAGTTCAGCATAGTTCTTTATTGGTCGGAGGGAGCTCACATAGTCTGCTTCTGGCTCAACTAGGACTATTTTGTTCCTTGCAACAGTCAATATTTTAGAGATGCTAACACATAGCAGCATTGACAAAGCTGCCTAAGTGATCACCTCTTTGGAGAACTTCATATATGAAATAAATGAGAAGAAAGTGATTGTTTCAAACATGAGTAACCACTCTGCCTCCACCCACCCATCATTGGAGGATAATAGCTACCATTTACTTCTAAGAAGTTTATTACCTATTGTTTAGGAATTTATAGTCAAAAGAGATCAGCTTTTCCACTCAGGGGTTTCCTGTGGCAGGTGGAACAAGAATAGCTCTTCTTCAGGGCCATCCTGGTGTCCCTCAGCGACTCTTTTTATTAAAAAAAAAAAAAAACAAGCACCTTTCAGGCAGGAAAAGAAATTAGGTATATAGTTTCAACTTCAGGAAGCAATGGGGAAAAAGATGATTAGAATCACATGAAACTTGTATATTTCACATAACTAAGAATCATCATCATATCTACAAAACCCTATCTTTATGACTATATGAACCATGTTCATATAGTCCTTCACAATAATTGGGCCCAAGTTATTCAGAAGTGTTTCTTAGATTTGAAATTAAACAGTTGAAACAAAAAATATTTTGAATTTTGTTTTCTTGACTGGTTAGTGGCTAGAGAGATGATTCCACCCAGAAGTGGCTGCGGCCTGACCTCACAGCCACCCTTCAGTCTCCGGAAAAGGATGACCATCGCGGCTCCAGTGGTTGTAAGAGGGTTAGGTGAGAAAGTGAATGTAATGAGGCACAGATGACAGTAGCAGTCGTGGGTGAGAACATGCAGGGAAAGCAAGGAGTGACTCCAAGCTGGTAGAGGAGATGCATAGAGGTGTTAGTCACGCAGGACAGTGATAGAACATTAGGTGCTCCAGGTAATTGGCCTCAAAATGCTTCAGAAAAGGGATTTAAGGGAAATGTGGGTGAATAATATGTTCCCCAGCAATCTGCCAAACAGTAAGTTCCTTAAAGGTTTCTGACTACAAAAATTTTGGTTTATCTACAGAGAGAAAAAGAAGGAATTGGAACGTGAAGAATTATGGAAAAAATTAGAGGAGCTAAAGCTAAAGAAAGCTCTGGAAAAGCAGAACAGTGCTTACAACATGCACAGTATTCTCAGTAATACAAGTGATGAATAAAAAAAGCCCACCACCTCTGTTGGATAGGCAGTTTTGTACACTTTTTTGAAATATGTAAAAATTATGAAACAAACCTCTCAGTATAATATAATTAAAAGGCCAACTTTTTTTCTGGCAACTGTAAATGAAAAATATGGACTAAACGTAGCCGTGTGCTCTTATCATGGTCACAGCATATTGTAAGCTCTGTCTAATCATGGATTTATTGTGTCACTTCTCAAGTTTCACAGAAATGAATGAACTTTATCATCTATGATATGAGTGAGATAATTATGGGAGTGGTAAGAATTATGACTTGAATTCTTTTTTTGATTGTGTTGCACATAGAGATAGTATTCTGCTCTGTATATTTTTCCCTTTTATAATGTGCTTTTCACATTGCTGCAGACCTTAGTTACATCCTGGGAAAAAGACTATTTCCTAAAACAAAACTAAGGTGTAATCCTTACCCTTCTCTTTGTTGCTCCCAGAAATATGATGGGGGGAGTTACCTGCCCTAAGCCTGCCTTCATTAGAGATATTACTGCACTCTGGAATTTGAGCAGAAACTTAAATCTCCAGACTTTTTAAAGCACAAAGTATAAATAAAAACCGGGAAAGTAAACCAAATTCTTCAGGTTGTTCCTCATGAATATCCCCCTTCATCTGCAACTCCCCAGGGTGGCGAGCCCAGATTCACGGAGGCACCGCAGGTGAGCACCAGCCTGCCTCTCAGTTCATTCCTCCTCTTTCTCGCAAAGGCTGAAGGCAGGACCTTTCCAGTCCTCACACCCTGCCCTTCCTCCAGTCCCTCCTGCCCCAGGGAAGGAGGCTTTGAGTCCCACAATGTGGTGACGCAGAGCGCTCACTGTCACTGCCTGGCTTTATTTAAAGGAACCGCAGTAGGCTTCCCCTGTAGAGTTCTTGACTCTAGAAAGGTCTTGTATGTTTTCACTTGGTCAAGTATTTCTCACACCTTTTGTTATGAGTACCATTCCAATCTCTACTTGCAGTTGTGTGGAGAACTGTTTTGTAATGAAAGATCTTCACTGGGGGATTGAGCAGCATTTAATAAAGTCTATGTTTGTATTTTGCCTATGTTGTCTTTGCTTTTTCCAGCTCCAAGCTCTGAGGCATCCAGAAGCAGCCTGCTGCCCTTACCTTACGTTCATACGACACACACAGCCGCTGCAGCAACCCACCAAACTACATCGGTTTTCCAGAACACCTGCATAAAATTCTGAGTTTTAGGACATCCTTTCATCTTTTATGTCTCTGTTCAGAGAATAGGTGCAAAATACCTTAAGGGTCATTTCAATTAAAATAAGACCACAAGAATAAATCTCAAAATTTATAATGAACACTTCCCTGGGTGAGGTTCACAGAAAGTGTGGCCAGAGTCGGAAATGAGGCATTAGTGTAAACTTTCCACTCTTTTGCATTCATGAAAAATTCTAGCCTGGGTCCTGCACACAATTCCAAGGTCACTGTGAAAGCAACTCCTTTCACTCGCTGAGGCGCCCAGAGAAACTCCCTTTCGGTACACGGCCCTGTGCGAGTGTCTCATGTAGCGCCTTCTCCCGGCTGCCCGAGCAACACGCTCGCACCAAATCACCAAATCGGCCGCGCTAGCCCGAGCCAGCCCGTGCTGCTGCCCGCAGGGGGCAGCCCAGGAAGGCAGGGGTGAGCCTACCACGTACAGAACACAGAAAGGCTAGCCCCTACCCCTCCAGAAACTGACGGTTAGGTCTAAATGTCAGTGGCAGGTTTCTATATTTCTTTCACTGGAGAGCAGCCACAGTGCGTTCAGGCAGGCTGGTTTTCTCTTTGACAAGCTAAAAATGCTTGCTTCCTAGCTGTCTGCTTATTCTAAAGCACATGTAAGCAGTCTCGCAACTTTCCACAATATAGAAATGCACTTTGAAGTTTTAGTATGTTCGTTTGAGCAAATTTTATGAGTTAAATACTAAAGTGGTGTGTCATCTTTAGAGATACTGTAACACACACACACACACACACACATTTTCCAGTATTAAGATAAGCTCTGCCTGCCTCTGCACTTGCCTTACAAGTAAGACTTTACAGAGACAAGATCTAGGCTCACGGTTGAATGTGCACACTTCTGTGGCAGAGAGTACTAGGGAATATTTCTTTGCACCAGTTTATCTTTAATAATTCAATCGAATAACAGTGTCTTCCTGAGTGAGACATGAGTGCCCCACTTCTACACTGGAGTTTTCCCTCTTTAAATTACTTAAAGCCGGGTTATAAAATGCAGGAAGTGTTACTAAGTCCTCTTTAGAAGCAAAGGGCATGTAAATAATTTGAAACTCTTGGGGCAATTTCCATAACCTTAAATCACCCCATGGCTACCGCGTGAAAAAGATGGAGTACTCACCTCTGCCAAAAGCTAGGCTGAAGGCTTTGAAGGTCACGCTGAGTGCCCCTTTCTCAGATGGGTGCTTGGGTAGGGCAGGAACAGAGCACAGCTTATTCAGGGGAGTACATCTGTCACTCTTCCCCACTGGGCCACCTGCCTTTCCTTGGACACAGTCATGACGTAACTTGGGAGTCCAGATTGTCCACCTGGGGAGTCCGAGCTCATGAGGCCACTCGCTTGGAGGTCAACAGAATGAAAGCGTACTGGTGCCTGCCGATCGAGTAGACTCATACTGGCACACTGACTCCTTTTGCATTAACCTAACTTTTATTTACCTGTTAATAAAATCATCAAAATACACTGAGCAGGCATCTCCTCTGCACACATGTCCCAGGGCTTCTGCATGTTAATCACTGCGCGCTCATACCCGCATCAACAGATACTCGAGCCAGACACGTAAGTGGCTAGTCAATCCTCAAGATATTTTAGCACTACTTTCTAGAAGCTTTACAAAAGTCCCATTTAAAATTTAACAAATGAGAGAACGTGTCAGAGGCTGGATGATGGAACTGGCTGGTGACGCCGGAGACAACGGATTCTGCCCTTGGGTACGGGGTGCAGAGGGCTCAACGCAGAACCTGCGCATCTGCAGCCTCAGGATTTGGGGGAAAAAAATCACACTCTCTGTCCACTTTATAAAAACCTTGGGGGGAGGGGGAACTAAGGTGAAGTGTAGAGCCTGGATTATCCCGTTAGAGCTTAACTATACACCAAACCAAGTAAGGCAGCTTCACAAACCTTCAGAAAACCTGAGACATATCTAATTCCGTCTTCCACAATCCCTAGTCATATGTCCAAAAATGTTCATTAATAATTTAAATACTTAAATAGGTTGTAGGTTATCCACTGGATCCGCTCCATTAGGCTCTAAACATCCTCTTTCGGGGCCAGGTGAGAAGCTGCAGTCTGGCAGGCTGGGCCTCCCAGCGAGGCCGTGGCAGGTGGGCACAGGGCTGCTGGCCGCTCCGTTTACCAACACAGAAATGACGAGAACTTCCATCGCCGGGGGCAGTTCTACCAACACCACGAGGCCACCTCAGCTTATATGGTTTGCTGCCTGACCTCTTTTTTTAAGGTATCTCTTCCTAATTTTGATCATCCACTTCACACTCAGTTTGGCAAACTCTGCTGCTTTAAACAACGCCAGGAAGGCCCCACAGAGAAGGGCGATTGTGTTCCAAGGATTGGCGGTGATTATCTGGAAAAGAGCGACACACACAAGCTTACCGGCGTGCTTTCTCTCTGCTTCCGAGGTCATCCCAGCGTCCTGGTCAGAGCCTCGCACCCCACACCACACACGGCGGGAGGGGCAGGAAGAACGCCTGGTCCCAAAGCTGCCGTGGCTGTACTTCCTTCTGACTATACTGTGCAGAGCTCAAGTTTGAGAAGAAAAATACTAATCCCTTCCTCCCCTAAATGGATCCTGAAAAAAAAAAAAAGTTTCTTAAAAAAGCTCTGCACAAATTAGATACTCAGTACTGAGGTTTAAATTTCTGGCCTCATCCACAGTAAGTGAACTTGCTGTGAGACCAGCTCCCCCCAGAACTGTACCCTCTCCCGTCAGGTCAGTTCCTCTTGTTTTCTTCCCACCTCAGGCCAACTTGCCCTCCGTCTGGTCCAGGGACAGTCCCCCGTCCTGGACTCCTAGGACGCCCCCCGCCTGTGATGCTTTCCTGCTCCCCAGCTGTGCGGGCTGCTCCCAGCTCCCTGGAGCTCCGCTCTCTGACCACGAAGCCAAAACCGAGACCTTCATCCCACAAAAACCCTGGCGGCCACTTCCTGTCTGCGACGAGTCCCTCCAGAGCTACTCAGTGCCGAAACCCTTCCAGGCTCACGTCTCCTCTTGCATTTCTGAGTCCCCGGCACGGGAACCACAGCACCTCCAGGTCAGCCAAGCAGGGTGACCTTGGACAAGGGGAGCCTCAGGGCTCCTGGGTACAAAACGGTTCCCCCAGCGCCACTGCTCAGGGCTGGCCCCTCGCAGGTGTGGCCTTTCCTCTGCCAATGGGCGCCTCCGACTGAGTAACAGCCTAAGTCTAAAACGGCTCATGACGCAACTGATGGCGCAGAGCTGAAGGCGTTCGCTCCTCCACCCCGAACCCGCACTCCCAGAGCTGCACGCGCCCCTGCGCACGTGGCTCTGACAGCCCACGATGTCCAGCAGGGTGGGACACTAGGAGCAGCTATGGTCACAGAAACCCTCCATGCTCGGGTCTCAGCCACAGAAGGCACTCCCCTGAAGCCACAACCACATCAGGACGTTTGGGGAATTATCTAGCATTAGACTGGGGACCGGCTCTGGTGATGGTGTCTCCCTGGACTGTTCCTTTAACAAAACTGTCCCATCATTCCTACCCTCCAGGACGGAGTCTGAGAATCTGGCATTAATTGACACACTGTTAATTTTTCTTTGTACCTTTCTGCTCTGACAACAAATAATAAGGATCATTATCCAACAGAGACCCATTAAGAAAAAAAAAAGGGATTCCAAAAGCTGTAATCTAGACCTTATCTTAATGCAATTCATGCTTTCTACTCAGTTCATTCACTTAACATTACTCCCAAGCAAGGACTCTGCACTAAGCACCCCGCCGGATGGTAACAGCGACCATGAACAAAAGATGAAGCCCCGCCTTCACAGGGCCAACTGGCTAGTGACAGCCACTGAAACACCACACAGAACACGAATGTCATAAATGACAAACGAATTTGTGCTGCGAAAGGAGACAAGGACAGCCCACAAGGAGGAGTCAGGGTACCCCGGCGCAGGGAACCCGCTCTTGCGACCCGAAGTAATACTCACGTCTTGGACTTTCTGGATGAAAGGATCTTTCCATTCAAAGACGACAAAAAACAACTGAGCGCTCCTTTCGGCGGCTGGCCTCTGGTCATTGTAGTTGACCACGCTGGTCTGGGACGGAGGAGAGAAAGCAGGATTACCTCCTCCGCGCCCCTCCTAGCCTGTGTCGCAGGGAAGGAGAGGGCGGGGAGGGGACCTTGGACCGGGGCTCCCTTCACACCACTTTCTGGACGGACAAAGCCAGAAATCTCACAAACAACATCCCGAGACTGGTACCAGCCGAGACCACCCTGGCTTCCGGAAGGCCCTGGGGAAACGAACAGGAGCTGGGACGCACGGTGGGTGTTCTGGGTCATCACCAAACGGCCACTGGGCATCGGACTCGGAGCTAAACCGTACTCGAAGGACCACATTAGGCATAATTAGAAGCCAAAGAGCCTCAAATTTCAAAACAGTTGATCTTAAAAGCGGAGTATTTCGACCCTTGAGGTCTCTAGGGACAAAGTGCAACCTCCCAGACCTACGCGGCTGTGCATAGTGGGCGGCTTGCTAAGATCTGGTGCGCGATCACTGAACACTCCGCCTGCTGCCACGGGGAGCAAACAGGTCCCAGGGAAGCCGCCAGGTCCAGCCGTAGGGCTGCGTCCACCCTGACCTCGCCCCTTGCCCCACTGTGGGCAAAGTGCTGACATCACCGAGGTGTGGGAGGGACCGAAGCAGACGATACACATGTTAAGTACTGTAAACTTCAAAACACTTCATTAAAAAAACTTTCTCTTGTTCAACAGAGTTCAGGTCACCCACCAAAAGCCTTCCGGTTTAGACAATAATGAAAGCACAGACATTCTGAGATGTACAGATTCGCTGGGACTTTGGTCCCCTTGGGCTCCTCCTCCTGCGGGGGAGCTGGGCAGACAGGCGGCACCAAACTGCAAGGGGAAGGTACCGGGTACCCTCTTCTCAGCCACTGTGGGGACAGATGAGGGAGGTCCTAGGGGCTCTTGGAGAAAAGTGTGCACTAAAAATCTAGAATGTGATGGTTAGCTGAAAACTAGGAAAACTTTAAGGACCCATTGCCAGGGGAGTTGCCACATCCTAGGACAGGAAAAAAGCCTGTCTTTTTTTTTTTTTAAGATATTATTTATTTATTTGACAGACAGAGATCACAAGCAGGCAGAGAGGCAGGCAGCGGTTGGGGGGGGGGGCTGGAGAGGGGGAAGCAGGCTCCCTTTTGAGCAGAGAGCCCGATGCAGGGCTCAATCCCAGGACCCTGAGATCATAACCTGAGCCGAAGGCAGAGGCTTAACCCACTGAGCCACCCAGGCTCCCCCAAAAGCCTGTCCTCTTGAAGAAAACCGGCTTTAAGCCCTTCCCAAAGGTCTCATCTGGAGCAACCGGAGGTCCCAGGGACAGGGAAAGGGCATTGGCTTCTGACAGCCGCGTCGGTGGAGTTGGTCCTTCTAGTCCAACCCAGCCCTTCCCGATGTCCAACCCAGTGGAACATCTCCAAGGAGGAACAGAGTTTTCTAGAACAGATCCATCTCCTCGCTGCCTCTACAAGCACCCAGCCACTGATACACAGGATGGGGGGCTCTGGGTGTAGATGTGGGCAGGGGGCAGCCACGGCCAAGGTGGAGGTCCCAAAGGTAGGGGTGCGGCCTTGCTTTCAGTGGTGCCTGACAAAGAGCCCTGCTGTGGCAACCGCAATGCTCTCTTCCTCCATCCCCACGGCCAGGCCTCTTCCCCGGGTCTTCCCCCGTCTACCGCCGGGACCGCGGCCGCAAACTCCGGGGCACCTCCGGGTTCCAGGCCAGCGGGCGGAAAGCCTTCAGTCACACTTCCCATTACGATCATGTTTTGAGCAAATACCCTCCATACAGAGACTCTTTCAAAGTGATGTAACATTGCTATTACTGTTCTAACGTGACACGCCTTTCAAAATATTCAGAAATAGCAAAAAGGATGATAAATTAATACAAGGAGAAAGCTAGGATTTCTCCCCATGCATCCCAATGGATCCTCATGTGCACAACCTTCAGAGGCCTCCGCATCTCCTCCTCCCTGCAAGTCTCCCGTCTCCGATGCGGCCGGCAGCCTCCGAGGGCCGAGAACCCAGGCTGTGTGGGCTGAGTCACCGGCTCTGCGAAACGCAGGCATCTGTGCTTGGCCCACGTGTTTGGTGGGGACCGATGGTTGCCCAGGAAAGGGCCCGGGGAACACGTCTCCTCCCTGGCACAGGGTCCCTTCTACTCTGAAGACTGCCCAGAGGCCATCTCTTCTGCAAAGCTCCTCTGCACCCCCAAATCGAGGGAGGCGGCGGCCGTCAGGGGACAGCAAAGCCAGGGCCACCTACCTCCTGCCGGAACTCCACCGCCTCCCGCCCGTCCTCTTCCTTCGTCTTCACCAGGGACATCTTGACCCACGTGCGGAAGCCCCCGGAAAACTTCCAGCTGGAATAGGCGCTCTCGCAGGCCTGCATGAAGCCCACCCTGTCTGGGCTGGGAAGACACAGAAGAAAGGGTCCAGTTAGGCCCGACAGCTGGGCTCGAACTCCAGCCCCTGCTTCCAGCGGGCTCCTTGGCTGGCACCACTGCGGGGGGCACTTCCTGCTCCCTTTCCAAGCTCCGTGTCTGGCTTTGCACACGCAGGGAGAGCTATCACCCGGCTCGAGGTGGCCTCTCATGGGGGGAGTCCCTCCTCCTTCCCACCTGCTCCCAGAGCACCGGCCCCAAGTCCGCAGCGGCACCCGCTGGCCTCCCCTCCCCAGACGGGCCCCCATGGCATCTGCCCGGCCGGCGGCTCCAGCAGGGAGGCCCGAGGGAACAGCGGCAGCAGAAGGGGTGAAGACGCCACAGCAGAGGCCCCAGGTTCCAGAAGGACGGAGCAGGGGTGTGTGAGGAGGGAAGATGGCCCGCAGCCTCAGCCAGGGGAGCGGCCTCTCCTCCGTGGTGACTGCCACCCCACTTCCCTTCCGGGGCGCCCTGGGCTCTGCAGGGCCTGGAGGCCGGAGTCAGGCACGTGAAGAAAACACTTGCAATCCCAGTGCCCACTCCGGGCCCCAGAGAGGGCACGGCCAGGCGCCCCCAGCAGACAGGAACTTTCATGCCCGTATTAAACACACACCGAGGGCTAGACATGCTGCCCTGGCAGCGCAGGGGACACCTGGCCCGGCGCCAGGGACTCGGGGGCGCACAAGGTCCTGGCAGTGACAGGACCTCGCTCTCGGCCCGCGGGTCCGGACACGCGCCACACCAGACCTGCCGCACTTCGTAAGACCAGGTCTCCGGGGCCTCCGGGCTCCAGGTCAGCCCCTGGGCCGCCGGGTCATGGCCGCCCCGCGTGCCCGCCCCGCCCCCGCCCCGGGAGGGGCCAGCCCGCTGCCCACTGGAGAGGCCACCTGCGCAGGAACTCCTGGAAGGACGAGAAGAGGAGGTAATCGATGGCGCTGAAGTCCTCGCTGCTCTCGTTCAGGCGGAACTGGAGGAAGACCAGCTCGCGCTTCTTCACCTCGCGGGGCCCCTGCACAATCAGGGCGGATTTCTGCAGACACACAAAGGCCCGAATCAGCCTTGGGGGAGCCGCGGCTGCTCTGCCCTGGACACGTGCGACCGGAAAGCTCCTCGCCCGGCGGACCCCAGAGGACCCCGGGCCACCCGGGCCGCTGTCTGTGCTCACTCCCCTTCAGCCCCGCGGGGCGGCTCCCTGGGCACCGCTGGACCAGAGCCGAGAGCAACTGTCCTCTGTCCACTTTTCTCAGCGGCTGCCTGAGCTAGGGGAGCCCTTCACTTAGGAAGGACGCTCGGGGGGCGCCTGGGTGGTTCCGTCCGCTGAGCGCCTGACTCTTGATGTCGGCTCTGGTCACGGTCTCAGGGTTGTGAGATCGAGCCTGAGTCAGTCTCCCTGCTGGAGAGTCTCTCTCTCTGCCTCTGCCCCTCCCCCTGCTGATGTGTGCTCTAATTGATTAATTAATAAAAAGGATGCTAGCTTACATCCATTTAATGTACAAATGTTTTCTTCCAGTCTGTCACTTTTCCATCAAACTTTGTGTCTAATGTCATTTTTTACATTAAGCTTTAAATCTGATACAGTGATATCTGTCGATCTTTTTCTTTATGGCTTCTGGGTTTTGCTGGTCAAGGAAAACCAAAATTACATCAATGGTCTATATTTTTCTTACTCTCTCTTAAAGAAAAAAAAAGAAAAGAAAAGAAGTGTGTGAGAGAGAGAGAGCATGGTAGCGGGGGTTGGGGGGGAAGGGCAGAGGAGGGGCAGAGGGGCAGAGTGAGAGAATCCCAAGCAGACCCCCACTGAGCACAGAACCTGACGTGCGGTTCGAGCTCATGACCCTGACCGGACCACCCAAGCACCCCCTCCTGTATTTCTTTAGACCCCTTTTTTTTTTTTTTAAAGATTTTGTTTATTTATTTGAGAGAAAGAGATCACAAGTAGGCAGAGAGTCAGACAGAGAGAGGGGGAAGCAGGCTCCCCGTCAAGCAGAGAGCCCCATGTGGGGCTCAATCCCAGCACCCTGAGATCATGACCCGAGCCGAAGGCAGAGGCCTAACCCAATGAGCCACCCAGACGCCCCTAGAACACTTTTTAAAGGTTTTACATTCAGACACTTTATGTGCCCGGCTTTAAGTTTTGTATCTGGTAAGAAACAGGGACCTGCGTCCCGCTCCCCAGACAACGGGCAGATGTGGGCTTGCCCCCCGGGTTTACACAGTTCTGTCATCTGACCAGGCAGGTCCCCTCCACGGCGCTGCTCCCTGTCCCCAAATCCAGAGGGGTGATTGCTGTACACGTGCTCTTCTAAGAGGACATTTTAAAACTAGATTGTTAAATTCCATGGAAACATCAACTCGGACTTTGAACGGACGACCTGGATTCGCAGGTTAACTTGGGGAAAACCATCTTAACGCCAGTCGCGGTTATCAACGCTCCACAGACACCTGGAGAGCGAGCGATGTCAGGCACAAAGCGTCACGCAGACACTCATTCTAAACTGATGAACTGTGCTGTTCAATTCTTATCCTCACTCCTTTTGTCCATTTGGCTGGTGAACGTGAGAAAGAAAAGTACGGACTTAGTCACCCTTTAAGGCAATGGCTATTTCTTATTTCTAACAGGTTTTGCCTAAAATACACAAACGGAAAGCTGTCTGGCACACACAGATTTCTGACTGTTGCATCCTAGTGGACAGTCCTCTATTTTTCCATCCGAAATAAACACCCCTCCTGGAGCCCTTTGCTCCTGGCTTTCCAGGTCAACCGACAGGAGCGCCGCCCTCACTCTGCCTGCCTCTTGCTGCATCTTCCCGAGAGATCTTGGTCCTTTCCATTCCCAGCCCTTCCGCGACATGTCAGTGGCAGCAAAGAACGCGAACTGTTCCATTACCCCCTTCCCCAGTCCCTGGCCTCAGCGGCCTGGCCGCGGCCGCGAGATCAAGTTCCTGGAACATGCACAGAAGGGACTCAGGGAACGCCGTACATGCCCGTCACCGTGAGCCAGGGCTGCCCACGAGGCCCGAGAGCCTGTCCTGTGGATGGCAGAGTGACGGACAGAGGCCATCGCTAGCCTCCCCGCGCGCCCCCCACCCGCACGCCCAGTGGTTTCCCAAGAAGCAGACTCCTCTCTGGCCGCAGCCACGGTGTCCATTAGGGGTGCGTGGTTTTGCCCAGCAGCTCAGGCTAGTGTCAGCCCAAGACACAGGGAACGCTCTGGAGCAAAGCGAAGCAGGCAAGGGCTTGGCATCTGGACCCAGGGACACGGCAGGTGGTGAGGAGAGGAACGGGTCCTACAGCCTGGAACCTGGCGGCCCCATCTGCCGTAAACATCACTGAACGGACCGGAGACTAGGAAACACGGGGACGGGGAGCCTGATGAAGCGGGTCAGGGGAGGCCCCCGGGGGCCACATGCACACAGACCGGTCAGGACGCAAACAGCCTGAAGCCGACCCATTTCCCAGACGTTGTGCTGCAAACAAGGCGGGCGGAGGTGGAAGCAGGATGCGAGCCAACCTCCAAGGTGGGGGTGGGGGGGGCGGGCCACACTCTCTGATGTCTACACCAGGCACAGCCACGGAGGACCTCCTCCAAGGCCCAATCTGCCGGGAGGCCAAGGCCAGGGGCTGCGGTGGGGCACAGAAGCCTCCAGCCATGGAGCTCCCTGGGGACCTGCAGAGACACCACAGCTGCCCTGGGCTCACCACGGCTCCATCCCCACAGGCGCTCTCCTGTGCCTGCCTGGCCCTACCTCCCCGCCTCACGGCCCAGAGAGGCCAGAAGCTCTCCCAGCTCTCGGCTGCGGACAGCAACGAGCCACAGCCAGCCCCGCTGGAGACGAGCCATCACCCGGAGCCCGACGCACGCACAGCCTTCAGTGCCATCTCTGTGCCAACGACTCTCCATGAGCGCCCTCACTTCGGGGGTGCTCAGAGCGGGTCGTTAAATTGTGTAACGAGTGCAATAGGTGCCGCCGGCGCCACCAGGTCTGGGGACGAGCACGAGGGGCTCCTCAGCGGCGCTGCTCAGCTGGAGACGGCCGCCCCAAGACCCCCGCGCGGCCCGGCCTTCCAGCGGGGTTTCCCAGAGCAGGCGGCAGGAGTGGGGGTCCGCACGGCGCTCCTGGGGTACATCCTGCTCCTCTTAACGTTCCTAAAAAGTACGTTTCCCTTCATCTAAATTAGCATCCATTCCCCACCCTACAGAGTCCATTCCACTGGTCCCTCCTGGTCCTCTTCCATGCCACTGGTTTCCCGAAAACGTCTAACGAGCCGAAACTCTCCACTCCCACCCGAAGGACAGGCCAGGGCGACAAGCACGGGTCCAGGGCGCAGGTGCCCCTCGGGGTTCACTCATGCCTGCGCTGGCCTGCGGCTGGCACTCCGGGGCCGTGGGCAGGCAAGGCCAGCAGGCCGCATACGTGGCGGATTTCCCTCCTGGGAACAGAGTCCTCTCTGGTAGCTGGTGCCCCGTCGGCCCTGGAGGCCCATCTCGAGCTCTGCTCCAGTTCTCTCGGCTGCCCTGGTGCCCAGCAGGGAAGCTCCACTGAGCCTCCACCGAGAATGTTCTTACCCAGAAGCAAAAGTCATGCCCTGCAGCTCCCCGTGCCCCAGGAGGCAGGAGGCCCAGGAGGCCCCAGCAATGAACGACGCCATGACGACCGTCCCGCCCGCTGCCCTGACCCCTGCCCTCCGAGCCAGCGGGTGCGGAGCTGGGAGCCGGAGGGAAGGCTTTCCCTCGCCTTCTGCGGGGGGGGGGGGGGGGGGGGGCGTGCTGGGTCCAGAGACCCGATCTGTATTTCACACCAGCCCAAAATGTCTTGTCCACTGGTGCCACCTGCTCCGGGTTCGTGGGACTGTCATGGAAACGTTATCTCACTCTAGTTTCTGCCAGACAGGGAGCCGTCTCAGCCCAATCTTAGGAGGAAGCCCAGGACGATGTGAACAGAACCGGCCCGGCCGGACTGTCCGCCTCCGACCACCCCAGGAGCCACAGGTGAGCCCTTGTCATCCGGCCTCTCCGCAGCTCGGCCTCCCGCCGCGGGGGGTGGGGGGCACCTGCCCCTCCAGACACCCGCAGCTGCTGCCTCCACCTTAAAGCCCCTTTCCTTTCTTTGATCTGGAAAACCTTTACTCAGCCCCGTTCAGTCCTCTCTGAAACAAGGACATGGGATGCAAAAGAGAAAATTTACATATATAGGAAATTCCTTCCCTGCCTTCCAAACCCTGTGCGGTTGCCCCCAGGGCCGGGGGGTCCTCCTTCCCAGACCAGCTTCCTCACGTTGGCCTGTTTACTTCAAAATACGGCTTCCAGGCCCCGTCCCCAGGAATGAATGCTTCCGTTGGCCCCACGTGGCAATTGTGTTGGGGCTCAGGTACAGGACTCATGCCACGACACCACACTGGCCTCAGCCTGCAGCCCTACATCCTCCCGCCAAGGACGGGCTCATATCACACCATCGGGAACCCCCGAGGAGCACCCGGAGAACGTTAAAGCCCCCACAGCCCCCTGCCGACTCAGGCCAGCCAGGCATGGCTGTGACTCCACCTGGGACAGCCTCATGGTCGCCAGGGGCCACGGACCTACACAAAGGGAGCAGGAGTGGCCTCGTGGCAGACAGAAGACAGGGGGCCGCGGGGCGCCAGGCTGACCGAGCGGCCTGGCCAGGCCTGGCGCGGGGGAACAGGCGTTACCAGGGTCTGGTTGGAGAAAGGGTCCGTGTAGTTGATCCTCTGGGTGGTGCAGTCCATGTCACCCGGCTGGCCGGGGCTCCGCAGAGGCGGAATGACCTCGTAATAGTGCTTGCAGCTGAGGAGCTGGGCCTGACCCGGGTACAGAGCAATCCCTAGAGGGCACAGACAGGAAGAAGGGACTGTCAGAAGTCATGGTCCCTACCCACACCCCTAAAACCAAGTCACACACATTTTTTCACTCCAACCAACAACCCCAGTTCAAGACTCCTCAAGTGACAGCAGAGGAGGGAGAAGAAGAGGGTTTTGGAGGGTGGGGAGCCACAGCTTTCTGCTGCCCTCAGAAAGCCCTACTCTAAAGGAAGACACAATCCCCTTCCCAGAAAGTCCCTCTCCTGGCTGGGGTGCAGGCCTCCTGGCACCTACACCAAAGCTCACCCTATTTCCCGGCCTGTTCAGCGCACTCCGAGGGGGCTTCCATGCCGGACCCTGGCCATGCCAGCCCCCCACACCACCAACCATCCCCACACTGCCTGGGAGGCCCCCCGCTGTGGGACTCCCCACGGCTCACTATGCCTCTCACTTCCTGCTCTGATGTGTGGGGGGCTCCAGGTGTGATTCACAACTCAATGGTCCCTCCCTCCCCGCAGCCAGAGCACCTCATTCCAGGCTCTCCTGACGGCAGCCATCCGACCTCGGTGGCAGAACACCCAAGAGCGGTGTGCGGCACCAGACACAGGCCGAGCTCAGAAAGAAACACCCGCAGATCAAGGGACCAAGGCAGACCCACAGAGAAGAGGCACAAACACAAGACAGGCAAGGATGGGTGAAGACACTGCGAGCCGCACACTTTCCAGAAGCCCAGGCAAAGGCCCCTGAGACTCTGGCTTTGCCCTGTAGCCAGGCCATCCAGAGGGTGAGTCGGGCATCCTGTGGGCAGAGCAGGTGCACACGGCCGGTGCGCACAGCCAGAGCCCTCTGAGCTCCTGCCTCCCGGTTCCTGCCCACACTTTCAGAGCCCAGGGCCAGGCTCACGGCCCTGAGGCAGACATGACCCTCTATGGCAGGGATGGCTCCTCCTCAGGGACCCCCCCCAGCCCCCACTGGGACAGGGAAGACAGGGAGCCCCCTCCCCAGGCAGGGCCCCAGCCACGTCTGATGGCTTTACCTCCCCTGCCACCGTTCACCGCCCCGCTCTTCATCACCAGCCTCGAGCTGGAGCCAGGCTAGACACATCCTCTCCAGGGAAGCCCTCCGCCTCCCTATACTCACCCCTGCTCCTGTTCATCCCCCTCCCAGAAAAACTCTCTTCTCTTCCGTCAAGGCCGGGCTCAAATCCGGCTCCGTGCGAAGCCTTCCTTGCCCACCCCACTACGCAGTGACCGCACCCGGCCCCGTGCACCCCTCCGCTCTGCACAGGACACGCTCTGCTGGGTACTGACAGCAGCTCCCTGGGCGCGTCCTCTACACCCCGACGGTGCCCGGGTCCGGCTGCGTGCTATCCCCCGGCTGTCCAGCACAGTGGGGGAAGGCATCGGGGGCTCCTCCATAAGCCGGCGCCCCAGACCTGGGCCCCGCTGCCCGTCCGGGGCAGGGTCTCTACCTGGGGCGTCATAGCGATCCACCTCCTTGTAAGACACCGACATGACGGGGTGCTTGAGCTTCTCCCGGAAGTCTGTGATGGTCTGGTAGACCAGGAAGACGGCCACGGCCATGAGCAGCAGGTAGATGAGGATGAGCAGGACGGAGAAGACGTTCTTCAGGCAGGCCTTGCTGAAGCGGATGCTGCTGGAGGCGGACTCGCTGTCCAGGGCTGAACAGCAACACCAGACGCGTGAGCCAGAGCCCGGCGGCAGGTGCAGCCAGAGGCGGTCGGCGACCTCCCGGCCCTTCCCCTGCTTTAGCAAGGAGGCAAGTCATCCGCACCCCCAACCCTCCAACCACCTCAGCCCCTTCCCCCAAACCATAACACGTGGGACGTGTCAACATTCACCAGGCACTTACTGTGCCAGAAAGGGACCTCTGAGCAGGAGACTGCTACTCTCTTTAACACTTCTTTCCCGTCTGGAGGACAGAGTCACCATCCAACCCGGAAGCCGGCCCCAGCCCATCTTTCTGGCCTTCTCCCTCACCGCTCTGCTCCTCCAGCGCCTCTGGCTCCCGCTGTGCTAAATGACTTTCTGCTCCTCTGGGGTGCAGAGCCCCCGCCTCGACCCCGGGCCCCCCCGCATCTATCCATCCCTGTGCTTGGCCTGAAGCCCTTTTCCTCCATGACTGACTCCTAACTCACACTTCAGGTTCTGGTTTAGAAAGACATCTCCTCGAGGAAGCCTTCCCCGACCCATACACTGGATGGAGGACCCCTGTGTCAGTGCTCCCAAGGCACCAGATGTCTTCTCTCATCACTCTGCGACCTCACTGTCCATCTGGATGTCTTCCCACCTTCCTCATCTGTGAACTCATGAGGGCAGAGCCAGTCCTGCCCACGCTGAACCGTAAGCCCCTCACAACGTGCCTGGCAGAGAGCAGCAGATGGCATTGCTATGGTAAGCGACTCAACGGCTGACGAGATGCGTCCCAACGCCATCCCCACAGCCGCTCCTGCCTGCTTCCAGACCGTCCCCAACGTTGATCAGCTCTACTAGGAACTAAATTATGTGTCCGCCAACAACCTTATACACTGAAGCCCTAATCCTCAATGTGATTTCTTGGAAATAGGGCCTTTAAGGAGATAATGAAGGTTAAATGAGGGCATAATGGTGGGGCCTGGATCCAACAGGACTAGTGTCCTCATAAGAAAGATGAAGGGACACCAGGGACATAGACACACAGAGATAAAGCCCCATGAGGACACAGGGAGAAGATGGCCATGTGTGAGCCAAGGAGAGGGGCCTCATGAGAAACCAAAACTTGATCTTTGATTTCCAATCTCTAGAACTGAGGAAAAAAAAAAAAAGTTGTGTAAGCCACCCAGCCTAGGGTTCTTTGGCACAGCACCCCAAGCCGACTGAGACATTCCCATAGTGTTCTCTCTGCATCATCTCTACTCCTCGGTTGAAAATGGAGCTCCCAGGGGAAAAAGCCCGAGTCCCTCCATAGCGGCTGAGCCCAAGGCTGGGGAGAAGTATGAACCTAAGTCCAAAAAAGTATGTGCTTGGCTTCTGGCTTCCACCAATGACAGAGCAGCTTGGTTACACCTCTCCTACAGACAGCAGTTACAAAATTTGGACAAAATACTTAAAAATTATGTGAGGGCACTGGAGAATGATCAAAAGCAGGCAGAAATGAGAAAAGTCGACCCTGGAAGGAAAGAAAATGAACCTGACCACATTTATAAGTTCGCTTGTTCTGCCGGGTGGCAGTGGACAGAGTTCAGGGTGGGCAGAGCAGGCAGAAAGTTAAGGGGAACTCTGAAACGGATGGGGAGGGTGAACCCCCAAATCTGCAATAAAATATGTTCAAATTCTTGGCTGGAGGCCCCAAGGGCCCCAAGAGGAAAAGCAGCAGGTAGAAACATAAGGAAGTGAGTGGAGACTTCAGCGGCTGCTAGTAGAGGGAGCCAGGAGTCTGGGACTTGAGTCTCGTGACATTAACTGCCTGCTAAGACAAAAGTCCCTCGGAGGGCTGTAACAGAAGCCAGAACCTCCAAAATGTATCATTATCGTGTTTTCTGTTGAATCAGAAATCAATAGACATGCAAAGAAACAAGAAAATGTGACCCAAACTGAATGGAAAAAGTAGTCTATAGAAACCAAAGCCAACTTGGTGAGGGTTGCCGGAGGGTGGGGGGTGGGTGGGATGGGGCGGCTGGGGGCTGGGCACTGGGGAGGGCGTGTGCTATGGTGAGTGCTGTGAAGTGTGTAAGACTGATGACTCACAGACCTGTACCCCTGAAATAAATAATATATGTTAATAAAAAAAAAAAAAAAAAAGAAAAAATCATGTAAAAAAACAAGAAAAAGAAATCAAGGCCATGATGACCCAGATGTTGCCATCAGCAGACAGAAACTTTACAGCACTTGAAGGAATTAAAGGAAAATATATAGATAAGGAATGGATGAAGAGGAAATAGAGAAACAGAAACTATAAAAAAGAACCAGGGGCACCTGGGTAGCTCAGTCACTTAAGCATCTGCCTTCAGCTCAGGTCATGATCTCAGGGTCCTGGGATCATGACCCACAGGGATTTCCTGCTCAATGTTTCTCCATCTGTTTCTCCATCTCCCTCTGTCCCTGCCCCTGCCCCATGCTCGCTCTCTCTCTCTCTCAAATAATTTTTTTTTTAAAAAAAGAACCAAATAGAAATTCTAAAGCTGAAAAGTAATGAAATGAAATGAAAAATTCTCTGCACTGTCTTAATAGCAAAGAAGGCAGAAAAAAGAGAGTCAGTGCAGTTGAAGTTAAATGAACAAATGTTAACCAAGTTTAAAAAAAAAAAAAAAGACTGAAGGAGACACTGAACAGAGACTATCTAGATAACTGTGGGACAATATTCCACAGTCTAACAACATCTACTGAAGAGAGAAAATGGGTTACAAAGAGTATGTGAAAAAATAATGGCCCAAACTTCCCAAAACTGGAGGGAAAAAACATCAATTTGCAGATCCTAAAAGCTCCATCTATGTCAAGCAGAATAAATAAGAAACCGTTCCTAGGCAAGTCACAGTCAAACTACAAATGCAAAGAGAAAAAAATCTTGAAAGTAGCTAGAAAAAAAAAAAAAGACAAATTACATACCAGATATTATATCTAATGACAAGTAACTTTTGATCACAAATAAGGGAGGCCAAAGACAACGGAACATCTTTAAAGGGCGGGAAGAAAAAAAATTCTGTCAACCCTGAATTAAATTCCGGCAAAACTAACTTTCAAAAAACGAAGGTAAAATAAAGATATTCTCAAACATAAAATCTGAAAGAATTCATCACCAACACATCTGCACCACGATGCACGTTACAGAAATTCTGAGAGCCAAAGGGAACTAACACTAGATAAATTTCAAACATACAGGAAGGAATAAAGATCACTGAAATGCTAAATACGTAGGTAAGTATAAAAAGCTGCTTATGTATTTTTAAAACATAAGACTACTAGAGCAAAAATTATACAACATCATAAGCTTTATAAGTTGCAAGAGGGCAACCCCTTCAGGTCCCCTCCCTCCTTGGGAGCTTTGTACTAACACTTTTGCAATCGCTCAAGAAATCACTCAATAAACTTTGTTTTGCTGCCCCCCCCCCAAAAAAAAGGCTGCATAAAAGAAATATGGAGAAACAAAAAAATACATGAGACAAACAAAAAACAGTAAACTGGTAGAACCAAATCAAACCATATGAATAGTTACATTAAATGTAAACAGACTAGGGGAGGATCCAAGATGGCAACATAGGAAGACCTTGAACTCATGTCCTCCCATGGTCACGTCAATTCTACAACCAGATATAGAACAATTCCTCCTGAAGAACTGACGGCTGATTGAACAGCTTCTGCACAACAAAAGTCAAGAGTCGCTGGCACCCCTCCCTGACAAAGCAGACTAGAGTAGAGGGGGACAGCCCTGAAGGACCCTCAAGCAGATTCACCTATGCTGGGGCACAGAAAAAAAGCTGTGGTTTAAAATGCTTAAATGACTAAAGATGGAAAAAACCCATTCACTAACCCTAGAGCCTCTGACAAACCAGGGTGGGGGTCGGGGGGATTCCAAGAATTTTCTCTGGGGTCAGAAGTGCTGGGAAGTACCACTGTTTATGTTGCCTCTCCACTTTGGTAGCACAGATGGGAGCAGAGTCTAGACACTCAAGCCCATCTATTGCCTCAGTGAGCTTCAGGCCCCCAGCCCAAACCAGCTCTAGCCATATTCCCAAGGTGCCTCCCAACCCATGCCTACTCAAGCGCCACATGGCCCCAGACCTCCATCCCATTCTTACCACCAACTTCAGTGTTCCCTGCCAGGATGCTTCCTACAGAGAACACCCAAGGACCCCTAGCTGGCACCCAGTACAGCTCTGGTCAGCCAGTCAAAGCTACACACAGGCAGGCATACACAGTCTGTGCAGGTAAGTTCCTACATGATGTCTACTCTTTCAAAACAGGGAGAGGTAGCTGTTTCACCCAATTCATGAAAACACAGAAGATCAAACAAAATGAGCAGACATATAAACATGCTCCAAACAAAAGAACAAGATGAATCTTCAGAAAAATAACTAATCAAAACAAAGATAAGCAAAATACCTAGTAACAGCCATAAAGATGATCACAAGACATAGAGAGGAGTGGATGAGCTGAGTGAGAAATTCAACAGTGACAGAAAATGTAAAAAACAACCAACCAAAAAAAAACAACCAAACAAACAAACAAAAAAAAAAACAACCAGAGTTGAAGAATACAGTAACTGAGATGAAAAATACAGGAGAGGACATCAACAGCATTTTAGCAGATGCAGAAGGGATCAGCAATCCAGAAGAAAGGATAATGGAAAGTACCCACTGAATAGCAAAAAGAAAAAAAATTTTTTTTTAAATTTTAAAAATTGAAGACGGATTATCAACAGATGAATGGACAAAGATGTGGTGTGTATACACACACACACACACACACACACACACATACAATGGAATACTACTCAGCCATCAAAAAATGAAATCTTGACATTTGGAATGACGTGGATGGAACAAGAGGGTATTATGCGAAAAGAAATCAGAGAAAGACAATTATCACATGATCTCACACTTAGGTGGAATTTAAGAAACATAACAGGATCACTGGGGAAGGGAAGGTCAAATAAAAGAAGACAAAATCAGAAAGGAAGAAAAACTATGGGACTCTTAATCATAGGAAACAAACTGAGGGTTGCTGGAGGTGAAGGGACTGAGAAGATGGGGTAACTGGGTGATGGACATTAAGGAGGGCATGTGATGTAATGAGCACTGGATATTATGTAAAACTGATGAATCACTAAACTCTACCTCTGAAATTAACAATATACTATATATTAATCAATTGATTTAAATTTAAAAAGTGAGATAGCTGTCATAATATTAAAAATCTTAATTTTGAAAATATTAAAAATCTTTAAAAATTTTTTTTAATTTTTTAATTATTTATTTATTTATTTATTTGACAGAGATCACAAGTAGGCAGAGAGGCAGGCAGAGAGAGAGGGGAGGAAGCAGGCTCCCTGCTGAGCAGAGAGCCCGATGTGGGGCTCGATCCCAGGACCCTGGGATCATGACCTGAGCCGAAGGCAGAGGCTTTAACCCCCTGAGCCACCCAGGCACCCCTGAAAATATTAAAAATCTTAAGTGAAAAAAAAAATTGAGGATAGGTTACAGGACCTCTGAGAAAACTTCAAGAGTACTAACATTTGCATTATGGAGGTCCCAGAAGAAGACAGAGAAAAGGGGCAGAAAACTTATTTGAAGAAATAATAGCTGAAAGGTTATCTAACCTGGATAAAGAGATATCCAGAGAGTCCTAAATAAGATGAATTCAATGAAGTCCACAAAAGATGTAGTAATTAAAATGTCAAGGATTAAAGATAAAGAGAGGGGCACCTGGGTGTCTCAGTGGGTTAAGCCTCTGCCTTCAGCTCAGGTCATGATCTCAGGGTCCTGGGATCGAGCAACACTGGGCTCTCTGCTAAGCTGGGAGCCTGCTTCCCCACCCCACCCCCCACTTGCCTCTCTGCCCACTTGAGATCTCTGTCTGTCAAATAAATAAAATCTTAAAAAAAAAAAGATCAAGAGAGAATCTTACTTTTTTGAAAGATTTTATTTACTTATTTGATAGAGATAGAGCAAAAGCAGGAAGGTGGGGGAGAGGGAAAAGCAAGACTCAATCCCAGGACCCCAGGATCATGACCCGAGCTAAAGGCAGACACATAACCTGCTGAGCCACTCAGGTGCCCCAAAGAGAGAATCTTAAAAGCAGCAAGAAAAAAGCAAAAAATTACTAACGAGGGAAATCCCATTAGGCTACCAGCTGATTTTTCAGCAGAAACATTGCAGTGCCATGATATATTCAAAGTGCTGAAAGAAAAATCCTGCTATCAAGAAAAGTCTACTGAGCAAGGTTATTATTCAGAATTGCAGGAGAGAGAGTTTCCCAGACAAAATTTAAAGTTTGTCACCACTAACCTGGCCATTAAAAGGACTTCTTTAAGCAGAACAGAACATAATCAGAAGACTATGAAAGGAAAAAATGTCATGGGTGAAATTAAATATATAGTAAAGATAGTAGATCAACCACCTAGAAAGCTAGTATAAAGGTTAAAAGACAAAAGTAGTAAAATCAATTATATCTAAAACATTAGTGAAGAAAGCCACAAACTAGAAAGATGTAAACTATGATATTATATACATAAAAACAGGGGGAGTAAAAACTTAGTGCTTTTAGAATATGTTCGAACTTAAACAATCATCAACTTAATATAGGTTGCTATATACTTAGAATATTATATATGAACCTCATGGTTACCATAAACGAAAAATCTGAAATAAAAACACAAAAAATAAAGAGAAAGGAATGCAAACATAACACCAGAGAAAGTCATCAATCACAAGAAAGCAAGAGAAGAAGGAACAGAAAAAAACTACAACAACCAGAAAACAATAAACAAGATGGCAGTAAGTACATGGCTATCAAAACTTTAAATGTAAGCAGTCTAAATTTTCCAATCAAAAGACTGAATGGATAAAGAAACAAGACCCATCTAAATGCTACCTACAATAGACTCATCTGAGACCTAAAGACACATAGACTGAAAGTGAATGGATGGTAAAAACATTTACTGTGCAAATGAAAGAAGAACAGAACAAAAACAAAAACCAAAAAAGCCCCCCAAACTGGAGTACCAATATTTATATCAGACTATCAGACAAAAATCAGAACTTTAAAACAGAGACTGTGGGAAGAGACAAAGAAGGGCATTACATAATGATAAAGTAATCCAACAAGAAGATATAAAAATTGTAAATATCTATGCTCAGCACTGGAGTACCTAAATGCATGAAGCAAATACTAACAAACAAAAAGAAATTGATGATAATAGGGACGCCTGGGTGGCTCAGTGGGTTAAGCCGCTGCTTTCGGCTCAGGTCATAATCTCAGGGTACTGGGATCAAGTCCCACATCGGGCTCTCTGCTCAGCAGGGAGCCTGCTTCCTCCTCTCTCTCTCTGCCTGCCTCTCTGCCTACTTGTAATCTCTCTCTGTCAAATAAATAAATAAAATCTTAAAAAAAAAAGAAATTGATGATAATATAGTGATAGTATGGCATCTTAACACCCCACTTACACCAATGGATAGATCATCTAGGCAGAAAATCAATAAGAAAACAGTGTCTTCAAACAACACATTAGACCAGATAGACTTAACACATATATATAGAACATCCCATCTGAAATCAACAGAATACACATTCTTTTCAAGCACACATAGAACATTACCTAGAAAGGATCACATTCAGTCACAAAATAAGTCTCAATAAATTTAAGAAGACTGGAATCAAATCAAATATCTTTTCTGACCACAAAATGTATGAAACTAGAGATTACAAGGAAAAAAAAAACAAAAACTAGAAAAAAGCAGAAACACATGTAGGCTAAACAACATGCTACTAAATAACAAATCAGTGAATGAAGAAATCAAAGGAATATTTAAAAAAATGCCTGGAAACAAATGAAAATGGAAATACAACAGTTCAAAATCTTTGGGATGTAGCAAAGGCAGTTTTAAGAGAGAGATTTATAGTAATACAGGTCTACCTCAAGAAACAAGAAAAATCTCAATCTAACCTACACCTAAATAAACTAGAAAAAGAGGAACAAATGAAGCCCAAAGTTAATAAAAGGAAGGAAATAATAAAGAGCAGAGAAGATATAAATAAAATAGAAACTAAAAAAAAAAAAAAAAAAAATAGAAAGGAATCATGAAACCAAGAGCAGGTTCTTTAAAGGATAAACAAAGTTGACAAAACTGTAGCCAGACTTATCAAGAAAAAAAGAGTGAGAACTAAAAGAATAAAATCAAAATGAAAGAGAAATTAAAACTAATATAGAAATAAAAAGGATTATAAAAGACTACTACAAAAAATTATACACCAACAAATTGGACGACCTAGAAGAAATAAATTCCTAGAAATACACAATCTTCTAAAACTGAATTAGGAAGAAATAAAAAATCTGAACAGATTTCTCTTCAGATTACCCTGACACAAAAACAAAAGACACTACCAAAAAAAAAGAAACTGACAGGCCAATATTCTTGATGAACATAGATACAAAAATACTCAACAAAATATTAGCAAATCAAATTCAACAGTACATTAAATAGTTCATTGACCAAGATCAAGTGGAATTTATTCTAGAGGAATTTATGCAAGGATGTTTCAATATCTGCAAAGAAATCAATGGGATACACCACATTAACAAAATGAAAGCTAAAAACCATATGATCATCCCAGTAGACACAGCAAAAGCATTTGACAAAATTCAACAACCATTCATGATAAAAAAAAAAAAAAAGTCTCAACAAAGGGTCAGAGGGAATATACTTCAACATAATAAAGACTATATATGACAAACCCACAACTAACATCATACTCAAGAATGAAAAACTAAAAGCTTTTCCTCTAAGATCAGAAACAACACAAGATGAACATTCTTGCCATTTTTATTCAACACAGAAATAGAAGTCCTAGCTGCAGCAATCAGACAAGAACTAAAAACCATACAAATTAGAAAGGAAGAAGTGAAACTGTCACTTTTTGCAGATAACATGATACTATATATGGAAACCCTAAAGACACCACTAAAAACCATTAGAACTAATAAATGAATTCAGTAAATTTGTACGATACAAAGTTAACATACAGAAACCTATATTGCATTTCTATACACTATACAGAAAGCAGCAGAAAGTGAAATTAAGAAAACAATCCAATTTATGATTGCATCAAAAAGAATAAAATACCCAGCAATAAATTTAACCAAAGAAGTGAAAGTCAAGTACTCTGAAAACTATAAGACACTGTTGAAAGAAATTGAAGGTAACACCAAAAAATGAAAAGATATCACACTCATGGATTGGAAGAATGAATATTGTTAAGATGTCCATATTGCCCAAAGCAATCTACAGATCCAATGAATCCCTCTTAAAATGCCAATAGTATTTTTCATAGAGCTAGAACAAATAATACTAAAATCTGTATGGAACCAAGAAAGACTGTGAATAGCCAAAGCAATCTTGAGAAAGAAAAAAACTAGAAGTATCAAAATCCCAGATTCCAAGCTATACTATAAAACTATAGTAATCAAAACAGTAAGGCACTGGCAGAAAACAGACAACAGGTCAACAGAACAGAGTAGGTAGCCCAGAAATGAACCCATGTTTACATATGGTCAATTAATCTACAACAAAGGAGGGAAGAATATATAATGGGGAAAAGACAGTCTCTTCAACAAATGCTGTTGAGAAAACTGGACATCGATGTACAAAAAATAAAACTGGACCACTTTCTTTTACCACACAACTTACATTGTACACAAAAGTACACTCAAAATGAAATAAAGACCTAAATGTAAGACCAGAAACTATAAAACTCCTAAAGGAGAACACTGTCAGTAATCTCTTGGACACTGGCCTTAGCAAACATTTTTCTGGACTGGTCTCCTTATGCAAGGGAAACAAAAGCAAAAGCAAACTATTGGGACTACATCAAACTAAAAAGCATTCACATAGCAAAGGAAACCATCAACAAAATGAAAAGGCAACCTACTAAATGATGTATCATTTGCAAATGATATATCCGACAAAGGGTTAATATTCAAAATATATAAAGAATGCATTTGACTCATTTATCACCCCCAAAAATCAGATTTAAAAAATGGCAGAAGATCTGAAAAACAATTTTCCAAAGAATACACCCAGATGGCCACAGGCACATGAAAAGATGCTCAACATCACTATTCATCAGGGAAATGCAAATCAAAACCACAATAAGATGGCTAGTAGCAACGAGACAAGAAATAACTGTTGGCAAGGACGTGGAGAAAAAGGAACTCTCATGTACTGTTGGTGGAAAAGTAAGCTGATGCAGTCACTACGGAAAACAGTATGGCGGGTCCTCAAAAAATGAAAAATGGAACTACCATTCCACTACTGGGTATTTACACAAAGAAAACAAAAACACTAATTCAGAAAGATAGGTGCACTTTGATGTCTACTGCAGCACTATTTACAATAGTCAAGATACAAAAACAACCCAAGTATCCAACAATAGAGGAATGGATAAAGAAGATGTGGACTATTAGTCATAAAAAAAAGAATGAAATCTTGCCATTCACAACAACATAGATGGACCCTATTATGCTAAGTGAAATTAAGTCAGATAGAAAAAAACAAATTTCACTTATATGCAGAATCTAAAAAACAAAACAAACAGAAACAGACTCACAAATACAGAGAACAAGGTGGAGGTTTTCAGAGGAGAGAAGGGTGAGGGGTGATAGGTAAAAGAGAACTAAAAAGACAAAACAGAACAAAAAAGGAACTAAGAGGTTCAAACTTCAAGCCTTCCTGGCAACAAGCTTCCCACAAGAATATGCCCCTTGCAGAGGACCTCCTCTATGCCTCCCTGGAGGAAGAGAAAAAAAAGCATAAGCAGCAGCGCCTGGTGCAGAGCTTTAATTCCTACTTCACTGATGGGAAATGCCCTGGATGCCATAAAATCACTGCCATCTGTAACCACGCACAAACACAGCAGTTTTGTGCGTTGGCTGTCCTGTGCCAACTGATAAGGAAGAAAAGCAAAGCTTCCAGAAGGATGCTCCTTCTGACAGAAGCAGCACTAAAAGCAACCTGAATCAAAATGAGTGGAAAACCATATACATATTTTAAATTAAAAAAAAAAAAAAAAGTACAAACTTCCAGTTTCAAAGTAAGTTCTGGGGATGAAAAGTACAGCATAGAGAGTATGTCAATAATTTTATACTGATTTTGTGTGGTGACGAATGGCAATTTATTGTGGTGAGTACTGTGTACTACATACAATTCTTGAATCACCATGTTGTAATCTGGAACTAATGTATTGGTCTATAGGTAAACTATACTTCAACTTAAAAAACATAAATGGACTAAATATTCCAATTAAAAGGCAGTGACTTTCAGCCTGGATTAGAAACAGCACCTAACAATATGGTCCCTATAAAAAATGGACTTTAAATCCAAAGATATAAGAGTATTTGCTTATAATTATTTCATTTTCTTTTATTTAAAAGCACAAAACCACAGGGGCACCTGGGTGGCTTAGTCAGTTAAGTGTCTACCTTTGGCTCAGGTCATGATCACAGGGTCCTGAAATCAAGCCCCAAGTTGGGACCCCTGATCAGTGGGGAGCCTGCTTCTCCCTCTGCCGCCACTCCCCCTCCTTGCGCTCTTTCTCTGACAAAGAAATAAAATCTTAAAAAAAAAAAAAAAAAGCCACCACCACCATCAGCACAGAACTATCAAAGGGTCTTAGGTTAGAGAAAAGTCCTTCATTCTATTCTGCTACAAACATGAATCAAACACCAAATCTATGTGCAAGACTCTGTACTAGGGGCTTCAGGGAGATGCCAGGAGAGGACGACTGACAATCTGTGCTAAAAGTGCCACAGAACTCAGAAGGACAAGAGGATATAAACTGTGAGATTTCCTTTGCTTAACGTGAAGTACAGGTGTGGGGAGAAGGGCAGCGATCAGCAAAGGCTCTGTGGAGGTCACCCAGCACTGTGCCCAAAGCACCAGAAGAACTCTGATGAAGAAATATTTTGGAGTTCATTATTCATTTATTTTCTAAACTGCAAGTCCAGACATCCAGCCAAGGGGTCACAAGCACAAGCTTTAGTGTCAGAGATTTAGGCTCCAGCTCTGCTCCTGACGACCCCAAGACCCAGGACAACTTACTTAGGTCTCCTGTGCCTCACCTTCTTCATGTGAAAAGAAAATAATCATTTCAATTTTATAGGAAGTCTAAAAGGAAGGAGAATGTTGCAAAGTGCTTTACAGAGTGCCCGCTTATTCCATTCATGTTACCAGAGAAATGGAATGTGCCCTCTACTCCTTAAAAAATAAAGCCTTCACTGATAAAGATAGCAAAAATGAACACCACAGCCCTACCATTTCTTAGTAATGATAAATTAAAGGGAGGAAATGCCAAAAACAAAATGGAGAGGCAGAAGACAGTATCTTTTATGTAGCAGGCATGTCATGTTTCCATGCTTGTTAGATGGCTGGATGACCCCAATGGCAGAGGAACTAAGTCTTGCAGGGCTAGCTAGCTACCTTCCACCTGCAGGAGAAGAGCCATGCACCCCAGGTCCCTGAAACTCTAAAGCAAATGGAGTCCCTTGCTATTCATGGCCAAATATTTCAGAAAGTTTCTACATCACATGGAAGTCTAACTACATGGAAGTGTAAATTCCCAGAAGTGTCTATGAGGTTCCTTCAGACAGTAAAGAACAGGGTACGGGAGACAATGGATGTTGACAGCCACAAAGAGAAGTGAGGAACCAGGAAGCCCGAAGGAAGCCCCTGGGCACTGAGCGGGAGCCACCATGAAAGGTGGCAGCTCTAGTTCTCCAAGAGGAATTACAGCAAGACTCTTTTTCAATCTGTGTCTCTGATTCGACTTTTACAGCTTATTGTTATTAGGGGCAGTGTCAGTTTCTGCTTCCTGGTGGCTCTGCCACCTGCTCGCTCTCCATGCTTCTCTAGGACTGCGCTCCACTGTACCAGCAAAGTCCCCCTCCCAGAGATTATCCTGGATAAGGGAAACTGTCACCCACATCACAGGACCCTGTTGTCCTTCATCCCCCGCCTAGAGGTGGCTTCCCTTAGCTCAGGCACTGACTCCTGATCAGCCTCGCGTAGCTGGGCTGCAGGGTCACGAGACCCAAAGTGTAGTGGTCTGTGTACACACAGACCTACCCACAGCTCTTCTGCCTGGAAAGCACCCCCACCTCTCGTGGCCCATAGGGGACCACAGGTTCACTTTTCAGATTTTTTTTTTTTAAGTAACCGCCACACCCGACACCGCACTTGAAAGCTCGACCCTGAGGATCAGGAGTCGCATGCTCTTCCGCTGAGCCAGCCCGGTGCCTCCCACAGGTTCTCTTCAAAACATTATAAAGAACATTTCCTTGCACCAGGGCCTGCGAACTGTAGTAGCAACAGTTCGACATCCGAACGAGGTTTGAAAAAAATCCCAAGACAAAACTGAAGGAACTCTAAGTTTAACATCTGAATAGACTTTTTAAGAGTTGGCAGGGACCTAAAGGGCCACGTGGTCCAAACCCACCCTCTATGCAGTGATCCGGGTCCCAGCATCTATAACTGGCAGAGAATGAGAGCCCTGAGGTCCCGTGCCTCTTGACAAGTAGAAGCTCGAGACATTTCCTCCTGGTTAAGCCACAAATCAAGAGGAACAGTAACAGGCATCTGCGGGCAGCGATTCACCCTATGAGAAGCCACATAAACATGACTTGAAATGTTGCACTTTCATGATGCCTTTGGTTAGGGAAAGAGGTGAATCCCCCCACCAACAACTTTTTGAAAATTATTTAAAAAATGAACTTAAGACACAAAAAGATCACATGACAATTTGCATCACTTGGATTTCTTTGGTAGAGCTATTTGGACAAATCACTCTTGTGGGAATACTGTCCAAGAGGCTCCTCTGTTTCAAAGAAGCCAACGTGAGCTCCTCTCCTGGCCTTTTCTTGATCCATGTATCGGCATGAAGCTAAATAAAAACTGTGAAACTATTTATCATCCACACACGCTGTGGCACTCCAATTCTGCAATAAGACACCATTCTGTCTTACCAGTTTAAAAAAAAAAAAAAAAGTGCTGGGCATTTGTCAAAATCTCCTATGCATTCTGCGGTTGGAAAAACCAAACATTGGCTTTTCTGGGGCAAGCCGGATGAAGGGGTTTTAAAAGTATACATCTATTTTTTTTTTTTTAAGATTTTATTTATTTGACAGAGAGAGAGATCACAAACAGGCAGAGAGGCAGGCAGGGGTGCGGGGAAGCAGGCTCCCTGCTGAGCAGAGAGCCTGATGCGGGGCTCGATCCCAGGACCCTGAGAGCATGACCTGAACCAAAGGCAGAGGCTTAACCCACTGAGCCACCCAGGCGCCCCAAAAGTATACATCTTTTATATGAATGCAAACTCATGACAATAGACAGTCAAAAATAATGCACGAAACTTTCTTGGGAAAGGTAATCTAGGAGTTTTACAAAACCCATGACAGTACTGCTTCCAAAACCCAGACTTGCCCCAAAATGTAAGGGGATATGTGGTGAGTAACTCAACTTCTGAAAACACAGTGGGACTTTTATTCCCAGGAAGGGGGAACTGGTTGCCCACCTTAATCCTGCAAAACTCGACCTTGCAAACAGCATGGGGCCAAGATGCATTCTGAATGCAAAGAAGGAATGAGTGGTCTCCTCCCCCCCACACACCCTTTTTAGTGATGTGGTAGGTTTGCTGTTTTGGTGGGGTTTCTGAGATATGGTTTACATGCCACAAAATTTACCTTTTTTTTTTTTAAAGATTTTTATTTATTTGACAGAGAGACATCACAAGTAGACAGACAGAGAGAGAGAAAGAGGAAAGCAGGCTCCCCCCCAAGCAGAGAGCCCGATGCGGGACTCCATCCCAGCACCCTGGGATCATGACCTGAGCCGAAGGCAGCGGCTTAACCCACTGAGCCACCCAGGTGCCCCAAAATTAACCTCTTTAAAGTGAATATATTTAGTGTTTAGTGTACTCTCAAGGTGTGCAACCATCACCACTATGTAATTAGCAGAATGTTTTCATTACCCGAACAGAATCTCCATACCCATTCCTCCTTGTCCCTCGAGACCAATAACCTGCTTCCTGTCTCTGTGGACTTGCCTATTCTGGATAGTCCAATGGAATCACTCAATATATGACCTTTTGTGTCTGACTTCTCTCACCTAACATAGATCTTCAAAATTTATCCATGACATAGCACATATTGGTTTTTCATTCCTTTTTATTGCCAAATAATATTCCATTGTGTGAATATGCCATTTTATTTAACCATTCATCACTTGAAGGATCTTTGGGTTGCTTCCATTTTGGGGCTATTATGAGTAGTGTTGCTAGGAGCATTTGTGTGCGAGTTTATGTGCAGACATGAGTTCTCACTTCCCCCGGATATGTACCTAGAAGTCGAATTGCAGGGCCACATGGTGACTCTGTATTTGAACTTTCAGGAACTGCCAGACAGTTTTCCCCACAGTACATGCCATGGCACTCCAATTCCCAAACAAGACACCAATACATCTTACCATTAAAAAAATCTTCACCATTTTACATTTCCACCAACAATCTCTGGGGGTCCTAATTTCCCTACTTCTCCACTGAAACTTGTCCATCTGTCTGTAGCCATCCTCACAGGACTGAAGGTTACACAACCAAACACCTCTCCCTGTAGTGTAGATCTGCATTTCCCTGACGACGGCTGACACTGAGTGTCTTTTCATGTGCTTATCAGTCCTCTGTGTTGGAAAAACATTATTCCGATTCTCTGCCCATTTTTTATTTGGGTTGTCCTTTTATTATTGGATCATAAATTTCTTTCTATAGTCTAAACACAGGCCCCTCATCAGACATGTGATTTGAAAAGTTCTCTCATCCTGCAGGCTGTCTTTTCACTTTCTTGGTAGTGTCTTTTAATGCACTTAAGTTTTTCATTTTGAGGAGATCCAATATATTTTTTCCTTTGGCTGCTGATCTTTGTCAATTCTATTAATATACAGTTGTTTCCATGGAGAACTGACTGTAATGACTAACTAGCCAAGTGTCTTCCTCAATTTTATTTCAACTGTGATATAATAAACTGCTTATTCAGTTAACATGTCTGCTCTCATTTCTCCCTTTGGAGAGAATAAGTGGTTGGGATTCCCCTGATGGAGAGGAAACAGATTGAGGCTCTCAGACTACGGATTGGAATTACTTATCTCGGAGGCGTAAAACTGGGAATATAATCCTGAACGTCTGGTGCTTAGCCTGAACCTGTGCTGTGCAGTGCCAGCAGCCTCAGCATCCCAGTCCTGGCCGCCTGTCCTGTGGCTCCCACCGCGAGGCCCTCCATCGGGCTCCAGCTCCCCCTCCTCTGCTGGGCCCCAGACGTGGCCATTCCTCGAGGCCCAGTCTCCGCAGCTCCCTCTACACATGGTCCCAAGCTTTCTTCAAGGCTCCTACCTTCACTGTGCCATTGCTCAGCTCAGCCCAGACACACGGCGCCCACTGGGGCTTCGTGTGTCTGCAGCACAAGAGCACCTTCTCTTCGAGGTACTCACCCCTCCAGACTGAACTAGGTCTACATCCGCCCACTCACCCGGCCTCAGTCTTCGGATCTCCCTTCTCGCGCTCCTCCCGGCAGCCCGCCACACCAGCCCTTGACCCAGCGCAGTGGCCCCGCTTACCCCGCTTACCGGTCTCCTCCAATCCCATTAAATACGCCCCACTCCGTAAAGGCTAAACCCTGCCACACAAAGCCCTCCCGAATCGCACTCAATCTGTCCTTCCGCCTCATCTGCTTCTAGTTCTCTCGCCAACCCACCACTCCAAACGCACCCCGCCACCCAGTTTCCAACGCACCCTGTTTTTATCCCGCGCTCTCCATGGTTGCGGGTGCCACCCCTCCTCCTCCCTCGCCAGCCCCTTCTTTCCCACCTAAGGAGGACAGCAGCCACCTGCCATTGGGTGCTTTCGTGTGCTAGGACTGCGCAGGGCAAGCGCCCTTCCTCCCATTAATCCCACTTCCTTCACTAAGGAAGCCCCCTTTTGTTCATTTCTGAAGCCCCATTTCTGTCCCTACTATTTCCTTGACCCTCAATCATTCATTCCTATTGCTCAGATGATATACCTTCCTGTTCCAAACCCCCACGTCCCCCGCTCCTGAAGTACAAATACAAATACTGAGCCCCCACAAGGGACCGGGTGCTCTGCGAAGTAAGTGTCAGAGGTGCAATGAAGGAGGGAAAGACCAAGTTCTGGGAGCGCCTCACAGAAGCACTCCCAGGGGCAAGTCCAAGGGGTTTAACAACTCGTTAAAGAATTATGGTCAAGGGGTGCCTGGGTGGCTTAGTCCATTAAGAGTCTGACTCTTGACTTTGGCTCAGGTCGTGATCTCAGGGTCGTGAGATCAGGCCCTGCATCTGGCTCTGCGCTTGGCAAGGAGTCTGCTTGAGGGGTCTCGCTCTCCCTCTCCCTCTGCCCTGCCCCTGGCTTGTGCTCACTCACTCTTTCTAAAATAAATAAATCTTAAAAAGAAAAAAAAAAAATTATATTCAAGAAGTATGCCTTTTCGACTGTGCTAAATTCAAATTCTACAAGGAAAAAATACCAAGTGCCAGGAAAGCACCTAACAGGGAGAAAAGGCCCTCACTAGGTTGTTCAGAGCAGGCTCTATACAGGGACGGATAAGTTCTGTGGGGAACCCGCCTTCTCTCTCTACATGTCCTGAGTCCCTGAAGGTGGACCTTGCCTCGTTCGCCTTTGTAGTTTTAGCACATGGGGTAACAGGTGACGGAGTGCAAGAGTGACTCGGGGGGAGGAAGGGGAGAATCTGGGAGCAGAAAAGCAGCTCATCTAGAAACTGAGCCAGAGTCAGGACACCCCGGGAGGCAGCCCTGGGTTCAAATCTCAGCCCTGCCACTCAGAAGCTCTGAGAATATTACTTAACCTCTCCATACCTCCAGACTAACCAGCTCCCTCGCAGAGTGGCCGTGATGGCTCTATGTAAGCACAGACACAAAGCCCCATGAAGGCCTAGTACGTGAAGGCACCCAGGAAATAAATGGTGGCTACTGTCCTCATTACCATTAGTTGAACTATTGTTCAAGGGCTCAAAGGCTGGAAATGAGCTCTGAGAATTGTCCATCAGGTCATCAAGTTCATCAAGCTCAGGCCAACTCACTACTGAGACTTCTGAGTCTGGATCTTCTACGGTCTACAAAGGAGATGCACCCAGAAGGGTCCGCCAAAAGTACGGGAGGCTCTTGCCAGGCCCTGGAACTACCCAAAATTTACTCTGCTTGAGGTCCGCCTTCCTGCTCAGGCTGACCTCAGGATTTAAGGCCCCAGGAATCGGAGGCAAAAGAGAAGCCAAGGCCAAAGGTCACCACGAACACTTCCCAGTCTGGAGGGCACTTATCTCTAAGAGGAAACACAAAAGAACTCTTCATCTTTCCATGCTGGCCTGTCTCCTCGCCGTCCGGCCATCTGCATGCATCCTCTTCTGACTGGGGGCCCGAGGGCAGAAAGCAGGGTGTGCAGCAGGCAGAAGGAGTCCAAGGCCTCATTCTTGGCACTATCAACAGCTCAAGTGACATGGCAAAGAGAAACTGAGGCAGCAGGTGGGCTTAAAGCTGCCACTCACCTGACTTTAAGACGAGGAGATTTTCCTCGGTTATCTGGGGGAGCCCAACACCACCATAGGGCTCTTAAACAGGGAAGAGGTGGCAGAAGTCAGCGTCAGGCGATACGAGAAATGATATGAGAAAGACTCAACCGGCCACGGGAGGCTTTGAAGATGGAAAAAGGGCCATGAGCCAAGAAATGTGAGCAGCCCCTAGAAGCTCGAAAAGGCACTGAAATGGATTTTCCCTTACAGCTTCCAGAAAAGAACGCAGTCCTGCTGAAACCTTAATTTTAGCCCAGTGAGACCCATTTTGGACTTCTGCCCTCCAGAGTTGTAAGATAATAAATCTGTGTTGCTTTAAGCCACTAACTTTGTGGTAATTCGTAATAGAGACAACAGAAACTAATATCCAGAGCTAATGCAGATAAATAGGGATGTACCGTTCTCTCCCTGGGGCTTGAGGGCTTCAGAGGTAGTGCCGAAAGCCAGAGTGGGGGCAGACATGCTACTACCTTTTACGCAAGAGGCTTTAATAAAAGATGCTTAAAATACTTCTTAAAAGGCACTTGTGTAGTAGGAAGAGTCCGAGGTCAGACAGAGCTGGATTCAGTCTGTTTATCTTCCCATACTTTCCTGAACTCCCCTGGGCCTCGGGTCTTCAACCATGAAAATCAGGTTGACCACCTCCCTGGAGGTGAAACCTATGAGAGTTCAGTAGGGCAACGGGTAGGACAGAGCTTGGCTCAAAGAAAGCAGCCAGGAAAGAGCTCCTCCTCCGGTCTCCTCCCTTCTAGTCTTGTGGGGATTAAGCACCAGCACAGAAGAACCCATCTCAGCCCTCTCCCCCATAAATGCAAGCATCACGAGGAGCAGAAGCCCACCTCCTCTAATCTACCCAAGAAGCTGGGAGTTAGGCGGAGGCTCCATTCACTCGTTCATTTATTCAACCAAGGTTTCTTGCATGGCCAGGGCCAAGGTGGTGAGGGAAACGGACCGGTGTCTGCCTTCACGGAGCCTACGTGCCGGCAGCACCGACGTCCATCAAATGCCCGGCAAACGATCCCCCGTCCCATCAGGGAAGGCTCCGACAGAGAGGTGTGCAGGCCGCAAGGGACAGGGTTGGAGTGGGGAAGCGATCAGCCAGGAGGTCAGAAAGGCTTTGTAGAGAACAGTGGGGCGCTGAGAGCTGAAGAATGATGAGCATTAACTAGATGACAGGCCGAAGACCCTTCCAGGCGGAGGACTAAAACCACGAAAACGCCGGAGAGTGGAAGGGAGGGAGGCCTAAGTAAAAGAAGGCCAGCGTGGCTGAGCGGCAGAGGAAAAGGGGAAGGAAGGAAGGAAGAGGAAGAAAATGACTCTGATTCAGCTGGATGGGCGGCGGGTTCCATTCCCCGAAACAGGAAATGCCAGAAAAGGGCCACGCTGGGGGCGGGGGGGGAGACCATGAGGTCAGTTTGGGGTTTAGGGTACCTTTGGGACAGTCAAGCAGAGCTACCAGGGGGCATCTGGATATACAAGTCCGGAGCTCTGGGCTAGTACGCTCTGGGCTAGGAGTGTGAACGCGGCCCCGTGTGCGAGCAAAGCAGGGATGGAAGCAGGGAGGGGGGCCCGGGTGAGCCTGCCCTCCACAGCGACATGGGGGCCTCTGACCAACATGTAACACCCAAGAGCTAGAAGGAGACTGCGAAGGCGGCTGGAGGGAGCAAGCAGTCTGGGAAGTCAAGTGTTACCCAGGACGTCACATAAGGGAGCAGAGTGTATCCAGGAGGGAGTCCGTAAGACTCCCCAGGATGCGGCCTGACAAATGGGACCCTGCTTGCCCGGCTGGGTGACAATCGTGGGGAGACCTGATGTTCAGGAAGTGAGGCCTATATTCTCCTAGAGGGCCCTGGGAAGTGACTCGGATATTAAGAGGCTCCACTGCTAACAGCCTCCTAGGGAAAAACCAACAGAAGAGCAGAGATCACTGTATCCAACGGCCTGGCCTCAGGAAGTGGCTCACACCAGAGCACAGAAAAGAACAGACACTGGCCTGGACACATTCTCCATCCCCAGGCTGGTTAAATATGGATAGCTTTCGAACTGGGGCAATACTGGAGACCTGACACCGGGGCACGGGGCAGGGGGGCTCCTCCTCTTCCGCAGGTACCCAGCTGGCAAGGCGCCCGGGCTGGGGCCTCTGGCTGCGGCAACGGCAGAGCACCACTTTCCAGCTCCTCCGCCCCAGCGCTGAACCCACTTACCTGGTAAGACTCCTGGACCTTGGACTCCGTCTGTCTCCTTTTCCTGCCCGTCCGTCCGCTCTGAGTTCTCAACCACCTGATCCAACTCCTCACTCAGCTGGAGGGGAACAAAGAGGGCAAATCGGTCAGCCGCACCAGCCCTGCTACTTAGGACTAGAATAAGAAAGCAGAAAGTCCCTCTTGACGGTCACACACACACACACACAGTACCACATGATGTAGGGTGTGCTATACCAGTTCTACAGATGAGGACACCAAGGCCCAGGAAAGTCATGTAACTTCCTGTGTGTCGGTTTCCCGGGGCTGCTCTAACAAAGCACCGAAGACCGCGTGGCTCAAAAGAACAGAAGCTGAGTCCCTCAGAGTTCTGGAAACTAGAAATCTAAAATCAAGGTGTTGGCAGGGCTGATTCCTTCTGAGGGCTGTGAAGAAGAATCTTTTCCATGACGCTCTCCTAGCTTCTGGTAATGGTGGGCAAGCTTCGGTGTTCTTGGCCTGTAAGGCATCTCATCTCCAATCTCCACCTTCATCTCCACATGGAGTCTCTGTGTGTCTCTGTGTCTCCACACGGTCATCTTCTTATAAAGACGCCATATTGGATAAGGGCCCACACTACTTCAGGATGACCTCCTCTTAACTAATTACATCTGCAATGACCTTATTTCCAAATAAGGTCAGTTTCTGAGGTACTACGGGTTCACATTCTCCACACATCTTTTTGGAGGGGCGTAATTCAGCCACAACACTTTCCATGGCCACAGAGCCAAAAGTCAAATCTAAGTTGGTCTAGTTCCAAAGCCTATAAACTTAACGGCTTCCCAGAGAAGGAGGAGGAAACGCAGCTAAGAGTCTGCTAAGAGGCAGGAGGAAACAGTGAAAGTGGTGACGGAACTCTCCAGGACTCTGGCTCGCGTCTACGCACGCCGACTGCAAATGGCAGAACGAAATGGAGAGGGCAGCCCATCCCAGAAACAGATCCTGGTAGCTGGTAACTTCAATCTCCCCTCATAGTGTTCTCATCTGGGAAATGGGGGAAGTGCCACTGAGAGGGATACGGGGCAAAAGGATACAATGATAACCAACAATTCTGGTAGCAATGAGGAGGAAGAGGGCAAGAGAGATCAAGACCAGAATTTAGGGGCGCCTGGGTGGCTCAGTGGGTTAAGCCGCTGCCTTCGGCTCAGGTCATGATCTCAGGGTCCTGGGATCGAGTCCCACATCGGGCTCTCTGCTCAGCAGGGAGCCTGCTTCCTCCTCTCTCTTTCTGCCTGCCTCTCTGCCTACTTGTAATCTCTCTCTGTCAAATAAATAAATAAAATCTTAAAAAAAAAAAAAAAAAGACCAGAATTTAGAGGACTTATCACTGAATTAGGAGGGAGGGGAAGGGGATAGCTTTCCTAAGTATTTTCTTAGGTTCACAGTGTCAGCACTTAAGGTCTCAAAACATTTTCACTAAAAATTAATCTCCAGGAGACTTGGGTTAAAATAAAACTCTCGTGTATCTACTGGTCTTCAATCTCTCTCTTTTTAAACTGTAGTTTTAAGTAGCCTCTACACCCAACATGCAACTTGAACTTACAACCCCAGTATCAAGAGTCAAATGATCTACCCACTGAGCCAGCCAAGTGCCTCTATCATCCTTTCTATGCATCCACTCCTGCCCCTTAGAATCAGATAAAACCTTCAGTTTGAAGACCTCCAAGCTCACAGGAAAATCAACACGTGGGAGAAGAGTAGGAGGCTGGAGAAACACTATGAGATACGGGTCATGGGAGCACAGAGCAAGACGTCCCAAGACTCTTGGCTGGCCAAAGAGAAAGAAGGATGTTAGTTCTGAGAAGGCCCAGAGTTCTGTGTTCCAGGCCTTACCCAGGTTCAGCCCAAACCAGTTCCCTTCTTGACCACCTGCAGCCCTAATGAGTCCACTCCGTGCCTGGCCCATCCCCAAAGCCAAATCCCCCTTCAGCAAAGCAGTTTCACTCAGAGCTAGGTCTGCTGTCAGAACAATCCAGGCAGGACTAGCGCAGGCCACTCTCTGGGAGGCCTCCTTCTGAACAAAGCAAGAGACAGGGACTTCAAAATGAGCCACTGAAGAAGGGGAAGGGTCCTTTCGATGTCTTCCATCTTAGGGTGCCCCCAAAAGGAAAGTGACTCTACCTTTGGCCTTGCCCCTAAAAGCAAGATAACTGCCTATATTTTAATAACCATTTTAGAAGCCCTGCTGGGAAAGGTGATACTGCAGGTTGTGTACAACCTGTCTGTACAACCTGTACTGTCTGTAGACAGTGAGGGACATGGTCCTACAAACCAGGATCCCAAAGCTCCCTAGAAGCAGGAGCTGCCCACGCTCTTTAACAAGAGCCACCATTCACTGAGGGGTCTCTCCCTGCCAAGCGCTGAGCTAAGCACATTCTGTATACCAACTCATTGGTATAGGAGATAAGGCCTATCGCTACCCTCCTTTGCAAATGAAGAAACCCGAAGCTCAGAGAAGTTAAGTGACTTGACAAATGGCCAGAAGCAGAGCCAGGTTAGGAACACAGGCTTTCTGACTTGAAAGTAGTATTTATCCACTATGCTCTTCTCCCTATAAACCTGAAAACTTACAGAGGAAAGACACAACTCATTCCTGAGAATTCCCTCACTGTCTAGAGTATAGAATCTAGAGACCACAGAATCCACAGCACTGGGTTAAAAGTCATCTGGCTCCTTTGGGATAAAGGAGATGGTAGGAGAAATACAGAAATTTGTCCCAAAGTCAGATTCCAGAGCAGGTCCTATACTAAAAAATAGCAAGCCTTAGGCAAATCTCATCGACTTTCAACTAGGCTTCCCCTTGCACTCTAGAGCTAAGCCATCTGCTTGATCCACACAGGATCATTTACAAAGCAAGGAATGTACATCAATAGTGGTCAGTATTGGTCAAGACAACAGGAAGTACATAGGAGAAGAAGAGGCAGAATGCTAGACTGATCTGGGAAGTCAGTCTCCAAGGAGCGTGGGACTAACGATCCCTCCTTGAATAACGGGGGGATGGTTGAATTTTAACCAATGGAGTTTCAGAGACAGTTAAAGAAAAAGAAACTGTGTGAGAAAGCGGAAAAGGGACAGGAAAGCAGGTGCACCTTTGTAAAGAGTGAGTTTCCAGTGTTGTTAGAATATAAGTGGGTGAGATGCTAATTGAAGCTATGACTCTGAGCAGTGCTTTGAAAGCTGCTAAGAAGTTTGGACTTGAGTCGTTCAAGAGCATCAGGTTGTTTGTAAAAAGGGATGTTGTGGGATCAAGGCAGGGCCTCAAAAGGAACCCGCACAGCATGGGAGACACCACAGGGAGAGCTGGTAACACAGCATCTCACGCAGCCGGCCAGAGGAGACACAGGGACACAAACCGGAGGACTGAAGATGTGGAACTGACTGAGCTCACAAGCGAGGGGACCACCGTGCGGGGCGCAGGGGAGGATGATCCCCAGAGATGACCAGGATACAGGACCTGAGAGGAGGAGAGCAGTTCACTAGCTCCGGGGAGTCGGGAGGTGGGAGGGAAAGCTGGAACCGCAGCCTGGAGCTCAGCACGAACAAGAAAGAGACAAAGAGCTGGAAAGTGATAGTTAAAGTAGTGGGAGGAGATGAGACAGTTAAGAAAAACCGAGCTCGGCGAGAAGCACCTTTGCAAAGTTAGGCGGGCCTCCAAACACAAGGCATAATTATCGCTGTCATTTACACCTGCAAGGGGCCACGAGGCCTCGGGCTTGCAGAGAGGCTAATGCCTCCCGCACATCCGTTCCAGCCGGGAGAGGGGCGCCCGTGCCGCCACTTGTTGCAAAGATCTGCCGGGGTCAAGGCCCGCCCGCGCGCAGCTGCCGGGGTCCGACTCCGCTTTAATCATTCACCTGCTGGCGACCCGTCGCGGCTCCTCCGGGGCCCCGGCTCCATCCCGCGCCGGCGGCATCCGGAGGAGGCTCGGCGTCCCGCTTCCTTCCTGCCCCGCCGCGCCTCCGCACGCGGGGACCCCCTCCCCCGCCGCACTCCTCGAAAACCGCACTCGAGCCACCGGGACGCCCCCCGCACCCCAACCCGCCCGGACGCGGGGACCCCGCTCGGATGCCCCACGGGAAACTTTGCTTCCGCCCCCGCCCCCAACTGCCATGTACCTCCTGGTAGGATGTGGAGAGCTCCTGCCGGATCATGGCACTGACCCGAGCTGAGGTGCACCTGAGACCGCGACGGCTCGGGAGCAGCGGCGGGCGAGGACCGCAGCCGCCGCACTTTAAGCTGCCGGCTCCGCGGGGCGAAACCGGTTCGGAGGTGCGGCCCCGAGACCAGGCGGGGCGGCAATCGACGCATGCGCCTCGTTGCCGCTGATACCACGGGAGGGTTGCTGGGAAATGTAGTTCTGGGCAAGAAGCCTCTCAGCAACTCTTGAATGGCAAGACCTGCGCTCTACCCAAAGCCACGTTTAAGCCAGGCGTTAGACGCACGTGCTCTTTTCACCTCCCACTTCCTCTGTAGGTTAGAAGAGGAGGGACGGAGAAAAATGAGTGGAAAGTGGAATAAAGAGGTCAGGTCAGATGAGTGGGAGAGCCTAATCTATAAGTGCAAGAGGCAGTCTGGTGGTTTCTAACCATTAATAAATGTCTGCCGAACACTGTATATTACAAAGCACTTTCATTCATATTATGTCCTTGATCCTGCAAGGAACCCTGTAAGCTGGACATTTTGCTCCCTGTTTTACAAGGAAGTTGAGGTACCTTGTTTCGGAAAGGATTTGAGCAAGGCAGTCATAAAGTATTTTTTTGTTGTTGTTGTTTTGAAAAGAATATTATTTAATCCAGGAACAAACTACAGAATCCAAACACTTTCATTATTCCTAGGGCAGACAGTTTGGAGTCAGGACGTCTAGGTTTTTGTCCTGGCTTTGCCCCTCTCCCACAGGTTTTTGTTTGTTTGTTTTGTTTTTGTTTTTAAGATTTTATTTATTTGAGAGAGAGAGCAGAAGCGGGTTGGATGGGCAGAGGGAGAAGCAGGCTCCCCTCAGGCAGGAAGCCCAAAGCAGGGCTCGATCCTAAAGCCCCAGGATCATGACTTGAGTTGAAGGCAGGTGCTTGACCAACTGAGCCCTGAGGTGCACCTCCTGCAGATAATACCCTGGGCCCTCCTATCTATGCCTAAACCCTGCCCTGCTCACAGGGCCTTACTGAGAGCCTACAGATCATGCAGGAAAAAACAAAAGTGCGGTTCCCCTGCAGCAGAAGCCTTCTCCCCTGGATGTGGTGGGGAATACGGTGTCTGGCTTGTAGCACGGTGGATCTGTGGACTGCATCTTCCCCTCCTCCCACTGCCTGAACTGCCATTCTCTGTGGCCACCCCGGGCCGATTAGTCGTGAGGCAAATAGAGGTCACTTATGCTTTGGTGAATGCTGCTCTGTGTCCTGGGCAGCTGCAGCTCTGCGAGGCCCTGCACGCTCGGGGCCACTCGGGGCCTCTTCCGTCTTCAGCAGTAACCACAGTAGCACCAACGACATCAAACCCCCTGGACCTCCAGAGTATTAGTAGAGGGAGGCCTACCCCACCCTGGGTTCCCTGGTCTTGCATCTTTAAAGGGACCATATACATAGCACATATACCATATATATTATAGGTACTCACCAATGTTCAGTTTATGAATGGAACACTTATTCCAGCCATTTGACAGTTGCTCTCAAATACAAAGGACAACAAACAACTCTTTAGATTCCTAGCTGTGTTAACGCGAGGCTGGTGGATAGAACAGGTCACACAATCATAGAATTTTAGAGCTTGAAGGACCAGAAAAATCTAGTCCAGCCCTATTGATCCCCTCTACTCTTTGTTGCTCGGATCAAACCGGAAAATTACAGAGCCCCACATCTGAAGGAGATACTAGTACAATCTCTGACATGGTTTTAATAAATATGGCACCGGGCCCTGGGATACAGAAACAAATGGGACACTCCCAGGTCCTGGCCCTCTGGCTCCTCCATGCTAGAGTGGAGAAACCATGAACACATAAATAGAATTTTCTGTACCAGCTGTTCCCAAGTCCTGTCCTCCTACTCTCTCATGAGCACACACGAATCAGGCTTTCATCCTCTCCGCTCCACTGAAATGTGGTGGTCAAGGTCACAAATGACCTCAGAGTTGTCAAATCAGATGTCCATTTCCCCATCCTCCTCTTTTTCTCATGAGGTTTTTTTTTTGTTTTTTTTGGTATAGTTGTAACACAACGTTACATGATTTTTAGCTGCACAACATAGTGATTCAACAAGTGTATAGGTTATGCTGTGCTTACGACAAGTGTAGCTGCCATCTGTCACCATTCAGTGCGATGACACGATCATTGATTATATTCTCTCTCCTGTGCCTTTTATTCTGGTGGCTCATTCATTCCATAACTGCATCTCCCGCTCCTCTTCCCCCATTTTGTCCATCCTCTCTGGCAACTATCATTTCGTTCTCTGTACTTACAGGTATGATTCTGTTCTTTGTTGATTCATTTGTTTTGTGATTTATCCTCTTTCTTGATCTGTCAGCTGCCTTGGCCTCGGCTGATACTCTCCTCCCTGTCTGCTTTCCGCCTCTGGCCTCCAGGACCCCACGTGCCTCCCCTTTGGCTCTCGTCTCACTCAAAGCTCCTTCTCAGCCTCCTTTGCTGGATTCTCCTCATCCTCTCAATTCTCCAAGATGGCATTCCCAAGCTAGGGCTCGAGATCTCCCTTCAACTCCCTCCCTAGGGGCTAGGGTAATGGGTTCCTCTTTAGTCTCATGGTTTGAATTACCATCTAGATCCCAAAAGATCCTTGTTATGGGTTGAATTGTGTCCTCCAGAAAGGTATGTTGAAGTCCTGACTTGGTACCTCAGAATGGGACCGCACTTGGAAATAGGTGGCTGCAGAGGTATTAGATAAAATGAGGTCATACTAAGTAAGGTGATCCCTTCACCTATTATGACTGAAGTCCTTACAACAGATGGAAGACGATGTGAAGAGAGACACATAGGAAAAGCGCCCCGTTATGGCAGCAGCAGAGATCCAGTGATGCCGCTGCCAACCAAGGTGGCTTTAATCATTGCACCTGCTGCTTATAGGTTAAACAAACAAACAAACAAAAACCTTTTCACGTAGGGCAGACAGGCCTGTAGCTGGGTTTCCACTGAATTTAGTCAAGAGGAAGCACTGCTGGGAGATTAGAGGGGGTCAGGGCAGGGGAGAAGCCAAGGTTTTTCTTTTCTTTTCTTTTTTTTCAAGGTTTTTCCTGCTCCTGGCAGTGTCCCTTCCATGGCCCCGGCCCCTGACACAAAGGCTTTTTGTGGTTCTAGCTTCAGCTAGGGGACCCAGGCCCCCAAACTTGAATACCACCTCCTCCTCCTCCCTACTAAGGCTAGGATGTTGTTACTCTCCTGCTGTTTCTAATCTTCTCATTACCTCCGGGATTCTTCTCAGCCTCCTTCATCCCCCGTGCCACCAATTATCTTATTAAAAGTTATTCTGTTTCTCTTTGAATAATTTGTATTCTCCTTGCAGGTGATTGATTCATTGGGGAAAATGAATCTGGGTTCAAGTAGGGAAGGGCAATCAGAGGAATGCCTAGAAAAATTCAAGGTCATGTGAGCACGCCATTACACCACAGGTTTATACTTGGTGTCTCAGGGAGAGGAAGGGAGATCTGATGAGTAGAAATTGTAGGGAGGGGTGCCTGTGTGGCTCAGTGGGTTAAGCCACTGCCTTTGGCTCAGGTCGTGATCTCGGGGTCCTGGGATCGAGTCCCGCATCAGGTCCTCTGCTCAGCAGGGAGCCTGCTTCCCTCTCTCTCTCTCTCTGCCTGCCTCTCTGCCTGCTTGATCTCAGTCCATCAAATAAATAAAATTAAAAAAAGAAAGAAAGAAAGAAATTGTATGGAGTATCTTTGGGCTCAGAGAAGTTACTAACAAACGGAACTGTAGAGAGAGAAAGGGCTCAGAGAAGCAGCACACTATAGGTCAGGGATGTTATTAAGGAATGTGTTGCATCTGATGGGGATGATATTCTATTCAAGGGCTTAGAAGGGCCTCTCTTAACCTGGAGACCCTGCGACCCACGGAACACAGATTCTGCACGGAACAGCTTACACAGACTCTCACATCCGTGATCATTTTTGGTTTCCGGCACAATTCCATCAAGGAGGCAGCCTGGTGTGTTACTAACACAGAAACTGAGATTCGGAGGGCTGGTGATGGATCCTGTTCAGGTCGCTCTGTATTAGAAGTTCATTCTGTTGCACGGATGAAAAGTATGAGCATTTGATATGGTCACTGAGGGAAGGTGTGGCCCGTGGGCTAAGGGGTGACGCTGGGAGGGAGCCTGGGCTTGAATCTTGGCTATACCAACCCCCTGTGACCTTGAGCAAGGTATTTAAGGTCTCTGCACTTCAGTTTCATTATCTGTAAAAATGGGTGGTGACATTGTTTCTTACTTCATAGAGTGAAAGCAAGGACTGAATGAGTTAATACATGTGAAAGTGCTGAGTCAGGGCTTGCACATGGTTTGGTTTCTTTTGCCAGGACTTGCATCCACAAAATGTTGGCAGGACCCAAGAACTCAGTCCTTGGTCCCTCCACTTTCCTATCCATGTGCATGTTCCTGATGATCTCAACTATTCTGTGGCTTTATTATTTTAAGTTTTTCTTTTTTTTTTTTTGTTTAAGATTTTACTTATTTCAGGGGCGCCTGGGTGGCTCAGTGGGTTAAAGCCTCTGCCTTCAGCTCAGGTCACGATCCTAGGGTCCTGGGATCAAGCCCCGAATCGGGCTCTCTGCTCAGCGGGGAGCCTGCTCCCCTCCCCCACCACCCCTGCCACCTCTGCCTGCCTCTCTGCCTACTTGTGATCTCTGTCTGTCAAATAAATAAATAAAATATTAAAAAAAAAATTTACTTATTTCAGAGAGAGAGCAGAATGAGAGAGCGAAAGAACATACCAACAGGGGTGGAGGGCCAGAGGGAGGAGAAGCAGACTCCCTGAGGAGCAGGGAGACTGATGCTGGACCCAATATGGGGCTTGATCCCAGGACCCTGGGATTATGACCTGAGCCAAAGGCAGATGCTTAAACAACTGAGTCATCCATGTGGCCCCATTCTGTGGCTTTAAATACAACCTAGATGTCAAGGATTCCATGACTTATATCTCTCCCTTGGAACTCTTCCTTCAAATCCAGACTCCTATAGCCAACTGTCAATCTGATACCACTTTGATATCTATGTGTTCTCGAACTGACCAAGCCTGGTCTTGAGCCTCTCCCCCCAGACTTGCTCTTATCACCATCTCTTGTTATGTTAGCAAGTGGCAACTCCATCCTTAGGGTTACCAAGGCCAAAACCCTCTGGGTCATCCTTGACTCTGTTCTATCTCCCTGACCCCGCATCTCCTCTCAGTGGTCAGCAAATCCCGCCAGCTCACCTTCGAAACACATCTGAGACCCACCCCCCCGTTCATCACCTGCATGGCTAGCACTCCGGGTGCAAGCCACCATCACCTCTCGCCTGGATTATTGGATTACTGCAGGGGCTCCCTGCTTTAGTCTGTCCTCAACACCACAGAGTCATTCCACTAACATTTTAACTCATTCCTCTCCTCCATTCAGTAAGTGTAAAAGCCCAAATCCTTTAAAAGTGAGCTGTGAGGCCCCACGAGACCTGCCCCCACCTCCTTTCCCTTTACCCTCTGACCTCCCAGACCTCATCTCCCACACCTCTTCCTTCCCACTGTTTCTCCAGCAAGCAGAACACTGCCTTTCCTCAGCATGTATGCACCTGTCTTCCCCTTTGCAAAGAATGTCCTCCCCTCCTGGCTACCTCCCTTACCCCCTTTATACGAATACCTTCTCAGTGGGACCTTCCCTGGTCACCCTGTTTGTTTCTTTGTTTTGTAAGATTTATTTATTTTTTCCAGGGAGAGAGAAGGAGAAGGCACAAGCAGAGGAAGGACAGAGGGAGGAAGTCTCAAGCAGACGGCCTACCAAGACCCAACTGCGGCTCTGGGAGGACCCATGAGATCCCGACCAGAACTGACTCTGAGTCCGACTCTCAACCCACGGAGCCGCCCAGGAGCCCCTGGGCAGCCCATTTAAAACTGCAGCCCCCCCCCCCCCAATGCTCCCTGTCCTTCGCCCTGCTTTGTCTTTCTCCCAATAGCAACGTCTGTATCTCACTTTTGTCCATTTCATCCATACAAGCCCATGGGATGTAAACTCCATGTGGATACTGATGCCTTGTTCAGCGATGTGTTCCCAGTAACCTGATACAGGGAAGTCCTCAAAAAGTATTTGTTTTATGAATTAATGAAGAAGTCTTTGCACAAATGCCAGCCCTTATTATTTCAGTGCAAATCTGCGGCACGCTCTACCCTTTGCAAAAATCCCTTTGGGGACATAACTGGAAAGGAAGAGAAATCAGCCAGAAGTAAAAGGGAACTTTTAAAAAGATTTTTGAGTAACCCTCTACACCCCAATGCGGGGCTGGAACAAACTTACACTCCCCGCCTCAATCCCCCATCAAGAGTGGCATGCTCCACGACTGAGCCAGCCGCACTGAATAAAGCTGGGGTCCTGGTGTGTAAATACCTCGTCCCAGGTGCTGGAGTGTGGGGCTGTGTCACCCACGAACCTACTCAACAACTACTGTCACGTAGGCCGCTCTCCGCACAGCTTCCAGTCCCGGGCCGCGGAGTCGGAGCTCCAGCGGCGCGGTCCCGAGGGCGCAGGGGCCGGGAGGTGGGCGCGCGCGCGGGGTGGGGCGGGGGGGCTGTTCCGGGGCCGCGGGGCGGGAGCGCGCTCAGGCCACCCAGCGGCCCAGGCCACCCGGCCCTGCTCGGCGAGCGCACCATGGCGGGCCCCGCGTCCCGGCGGCGGTTGCGGCGGCTGGCAGCGCTGGCCCTGCTCCTGGCGCTGGCCCCGGGGCCCCCGGCAGCCTGGGCCGGGCAGGTGCCGCGCCCCGCCGAGCGGGGGCCCCCGGTGAGGCTCTTCACGGAGGAGGAGCTGGCCCGCTACGGCGGGGAGGAGGTGAGCGGACGGGAGGCCGCGGGGGAGGCGCGGGCTCCGAGCTGGACGCCGGGCCTGCGGGCTTCCTCCCTCGGCGCAGACGGCCGCGCAGGGACCCGGGGGGTCCGTCCGAGTCGGGGCTGCGCAGACTTAGCCCCGGCCCTGAGCCCGCACGCCCCGGCCCGCGCTGCCCCCTGCCTGCCTTCCGGCGAGCTGCTCCCCTCAGATGCGTTTCGGCTGGTGATCAGCCCCGGGAACCTCGGAACTTTGGGGGGTTTAATGTTAGCATCAGCTGGGGGCAGACCCTTCCGCCTTCTCCGCGGAGTGAGTGGCGGGGGAGGGAGAAGGGAAGTAAAACCTGGGGCAGACCCTGGGATGATCTAGGCTTCCCTGCACTTCCTGCCCCGACCTCAAACCCACTTTTACTGCCTGGGCTCTCGGCTGAGAAAGAGCTGGGGAGAGGGCAGAGGGGGAGACCGGAGGTTAAAGACACCCTCCCCCCCCAACACACCCACATCAGTCAATAGTCTGGAGGCGTCCAGGAAACTCCTCACAGCACCCCCTGCCTTTGGGCTGCTGGGGTCCAGTGTGATGATGCGAAGCCTGGGAAGATGCTGCACTCCCCGGTAGAAGGGCCATAGTGGGGCCAATCCGGGAAGAGAGGGGGAAAGTTTGATGCACAGATCACAGAACCATAGCATGTCAGCGTTGATAGGGAACCGACGTCCTGCTTTTACACACGGGGAAACTGAGGCATGCGCCAGTTAGGGGCAGAACGAGGAAGGGACCATGTCCTCTTGTTAAAACCCTCCAGCCTGGGATCCCTAACCCCAAGTTAGCTGGCCTTAAATAGACCAGGTCTGAAAGGGGGAGAGGGGGAGGGTGGTCAGAAACTTGGCCCTTAGGCAGTAATGGCTGGTTTGAATATCACTGTATACAGACGGTGGTCAGAAGCCCGAGTGGAAGAGAACACAGAAGGAGGGAGACAGGGATGTGACTAGATGTTAAGGGAAACAGAGAACCAGATGATACAGGATCCAGGAATCGTTGCAGAAAAGAGTTAACGCAGCAAGCCTACTCTCCTTAGGAAGGCCCCCTGGCAAGAGTGGCTGTTGGCTGATGTCTGGAATTCCAGGGTGTTCCACACTTCCCTAGCAGAGGAGGGTGGCTCACTCCAGGCTCTTTATACTGTGTATTTATGTTGAATATTGCTGGGCAGAGAGGGCCTACATGGCCAGCTGCCAGTAAAAACCTTGGCCTCTGAGTCTCTAATGGGTAGAGACTAATGTTCTGGGCAGAAACATCGCACACGTGGTGCTGCATTGTGTTGCTGGTGGAAGAGCCCTGTGTGTGACCTCTCATGGGAAGGACTGAGCATGAGGAAATCCACCCCTGGATTCCTCTAGACTCTGCCTGTGTCCTTTTCTCTTACGATCTCGTATCCTTCTGTACAGTTGTAATATATCTGAGCTCTGAGTACGACTGTATGCTGAGTTCTGTGAGTCCTCAAAGTCAGTCTTGAAACATGGGGGCGAACTTGGAGACCCCTGGCACAGAACCCAAGAGAAGAGAGAGTTCAAGGTCGAGGGTACTTGTAGCCACAGCTCCAGGGGCTACAGGATGAGGACAGAGAAGAGATCCTGGGTTTTGGGGTTTTTTTTAAATTTTTTATGCTGACATTACGGATACTTAACTAAGGGAAGGAAAGAGGGAAGCTTGAGTTGGGAACAGGTTAAGGAGAGAAGTGTTTTGGGCGTCTATAGGCAGAGAGAGGAAGAAAGTCAGGTAGGAGAGGGGCCGATGAATACAACTGAGTAGAGCCGTGCTGTTCCCTGAGCCACCCTGGAAGGTTCTGGTTTATGCCTGTTGTCTGGGAAGAATTACTAATGGCACACCCCCTTCACTCTCAGGAGTGTCACTGTTGTGTGACATTATACGGTACCCGAGTTAGAGCTTTGTACCTTTGGATCATGCCTGGCTACCACTCCCTGTTCTTCGGGCTGCGAGCTCTTTGGAGTCTTCCCAGCTGTAAGATGCTTTTATCAGTCAGGCCGGCCCAAGCCACCACCACCTCTCACCGGGATTACTGGATTACTGCAGGGGCTCCCTGGTACACCTGAAACAGAAACAGTAGAAAATAACATATTTGGCTTATTGCAAGGAATTGATTTATGTGATCATGGGCACCGGTCAGGCAAGTCTGAAGTCCATAGAGCAGGCCAGAATCCCCTGGGCAGTTGCTGATGCCCCAGCCCACCTGAGGAATTTCTTCTTCTACAGGGAAACCTTAATTTTGTTCCTAAGGCCTTTCAACTGATGCAGTTAGGCCCACCCCAATTATTCTCCTTTACCTGGAGTCAGCTAATTATAGATGTTAATCACAACCACACAGTATCTTCATAGCGACACCCAGATACTGTAATTGATCAAAGTTGGCACGTAAAACTGACCATGACAATGGCCATCACAAGAGTGCCTACTCTATGTAGGGATTGTGTGAGGATTAAATGAGATGGTGATATGCAAAGGATAGGCCTGCAGTAATCTTAGCATAGTAAGCCATTATAAATCTTAGCTGCTACTTTTGTTAGCTTATTACTAAAGTTATAAGCAAGAGGCAGTATAACAGGTCCATAATCCTCTTATGCAATTCAAAAATCAAGCTCTGAACCCAGAAGAGGTTTTTTTAAGATTTTATTTTTAAGTAATCTCTATGCCCAGTGTGGGGTTTGAATTTACAAACCTAAGGTCAAGAGTTGCATGCTCTACCAACAGAGCCAGCCAGATGCCCCACAAGGTGTTGTTGTTTTTTTTTTTTTTTTTAAGTCATTTAATAGCAAAATCCAACCTGCTCTGAACTCCTTTGGTGACAGAACCTTGTCAGCGCCGACACAAGTCTGTTTATAATGTTCATGTGCTGTCCTTAGTGTGAATACTCATGTTCATGTTTCCTGTGGAAATGTTCATAGAGTTGGTTGCGGGGCGCTGCCTCGGACCCCATAGGGAAGACGAGTGAAGTTGAGGATTCTCCCTGGTTCAGAGCGGATGTCATCCTCCACCCTCCAAGTGCAACATGACTTTTGCCATCCTCAGAAAATGTGTTTTCCGCCTTCACTGCAGGGGAGGATACCAAGGGCAGAGAGGGTCCCCCGCCGGCCCCCACCCCACCTGATTTCTGGGCCCGGGACCAGATGGTGCCCGCTCTGTCAGGCACTATCCTCACCACTTTATTTACTTATTTATTTATTTTTAAGATTTTATTTATTTATTTGATAAGAGATCACAAGTAGGCAGAGAGGCAGGCAGAGGATGGGGGTGGGGAAGCAGGCTCCCCACTGAGCAGAGAGCCCTATGCGGGGCTCGATCCCAGGACCCTGAGATCATGACCTGAGCCCAAGGCAGAGGCTTAACCTACTGAGCCACCCAGGCGCCCCTATCCTAACCACTTTAAAGCACCAGCTCATTTAATGACCACCACAGCCTCACGAGGGAGGGGCTGTTACCTCATTTGTCATGGAGGAAGGAGGCAAGGGGAGGTGAAAGGAACTTGCCCAAGGTTACACAGCGGGGAGTCCTCAAGGTGAACCAGGCGCTGCTCCCTCAGGCCTGAACAAGGAAAAGCAACTACCAAGAGCGCCCCTCTCCGTCCTTGCGCAGTCCTAGAACCGTGCCAGGCAGTGACCTGCCCCACGGGGGTACCGGTTCTAAGAAGATACCAGCGTGCCAGCGTGCCGGGAAATGTAGTTTGGCTGTGGGAGTTTATTTGGCGTGACTCTGGGTCCCGAGCTGGCTGAGGCCCCCTGGGCTTCACGGTTATTCTTCGTAGATGGAATTTGCCTGTTCTCAGCACCAGCTGTCCTCGGAAATCTGTGCTAAGGTCAGGAGGTGACAGGGTGACATTTGTTTTCTGCTTTTCTAAAACTGAATGATAGGGAGGAGTAAGACTGTGCTTCTTCCAGAAAGATCATTCTGAAGAGACATGAAGAAGATACAGACAGTGACGGCGGTGGGGTGGAGGCCGGAGAGTAAGGAGGAGAAACCGCCCTCTCTAACTGTGCAGTCGAGGGGCGGCTTGTAGACGGCTGTGTCCGGGCGTACTTCGTGCACCGTCCCCTGGGACACACACCCACAACACAAGTTCTGTCAAACAATGCTTCTTCTTACTACGTGTGATGCACCCCAACATTTTCTATTTTCTGTTCCATTTTAAACTTTTCCTATTCTACTTCATTAAAAAAATTGGTTAGTAAGTCACTAAGTGAATCCACGATCCATTAATAGGTTACCGATGCCACGGCGGTCAGGAAAGAACCCGGCCTCGGATCCTCGGGGGGCCCCGTTATTTCTGCAGAAGGAAACATCTGCAGCAGTTTCCCTCTTTACCAACGAGGGCCTTTGGCTCTGTCCTTGGCCCCCGGTTCAAGGGCAAGGTTGAAGGCTCAGGGGTCCGCCGTCCTGCGTGTACCCAGTCTCGGGCCTCTCCCTACCTCTCTTCGCCCTGCTGCCTCATCTGCCCTTCCGTGGCCGTTCCCGTGGCCCTCTCCTGGCCCTGCTTGACAGCAGGCGGGGAGGAAGGCCAGACCCCAAGGAGAAAGGCGAGGCCTCATTCATGCAGGGGTTCCCCTGGTTGCTGTCCATCTGGGTGCTTCTGACCCACTCCGTGCCTCACTGGTGGTCCTGAGTCTTGTGGATGAATTTCCCAGGCCCCCCTCACCCTGTCCTGGTCCCAGGCAAGTGCGCTGTCTTCGTGCTGTGTGGCCCCCAGTGGGGCAGGCCAGGGAGTGGAATGAGCTTGGGTTCTAAGGCTCCAGAGACTGCTCTGATTCCCGCTGGGACTCGGGGCAAGTCTCCCAACTCCCCGGCCCGGACAGCTGCATCTGGAAAATGAAGGTATTGGATAATCTTCAAGGCCCTTTCAGTTTTAACTTAAAATGCCTCTAGAATCCTTATCTGTCACTTGGGAAGTACATTTTTTGTCTGTCAAAATCTAGATTAAGGATCCGGGTAACTAACAAACTGCTAAGGGCTTCATATCTCTTGCCTTGGTTAATCCTCACAACAACCTGGTAAGTGGATACTCTTATAATCTTCTTACTACAGAGGGGGAAACTGCGGCACAGAGAGGTTAAGTAATCTGCCCAAGGCAGCACAGCTTATAAGTCATGGCTCAAACCCAGGTCTGTTTGGCTCAAACCCCGGTCTGTTTGACTTGAGGTGACTCCTCCTGTGGGCTCTTGGAAAAAGGTCTGTTACTGCAGACCTGCTGTAGAGATGAAAAAAACGAAGCATCCTTCCAGACGGATGAGAGGGTGGGGAGCCCGGTGGGAAGCTGGTGATGAGCATGTGTGTCTTTATCTGTCTGCATTTCTGCAAGACTTCCACTCACCCTCTGTCTTCTCAGTTGCCTGAGTTACCCCCGGGGCCTGGAAACCATGCCCGCCGCTCTGCTGCCAGTGGACTCCCAGCTCCACAGGCCTGGAACGACCCCTCAGCCCCACTCCCAGCGCACTTGATGTTTAACCGATAAGGCCATTCCTCTCTCTGGAATGTCTGTAACAACATTCCTTTCTGCCCCTTTGCTGGGACTTCTTCTTTGCCCCAACACCTTCAATGTATGGTTTCACGAGGAGACAGATATTTAACTGTTGGAGTGGAGAGTGTTAGTGATAAGATGCATGTGGTTCTAGTTTATGTACGTGAATGTCATGTTTCTATGCCTCTTTGCATACAAGGAAGGAGTTACATATTCAAGGAAAAGCGTCAGGATGGAAAATATGACCAAATGCCATGGGTAAAATTATAACTGTTAAAATAGTGTTTAAATTGAAATAAGATGTAACCCCACTTGATAAGCTATTGAAGTCAAGAAATACATAATCACAGTGAAAGAAAGGCCATTTAAAAAAAAAAAAAAAGCAGGGTTCTGGCTGGTTAAGCCATGCCTTTTAAAATGACCCGTATTGGAGTGCTGGCTGACTCAGTAGGTAGAGCGCACAATTCTTGATCTTGGGGGTGAGTTCGAGCCCCACATGGGTGTAAAGATTACTTTTTTAAAATCTTAAAAAAATATTTAAAATAGGGGCACCTGGGTGGCTCAGTTGATTAAGCCTCTGCCTCTGGCTCGGGTCATGATCCCAGGGTCTTGGGATTGAGCCCCAACTAGGGCTCTCTGGTCAGCGGGTAGTCTGCTTCTCCCTCTCTCTCTGCCTACAGCTCTCCCTGCTTGTGCACGTGCTCTCTCTCTGCCCCCCTGTGTCAAATAAATAAATAAAATTAAGATTAAATAACTCTTGGTTGAGGTGGAGCACATCACCAAGACAACGAAGTTCTGGATACTGTCTGTTCGGAGGTGATAGAGAGGTAATAACCAACCATTCACTGAGCTCCTGCGCTGGGCCTACTCTGTGCTCACCTACGCTGTGTCCTTCAGCGTGCCTGCAAGGTCATTGGGTGTTATCCATACCTAATGGTCAGAGAAACTGAGGCCTGTGAAGTTATGTGATGGTGAGATACATTTCCTCGGTCGAGTCGCATACCTTCCCAGAACCCCAACTCCTCTCTCTGTGAAATGTAGTCATGAAAACTTGACCTTAAGCCCCACAAGGGCAAGAAGTTTAAGGCCCATGCCTAGAGGAGACCAAGCAGTGTGCTCTCAGAAATCTAGAGCTTCCTGTGTACCCAGCTGCAGCAGCCCCCTTCACCCCAGCCTAGGAACCGATGCTTGGTGTCCCCGTACCCTCAGTGGGGCTGAGACAAAGGAGGCCTGGTCTTGCGTGTCCTAGAACGTGCCAGTTGTCCCAGCCCAAGTCCACCCTGATGGTAGTTAGGAAATTCATGCCATCTGTTTTTGCGTTGTTCTCTTCGGTGGTGGTGGGAGGGGATAGGAATTTGAAGATAACATTTTATCCCTATAAATACAGCAAAAAATATACTATGAGACTGTGAGCACATTGGGGAGACAGCATTGCTTGTATATTTCTAGCACTGTAAATGGTTTTTTGAAGAACAGATTGCTTACATTTTTAATAAGTGATGACATTGTTCGTGTACTTTGGTCCAGGAATATAACTCAACAAATTATAAAGTAGCTAATAGAAAGATATTCGTAATCCTGCCATTTATGGTTTTAAAGAATTGGAAAGAGCCCAAATACTCAAAATAGAAGAAGAGCCAAACCAACCGGTACACGGTATCACTAATATAAAAGAGTCCTGTGTTAGTGACAACCATTTTGGTTATTTCAATACATGGGAATGTTTATAGGAAGCAATATTACCTGTAAGAAGCAAAATATAAAATTGATCATTTATACTGATTGCATCCATGTAAGTACATTAACCAAGATGAAAGGAGATTTGGGTTGATTTTTAAAAATTCACCGTTTAACATACTTTGAATTCTTATCTATGTAGGTTTGCTTTGGTCCCTGGGATTTTCTTTTCTTTCTTTCTCCCCCCCCCCCCCCCGAGAAAGGTATTGCCATGGGCTTGTCATGATACTTTGTAACTTTTCCTAAGTCTGTGAGTGGACGTGACATTGGGCAGGCAGGGGCGAGCTGCTGATGGGACGAGCTGGCTGAGGACTGGCTCAGGGATGGCCGCTTTGTACCTTCGGCCGCTGCCGTCTGCACAGCCTGTGGTGGGAAGAGATGTCACCAGCTTGGGCTGGAGAAGCGGAGATCTCCAGCTCCCTCCAACAGCTTCTCTCCTGCTTTCTAGGAGGATCAGCCCATCTACATGGCAGTGAAAGGAGTGGTGTTTGATGTCACCTCTGGAAAGGGTAAGTGGCTCGGCTTTATGAATCCTTACTTCTGGGGAGCTCGGCAGCCAGAGTGGGCACTGGATGTGTGAACAAAGGGAGGGGACACTGGCCAGGTCCTTTTCCCTCAGACGGAGATAACATTTGTCAGTGTTGTACTTCCACGGTGGTTTTCTAATGATGTCACGCTCCTGCTCAAAAGCCCTCCATGGCTCCCTGCTGCCCATGTCATCAAATCCCAACTTGATGTTTTTACCATGGTTGAAGCAGTGAGAGGAAAAGTGTTGCTTTGCAAGGTGTTGGGATCGCAGAACATGACAGAACATTTTAATGGTTTCTCTAGTGGTAATTACCGATGATACCATCGCAGTTTTGTTATGGTTCATTGTTACCCGATACCAAGCAAAAGATGTTGAACCGAGTAGACTTGGCTTCCATTTAAGAAGACTGAGCATTCTTCCTGTTTGCATTTTAAATATTTTTAAGAGATTGTTTTCACTCTAGATTTTTTAAAAATCACCTTTCAGTCCAGCATATGTGACTTATTCCAAAGTCTGCATTAGGGGAACCCAACCTGACGGCAGGGGCTGGCTTATTGGGCTTCATGTCTTCTCTGCTTCCCCCCTCCGTGGGCCTGGAGCCTTCGGCAGCACCGGATTGGGCTCAGAAGCCCCCTTCCCCACCACAGACCGTCTCCTTGCTGCCTGGCGTGCATGTCCACACTCACGGCTTCTTCCTTCTTCTCCACTGCAGAGTTTTATGGGCGAGGAGCCCCCTACAATGCCTTGACTGGGAAGGACTCCACCAGAGGGGTGGCCAAGATGTCTCTCGACCCCGCAGACCTCACCCATGACACTGTGAGCCAGATTATGAGCCTTTGTCAAAATGTCCCACCTGCCTTGGCCATGGCCTTTTTCACCTAGGCAATAGCAAAGCTTCCTAATTAGCCTGTTGATCTTCCGTCCACTCAGTGTGGCCAACTGTTTTCTTGAAATAGAGATCTTACTATGCCACTCCTACTCAGACACTTCCCAGACTCCCCAGTACCTGCAGAGTCATGTCCAAGCTCCCGTGAACTTGGGACCTTCACAGTTTGGCTCCAACCTGCCTTGGTGGCCCCATCCCCCTTGCAGTCTGCACCCGCCACCCCCAGGCTCATAGGTTTGCCGTTGGTCTCGGACACCCATTCCGCAGGCCACTCTGGGCACGAACAGGGTTGAGAAGCAGAGTATCCCCCATGTTCGTAGTCCTATGAAAGAGAAAACCGCACTGACAGAAGCCATTTGAGGGCCTCAGAAATCCCAGCAGGGGGGCCGGCATTCACCCAGCTGTGCTCAGATGAGTCAGACTCACAAACCACAACATTACAGAAAGATTCAGGAGCCGAGGAAGGGGAAGGGTGTCTGAATCTGTCACGGGAGAGGGGTAGAGGGCCATGAAAGAACGTGGGTGCAGACTGCGTAGCGTGTACCCGACCCTGCCCCAGACTGGGTGTTCTCTGGAGTCATGAATTCCCACCTCAGTCAAACAGCAAAGGGCTCCTGCCCCACCATCCCCCTACACACAGGGGTGGTTCTCGAAAAGTCAGTTGGTTGTTGAGATACGTTGTCGCCAGCATTAGGGGTGTGGGGGCAGGGGGTGGGGTGGTGAGAGTCCAGTGCAAGGCATGACTCACTCATCCCACCCCTCCCCCGTGTCACTTGGGCTTTTCTCCCCAAGACGGGCCTCACGGCTGAGGAGCTAAAATCCCTAGACGACGTCTTCACCAAAGTGTACAAAGCCAAGTACCCCATCGTGGGCTACACGGCCCGGAGGATTCTCAACGAGGACGGCAGCCCCAACCTGGACTTCGAGCCCGAAGACCAGCCCCAGTTTGACACAAAAGACGAGTTTTGAGATTCCATCCTGGGATCGTGTTCCTGATGGGGGGCGGGGCAGGGAGACCCTCAGCTGCCCGAGCCTCTGGGCACCCGGACCCAAATAAAGCAGACGTTGAACTGGGAACCCGGAATGCCTGTTATAGTCCTTGGTCGAGTGTTCTGTCCCGTGGCACCCCCCACCCCCGCACACTAGCGCCCTCGGTGTCACCGTGGAAGTGACTGACTGCTTCAGATTTCTGTTTTCTTGTACTTGAACCAGATTCACTGTGACCATGTTTACTTTAGAATAAGCACGAAAATAAACTTATTTTTCACAAGAGAAGATTCTTCCCCACACGCCCTCTCCTTGAGGCCTCATCTGCTCCACGGGCAGGGGCAGCCTTGTGCGTGGGCCGCCCCTTCACAGTCCTGCCTGCGGTGTCCCCACCCCTGAGGGGCCGTCCTCGCCATCCCCACCCAGGGAAGGCACAGGGAGGGTGCGTGGGAGTGGGAGTGGGGGGGAGGGGGCCTCTGGCTCGGCACTGCCACCAGGACAGAGTGACCCCCTGACTGGCTTCAGCCCCATCTGGCTGGAAAGTGGTGGCCAGCGCCTTGTGGCCGGAGCCTGGCCTGGACGTCGCCCCAAACTTGGTAAGGTCCATGCAACACGCGGGACTCGGATTAGATTCCATAAGGATTTCATTCCTTTTGAGGGGGGATTTTTTTCCCCTCTAAGGGACACTGGCCCTGTCTGAAGACATTTTTATATGTTTGTTGTCACAGCTGTAGGATTCTACTGGTAGCTCGTGTTAAACAGCCTACAGTGCACAGGACAGCCCTCCCTCCCCAGACCAAGAACCTCTGGCCCAAAGGGTCTCGTGTGTTGAGGCTGAGAAGCGCCACGTTAAACTCCTCCTGGAAATTTTATAGTAGAGATGAATTTCCTTGACAGAAACTAAATAGCATCTCTTCCCAAGAGAGAATTTTTACATTAAGTGGAAGATGCTCCTAAGGGGACTGACTGTTCAAAATGCTGATGCTGGGGCCCAGCCCCAGGGCCCCAGATTCCGGATTTCTAGAACATGGCCTGGGAGCTGCATTTTTAATGAGCACCCTCCCGCTCCCCTCCCCCCGGGAGACTGTGACATGAATGGGCTCGGACAGACTTTGATAAACATTACCTTCTGTCTCACCTGTCACCTCAGGGAGAACCTACCAGAGCCTTTCTGAGGACCAGGCTTGACCTCTGCCTTGTTCTTCCATGTGTGCAGACTAGAGACTCTCCCGGTGAACTCTGGAGTCCCACTCAGAAGCTGGGAGCTTGGTGACCACCCACCCAAGAGTAAAGGGCCTGGAACTTATCAGACCAGACTCCTTGGCCTGGAATTCAGAAAGTCCTTCATGTGGCCAAGGTAGTCTGTACCCGGACATGTGGCCCCAAAAACAAATGACACTTGAGTGCACACAGATGGTTACAAGTTTCTGGAAACACCTGAGCGAGGACTTCTTTTACCAAACACCTGCAACCCACTTCCTGCCTTATCAGACAGTGATGGGGGAGGGGTCCCTGCCTTAAAGCCTGGGCTGCAGGCTGGGAACTTTCCAGGACCACTGTCCTCCCCACGGCCCCTCTCCTTGATGTCCCATACCCCACAGCAAAGCATGGTTTCCCTCAAGGCTTCAGCCTCCCCACTTCTGGGGCAGTTCTGCCCACTTCGCTGCCCTATACCCCAGCAAGGGGCTTCTCTGAATCAGCATGTGTCTCATTCAGATTCTAGGACAGAGCACCCAGAAACCCAGGCGGCCTGGAGAGGCCCCACACAGGGTGAGCGCAGCTCAGGGAAGGGAAACCCAGCTGGCTTGGGGATCGGCGTCACGGTGTGTCTGCAGGACCCACAGCCCACTGCCCCATCTACCCCTGCTCCCCTGCTCCCACACTGGCTTGTCGTGTTTTCTTTGCTTTCAAGGCTTCTATCCTTACAAGACTCTGTTCCGACCCACCTCCGGGATTCCTTATAGCTTAGCACTCACCTGCTTGGCTATAACTGCCTCCTTATGAGCCTGTCTACCCCAAACAGGAGAACCTTGACGGCCCAGCACAGACCCTCACTGACATGGCCAACCAGTGCGTTGGCACTGAAAACCCTGCACCGCAGGAAACCCCGCAGTCAGGAGCAAAGCTGGGGGACCAAACTGCGCCAACTGCTGAGGCCAGGCCTCCAACCAGCGGAGAGACTCCAGACATCATGGGAGGCCTGTGCCAGCTTGGGATGAGGAAGGAAGAGAGGAGCTATGATTCCTCACCCAGGAGAAGAGGAGGCTGAAGGAAAGGCAATGGGAGAGTGGACAGGGGTTGTGCTCTTAACCAGGCCCCACATAAGTTCAAGTTCAGTCTCTCAGAGAGGACGCTCCACGCCCAGTCTACAGTAGGTGCCCTCACAGCAGAGTGTCGTTGATACTGACGGGATTGGTTAGCTCCTTTCCTAAGTCTAAGTTCCTTCCAGGAGGAGCAGCTCGTCCGTGGCCTCTCTCGGGGGCCACGGAGCTCCCCCTGCTTCATGTTCCCTTGTACCCCGGGGTGCTGCTCAGTTCCCGCCCTGCCGCCACACAGACCTTCTTCCTAGGCAGGTGGCACAAGCCAGCTCCCTTACGTAACAGAGAAGAAGGGGCTTAGAGGCAGAAAACGGGGCCCTGAAGCGAGGAGCCCTGTTCTCCGTTTAGAAAATAAGACCACCAGGCACTGAACGTTCCAGAAGGGTGAGTGCTGGAGCTGACCAGCAGCCCAGGTCTTAGAGGCGAGCTCATGCAGAGGGCATCGGTCAAGCTGGGACCCCGGACAGGAAGGCCTCGAGACTCAGACCCCTCGGTCCTTCTCGACACATCTACTCCGTCATTAGCTTCTAGGGGAAAAGCGAGGGTCTGAATATAGCGACCTCCCCCTCCGCATTGGCTTCCTTCAAAAGGCTGCTTCTCAAAGCCCCAGTCTCCAAGAACCATGGCCTGCTGGGGGCACTGTCCATCCCCGAGGTGCTTCTGCAACAGGCCGAAGCTGGAAAAGCACGCCTAGAACCCAGAGTCTCCACCAGGCACAGAGGGCCCTGTCCCTGGGCCCACTCCACGGATCGCTGAGATTCCTAGAGACCACCTACAGGGCCCGACTCTGAAGCAGGGCAGCTTGAGGGCACAAAGGCTGCACAGGCTTCTCCAGGAAGGGCAGGCAGGCTGCCTTCGGGTGGCAGGGAATCTGGCAAGGCAGGGGTTGGCCCTGCAGACGTGCACCCAGGACGTGCCACATAAGCACGGCCTCAAGAATTACTTAATACCGCGATGTGTTGGTCACCTCTGATGCCCCATTCGCAGCCTGTCGGCCCCCCACATGTGGTGGTATCTCTCAGTGCCAAGTTCAGCCACTTTCCCCAGGGCTTCTCTGCCAAGCGAGCCGTCTAAGCCATTCTAGGGCACTCCAGCCGGCAAGGGCAAGGAGCTAACGTCCCGGCCCCCCGAACACTCCTCCACCAACAGGGGCTGGAGTCTGCAGAGGCCTCCCCGCACTGAGGCTCGTTCTTTGGGCTCCTGAGAGGGTCTCAGGTGGGACTGAGCCCCAGCTGCACACAGAGGTGATCCGCTCAGTAACGCCCTGGACCTGTGTGACTCCCCTCAGTCCCCTGGGCCTCAGCCCAAGGATCATTTCCCAAATGTCTGTCCCTGCGCACCAGCCCCTAGCCAGCAGCGGCACAAGCCAGGGTAAGACACAAATGACTTCCTCAGACACCAATGGATCGCCTTAGGCCAAACCCGGGTTTACTAGTAGCACCTCACACCTGTGCACACTTACCAGTTTCCTAAGTCTCCTTCCTGCGACCACAGCCGTGTAAGTAATGACCCCCAGAACTTACTGGTGTGCAATGGCTCCTCCTCGTGCTCGGAGGTGCCGTGGCCAGTGACTCTGGGAGGGCGCCGTTGGGGATGCGGGTCCGTCCCGGCTGTCTGGGGCCTCCGCCGGAACGAAGAAGCGGGGCTCGCTCACATTTCCCGGGGGTGGAGCCGGTCCTGGGCCGGAAGTTCCATTCCTCTCCCCGCATGACTTCGCACGCAACTGGGCTGTCCCTCCTTTTGTGACCCGACCTCTAGCGTCAGACAATGTCACCTCCACACCTCATGGCAGCCACAGAGCCCGCCCAGGGTCAAGGCACACCAGGCCTATTTGGGAAAATATGACAGGCCCCTTGCTCCTGATCTCACGAGATTCTTACAAAGGGAAATACTCTTGTTTTCAGGTTTCCTGTGTTTAGCTTGATTGCCCGGCACGTGGCAGGTGTGCAGTCCATTGCTTTCGTCTCGTGGGGAGAGACAGGTTTCAGGGTCAGACTGACGGGTACGAGTCCCCATTTCATCTCTTACCGCCTCTAGAGTCCCAGGTGAGTTGTTTAGCTTCCCAGAGCCTCAGTTTCCTAATGTTTAAAATGAGAGCTGAAACTCCCACTTCACGAGGCTGGTGCTAGCACCGGACCTGCCATGTCGTAATGCCCCGAGCAGATTGCTAACACCTGCCGGGTGCCACTTCCTCTTTCCTCTTCCCCTCCCATTCGACTCGGGACTGAATGCTTCTCAGACTTCCCAGCAGGTTCACAGACCGACATGAGAAGAAATCGTCAGTTATGCGTCCAGGGTCTGGGCGATGGGCTGGCTGGGAGAAATCAGGGTGCAGAGCTTCAGCCCATTCTCGTCCCCTCCCCAGATACTTGCCGCTCAGCCCAGAACTTTGAACAGTAACCCAGTTCTGCTGATGATATCTCCCTCCCGCAGTTCAGGCTCTTTGGTGTCTCAGATGCCCTGGAGATTCTCCCAGAGTCCCAAGGGCCGTGGAGAAACATCTGCCCACCTCCCCCAAGAGTACTGCCTGGACCGCTGTCTTGCTGCCCGAGGCCTAATATCAGGTGTGCCTGGGGTGTGCCCCCTGTGGTGCAGCTCCCCACCACACCCGATGGTTTGGGTGCCTGCCGACCATTCACTTCCGCTGGGGTTGGGCCCTGCCTCACACTCTAGAAGTTAGGTGACTTCCATTCCAGAGGATGCCTTACTCGCAATGTCCCCAGGCCCTTGCACATGCTGTTCCCTCTGCCTGGAAGGCTCTTCCAACTAACTGCCTACTCTGTCACTTCCCTCTTGCTTACGTCACCTACAATACCTTGTCCTGGCTTAGATACCATCTCATCAAGGAAGCTTTCCCGGACCCCTCCCTGCCAAGATGGTGCCCGCATCAGCACCGATTCTGCTGCCCCACGACAGTGTTTTCATTCGTCATTCTTGCCACCAGCCCTGTTCTCAGCTGTCTCACCACCACCTAGTGCAATGAAAGCCCAGCACCTTCTGCTTGATAGGTGAGCGAGAGAATGCACTGGTTCTCCCACACGTGGGGTACCCCTCGCCTCGGTGACCCCCCTCACCCTTCACTCGGGGATGTAGGTCCAAATTCTGGGCCCCATCCTGGGCCAGCACCACAATGCCCACCCCTGACCAAGGTCTCCAGCAGAGCCCACTGGGCATCACCTCCTCCTAGACCAACCATGCCTGAGCCTTTCCAAGGCCCTGTCATGTGGGCAACGTACAAAAATAGTCAGTGGTTCCCCTGGCAACCACCACGGCAGATGGTAACCGGCACGGACAGTCTTGGAAAGCTTGGAGGCCGGGAGGAAAAGGAAGCCTGCTCCGACTGGTAGCTCTCCTGTCTGGGCCGGGCAGGGGGCCATCCAAGCTGCCTCTCCTCCCCTCTTGGCTTCCTGGGGACCACCTGTTCTGAAGCCCAAAGGGAAAAAATGGGCTAGGGGAGTTGCCCACCTGCCCATATCATACGCATCCCTGGCAGTCCCTGTGTTGTGCCTCTGTCCCCTCCCGGTGGGGTCAGTGAGTCCTCCTCTGGCTGCCCGGCCTTATGCAGATGAGGTCACCAGCAGGAGACTCAGTCTTGCTGCCAGAGGCCTCATTTCAGGTGTGGCCATTGTGCCAAGCTGTCCCAGGCCTCACCCGGAGCATCTGGGTCTCTGCCCAAGTCTTGGGCTCCCTGGCTCTCGGCCCTACTGGCCCCCTCTCCAGCCAGGCCCACGGCCTTGTTCTTGCCAGGCCTCCCCCATGGCTCAATCTCAGCCCCACCTGAGCCCTGCTCCTGTCGCCACCGAGCTCCCCTCCAGGATGAGTGTAGGGCTTGGGGCTATGTGGGCTGAGGTTCCAGAGGCCTGGGGTTTGGGATTCAGGGGGCAGGAGCTGCCGAGGGTGCCAGGAGAGGAAAACAGAAGAGTATGGCTGAAGGGTGAGGCCAGAGGGAGCTGCTGACCCTCTGCAGGCCGCTGGGCTCTAGCCGAAGCCCCCAGAGGGAGAACCAGCAGCTGAGAGAGGAAAGGGCGAGGCAGGACTCGGAGTGAGCTGCTGAGGCGTCCGCAAAGGGAAGCCCAAGGTTTCCAGGGGCAGGTGGTGGATGTGGCCCTACTGGGCGCTGGCCCGGCCTGGCCTGCTCTCTTCCCAAGAGCCAGCCTTTGCCTCCCCCACTCACCCCCTCGTCCTGGGACAGTGACCTTGCCGCATCCTCCTGGCTGTGTCACCCCCACTCGGCCCAGCCCATTCCTGAACTTGCCCCTCGCGGCTGCCCCTGTCTCCTCCGCCCACTCACCCCACTACTTCATGGGGCAGCAGGCCTCTTGCCTGAGTCCCCTGCCTGTCAGTGGCCTGGCAAGCGTGGCACTTGCTGGTATCACCCCAAGGGAGGCGGTGGGGCCTGGGTCCACCTGTGGGAGCTCACAGCTGAGGAGGCAGCCACAACCACCCCAGAGACGGGGGAGGCTAAGAAGGGCTTTGGGACCAGCGATGCCCACATGGAGGGCAGCTGAGCCATGGCTGGGGGCCGCTGGGGCTCACGTCTCCACATTCCTGGTGCCACTACTCAGTGCTCCCAGGTAAGGGTTTGACCTCCCCACTGAGCAGCTTCTTGCCAGCTAGACCCCAGAAACACATCTGTTCCCCTCCTGCCTGAGCCCACTCAGCCTCTCTTTCCCATTTAGTCATGACCTTCCCCTTAACCGTCAGCCATAATCCTCTCTCTGGTCCGCACCACCACATCCTGTCTCACCATCCCCTTAAAGCTCAGGCAGTCTCTTTTCCACAGCGTATTAATTTCACCAGATTTCACATATCCATTCCCCCACCAAGCATCTGTGGACTTTATGCCCACTACGTGCACAGCACTAGGCCAGGTCTTGGGGCTGGGGTACGGTACGAAGACAGGAAAATAAATGCAAGGATTGTCCTTGCTCTTAAGGGTTTCCAAGGAGAGCGGTGGACTGAGCTGCAAAGAAGTTTCCCTGGCCCCAGCAGCTGCTGACCTGCGGGGACCCCAGCCACAGGGTCCTGGGCGTGACAAGGTGGGTGCATGAGGCTGCGGAGGGACATTGGGATTTTCAAGGAAACTTCGACCCACAGTAACCACTTGCATGGGACGACAGTGCCTCCTGGTGGTTGATTCATGGAACTCTCCAGCAGCTGTTCTGTAAAGCCCAAAGGATTAAGCTCTCAAGAGCTTCTATTTTTGGTTCCCAATATTTCCATAATGAAATGCTAACAGGAGCAGCCAGAGGGCTTCTCAAAGGGCCCGAGAGCTGCACGGCTGGACTCCCGTGATCTGCAGCTATCTGCTCTCCAGCGGTCAGACTGGCGCCTTGCTCACAGGTGCGGGTCTCTTTTCCATTGGGTTGGACCCAAGGGTCTCAGGACAGTGGCTCTGTTCTCCGTCTGGCCTCAGAGGGAATGCCGTGTGCACATTCAGCGTGACGTGTTGGAAAGAACACTGGGTCCAGGGTCAGGAGGCTTGGGTGCTCGCCCCACGTCAGCCGCTAACTCACGGTGAGAGCGGTGTTGATTCGGTATTTACTGAACCAGCCATTGCAACAGTAGCTTTAGGTACGCTGGTCCTCACAACACACCTCTGAGGTTGGGGCTATTATTTCCATGTTAGAGGGGAAGAAATCAAGACATGGAGAGGTTAAGGAAGCTCACAATGTGGGGGCGCCTGGGTGGCTCAGTGGGTTAATGCCTCTGCCTTCAGCTCAGGTCATGATCCCAGGGTCCTGGGATCAAGCCCCACACTGGGCTCTCTGCTTGGCAGGGAGTCTGCTTCCTCCTCTCTCTGTGCCTGCCTCTCTACCTACTTGTGATTTGTCTGTCAAATAAATAAAATCTTTAAAAAAAAAAAAAAGCTCACAATGCATGGCAGTCAGGACTCGGGCTTATGGTTCTGGAGACCAGCTATGCTCCACTGAATTATGGACCTAAAAGAATCAGAAACCAGAGGCAGGATCCACAGAGCGCTGCCTTCAGATGTTCCCCGGGTGGCGGTGATATGGAGTCACCTTCAGAATCGATGGAGCCCCCCAGCTCTAGGCTTCACTGAGCCCAGGGCCATCGGGGGTTCGGGAGGTGAAGGTATGAGGAGGAAGGGTTGGGCCCTAATCCCCACAGGTGTACAGCAGAGCACAGGCACAGCGGAAACCACACCGAGGGCAGAGAGATCCTCCTACCAGCCCATCCACCTGGAAGCGGAGAGCATCTGCCTTCTACAACACTCTCCTCCGTGCTGTGCCACATATCCCACAAATTCATAGACCCACAATGTTTTACAACTCATGGAGAACCACTTTTTTGGGGGGGGGTACAGCAAGCCAGCAGTGGGGAGAGGGGCAGAGGGCGAGCAAGAGGGAATCCCAAGCAGACGCCGGCTGAGCGTGGAACCAGACATGGGGCTCAATCTCACAACCCTGAGATCATGACCTGAGCCGAAGTCGGGTGTTTAACCCTCTGAGCCACCCAGGCGCCGCACCCCCTGCTTTTAGAACATTTTATATTTTTAAATTGGTGCATTTGGCAAACTCTTATTGAGACCTACTGTGTGCCTGGCACTGGGTTAGGTCCTGAGTCCGTGGTGGTGAAGGAAGCCAGCATAGCCCTGCCCTTGGGAGTCTGCTATCAGGAGGAGACAGGTGATAAACACACGATTCTAAAAAGCAGAATCACACGCCATGATACGGGCTGACAGGAATGACAACACAGGGGTCGGGGAGCAACAGGGTGGCAGGGGCCCTAATTAGGCAGCACGGGCTGGGAGAATCTGCCCGAAGAGGTGACATTTAATGGAGACCAGAACTGCGTTTTTAGCTTATACCTTCCGTTGGTAAAGGACTTCCCCGTGCTCAGGCACAGAGCCTGCTTCTCTCTGAGTTCCTGGGATCCTCCCGCTGGACAAGGGAGCAGGCATTGTAACCTTCCCTCTGCTGGATCACCGGATGTCCCTCCAGGGATGGAGAATTTTGAGCTTCTTTTTGAGAGAAGATCTCAAAGCAGGGGCTGTCTTGGGGGTGGGGAGGTAATGGGGCCCAGGACCCGCCAATTCAGAAATCAGAGAGGTCCCGGGCAGTCGGAGCCTTGAACTCGGCTGTGACACGAAGAGCGGAAGTCAGCTCTGACAGGCACGGGGCAGGACTCACACTCCAGTCTGCAGGGAAGGAGCTTGGGGTCTGTGCCCGCCACCCCCAACCCCCATTGCGCGCGATGTGCGCGCGCACACACACACACACACACACTTGCACGAGAACACATTCCAGCTCAAGCTCATGGCTGTGCTGATCTTCTCATTCCCCTCTTCCGTGGTGCTGGAGCTGACACTGAGCGGACCACGCGTGGCTTTGCCAGCGGCCGTCTGTTAGCAATCCGAATCTCAGAGCAAATCTCAGAGCAAATCCCTCCATGCAAATTTCAAGAGCACCTTTAGGGCTTTCTTAAGAAATATGAGTACTTTGGCTTTCATTATTACATCAGATGAAAAAAACAATTCAAAGAACAGTTTTCATTTCCTGCTATGAAGAACAATAAAACCAAGTAGAAAAATAAGAGTGTATTAAAAAAACAGATACTCAAGTACTTCTCAGAGGACTTATACGCATTTTCTTCACTACATGCATACTTCTACAAATGACTCCGTAATCTACTATGAGAGATGGTTCTTCACCTATGTAAGGGACTATATTCCATATTGAGTGAACAATATGGAAATGGATCTATGACTTTAATTTGTGCTTTTTCTTTAATTTTTTTTTCAAGTAAGAGCAACAGTAAACATACTGAAGTTCCTGTTTGTCCAGATCCTAAGCCCACAGAACAGTGATTTTTACAAACACTACCCGTCATAGCTAATAATCAAATTAATGTGCATTTATCAACCTAGGAAGAAAAACTCTATCATGTGGCAGAACTAATTCTAATCTGATAATTGACTGGACTTCAGTCACCTGTGACATGGTCAAGAGAAGGGAACTGGGACTACTAGGTTTGTAATGACCCCACTTACCGATGAACCATCTCTGAGCCCTCACTCCCAACCCCCCCCCCCCATTGAAACCCTGCTAAAAATAGCAGCCGCAGTCTATCTTCCTCCTCCTGTTAATCTGGCTCTGGAAATGTATTTAGGCTCCAAGTTCAGATGAGAGAACTTGCAAGCAGGAAAGAGTTCACTAGGGCGCGCCCACAAATAGAGGGCGCTGGAAAGCTGGGGGGCACCTGCCGCTCCCTGGCTCCCTGTTTACCTCTGGTTCCTCTGGAGGCTCCGGAAGTATTTCTTCACCCCAGCAGCACCCCAGAGACGTCAACACCGGCGGGCACGTGTCCCCAGTCTGATGCCTCCACCCAGGGAGCTTCCCGCAGTTGCCACCTCTATGACGCATTTTTGGCATTCTCTGCCATTGGTGTCAGGTGACCCGAGCCATTTTCTGGCCTCTGGGGGCCTTTTGTACCAGAGCGGACTCAGGGAAGAAGGGCAGACCCAGTTTCGTGACCCCTGCAGGTGGTCAGTAGCTGGTGGCCCCTGGGAACAAAGGGAGACCTCCGCTCCCCCCGGGCAGGCTTCTGCCTCTCCGGGAGAAGGGACAGTGAGGAGAAAGGGGACAAGTGCCATCTCAAGTCCAGGTGTGTCTGGCCCACCTCACCCCACCCCTGCCTCCTTGCTGAGCTGCCCCTTACCCCAGCCAGGCCCGGCTACACAGCGCACCCGGGAGATGAGACCATGGGCTCCTCTGTGGCTCACAGTGTCCTGGGAGGGTTTGGGGAAGGGGTGGTTGTTCTGGATGTCTCTCTGTGAGTGCGGTCTGGCCCTGCCTCAAGCCCAGGCCAGAGCAGAGGTCTCTGGAAGACCCGCGGCACAACTAAGGCACAGCCCCAGCAGCAGCCCCACAGGGCTGGCCAGACAGCAACCATGGCCTGGAAAGGAGAACCATGCAGGTCCTGTGTAGGAAAGTCCAGCGGATCGTAGACACTGAGCTAGCCGAGGACACCCAGGTGAGAGCTCTCGAGTGAGGTGGCCAATGTGAGCAGAGCTTGGTGGGGAGGGCGGGAAGCTGGGCAGAGTTGGGAGATAGATGGTGGGAGACTTTATTCATTTATTTGACAGACACAGAGCACAATCAGGGGGAGGGGCAGAGGCAGAGGGAGAAGCAGACTCCCCACTGAGCAAGGAGCCAATGCAGGACTGATCCCAGGACCCTGAGATCATGACCTGAGCCCCAGGCAGACCTTAACCAACTGAGCCAGCTACCCTTCTTAAAAATCTTTCATGGGGCGCCTGGGTGGCTCAGTGGGTTAAAGCCTCTGCTTTCGGCTCAGGTCATGATCTCAGGGTCCTGGGATCGAGCCCCGCATCGGGCTCTCTGCTCCGCAGGGAGCCTGCTTCCTCCTCTCTCTCTGCCTGCCTCTCTGCCTACTTGTGATCTCTGTCTGTCAAATAAATAAATAAAATCTTTTAAAAAAAATCTTTCATAGCTACCAGTTCTGTTGATTCTCAAACATCTGGGACCCCATCTCCCTTGCAACACAAGTCTGGAATAAACAAAAAATGGTCACATGAACAGGAACTAATAGTCTTTCTCGGGCTGGGTCTCCCTCAGCCCCTGTGTAGGGCCTCTGAGCTCCGGAGCTGGTCCTTCCCTTCCAGCTCCAACTTTCTGAGGTGACATTTGCAACAACTGCCCTCAGTGTCCCCAAAGCTCAGGAAGGTGCTACCTCAGGGGGTGGGAGGAGCTTTGCAGTAGATGGGGCACTGCCCATGTGGGTACCGGCTCCCACAGGCTGAGCCAGGCAGCCATGGTGCCCGGGACCCTTCCTTTTTTATTTATTTAAGATTTTTTTAAGATTTTTATTTTTTTTAAGATTTTTTTTTAAAGATTTTATTTATTTATTTTACAGACAGAGATCACAAGTAGGCAGAGATGCAGGCAGAGAGAGAGGAGGAAGCAGGCTCCCCGCTGAACAGAAAGCCTGATTCGGGGCTCGATCCCAGGACTCTGGGATCATGACCCGAGCCGAAGGCAGAAGCTTTAACCCACTGAGCCACCCAGGCGCCCTACCTTGAGGGGAGATGTCCTGCCTCTGCCCGGGGCCATATGTCAGGTCTGACGCTGGTGGCCTTGGACTCCCTGGGTCTCACCAAGGTTCTCAGGCAATCAGCCTGCCCTGTCGTCCCCTCAGGTGCAGGTCCTTAGGGGCCAGGCTAGAAGCTGACCTGAGTGACTACCAGCAAGTGGTTCCCCGAGTTTTCCTTCCTCCTTTCCCTCCCCAAGAATCTGCTCGTCACTCTTGGCTAAGACCATCTGCCCTTTCTCTCGGGATAAATGCTTTCTTTAAAGACACCTGTGGACTCCTGGTGTCCTAACTCACAAGACATGTCTGAATCTCATAGCAAATCCTTCTATGTGTCAGTGTTATTATCTTCATGTTATGGGTGGGGAACCTGAGTCCCTGGACATCAGAGGATTTGCCTGAGGTCACACAGGGCTTCAGAGCCCTAATACCTGGTCAGTCCCATGTTCCCCTCCCCATGTCGTGCTACACATCACCCCCCAGCTGGACAGAGGCCGTTTCAAGATGGCCTCCCCGACGGTCCAAACCCAGTGGGTCTAACATGGTGTCTTGAGGTATCACAGCAGCGACTCCCCCCCCAGAACCCGCGGCAGAGTCACCTCCAGGGCTTCCAAAACACGGATGCCAGGAAATCCCGACACGCTAGGTCCGGGGGAGCCCAGGCAGAGCAACTCTATGGCTGATTCTCCCCTGAAGACGCGGCCACCAATACACACACCACCTTGCGGTCTGCGAGAACGCGGCTTACCTTCTACTCAGATTTCTTCAGCAAGGCACACCACGGCCTTCTCAGGCTTCGGAACACCCCTGGTTTGACCCGACTCCTCGCTTGCCGCCAGACAGAAAAGGGTGGAGGCCTGACCCAGCCTGTTCCCCAAGCAGGTTAAACAGAGTTCACAGTTAGATCTTGTTCAGGAAGCTCTGAGGCCCGGGCTCTGAGGAGGACTTGGTTCCTGGTCAGGGAGTGCTGTTGAGTGGCCTCAAGGGACGGATGGCCGATGCCTGCTCCAAGGGGGATGAGGGCTTTCCCGGCATTGAGGAGGGATGAGGTGTGAGGGTCAGAAGGCTCTAGAGCTGAGCTGGGGAAGGGGAATCTGAGATTCCCAGGCTTTGCACGCCTGGCCTTAGCAGCAGTGCCCGCCTTCCCTGAGCCCAGCCCAGGCAGGGAACTTGGCCTCCTGCCCGCCTTCTACTCTCATTCACTGGGCTCCCAGCGCTGTGCGCAGGAAGGGAGGTGGCCCTTCTGGGGGGCCCCTGCCCCGGTTATTGCAGAGGATGACTGGGGTCGAGAACCTGTGGGGAACCGTGACACAGGACAGCAAGCTCCTTGAACCCCTATCGCCAGAAATCTTCTTTTTTTCCTTTAAGATTAATTAATGAGAGAAAGTGACAGAGAGAGAGAGAGAGAGGGCGCGCGCACACAAGCAGGGGGAGAGGCAGAGGGAAAGTGGTTTCATGTTTACAGGATTTAAACAATTTATTCAGTTAAAAAAAAAAAGACAAAAAAAACCCTAATTGATGACTGCCTTATTTCTTTTCCTCCCTCAATGCTGAGAATTAACTAAATGGGTCCGTTCCTGCCCTCTCCTCCTTCCTCCTTCTCATTCAAACATCATTTTTTAACATTTGCTATACACCAGGGGCTGAGGACAAGCTGGTTCCTCCCCTAAACTGATGCCTTTGCTTTGGGCCCCCTCTGGCTGGCTGCCCAGGTCCCACTGCACGCCTCCCTCACCTCGACCGACACCACCACCTCTGGGAAGTCCTGGGGGGTTGCGCCCCCACACCAGGTGCCGCGCACAGCCTGCCAAGTATCCGGCATGCCTCTAGACCCTGTCTGGCCCCGGCTGAGGACTGTGACCTGCCTTCCTGGGAGCAGGGGCAGCTTCCGGGCTCTTCCTTTCTCACTCTGTCTCTCCCCAAAGAGCAGGAATCCCTTCTCTTCTTCCCTCTGGATACTTGGTCTACGGTTCTGACCAACTGTCCTGAGGTCCCAGGGGAAGGGACCCTGGGGCCCAGAGCAGGATTTCCAGGGGAGAAGACTCAGAGCTGTCCCTCGCCCCTTCCTCTCTGTCACCCTCCCACCTCAGCCTGGCGTGCACAGGGAGGCCACCCCAAGCGGGCTTTCCAGGATTCTGGCTGGCACAGAGGGGTTGCTGAGCGAGGACACGAAAGGCACCTCCAAGGCAGGGAGAGCCCAACCAAGAGCACTCCGGGATGGCTTTTAAAATGGGTGTAATGAGGAGAACCTGGGAGTTTTTGCAGGTGGCCCCAGGGCCTGGGGAGTGAGGGGCTGTGTGGCCCAGTGGAGGAGGCAGGGCCCAGCCTGACCCTCCGGTCAGTCAAGTAACCTGTGTTTTTATCAGGCTGCCGTGTCTGCTTGCATTTAGAAAAGGGGTTTCTGTAGCCTCAAAGATGAGCAAACCATCAGCTTATGGAAAACCCACAGCTCTCCTCTGCTCAAATGAGCCTCTCATCGCCAGTCAGGGGCTGCGGCCCTGTGACCTCAGACGGCAGCCCCAGCCCTCTGCTGCTGTGAGCTAGAGAAGGCAGGTCCAGGGCTAGCTCAGGGCCACGTGCGTAGGAAGTGCTGATGAGAATCAGATCAGGCCGGCGGAGAGAGATGGGGCCTGGGTGCTTCTGCTGCCCTTGGACTGGGGTATGGGATGCTGGGATCCCAGATGAAGGAAGAGAGACCTTGCCGAGGAGTCCAAAGACATGGGTTTCGGTTCTGGCTACCACTCACCATCATGGGGCCCCAGGGACCCAAAGCAGATGACTCAATTTCTTTATCCATGGGATGGAGGTGGCACCCTCCGCCCGCACCTGCAGGTTATACCGAGGAGCTCCGTGTGCTTCGAAAACGGTCAAGTTTTGCTGTTCCCGTGCAAGGTACTGCTACGGCTCTGGACACTGACCCCCGGTGGCAGTCAGGGCCGGGGCTGTCCTGGGGCATTTGGAGCAGTTCCTGGACTGGAGCTTCTGAGTTGAGCTTTACGAAAATCAGAGGGTCACCGGCTCAGTGATGGGCAGGGGGTCATTCGGGAGGTCATGCCCACACCCACCATCCTTGGTACCATGTGGGCTTTTGGAGGTTTTGTTAAAAAATGGAGTGGGTGTCCCTAGGCACCCCGAGATGGCTTCAGGGCCCTTAGGAACAACAGAGCTTTTCTGTTAGGCGCAACATGAGGCTTTTGGCATCAGCCCCAAGACACAAATTTCCTTTTCCAAATGAACAAACCTGCCTGCCTTCAGGCCAGGGGAAGCAGGGCAAGCTGCGGCCTGCCTCATCCCCAAGGTGACAAAGAACCAGGGGTCAGGAGGACAGTGAGTCCCAGGATGCACACGCACCCAGGCCTGCCCTGCCCACAGGCACCTTGGGAACATTTTTGTGTTACAGAAGTTGCTCATGCTTGTGGGAAAGAACAATATGAGCAAGAAATATACAACGAAAAGGAAACTCCTTCCCACTCATGGCCTCTGGCCACTCTTACGCTGGGCCCAACGATCCCTAACTTGGGAAGACCAAGGATGTGAAATGATGTGCCCTTCAACCTGTGGGTGTGTCAGCTGATGTGTATTTCCTTGTGACAGCCCCAGCTCTGACCCCAGACCTGCGAGACAATGAGCTCAGGGCTTGGTTTCTGCGAGTGTGGCATCAGTGACAGAGATGACCCGAAGCAAATCGTAATCTGAAGCCAGTTCCCTTTGACGTGGGTTTTTCTAAATTATTTTCTAAGGTGTTGTTTGCTTCAGAGTTAGCTTTACAGATGTGTCTGGTGACTGTTACTTGATGGGGACTCAGGGTCCTCATTTTGGTCTAGGAGGCAGGATTTTTTTTTCCCCCCGGGTGAAATGCTGACACTAAATTACTTTACATCTTCAGGGCCTCAAACTCCAGTGTTACCAGGAGTTCCAGTGACACCGTAATTTGTCAAAAATGTGTCGAAGTGAGTATGAGGGTATCAGGCAGTGGGGACTAGTGGGGCCTGTGGCAAACCAGAGAGGAAACACCTTGCTTAAAGATACCAGCTGTGAGGAACAACAAAAGCAAGAGCATCTATATATGATATATCTCCACGGCTTGTGGCCTGGGAGATTGACATCCCACATGCACCTGCTAGGCCCTGGCTGACCCCACAGAGAGGAACTCCACGAGGTAAATAGTAGCAGTAGATGTGATGAACACTTCTCAGCCCTGGCTGCCCCTTGGAGTCACCCCCACCCCCCCACCCAGATCTCTATCATTCTTAGCCCATGTCTTCTAAAGGGGGATTTTGAGGGACACCTGGGTGTCTCAGTGGGTTAAGCATCTGCCTTCAGCTCAGGTCATGATCCCGGGTTCGGGCTCCCTGTTCAGCAAGGAGTCTGCTCTCCCTCTCTGGATCTCCCTGCTTGTGCTCGCTCTCGCTCTCTCTCTCAAATAATAAATAAAATCTTTAAAAACAAACAAACAAACAAATAAATAAATCGGGATTTGGATACAGAGCCAGGGACCTGCTGGCTGATACTGGACCTGCTGGCCGGCGAGCTCTGCCTTTCTTCCCTCATCGGTCCCCACCTGCACAAAACCCTCCAAGTCCACCTGGGGACACTGTCCCCTTAGCTCTGGGACATCACCGCTCTCCTCCCTCTCCAATAAGGGAGGCCCTTGTGTGGAACAACCAAGAGGTTCCCACTACTGAGTCAAGACTTAGCCAATACGAACCATGGGTGGACAGGCCGAGGACTCAGAAAAGAGTGACACTGTCCCAAAAGATAAGGAGAACACAGGTGTCATGAAACAGATCCTGGGCTTTGGAATCAGGCAGACATGGGTGAGCCCCACTTCATCACTTACCAGCTGTGTGACTTTGGGCAACACACTTAACTTCTCTGAGCCTCAGTTTTCCCATTTTAAAAAAATGGGAACAGAACCTTCCTTGTATTGTTGCTGTGCAGATAAAATTCGATCGTGTATGGGAAGGGCACTGTCGGGCCAACAACAGGAGCTCTGCACACAGACTCCGGACAGGATACCGGAGGTGAGACTTCTCCTTAGCAGTGGCATGACCTCGGGCAAGCTGTTTCATGTTTTTGTGCAGAATTTCCTTATCTGCAAAATGGGTTCACTGCTGTTCTCAGAGGGCTACTGGAAGGATAAAGTGCGATAGCACATGTCAAGGACTTCGACTGTGCCAGGACTCCGCCACGAGCATATTATTGATTATTATTATTGATTATTGATTAACTCCATTCCGGCATGGTGAACACTGTCTCCCGGACCCTCCTGGGCTGTGTTTCTGGGATATGGAATGGAGAAGTCGGAGCCTGTTTCCTGGTTTGCGGACAAGGCTGATCATATTCTCCTCACATCTGTCTGCCTGGTTCCTTTCTCTGATTCCCCTAACCTGGATAGTCTGTCATTTTCACCTTCTATCCTATTGTCTGTGACCTTCCCAGAAACCTGCGACCAACACACCCTGGGGCCCTGGTGTGCCTGGGAGGCCCCTGGGGCTGCCCTCTGGCTGAGAAGCCCCCTTAGTCCCCACAGAAGACGAGCACTGAGCCACACTCCCTCCGCTGGCCAGCACACAGGCCAGGCGGGCTGGGATGAATCACTTCCCACGCTGTGCTGTCATCCACGCTCCACCTGGAGGTCCTGTGTGCAGCTTCTGTGTATAGTGTTTCTTTCCATTCCGTGATTCAGAAAATGCCACTCACTCAGCCATGTGATCCCCTAATCTTCTGCCAAGGAACTGAGTGCAGAGAGTGGCTGGAAAACCCTTGAAGGACGGGGGAGGGCAGCTGTGTTTGCAAGAAAGCGATCTGAGCCAAGAACACTGCAAGGTGGAACTCCTGAATCCGTCACTGGGAGAAGAGTACTGGGGGGCTCAGGTGGCATGAGAAAAAGACCGGATCATGAGAGCGTCTGTTGGTGTGCTCAGGTCCCCAGTGTGGCTGTGGACAGATCTCCAACCGCCCCACCCCCAGAAAAATAATGTGATTCTTTTGTCTGACCGCAAATGTAAAACTTGCTTAGGCCAAAATTCTGATCAATACAGAAAACTCTTAAAAGGAAAGGACCTATCACCTGTATACTATGACCAGATGCTGTTTTTATCCGTTGAGACATTGTCCATATGTCCTCAGGCTCAGAACTGACAGTTTCTGGTCCTTAGAGCTGCTGGACATAGCCCGGCTCTGCTCCTGGCTCCCTCCCCAGTTCTGAGACCCTGTGTCTGAAATGCCACGGAAAGGCTGGCCGTCTGCACCCCAGCATTTGGGTGGGGTCTAGGCTCAACCTGGCCATGAGTTGGCTGGGTGCCCTTAGACAAATCACTCTGAGTCCCGTTTCTCTATTCAGTTAAAAAAGGGATAATAACTAGACTGATTTGTTGAGAGGATGAAAAGCCTGAGTGTGAGTGAAAACTGCAAACCCCCCAATGTCTTCAAATATCCGGAAGTGCTAGCCCGGTGCCTGCCCCCCTGCTACGGCTTATTCAACCCCAGGATGGGGCTGAAGCAGCCCCTGCTCCACCACTGAACTGACTCTGCCCACGCTGACCAAAGGCCTTCTCCAGACACCAGAGCGGGGCCATCTCAGGCTGGGGTCCCCAGTCACGCCAGCACCACGCCTACACATGCAGGCACTGAGGTGGGCAGGCACCTAGTTCAGAAACATCCAGAGCCCTGTTTTGTCACCAGGTTTGCCCCGAGACCGCTCTGTTCCCTGGCCTCCCACACAGATGCTCACTCTCGCCCAGGCCGGGCTCCTCCTCGGTGCCACTCCTGCTCAGAAGCACTCTCTGACCTCGGGGACTCTGAGGCTTCCCCAGCTTGTACCATTTTTATGTCGTAAATGAATTTTAGTGGAGTCCCCAGCACGAGATGAGGCTGTGAACTTAGACTCGGACAGTGGTGACAACGTAAGGACATGAGTTCAGCTGCTCCAAACTACCCCGCATATTCGTCTCACCACGTCTCACTACACACGCAAGAACTCGCTTGCTGGGGATCGTCCCCTTTCCTATTTACGGAAGGGTTAAAGGAGGCTCAGGGGACACATGGCTCTAACTAGCACAGCTCCCCAGACCCCGTTTCCTGTGCCCCGGCCTCCCCGGCTTCCCTCCAGCAGAGCCAGGTGGGACATTGTTCTGCTTGGATCCTTCTAGTCTGGGGGCAGGAAGCCCTGGGGGACCAGCAGCCCGTCCTGACTTAGCTCCCCTGGGAGCGTGAATCGAGCTGACCAGGCGGCCAGTGGGTCCCTGTACCCTATCTGTGGGCGTGAGCTCGTGGGCTGCCCCCGTGTGGACTCCAGAGATGGCAACGCTTCAGTCATCACCTTTTTCTATGAAAACATCCTATGTCTGGGTGTTGACCTCAGGTCCCCTGAGCTGAGGCCCTGCTCCCGCTGTGTGTCCTGGGGCACCTCCAGGCTCCCCTGAGCCCCGCCGGAGGTGGGCCTGGTTGTCTGCCTCCGTCCGGCCCCTCCCGCTCCAGTTCGTTCTGCCTGCCCCTCTGCTCTCTGCGCCTCTGCCTCTGCGCCTCCCTCCAGTACCACACGCTCCCGTGCTCCACTGCAGCAAGGACAGAGGATCCAGCGCCCCTCAAAGCCAGCCTCGGATGGAGGAAGGGAAACTGAGAGGCAGGTGGTGGCCATGAAGAGGAGACAGTGGGCAGGACAAGGGGCCCCGTGGGAAGCGAGAGGCCTGATGGTGGAGGAAGGCAGCGGAGAGATGGAGAAATGGACGTCGGGGTTAACCAGGAGGGGCCCTCTGGCCACTCACGGGCTGCCCAGAGTGTTGTAATCATAAATAACATGTTGTAATGATCATAACCACCTTGACAGTGGCAGGTGATACAAAGCGAGCACTTACTGTATGCTCGGTATGGGGCTAACGTGCCCTACCCGGACCCCTTCATTTGCTGCCGAGAGTCACCTGCCCACGCAGGTGTCCTTGTCATCCTCCATGTCACCGATGAGGCGGCTGCAGCTTGAGTCGGTTCAACAACTTGCCCAAAGGCCTTATTTCATCAGCGGAAGATGTGGGATGAGAAGCGAGGCTGTCCGAGCTCACGTTCCACTCTCCCTAACTTCTGTAAGAGCTGCTTCTAGAAAAAACAAGAACAAAGATATAATCCCCTGTGCCCAGAAGGTGGCTCAGGAGTATCAGGTTTGTTGAGGAAAGAGGAATGTGTTACAGACGTGTCAGGGTATATCCGGCTTCAGTATGAGGACCCCTGTGATCCCAGGGTCTGGGAGGCTCGCCAGGGTCTTGCTAATGGTGGCGGCAGGGCGGGAGGCAGTGGGAGCAGCTAAACCAGGCCACACCCCCCTCCCATCCACACACTCGTGCATTCTGTATTCGTACCTGGGATGCGAGGAGGAAGCCCAGTAAATCATGCCAGAACTGGCTGGTGCGGAGCACGGATGAATTTGGCTAATGTATGTTAATTCATAATATATGTTAATTCAAACAATTTAATTCACTGACAGGACTCAGGGTTTAGGCGCTTAAGTTAAGCAGGTCACTGGAGTGTGAGGGGGGTCATTGTCTGTGTGGCTCCTTCGCTCCATCACGGGCGGTGTAGACGAGCTGATGGAAACTCACTTTCTCGTCATCTTGTGCAAAATACAGGTTGCAAAACGGCTGCAAATAAGTGTTGCAAACGCAGAAGAGGAAACATTTAGATGTGTGGCTCTTTAATCTTTCTGACTGGTCTCATGATAAGAAACATATTTCGGATCATAGCCAAGTGCCCGCACATACCGACAGGCGCACCCATAGAAGACACATATCCCTGAAACAAGTTTTAGCCATACTACGTGAAATGCACCTGGTATTTTTTATTTTATTCAATTTCATTTAAATAAAATTTGATCTGAGATGTACTAAATTGTTTTCATGATCTCTAATGTGTGGCAACTCAAAATTAAAAAACAAAAAACAAAAAACTAGGTGACTATACCAATAACAAGTAAAAAGAACAGAGCTAAGAGGTTGTCTTGAGTCCCCTTGGGGTAGCAATGTCCCCAGATTGGAGGCTGTGCCCTCGAGTTAGTGCTAGTGGGGACTCTGCACCCTCTGATCTTTGGGAAACAGACACTGTGGCAAACACTGGGACTCGGAGCAGACCGGAAAGGAGTTTCCAGGGAAGAAGGCAGAGGTGCCCCTCCAGAGTCAATATTTAATTGGGATTCATTTAGCCGTAAAATGATCTTCAGGGAGGGAGGAAATGGGCCAAATGAGGGTGGTGAATGGGATAGAAGGCAGTTAAAGGCAACCTGCTCCCCAAAGTAGTTTTGGGCACTGCTGTGTGATCAGCACGAAGAGGGAAGGAAATAGCCAGTGGTTGCGAACAGAGACTCAGCCTTTTAATCCTGCGAACGGGGCTGGGCTCTATGCCTCAATTTCCTCATCTAGAAAATGGGGACATAATACTATTCAGTCCTTAAGGCTGTGACCTATCAAGAATGAGGCTGATCTGCACACACAAATTAGGCTCCAACTCCTGCCAGGAAGGTTGGCATAAGGCTCAGAACAGCTCATGCTGAGTGGTGTATAATGGGTGATGAGTGAACTCCAAAGCTGCTCCATGGCCACAGAGGCGGCTGCTTCAGGGGAGGTCAAAGGTGGGATTCCAAACACTTCCTCCCAACGTTGGGGTTGTGGGTGGGGGGTCCTCAGCCTCAATGGCACTCAATAAATTCATTCTGAGAGCCATCATTACATAAATCCTCCTTCTTGCTGGCTGCCTGTTGCTGTGTCTACCTGTGCAACCGGAGGTCACTGCCTGCCAACCACACCCCCACGCTGCTCGGGCAGCTCTCCAGCTCCCCAGTGCTTGGAGCCCCGGGGGGAGCCAGTGCAGGGGTGGGGCCAGGCTATGTGAAAAGCCTGGGAGTCCTGCAGAATCTTTGCTTAGCCGGAGGTAAAGATCCCTTGAATACTGTAGGTCTCCTGTCAAGATTCTCCGTCTCAAAATGTGGGGCAGGTGAGTGGCTTCCTTTTACTCCGCATAAGTTGTGGGTGTGAGGGGCGGGGGATGATGTGGGTGCCTGGGGGCTCAGGTGCCTCTTGGTAACCCCAACATCACCCAGTATCCCTGGCCCAATGTCTGGAATGAACGAGTAAAGGAAAGGACCAAGACGTTTCCTTCTCTCCAGCCCCCCCCCCCCCCCCCCCCCCGCATGGCTTTGTCAGGTCCCGGGCCTCTCTCGGCACTAACTGGGCTCCCGCTCCCAGCACGATCCATATTCCATATTCCACACTTTTGCTAGAATGATCTTTTTAAAGTGCAATTGTGATCGTGTTACCTTCCTTTCTCCCTACAGGACACCCCTGTTTAACCTTTGGCCGGTGTCCCGCAGCCTAGGATGCATTTCCAAGTCCCTCCACCGGGTAGCCTCTTAGCCTCGCCTTTCCCAGCCGCCGCGGGTTCCACCGAACGCCGGGACTCCCCTGATTGCGCAATACAGCCTCACGCCTTCGGGCTTTTGTCCACACAGTGCTCGGTGCCCGGGCGGTCACGGTCCTGCCCGCGGGCTGGCCCCGCTTTGGAGAACTGCCATGCTCGGTGGAAGCACCGCGTGCTCTGGGAGGTCTTCCCCAGCTCTGGGGTCCCAGGGGCTCCTTCTCCTGCCTCCCACAATTGTCTCCCCTGGATCGGTCCTGGGAGCACCCCCAAGGGCTTGACGGGCTTCCCGGCTCTTGCCACTAGAGGGCAGTGCGGTGCAGACGAGCGTGGGGCCCGGCCGCGGCCCGAGGGTGGCCGCTGAGCGCTGGGGTCTCCCGAGGCGGCCCCTGCTCGCCTTCTGTCCTCACACACCTCAGTGCTTGGGGTTTGCCCTACCTCCTGGGACGTCACACAGCCCCTGTGCGGCCCCCGGCCTCTGCCGCTCCGCCTTCTCTCCTTCATGCCCAGGGCTGCCCCAGCTTCCTTCCGTGCCTGGTATTTTTCACCGCCTTTCCTTTCCTGCGCCTCACCCCACCCTTCCTCAAGAACTTTCAGCAGCGCCTGATTTTTTCCGTATTAACTCTACACATCTCATTTGCGGTTTCCTTCGTTAATTAACTTTGTTAATTAAAATACTGCCACTTCAGTAACAATGAAAAATGAAAGAAAAATAATTCCCGAGTCCATTCCATGATTTTATGTTTTGCTCTCTCTTATTCTGTGTGTGTGTGTGCGCGCGTGTGTGTGTGTGTGTTTGTGGTTAAAGCATCGATACAAACTTGAATTTAACAATTTTGTCTTATTTTGAGATAGTAGACAATCTTTCAAATTACCATTCGGCTTTATAATATGCATCACTATGAGGGAACGTGAGCTTGGGTCTCCAGGCCATGCTCTCCATCCCACCATTCAAACCACAGTGTCTCCATTTCGAGGCTGCAAGGAGCCAGCCCTCAGAATTTGTGTGGAACAAATTGGGGGGAGGTCCCCAACCCAGCTCATCACCAAAATCACGAGGTGTCAGTGGGACTTGGAAAATGCCTGCGTCCAGGGCCCATGGTGTTTCAGACGGAGGGGTTCTGGGCCAGGGTCTGCGTATCAGTCAGGATCTGATAGGTTCTGCTACGGTAACAACCCCAACCTCCCCTGACTTGACGGAAGGACAGTTTCTTTCCTCCTTACTCATTTCAGATGATCACCTTGGGTTAGTTAAGAATTCCCGAATGACTTGTCCTTATCACAAGCCCCAGGCTGACAGAGTGGCCACCCTCTGGAGTGGGTCTGAGCTCTGTGATGGAGGCAGGGAGGAGGAACGTGGTGAGTTACGAGCTGGCTTGTCACACCAGTTCCATCCCAAAATGACACTCATAGCTGCTTGTCTTGCTTTGGCCACCGACTCCCACCTGGTGGGGACTGAGGTCCAGCACGAGGTCCCTGGAAGGCCTCGTACCTCGATGTTTTAGAAAGCGCTACGGTTTGGGGAAGCATGGGACCAGGGAGCTCCAGAGGAAGAAATTGGGGGGAGGTCCCAAGCCCAGCTCATCACCAAAATCACAAGGGTGTCAGTGGGACTTGGAAAATGCCTCCATCCAGGGCCCATGGTGTTTCAGATCGAGGGGGTCTGGGCCAGGGCCTGCACGGAATCGGCGTATCTCTGACTGGGTGTCCACACTCGCCAGGGCACCAAGGAAGGGAGCAGTGAGGGCGAGGCCCGATGCCCTACCTGAGAGTGCTCTTGTGCAAACAGCAGGAGCTCAGCCTGCTTAATGAGCTGAAGGGAAAGAACACTGGATGATTCAGAGAACTGACTAGAGGCCTGGCAAACCAGGTTCAGGGCAGTGGGCAGGGCACTGCCAGGGGAGGTCCGGCAGCAGAGAACACAGTCACAGACACTCGGGCTGGTCAGGACGCCTATGAAGGTGCCGCAACCAGTGCTGTGGATGGCTGACTCTTGACCCCACCGCCACGGCTACACATCGCCTCTAGCTGTCTGTCTGTCCCTTGAGGATCAAAGCCCAGACCATGAGCATTCCATAAGCCGAGACTGGGTCACACACAGGCCTAGAGAACTGTCTGTCCCTCCCTGAGATCATACAGCAGTGGATACCCTGACTCGGAAGGGAACTCTAATGTGGGCAGGCAAAAATCAACAAACGTTGTCTACTGAGAATCACCTGCTCCCTCACCAAAATGAACTCATCTGGGGGTGCCTGGGGGCTCAGTCATTAAGCATCTGCCTTTGGCTCAGGTCATGATCCCAGGATCCTGGGATAGAGCCCCACATCAGGCTCCCTGATCAGTGGGGAGTCTGCTTCTCCCTCCACCGCCTCTGCCTTTCCCCCTGCTCATGCTGTCTCTGACAAACAAATAAAATCTTAAAAACCAAGATTTAAAAGAAAAAACAAAGTGAATTAATCTGGAAGGCATTTAGGGGTTGACTTGATTCTCTAAGGAGCCCCTTCACTGCTTTTCTCAGGGGACATAAAGAGAGAGAGGTATGCATGTGCTTACCGTCTCCTCATTGGTTCCACAGAAACCACCAGCAGAACCATGCCAGCTGACTGGCTTGGAAGAGGGTGCTCCAGTGTGGGCCCCAGAAGGATGGAGCTGGGAAGCAGGAAGGAGGAAGGAGGAAGCACAACAGTGTGGCTCTGTCACACGCCTTCGCACAACAGTCTGTCAGCAAGAGTCAAGGTTTCAGTGAAAACAAGGTGTGAAGTAACCCGTGTTGGACTTAAAATCAGGGGGAGAACAGGCATAGCTCTTTGTCATAAATGAGGCTGCTAATCGAGTTATTTTGACCCATTTTTGGCAACAGCCTGTCCTCACTGCCTGCGACCCGCATGGACACCCAGGATCCAGACACGGTTCCTGGGGGAGGAGGCCTCAGACCTGCTTTGGGGAGCAGCACCAGAGATGGGAGAAGGAAAACAATATGGTGTCATGGCTTTTCCTAAAACAAAGGTTCCTAAACAGGACTGCACAGCCCCAAAAAGCCCCGGGTTCCCTGTGGGCGCAGGCCCAGGCAGAGAGTCACCAGTCAAAATATAAGACACTCAGTTAAATCTCGGTATCAGACAAACAAAAAAATTTTAGTATGTCCCATGCAGTTTGGCGATCTACTTATACCTTAAAAATCACTTTTCTGAAATTCAGACTTAACCGTATTTTTACTTACTAACCTGGCAACCTTACGTAGGTGTGCTGCTTTTCTTTTATTTACCTTGGGGCTTAGGTTAAATTTTTTTGGAATCAAGATTTTTGCTGCCAAAGGCACGAGAGTTTTGAAAGTCATGGCTAGATCTTTGTGTGTGTGTGTGTTTTTTACATTGAAAAAGTTAGGTTTGGGCGCCTGGGTGGCTCAGTCGTTTAAGCGTCTGCCTTCCACTCAGGTCAGGATCCCGGGATCCTGGGATCGAGTCCCGCGTCGAGCTCCCTGCTCAGGGAATCTGCTTCTCCCACAGCCCCTCCTCCCACTCATTCTCTCAATCTCTCTCTAATAATAAATAATAAATAAATAAAATCTTGAAAAAAGGAAAAGTTAGTTGCAGCGAATGTTCCAGACATTTTTTCGCCCTGCGTCCAGGTGCCTCTGACAGCGCAGGTACCGTTGCAGACGACGGGGCTAAAACAAGACAGGGCCACTGCCTTCCAGGAAGTCAGCCGAGTCACCAAGGGAGACAGCAGGCCAGCCACACGACCTCATGTTGCTGGAAGTGCAAGGTGCAGAGAGGGAGTTGACACCATGCAGGTCTTGGCAGAGCAGTCAAGAGGAAAGCAGAGCAGTAATGAGATGTTAACCAGGAGTTGCCGCCGGCACTGCGGCCTCCACGGGAGCAGGAGCGTAAGTTGATGAGCATTGGCGTGTGGGGAGACACTGCCCCTCTTGGACTTTCATTTTCCTCTACCTTCTAGTTTAATAATGACTCAGTTAAGACTGATGCAATAGTAAAGCAGCCATTTTGTGTTTGGTTGCCTTAAAAAAACCTGACCCCGGGGCGCCGGAGTGACTCAGTGGCTTTAACCCTCTGCCTTCGGCTCAGGTCGTGATCCCAGGGTCTTGGGATGGAGCCCGGCATCGGGTTTTCTGCTCAGCAGGGAGGCCTGCTTCCCTTCCTCTCTCTTTCTGCCTGCCTCTCTGCCTACTTGTGATCTCTATCAAATAAATAAATAAAAATCTTAAAAAAAAAAATGACCCCAGCAAGATACTTCGTAGGGACATCTTTAGGATGGAACAGCGGAGTCCATCCTTGGGCTGGAGAGGACGTGGTCCAGGAGCCACCTTCAGCCGTGTCCTTGAGACTCTGTCCCAGCTCTTACTGGCAACAAGAACGTGGCCAAGAGAAATGAAGGGATTCCGAAGGAAAAGAAACATCCAAAGGACAAAACCGCTCTTCACCTTATTAACTCCTAAGCAAACACCTCGGCCCAGAGTGTAGGTGAGTAAACCAGAAGGAACCCACGCCTGTGGGGGGCAGAGCTGCTCTCTATCGCCCAAGGAAACAGCAAGGGCAGAACGAGAGTTCTGTTACTATGAATACTGCTTGTTGTCTTTTCTTTTAATCATTAGGAAAAATTATTTCCTTTCCAGACGAGTCTCTTTTCTGGGAACTGGGCCTGGCTTCCAGTGAGTGTGGCAGTCTTTCGGCCCCCAGTTCTGGATTGTGGGTGCCCGAGGGGCTTACAGTGGACAAGGCCTGAGGCTCGGGAAACTCAGCCCTGGAGCTCGGTCACACTTGGCGGGGAAGGCGTGAGCTCTCCCGCATATGACTGGGCCAGCCTGGGCTCAGCCGCCGTGTGGGCTGTGGAAACAAGACCCAGAGACACTGCCGCGTAAGCCCAGCACAAGCCCACGTAGCCCAGCGACGCGTGAGCCAACCGCAGGCCTGTGGAAAGAAGGCCGCCTTCCCCTGCTCCCACGGGGAGCTAGAAATAGCGCTCTGCCCTTTGTCCCTGACCAGCTGGGGCAACTGCCTGGCGTGGGTGTCATCGACCACAGGCCCCTTTGTTCCTCTCTCCCACATTGTCCCTCTCCGTGCCTTCCTCCCTGACCTTAGCTCCCTGCCCCCGGACAGAGAGGACGGCAGTGCGAGCCCACAGTCCGGCATGGGGGCAAAGGTGGTTTCTCACACACGTTTCCACACCCTGGAATGTGCTGCTGACGACCGCAGCACAAGTGTCTCCTCCCTGGCCTTGGCACGGCCACCCTGCGCCTTCCTCACGGGCGCTGACCCTGACCTGGGGCCATGCGGAAACGTCTGGCTTCTTGCCAGCAGCAACCTTGGTGCCAGACACATGCCTCCAGGGCTCTGAAAACCTCCTCCACGGACCCTGGAGGTGAGGAATACGGCGCATCTCATGCCGCCTCCCCTGTGCACGTTAGGCACCGGGCGGTTCCCCCGCGGGGGCCCCAGTCTGTGACTCCTGCTTCCCCAGGGCTCAGCTAATGGGAAGCCCCGGCAGGAGATGGAAGGTGGCACAGGAGTGGAAGGAAGCACTGATTTCTCTGGAAGTCGGCACAGCCTGGCTGGTGACCCCTCTGGCTGAAGATCACAGCGCCCGTCGGCGCCCTCTCTACATTGCTCCGTCTGCAAGTTCCAGAAGGGCCTTCCTCCTTCAAGCCTCCAGCCTCTGGGTGATCACGAAGCTTGGCAGTTCCTGGCTCTGCACGGCCTCCCGTGATCTCCTACAGCCTGCCCACCTCTCTTATAAATGCCCTTTAAGTCACCCACATCAAAACTGCCATCTTTCTATTGCCATAACCACGCAGTGTGAGTGTGCGTGTACATACACGTAACACACACACAACACACCAGCATGACTGCAAAAGTCTTGGGAAGTAACATTCACCCTTACTCCCCACAACACACTCCGACTAATGTGTGTGATTCTAATTGTTACAAATGCTCATCTAACCCAGGAAGCTGATGCCATGGCCCACCTCTGGTTCTCCATTCCTCGGTCTGAAAGCAGGGCTTAGGACCAGCCCAGGGGAGACAGACAGCTCTTGGCTGGCCGGGGTGCAGCGTCTAGCAGAGGTCAGCATGGAACACGTCATGGGGACCATCAGGTGACTGCAGAATGGGTGTCATGTGGGGCTCCCCTTGGCAAAGGCTAGACTCCCCTTTGGGGGGTAGTTCCTTTCTGTGGTCATCCCATTCCGGTGCTGGGTTTCCACTTTGCAGGCTGGAAACCCGAATTGGTCAGAAGCCTGCGGGATGGATGTGTTCAGGGGTGACTCACGACAACACGAGTGTGAACACCAGTGCTGACTCAGCCACTCACAGTGAGGATACGACCACGAGTGGGCTGAGGAACCACGTTCACCCATCAGCACCCTTTCCTGGCGGGGGATTCTCTCTGGAAGGTCAGGCTGTCATCAGAAGGGGCTTGGCCCTAGAGCAAGGGAGGGCTCAGGCGTGGGAGCACACCTGGGCGGCCTGAACACCTTCTCCCTGGGATGTCGGTCTCACTGCCACTCCTCTGACCCCCTGCCTCTCCTCTGTCCCCACACTCCTGCTGACCCAGCCCCTCTGGTTGACCCATTAACTTTCTTGTTCCGCTCCCTTCTGTGTCCAACAGTTGACGCTTCTTACTTCAGTTCTCGGTGGCCATGGCTGGGGGTGGCTATGTCCACCAGGGCCCCCCACGTCGCTCAACAGGTCGCCAGCACATGCGATTAGGGAAGAGCAGGAGCTCCCTCTGCTTCATCTTCTGGGTGGTCCAGAGGTGTGGACTCAGTGTCCAGCCAATCGCCGATAATCATAAATGCGTTATCTGTTTGAGTGATTTGTAGAAAGGGAGGTGCGATGCTGGGCACCTTACTGGCAAATCTCATTCCTGTCCTATAACAAGCTGAGGAGATAGTACCAGTTTCCCCATTTTGTACAAAAGGAGACTGAGGCCCAGACAGGACAGATGACTTGGCCAAGGTCATAGCATAAGCCAGCTGCTGAGTGGTCCTAGAAGCTGTTATGAGTATACACGTGTGCTCTGGAAGGACAGAGAAGGTTCTCCCTCCCCATGAGCTCTCACTCCCTTAAGGCAGGCCGGTGGCCCCCTTCAGGAACTTCCCTCCCCACCCTGCAAGCCACCTGCGGTGCTGAGGGAGGGGTGCCACCTGGGGTGCCACCTGTGCCTGCTGACAGACACGGTCCGGGGCCAGCCTCTTGTCAGAAGGAAGGCCGGTGGGAGCCTCAGACCACAGGGAAGTTGACTCCATGAACCGTGGCCGGTGACTCAGCTGCCTGCTTGATGGACGGTGGACGGACGTCAGTCCTCACTCTATGGCCCTTCCCTTTTTCCCCGAGTAATGACAAATCCTAGCTCTGTGATCTGGTTGGTTACCATAGAAACTGGAAAACATTTGATAATGTGGGTCCTCTGGGACAGGTGCCCCGAGCAGGTCTAGGAAAAAACAACCCTTTCCTGCCCCTTCACCCCGAATCCCAGGCGTCTCACCTACTTGGAACAGATCAGGTAAATGGTCCAGGGCAATTACACCACTGTCTGGCTCCAGTGATCTTGTCTGAACCAGGAAGTCTGGGGAGGTCACAAGTCTGTGTGCCCGTGGGATCTGGCCCAAATTCCTGCCGGAAGCAACTGGATCCCAAGCACCCCGGTCCACTCGGCAGACTCTCACATGCTGTGCCCCACGCCACATGCCCGGGCCCCGTCCCAGACTGGGGGACATCTGAAGAAGGCAGACACCGGCCCCGTGCTCAGCGAGCTCCTGGTCACTAGGCACAGGACACACACCTAACAGGGCTGTCAGGTCCCAGGGCACATCAGGAATCACCAGGGAACAGTGAGGAAGGGGGCTGGGGAGTGGGCTTCTGGGAGGGGAGGGGTTTCAGTGGAATGAACCCCAGAACGTCACATTCCCAACAGACCCCGAGGGTGGGGCCACCCTGAGTCACTTGTCCATGAGGGGTCATGGATGACCACTGGGGGGCCAGGAGACTCGATTCTTGTCCAGGCTCAGGCACCTGTGCCTTCTTGGGCTGTGGCTTTTCCTTCCTCCCGTCCTCCCCATTGCTGGTTCAAGGCTCCCTGGGCCCCTCCATGTAGAGGGCTCGGCTCAGACGGCTTCACAATGATGCCCCACCTCCCCTAAGATTAAACAGGTTCACATTCAAACTCACTCCCCCCGCCCAACCCCTTGCCCAACACTGCCTCTTCCCTAAAACACCAACATTATCCCATTATTGAGCCATTCTGCATATCCAGATCCACTTAAGTCTCTCCCACGGGGCCCTCCCTCTCCTCCCCACGGCGCCCCCCCCCCCCGGGGCACCTTGCATGGGACCACCATAGCCACCTCCTAGATGTGCTCTTAGTTCCATTCACACTTTCTTCCCCAGTTTTTAAACCTACTCTTCAAGGATCAGTATTCCTGGGGATCTTGACGTCTGCCCTAATTTCTAGCATCTTCAATTTCTTGTTGGCATCGCCCTGAGCATTCAGACTCAAATGTCTGGGACAGGACCCACATCCTGCCCCCACAGACCTTCTATTTCCTCTCTCGGTTCATGGCCCAATCTAGCCATAGACCCGGAAACGCCGCTGCCGCCTCCTGTCCTCCTCCTTCGCCCCCCCACCCGCTGCAGAGCAAACCTGGGGACACGGCCCGGGCGCTCTCCCCAGTCAACTTCCCTTGGTGCTGTTATGGGTGCAGTCCCCATCTCCTGGCTGGTGCCTGCCTCACGGCTCTGTCACCTTCCAGTGCCTCCATGCAGTGGTCCGAATCCACTTTCTGACACACAGGTCTGTCATGGTGCTCGCTCTCGGAATCCCTCGATCACCTCACCGCATCACAGTGACATCCCGGCCCCTCGGGAGGGCAGGTGAAGGCTTCCTAGGCTGGCCCTCAGTCCTCCTTTCCAGCCTCACCTCCCAACGTGTTCTCTCTCTCTTTCTCTCTCACTCTCTCTCTCTCTCTCTCTCACACACACACACACACACACACTCACACACACCACACCAGCCTGCTAGTTTCTGTTTCTTGGCCTTTAGTAGCATTTAGTAGCATTCTTTGTGGTGACGCTTCTGCCCTCTCCCTGCTACTCAGGGACCCCCACCCTTCCCCAAGACCCCAATCCCCCTCCGATGTCTTCCCAGCCCCAGCCCACACCCCAGGTCCAGGGCAGAGTTCCTCACTCCTTCCTCTGCGCACCCACAGGACTCGAGCACTTGCCATACTGAGCAGCAAGTCTTGTTTCTGGCTGCCGTCAATGCTGTCTGATTCCTCTTGATGGCTTGAGTCCCTCTAGCTCCAGTTAGGTGCTCTGGGAGCACAGCCCGAGCCCAGGACCCACCCTGCAAGCCTTCCTCCTCCTGACCTCTTCCTACCTGGCGCTCAGCATCTGCCTCAGCCTCCCTACCTCTACCCCCAGCCTCAGTCTGGGAGAGCAACCGGTGCTTGGGCTTTTGACCTGCTCAGGGCAGGGCCAGGTGTCCCAGGGCCCCACCACCAGGGCTGTCCTTCCCGCTGGCTCTTCCCCTACACAGTGGGTCCCACCATCTTCCCATTTCCCCATGCTGCTTTGTACCTAGTAAGAGACCCCCAGTGTTTGTCAAAGTATTGGGTCTGCCATTCCCTGTGCAGAGCCCTGAGGTGGCTCCTGGGGACTGTGAGATCCTGGGACCTCAGGAACACAGGGGGCCCCTGTGTTCACTCTCTGATCGTGGGGCTCATGGAGTTTATGTGGCTGCAGAGGGGCACAGGACCCACAGGGAAGAGGGGTCCCCTCAGCTCTCAGGTCAGCCACTCCATAAGGAAACAAACCCAGCTTCCCGTGCCTGCTGGTGACCACCAATGGCTAGAAACTTCCTCAGCTCCCTCCTCACCAGCCCTCGGATCCTTCCTCCCGCTTCGGCCATCCTTCCTTTCATCCTTGCCATCATCCCAAAGCAGAGACTTCGCAACTGCCCCGCCTCCCCCTCCCCAGACCCCCCTTCCTCTCTCCAGCCCTCATCTTCCTACCTTTACCACACAGCCTGGTTCTTCCAGCCCCGCCTGACCTGCATACTCTCCGGGCAATCACCCGTGCAATTCTCCTTCCCCAGAACCCCTCCCTGCTTTTCTCCACTGATCCAAGTCTGTGGCTCTGGTCTCCCCCTTCTCGGGAATTCTCTGACGCAGAACTGACTCCCTTACAGTCCTGTTGCAACTGGCAAGCATCACACCATTTAATATTTAATTATTCTCTGCGCTTGAAAAAATGCACAGTAGTTTTCTTTCCCCACCTCAATAATAAGCTTCTTAGGGGTAAATCTGGTTTTTTATATGGTTGGGGAAGGCCCTGGAATATAGGCTCTCTTTGAACTCTTTTAGCTTCTTGTTCAGCACACAGTTTCCATGGGGTCATCTTTCCTGGGCGACTCTGAAAATCTGGCACAGGTTACTGGAGGCCTCAGGCCACAGGCTTCCTGGACTGAAGATGGACGGACCAGAAGCCCAGTGTCTTCGTTCCGTCTGGCTCGCTGAGAGGGTTCTCTGAAGCTTAGAGAAACTAGGACGGTCACACTGTGGGAAGAACTGTAGCCCTACTAAGTGGTAACTGAGGCATGACATCAACGAGCTAGAGCTCTCCTGAGATGTTTTCATGACCCAGGCGCCTGTGCCCAGGGAGGTGAACCACGGGTTCCTCTGCTTGGCCTCACGGGGCCGCCTCCCTGAAGCTGGGACAAAGGGGGAGAGAAGCCAGACAATCCGAGGGCCTTGTTGTGTCCCGCTTGGCACTGGGCACCGTGACTGCTCCCTCCCCAGGGCCTCCAAGCATGGCGGGCTTTGGCAAGCTGATTGCAGTAAGAGAAACCCTGGAGAATTTTGAGTTAATCTTGCCAAACAGCTTCCTTTAGGTCAGGCATGTCCACAAGCAGGTCCGTGAGCACCTGGAGTCCTGTGCCTCCTGGGAACAAGCATGGCAGGAACCCGGGGCGCAGGAAGGGCTCAGGGTCAACATCCAGGGCTCCTTTTTCTCTTTCACTCCCTTACATCCCCTGCAGATTCCACACCTTCATCCTGGGCCCCTCACATGAGCTTTTTTCCTGCCAAACCCCCCATTGCTTCACGCCCCACCTTCTCTGCTGCAGCTGCCCATCCAATCGCCCGGGCACAGACTCACCAATAACTTCTCCCTGACCATCTGGGCGCTGCTCCCCCCGCCTCTCCCTTTCCTCCTTCTAGGAAGCAGGCCACGGCTATGGCCCCTGGAGCTAGCGAGTGGCGGGGTCCCCTGGAGCCCACTTCCCTTGGGCCACAGCCTGGACGGAACCATCCACAGAGCATGTACGGCGTGGGCTCTGGGGAAACAAGGGGCGCAGACACGTGGTGCGTGGGCCTCGGGGTCTGGTGATGCAGCAGAGGAAGTGGTAAGCAGGCAGGCCACTGCGATGGGCTGCGGTAGCTGGAATGTGCTGGCTGCCGGGCCCAGGGGGCACCCAGGCCCGTGCCAGGGAAGGCGAGCCAGGGAAGACACTGTCCAAGGGAAGGGAGGCTTGGAGAAAGGTTGCTGCTGGCCTATAGGCTTGGGGGAAATTCTATTCTACGCACAGAGAAGCCAGACAGAATGGGGGTTCTTGGGGGCACTGCCAGGAGGTGGATACGGCTCTGAAATGAATGAACGAGAAGGGGAAAGAGGCAGGGGGAGACTCAAGCAGCAACCCCAGTCCAAGAGAGGAGACTGGGCTCCATCCAAGAGCCGTGGGAAGTTGCGGAAGGGCCTTCCACAGGGAGTGATGATAATGTTGAGATATTCATTTCTATTCGCATAGTGGGGAAAATTCATAGGGTGGCTCACTCTTGCCCAAACTCACGTTCAGAGGGTGCACTGAAGAAGAGAGGCCTAGAGGTCCCCCCAGGCCCACAGCGAGCAGGGCCAAGCTGCCCTGGGACCACTGGGGGAAATAGGGTGGCGGGGTGTCCACAGAGGGCAGGAAGCAGATAAGCTGAGGCTCTTAGGTTGTGACTAATGGAAGTAACCCACCCGATGTGACTTAAGTGGAAGGGGACATTGGTTGTAAGGATGTGGGGCCAGGACAGGACAACAAGAGGCCCTTAAGAGGAGTCCTGATTCGGAAGTGGGGCGTTTGCAAGGTCTTCCCTCCCGTGCCGGCCTCTGCCCACCTACGTTGTCTCTTCTCTTTGCAGCCCTTCCTTCGTCCCCTTGGTGCCGGCAGAGTGTGCTTGGCCCCCGGCCCTGCAGGTGGTGAGCTACAGGCTGGCTCTGGGTTCCAGATCTAAGTTCTCAGGGAGAGACTCTGAGAGCCCCAGAGCATCTAGAGTGAGCCCCTAGGGCCGGGGTGTGCTAGGTACAAACCCAGGGGCTTGGGCTCATGACAGGTGCTGGGTAACCCCCAGCATTCTCTGTAGGAGCAGATACCCCCAAAGCTCTGAGTCAGTATGCCATGCTCTCCGCCCCTCCTGGCTATACAGTTCTAGAAATACACAGATTCCTATAAGCCAAAGGACTTTAACGACAATAGCTAACCTCTCTGAGCACTTACCCTACGCTGGCTACTCGTGAAGTGCTAAGTGATTCACATGTATTCTCTTACGGAATTCTTGTGGCCCGGGGAGGTCAATGCTATTATTGTTTCTAATTTATAGACAAGAAAATGGAGGGGCAGAGAATTCTGGTTGAGCTTTCCAGCTTGTGAGGCATAACACCTGTCTTAGGGCACAAAGGAAGAGGAAGGGCACCAGCGGGGTCCTAATAAAGGTTCACCAGCCAGCAGTCTGGGGAGCCTGGGTGGCTCAGTGGGTGAAGTATCTGACTTGACTTTGATTTACATCCTGATCTCAGGGTTGTGAGGTCAAGGCCGGGCAGCTGGGAGTCTGCTTGAGATCTTCCCCCTCTGTACCCCCCCAGGCTCAAATAAGTAACAAAACAAAACAACAGCAATCTGGGGAAAAGGCTCTGCTTTGTAGCATTTGCTGTTTTCCAAGGTGTAAATACTCCCACCATGGCTGATTTCAAGCCACCAGCTTCCCAGAGCCAGTCTGAGCTGACTTCTGCACACACAGTGACTCTCGCCCCTTCTGGGGGACAGCTGTGGTGGTGTCCAGGAGCTGTGTGATTTAGAGCAGTGGTTCTCAAAGTGCGGTCCCTGGACCAGCTCATCAGCATCACCTGAAAACTTGTGAGAAAGGTGAACTCTCTGCTCCCACCCCAGCCTGAGTGAACAGGACAGCCCCGGAGTTGGGGGCGGGGGAGGGGCGCCCCGTGTCTTCGCTGCATCCAGGGGCTTGGACGTTTACTCAAGTGCGGGACTGCTGGGGCCAGGGGGTATTGTGCCCTTTTGCAAACCCAGCTTGTCCTAGTTTTTATCCTGCAGCTGGGAGAAGGGGGTTCATTTCCAGCTCCTTGGCAGATGGATAAGCTGAGGCGGAGGGGTGAAGGTGTACTGGAAAGTGACGGGTGACTGAAGTGGGTTAAGACATCACCCTGCCAGCTCAGTCTCCCTCCGCGGGTCTGTAAAGCGATGTGCCATGGACCCAAGGATGGGAAGGCTGAGCTCTGACTCCAGGCAAAGAGCCAGGGCAGAAGGAAGGTAGGGAATCCCAAGAAATGAGGAATCCTGAGAAACAAGGAAAGAGGCCCATGAAAGCCATGAAGGCCCATGAAAGCCAGCAGCGCCCAGCCCTGGCCCTTGGAGTGTGGTCCAGATCTGAGGTAAATCCTGGGACTGAGGCAGGAGGGGCTGGACCCGCAATCTCTAGTCTCAGGTCTCAGCAAGAAGACCCAAGAGGGCTCCTTGGGCCGGGGGGGGGGGGGGGGGGGGGGGAAGGTGTCCTGAGTCCACAGCCCAGCAAGCTCTCTGTGGGACAGACCAGTCTGCTGTCTGCTCGTCTCAGCAACTTCCCTCAACCCCAATCCAGATTAACTATTAACCAAAGACAAACAAATTGAGAGCCAAGTATCAGAAATGATGCAAATACCAGGTCAGCCCCGGGAGGCCTTGAAACACCTGGGCAATCAGCAAGGGTGAGAAAGGCTTGGCTCATGGGGTGGGGACAGTGGTCACGTGATGCCTCCTGTGCCCTCTGGTCACAAGGGGGGAGGGGGTTCCCCACTGAGCTCCGCGTTTCTGAAGGAGAACCAAAACACAAACAGAAACTGTCCTGTCACACTGAAATCCGTAAGTCATGTGAGTTTCTCTCCCCAGAGCTTTAGTCACAGAGCAAAGATTCAGAGCCGGCATTACTCAGCAGAACCTGGGGTGCTGGCCCACTTTGCTCTGGCTGGAAAGTCGAATTCCAGTTACTCTCCTTTCAGGAAAGCACCTGTGTAAGAAAGTTTCCTCAAAGGCATCTGCTCTAGAATTTCTTTAGCAAAAACCCCCAGACCCAACGCTAACCTTCCTCTCCTGGGCTACTGTGTTTCCGTGGTGTCTCAGCTGGGCTTGGCCACCGTGTGGGTCCCCAGGGAGAGGCAGGCTGCAGGGCCACCGCTCCTTCCTTCCAACCCCCAGTGGCCCATGTGCAGGAGCTTCAGATATTTCTGGTTTAAACGCTAAGGGGAGTTTTGGGGTGTCTGCAGATAAAGCATTCTGCTCAGCCAATGCCAAGCAAATGCCTGGTAGGGAGTTGAAGGCTTTAGGGAGCAGGGAGGTCTGAGGTATCAGGAAGGAGGGGGCCATGGCCCACTCCATTCTCCTGCCCCCACTCTTCTAGGCTCTCATCCTTTGCAAAGCAATGGTTGGTCACCTGGACTCCTGCCACAAGGCCATGGTGTGGGCAACACCTAAGTGGGCAGCCAGGTCACTGCCCTCAAGGGGCTTACATCCTATTTAGCTATCACAGGCCAGCACAGCAAGCCACAAGAGGGAACAGCAGGCCATTTACCACAAACGCAAAGCACCGAAAAGCCTGGATGGTCCCTGCGCTAGACACACTGCATCTGGATTCTAGTGCTGCCACTCCCTAGCAGCAGTTTAAGTTGCTTAAACTCTCTGAGCCCCAGTCTACACATCTATAAAGTGGAGATTAAAATTCCCAACTCAAAGGGCTATTATGAAAAACAAAATAATGCTTACAAAGCAGCTGGTAAAACACGCTGCATTCCCAGCAAAAGTGCAAGAGGGTTCCCCTTTCCCCACACCCTCCCCAACATTTGTTGTTTCCTGCCATGTCAGTCTTTGCAGTCTAACTGCTGTAAGGTGGTCTCTCCGTGTGGTTTTGATTTGAATCTCCCTGATGGCTAGTGATGTTGAACAACAGCCAAACTGTTGAAGGAGCTCCTCAACAGATGAAGGGATGAAGGTGTGGTCCATATACACCACAGATTATCACTCAGCCGTCAGAAAGGATGAATACCCAACTTTCATCTGGAGGGACTGGAGGAGATTATGTGGAATGAAATAAGTCAAGCAGAGAGAGTCAATTATCATATGGTTTCACTTACTTGTGGAGCATAAGGAATAACATGGAGGACATTAGGAGAAGGAAGGGAAAAACGAAGGGGGGAATATCAGAGGAGGAGACGAATCATGAGAGACTATGGACCCTGAGAATCAAGCTGAGGGCTTCAGAGGGGAGGGGTCTGGGGGGTGCTGGATGAGCCTGGTCATGGGTATTAAGGAGGGCACGGACTGTGTGGACTACTGGGTGTTACATGCAAACAATGAATCGCGGAACACTACATAAAAATCCAATGAAGTACTGTATGGGGACTAACATAGCATAATAAAATAAAATAAAAACTTTAATTTTACTAAATAAAAAAAATGCACTGTACACAGTAGGTACCCGATACACTCTAACAGTCCCCTTAATTCCATTTTGGACCAAGATGGGCTATAAAAAATGAACATTTATGTCTGGTCTCTAAACTTGGAACAGACTAGAGGCAATAAAGTGAAAGGAGGCTTACAAAGAACAGGGGAAAATGAACACCTGAAGGCCTAACAATGGGGAAATACCTAGAAAGAGTATAAGAGCAGATGAATAAATAAAATAGTAACTGGGGACCATATAGTGTGGGAGCCAACAGCTGCCTCCACCCCACAGCCTCCAGGGCCATCCTATCCTAGGACAGATAGCAGAGTAGATGATGTTCACAATGAAACCATGTTCAGTAGCTTCTAAGAAGCCAGGGATGAGGGGCACCTGGGTGGATCAGCCGGTTGGGTGTCTCTCTTTGGCTCAGGTCATGATCCCAGGGTCCTGGGATCAGAGGGCGTCTGCTTCTCCCTCTGAAGGAGAACCAAAACACAAACAGAAACTGTCCTGTCACATAAATAAATAAACAAACAAATCTTTTTAAAGAAGAAGCCAGGGATGAGCAGGGATGTGTTCTAAAAATATTTTCATCCAAAATATTTAACTTTTTTTTTTTTTTAAAGTATGGGGCTGGTCCATTTTTAGGTGTCCAGAAAAGCCACAATTTCCCAACGGCTGGATTAGCTGCGTTTGCACTCTACTTTTCATATATTTGTCACAGATCTCAGAATCATGCGGAGCACATTATGGGGTCTTACAAGGCTCCTGTTTACTGATAAACCCATGTAGTGTTGGTTTGCTCTGTTTGCCATTTTTTAGCCATTTTATGCATTAACTGTCTGAGATCAGGGACAAGCTCCATCTTCTCTTTGAAAAGACAATAACCATCTCCCATCTCTCCTGACACTCCCACCAACCTGTCTCTCCTCTTATATTCCAGATTTTGGTTAAGGGCACCCTCATCTACCGGACAACAGCAGGAAGAACTCCGGTCATGGAATTAGCAGGTAACTGCAGTTCCAGTTGCTGCCTAAAGGGGGCGCGCAGCCATAGCCTCTGCGCTGCCGCCCAGGTGCGTTCTAACCCCTGAGCTTCCAAACCGCAGGTGAAACCTGAGGCCCTAGGATTTCCCTGGTTTCTGGATACCCCTTTAGGAGTGGGGAGTCAAGTTCCTTACCACGTGAGCCACGCAGAAGACTTGGAGGACCGGAACGTGGCCCCAAGCAGAGGGTACCCAGAACTTCACTACTGGTCACTTCGTCCCAGGCAGGAATGTTCCCAGGACACTGAACTGCCTGGTTTTGCTCCTCACACGCCCAGCCACTGCCCAGCTCCTGACAGGCGGCAGAGTCTGCTGGCTGCTGTCCAGGACAGGAAGGACCTGGTCGTGTGCACAGGGCCCACTGCTCCCCTGCCCTGCTGGTCGTCCCAGCCCGGAGCTGACCTCCCACCTTGTCCTTTGCCTGGTCTCTGGCGCCGCCCACAAAAGATCCTCTCATCCCAGTTTTCCATGTGATTTTTTTTTTTTTAAGATTTTATTTATTTATTTGACAGAGAGAGATCACAGTAGGAGAGAGGAAGGGAAGAGATCACAGAGAGAGAGGAAGGGAAGCAGGCCCCCCGCTGAGCAGAGAGCCCGATGCGGGACTCGATCCCAGGACCCTGAGATCATGACCTGAGCCAAAGGCAGTGGCTTAACCCACTGAGCCACCCAGGCGCCCCTCCATGTGATTTTTTAACTTTTACTTTATGCTAATGCTTTTTTAAAGTGTAAAACAGATGACATTCTTCTGGGAATTAGCCATAAGTAAATATCTTTATGTTCAAAAATTGTCACTTGGAGCAAGCTGGGAATCTCTATTCCCTACTCCTTCTGAACGCAGTCAGGGTCCTGGTCTGGATACACACTGTCTGGCCGTTTACCACAAACTTCCTTTCCTTCTCTCAGAGGCACCCTGAGACCCGGAAAGGGAGCCCAGAGGGGAGAAGGGCTTGGGGTGGATTCTGGAGTTTGAACCTAGATGTCATTTACTAGCTGTGTGACCCTGAGTGAGTTACTGAGCCTTAGGTTTTGTTAGCCTTATCTTTAAAATGGGCACTGGAACTGCTCTGGAGTTTGAACCTAGATGTCATTTACTAGCTGTGTGACCCTGAGTGAGTTACTGAGCCTTAGGTTTTGTTAGCCTTATCTTTAAAATGGGCACTGGAACTGCTCTTTCAAGTGTGAGGGTGACACCTGTATTTACCCCCCTGTACTTAGCAAAGTACCGGGTACATGGTGAGTCATCTGATTCCACTGTGGTTCGTTTCTTCTGTGAAGTCTTCCTTGATTATCCCAGCTGGGGTAGAGACAGCGAACTACCCGCTCCAACCCTACTCTCCGCTTTTCTTCACTAACAGCATCCCGATTTATTTACGGGCAGCAATGTGCCCAGCTAAGAAACTACATTTCCCAGACTCCTTTGCAGTTAGGGTATGCACAGGTCTCAGGTAAGCCCAATGAGGTGTAAATGACTGTCACCGGGAGGGGATTCTGAGAAAGCCCTTTAAAATAGGTGAACTCAATGGCGCTCTGACTCTCCTTGTCTGGAATGTAAATGCGATATTTGAAGTCGCAGGGGCTTTGTCACATGACCACACAGCAGCACTGAAGATGGAAGTCACAGCCCAAGTATGGCAGAGAAAGAAAGTAGAAGGAGCCTGGGACACTGAAGGCGTGGTCCACTTCAGGGACCTCACGTAAGACTTCAGGGCTTCACGTGAGGGAAGAAAAACCCAGCTCTCTGAGATTCCTATTACATGTAGCCAGTGTAGTCCCTCTGGATATGTGGGCTCGGAGGGCTTGCCCTCTTCCCTGAGTGCCAGTCGCATACGGTCACCATAGCATTCGGGGAGATTTGGGTCATAAGCAAAGCAGCCTAACAATCTAGGCTTTTAGGGACGCCAAGTGTGAGGAACAGAAATTTTCAGATTCCCAAGGGGTCTTTGCACCCCACAGCTGATGGTGCTCTCGAGCCCATCTTAAGGGAGGCATGCAAGGCTGATGAGTGAAAGTCACACTCTTGGCAGTCCTGCGGGATTTGTGACCTCATAGGCAGTGTGATGGGGGAATGGACCAGCAGAGGCTGGTGGACCTCCAGCCCACCTCCGAGGTTTGGGAAAACTTAGTCCATTTCGTTTATAAGCGCACGGGTTGTAGACCCTATAGAGGTACTGAGTCCCACGGCGGGCAACGTACTTATTTCTTCACATGTCCACATCCGGCATCCCCAGAGCTCAAGCTCGCAGGTACATCTAAAGGCATTCACTGTACACCCCCCCCCCCACGCAGGTGTCTGGGCTAAGTGCTGGGGGAGCTCAGGGATGAGAAAGACCCAGGGCTTGCCCTCAAGGAGGGAGTCAACAATCTCACCGGGGTATGCCTACGCATATACAATTCTCCTGAGAGTAGATGTGCAAAGGCAATCGTGGAAGTAGAGAGGAGGGGGAAATACAAAGGAGGTGGGGTCTGGGGCCTCGAAGGGGAGCTGCCTCTGAGGGGAGCTTCGGAAAACCAGTGGCGTTTCGAAGGTGGGCAAGGTGGGGAAGGCCCGTTCAGCCTGAAGAAACAGAGGGAACAGGTCACAGAGAGGTCACCAGCATGGAGTGATTCCAAAATGGCCACAGCCTAGCGAGGCTATGGTGGTGGGAGCCGTAGACAGTGAACCGGGGAAAATAAAGCGATGATTGAGTTTGAAAATAAAAATAACGGCGGCCAGCCTGCTCGGGGTGGGTGTGAGGCACCAGCCACCTTCTAAGTACTTAATGGGAATTAACTCACAATAGCCCGAGAAGGGGAGGGCTGCTGTTCTTCCCATTTTACAGGCCAGGAAACTAAGCTCTCACCAAGGAAAGGTGAGACATTTGCCCAATGTCAAACCTCTGAAGACAGCCCAGTTTGGCACCAGTGTCTACTCGTAGTGATTAAGCTCTAGGGGGAAAGGGTCGGACTGTGGTGGGCGGGGGTCTTAAACACCACCCTAAGGAGTGTGGTTTTCCCTGCACAGATCTGTGAACAATACACGGGGCCTTCAGAATTACATTTGTGACTTTGATGAATCCCTCTGGGTGAGGAAGGACCGGTGGAGGGACAGTGAAGGTCGGGGACCCATTAGGAGGCTGGAGTCCAAGAAATACTTGGAAAAAGCTGGCCTGGAGCAGGGCCAAGGAGACAGACAGGTGGGGTCAGAGCCTCTCTGCAGAGACAAGCCAGGGCCAGTGCTTGTGAAGCGCTTGTGAAGCTCTCCGTGCATGACGTATTAACTATTACTGAGGGAACAAGATGAAGGTTTTAAAGGGATGTCAAAGGAGGCGGAGGAGCCTGGGGGAAGGAAGGCTGTTCAGAGTTTTGCTTTGTTTTGTTTTAGAGAAAGAGAATGCAGGCATGGGTGGAGGTGGGGAGGGGCAGATGTCAGAAGGAGAGAGAATCTGAAGCAGGCTCCACGCTCAGTGCAGAGCCCAAGGTGGGGACTGATCTCACAGTCCTGAGATCAGGACCTGAGCCAAAATCAAGAACTAGATGCTTTACTGACTGCACGAGAATAATATCCTGTGACATGTGAAAATCACACGAAATCCAAATTTTGGTGTCTATAAGTCAACTTTCCGTGGGACACAGACAGATGTATTCATGTACATATCACCAGTACGTATCACCTGCTTTCCCACCACAACAGCAGTTGAGTTATGCAAAAGAGGACTCTGGCCCTGCAAAGCCAAAAACATTCACTGTCTGGTCCTGCACAGCAGAAGTTTGCTGGTCTGACATAGACTCCTTCTGGAAAGCGGCATAAGAGGAAACCACAGCAATTGCCCCAGGGTAGGGTGTCCAAAGGACAGAGTTGGAAAGGAGACTTCCTACAGTGGAAATTTTGTACTTCTTGAATTTTAATCATGTGGATATTTAACCTGTCTTGAAGCTTAATTTGAAATTTGAAAGAGAAAAAGAGGAGATCCTGTTTCTAATCCTGTCCTGAAGGACAAATAAATGAAGGCAGAAAAGGTGGCCAGACTCAAGCCCTTCAGTGCTGGGTTTAGGGGAGGTCACAGGCCTCCAGCCAGGAGAGGTCGCAAGGTGAGCCTGGACCCGACCTCAGCCTTGCTCATGCTGAACGACCCAGGACAGCTCTCCTTCCCGGTGGGCGAGGGATCCATGTTGCTCCTTGCCCAGAGGCTCTGCCCCGGAAAGGGGCCAGAAGACTGGCCTCTGCCTCTTTTCCTGTTGAGGCACGAGGGAAATAGACAAGTGTGCCCAGACCGTGACCTCATCAATAGCCGAGAAACAAGGAGGAGAACAGACCGGGAAGGTGAAGGACACGAGGAGTCCTAACAGTGGGTCCTACTCTTCCCTGCCATCCCTGGGACATCAGATAAGGCATTCTGCCTTTGGGGCCCAGCTCCATCCCTGTAGGCAGGCCCCTGGAACAGACTCAAGTTATCCACCTGCCACTTTCCTGTCCCATTTGCCCACTACGTAAACTACTAGGTATTCCCTTAAGACATCACAGAGGCCCTAGATGAAAAAATGACTACAAACCAGTCAAAACAATAGTCTCACCTAGATGGCCTTTAGGACATGTAGTTCTGTCACTCCATAACTCTGAAAGCCACACCGCCTTCCCATGAGACCAGCCCTTCAGGCAGGGAAGTCAGGAGAACAGCCTTCAGTCACTGGCCAAGCTGTGGGGACACCACAGCCCTGAGTGATGACCAGTCTGGCAGGGCCGTGGCGGGCAGGAAGCAGCTAGAGGGGTCGGTGGGCTGGGCAGAGGGCCCCTCTTGAGCAAATCCAGGCAGATGCACTAACGGCCCAGTGCTGGAAAGAGCTGTGGTACTTGCATCCCCAGAGGGCTGGTCCCTAGGACGTTCCTGGGGGGCTGGTGGGGAGGAGATGGTCAGTGGAGGCGTCTCCCCCTGAGCAAGGCACACAGCGGCATCGTCTGGCCCTTGTGGTCAGGAATAGTGAGCCCAGAGGCCAGGCAGCATCCTCAGAGAGCACGGGGTGTAGATGGTCCATGGTTTCCCTCAGGGTCATCTCAAGGCTGGAAGCTTCTGTTCTCCCTCCTCTGGACCAGCCCCTATGCCTCGTTTAGGACCCAACTCAAAACTTGCCTTTTGAACACAGGAGTCAATCTGATGGGGCTCAAGGTGGCCAAAATTGAGGCAATTTCAGTAGCAAAATAAATAATCAAAATAGACTATAACATAAATTAAAGGCAAAATAATAAATAATGGGTCCATCCCTATATAGACAAGTATTTCTAAAAAGATTTTATGTATTTATTTATTTGAGAGAGAGAGATTGTGTTCTCTCGTGAGAGAGCATGAGCAGTGGGTGGTGGGGGTCAGGGAAAGCAGAGAAAGAAAGAGAGGCAGACTCCCCACTGAGTAGGGAGCCCAGGACCCCAAGACCATGACCTGAGCTAAAGGCAGATGCCTAACCCACTGAGTCACTAGACGGGTCCCTAGACAGTATCTGAATAAATAAAAGGGAGAAGGGAAGCTCTTTTTTACAGCAAATTTCCAATGAACAGATGTTAGAAAGCTACCATTTGGCAAACACCCACAGTAATGATTGTTTTAGGCAGGAATCATCAGTGGAAACAAACAGTCATGGGTGAAAATGTAATGAGAAGCAGGATGTTTACGTATCTCAGAGTATTTCCCCACAAGGTGCTTGTTAAATGCAAAGATGAAAATGGTATCCTGACGGTGGAAAACCTAAAAGACACTGCCCTACCCAGGGCATCAGAGCCAGAGTAAGGGGTCATACGACATACTGGCCTCAGGCACCACCCAACGCGACTTGCTGGGAAGGGCACCGCACTGCTTCTGTGGTGCTCCTTCTGGTTTGTTTTTGTTTTTTTAAGATTTTATTTATTTACTTGAAAGACCGAGAAAGAGCACATGTGCATGAGCAGGAGGAGGGGCAAAGAGAGAGGGAGAAGCAGGCTCCCCACTGAGCAAGGAGCCCGATGTGGGGCTCAAGTTCAGGACCCCAAGATCATGACCCGAGCCAAAGGCTGACGCTTAACTGACTGAGCCACCTGGGCACCCACTTCTGTAGCGTTGTTGCCGAAACACAGGACCTGAGGAAACACCAGTCAAACCCAAACTGAGGAGACACCAGTCAAACCCAAACTGAGGGACGTCCGACAGCATTGCTAGTTCCGCTGTCCCAGGCTGGAGGAGCCTAAGGACAGACGGCAGCCACGTGCCGTGAATGGGCCTGGATTGGCTCCTGGACCCACAAAGGACATTAGTGAGGCAACTGGTAAAATCTGAATGAGGTTTGGAGCTCATGCTGATTCCCGTTTTGAGGACAGCGCTGTAAATCTGTAGGATGTCAACATTTGGGGAAGCTAGATGAAAGATCTTCGGGAATTCTTTGTACTATTTTTACAACATTTATGTAAGTCCAGTTATTTTGGAAAAAAAAACAAAACACAAACCTTTCCTCTTTTCTCCAACTTCCTCAGAGTAATTTCCTCAGCTGTGGGCAGCCAGCTACTTGGTATGTGGTATTTCTAGTATTTGCTTACATGTCTGTCTCCCTCCAGCTAGGAGTCCTAGCACAGCGACAATGTCTCTAATTAGAGACACTATGACTTAGCGTTACAGTGTCTCTAATTTTCCTTTTGTCCTCATCTTACAAATCTTATTTGGATGGAAGCTGGCTGTCGGTCTTCCCCCTCAAGGAGCCCCCTCCTCGGCCCCCCTTCCTTCTCCCACTGTAAAAATTAAGCGCTGCTGCTATTTCAGTTGCTTGGACCCAAATCCCAGGGGTCCTCCTCGATGCCTCGATTTCCTCCCATCCCAGGACTGCTAAGTCCTGCTGGGTTTCTCCAGAGTTACCACCACCCAGACCATCCCTCCCTCGCACTTCTCCGTGGAACGTGAGCCTCACTTGCTAACTGATCTCCACCTACCCCAACCCCCTAGTGCCTTTTCCACGAAGCAGCCAAGGGAGCGTTTGAAGGGGAAAGTCGGGTCGCACGTCACTCCCTGCACTGGCTTCCCACTGCAGTTCGCGTGAAACCCACATGCCCAGCATGTCCCATGTCCCACGGCCCTCCTTTGACCCCTGCCTTCCATCTCATCTCACCTTGACCCTCTCCGCCCTCACCCCCCCTGCTCCAGCTTCCTGGCCCTGCCAACCCTCCCCTTATAGAAACGCCGAAGTCCATTGCCATGTGTGGATCTTCCGCAGATCTCCCCGGACAGCCTTCTTCTCCATGCGCAGGACTCAGCCCGTGTGTCCCCCCCTCAGATGGGCCTCGTCCCCTGTGTTACCTGAAGTAACCCTGTTCTCCACACACGCTCCGTCCCTCTGTCAGTTCGGTTTTGCGTGACCAAGCACCACCGACCGGGTGGCTTAAGCCACAGAGATTTATTTTCTCACAGTCTCTGAGGCTAGAAGCCCACGATAAAGATGTCGGGGAAGCTGGTCCCTTCTGAGCACAGGGAGAGAATCTGTTCTAGGCCTCTCTTCCAGCTTCTGGTGGTTTGGGGCAATCTTGGCTGTTCCTCAGCTTGTAGGTGGGTCACTGTGATCTCTAGCTTCATCTTCTAGGGCATTCTCTCTGTGTATGTGTCTCCAAATTTCCCCCTTTTCTATGGACGTCAGTCATACTGGATTGGAGCCCACCCTGGTCTCACTTTTCACTCGATGACCGCAGGAAAGATCCTTTCTCCAAATAAGGCCACATGCAGCAGGACCTCGACATGAACCTTTTTGGGGGAACACAGTGCAACCTATAACAACCTCTCACCCTGTTTTGTTTAGATTCCCTTATAACCATCTTAATTATCTCATTTATTTGTGGTCACTGTCTGTGTCTCCCACTATAACATAATCTGCGTGACGGGAAGATCTGCTCCGACTCCAGTGCTAGGGCCTTTTCCTGCCTTGCAGACAGACACTTGCTCCTGGTTCCACAGCGTGAATCAGGATGCCTCCCTCAGGCTGCCCCAGGTGGGAGGAAAGGCCTGGAAAGGCCTGCCAGCATGCACCTTCCTCGGACAGCCAGTGTGCTCGCTCCACACCCATCACCTAGCTCAACGTCCCGCCGAAGATTTGTGGCATCTGGCCCTGGGCCCAGCCACGCATCTCAGAGCCCAGGAATTCTTCACACATAGTCAACACTCAGTAAACACTTCAAATGAAGGAAGGCCACACAGTTTGGGCTTTGACCCAGGCTCCCTGCCCTCCAGCCAGGGCGGCATAACCTGGTGGTTGGGGCCAGGAATGGTGTGGCTAGACTGCTTGGATCTGCCCCTTACGCTGAGACCCAGGCACATTACTTACCCACTGTGCCTCAGTTTCTCCAACTGTAAAATGCAGATAATTACAAAAGTACTTCCCTGGTAAATTGTATGAAATGAGATCACAAGTGGTGAACAGTGTCTTGCTAAAGGGAAGTGCCCCATGCTGACCCAGGCCTCAGATTTTAAGCGTGGTCTGAGGTCTGGGAAAATTCCTGGTGGCCAAAGGGACCAGAGCTCAGGGAAGTGTCTCTGTCAGCTGGGGGCAGGGGCTCAAGGTTTCTGCTCAGTGACCCTCTTCAGAATCCCCATGAGGCTTTTGACTAAAACGGGGGGGGGGGGGGGATTTTGACTCTAAAAGCCTTACTCAGTTACTGGGTTGGGTGGGCCTTGGAATTTCACGGGTGCTTCTGGCTGACTGAGGAGGAGGACAGGGAGGCTGTAAGTCCTCAGACTCTTTCTGAGCCCCTCACGTGAGGAGTGCAGCTTCCAGCTGACTCAGCAGGCCAGTTTCCTTGGAATCGGCCACTCTGGTGCAAAACTCTTCGTGTCGCAACAGGCTCGCAGCCACCCCCGGAGAAGCTGACCCACCCCTCAACTTGCTTCTTGGTTTAATACCTATATATAGCCAGAGTTACAGACCTTTCTATATATGTATGTATTTAGAAACCCACAAAGCTAAAAATACCCCCTCCCATGTGCCATTTCTCCGTTTTCTGTAGTTCCTTATTCTTATTTTCAGCTCAGGAGGTTGGAAATTGCCATCAGGATGGGGTGACCTCCAGCCGTGGGTGGCAGGGAGACCAGAGCGTGAGCTCTGCTTGGGAGATGGAGGGACCCAGTCCCAGCGCCAGCTCTAAAGTCAGTGTGCTGTGATTTGGGGGGATATCCTCTCCCTCCCTAGGCCTCAACTTCTCTCAGCGGAAGGGGGAACTGGACTTGATCTAAGGTGTTTTCTTGCTCTTCCTGTCATCGGCTAAGTGCAATGGTCCTCGGGAATGTGGACAAGGACACACCGGAACCACTGACTGCTGTTCTTTCCTGCATTTAACAAATATTTATTGAGCACTTACTGTGTGTCTGATAAAAAACCTCCACCCTTAGGGAACTTACATTCCATTTAGGGGAGAAAAATAATAAGCAAAATAAATAATGTACACAGTATGTTTGGTGGGCAGTGTCACGGGGAAAAATAAAGTAAAAAGGGGTGACAGAAAATGGGGGGGAGCAATTTGAATGAAAGAGGTTAGGGAAGACGACCCTGAAAAGCTGGTGTTTGCATACGGATGGGGAGTGAGGCTAGTTCCAGGAGGCAGGGGAGCAGGCAGGCAGACACTGGGGATGGGGGCAAGTGTCCCAGCAAAGCTGCCAATGCCAAGGCCTCCGGGTGGGGGTGTACCTGGTGTGCTGAGGGCCACGGCAGCTGGAGTGGGGTGAGCAGGAGGGGGCTAGGGCCTTCATGGAGAGGTGACAAGGACCACCTATGGATGGGGTTTGAGCTGAGGAGGGAACTCAGCTGACTTTCATCTTCCCAGGATAGCCTGGCTGCCGAGTTCACAAAACACTGCAGGGCCCAGGGGTGGAAGTAGAAAGAGCGTGAAGGAGACCACAGCAAACCCAACAAAGGCCCTTAGTGGTTCACGGCAGGCTGGTGGGGGTGGAGGTGGGAAGAGGTGGCCCAAAGTCACAGGTATGTGGTTCTGCTGATGGCTTGGGAATGAGCCTGTTAGAAACAGAAGCCGAGAGAGACTCCAAGGGTACGGGCTTGAGCAATGATGGAACTGCCAAGAGCTGACATGGAGCCGAGTGTGGGAGGAGGAAAGGCCAGGAGTTCAGTATGGACCCACGCTAAGAGTGATGCCCATGAGACGTCCCAGAGGGGGCGCCGAGTGGGCAGTTGGATGTAGGAGTCTGAAGCTCTGCAGGGAGTCCGGGCTGCGGAGCCGCAGAGTTGAGAGTGGGCCCCACATGTGTGGCACACAAAGCCACAGGCCTGGGTGACAGTGTGGGAGGTCCACGCGCTGCGCTCTGGGACTGGGAAGTGAGAAGGAAGGACAAAGAGGACGAAGAATCAGCCAGGGAAGCACGGCTAACCCCTCCCCCGGCTTCAGTGCTTTATCTGTAAAGGGCAGGGCAGGGGGGCGGCTCTCTGGCTTTCCCTCCCACTCTGATACCTCTGCTTTTAAGATGTGGAATGCAGGTGAGCCCAGATGGTAGCAGAAAGCCCTTGCTAGGTCTTGTGTGGGATGCATGTGGGACTCCGGTACCTGACTGAGCTCCCTGGTGCAGGAGCATCTGTGGATGGCCTCATGCTGCTGCTCACCGGGAGGGGTGAGAGCTGGCGGCCCTGCCCCAGCAAGCCTCCCACAGGCCCCACCATGCAGCAGGGTGGGCCAGGGCCAATGGGTTCTCACCTGGGCTGGAGTGGGAAGAGCCGGCTTTTATTTATTTATTTATTAAGATTTTACTTATTTATTTAAGAGAGAGAGAGGGGTGGGTTGCACGAATGGGGCAAGGGGCAGAGAGAGAGGGAGAGAGAGAAGCAGACTCCCCCTGAGTGTGGAGCCCAATGTGGGGACTGGATCCCAGGACCCTAAGATCATGACCTGAGCCGGAGGCAGATGCTTAACCAACTGAGCCACCCAGGTGCCCCAGGAGCTGGTTTTATTCAGACACTGCTTTCTTAAAAAAAGAAAAGCTTAACTTTTCTCCCATGAGAAATGATCATGCACATGATTTCGAGCATTTTTATAGAAAATGAGGAGGGTGGTCTCTGACATGTCTTCCTGCTGTTCTCTTGGGAACATGAAAAACAGTTCTTTCTTGGCTCACTCACAGGTGATGCCCAGGTCAGGTTTTTTTTTTCCCCCTTGGGATTTCTAGATCCAACTGTGGACTGAGCAAAGTGGCCCAGAAGCAGAGTGGAGTCAGGCTGGTGGGATTCCAGGCCTGGGACAGCGTGGGCTCAGCCCTGCCAGAGTCCCTCGCTGACATGTCCCGTCAGCCCACGCACGGAGTGGTCCTCGGCGACCCCATGCTTCAGCCCGGCCAGGAAGCTCTTGGTTTCCTGCCACCAGTTAGTCACTCCCATTGCACATGCGCCGTGCTAGCATCTTACATGTGTTCACATATCTACCCAGAGAAAGAATATACGTGTGTGTGCGCACACACATGCATGTGTATAAACACACTGAATCCACAGGAACCCTGCTTGTAACACCTCGTCACAGCTGGATTCACACGGACCATGAGAAGCTCCAATCTCTGCGGCTTCTCGTTAGCCTCACCGTAATGACGCTCCAAGTTTTGTGCTGCAGAGTTCTTGGGATGCCACTTCTGCTGTTCTGATTAGGTGCTGCAGTATTGTTGTTCCCTTCTGAGCAGGAGAACCCAGAGGCTTAGAGAGATTAATTTACTTACCCGAAGCCCCTCGGGCAGTTGGAGATCTGGACCCGGCGTCCCGACGCTGTAGCTCATGGGCTTCGTCTTCTTGCCAACGGTGTCCCTTGGGCCTTTGTGATCAACCCACTTGACAGGAGGGGACATTGAGGCCTGAAGGGGAGAAGTGCCTTGCGTCAGATCACACAGGCTCCGACAGTTGAGACCAGGCCCAGACGCCTTTCAGAGGCTGCCATCACTCATTTAATAGATATTCTGAGTACACACCATGGGCATTCTACGAACCCAGGGGTGGGTATGCTTTTCCCAGCACCCCCAGCCTGGTGCCCCCGACGCTCAGTGGCCCTGTGACACTCACCACGGGCAACATGGACACTCACCGCGGGCTAGCAGAAACTGTCCTGTGGCTGGGAATGGCTGGGGAGGCAAAAATGCGCCAGCAGGAATGCCATCCTGAAGGACTATGAACCGCACCCCTGAATCGCATGCTGCCTTAGACCACCTGCTTCCCTGCGGGGGGCCCTCCCTCTCCCTCTCCACCCACTGGTATTCCTGGCAACTTTCAAGGCCATGTCTGGTTCACTTGACCTCTGCTGGGAAGCCTCTCCGCAGAATCCAGGCCTGTTTCCTCTCCTTAGCACTCCGTTTCCAGGCACTTCTCTGTGGCTGGGTACTTGTTTGTATTGGTGGCTGTCCCCCTAGGCAGTCAGAAAGCCCCCCAAGAGCCAGGACCATGTCTGGCTGAGTCTTGTCTTGCGTGCCGCCCCAAGCACCCAGGCCCATGTGCTGCAACTCAACTTGTAGCATGGCGTAGGAGCAGGACAGCGTTTCCAAGTGGGAAAGACAAGAACTCAGAAGGGGCGGAGGTTCCTGGATCAAAGAGTTGGGGTCACACTCCGCTGTGCAACACAGGGAGAGATGATGCACAAGGAAACCCAAGAGGCATTTAGGAAGAACAAACTCAAAGGCACATGGACTCAAAGAGACAAATTCTGAAGAAGGGGACACAAGGACCACGCACGGGAGACAGCGAGTCTTCTGTCTCGCTAGACCCATCAAGGAAAATGTGGAACCTGAGTTGGATCCGGACTGTGGAAGATAGGGACTGTCCAGGCAGACACTCCCTGCAGGCTACAGGAGGCCTGGGGGTGTGGATGGGGGTGCCCTCCCCAGACGGGCAGCAGTGGGAGCAGGGGCACTGTATGGTGCTTTGCAGTTTCCAAAGGGCATTTTACCTGAATTTTTGGCTCACACAATTTTTACTATGTGTCTTTTGGATACTACTATCATCTTCATTTTATGGATGGGGAAACGGCTTGAAGCCACTTGCTCAAACTCACCGTGCTAATAATAAGCACCAGGCTGGGCTCAAAGGTAAGCCCATGTCCCTCTGTCCCTGCACACAGAGCCCCAGCGGGGAACGCACAGGAACATCCCTTCCTATCAGGGACCTTGTGGAGACATAAGGAGTGTATTTTTGTGGCAGAAACTACTCTGAGTTCACGAAGTCTGTTTGCCTTTCTTCCTGGGCTCACAGCTACCTTCACTTCCAGCTCTTGCCCCTCTGCATGGCCACTGAGCTCTGGTCTGTGGCCAGTGGGCAGAGGGAAGTGGCCACTTCTGGTCTGGCTCGTGATTGCTTCCCATGTGATTCTCTGCCTTTCCTTTCCTCTGCCAGTAGGATGTCATCGCCAAGGGTAACACGGAAGCTCCGTGTCAAGGGGGAAGCACCTCCTCGGCCTGGGCTCCTGTATGACAGAGTTCCTTTCCCTCCAAAAAGGGTCACCAGCCCTGCACAGTTAACTAAGACTTTATTATGGCAAGACACTGAAAATCTGAACATTATCTCACCTAGAGGAGCATGGAGATGTTTTCTGAGAACCACAAGATGTTGCAGGATTGTAAACCACTTTGTCCTGTTTGTATTTTAAAATCCAAGGCTTTCTAGCCTGGGGAAAGCCATGTGGAAGGGCCAGTTTGGGGTGCTCTAGGACCAAGGAGAGTTCCCCTCAGAGCAGGGCCCCAGGCCTCCCTGCTTCTACGGCACTGCCTCTCTGAAATCAACTCACTCTCAGCACATCTGAGAAACTGAGGCGAGGGACCACCCAGGAAAAAGCCCCTCCCTCGTTGTGCAGATGAGGTCACGGAGAGAAAGAGACCTGCCCAAGGTCACACCCCCCCCCCCCCGTGCCGTGTGCACACAGGCAACACTCATCATTGTCACAGTGGACAAGTGCCTGCGGTCACCGTTACCGTGATCACTCCAGACCAGTGTGCCTCCGCTCCCACGCCCGGGTGCAGCCCCTGCTCAGCCTGGCTCTGGGCTTGACCATAAGGTCTGCTCTGGCCAATGGAACATCAGCCAGTGTGATGCCAGAGAAGGCACAGGAGCACGGGGACATGCGCTCTCTTGCTGCTGGGGCCGCCCTCCATCCCCTGCTACGCCTACTGTCAGGAAGTCTGGGTGCTGGTTCCTCGGGACCGGTCGTCCTCAGCCAGAGGGCACTTCCATCCCCCAGAAAACAATGGCCTATGTCTGGAGATCTTCTTAGTTGTCCTAATTGTATATGGTGTTGGCGGCATGGGGGTGCTGCTGGAATTGAGTGGGTAGAAGCCCAGGGCTGCAAAATTCTCACAGTGCCTGTGGCGTACCCAAAATGAAGTCCTATCCAGTCCCAAACGTTGACAGTCACTGCCCTCAACCAACCCACCTCCGCTGCCAGCCTCGTGGGCTGCAGCCCCATTAGTGAGACCAGCAGGACCGCCCCACCGTTCGCAGCCTCAATCACTAACCCACAGCACCGTAAGCAAAAAGACAGTGGTTGTTTCAAGTCATTACATTTGGGGGTAAGTTTTTACGCAACCAGGGTGGCTACAGGACCCCTTGCTGGGGATTTGCACATACTCTCCATGTGACACAGAACGCGGAAGTGGTTGGGTCATCACGCAAAGATATTTATCCAGTTTGGTGCCGGTTCTCCCACCCCACCACACGCACACGCACACCCACACCCCCCCACACTCTCACACCCCTGTCATGAACTAGCTGCTGTATTAAGTATTGTGTACGTATTCATTTAATCTTTGTCACGACTCCTTGAGATACTGCCTCCACTTGAGGCTCAGGGTCATTAACCTGCTTGGGGTCCCATGACCACCACTCCGTGCTCTCTCCTGTCAGTGACTCTGTTTCTTGGCTTCAACGCCTCCTCAGTCCTCCTGAGGCCCAGCTGCGTCCTCCCCTGTCCCTAGACCGCAGCCCACTAAGATGGTCGGCCGCTGCAGTTCCCAGATGGCCACAGGTGTGTCTCTTGTGACACACTCTGCCTTGAGACAGGACTCTCCAAGGGGGTGAGTGTGAGCCACAGTTCCTGGAGTCAGAATCCGATTTCAAAACCTAGCTCCAATATTCATCCGCTGCGGGATCTCGAGTGCTTTCCTTAACTTCTCTGAGTCTCCATGTCCTCACTGACTGAACAGGGCCACATCGTCGGTACACAACAGTCAGCGATCTGGGGACACAGGGTGAGACGCTGATGGTACCGAGTCCACCAGCCAAGTGAATGAGATCCCTGGTCTCCGGGAACTCTCGGTATAACGTGGAGGGAGACACTGACAGACACAGTGAGAAGGGAAATCAACAGATGACCGAGGACATTTGAAACGTTTTCTGCCCGAGGAAATGCTCGGTAGATACCAGCGGAGCCTCAGCTGCAAGCGGGAAGTGGTGGATTTCTTTTCCTTCTTTTTTCTTCTCCTTCCTTCCTCCCACTTTCCCCTTCCTTCCTTCCTTCCTTCCCTCTTTTCTTCTTTTTTAAGAGTGAGAGAGACACGCCAGCAGGGAAGGAGCCCAGAGAGAGGGAGAGAGACTCTTAAGCAGGTTCCACACTGAGCGCGGAGCCCGACAGGGGGCTCAACCTCTCGATCCTGAGATCATGAGCTGATATCAAGAGTCAGATGCTTAACTGACTGAGTGACCCAAGCACCCCTGAAAGTGGTGGATTTCTAAGTTCATGACTGCGAAATTGCTCTCCCACTGGGAAGACCTCGGGGAAATAAAGAGGAGCTTTTTTTCAGGAAGAGAATGGGACTCTCTGGCACAGAAGCATTTCCGTCGCGCTCTCTGGCTCGTGTTCCTTCGGCTGCTGCACTGTGGAGGTGGCCGGCCCAGCGCCCACGGCTGGATGCTGGGGCTCAAGCGCCAGCTGGCCCCTCGGGCAAGTGCTTGCCTCTCCAGCTCCCATCCCCCATCTGTCCGGTGCGGATGACGACTGAGCCTACGTCACGAGGTCACGGTAAGGACTGAGTGAGAGAGCAGCACCTAGCAGGTGCTAGGTGGTGGGGAAACACGAGCCCGTTATTCTCATCCTGCCTCAACAACCCTCCTGCGCCCTGCCCCAAGCCGGCTCTCAGAATTCTAGAAATCCTGGCAGCCAGAGGACCCGCATGTTCCCAGCTGTTACTGAACCTCTCAAGCTTAAGGTCTCCTACCGCACCCATTCCCCTTTCACGGACTCGCCACCTTGCTCTTTCTGATTGTTATTAATTGAGAACAAAGAGAATGTATGATTACTGTACAAAAATTGAAATATACAGAGAAGCAAGAAGAAGTGAAAAGCATTTCAAATCCCACCACTCGGGAGTGTGGTTAACGTTTTAGGGTCTCTCTCTCCAGCCTTTTCCTCATTCAATATATTTGTTTAAATGAGTACGTGTGTATAGTGAGGCCAGGGGGTCAGCGTCCTCAGCCTCACGCCCTCCTCTGAGGCCCCCGTGGGTGGGTGGGACACCAGGGCCCTGTGGGCAGCTCTAGCTCAGGACCCAGGCAGATGGGGGGGCAGGACCCCCTGCTTGAGGCCAGCATGCTCCCGCCTTCTCCCAGCTCCACGAGGAATGCCCCATCTTCCGCGGTGGCAACTTTCTGTGTGGGACAATTGTGTCAGAAGGAAACCCGCCCACCAGAAGTCCCCTGGGAATGAATCAGGCCTTTTATGTGAAAAAGCTGCTCCCGGCACCCCCGAAGCTCCTTCCAACCCGCTCTGGACGCCAACCGTGCGCCGCTAGTAACTGAGATACTGAGCAGATGGGGTGGGGGCCTGCCGGAGGTCTGCAGGCTTAGCAGCAGCTGGACAGCTTCCTGGAATACACGAGGGTGACATTTCTCCAGGCTTTCTCGACTCCTCCCAAACCCTGGGGAGTGGATTTTGCTTTCACTCTCTACCATGGCATTTCTCAGGAATCTTAAAATCCACAAAGGCTATCATTTACTGAGCACGTACTCTGTGCTGGGCCTCGTACAGAAATGATGTCGGGTCCTCACCTCAGTTCTGCAAGGGAGATGGGGAAACTGAGGCTGGGGCTTACCCAGGCCTGCCACCAGCGAGGGTCCAGAGAGATTTAAACACGGTGATCAAACTCTCGAGCCCACACTCTTGATTTCCACATAAAAACTAATGATGGTCTTATTCACGTGACCAACGTCCATCGTGGAAAATCCAACAGGGCTGAAAGACACAGCAGAAGCCAGCCCGACCTTCTCTGCTCCCCAGAGACCACCACTTACAACTCAGCGGCAGCTTGTTTTGCCTGCTCTTAACTCCAGATTTCAAAATAGTCACCTAAATTCTATTGCTTAGATAATATGAGAATAAGTCACCCCCACACCTCTTTCCTGTTTCTTAGTTTCTTTTTAAAGCAATTTCCCCCCAATTCCTTTAGCGGATCTGCCGGAGGCTCGGTGATCATTTTCCCGCCACTCACCCAGGTTGAGTGTCAGTCCTCCTACTGCCCTGCTCCCGACTCCATGGCCCCGGAAACCTCCCCTCCCCAGGCTGGCTCCTGGCTCTTGTCCCCTGAGACTTCCCTCCGACTTTCCTGGAGGCCGTGGCTTCTTGTCCCGATGAGCACAGTCTTGGAGCCCCTCATGGCCCCTGTGAGGTCCATACAAACCCACCACAGGGCACAGGGCACCATCTTTCCCTAAGGTGGAAGGCTGTCTCCCCACCCCATGCCCCATCCACCCTCGTCCCCAGTCTGTGCTGACCCTCTAGTGGGGGTCTGGGGACGTAGCCAGGCCCAGGGCTGCTGGGGCCCAGGTCCCCAAGGTGGCTTGTCTCAGCAGAGGGCCCCTTCCCCACGCCTCTCACCACAGGGATTCGGTGACTCACTCTGAATAAGGCGTCATAAATTTCTTCTTAATAACACACTTGTCACTGAACCATTCCAACAATTTGGCATGGCAAGAGATCTGGCTCCAGGCAGCAGGGCAGAGAACTAATCTGCTTATAAAGTGCTTCCCGCCGAAGACTGGAGAGGGGCAAGGACCACCCAGTCTAGGTCACAGGTGTCCTGCGGAGCTGGAATGACGACGCCCACATTACAGTGAGGGGCGCAGAAACTCGCTCCTCAGGCCCAGGACAGACCCTGCACCTCACCCCCAGCAGGCAGCACTGTGTTGGGGCTGTGATGGTAGACAGCTCCGCTTTGGATCCTGGCTCTGCCACTTCTAAACCAGACCACCTTTGGTAGGTTCCCTGATTGCTCCAGCCTCTGCTTTCCTCATCTGTGAAATGGGAATAATCCCTAGTTCATGAGGATTTTGCAAGATTCAGTGAGGTACGTCAGGAAGAGAACCTCCCACATGGTGCCAGCTCACGGCGAGTGCTCTCAGTGTAGCTGCTGGTATCACAGACTCCCGTCTAGGGTCACCTGCCTCCCTCTGCCTCAGGACCACCTCCCTCGGCTTCCTGTTGGCTCTCTGTCCCCTCATGCTTTATTGCAAGCAAAAAAAGGTAGCCACTCCTACCTTACATTACTTAATGATCTCGACTAGTATTTGAGGGAGGCGGTACTATCCACAGTTGATAGGGGGGAAACTGAGGCTGGGCGAGTTTGGGTGACTTCCCCAAGACCCCGCTAGAGGCACGGCAGAGGCAGGATTTGGGTTTATTCTCCCACAGAGCAGCTCCCAGGGGAAGCCCCCGGTCAAGGACCAGCCGCACCAGAGACGTTCCGGATGTGGTCGAGTGTTTTTGTCACTGCATCCTTCCCGGACTGTTCACTCTCTGGACTCTGGCCAGTGGCTGAGGAGGCGTGACTGAGAAGGCAGAAGGAGGCCCTCCGCTGTAAGGTGCTATGAGGCAGCCGAGCTGTCATTTACTGAGCCCGTGCCATGTGCCCTCCATGCTGTCAGCTGTATGTCTCCCTTAATCCACTCTCACTCCCGTGAAGCAGGCCTAACGCGGCTCCTACATACAGGGGAAAATGACGCACAGAGTGGTCAGGTCACTGGCCCTAGTCGGCACCTAGGTGTTCGCCTGTGTTGTTCCGCTCTCCACCTACTGCCTCCCATCAGGGTGGCCTGAAGTTGGGCCACAGCACTCAGTTTTGGGAAACACATCCAGGCTACAGGACGGTCACCCCCACCATGGGCAGAACTGACAGACCCTGCATCCCTTCAGGAGCCTCCTGGGTCTCTCACTAAGCATCCCGGAGTTTCTTTGTGCTGGCGGAGGAAGGGGGTCCGTGAGGGGCATCTCCTGCTGCTTCCGCGCATGGTTTGGGGACAGAGGTGGCACCAGCCCAGGCAGCAGCCTCCACAGGACTCTCCACCTCAGAGCTGCCTCTGGAGAGTCTGCAGCGGGGCCAGACTTCATTAAACAGCAAGGCAGGTCCTGGGGCGCACAGGGTCCTCTGTCTCTCGCCCGACTACACGTGTCCCACCCCTGCTCCCCAAGGTGGGGACGGTGTCCCTGAGAGCAGGAGCTCGGCCTCATCCTGCCCTGCACCTCCATCACCCAGAACTGTGCCCAGCCCTCAACAGACATTTGCTGACTGGCAAACACCAGCCAGCCCCAGTGACAAACAGAACCAGCGTGGCACGACCTTGCTGGGTTGTTGAAGGGTGAGGGGTCCGGATGGCGCCCGAGACAGCTGCTGTGTGGAGAGCGGAGGCGGGGCGGCACAGGCAGGCTGGACAGAAGGAACGTGTGACAGAACCCGACAGCACTAATTCAAGTGGTCTGAAGGCAGCTGCCCACCAGAGAGCAACAGGCTGGCCAGCTGCGTCCTGGGCCCAGGCCGTACAGCACCAGGGCTGCTAAAGGGCCTCTGGCCCCAACACTCCCTCCTCGGCCATCACTGCTCCCATGTGTCCACCAAGAGGAGGGGCTGTGAGACAAGGGAAACCATCCGGACTGGCAGTGACACGGTCTAGGTTGGAACGATGATCCCCTCTCTGATGTGTTTGTCCCCTAGGGCAGGTCACCTCGGGACTGTCCCTCCACCTGTGGACTGTTCCCTCACACCTCAACACCTATAAAATGGAGATGTGTCTCCCTCACAGGTCATGCTGTGGATGAAAGAGCCCAGAACGTGTGCAGGCCCCCTTCACAGCTGAAGAGCCTAACTCTGTGGAGAAGCCACATCCCTCAGGTGTCTCCCCAGTGCAGACTCTCCACACCCCAGCTCAGAGCCCAGGGCTTCATCCTCCACATTCATCGCCCCTTCCCTGCCCACCCTCCTGGCCCCAGACGTGGGCTCCCTGAGGAGCAGTCCCTGACACAGAAAAGGAAATAATTAGCATAATCACCAATTCCATTCTCTCCACTCTCTTCTCTGTGAAAATAATTTGCTCCTCTGGCAGCTACCAGGCCAGGGGGAGGGTGAGGCTCAGGGAATTGTGGAATCTCAGGCTAATTAAGTGGAAGGGATGCTCTGGCTCGAGGGAGACAGGCCGTGCACTCCTGCTGCTCCACACACACGAAGCACAAAAGCAGCCTCTGGAAAAGGTGGAGAAGGCATGGAAGGATGTGAACGACAAAGAAAGATGTTCAGTCAGAGGGCGGGAAAAGGAGACCGGTGTGAGATTAAAGGTTAAAGGGCAAAAGGGGCACCTGGGTGGCTCAGTGGGTTAAAGCCTCTGCCTTCAGCTCAGGTCATGATCTCAGGGTCCTGGGATCCAGCCCTGCGTCGGGCTCTTTGCTCAGCGGGGAGCCTGCTTCCTCCTCTCTCTCTGCCTGCCTCTCTGCCTGCTTGTGATCTCTGTCTGTCAAATAAATAAATAAAATCTTTTAAAAAAAAAAAAAAAGGTTAAGGCAATGGACGCATTTAGCCCAAAGGAGAAAGAAACGAGACAGGTGGCTTCGCCATCCCTTCCTGAGTTGTAAAAAGAATATTCCTCCTGGGTCTTTCCCTCCTCAAGCCTGTGTTCTCTTGTCCTCACTCCCTTTATCACACTCGTCTTTGTTTTCTATTTACTTGTTGATTCCTGGTGACCCTGACTGAGAACGTGCTCTGTGCCGGACAATTTATCAGCTTCTAGAGAGGAAAAGACGAGAGTCTCTGCTTTGCAGGTCCAGTGGGAGAGATGGGCTGCCGCACTCCCTACACGAGGGGACCCCAGCCACGCCCACTGCGGGATGGAGGTATTCTCGGGCCTGTCTCGGGCCTCGGAGGAAGGAAAGACCGAGGCCAGGTGCTCTGGGAGCTGAGGAGCGAAGTCGGCCTCTCTGCCCTGTCCGGTCTTCAGGGACAGTTTCCCTCAGGAGATGAAGCCCAAGGGGAACCCTGAAGAATGAACCTGTGGACCAGGGGAGGCAAGGTGGGAGGGGCACTGCCGGCGGCAGGAGCAGCCGAGCGAAGGCCCAGGACACGTAATGCAGAGTGTGGACAGGCAATGACGAACTGTCCGTCTTTGTGAGGCAAAGGTAGAAACAGATGTGGTAGGAGCCGCAGCTCGAACACCAGGCTCAGAGCCCAAGGCCCTGGACGCTGTGGCAGGGAACTGGCTTCGTCCAGAAGCAGCGCTACCCCGAGTGTCTAGGACGGCACAGGGTACATGCCGTATGGAGAGACAGCCCCCTCCCTCCCAGCTAAAGGTGCTTCTTGGTCAAAAAAGTTGAATGATGTTGAGTTCAACCAGTGGTTCTCCACTGAAGGGCACTTTGCAAAAGGGGACACCTGGCAGTGTGTGCAGATGGTTTTTCATCATTCAGGGCGGGGTGCTAGGGGCAACCGGTGGGTGGAGGCCTGGAAGGCCGCTCACCATCCTCCAGTGCACAGGACAGCCCCCCGCGAAGACCCTGCCCCCCTCGGGGTTTCCACAGCTCGCGCACAGGCCCTGCCGGGTCACTGATCTTAGCCGTGCTACGGTCTGTTGGCTAGTCTGTCTCCCCCAGCCTGGACTGAACAAGGTCTGGACGGCTGCCAAGTCAGTATGTGTGGGTGGGAGGAGGGAGAAAGAGAGGAGAAGAGGAGGTTTGGGCAGGCTTGGGTGGGGCTGCACAGGGTGTAGCCCTGCTGGCGGGGTCGGCGGGTACCTGGAGGGGGTCCTTCCACCCTAGCAGCTCCAGCCACCCACAGCTGGGGACCTGGGAATCAGACCCAGCTCTGAGGACCTGGCCAGACCGGAGCCGGGGGTCTACTCTGCACTGGGCACATGGGGGGCGCTCCCATCAGCATCTCCTGCTGCCAGCTTTTTCTTCACTGTGCTGTTTTTCTCCATTGCATCTTTTAACCTATTTTTCATTTCTTCTTGCTCCCTTCCCCACCTCAGAATGTGGCTCCATAAAGCAGGGGCTTTTCGTCTTTATCACTCACTACTTTATTGCAATATTGCCTAGAACAGGGCCTGGCACACAGTAGGTGCTCAGTTAAACTGTGTGGAAGCACTGAATGTCTGAGTGTGGCCCCGCTCTGCAGCAGGGAGAGCCTGTCTACCACGCGCAATTCCTCCTCCTCTGTACCCGCCGGGGTGAGGCTGGGGGGTCCCAGGAAGCCCGCCTCCCGGACCACGCAGGATGTGTTCATGGTCCATTCAAAGCTGCTCTGGGGGAAGACGCGGGAGCTTCACAAGCACACCCTGGATATTCCCTGAAAAATCCGGGATGACGGACTGACCATGACCCAAGGGAGGAGAGAGCAGGCTAGGGTGATGCAAAAGGCCACGCCGGCTGGCAGCCAAATGAAGTTACAGCCAGTTGACAAGACAATGGCGCAAACAAAGGCCTCCCTACCTCCAGGAACTGCTGCCAAGCACGGTGACACACGGGGCTAATCGCATCTGAGGGCATGGCACTGCCCAAGAGCAGCCTGCGGGGCTGGCCGGGCTTCAGTCACTGCCGGCTTGCCTGAAGGAGCTCATTCATCACCGTGCGGGGCCAGCACGGGCGCCCCGATTACACACGGGGAGCGAGGACCACGGTGGGGAGGGCACGTCCCTGCTGGTCCCCTTGGAGACACATGCAAGGAAATAAAAAGCCACGAGTAGAAAGAGATGTTGGGGACAGCCAGGCCTGCCAGGAAACGCTGTGTGCTGTGTCTGTGGGGGGCTGTTTACCTCACGGACTGGGACCCATAGGGCTTTGGTTAAGCTCGGGCTCATGGCTCATGGGCTCAAGGCCTGGTCTATTGGCAAAGGTTTTTAAAAACCTGGGCTCAAATCCCAGCTAACCCTCCAAGCTAGGGTTCCAGGCACTGTCATTTTGAGCTCTGTGGCCTCAGGCCAGTCATCCCAAGGTGTATGTGAGTGAAGACAGGGTTTATATCTGCTCAGCTCGCCTAACAGGTTTACCGGGAAAATTTAAAAGATGGGGCAAAAGGAAGCACCTTGGGAACCACAGAGCCTGGAGTGCAGGAAGGCATGGGAGCGGTGCGGCCAGGTCCCCCACCTTGTCCCTGGGCCGGGGGGTTGTGGGGGCCCACACAGTAGCCCCCAAACAGCAGCCACCCACTGGAGGGTGGCCTGTAGTCACCCATGGAATCCAACTGGCTTTCAGGACACACCCTTCATCTGCAGGAGATGCCTTTTCAGATCTTCAGGTGGTTCTTAGAATCCAACTTAAGACCCCCTGGTGGGCAAGCTTATGGACACCCCCAACACACACACAGTTCATGTGGCTTGTTCTCAATGCTTACTTTAGGCAGTACATTTAAAATCAGCTCCATAATCACAAGGCATTTTCCATTTTGTGGAACTCATACGAATGTAATCCTTAATACCAGAAGACTGGCATCATTATGCTTATTTTACAAAGCACAACTTTGGAGAATCAGAGAGGTTGGGTAAGCTTCCCAAAGCCACACAGCCAGTCTGTACCAGAGACAAGCTTTGACTCCAGGCTTCTGATTGGAGGTGAGATCAGTGCCTACTGGGTAGACAGAATTGCCTCTCCTTCCAGTGTCGTCGTCAGTCTTCTTTTTTACGGTCTTTGGTTTGGGGCTCATTTCTGTTGTTTGCGTTGCTTAACGACTTTCCCTGACAAATCTAAGCAGACCCTCTTTCAGAAGGGGATTCCCCTGGACCACAGAATTCTCCCTGGGAGAAGAGGAGTCTGGCAGTTTTCTGAGCAGGTGCCTTTCCACTAGGATACCGAGCAAAGCGGGGCACCTTACCTCTCAGGCACCATGCTGCCTTGGAGGACTACAGATGTGATTCTTCCAACATCTAAGTCGCAGACATGGTGGTTACCGTAGATCTCCTGGGTGTGAGATGATGGACACTCTCTCCCCTTAAAGTAAGCACAGTGCATGTACTTCCCCGTGGAAAGCTTGTGTCTGGATTCTGAATGCTGGGAATAAAACAGAGGGAAGAGAACTTTCATTTATGCTAAAAATGAGCATGCTCTCTGATTTTCAAACGAGAGTTCACATATTACCAATCCTGTTCACATCATTACCACCTCTAATTCTTACCATAGCCCTATGAGAGTAGTTATAACCCCGTGAGGCATTATAATTCCCATTTGAAAGACTGGCGACACTGAGGTTTAAAAGGGCATGGGTGACTTGTCCAGCTCATGCAGGTAGAGACGGACTAAAGACCTGCTTCTTCTGTCTACAAGTTCAGGGCTTTTCACAGGTGGCAATGTTTTCTTCTTTCCATGGGTGAGACGTTTACTAACAGTAAATTCCAAGGTTGACTAGAGTCAGGCACTTCTAACGGGGATCGCTTTAAATTCCTTGTAACATGGTTACTTTTCTCTTCTCTAGGAATCCTGAAATCAGGTTAATGGCATCTAGTCTATGCTTATCACAGACCTATGACACTGTATCTTAGCAGATGTTGTGTGAGGACAAAGTCACGTATGAAGAGACTCACCGGTCACCGCCTGAGGTTAGATGACTGGGCGCTGCCTGGGACTCTGCTTTTAGAGATCCCAGGCTGGGCTAGTGTGGCTTCAACAAGCACTCACAGTGCGGCACGAGCTTTCTCGAAGGATCCCACACATTTGGGAGTACATGTGTGTCATAGTCCCTATCTTCGAGGAGTTTACACTTTGGTGGGAAGGTGAGATTTCTTATAAGTTTTGAATGGCAATGTACAAAATGGAAGGGAGTGAAGCGCCCATCTGTTTGACACATAGCCCAGAAAGGTTTCCTGAAGGAAGGAGGTCTCGAGTGCGTCTCGAGAATGGGTAGGACTTGGAGGGGGCGGTTTTCCATTCTGGTGGAGGATGAAGTGCCAACAGCTGGTGGAGTGTGGGGGGACATGTGGCTCCAAGCTCTCTGGCCACCGTGTACACATTCCCCGAGTCCTGGCAGAGACAGGTTTTAATCTCTGAGCCTTTGTTCCCTCTTCTGGAAGGAACCTCTCTCTCTTGCTTCCTGGTCTCCCTCTCTCTCACGCCCCATCTGCCTGTCAACGCGGGTCGGGTCACCTTCCTTCCGTTAGGAGACCACCTGTGCCCTCCTACAGTGCTTTGCGTTCCTTTGCACGGCACTGACCGTGTGGCATGAAGATGTGTTTGTAGGTCTGTGAGCCTTGAGAACAGGGATTCCCTGCTGTTGATTTTTGTAACGCCATTTGTTGAATAAATACAGATGAAAGACGACAATGTAGACGGCATGAATAACCCTGCAAGAATCCTGCTGCAGGATCGTGTGGGTGGACACCTAGAAGCAGTGTGGTCCTGGGCCACTGCATGTATGATGCCTAATAAATCTGAATTACTGTTTCTTTGATGAATGAGTGGTTGGTGGACTGACCGAGTTATACACACATCACGATGAAAATCCATCCTCACTATTCAGCTAAAACTTGGTTGACGTTTTAGTTTTCCTTCAAATCCTCGAGGCTTAAACCAAGGGAGAGTCAAAACGTGCAGGGCAGCTGAGCAAAGTCCAGGGGAGTGGGTCAGGGGCTGGAGCTGAGGGCCTAGCATCAGCCGGCAGGCGACGGGCAGAGTCTGGAAAGGCAAAAGAGGCACTGGAGATGCCAGCAGGAGCCACGGAATCCAGTGCTTTCCTGAGGACAACAGTGCAGGAGTAGACCTCGAAGCAGGGTGTGTTATAGATTATTTTTTTCTTCTTGTAAATAGTATTTATTTATTTATTTGTCAGAGGAAGAGAGCGAGCGAGTGCGTGCGCACAAGCAGGCAGAGGCAGAGAGGGAAGCAGGCTCCCTGCCGAGCAGACAGCCCAATGCGGGACTCGATCCCAGGGCCCTGGGATCATGACCTGAGCCGAAGGCAGAGGCCCAACCGACTGAGCAACCCAGATGTCCCTATTTTTTTCTCCTTTTAAAGACAGAAGCCCCTGACTGAAATGGAGAGAATGCACCCGAGCAGGGCAAGACTTAAGACCCAGAAGACTGGTTCTGAGGACATTACAGAAGCTGGGAATGCAGGCTGGCGCAGCCACTCTAGAAACAGTATGGCGGTTCCTCAAAAAGTTGAAAATACAGCTACTCTATGACCCCAAAATGGCATTACTGGGTATTTACCCCAAAGATACAAATGTATTGACCTGAAGGGGCACGTGCACCCAAATGTTTATAGCAGCAATGTCCACAATACCCAAACCATGGAAAGAGCCCAGATGTCTATCAGCAGATGAATGGATAAAGAAGATGTGGTCTATATATGCAATGGAATATTACACGGCCATCAAAAATGAAATCTTGCAATTTGCAATGACATGGATGGAACTAGAGGGTATTATGGTAAGAAAAATAAGTCAATCAGAGAAAGACAAGTATCATATGATCTCACTGACATGTGGAACTTAAGAAACAAAACAGAAGATCACAGGGGATGAGAGGAAAAAGTGGAAACAAGATGAATCAAGAGAGGGAGACAAACCATAAGAGACTCTTAATCTTAGGGAACTAACTGAGGGTTGCTGGAGGGGAGGGTGAGGAGGGAAGGGGGTGGCTGGGTGATGGACACTGGGGAGGGTAGGTGTTGAGGGGAGCATTGGGTGTTGTGTAAGACTGATGAGTCACAGATCTGTACCCCTGAAACAAGTAATACATCATATGTTAATTAAAAAAAAAAAAAAAGATGTTCCAGAAGCTTGGGTGTGAGCTGGTGGAGGCTGCTCTAGTGGTACTGCTCAGTGGTACTACTCCAGCTGCTACAGGGTCAGAGAACAGCAGAGGGGTTCGTGAGCAGGCAAGAGCTAGCATGGACAGGACGAGTGACAGCCTGGCCTGGCAGGGGGCCGGGGTGCTGGTGATGCCTGTATAGGAAAAGGAGCTGAGACTGGTCTGGCTCAGGAAGCTGGGTGGATCCTAGTTTAGTTGAGGGCAACTGGAGGCAGTCAGGCTGAGAGGCAAGAAAGAGTGAGTTATTTTTCTACACGTAGGCTATGTTCTGAGTCTAAATTATATGATTTTCAGAGACGTAGCTATACGTAGATACTGATATATTATGCTTTCTCAATTAACATAATACTTTCCCACATAAATTACAGATGCTTCATAAACATTACTTTTAATAAGGAGCAACTGGGAATAAATACGTAACTTGTCAGAGCCGGGCGTGCTGACAGAAGAGGGTTTCCTGTGCTGCAGAGGACAAGAGGCCAGCTGGTCCTCCGGGAGGACCTGTGCTCAGCCTGGTGAGTGATAAAAGGAACCCATGGACATCCTACAGATATACTCAGGGGACCCTGGGGGGTGCACACCAGCTGCGGTGAGGTCTTGGTCACAGAGGAGAGGCATAGGCTGCCAAAGGTGTGAGGGACCCAGAGAGCAGTGCAGGCCTCAGCTGATGGAGGGGGGTGGGCTGGGGGAGCCTTTGTGACTATGAAGGAGGGTCTGAAGAAAACGTCCCCAACAAGCTGGGAGGAGAAAACGGGACTCTGTCCTTGAGAGTAATTGGTAACCTCAGAAGCTGAAAACAAATACTACCATTATTACCCACATTCAAAACCATTAATTCAAAACTGATGAAGGTTTCCTGGTATTCATCTATAAGGCAACAGGGGTAGAAAGGAGACTCTGTGCTACACTCCCCTTTGGATCTTTTGAATAATTCAGCTGTAATTAAAAAAAAAAAAATTAAATCTGTGCAAACCAATTCTCTCTTGTTCATTGACAGTAGTGATGGAGAAAGAAGTCAGATCACAGGAGGTTTTTTGATTTGTCCAGAAAGAAAGGGAATGACTGCATCTCACCGTGACTTTATTCATTTGAAAAGCATGACGTCCATTCCTAGAATAACACTACATGTTCACCTACTGAAGAGGAAATGAGCCAGAATGGCTTTAGGGGAAAAGGGCATGGCATTAATGTCTAGGATTTAAATTCCAGTTGGGCTAACCTTCTTGGTGACTCAGTTTTTTAACCTGTAAAATGGGTATAGCAAAACCTACCATGAAGAATCATTGACACTTAACTGGGAGAACTTCTGAGAAGGCAGCTGGCACCAATGACCCCCAACTCCATCCATGTCTATTCATGTCTATCCAACTCTATTCACTGAAGCTTAGAATACCAATTTTCTGCAATTATTTTTTTTAATTATATAATAAGTCATCTCTGGAAATAAGAACCCCTGGCTCGGATGGGGTGACCAACTGTAGGCTAGGGTTCAGGTTTGCCCATGACTGTTCCCGTTTTAGTATCAAAAATCCTCCATCTCAGAAAATCCCTCAGTCCCAAGCCAACCAAGAGGTTAGCCAACTTAGCAATAATGGTCGTCAATGATGCCATCAAGAACCATGTTACTTTTTTTTTTTTTTAAACTTGGCCCTTCTGACTGTTGCTTATTGTATCATGGCTGCAAGATGGCTAATGCACTTCCAGCCATTACGTCTGCATTCCAGGTAGGAAGGACAAGGAATGGCAAAAGGATCAAAGTCTTTCTCTTAGAAAGGTCTGCCTCTTACTCTGGAAAGAAAGCTTTCCTTGAAGATCTGTGCTTACACTTCACTGGCCAGAACCATTTCACATGGCCACCTCTAGCTGTAAGAGCAGCTGGGAAAACTGAGGACAGGTGACCTTTGAACAACGTGGGGATCAGGGGTACCAACTCCCTGTGCAGTGGAAAATCCATGTATAACTTCTGACACCCTAAAAACTTACCTACTAAGAGCCTACTGTTGACCAGAAGGCTTACCTTGAAACTAAACAATCAAGACACATGTTTAAGGTATTACATGCTGTATCCTTACAATAAAGTGAACTAGAGAAAAGAAAGTATTATTAAGAAAAAGAGAAAATACATGTAGAGTAGTGTGCTATAAAAATTCCATGCTGAATTAGACCCGTGCAGTTCAAAGTCATGTTCTTGAAGGATCAACTGTATTTTGTTTCCAAGCCCGCCACAGAGGAGGCAGGAGAGAAAGTAATGAGCGGCTCTGGGTGGTCAATCCGCAGTGTCCGCCACACCCCCTCCCTCTTTATGACCCCCGGCCAATGCCCAGCCCCTACGATGAGGCAGGCAGTGTGCTAGGATTTGCAAAGGGCAGAAAGATGAATACCATACAACCCTCATACCAAGTAAGCGCATGGTCTGGCACAGTCTGACATAAGGCACAGGGGAGTACGTCTGAAGGCAGCCGGGAAAGAGGAGGAAGCGTGCCGGCACATCTTGCCCAAGATGCGGGTGGGAATGACAGGGGTGCTGGGTTATCCCAGGCAGTGATGAACATGATGCCTCTTCCAAGTAAGGATAAACCCAAAGATGTGAGGGCAGCACTAGGCAACAAGAAAGCTCCAGGAAGAAGAGCCAGTAGATGTGAGAAGAAGGAATGGGTGTGTAGGGTAAGTCCTTCTCATCTCTGAAAATGACCTGGCTTTGAGGGCTTTGGCTGTTGCTATGGCTTTAGGGAGCCATTTCGAAAAGAGGGTGTGCACGGGCCTGAGTGACCTCGAAGCCCACCCACCAAAGAGCTGTAAGAACTCATGGAGATAAGTCACCAGAGTAAATGAGATTCCAAACCCACCCTCAAGAAAGAGAAAGGCAAACCCATATCATCTGAAGATCCTGCTGGGTCCCCAAGCCCTCACCCTACCCCTGTTTCCTAGCCTTTCAGCCCCTGAAGCCAGCCCCCTCCTCTCTTCCAGCCTCTCTGCTCCCCCAGCTCTGCTGTTGGATCCACCTCCAGGCCGGCCTGGCCAGCCCTCGAGCCAGCCAGTGCAGAGTCAGCGGCCCCAGTGGCCGACCAGCACCCTGCCTGACGCCAGCGACTGCCCAGGTTTCTAGGCGAGCAGCAGCACGTCCCACCTCACCTGGGCAGGGTGCTGGCCCAGACCACAGTACAGCTCCCTCCCTCCCTGCTGTCAGGCTGCAGCAGTCTGTAACCACCCTTCATAAGCCTTACTATCTCATGGAAGCAGCAGAAAACCCCGCAAGGTGGGGACAGGTATCTCCAGAGGCTCAGGAGGAAATGAAGTCGGGTACCCTGCCCCAGATGACTCAGCTACTTAGTGGAAGAGGTGGGACTTAAACCTGGCTTGGATTCAAAGGCCTCTGCTTCTCCCACTGCTGTGCACCATTTCTCTGTACACAGCTGAGCCCTCTCTCCCTGGTCCCCTTGGCTGTAAACTTGTCTTCACCCAGACCCCTGGTCCTGATGGCATCCTCTCGGGGAGGGGCTTGATCGCTGTAGCCTTTATCACTCCAGCCAACAAATATTTATTGAGTGCCCCGTTTGCCAGGCACTGTGCTGGGCTGCTGTGTGATTTTCCGGCTGCCTGAATTTGCCCACAGCTGGGCCCACCGACCTCCCAGGACCATCAGATGCCAGAACTTTGCTCTGTCCTTGGGGCACCTTAGCAGAGCGGCCTGTGGCCAGCTGCAGCCAGGCCCAGCGGCACAGCTGGACCCCTGTTCATCAACCCCACGCCTCCATGGCCCACCCTGGCTCTGCTTCTTGCCCTTTGTTGACACACCAGTTTGCAGTCTGGGCCTGGCATGGTTACCTCTGAGGCTGTCCCAGTCATGGCAATGCAGCTAGCCGCTGCTGTCATCAAAGTCAGGGGTTCTGAGGATGGGAAAGAGTTGAAACAACCACCAGGTCCACCTGATTCTTGACAAACAACATGATGAAAGTGGAGATTACCAGAGAACATCATGAGGGGGAGAACATAATGCCAATAGTCACTCTCCTCACTGTGGAGGGTCCCAGAGGGGAGCCATGGAGGCACAAGAAACAGGGACTTGGGGCGGGGGAGGGGTAAAAGGAGTGAAACCCAAGTTTACTCAATGTAACTGCATTTTTTTTTTTTTTTCTATTTGTAGAAGTAATACCTGGGCACTGTGGAAAACTGGAAAGTACTAAAAAGCATAAAGAAAAAAAAGAAAGTAAAAAAAATTGGTAATTACTAAAAGTATAATGAAAAAACTACAACCACTGTGTGATTCCATTACTCAGAGATGATAACTACTGTTACCATTTGGTGTGTCTACCTCTAGATTTCGGTCTATGCATGTATGCGGATTTATTCTGTTCATACTATTTTGTACCAATATTGTCTCACTTAACACTATATTGATACCCACCGGACCAAGTGTTTTAGGAAAACCTCCTTTCCAGTGGCTCCACGGAATTCCATTTTTTGGGTGTGCCATACTTTATTTGGGCTGTTTCCCCTCCACCCCCATTTTGTCCTAAGTAAGTGAGGTTGAGATGAACGCCTTTGAGCCTAAGTATTTGTGCGTGCGTCGCAATTTTCCCTTGGGCTGAGCTCTGAGGGACACAGTGTGACAAACCACTTCGGCATGATCAGTCTCTCTGGCCGGAGAGCAAGGCTGGGGGAGGCAGCTGTCACCACCAGGCTTTCTGAGCAGGAACTGTAGGGTTACCCAAAGGGGGACAGGCCGAAGCAGGGGACACCCCAACGCTTCACTTCTCTTACAGATTTTCTTTGGAGGCCCCTTGCTTTACTACTCGGAACCCTTCAGCTTAGAAATCTGCTGAAACCAGCTCAAGCAGACAAAAGAAACGGAGACAAGCATGTCAGGCAGCAGCCTTGCCAGTCCTCCAGAAGAATACCAAACGTCCTCTCCCCGCCCTCTCCTCTCCCCACGGCTTCTCATGGACCAGTGCAGCTCCAACTTGAGAGTGCATCAGAATCATTAAAATGTCAAGTGCTGGGAAGCCGATCCCCAGGTTTCTGACCAAGCCTGTCCGGGGCAGGACTGAGAATCTGCGTTTCTAATACATTCCCAGGTGCTGCTGGTGCGGCTGACCCAAAACCACGCTTGCAGAACCAATGCTAGAGCACAACGTGGCTGCTGGTGCCAGGCACACACCCTCCCAGACTGCTACCATGCCCTGGTCTCTTAGTGAATGCCGCCCTCTCACCGTGCTCCTGCCTCGTGGCACCCAAGCCAGGATGTTACCACCTTCCCTCAGAAAAAGACCTCCCTGCCAAGAGGACGAGGCCCAAGAGGGGGCTGAGGTCGCTAAGGCCTTTTTCTGAGAAATGATTCCATCTGTGCTCAGAGTGGCTTCTCTCAGTCTAACTTGCTTTCCTAGGGCCTGACTAGACGTCAGATGCCTCACAATGGTTGGGGAGCATCTCCCTGTCTCAGAACACTGGCTCCAAAGGGCCCCTCCCGGCCAGGTGCCCATCAAGCAGGGCTTGCTAGGGAATCTGGGTGCCCCTCCACAGTATACGGCCGCAAGTAAGGAAGGGCCCTTCCCTGGGTCTTGGATCGTTTGAAGTCTCAGCAGACAGTGACTCTGAGAGGCAGCCGACAGTGGAGAACTAACCACCCACCAAGAGGCCACAGAGGAGCTCTGGTGAAAACAATATGACATCATGACAGGTCCTGAAAGATTGTAAAAGAAGAACCAGCATTTACTGCACTCCTCCTTACGCCAGGCGCCAAGAACCGTACGTTGATCACCTGATTTAATCTTCCCTACAAACCTGTAAGTGCAGAGCTGGGAAATTGCGTACTATCAGCCCCAGGGAACAGACGGAGACGTTAAGGCAGAAAGGCTAGGGTACTTGTCCAAGCTCACTCGAGCTCTTAACAACCACTGTACAGCTGCTCTTGGGAGGAGCCAGAAAACTAAAAAGGGCAAAGGGGAGGAAACACACACACATGTAGCCCTCAATTCAATCATTCTATCAACACTCCAAGGAGGGGAAAACAATCCCATTTTCTAGGCAAGAAAACTGAGACTTAGTGAAGAACCTTTCCAAGGTCACACGGCTGGTGAGAGCTGCCCCCAGGCTTTGGAGCACAGGCTTTGAGCCCCCAAAGCCCATCTGCCCCCACATCTACCACTGCGCTTCCCAGGGGCCGTTCCTTGCTGCGGGTGGTGGTGGGGGGGAACGGGCAGGCTTTGGCGTAGGGGGCACTGGTGAGCTATGGGTTGTTCAGTGGGCAGGGACAGCGGGGCCACGTGCCAGTGAGGAAAAAATGCTTGGGGCGAGGAACGGCACATAATGGCATATGCTTGAGTAGACTTCCAGGTGGGCAGTCAACAAAATCACATCTGAATATGGTGACAAGCAAAAGTGATTACAAAATTAGCACACATTAAAAACTCAGGATATTACTATTTAAGATTCCAATTTATCATGTATATGTAGGCATGTATCGCATATACACACATATGCCACATGTAAGTTATAGTTGTAACAGCCTGGAAGAAAGTACACTATCTAGTTAAGCAGACTTCCCAGGACAGAAGACTTATGAAAAACTTTTGTTTTCTTTCTTACTTTCCCTTCTGTATTTCCCAAACACAATGATCTTACATTACTTTTACAGCCGCGAAAAGAAATCAGGTTTGTTGACAAAGAAGCAAGAGCAGAGCTTCTTTCCTGACACCATCCATCAGGGAGAAGGTGAAATCCCTCATCCCGCCCGGACCCTCTTCCTTTCCTGCCTTCCTGCTTCACAAGTTGATCTTCCAAGACATTTCATTTGTGAGATGTGGCTGTTTACTTTATCTGTTCAAAAATAATTTTGTGGGGGTGGGAGAGAGGGCCTTCAATGGTTTGACGGGGTCTATAGTTTTTAGCCATGCTGGAACACGCGGGAGCCCTGGTCTCCTCAGTGTCCCGCCCCCACCCCTCCGCCCCAGGGGACCAGGCTGATGTGGGTGTCGCTCCACCCCAATCCTTGGCAGACTTCTGAGCACATAACCCCTGAGGCTCATTTTTGTTCTCTCTACACCTCTCTCTGCCCTTACATGATTGCCTCCTTAGAAAGCAAACCCTCGGACTCAAGTTGAAGTTTCTACAGTCTTTAAGCGCTTTAAAAAAGATCAAGCCAACCTGGAACTTAGTGATTAATAATTATAAAGTCGACTCCATTTTCTAATTTTTTATGATTCTGCTCTCATACATTTTCATTCGTATTTGGAGGATTTTGACACAGATGCTGAAGTATTATTTTTAAGAAAGTCTGGAGCTACATAAAAAGAAACCAGGTACAAAAAATGACCACTAAAAATTGAAACAAAAAAGGAGCTTTGATTTAAAAACTAGTCCTTAAGTTGACTCGACGAAAGAACTCCAGAATCTCCCCCGCCTTCCCCCTACCTAGATTTGAAAAGGACCTTTCCTCCTCCACTCTGTGTCATATTTTTAAAAGTCTTGGGCTCGATTTTCAAACCAAGTTCTATATTTTTAAGGGTGACACAGGCCAAGTAACCAGAAGTTGGCCTCGGCTTGGAAACCCTCCCGGTTCTTGTAAACATGCCATCACTAGCTCCTTTCAGGATGATGAATTCTATTGATTGGCTCAGATCGGCTTGTGACCCAGCAGTGGTATTAGACATTGGCTATAAAGCATCTCCTTATGAATTTTTCATTGGCAGGAGCGCGGAGAGAGCGGGCAGTTGCCTCCCCGAGTGCTCACTCTCCCTCCTCCTCTCTGTGTCTCAGGGCTGATGATGCCACTCTGCAGGACCTCGTTATTGGATCAGAACGATTAGCTTGACAGTCTGATTTTCTGAGTCGAATCCAATTTCTTCTGCAGGTGCAGCAGGCTTACGAGTAGTCATGTGCTTTCTGTTTCACGATGGCATCACAGGGTTACCAGCAGATGCGGTCAACTGAAGTCATTTCCCATTAACCGTATTCCCCGTGATACTAAGACAATGTGTCACTCTGCAGTTGCATTCCCAGGCATTCTTTGGGAGACAGAGTGCTTCCAGCGGCTCACGTAAAAGCTGACAAGGACGCAAACTCTTGAGAAACACTGTGTCAGGCACTTTCAAAAAACACCTTAGCTCACGATTCTCCTAACAATCCGGAGAGGGGAGGAACATAATTCTCCCTTTTACGCTGGTAGAAAGTGAAAGGCACTGAGAAATTTGGTAGTCTCTCTGAGTTCATATTGTGGATTTATCGAGCTCACATTGAAGGAGATTGGAGGATGAAACCTCCAACTTGATCAGGTGGCCAGAGCTAATCCAAGAGTCACCTTTTGATAGCGCAGGGAGAGCTTCACTCAGAGCAAACCTGTGTCCTGATACACCCTCCGCGAGCTCTTATACTCTAGATCTGGACTGCATGAAAAATTCAAGTTTCCATGTCCAGAAATAGAGTTTGTTCCTATTAGCATCTGTAGCCAAGTGAAACTGAGTTAAAGTAAACTTCAAGCGCCAATTTAGGGGCGAAAATAACACAAGGTCAGTAGGGTCAGCGGTGGTTGGAGAAGAGTGGAGGGGGGAAGGATTAACCGTGAGTGTGGATGAGCTTCTCTCTCATGGGGGGGGGGGGCTCTCTCTGGTCCTGCTTCCTTTGTAAACACGGAGGCACTCTGAGAAACCTTTAACACACGGTGAGTGAGCGCTGAGTCCCTGTTCTATGGCTGAGTCACTATCAACGGCTGAGTCACTATTCTACGGTTGACTACTGCCAAGTATTTTGTTGTACACATAAAGAAGGAAGGAAAAGAGTAATGGAATCAGGCAGTGCCGTGCTATAAGTGAAAGCCAGAATTCCTCCCGGTTTCAGTCTCTGCTAAGGGAATCTAGACTGTACTCAGGAATAGTGGCTGATTTTTTTTTTAATATTTTATTAATTTATTTGACCGAGAGCGAGAGATCACAAGTAGGCAGAGAGGCAGGGGGAAGCAGGCTCCCGCTGAGCAGAGACCCTGAGATCATGACCTGAGCCGAAGACAGAAGCTTTAACCCACTGCACCACCCAGGTGCTCCAATAGTGGCTGATTTTTAACAAGGTCTATTGTTCATCTCGCTGGCAGCAACCCGCATAGCTGAGCTATGAGCCTCTAACTGCCAAAACCACGAGGCCAAAGGAAATCTTTGTATCCATCTCTGTGTGCTTATTAGCACAGCACAAGTGTGCCACGTGTTCTTGATTTCTTTGATAGAAGTCGTGAGGTAAGACTGAAGAACAGACATTAACACATACATACCTAACAGGTCCCTTCTCCAGAGGACCCCTGAAAGGGTTACATGGAGATGCCTAAGACGATGCTGTTTTTGCTCCTAGACATGAGGCCTTTTCCTAGACCTACCCCCTTGATTTTAAACACTCAAAATCCTAAAAGACTCCCAAGGAATTCCAAAAGCTGGTTACCTGAGCCAGACTGAATTTAGAAAAGTCAGGTTGTGGATTCTTCAAAACTCACTGAACGGGAAACTTTGTTGGGATGATCAAGGTTTTCTAGACAGTGGCTGTTAGCACATCGACTTCGTGGATACTAAAGATTTGTAGGACAGGATTGCTACTCTTCACTGAGTATCTCTACCAACTCCCCGGTTCCCATGCCCTCAGGACTTAGCTGAACTGTACATCTCTTGGTAAATTTTTAATCGAAGGAGATAGATAAAGTATTGCATTTAACTCAAGGATAGCCGTTCTGGAATATCACACCTGAAAGGAACTCCCACCTGTCCTCTTAATTACTGTCTAGATCCGCAGTCCTCAGTGGACCTCTTCTCTGCTTCCTGATGTTGTATCTGGAGGAAAGAGCCTTTAGGAGAACACCATGACCTCACTTTCTTATCACCATGCTCTTCTAAATCTTTGGAAGTTCTCATTTCCTTGTAATCTAGACTTTCCTTAGTAGAGTTAACAGCTAATAATAGTCCCCCCAACTCAAGATAGTCACTAGTTAAACCAAGTGGTATTAAGAAGGATAAAGTTCAACCAAATTCGTTGAAGCTTAGCTGCGCCTGGGCGGCTCAGTGAGTTAAGTGTCTGCCTTCAGCTTAGGTTATGATCCCAGGTCCTGGGATGGAGCCCGCATCACACGGGGCTCCCTGCTTGGCGGGAAGCCTGCTTCTTCCTCTCCCACTCCCCCTGTTTATGCACTCACTCTCTCTCCTTCTCTGTCAAATAAATGAATAAAATCTTAAAGAAAGAAAGGGAAACTTAACTGTGACAATGGAGGCTGAATGGCAAGAGAGCATCTTGGAGTCACGTGAGTCTTCAGGGGCCACAGTCCTGGTCTCATGACAAAGATGACACAAGATGACAGGGCATCTGGGGAGGATGTCTGCATCCACCTTGCAGTTTATGGCTGAAAAAGTAGGTTGATACTGATGACTATGGTGAGCTCTTCCTTCCTCCTAGTCCAAAAAGGTGAGTGGTAAAGCATATCTTGGTCTTGACGTGGGTCTTCACATGAGTATTATAGATGGTGAGCCTGGTTTATTTTCTGTTTTTCCTAACTAGTGTGGTGATCGTGCCGCAGAAGAATGTTTCTGTTTCCAGCTCAGAGAAACAGTGGGAGGGAAAAAAACAAACAAACAAAAGAAAATCTTTTCCTTCAGGCTTTTAGGAGAGCTTGCTACCTCCAAGTTAGCGAATAGCTTTCAGGATCACCTATGTAACCTCACTCACCCTTAAGACCTCCACATCTGCCATGGTCAGGAGGGCATTCCACTGGCCCACAGGAAGGCAGCCCTCATACTTGGGTTGTCTACAGGTCTGTCCCACAGGCTGGAAGTTGCCTTCTCTTCCCCACTCTAATGAAAGCCAACCTTCAAATTCAACTTAGAAAGAAGGGCCTTTCTGCTATGTCACCCCCTCATTATTCTAGCTTTGAAGTCTTTAGTAGACTCATCCCACCATTAAGCAGAGACCATAGTCAACCCCCAGGTCACCCTTTAATCAGATCCCAGTGCCTAGCACAGACCAGGAATCCACGATGTCAGTGACCCAAGTTAATTACTCTGGCTCTGTTTATTGTGTGGTTCCTTGCTGGCTCACATGTAGTTTTTTCTGACATGCTGTCTCTTGCTTTCCCTTGTACTTCCATATCTTTATCTTCTTGTACAGAATCCAGTTCATACTGCTGGTCTAGGAGGTCGTCAGCAACAGTCTGTTGACTGGCCATTGCCAATGGAATATATGGTGGGATGCTATGTAGCAGAAAGACATGAAAGTGGACTGGTGTGTAGTTTGAAAATCTGGGGCAAATTAATCACTTAATGGTGGAGCATCTACAAAGAAACCAGTCAAACACCTGTATCTTTTCCCTTTCCTCCAGCCTGTTTCCAGCAATTTTTTTTTTAAGATTTTACTTATTTATTTGAGAGACAGAGATCACAAGTAGGCAGAGAGGCAGGCAGAGAGATGGGGAAGCAGGCTCCCCACTGAGCAGAGAGCCTGATGCGGGCCTTGATCCCAGGACCCCGAGATCATGACCTGAGCCGAAGGCAGATGCTTAACCTACTGAGCCACCCAGGTGCCCTCCAGCAAATTTCTTAAAACACAAATCTGTGTCTATTCCCTTTGTCTCATACCTTGTCCATTTAATCTGATTTTATTTCCCACGCTCCACACAGGTGCACACTCTCTGAAATGTTCCCACTAACATCCAGATGAACAGTTTTTCTTAAACTCTACCCTCACTAATCTTCCCAATGAATCTGATGTGGCTGTTAATTATCTTCTTGAAAAATCTCCTTCCCTCGTCCTCAGACTGATTGGAATACAGTTTGCCTCCCATCTCTGACTAACTTTGTACCTGTTTCCTTTGTTGGCTCCTCTTGTGTCTCACTTAAAACATGGTGTGTCCTAAGACGTTTTCTCAACTGAATGTCTCCTCCTTGTCTGTACCTCCTTCTCGGTGATCCCAACTACTCCTACGTCTTCAATTAACACCTCTGTGCAGATGCTCCCTGATCTTCACCGCCCAATGGATCTACAGAGTTCATCCATATTTCAACTGTCTGCTGGACCACACTGTCTAGATAATCCTTTTAGTCTCTCAAATGCAGCCATTAAAAGTGAACAAACCGTCTTCTCTTCAAACTGGCCCCTCCTAACTTCCCTATGAACACTTATGAAAGAAAATGCGCCGCTGACATTTAAATATACCCAGAACTGAATAATCGTCCACTCCCTCATTTCTCTCAATCCCATATCTAAGGAGGTGACATTTATTCATTGACATATGCAATGAGCTGGCATTAACTGACTGCCTACCAATGCCAGACTCTGGGGATGTGGTGTGGAAAAAATAAGAGGGGGGAGGGGACAGGGAGAGGGAGGTCTTATCCCAGAGAACTTATTATAAGGGAAGGACAGAAAATTATTCCTTCATTTAATAAATGTTTTTTGAATAACTACTAAAAGCCAGGCACTGTTCTGGGTACGAGGTCCTTCAATCCCACCTCTGCAGTGTCTTTTTCAGTTGAGTTTAGATCTGGTTAGAACTTCTAGATCAATTTTTTTAAATGGGAAGAACAGGCTTGTTGCCTTAGTATTTTATTTTTTCTACTAGTAATTATTATGTTAGCTACTGGCTTAAAATAGATACTTTTAAGAAGTATTTGTTTATCCTAAATCACGTTTTTCCTTTTTCCTTTTTATATTAAAATTTTGTTTCCTTATCTTCCAAAGTTTACTAACTTTGATTCTCTATCCTCTGTCTCTTTTGTGCTTCAACTCGGCCCAGATGCCAGCATTTGACAACTACTCCTACAATAGAACTCTAATTGCTTCCTTGCTTTGAAATGTTTGAAGGCTCAGCAGATACAATCTCGATTCTGCAGTCAGGAATTCAAGACCCCCATTCTGTGACTGAACCTTGCTCTAATCTTTCATTCTGGTCTTACCAATCAGTCCCTTTCATGTATACCTGCCTTCTATTCAGATAGGATTATTCAGTGTTCATAAACATAACCCACACTTTCTTGTCTCACCCAAAGTTGTGCCCTCCAAGTGGAATGTCATCTGGTCCACCACTACTCTCTTAAGTTCTTCACTTCTTATTTTTTTTTTTTAAGATTTTATTTTAGAGAGAGAGGAGAGAGCGAGCATGAGTTGGGGGAAGGGCAGAAAGAGAGAATCTCAAGCAGACCCCATGACAAGTGGGGAGCCCAACTCAAGGGCTGGTCTCATGACCTTCAGATCATGACCTGAGACAAAACCAAGAGTGAGAAGCTTAACTAACCGAGACACCCAAGGGCTCCAAGATTGATTTATTTGAGAGAGAGAGAGAGAGAGAGAGATGGTGTATGTCAGTGAGCATTGGAGGGGGAGTGGCCAAGGAAGAGAGAGTCTTAAGCAGACTCTGTGCTAAACACGGAGCCTAATGCATGACTCAATCTCAGGACCCTGAGATCAGGACCTGAGCTGAAACCAAGAGTCAGAGGTTTAAACTGACTGAGCCACCCAGGCACCTCTCAAATTCTTCTAAGTTACAGCTCACTTGCTTTATCATTATAAAGATGTGTGCCTTATTCTCCCTAACAGCTTGCTAATACATGGAGGACTGATTCTAATCACATTTATGACAAGTCTACCATTACCCCACATACAACTTGCAAAGGGGCTTTCTCATTATGATTGCTGAATAAGTATTTACTAAATAAATTTTACCAGAAGCAATTTTCTAACCGTTTCATGTTTGTACATTATTTCTTTCCATCATGATTATAAAGCTTTTAAGAGCAGGGACCATGTTCCCTCCTTTCCCTCTGTTTTCTACATGGTTCTCCTATAGAAATACACACAGAGAACAAGTATAAATGTTAGCAGAATGAACAAGTAATAAGTTATGTGTTTTCATAGAAAAACACAGTATTATGTTAAAATCTGTAGTCCTATTCTACGGTCTAAGATTAACCCCATGTTTGGACACTAAGAAAAGAAAAACAAAACTGGACGCACCTGGGTGCTCAGTGAGTTCAGCCTCTGCCTTCGGCTCAGGTCATGATCTCAGGGTCCTGGGATCAAGACCCGCATCAGGCTCTCTGCTCAGCAGGGAGCCCTCTTCCCCCTCTCTCTTTCTGCCTGCCCCTCTGCCTACTTGTGATCTCTTTCTGTCAAATAAACAAATAAAATCTTTAAAAAAGAAAAAGAAAAGAAAAGAAAAAGAAAAACAAAACTGTAGCTGGTAATATTAACATCCATAACATTCTTTGGCTTTTTCTAAGGTTTTATTTATTTATTTGTTTGTTTGTTTGCAAGAGGGAGTGAGAACCACAGCCTGCGCACATACAAGAGGGGTGAGGAGCAGAGGGAGAGGGAGGGAAGAGTCTCAAGCAGACTCCCTGCTGAGCGCGGAGTCCGATGCAGGGTTCAATCTCATGACCCTGAGAGCACGATCTGAGCTGAAACCAAGAGCTGGACACTTAACTGACTAAGCCAGCCAGGTGCCCCTCTTTTTTTGTATTTCCTAAAGAGCTATTGCTTCTCTATAACCAAATCGATCACTTTTTATGTGCTTATTTTATAACTCTACTTTACTGAACTTCACTATTCGTTCTTTAAAAAAATTATCTTAAGTTTTCTTGGTAGTTAATCATTATTTGTAAAGATAATTTGTCTCTAAAATAGTTACATCATTTTCTTCTTTTTCTTATCTTATTGCATTAGTTAAAATTTCTAGATCAATATTTTATAAATGGGAAGAAAAGGCCTTTCCCTTTTACTGTTTTGTTTTCCTACAAAAAATGATCATGTTAGCTTTTGGTTTCAATTAGATGTTTGAGAAGTATTTGGGTATCCTAAACCACTGTATTTAACCTTTCCTTTTGATATTAAAGTTTTATTTGTACTCTTACCTAATTGCTCTTTTAGACTGGGCTGTATAACTTAAGTGACGAGGAGACTGGGAACTGCTCAGTGATACGATCAATGACAGAAAGTGAAGCCAGATCACTTGTATCATGAGTCGTTTGGCCTGCCTTCACTGACAAAATAATCAAGAGAATTAATGAATATGGGGTAGCCTTTGTACCATTTAGATGTGGACTTTCTGGGATAAAGGTGACAAAATATGAAAATGCTAGTGAACGCTTCCATTCGACAAACATTTATTGAGTGCTGCTGTGTGCCAGACATTATTCCAGTGCCGGGCTGTAGGAATGAACACGACTAAGTCCTTGCTTTCATAGGGCTTTCATGCCAGAGAAGGCAAACGATAAATTAGCAAATAAGTGAGCAAGATATTTTAATATTTATGTGCTATAAAGATAATAAAATAAAGTATTAGAAAGGGCCTCACAGGATGGTTACTCCAGCTGAGGTGGTTCCAAGAAATGGTATTTGAAGAGAGACCTAAGTGATAAGAAACAGCCATCTATGTGACGATGACAGGGAGACCACTGCAGGTAGAAGAAATAGCTAATGCAAAGGCTCTAGGGTTGATCTTGGCATTTTTCAAGAACAAAGAGAAGGCTGAGGAGCAGCACTTGGAAGAAGAACAGCAGGGTCTGGGTTTGGAGTGGTAGGAGGACCAGATGATGGTGAAAAATCTAGGTTACGTGTACTCACAGAAATCATTTTTAAGGATGAGGATAATAATACGTTTGTTAAGATGAAGTCTATTTACGATGCAAATTATAAACATTTATAGAATTAACTCAAATCTTAAGTAGGAAATAGGCCTAGATAATTCCATCCCACATCCACATTCTCATTCACTTGTGTTTTGTCACCTTGAGTGGCAACAAAGATCTTAGGATGATAGCATGCGTCCCCAGGAGCAAACTTTTCTTATGCAATAGACTGTGAGCCACTATCTTGTTGCTGGTTTAGATGATTCAGAGAGATAGATCATCCCAACCAATTAGCCATGGGTTTTACAGAGCTGAGGAATCACATCATCTCTACTAGCTGCAGCCCTCATGGTAAGTTAAACAAAACCACATGACTTAGTTCCTTTCTTTGTAATCTTATTTGGAGAGAAGAACCAGCAAACAGAACACTTTCGGTCCCTACTAAAATTCTCCAAAAATAAAGTATGTAACAAATGGGTCTGCGTGACTCAGGGTGGTCACTGGCCATGTGTCCTGATTTAGACTCTGGGGCTATTTTTGATTCGTCATCACTGGCTGGCCGTTTGGTCTCCGACCAGCCCAGGACACTGGTCAAAGCAGGGCTTTGTCACAGCACAGAAGCTTGTGGCCAAAAACCTGGCAACTTTCTGTCCCTTTGTGAAAGGAGAACATTGTATCCCAGTTGTGGCTGGATTCTGCTGCCTCCAAAGGGCCAGTCAAGCTATTGTTATGTTATAACTTCAACTGTTCAGATGATGATCATGTTTTTGGAAAGAGTGGCTCACATCGCTTCTTGGCCTTTTGGCTAAGATCAAGTGTGGAAAGAGTGGCTCACCAATGAGATCTCTGGGGTCCTGGGGCTTTCAGGGTGATGACAACCAGAAAAAAGCAGGGGCAGTGTCCTCTCCTCAAACATCACCAGGAGGTCCTCACCCTTCAGGCAAGCCACGTGCTCAGCACAGGCCTGGAATAGAGTAACCGCCCCAATAAGAGTCACTGGGTTATTTCTGTATTTTGTATTTATCTGGCCCCCAAAAGGATTCTTTGAAGTCTCTGGAGCAGCTCTCAAAGATCAGCCCGTGAATTAGGCCCGTCTTTTTCTACTGGTCTCCAGCAAAATGAGAAAAAACTTTAAAATTTAGAAAACACACACATGCATATGAGACAGTTCATTACTTATCACTTCTTAATTGCCTTTGCACTGATATTTTTGTCCCTTCGTGGTATGTTTTTCTTTTTCTTAGAGAGAGAGAGTATGTGTGCACACAGTGGAGGGGTGGTGCAGGGGGGCAGAGGGAGAGGGAGAGAGGATCTTAAGCAGGTTGCACGCCCACCACGGAGTGTGTCTGTAGGCTCCAACTCACAACCCTGAAGTCATGACCTGAACCAAAATCAAGATCAGCCGTTCAGTCACTTAGCCACCCAGGTGTCCTCTTAGTAGGTCTTTCATAAAGTTCCCATGGTCTTTCTTTCAGTAAAAATGTTGTTAGTATATGGTAGTAGCTGTTGTTTAAATGTCTACTTGGCAACATTAAAATGCCAATCTCCCCAATTTTTCGGAAATTCACTGAGGTCTAAACCCTAAATCTGGGACCCCTCATCTAGATGTTTATAGCCTCTATGGCCTTTCTGATCCCTACTATAACATTTAGGATGAAGAAATGCTCACTCTGCAATCTCTTTATCAATGTACATCCTTCTTCTGTGTAACTTCTTATAACTGAAAACTAGAGACCTGAGAGGAAGAGAAGGTGTGGGAAAAATCTCAGGAATAAATACCGGTTATTCACATTAATGTCACTAGTATTTATATTAGTCCTGAAGAGGGACAGAAAATAAGGCAAAAAAATAAAACAGAAACTTTTCATGTGACAAGAGTAGAAGATCAGGAGGTTTTCTAATCAGACATCAACCTGTGAGTGACTTGCTTTGCCACAATATGAGCATAACTTAAATGTTAAATGCTGCCATCTCTGCAATGTTTGCCATCCCTACTTTGCAAATATAAATGGTGCTTTAGGTATTCCTTTCAAGAAATATTTAATACCGCATGGAAAATGTAGATTTTCTGTAATTGAATCAGTCCAAATCATTGCTTAGATTATGCTTCATGATGTAGCTCATAAGTAAAAATGTACAATAACTAATTGGCTATTTTTATCCTAGTGGGATAGTCTAGCTAGAGCACAGGACTCTAAGATTCAGATCTCGTATTCAGCTAAGTCACCGACTTACTGTATCATGTTGGGAAAATTGCTTAAGCTGATTCTATTCTATTCTTTTTATTTGAGACAGTAAAATTTGTAAGTAATGACCCATCATTGAGGATGTTCACAAAAACAGATTATTACAAATGATGGCCTCATCTACTCGAAGGGTAGTTACCTGTGTATTTGAAGGTCATAAAACTACCATCCTATATCTGTAACAAATAGTTATTAGCATAAGGAAAGAATACAAATTTGGTTTAATAAGTTCATAATGACATTAGTAACAGCTACCGTGTATCCAGCATTATTAGGGATCAGGCATTATGCTAAATGCTTTATCAACATTATCTGGTTTACCCTTTTAGGAAGGCACTGTTACTAACAACTTAACAGTTCAGGAAATTGGGGCTTTTGGAGATAATTCCCCATGAGTAACACATGCGGGGCTGTGAGGCCTCTTGGGAGACAGGGAGAGCACGGACTCCCTCAGAATCTGTGTGTGGGCCGAGCGGGCTCAGTGGTACAGACTTCCCTCCCCAACACCTAATAAGGTAATATTTTCCTTTTTATTCCTCTAGTTCCTTCTGTAAAGAATTCTTAATTTCCCTTTGTCTTTTGTCATTTGACTTTCATTTCCTGTTTTGGGTTTTCTTCAGTTAACACCCCGAGCCTTCAGTCCTGCCCTCTCTCACTCCTCTTCTAAGTGGATGTGACCCAAGTTCCAGTTTTGAGGCCTTTTCCTTCGCGTTTCAGTTCCTTTCACGGTCTGCGTTTAGCAAGTGAAGTTGCCTTTTATGGTTTCCATCTCTTTTTCTCACTTTTTTTTTCTAGTTTTCCTATATTCTTTTGCCATATATACAAGTGCCTTAAGGGAGTTTCCTCTGGAGCCCTCTGAACTTCAGAAAGAATTTTCTGATTTACATTCTGCAGTGCAACATTTTATTTTTTATTTTTATTTATTTTTTAAATATTTTATTTATTTATCGGACAGACAGAGATCACAAGTAGGCAGAGAGGCAGGCAGAGAGAGAGGAGGAAGCAGGCTCCCTGCTGAGCAGAGAGCCCGATGCGGGGCTTGATCCTAGGACCTTGGACTCATGACCTGAACTGAAGGCAGAGGCTCTGACCCACTGAGCCACCCAGGTGCCCTGTGTGTAACATTTTATTGAAAAAGACTATAAATACCTACAGGTTTTGTGTTTTGTTTTTGCTTTTATAAAGCAAGGATAAATAGTGACAGAAAGAAGGATGCCAGGATCTGAATGTCCTTCGCTGAGATGGAGAGAAAGAGAGAGAGAGTGTAATGGCCTCCACTGACTCTAGTTTGGAAATTCTGGACTACCTGTATGCTTTCAATACTTAGAATAATAGAGCTCAGGCACGGAAACTGTCATCACAACCTTAGATATGTTGTTAGGTAAATTCTGTTTTGTTTTGTTTGTGAACAAGAACATTGTTCTACCCAATGCGCTTTAGATCCTTATTATTGGGAATCCAGCTTCTAAATGGTTTAATAAACTGGCAGGGCCCCGGAGTGTATGGAAACAAATACCGTACTAGAAGCAGGAGAGACATTGGTCTCCTGGTTTTACTAGAACTAGCTGTGTCACTTTAGGCAAGTGGTCTCTCTCCTCTGAGGAGAGGAAAAGTCCTCTACTTGTACAATGAGTTTTAAGGATTAGGTGACCCACCACTAAGGTCTATTCCTGCTTTACTATTCTCAGTACAAGACATTTGTTCCCTTTCCTATAAAAACGTACAGTTTTCATCAGCGAAAGCAAGCTCTGGGGTAAGGAAGACCATCAGTAACTCCAGCTTCTTCACAGTTAGATCTTGGTGAATAAAACTTTCAAGCTTTCCAGACACTTGTTTTCTAGAGTATGTAAAATCTGTTATATCCCTTTATGATTGTGATTATATATGAAGCAAATACCTTGTTTAGAAATTATCTGAACTACACTTACAGAAAGCAATGCATTTTTGGTTTGGGATTCTGTTTTTGTTTTCTCATTAAATAGGAGTTTCACCGCTTAACCTGAAATATCCCAAAAGTCTTCCTGTCTTTGAAAGCATACTCAAAAACAGCTCAAAAACAGCTTTTGTGGCTTAAAAGATTATATAGATACTAAGCAAAACATTCAGAAGAAACTAAGTGCCCTAGGAAAACTTCTCTGACTCCAGCGTTTAGAAAGCTGGCATTGTTCTAGAAGATATAAGTAAGGAGGAAGACCTGACTGCCTCTATTTCTAGATAATGAAGCTTTCACAGGATTTTAAAATTGGGAAAGGTCTTGATGATCATCTAATTCAGCAGAGGCATACCTCTCAACATTTCTGCCATTTGGTCAACCATCCTCTGCTTTCACATGTCCTATGACAAAGAACTTACCACCCCATGCTATAGATCATTCCACCGAAAGACAGCCTTACTCATTGACAAATTTCTTCTGTAAATAACCCTTGAGCTAGCGTTACTGGAAGCCACTCCGAGCCACAAACTGTGCCAAATACTTACTCTTTGTTAGAGGCCTGCCCCTCATATTTGTGGGGTCTGGGGCAAGAATACAAACAGAGGACCAATACCGTACGTCTAAATGTGTAAAAGTTATAAATCAAACTGGCAAACTGTTGGGTAAACTTATTCTGTAGATGTACTTTGACAAAAACACCTTCCATAGACTGAATTGTGTCATTCCCCCTCAAATTCATGCACTGAAGCCCTAACCCTCAGAAAACACTCACCAGAAACTCATCAGCAAACAACTTTGTGGCCCCTGGGTCTTGGACATCCAGTCTCCAAAACCGTAGAAGAAGAAAGATCTGTTGTTCAAGCCACCCAGGCGGTGGCATCTTGCTACAGCGGCCCAAGCTGACTAATACAACACCCAAGCTAAAAAATCGGAGAAAGCTGTGGTTTTTTTACATGAGCAAAATAAGAAAGGCAACAGAATTTCCTTATTATTTCATACATCTGGGTTTTCTGTTGATGAGCTGTATTGGCTGAGTAATAAAATAAAGACATACATAATTCATAAATGCTATATAATTACCTTCATTTTAGTAAAATCACTTGGTATGTGGTTATAACCCAGATCTTCACAGAATTTATGTTCTGTTGGACCTGAACTGTGTCAGTCACTGAAGCAGATGTTCAGGGCTGCAGGCAGTACCATGTTAGGGCTGAGCACCAGATCCCAAGAGGTCCCCGTGTGTTCTTGAGTACAGTGTGTGTGTATGTGTGTGTGTGTGTGTGTGTGTGTGTGCGTGAATTTACAGGGCCCTCTGAAGCCCACCACCCAGGACAGAAAGCCTCTCTTGCCTGAGACTGAGGTTGGGATGCCATTTTATTTGAACCCAAACCTGTAAATATCACATACCAGACCTTTCAGCCGACTCTGTATTTGGGTATCTTTGAGGTACAGAGTTGTCTTAGGGTATGAGTACCATGTAGAGTTTCAGAATTTTTTCCTGTACTTGAGGGCATTTTATTCAAATGCAAAACACACTTTATACACCAAAGTGCAGAAGAATAAAGAAATGAGCAAATCTGACTCCGGGCAACCAGAACTAAATCCTGTGATCACATCATCCTATATACAGGCAGGTCTTGATCTCACCCCACATCCATCCATCTCTGAGCTACATTTGCCAAAAAGCTGAAAGTTAGATTCCGATAGCAGAACAAAGACAAGTTAGGATCTCCCCTCTGGCTCCCCCAAAATCCCCCCACCAAAAAACCCTTATGCATTTATCTATACTTAGGCAACTATCTTTTCTTTTACTTAAAATATCATTTTCTTCACATGAACAGAACAATAAAATAAGGTGCACTACAGATACTGATTCTCTTAGCTATTCAAAGTCTCCTCTTATTTCCTTTCTCCTAAAGGGGATATAAGAACTGGGTTAATACCCGCTCTTGATTTTTTTTTTTAAGTGAAAAAAGATATAAAAATGAAAGTAAAAATCTTTCTCTTTATTCTTAACTGCCAGTAACAATTACCAGAGTTAACCATGGCCAACATTTTCTTGTGGAACTTTCCAGAATTTTTCTAGGCATATACAGGCCTTTTTTTTTTTTTTTTTAAATCAATGGGATCATGCCATCCATGCTCATCTGAATTTTACCTTTTTTTTTTTTTTTTACCATTACAATTTATCCTGAAGATATTTCCATTTTATCACACAGAGAAAAAGCTTATCTCCTAAAGCTCTGAAAACAAAATGAGATAGTTACCTGTTATTAACACCAGATCTGGGGTATATTGGGCTCTCAAAAAATGTTAGTTTCTTTCTTCCCTTTCAAATTTTCCTTTTCCTCCTGCACAAATTTATGTTTGTGATCCTGGAAGATTTGATCACGTATATATAGATGTAGGTACAGAAAGTCACAGAATTTCAGAATTTAGAGTAGATGGCTCTTACAAATTACTTGACTTCCAGGGTGGAGCCTGTACCCAAACCAAATCTTTGCTTTCAGTTTGGTATTCCTTTAATCCTTTTTCATTTCTAATATAATTTTGATTTTTATCTATTTTTCATCTTAAATATTAAAGTACATGCAAAGGTGTTAAACAATGATAAGACATCAACTTGTGTATGCAGCTTAAAAGCAACAAGACAGTAATTTTCATTTAGAGACGGTAACTCAAACCAAAGATAATACTTGGTTTATTTGAAAAAATATTAATTGTGGCAGAAAACTCAAAAGGATTAGTTCTGGGAAGGACCCAGGGTCTGCAGTGTGTAAAAGACTTACTTCTTCCGCTGTCTGAATCTGTTTGCATATACATTTGTGTTTCTGCTTGAAAAACTAGAATACGTGGCAGATAGTCCGGCAAAGTTTGGTAGCCTCGTGTTTTGCCTAAGGATACATTCCTCAAAGCCTTTAAATGCTAATGAAGGAGTAGAGATCAGGAGTTCAGGAAGGAAAACAGGTAGGTTAAAACCAAGAATCCCGGAGAGTGATATTAACATTGGAAAGGGAACAACACTTGGGAGTTCCCCGTGGAGGATAAAGGGAATTATGATAAGAGTTTACACCTGGCAACTTGGCCAGTGAATTTACTTTGCAGTTATTCTAAAAAATACAGGTTTGTTTGAGAATAAGAGAGACGTATGGGGGGAGGGGGCAGTGTAAAAAGTGAAATTACTCCATTTAATCTGGCTGAAAATTTTAGAGAATAATTTATCAGACCAACATAATAGTGATGTCAAATAAACTCTTTTTTGCTCTGAAGAGACTGGCTTGTTTTTCTCCTAAACATATGATGATCTAAGGAAGCTGCCTAGAATGAGGTTAGGCAATCTATCACATGACCCAAATCCCCCAGCTCAGACTCCCTTTGGAAAAAATTCTGAAAGACTCATGTTTACATCACAAGGATAGAGAGAAGGCAAAACACAGAAGGAAGCAAAAAAAAAAAAAAAAAAAGGTTAAGGCTGAAGTTTTGGCAAGTCAAGTACTCTGTTATTTAAAAGTCCTTTAAAGCACAGAACCATAGAAGTGGAAGGACTCTTAAAGGTCACTGGGCCCCCTCATTTTCCAGATGAGGAAACAAACAGGGGCCCAGAGACTCATCCAGATCTCACAGTCAGAGAGGCCCCAGTCGCAGAATCCACAGCTCCCCAGTCAGCGCTCTGGTTATGACTGGCCCCTCCTCCCATAGGCTGTTTATTTCCAGTGGCCTGATGTGCACTCATCCTATGCCTACCCTGCTTTTAAAAATGATTCTATGTTTTTCTTTTCCCTCTACTAATCATATGAAATTATCAATCTAATACAAGGAGATCGTATATCTTTACTTGAGTGGACACCTCAGCTATGTAAAGACCCGTGCTTTATGAAAGGTGTGGGAAAATAACGACAGTCCCTCAAATCGTTCCGATCCTAGGGTACAGAGATGGAAGAGAAGGTGGGTGTGGAGAGGCAGGCACCTTACTGAAACATTCATACTACACCCAATTACACACACACACAAACCAAGCATACCAAGCACACCAAGCATATAGACAAAAACAGACCATGCCCATTCAAAGGTGTGAAATAGAGACAGCAAGAAAAAGAGGAAGAGATCCTTGATTCATTCCAAAGATCTATGCCTTCAGCAAAAATTTACATGTACATTATTGTTGATTATAGGTTCATTATTGTTGATTATAGGTATAACATTATACAGCAGAGCCTTAAAGATTATTCATCTTGCTTAACAAACTTTACACTTGGGATTAGTAAATCCCCAATCCCTGACAACCACCATTCCACTCTTTGGTTCTATGAACTTGACTATTTTAGAGACATCGTATTAGTGGAATTGTGCAATATTTATCTTTCTGTAACTGACTGACTTCTCTTAGTATAATGTTCTCAGGATTCATCCATGTTACCACATATCACAGAATTCCCTTCTTTAAGGCTGAATAGTAACCCACTGTGTGTATAGGCCACACTCTATCCATCCATCTGTTGATCGACAAGTTTACACTCTTTCCATACTCTGGCTATTGTGACTAGTGCTGCAATGAACATAGCAGTGCTAGTATTTCTTTGAGATCCTGATTTCAATTCTTTCAGATACTCAGAGGTGGGCTTGCTGGATCATATTTTACTTTTATTGAGAATATTTTGAGGAAACTCCATTCTGTTTTCCAAAGCAGCGGCACCATTTCGCATTCCCATCAAAAGTATGCAAAGGTTCCAATTTCTCCACATTCTCACCAACCCTTGTCTTTTGTTTTGTGATACTAGCCACTCTGAAAGGCATGGGGTAGCAATTCATTATTATTTTCTTTTGTTTTTCCCTAATGATCAGTGACATTGGGCATTTTTTCCATATAGTTGGTGATCTTTATGTCTTCTTTGGAGAAATGTCTTCAAGTCCTTAATGTATTTTCTTAATGTATTTTCTAATCAGATTATTAGGTTATTGTTGTTGGACTTTTTAAATTTTTTTACTACTGAGTTGTAGGACTTCCTTATATGTTGTATCAGTCAGGATTCTCCAGAAAAACAGCATCAATTTTATACACACACACACACACACACACACATATTTGTACAAGAAAAAACTCATTATAGGAATTGGCTCACATGATTATGGAGGGGCTAAGAAGTCCTACAACCTGCTATTGGCAATCTGGAGAAACAGTCAAACCAGTGGTATAATTCAGTAGGTGTTCAAAGGCTTTAGAACCAGGGGAACCTATGGTATAAGGCTTAGAGTCTCAAGGCCAAAGAACCACGAGATCTGATGTCCAAAAGCAGGAAAAATAGATGTCCCAGCTCAAAAGAGAGAGAATTCACCAGTCCTCCACCTTTTTGCTCTGTTCAGGCCCTCTATGGATTGGATGATGCCTCCCACTTTGGGCAAAGTGATCTTCTTTACTCAGTCTACTGATTCAAACACTTAGCTCTTCCAGAAACGCCTTTACAAACATACCCAGAAATGTTTTACCAGATATCTGGGCATCCTTGAGCCCAGTCAAGCTGAAACAAACTAGCCATCTCATCAATTCTGGAGATTAACCTCTTATCAGTCAAATGGCTTGCAAATATTTTCTCCCATTCGACAGGATGCCTTTTCACTGTTATTTCCTTTGTTGTGCAGAAACTTTTTAGTTCAGTGTAGCCTGGCTTCTTTATTTTTTATTTTTGATGCCAGTATTTTTAGTGTCACATTCATGAAATCACTGCCAACGCCAATGTGATGAAACTTTCCCCTTCTTTCTTCTACGTGTTTTACAATTTGGGGTTTTATGTTTAAGTATTTAATCTATTTTGAGTGGATTCTGTGTATGGTGTAAGGAAAGGGTCTGATTTCAATCTTTTTTGCATGTACAAATCCAGTTTTTTCAGCACCATCTGTTAAAGACATTATCTTTTCCCCACCCCGTATTCTTGGCCCCTCTGTCAAAGACCAGTTCATCGTACATACGTGGATTTACTTCCATGCTGCTGCATTTGGCTTGCTAGTATTTCGTTGATGATTTTTGCATCTATATTCATTAGAAGTCTTGGCATGTAGTTTCCTTTTCTTGTGGTATCTTCATCTGGCTTTGGTATCAGGGTGACGCTGGCTTCATAAAATCGGTTTGGAAGTATTCCCTCCTCTTCAGGTTTTTGGAAGAGTTTGAGAAGGATTGGTGTTAATTCTTCTTTAAATGTTGGAGAATTTACTAGTGAAAACATCTTGTCCTGGTCTTTTGTTAGGAAGTTTTGGATTACTGATTCAATACCCACACTGGTAGTAAGCCTGTTCAGACTGTCTACTTCTTCATGACGTAGTCTGATAGGCCGTATGATTCTACAAATTTATCCATGTCCTCTAGGTTATCCAGTTTGTTGGTTTACAACGGTTCACAGTATAATTTTTCTTAACATTATATGATGTGCTTTGTATCGTGACAAGTTTTGACTTAAAGTCTATTTTTTCTAATGTATGTATAGCCACCTCTATACTCTTTTGGTTACCATTTACATGAAGTATCTTTTTCTTCCCTTTACTTTTAGCTTATGTGTGTCCTTAAATCTAAAGTGAGTTTCTTGCAGACAATATTGGGTTGGGTCTTATTTTTTTGTTTTTTTTTTAATCCATTTTCTGCCTTTTGATAGGGAATTCAATTCACTTACAGTTAATTATTGACAGGGAAGAATTTATTATTGCTATATGGCTGTTTCCTATCAGTCTTGTACTTGTCTATTTTTACGTCTTGTTTTGTGTATGGGTATACATACCCACACGCGGATATATATGTCTCTATGACTCTCTATATATCCATATATTTCTATACATATGTCTATATCTATATATTGCATCGGTATGCTTTCTCTTTTTCTACTGTGTAACTACTATGGGAATTTTGTGTGCATGTATGGGGGGTTACCTTGGAGCTTACATAAAATATTTTATAGCTATAACAGTCTATTTTTTAAAAAAGAGATCTTATTTTTAAGTTATCTCTACAACTAACATGGGGCTTGAACTTGTAGCCTTGAGAGCAAGAATCACACGCTCTTCCAACTCAGCCAGTCAGGTGCCCCTGCAACAGTCTATTTTACCTACTTAAGTTCAATTGCATATAAAAACTCTATACTTCAACTTTTCCCCCAATACTTTTTTACTGTTGTGAGAATTTACATTCATTCATATTGTGTATCTTTTAACATTTTTTTTAAAGATTTTATTTATTTATTTGACAGATAGAGATCACAAGTAGGCAGAGAGGCAGGCAGAGAGAGAGAGAGGAGGAAGCAGGCTCCCTGCTGAGCAGAGAGCCCAGTGCAAGGCCCGACCCCAGGACCCTGAGATCGTGACCCTAGCCGAAGGCAGAGGCTTAACCCACTGAGCCACCCAGGTGCCCCTCTTTTAACATATTTTTAAGGTATATTTTAATACTTTTGTCTTTTAACTTTTATACTAGAATTAAAATTAATTTACCCACTACTATTACAGGAATACAACATTCTCGTTTTGTCTATGTATTTACCTTTATCGAGGTTTCATACTTTCTTATGCTATTATGTTGTTATCTAGCATCCTTTCAACTTGAAATATTCTCTTTAGCATTTCTCCTAAGGCAGGACTAGCGGAGATGAACTCTCTGAGCTTTTGTTTGTCTGGGAAACTCTATTTCTCCTCCCTTTTTATGACAGACATTTTTGCTAAGTACAGTAGTCTTGCTTGGCTTTTTTTTTTTTTCTTTCGACACTTTGAATACATCATTCTACCCTCTTCCAGCGTGCAAGGTTTCTGCTGAAAAATCCACTGATAGTCCTATGAAGGTTCTCTTGAACATGCCAAGTTGATTTTTACTTGTTACTTTCAAAATTCTCTTTTTCTTTGGCTTTTGACAGTTTGTGTGTCTCAGTGCAAATTTCTTTGCATCCATTCTTTCTTTGCATAAGCTTTCTGATCCTTTCTCTCTTCCTTTCTTCTCCTCTGGGGCTTTCATAATGCATATAGTACTATGTTCGATGAAGTCCCATAAATCACTTAAGTTTTCTTCACTCTCTTTCATTCTTTTTCTTTTTGCTCCTCTGACTGAATTATTTCCAATGACTTGTTTTCAAGTTCACAGACTCTTTCTTCTTTTTGTTCTAGTCTGCTATTAAACCCCTCTAGTGAATTTTTCAGTTTAGTTATTGTGTCTTTCATCTCCATGGTTTCTACTTGGTACTTTTTAAATATTGCCTATGCTTTGCTGAAATTCCCACTTTGTTCATGCATTTTTCCTCTTGACCTCAGAAAGCATCTTTATAACAGTTATTCTGAATTCTGTCAGGTAAATCCTATAACTCCATTTCATTAGGGTCAGTTTCCAGAAATTTATTTTCTTTTTTTGTTTGGAACACCTTTGCCTGATCCATCATTTTCTTTGTCTGTGCTGGTGTTTATACATTGTACAAAATAGGCACCTGCACCAGTGTTCACAGACTGACCTTGTATAAGAGAAGACTCCCACCTATTAACCCTGCCCAGGATCTGGGGGCAGGGGGTGTGTCTGTCAGCTCTTTCCCTCCACAGGAGAAGCAGGAAGCTGTGGTTTTTGTGTGCTTGCTCTGTGCTAAGTCAAGGGTGGGGAAGCTATTGTATCTATCATCCAAACCACAGTCCCTATTCTCCCTGAGGTGGTTAGATAGCATCAGACCCATCACAGCTCCAAGACTGACATCTGATCGCTTTATGCTTAGCAGGAGGGAAGATCTATGACATTCACCAGCAAAGCTGCTGTTTCCATTCTCCCTCGGGTAGCTAGATTATGCTGGACTCATCAGAGTTCTAAGACTTACAAGACAAATCAGTCCTCTGGGAGCTCCCTGGGAAATTCCAGGGTGCTGGATGCATAAACCACACTCTCTTTTCCCTAGGAGAAGCTGGGAGTTAGGGTTCTCCTCTTGATTGTATGGCACTGTGCTGGGAGCAGGGACTCTGGTGAAAAGGGGTCCTGAATATTGGCTTTGGTGTGTCTGGTTTCATTTTCACCTAGGGTGCAAGAGCCTTACAATTAGTCTGTAGATTTTACATAAAGTGAATCTGTTTGTGAATTGTTGCTGACTTAGTATGTTTGTGAGGGAAGCAGGATCCAGGGCTTCTAACTTTGCCATCTTGCCAACATTGCTTCTGGAAATTTTTGTTGTATAGATTTTTCTAAAGTCCAAATACTTTACCTAAATTTGGAAATCTTTTTTATTTACAAAAAAAAAGCTACTCTTCAACATCTGTGATATTTTCTCACTTAACAAAACTGATTTCTAAATTTATGACAGTTTTACTTATAAAAATACATCATTTAGTATTTCAGAGATCATTGTTTATAAAACATATCAAGTTCAATAAAAACATTTTTCTATTCTTATGAAGAGCCAAAAATTACCAACAGTCATAAAAAAATAAAAGAACTGGTTAGATATATTTTTGCGGAAATAACAAATGTTGATTTAACAGAGAAGAAATATTGTTTCACCAAATCTTTATTTAATATATGGAAATTTACTTCAGGTCAGAACAAAAATGTCACCATGGACTTTATTGGGATACCACAGCATATTCTAGTCTTTGGTTTCAAGCATTTCTAGATTCTATTAAAGACAACAGAAATGCTACCACAGTAATAACTGACCTATAAGTGGCAGGGAGGCAGGCAGTTTATTATTTTGAAGTATAATCCTATTAATAAGCTTCCTGGAAAAGAGCAGGTAATAATACTATACAAACAGAAGTCTACTTTTAAGGTTTCAAATTTTAGGGTATCAGAGAGATTTAGTTATGTGTAAATAAACATATTCTGCTAGACACAAAAGAGTTAATAGCAAAAACTTTAATCTAATGGTTAGTTCAAATGCTATTTAAAAAATACACTCCTGGGGTACCTGGGTGGCTCAGTGGGTTAAAGCCTCTGCCTTCAGCTCAGGCCATGATCCCTGGATCCTGGGATCAAGCCCCATACTGGGCTCCCTGCTCATCAGAAAGCCTGCTTTTCCCTCTCCTACTCCCCCTGCTTGTGTTCCCTCTCTCATTGTCTCTCTCTCTGTCAAATAAATACATAAAATCTTAAAAAAAAGAAAACCACTTCTTTCTAAGGTTTATTCAATAACCGGTGAACTATAGCTTAAATAATGGCAAACACTCAATGAGTTATAAAAATTATGCTTGATTTTCCATTAAGAATTGTTATTTTTTACGATATTACTTATTTATTTGACAGAAAGAGATCACAAGTAGGCAGAGAGGCAGGCAGAGAGAGAGAGGAAGGGAAGCAGGCTTCCTGCTAAGCAGAGAGCCCAATGTAGGGCTCGATCCCAGAACCCTGGGATCATGACCCAAGCCGAAGGCAGAGGCTTTAACCCACTGAGCCACCCATGTACTCTCATTAAGAATTATTATTAATGGAAAATATATCAGATGAAAGCATAAGGGGTTGAATTTTTCAAAACTGACAACTGTACAGGTGGTGCAGTAAATTCGCATCCGCAGCTAGGGGGATGGTTAACTGAAAATTCTAGTTAGTTGTCCAAACTACAGCTTCTAACTACATGCGATCTTAATTACTAATATAAATTTGGTTATAGGAAATAAATATTTATGAAAGATTGCTTGATGGACACGATATCCTAAACGTTACCTGTTGGAAGAACAGGGCAAAAAAATTTTCTATCCAAATTGAATTCAGAGTTAGATTAATGGGAGAGCCAGAAAACCTAGTCTGAATGTACTAAAACATTAGTGGAAATATAATGCATTAGAGAAAATTGCGTTTATCAAAATCTCTCTCAGAAACTGAGATAGGTGGAGGTGACTGGGTGGTTCAGTTGGTTAAGCGACTGCCTTCAGCTCAGGTCATGATCCTAGAGTTCCAGGATCGAGTCCCTCTTCAGGCTCCCTGCTCAGCAGGAAGTCTGCTTCTCCCTCTGACCCTCCACTTCTCGTGCTCTCTCTCTCTCTCCCCAATAAATAAAATCTTTAAAAATATATGTATTCAATTAAAAAAAAAGAAACGGAGATAGGACAGCGTATTGGGATAAGACATTTGGGGTGGGGCACGAGACCACCAGTGAACATGCTCCAACATCCAGAAAGTTGCTAAACTGCCTTTTACCAAGCACAAGTGCAGTTATAAGAACATGTTTTGCTTTAAGGGGGCAAGTTCAGGAAAAGAGCTAAATTATTCAGGGTAACAGACTAACCTACCAACCTCCTTCTAACCTCCTGTGAAGTTTAATGGGATGTCAATTAATAATATCCTGACCAGCCATTCACATGCTCTTGGCTCAGCCTGGGGAGTACTCCTGAGTCCTTACAGAATTGTCTTTACTTAGTAATGCTTTGGGACCATAAGGTACACTCTAAGAAAGTCACATGAAACATAATATTCTATCATGGGGATAAAGTTAAGAGTGAAGGATCCTTTTTATAAGATCTACAATAAGTCTTTTTGGAAACAACCACTTTGTTTTTATCTTAAGGGCATTATGGAATTTGCAAGTGAGCTTACCTTCCCTTTTGCTTTGGATGATGGGACACTTAAGGGACAGTCGATTTGCCATCTCATTCTTGAAACAGGTTCAGAGTATGTGTTTCTTACCTCTTGTTTCTTAACTTCTATTTTCTTAACCAATTTTTTCTTTCACCTGTACTCCTTCAATTTTTTTTCACTCTTCTATGTTAGTAATATTTTTGAAAGTTACCTTTATTCCTTTGCAACTAGCTGGAGCCCCTGATTCCAGGCTCTGAGGCCTTCCTCTTGGTTAATCACTCATTTTGACAGAGCACCGCCTCTAGCAGCTGCCTGAGATAAGGGCAAAATGAGAAATAATTTTTTTTTGATATCTCATTTATTTGAAATTGTCTTTCTTCTACCTTCACCCTTGATTTTGGTTGGCCATAGAAAAGTCTCTTTTTCTGTGCTGATTGGGCATTTAAAAAGTAGCGTTGTTTCATTATGTTTATAATTTAGCTGTTCTAATACCACTGTACTGATCAAATTATTTAACAACCGTAGGAAATCAGAGCAGGCAAATAATTGAGCCACTGTTTTCTGAACCTTAATATTATATATTATATACAAAATTAACACCGTATAAGGGAAACTCTTGGGTTCTATTTTTCAAAATATTAAGAACCTATTTTTTCCCATGTTGTTTGTATAACCTTACACCTTTCTCTTTTTTATTGTAGATGCCATATGCCAAGCTGGCTTATATGAGATAAGATTACTGACCCCTTTTGGGGCCTCATTCTGTTTGCTCATTCATTCATCATTCACTCCGTCAATATCTCTCCCTTTCTCAATTTCCCCATCTGGTTTCCTTTCTCTTCACCATTGTCACTCTTCTTTCTTTCCTCCGGGAAAACCCCATAAATGAAAATCTGTAACTAACCAAAACACAGATTGGGAGAGCAATGACACTGCTTGAGCCCAAGGCTCGGAGTCAGCCACCTCCCCTCTGCATTCTAAAAGCGAATTCTCTCTACCACTACAGACGGACAGTTGTGGTACCTGATTTAAAATACCTTAAGATTTCAAGTTGAAAGAACTGGGCTATGAGCAAGACACTGTGCCAGGTGCTTTCATCTCAAATTCCTCCTCATAGCAGTTCTAATAGAATTCTGTGGGTTTGTTTACTGTGGTTTTATAGGTAAGAAAGAGGATACTCATAGAAATGAATTTGCCTTAAGTTCTACAGCTAAATAAATGATCAATCAGTATTCAAATGTAGATCCACATGAAAAGATGCTCAGCACCACTAATTATCAGGGAAATGCAAATCAAAACCACAGTGAGATATCACTTTATGCCTGTCAGAATGGCTAGTATCAAAAAGACAAGAAATAACAAGTGTTGGTGAAGATGTGGAGAAAAGGGAACCCCCACGCACAGCTGGTGGGAATGTAAATTGGTACAACCACTATGGAGAACAGTATGGACGGTCCTCAAAAAATTAAAAATAGAAATACCATATGATCCACTGGATTATTTACCCAAAGAAAAGAAAACTATGAATTTGAAAAGATATATGCACCACTATGTTTGTTGTAGCATTATTTATAATAGCCAAGTTATGGAAGCAACCTAAAAGTCCGCCAATAGATGAATGGATAAAGATGTGATGTATATAATTACACACACACACACACACACACACACACACACAAAGAGGAATATCACTCAGGTATAAAAAAGAACAAGCTCTTGACATTCACAACGTTGCTAGAACTAGAGGGTATTATGCTAAGTGATATAAGTAAAACAGAGAAAGACAAATACCGTATGATTGTACTTCTATGTGGGGTCTAAAAAAACAAAAGAACAAGCAAACAACAACAACAAAACCAGACACAGTCTCATAAATGTAGAGAACACACTGGTGGTTGCCGGAGCAGAGAGGGTTGGGGGGGATGGTAAAATAGGTGAAGGGAATTATGAGATACAAATTTCCAGTTATAAAATAAACTGAGGGGATAAAAAGTACAGCCTAGGGATTACAGTTATTAACAGTATAATAGCGTTGTATGGCGACAGATGGCAGTTACACTTATGGTGGTAAGCACAGGACAGTGTATAGAAGTGTCAAGTCACTAGTGAGTTTTGAGCTAAAACTAATATAACATCATATGTCAAATAAACTTCAATTAAAAAAAGGATGAAAGAAATTTAGATCCAACTCTAAAACCTAGGTTTTTAACTGAGTTTTAAGTTTTGTTTTGTTTTTAAAGATTTTATTTGACAGACAGAGATCACAAGTAGGCAGAGAGGCAGGCAGAGAGAGAGGGAGAAGCAGGCTCCCTGCTGAGCAGAGAGCCCTATGTAGGGCTCGATCCCAGGAGCCTGAGATCATGACTTGAGCTGAAAGCAGAGGCCATAACCCACTGAGCCACCCGGGTGGGTGCCCCTAAAGTTTATTTTTAATGGGAAAAAGTTTTGCTTACAGGGAGGATAGGTTTTTTCAGGAATGTTTGATAGTATAACTTTAATATTGCCCTTTGGGCACTCAGGATATCTTAACTTGATTTGAGGAAGAAAGCAACTTTAAAGTTGAAAGATCATCTTTTAATCATTAATGTTTACATTAAATTGCATTATAGCTGGAGTTTTAAAATTTATAAGGTTAATTTTCACCATAGCTATAATAGTAATGAAAAATTCAAATGCTGTGATCCCTAGATCACAAAGTTTTCAAAGGCATGTAGGTGGAAGACTGTTTTGGTAGAGACCGCCTTCATAGATGAACTGCCCAAACATTTAATTTACCTTCAGATAATGAAAAAAATATTCTCTTGGTAGCATATAAAGTATTCTTATATGCCAAATCTCCTCATGGTTGGTTTTTTATGTTTCAGTTAGGGAGTGACATTTTTGCTGTGTATAGACTACTGAAAAAGGACAAGTTATCCCTGTACTATTTCAGCAGTTTAAAAAAGCTTTAAAAGAAATCTGCAGTTGACCCCTGAACAACATGGGTTTGAACTGCACACATCCATTTGTACATAAATTTTTTACAGTACTGTAAAAGTATGCGGTAAAAGTACAGTATTTTCTCTTCCTTATGACTTTTTAAGATTTTATTTATTTATTTGACAGAGAAAAATCACAAGTGGGCACAGAGGCAGGCAGAGAGAGGGGACAGGGGGAAAGCAGGCTCCCCGCAGAGTAGAGAGCCTGATGTGGGGTCCGATGTGGGGCTTGATCCCAGGATCCTGAGATTATGACCTGAGCTGAAGGCAGAGACTTAACCCACTGAGCCACCCAGGTGCCCCTGAGTTTTAAGTTTTAACCTAGTACTACCAATACTCTCAACATTTACTTGAGAAAATCCTAGTCATTCTCAAATTCCTTTCTGTTCATCTTGAAACAAACAAACAAAAATTCATCATTTAATTAATATTAGGCTTTTTTTGTATGGAAGAGATGGTAATAAACAATAAAGATGGCACTGCCTTGCTCTTCACTTGCTTATTTCACAAGGGCAGAGACAATATTCATTTTTAATATTCAATGAAAAGACTAAAATACAAACTAGCAAAACAAAATGCCTTAAGGATTTAGTTACATCAAGATATTTGAGATGGAGGGGCCACTGGGTGGCTCAGTTGGTTAAGTGTTTACCTTCAGCTCAGGTCATGATCCCAGGGTCCTGGGCTTGAGTCCCACATTGGGGTCCTTGCTAAGCAGGGAGCCTGCTTCTCTCTGCCCACTGCTGCCCCTGCTGTGCTCTCTCCATGTTCTCTCTCTGACAAATAAACAAAATCTTAAAAAAAAAAAAGATCCTTGAGATGGATGTGGGGTGAAAAAAGGTAAACATAGATCATGGAGATGGAATAAAACAATAAAATCAATCCTTCACTTTATTTTGTTTTTAACACTTCTATCCAATCATTTTAGAGTAATATACTCAAAACTTAGGTTTGCCTCAGTTACATATGCCTTCCCATTAAAGTCATGACCTGGTTTACAACAACAATGGCCCAAGGCCTTTCGCTAATTTTATTTAAGATTTTATTTCTAGGATAAGAAATTAACTAAAAGGGGGCACAGGTGAACTTTCTGGGATGGTAGAAATGTTCTCTCTTGATTGTGGTAATGCTTACATGGCTATGTTTGTCAGAATTCATAGAACTTCACACCTAAAAGAATACATTTTCCTACATGTAAATCACCTCAGTAACCTTGACTTGAAAAAAAAGCCTGAACTCTTAACCACTCAGCTAAAAATAAAATAAAACTTAAAATACAGTTTATAATTTAGGTGTAAAACAAATCTTATTTATAGGAGTGAAGCAGATCTAGTAAATTTTTGTATTTATTTATAACACTAATAATCCAACTGGATTTTATATAATTCAATATAATAATATCAACATTTTAAAATAGGATATAAAAAAATGTTTTGAATTTTTTTTTTACAAAGTAAGGATTTGGACTGCAAAATCTTCCTTATAACCGTAATGTTGCTAAGGCAATGCTCTCTATTTTTTAAAAATCTCAAACAAAATAATCTAAGCCTATTAAAAGTTTCAAAGATTTAAACTGCCAGAATATCACCATAAAAACTGCTTACATATTATGCTGGAAATTCTACATTTAATAGTTAAAGACAAAGAATTACCTGCTAGCTTTATTAACTGATAGATTCCACTATGTCCTAAAACACAATTGTAGCTCTGCTTCTAAAAAAGGCAAAGAAAAAAAAAAAAACATGATTGTTTTCAACAAACCTGGATTTAAAAAGACAACAACACTATTAAGAACACAGGAAGGGGTAATTAAGTTATGTCTCCCCTTTATTAAGGTTTCAATAGATAAAAAAGCATCCAAGAAACCATTTACAAAGGTCCCCGCCTCTAATTAATTAATTGTTTTAGAGACCAAAGTCACTGGACTCTGTCTGGGAAAACAGTCCCAAATTACACATCAAACTTCTCAACTTAGATTTGTAGAATCTCAATTTGAATACCCTCTGTTTTTATTCTATCAGATATACTGAAGCCAACCACGTCAGTTTGAATTAAGAGGGCTAATGTAATTCCAAGCCCTGGAGACCCTGGAACAAAGGTACTTATGTAACAGAAAGAACTTTTTCATTTTGATCAAATGAGTATAACTCTGGCAGATGTCATTGATCAATCAAAAAATACACACCTGATTTTTTTTCTAATATGGAAGCAAAGTGTATTTTTTTTTTTTTTAGAAACCACACCTATGTCTTGAATGGTAGTGTTATTTAATAATCAGACCGATTAGTTGCCCTACCTCTTGCAAATCTTTTTTTTTCTCTTCTTTTTTATTAAATTTATTTTTTTTTTAAATAGCAAAGTGTATTTTTATTTATGACTGTGATAAAAATGCCCTTTAAGTTCACTGGGTTTGGTAAATTAACTTTTAGAAGAATGAAAAATACCTTATGTGCTACTCTCCATAACATCTAGAATAATTGCCGTCTCCCAATATCCGTCTTAACATTCTCAATTTTTTGTTTTGTTTTGTGTTTTTAGAAAGGGAGAAGGAGTTCGAGGAGGGGCAGGAGAAAGAGAGAGAATCTTAAGCAGGCTCCACACCCAGGATGGAGCCCAGCGCAGGGCTTGATCTCATGACCCTGAGATCACGACCTGAGTAGAAATCAAGAGCGGGATGCTTACCGACCGAGCCACCCAGGCACCCCAACATTTTGTTTTAAAAGTTAGACAGGCTTAACCATATCTTTATAGCAATAAAGTCTGATTTTGTTCATGTGCTTATGTTTTCTCTAATGTTTTTCACTTTAATAATATATAACGATAAAAAAACCGCATAAAAATCTGAGAAAGTTTTCAAAGCCTTACTTCACTGGGAATGACTACATTCTAGATATTAAAGGACAATTAACTTGCTAAGAACAAATGCTCTAAGGCTGTTTGTGAAAAAATATTGGAGTGGTATCAGGACATCCATGATGCCTATATAAGGTACCCTAGGAGGTAACAGAACACTGCCAACTAGGCAAAAAAAATTACTCTAAGAATTTTATTCTTTCCAAAATTGAAATCAAGTAAATAAACTGAGTAATAAGTATTTATTAAAAGTACATAGATCATGGAAGTATTTTTATATCTGCTATCTCTGGGAGCTAGGTTCACCAGTCTGAAACTCAGCCAAGAGAAGTCCGTGTAGTGACAGTTGCTTGTGTTGGGGGGAGAGGGTTGAAAGGTCAGACCTCTAAAATGACAGTGACAATGAAGGCAGGAGTGAGTCAAGAGCAAGCAATAGCAAAAGTTGGTCCTAAAGTGGCAGCTGAGAGAAGAGAAAGTCGTGGGCTCACTGGCTTGGTGCCTTTCAATGAGGACACGAATGGGACCGAACAAGGAGTCAGGTAAGATTTGCTAGTGTGGAGGGAATTAAAGGGTTCTGTGAATAGAAAATCAGAAAGCTTGGAATAGAATTAGAAAGCTGGAGAGTTATTCTAAGGAAGGAAGTGCCTATGTTGTATGTGCTACCGGGGGAGGGGATTCTGAGCTGTTACTAGTATTTAAACACCTGCCCTAATTAGATATGTTCATCAGATGTCAGTGCGATGAACAGTGACAGACATTCCAGATAAGGGGGAAAGGCCCAGGGTTAAAGTTACTTTGTAAATCCTAGAGTGAGAGGGAGACTCTGGGGCATAACATTATGGGATATGGGTTCTCACCCCATGAGCTCTGGAAATCAAATAGGTCTGTGATGGTTAACAAATGTATTAATTTGACTGGGCCACAGGGTGGTCAGATGTTTGGTCAAACATTATTCTGGATGTTTCTGTGAGGGTGTTTCTGGATGAGATTAATATTTCCATTGGCAGATTAAGTAGTTGCCCTCCCTAACGCTGGTGGGCCTCATCCAGTCGGTTGAAGGTATATAAAAACAGACACAGATTCTCCCGACCCCCCATCCCCCGTGAGGGTGAATTCTTCCTGCCTTTGGACTTGGAAAGGAACCACACCGTTGGCTCTCCCAGGTCTCCAGCGTGCCGACTCACGCGGCAGATCTTAGGACGTACCAACCTCCATACATGTGAACCAATTCTTTACAATAAATCTCTTACGCACACATATGTAATATTAATTGAAATAGTTTCATACAGGATTGAGCTCAGAGACTGGCACACAGTGCTCAATAAATGGAAGTCGTTATTTTTATTATAATAGAAGGCTCCATTTTGAGAAAAAATCCAAGTGAAACAGTGCCTAAAAATGGTGAGGAGGGTGGTATGAAAGTGAGTAGGAGTTTTCAAAGCTCAACCTAGCCAACAGCAAAGTGTCCCCATTAGGTCTTCCCTTCTAGCTTTCTTTCTTCTGTTGTCATTAAAGTTACTGTTTTTCATCACACTCATGGAACTCTTTGTCTGGGAAAACATAGCTGAACCGCCTTCTAAAACCCTAATTAAAATCTTGTTAAAAATCTTCCAAATATGGGGCGCCTAGGTGGCTCAGTAATTAAATGTCTGCCTTGGGCTCAGGATCCTGGAATCAAGCTCCATACTGGGCTTCCTGCTCAGCGGGAAGCCTGCTTCTCCCTCTCCCACTCCCCCTGCTTGTGTTCCCTCTCTCCCTGTGTCTCTGTCAAATAATAAATAAAATCTTTAAAAAAAAAAACTTCCAAATACATATCACTCTTTCTTGACTTAATTAAACATAATGCATATTATAATGTGGACCTTCTGATTTGGGATTTTGCAGAGCTATTAGATTATGGAAAATATCAGCAGCCACTGTAACATACTATATATGTATTTTCAAAATTAGATCTTTGATAGCAACTTATTTTTTCATTGGTCTTTTGTAAAATCGAGTGTGGCATCAATTCCAGCTTGTTGAGTTTTGGCTAGTAAAGTTTGACAGTAAAAATCCCCCTCTCTTTGACAGTGGTAACTTATAAGGTAGAGAGTAAATTAAATCTCTTCATTTTATATCCTTAAATCTTCTCTCAGGGTGGTAGGAAGTATTGTGCAGAAACCAAATCTACTTCAATGTAAACATTCCATTTAGCAACCAGTTGTAACTATCCCCAGAAGGAGAGCTTCTGAAATTCCTGATTTGGGAGTGGGGAGGGGCGGAGAGGGAGAGAGAGAATCCCAAGCAGGCTCCAAGTCCAGTGCAAAGACTGACATGGGGCTCAATCCCACAACCCTGAGATAATGACTCGAGCCAAAATCACGAGTCAGACACTCAACCAACAAAGCCACCCAGACACCTCACCTATTTAAAACAAAAAAATAATAATAACTATTTCCCTGTGATGAGGACCTAACTAACCCAGTGTGTGGATTATAGTTATGGCCTGGAGAACAGGACAAAGTTCTACCACCTCCAGTCTAAACGCTCACCAACTGCTTAGATCCCAAGATAATTTAGGGTTTGATTGTTTTATTTTGTCTTCTTTCTCATGGGTGGTGGTGGTGGGGAGTGGGGAAAGGTGGGCTTAGCAAAAAGGAAGCTATGTCCCTTACTGCAACAACATGGGTGTGCAGCTCAATCTCCTTAATTATTACAAAAACTCTCCCTTCCCAAAATTTGCAATCTGCTTTGGGAAACCCCACATTTATTCAATGAAACAAAACACTATGAAAAATACAGCTCTTATTACATGCTAGCACTGTTCCAGATGCCAAAGATACAAAGACAGACACTAGTCCATAGTCCCAAGAGCTTGGTCTAGTGGGAGAAACAAACATGTAAGCAAACAATCACAACATAGTGAACAATTAGTAACAGATGTCGCTCTAAGAAAACAGGTACAACTTGGGGGCAAAGAAGACTACAAAAATGCTAACAGGCTGCCTACAGGATGCAGGTGGCCTGTCCCAAGGATAAGTATTTTTAAAGCAAAAACTCAATTTCCGGACTAAAACAACTTAATTTCTGAACGTGAGAATGTTTATGTTAAGGTTCTTATACATTATATACGAACAGAACAATAACCTACACAAAGGGAAATTAGCTCAGTTTGAGAACGTGATTCATCATCATTCACACCTGCTCCAGTTAAGTCCCTCCCAAAATAGGCATTACATTGAGGAAAATGTGGTAGCAACTGTAAGGTATTAGGACAAAGAGACTCCTGTTGCTATAACCAACAATATAAAACAGTATGCGTACTTCCGGACAGATTTGTTAGATCCTAAACTGTCCCTCCTTTTTAAACTATGTTAAGATGGATACTGAATGGGGAATAAGGCCCTCAACACTTGCAGTTTCCATATTTATTATCTGAAAATCTCCAATGTACAAACGCCAATGTGGTTATTTTTGGAAAACAAATGAAAATCACACATTTGGATTTGGCATTTCTGTCATTCATTCAAGTCATGATCTGCAAAGCTACCTTTATATCACAACTAACTTTCCACCGCTTCTAAGAAAAGAGCACATGAAAAACTCAAGATTACAGCCCGACAGTTAACGTCCCCTTATTACCATTTGACATTTCCCGGTTTATCATTACATTTAGTACTCTTCTGTAATATCCAACCCTCTTCATCTAGCAAGGTCAAAAGCGTCATGAGCAGTGTTTTATAAGCTGCCTACGGAGACAAACCCTGTGAAACCTGAGGATGCCACACCAACAACAGAATGCAGGTCACCGTGACACGGCCGACCACTCTGCAAAGTCAAAATCTCAGTTCATTTTACGCTGACAGCGCTTCTTTCCCGAACTTTCCCCTCCCCCAACAAAAGAACAGAGGAGTGTCTATTTCACAAGGTGTCTGGCGCTACTTTCTTTAAAAGGAGGCTTTATGTATTTCCTAGAAGGTCACCTTGGTAAGCCGGGGGGGGGGGGGGACCGACGACTCGGGAAAGAGAGCCTGGGGTTTGCAGGATCAGGTCCTCACCCGGTGGCTTCCAAGCCCCTGAGCCTGGGCTGAACCTAGAACGACCACCGCCCCTCCCACCACGTAGGGAACATGCCCTCGCAGTGCCACGCCCAGTTCGGAAGCGGGTGTCCCAGGAGGTCCCCCCACCAAGCGCTGATGGTGCCACCGGCCACGCCCGGGCCCCCCGAGTTCGTAAACGCTGACTGATGACCCCCGACGGCATCGGGCCCCCGCCTGTTCTGACCAGCCCGCACCGCACCCCGTCCAGCGGGGAACTTTCCAGAACCCTGGACTCTCCGGGAAGTCCCGAGACGCAGAGCAGAAGGGAACTTTGGCTCAATTACTGAGCACCTACTCTGGGCAGGGCGAGCGCGGGGCCGGGCTCGCACGCAGAGACCCTTGAGGCGCTGCGTCGGGAGGCGCCCGCGCTCCACCCTCCGGCCGGGCCCTCATCCTCCAGGAGGCTCGCCAGCGGGGCGAGCAGGGACGGGGACAGCCGCCCCCAGCCCGCCTAGAACCCTCGGCCGCCTTTACCTCGCGCGACCCCACCGAAGCCGCCGAGCTAATCTTAGAAAACAGCGCGGCGCGCGCTCACGTGCGCTCGTCCGCGGGCGGGGGGCGCGGTTCGGGTGAGTCATGACCCCGCCCCTACTCGCCGAGGACGCGCTGACGTCAGCCGTTTCCCCGAAGGGTGACGTCAGCGCGCCTCGCGGAGGCCGCGAGGCCGCCAGTAGAACGTTCACTGAGTTTCGATGCCTTAAAGGGACCAGGCGTCGAGTCGTGAAAGGTCTGAAGAGGTGACTCCAGTCACCCAACCGTGGGGTCAGAGCCCATCTTCTATCCTTTGTACTGAGAAGTGTTGACTGCTGAGATGGTGATGAAAAAAAGGAGAGCAACTGAGCCTGATTGGAGGCTGCTGAATGCCCCAGAACCTCCTCCTGGAAGCCCTCCTTGATTAACCAGAATCTTCTCTTGACCCCAAAGTCAGAGAGTTTTCCATGGCCCTTGACTCCCTACCCCTTCACTTACAAGCCCTCCTCATATGCTTATATGTCTGTTGGTAGGGAAAAGCTGTGGTTTGAATGTTTATGTAATCCATCAGTTTGGGCCAGCTTGTCCCACTTATCACTGTTTTTACTGTATCCTAAAGTGTTCTTAGTCACGTGATCTGTAACAAGTTACATAACTCTGGATGTGACACTGGTGAACTAGTCTCCAGACCCTCCTCTGATGCTAATGTTGCCTGTGGAAGCTTCCAGAACAAGAGCCCTGTCTGACGCTGGGCCACACAACGCTGTCACAGACAACCTCACAGAGAGGTTTGCCATGCTGAGGTTTACCATTAGGCAGCTATTTTCATTACCCTCCTTGTGCCCCTGGTTTAATCCCCAAACTTTCTCTCTGAGGTAGGTATTATTGTCCCTATTTTAATATGGATGAGGAAGGAAATCGAGGTACAGCAAGATTAAGTGTGTTTCCCTAGGTTACACAGCTAAAGAATGGCAAGCAGAAAACCATCCCCAGGTCGGGGGACTCCCAAGTCCAGGTTTTTAGGGATAAAGGTGGGCTGTGAAATACATCTTATTTTGTATGTTGAGTCCCCTACAACCAGTTTTCCCCTTATAACCCAAGCCCAGGGCCTCTGAACAAGTAACTGCATACCAGAAAGTGCCCAGAGAAGGCCCAGCCCCAGGGCCTGCACAAGGCTACAGCAAGTGGGGAGGTGCCCGTCCTTTGCTTGCAGGACACTGAGACTGAGTGCCTCCTTGAAGTTTGCCCCCAAGGCACCTCACCCCCCTCACTCTAGTCCCAGCCCTACCAGGCCTACCCTGGACTCTGCGATTCCTCTCCTGAAACTAGAGAGGCCGTCCTGCCTACAGCCAGCTCCTCCCTAGTGCGTTTCTCCTGCCATAATCCCCTCCCCCTAAAACCAGCAAAATTTCCCACTGGAACGGCATCTTTATGCCAAAAACAAATTAAGAGTCAACAAGAGCTTCTCAAAGTTTTGAGCAAAATGCAGGTGCCTGTGTGGGTGAGCTGCTGTCACTCTTCTCTTCTGACAGTCGTGACTGGTCCTTGGCTGAGTGTCACTCCCACACCCTCAGAGTGCATGGGCCAGGTCTAGCAGAAGCACATACTTTCCTGCAGCTCACCCCTCAGAAACATTAGAAACTGACCCCTCTTCCCTTGGACCCAGTCTCCAGCCATTACAGAGCTCTCCTCTGTGTGTCCCCTGCTCTTGTCCTCTGGGTCATACTGATGGATCAATCCCTGTTTGCTGCTCTTTTTGCTCTGCCGGGTTCTCTGGAGCTTGTGACTGAACATGTCCTGTGTTCTTCTGGCAAAGCCTCGGGAGGAGATGGAGGAAACCACAAGTGGTCTTAGCTTCAGGGGGTGGGGGTTGGGGGTGGGGGACTGTGGGAGCAGCTTCTTCCTCTGTGGGGCTGGACACACAGACATAGCAGCTCAGAGCAGTAGGGTACCTTCAGACCAACCAGTCTAGCCCTGTTCTCTACCTAAGGGAACTAAGGTCCAGGTGGGGTGACCCACTTGGACTCGCACGGCCTGTGAAGTAGAGAGTCTTAGTCAACTGACCTTGTGCCCACTGCTCTTTCCATGGATCACAGCTCTGTGACGAGTCTCCAGTGGGACAATGGGCATAACATGTGCATGATAAACTGTGACATGTCACATATGTGCTGAAACAGAAAACAGACGGTGACATGAGGTAAATACAGAGATGAAATCGTAGGGACAAATCGCAGAACGCAGTTCCTGAGGACCCCTGGCTCTTCCCTCCTCCCCTTTCCTTCTCTGTCCCATCCAATCTCAAGTCGGGTGAGGGGATGATTCCTCCTCAGACCTAGGAACCATCGCCCAGTGGAAGGACACACTGAGTGGGATTGCCATTTTTAAACCTTCAGTAATCAGGATCTGGTGTGTCATTTCAGATTTTGATTTTTTTTTAAATCTCCCAGCCTTCCCTTCCCATTATTTTCCTATCCCATAAGCCCCATTAAATGTCATTAAGAACCATAAATGCGACCGGCCACTCATGTGGGAGGATTGTCATCTCCAGCAAACAGCCCCAGCGAAGAAAGGAGCAGGAATCCTGGGTCTGTTCCCACCCGTGCTTCTGACTCACTGGATGACACACTCCGAAGTGTTGCTTTTGTTGGGGGAGACATGCGGGGCATCCCACACGGCTGCTCCTCTCACAGAGAGGAAGGATGGGGCAGAAGCCATCCAGCCGTTCCCACCACAGGGGAAGCAGGGGTCCCTGAGTGAATCCAGCTCCACGGTGACTGCTTAACAATGGCCCGCGGGGTCAGCCTGGAACGCTGTCCCCTGTGAGTACCTGCCCCCGATGGGGCCAGTAAAATGGCTTGGACTGGATTATGGCACTTACCCCTCATGACCTCGTTCTCACTGGTCAGGAATGCACCCTAGTGATTCCTAACTCCACTCTAATGACTTGTTGTAGATCTGCCCTCCAGGAATTTGTTTGAAATTTTCTTTATTTCTGTTCCAGCCTATATACTCTTCTCAGGCAATGAGTAGGTTTACCATTTATGTGAAAGCACTTCAGTCCTAAAAACCAGAAAGTGCTATATAAGAGTTTTTTTAAAAAAACAATAATAATTTAATAATGATCATATAATTTTATATTTAATAAATGTAAGTATATTATAATTTGATGATAATAATAATTAATTCAGATGGTTTCACAGACTGACTTTCAGTCACTCATCATGTTTGACTTTATTTCCGTGCACATGCACCCTTCCCCCCATCAAATAGTATTTCTCAAGGGAATGGGGTGCTGTGGTGGGTAACTCCTGTCCCTTGCAAACTTAGGTAAATACATTGAGTGTCCTCTGTGGACTGGCCATCTAGGACCAACATCTAGTTTGTGCTCAAAAAATGCTTGTTTGGTGGGGACGCCTGGGTGGCTCAGTTGGTTAAGCAGCTGCCTTCGGCTCAGGTCATGATCCCAGTGTCCTGGGATCGAGTCCCACATCGGGCTCCTAGCTTGGCAGGAAGCCTGCTTCTCCCTCTGCCTCTGACGGCCGCTCTGTGTGCCTGTGCTCGCTTGCGCTTGCGCGCGCGCACTCTCTCTCTCTCTCTGACAAATTAAAAAAAAAAAAAAATGCTTGTTGGGTGGATGGGGAAAGAGATGGAATAGGAAAAAGAGAAACCCATGTGGTAAGTGGTGGGACATAGTGGGAATGACCATACTGGGGGCTGGAGAGCAAACATTAGTATCCTTGGCATGGAGGGGAAAGGGGACGATTTGATTTTATGGTACGTGTGCGTGTGACAGCCCTCCTCAGATCGGCCCTAGAGCTCATCCTGGAGGAATAGATGTTTCCCAGGCTGCTGCAATGATTCATAGACAAGAGACACCAAGGTCCCCGTCCCCAGCAGGGGCCGTGTGGGTAGCAAGAGTGAGGAGGCGGGGATGGGGTCCAAAAGAGGAAGACCAGTGAACCACACCGGAATAAAGTTTTCAAAACCAGGGGATTCTGTGGGTGAGTGGACAATTAAGCTGCGGTACACAGAATCAACAGAATATTACTCAGTGCTGAAAAGAATTGAGCCATCAAACTACGAAAAGACATGGAGGAAACGTAAATGCATATTACTAAGTGAAGCAAACCAGCCAGAAAAGGCTCCATACTGTGTGATTCCAACTATGTGACATTCCGGAAAAGGCAAAACTATGGAGACAATAAAAAAGATCAATGGTTATTGGGGGTTGGGAGGGAAGGGATGAACAGGGAGAGCCCAGAGGATTTTCAGGGCAGTGAAAATAGTCTGCATGATATCCTGATGAGGGATCCCTGTCGTTATGCCTTTATCCGTGCCCGTAGGATGCTCAGCACCAAGAATGAACCATATTGTAAACTATGGACTTTGGGTGTCAACGTAGGTTTATCTGTTATAACAGAAGCTCCGCCCTGGTGGATAGTGCGGGCACCGGGACTACTATAATTTCCTGTGAACCTATAACTGGTTTACAAAATGAAGTCTATTTTTATTTATTTTCAAGATTTTTATTTATTTATTTGACAGACAGAGATCACAAGCAGACAGAGGCAGGCAGAGAGAAAGAGGAGAAAGCAGGCTCCCTGCTGAGCAGAGAGCCCGATGTGGGGCTCGATCCCAGGACCCTGAGATCATGACCTGAGCCGAAGGCAGAGGCTTTACCCACTGAGCCACCCAGGTGCCCCCAAAATGAAGTCTATTTTTTAAAAATCCAGGTGAAGTGATTACACCTTTCGGTTAAGAGTCTGGTCCACTGTGGCGTCAGAGACTTGAGCTGGAATCTGAACCCCACCACGACCAGCTCTGTAACTTTGGGCAAGTTACTTAACCCCTCTGATCTCAGTTCCTCTAAGTCTGCAGGACTGTAATGCCTTCCTCAGAGCATTTTGAGTATTTCATTACAAATTTTATGTAAGGCATCTGACCCAGCACCCTGGGTATGCACTAGGATAAATATATACAGTGCCCCCCCCAACTCTTCTCTAATGTCTGTGATTATTAAACATACCAAGTTCAAAGTCAGGACAGTGGAAGAAAGCTGTCTGGATGAAAGTGACCTTCTACTAGGAAGGGAATCTGTGTGTTGGGGGAGGGGGGGCAGGGGCTGTGTGGTCTCACATGCTCAATCAGAAATGCTGGCCACAGAAGGTCAGCCATGAACTTGAGCCCTGGGAGGCAGTATCAAGCCCCTCACTCAGCTTTCTACCATGAAAAGGTCAGGGTGATGGAAGGCTGTCATATTTAGATGATGGCTCGTAGGGAAGCCTCGGTGAGTTAGTCACCTATGATATGACATCATATTGCCACTCAATATAGTAACAGCTGTTGATTGCTTTGGGGGGCAGGGGCGGGGTCAGCTATTGTCGACCAACCGTACCTCCAGGATAAATTGGACGGAACCAGCCAGAAAGACATACCAAGAGGAGAAATCCTCCTCTAAATAGGGTGCTCCACAGTTGCCTCAGGATTTTCGGCACCTCACCCCCAAATGTGAGTTTTGACTTTTCTTTGTCTTTGGGGCCAAGCCAGGAAAATGTCCTAGGAGAAAGTTGTGTGGTGAGGACGCCTTCAGCTGGGGGATTACCTACCACGGCCAGGGTCAGCGCCGCCCTGTGGAAGGGTGGGAAAGTTCTGTACACCAGGTGCATGGTGGCTATGTGGCACTCAACGTCGTGGTCCCAGGGAGGGGGTTGAAAAGGCCTGGAGTCAGGGTGCTGCAGAGTCTCGAGGTTGGATGGGGCGTTTTGCCTCTCGCAGGTTACCTGACAACGGTGGGGTCAGGTCAGCACCCCGCTGAGCAAAGACGTCCTCCCTGTCTTTGAAATGAGCCTGTGTGAAGCCATAGTGCGAAGGTATCACTGACCAGTGCTGTAGTTAATCTGAGTTATTAATTAGTCATATCATAATGGAAAGTTGCAGGATTAACTGGTTAACCCCTTCCTTCCCATGTATTCTCCTCCTGGACATCTCTGGCTCTTGTGGGGTCTTGTGCTTTGGGAATAGAATGCTGTGTGCCCACTGGGCAAGAGGCGTATTAACCGGAGGGAGCAGACTGTCTCTGTCTAAACTGAAGTAAGTCCAGAGTGAGGAAGTAAGGAGGTTGGAGAGGAAAAGCCCTTGGACCAAAGGCCAGGAGACCTAGTTTGCAGGTGGTTCTGTGACTTTTGGAGCTGTGTGACCGCGGGCAAATCACTGCCTCTTTTCAGATTTTGGTTACTTGTCTGATCTGCAAAAAATGTGTTCTTGGGAATCTTCCAACCCTGACCGACACACTCTCATCCCCTAAGTGTGGATTCACTGTTCTGTTGTTGGCAGAGTAGAAAGGGCCTTGAATCCGGGGGTCTGGCTCAGGCAATCATTGTGTGACCTTGCACAAGGACACCCCTTCTGTGAACCTCAGTTTTCCCACCTGTAAAACATGGGTTATTATGAGACATGGGTACAAAAAGGAACCCAGAAGGCTTCTCAGAAGATGTCCTTCATTCGGAAGGGCAAGAGGGGTGTGAGGCTAGCTGAGAAGGGCATAGTCAGATTACTGGCAGGTTGGGAGCACGAGGAGGTAAAGGTTGTGGTCAACCAGGGAAACTTCCAACCCTGTGCTGCTTGGTTCCTCTTCATTTCCCAGCAGCCAGGGGAGGGGAAACAACCGAGAGTTGTAAATGATGCTGAAAACAGCCCAAGAAAGTGGCTACAAATTCTTGTCTAAAGAGTCATGGCTGTCCAAGGGGGCACAGCACCAAAGCCTGGGGTTGCCGGAAGCCCAGCAAGGGTCTGGCCTCCTCCTTCCTATGGATGTGTGAGGGTCACAGTCCAGCACCTGCCCGCCCAGCATCACTTCCCACACCTCCGAGGGGAGCCCTGGAAATAACAAATCATGACTGTATATTGACCAGAGTGACCCATCTCAACTTATCTTGTCAGGAAAATCACAGATCTTCTAGAGAAACTCTCCAAATTCCTGTTTATTTTTTATGTAAATGGATTAACCTAGGGTTAGCTATTTTACTTCGACTTTCCTTTTCACATGGCCACGAAAATGAAATTGACACTCCTGGGAAGCCATGTCCTGAGCCATAAGTGTAAGTTCTCTTCCCTCCCACCCAAAGGGGGTTTCTCTTTTACTTTTTATTTTTTGCAGCCTCCGGTTCTGGGGTAGAGAGGCCCTCAGGAGGTTCGGCTACCATAGGAACGGCCGGCCGTCCTCCTGCTGACTCATCTGACATTAACATAATTATGTTTCGGGAGTCAAAGTGATTTTCAAACTATGAGTAATGCACGGTATTAGAGAGTATGTTTACAAGGCAGCGGGCATTTCAGCACTAAAAAAAACCCAGCTGCTACAAACAGCTGAAATGAGCAAAGGAATAAGAAAATGCTCTCAGGAAAAACCACGTTTTCCTCTGGGCTCCTCGTCTTTGGGAAGGATTCCAATATGAAAAGCAGGTGAACTCAGAGTTCCCCAAGGAGGGATCCAGATCTAGCATCGCTATCTGAACACCCAGAGATCTGATCATTTTATATGAAAAAAAAAAAAAAAAAGTTTTTTTATACTCTTAATTTTTATATACCCAACTCTAGGGAACAACGGGTTTAAAGACTTGAACAGATTTCTTAAAACCAATGCATTTCCCGGTATTGTAATAATTGTCTAAAGTTGTGTGAAGAAATGTTCTGCCTCTGAGGCAGGAGCAGGGACGGAAATCATTTCCCCAATTTTCAAGATGGGGAGTGGAAGCCTGTGGGGGACAAGGTTGGAGTCAGTGAATGCCTTCTTTTGTCAAACTCATAAGAGAAACGTTTGAGAGCCATTGAGTGCGGTTAGCCAAGGATTTAGACCCAGGAGGGAAGAGCTTAGACTCCAGTCCTGTTCCAGAGCTGTGTCTGTCCCTTGCCTCTGTTTTCCGGATTCTTAATGGCCATATTAATAACACTTGTTCTGCCCACCTCGGAGAAAGACTCTTGGACTCTGGGAAGGCAAGGATAGCATCTCTCCGTCACTGTAGTCCCACTACCCAATTTGGAGCCTGCAGAGTTTAAGTGTTTGTAAATACTGGCAGGATTAATGAATGAGATAAGAGCTTTGAACACCAGAACTCTGCTTTTCTGTTTAGTTGATCCTGCATTTAGTTCCCCCTGACCAAAGCCGGAGGGTGTGGGGGGTGGCATTCAGCAAGTGGGGCCATGCGAGGAGACAAGTCTACTGTCGGCACTAACACTGATAAGGAAAAAGAACCACTGTTATTCTTGGGGACCCAATGCTAAAATCAGATGAAAGTAGAACACTCAACTCAGCAACTCGCTTTGAGAAGGTTCATTTAAAAGCATGACAGTGATTTAATTTGCTTATATGTTGGAGGTAGATTAGGAGATCGTCGAGCTTAATTTCACCTGCTGATTCTCGAACTGCTATCAGCGCAAGTCCAATAGCTATAACGTGGGCTCGGGGTCAGCACATTGTGATAGCAAGGGACAGATGAGCATTGGGGCTGGAAAAGCCCTTAAAAACAACAGTTCCACTCCCAGACAGGTTTTTCAAGGTATAAAAGGAAAGGAGAAATTGTGAAAAATGTACTGTGCCATTTTTTCCCCATGGGAAAAACATCCCCTTGATTTCATATGTGAGGACAGATTTCTAAATTTTGATATGGGCTTACAAGTGTGGCTATAGCTTTTTATGACATCTGCATCAGATGACTCTTCTCTTGTTCTTTCCATTCCTGCTTTGGCTTCTCTGCCTTTTTCTCCTTTTTCCTCTCCCTTCTGTCCCTCAGTTAACTCCTTCCTTCCCTTCCTGTTCCCATTTTGCCTTCCGCCCCCAGCACTCCTTCTCCTTATGTACACTTTCTTAAAGCTTCTTCAAAGGAGTCACTCGCATGGTGAATGGTCAATAGCATTTAAAAATACATAGATAAAGAAAAGGCTCTGAACTACTAATAAACTGTTCATAAATAAATAGTTTATTTTTAAGGTACCAAGCGTAATCCCACCCAAAAATATTCCTATTCACTTAGGAATGTCTTTGATGAAGCAATAAGAAGTAATTAAATATTGTCCCTTGAGTATACACCCTTTTGAATGTTCTACATTTGCACTGCAGGAAAAAAGAGGGGACCCCCCACAGAAAGACACCCACAGAGAACCTCCCGCCTGCTCTTAACTGAGAGGCCCAGGTGTGTTCGAGTAGCCTCGCTGGATGGCCTGATCTCTCCTTCCCCCACTTGTTAATATAATATTGTCAGGCTTCCTTTAGGCAGTAAATAGAAGTTGGTCCATTCATGGCTAATCAGTGTCCAAAGTAGTTGTTAGAGAGAACTGGGATCTGCTGTTTTATCCCAAACATCAGAGGACCATGCCGGGAGAGAAAACGTGTGCGCTCCCAGAGGCCATCACTTAGTGCTTCTAGGCTAGACACCCTTTCTGGTGGGTAAGGTTCCGAACCTCACTAGTCTCTTCATATCAGAGCCACTGTCCGGGGCATTCCTGATTTCACAGCCCCTGTTCCGTCATCTGGACAGGTACACGGATGCTTGGCAGGCTGAGAACTCTAATTTGGGTTTGAATGACATGGTCACTGTTCCCCGGGATGCCTCAAGTAAAAAGCTCCTTACTCTTGATCCTGATTTATTTATTTTATAAATATTTGCAAATAGTTTAGTGTTCATTTAACAGCAATAGGTTGCTGAACATTTGAGATACAAATGTTTAACATATATTCTAAAAAAGAAATGTTGGCTCTCTAAGCCCCTTAACAAAAAAAAAACCAACTTATTCTGAATTTGCCCCCATATTGTCCTTTTCTTGATTTCTTCCCACCTTCCTTCCTTCCCTGTATCCTTCTCTCTCCCTTCATCTCCCCCCCCTTCCTTCTTTCCTCTTTTTTTGTTTTCTTGTGTTTTGCCCGTTTGGTACTTATGGTAGATGTCTTTCTGAAAAATATATCTAGGAGTTAAGAAAAACTGATAGAGACTACCTAGGACTGATAGAGACTTTGGAAACCCAGGACTGATAGAGACTTTGGAAACCCAGGACTGATAGAGACTTTGCATCACACATGTCTCTTTTACTGTTCCAGTTTTTAATCATGCACACGTATGATTTTTCCCAATTAAAAAAATAGTGAGTGAGGCAGTGTTTCATACCCTTCCTGTTTTGAAGTGTTTTCTTTCCCAATTTTCATGCCAGTCTATTTCCTCCTCACCAGAAGTGAAAGACAGAAATAGCTTCCAAAGGGAAATGGGGAAGAAGGGAAGGGAGAAAGAGAACAGAAGCTAAATGTTTCTGTGACCACAACAGGGAGGTAGGGGTTAGCCCAACAGGATCAAAGAAGGGTTTTTTTGTTTGTTTGTTTTGTTTTTTTAACTCAAGATGTAAACATCTTCCCAAACCATTAAGTACTTTCCTACAACATAATGTTTAATGGCTATAAAAGATTCCTAAGTTAATTTATTGCCTTTGTGCTGTAATTTATTTAATTAATACTCTACGTTAAACATTTGGGTAATATCTGATTTGTCATTATTACAAGGAGTGCTGCAATCAACATTCTTGTACTAAAATCTCTGTGCATAGCTATTCCCTTTTACTTTAAATATGTCTTCTCAAGGAGAATAAATATATTTCTCAAAGGAAAATACATCAGAGTATACAAATCCTAGACCTTTGATATATGTCACTCCTGAATTGTGTAAGTTTCTGTAAACATAAAAGAAATTCCCCCCATGTTTGTTAACAAGTTTTATTTCCTATTTGTGAATTTCCTGTTCAGAACTTTTGGCCCTATGTGGGTTGGTATCTTAATACTTGCAATAACTTAGATTGTTTCCACACATATCAAATACACAGACAAAGGCCCCCTTGTCTAATATTTTTAAATAATAACTATCCTCTGGCTTGATACGTGCACTTGAATGTTAATTATATTTATATATTTTTGACATATGAAGGCATTTAGATTGAAAGTGACCAAATCTATCAATGTTTTCCTTTCTGAAGAAAGAGCTTTTCCATATAGAACTTTCAAAATTATTTCCTATTTTCTTCCAATCAAAAAGCTTTAAAAATCTTTTTTATTTTCATTTCCAGTGTAGTTAACATAGCGTGCTATGTTAGTTACGGGTGTACGAGACAGTGATTCGGGGGTCCCATACATGACTCAGAGATCATCAGGACAAGTTCTCTCCTGACCCCCTTCACCTATTTCACCCATCCCCCTGCCTCAACATTCCCCTGGTAACTGTAAATTTAAAGTTCATATACTTTACATATTTACAGAGAAATGCACAAATCTTAAGTGGACCATTCACTGAATTTCAACAAATGACAAATGCATATACTTATAAAGGTTTAGAAGTCCAAAGGGTATGGGTTGTGTTTTTTTTAAGCTGATGGTTGCATAGATGTAGATATTAGAAATCATTGGATTGTATGTACACTTTAAAAGCATGAATTATATGGTGTATGAATTATATCTAAATAAAGCTGTTAAAATACAGAGAGAAATTAACATCATTCATCCCAGACACTCCATAGCATCCCTTTCCGGTAGACCCTCACTCATGTTCTACCTCAGAGGCAGCCACCGGTTTTAATTTTTTCATCATAGATTGTATCTGCCTATTTTAGAACTTCGTATAAATGGAAACACACAGGATGAACTCTTTGGGATAAATTTTCTTTCACTCAACAGTTTTTAAAAGCTCGTCTGTGTTAGTTGTATCAGGAATTTGTTTTGTTGTTGTTGCTAAGAGTAATATTTCAGGATGTGTCTATGTTACAGCTTGTTTCTCCATTTTGCTATCAGTGGACCCCCCGGGCAGTGCCCAGTTTGGGATCATTATGAACATTCTTGCCTTGTCCTCTCATGGACATATGCTTTTACTTCTCTTGGGGAAATACCTTCGGATAGAATTGCTGGATCATAGAATAGGTGTATGTTTAGATTGACAAGAAACTGCCAAACTTGTTTCCAAAGCGATTGTACCATTTAACACTCCCAGCGACAACGCGAGAGAGTTCCAGCTGCTCCTTTTCCATGCCAACATCTGATACTGTCAGTCTTTTCAAATATTAGCCATTCTGCTGGGCGTCCAATGGTGGCTTATTGTAGTTTTAATTTGCATCTCCTTGATGCCTAAAGTTTTTGAAACTTTTTAAATGTGTTTCTACTTTTCTTTTAGTTTTATTTGAATAGTTTTGTATTTTATACATAATTACATGTTTATCCACCTAAAGTTATTTCAGTCATGATCTGGAGTAAATCTTTAAATTTATTTTTTCTAAATAATCCATGAAACCAGAATAGTTTATTAAATAATAATTTTACTCCTATTGACTTATCATGCTTTCTTCATTAGAGATGAAGCTGTTATACATAATTACGTGGTCTCAGAATACCTACTCAGAAAATATGAGAAATTGATTTGCACATTTGTATGTTTGTCCTTTTGTCAACCGCACACTATTTTATTGATGCTTTCTTTTTAATGTGGTTTAATATCTGGTAGGGCCTCTTCATTATCATTCCTTTTCATGCTTAATATTTTCTTTGCCGTTCATACCTAATTATTCTTTAAGTAAGTATTTGAATGATAATGTCAAATTCTAAAGTGAATCTTATGGATATTTTTATTGAAAGCATATTGAGCACACAAATGGATTTGAAAAGCCCTGCATCGTGGCCAAGGAATTTAGCATTTAAATTTTCTTCTATATTTCTCAGTAACATTTTGGAGTTTTAATTACATGACTCTTTCACTTTCTTATGAAAGCTATTCCAGGGCATTTAATAGAGATTTTCAATATTATCATTGTTGCTTTTTGCTATTATAACTTGATTATTTTTCTTTCTTTTTTTTTTTTAAAGATTTTATTTATTTATTTGACAGAGAGAGATCACAAGTAGACAGAGAGGCAGACAGAGAGAGAGAGAGGGAAGCAGGCTCCCCGCTGAGCAGAGAGCCCGATGCGGGCCTCGATCCCAGGACCCTGAGATCATGAGCCGAAGGCAGCGGCTTAACCCACTGAGCCACCCAGGCGCCCCTATAACTTGATTATTTTTCATTGTATTTTCTGAGTAATATTTCTATAGAGAAAGGCTATGTAGAAAATTTCTATGTATAAAAGCTACTGGCCTTTGTGTCTCTTTATTTAGCAGTTTTCTTGAACTCTCATACTACTAAAGATTTTTAGTTGAATTATTTTTTTTTTGTTTTCAGGTATAATTATTATCAGCTACAAAAAAATTATAAATCCATGTCTTCCCTTGTAATACTTGCGCATCTTATTTTTATATATGTACTATTTAGTTGGTCAGAACTTACTTTTATTTTTATGCATCTTATTTTTATTATGCATCTTATCTTTATATATGTGTTATTTAGATGGTCAGAACTCCAGATCAAAATTAAATAAAAATGTCAATAGATTCTATCCCTATTTTGTTCCTGATAACTGGGGTCACTCTTTATACATAGAGAGAAATACCATGTTCGTTGATTATTCAGTAATAATCACGCTTTGTATGACTGTTATTATCTCGCTTCACTGTTATCTGTGTTTAGATTTTCTTCTCTAAGTTCATTATTTAGATTTCTTTCTTTCTCTTTCTTTCGTTCTTTATTTCAGCTATCTTTTTTTTCCTTCCTCCCTCTTTCCCTTCCTCTCTTTCTTTCTTTCCTTCCTTTCTTCCTTTCTTCTTCCTTTCAGCTATCTTTTCTTTCTTTTCTCCTTTCCTTCCTCCCTCCCTCCCCCTCTCTCTCTTTCTTCTTTTCCAGGTGTTGACATCAGGGTTATCTCTGTAAATTAGGTACTTTTTCTATTTTTCAGTGTTTGGAAGTAATTATTGAAGCATAATACTTACCCATTCCTTAAGAGTTGAAAGATTATTCCCTCTAAATGTTTCAGGCCTAGACAACTTTTTTTTTTTTTTTTTTTTTTTCTGGAGAGAGTTCTTTCCTTCTTTTCTCTTCTAGTTTCTCTAGCTTGTATATTTAGGTTTTATATTTCTAATTTTGGTAATGTATATATTTCCCAAAGAAATAGTTTTCAAATTTAACTTAAAATTTTATAAAGTATTGTCTTGTGTTTAAAATACCTCCTTTTCTGATGCTGGACCCTTCTTTTTATTTCTAATTTTTTTATCCACAGCGGTTATTTTCCTTCTTTACCCTCTCTAAAGGTTTGTCTATTTTATTTTAAGGAGCTCTTAAATTAAGTCTATAAATTTTCCTATATTCTAATTCATGTAGTTTTGGTTTTACCTTTATTAGTATTTCTCAGAAGTTTTTGTCATCATTTTTGCAAATACTTACATTGAATATTTCATTTTCCCTTTCCTTGAACATAATAAAACATAAAGATTATAATTTCACTTTTCAATATACTTTGACAAAATTTCATAACTTTGTATATAGTGTGTTCTTATTTTAATTATCTTCTAAGTGCCATGCTCCTGTACTTTGATTTTTGTTTTAATTTTTATTCTGTCCTTATACTTTGTTATTTTAATTTTAATTGCTAGTATTAATAGCTTGTTTTATTATCCTGAATTCAAAGAATTAAGCTTGTATAATTTCTCCTCCTTAAAATATTTCCCCTTTTTGGTATATGCATTGTAAATACTTTCTGCCATTCCATAATTTCTTTCCATTTTGTTTATGGTGTCTTTTTGTGTGTGTGCGTGCTTCAGAGTTTTTTTTGTCTTACTGTGATCAAATATATCTCTCTGATTTTATTGTTTGTGTGTTTGTGTCTTATTAAGAGAAATCTTCCCTTACTCAGTGATAGTAAAATGTCTTTTCCTATGGTTTCTTCTAAAAGTTGCAAACATTTGCTTTTTGCATTTAGGTCTTTAATCTTTGTGGCTGGTGTGAGTAGAACTCAAGTTTCTCTTTCCTCCCTTGATATGTTGTGACAACACCTTAGTCTTAGGTAGAGGATTCCCTTGTGTGTACAGGTTATTTCTGGGCTTTTATTCTGATCCACTCATCTGTATGTCTGTCTCCTGTGCCAGTACACCACAGTCTTATTACCTCTTCTTCTTCAAACTTGTCTTGACTCTCCTTGTCCCTTTCACGTGCATTTCAGTATTAGCTTGTTAAGAATCACACACAAAAACACACATACACACACATTTTGGAGATTTTTTAAATCCAAATTGCATCAAGCCTATTGGTCAATATGGAGAAAAATGACATTTTTACATTACTGAATAATCAACGAACATGGTATTTCTCTCTATGTAGTTAGGTCTTTATATTGTTCAATAATAACTTTCCTAGTTTTCTCCATAAAGGTCTCTTACATTTTTTAATTAATTTATCCCGAGGTGGCACATAATATCTGCCACTACTGTGAATGGGATTCTTTTTTTTTCTGTTATATTTTCTAATTAGTTATTATTGGGTAGAAATGCTATTGATTTTTGTGTGACTGTTATATCTCACACCCTTGCTGAACACTTTTTACCTCTTTGAGTTTCTCTGTGAATTTTCTGTAACTCTTTATGCAGGCAATCACCTTTTCTGCAAACAGAAGTGTTCTCTTTCATTTTCCAATCCCTCTCTGTCCCTCTGTCCCTCCCTATTACTCTCTGTCCCTCCCTGTCTCTCTCTGCCCTCCCCTTTCTGTTACATCCGTGAAGACACTCAGTACAATATTCAGTAAAGACTTAGAACTGGTATCCTTATGTTATTCCTGACTTTTTTGAAGCTGTCTCTAACGTATCACAAGTTAATGCAATATCTGCTTGGACAATTTTGATATATGGCCTTAGTCAGGTAAAGAAATTACCTTCTATACCTAGTTTGCAAAGATTTTTTTTTTAACTGTGAATAAATACTTTGTTCTATATCTTTTCTACATTTATCAAAATATACTAAAAGATATTTTTAAAAGCTTTTCTCTTTTAGTATATAAACTTTAATAGGTTTCCTAGTCTTGAATTATGCTTTCAGTTTGAGATTAAATCCTGTCTGGTCACGGTATGTTTTTAAAGATTTTATGTCTATGTGAAAAGTGAGATTAAGTTATACTTTACTCATACTTGTCTGGCTTTAGTTTCTTAAAAAGTAAATTATGTCTTCTTCCTCCCTTTTACCCCCATCCTTTCAAACAGATTTTTAAAATGACATTTATCTGTTTTTTGAAGTTCTGATGAAACCGTTAGGGCTTAATGTCTTTGGACATGGGAGAAATTCTGGTTACCAGTGTAATTTCTTTAATGGCTAAGGCTTTGTTCTGGTTTCATCTGAATACATTACCAAACTTTTTCTTTCCCTTAAAAATTATCTTTCTCTTCTAAGTTTCCATGTTTATAACCATGACGTTGTTAATAGTATTTTCCAGTTATTTCCACATCTCCATTCTATTTCTAACCTCTTTTTATTCCTATTTTTTGTTTGTGAGGGGTTTTTTTTTCTTTTTTCTTGGTAACTTTGGTCAAGTTTTTATCTATTTCTATAAGCTGTTTCCAAAAACCAGCTTTTGGTCTTAGTCATCTTCCCCAAATACTATTTCTTTAATTTTTTCTCTCATATCAATTATTTTCTTATTTCTAGTTTAGGTTTTTCTGGTGTTCTTAGTTTCCTAAGTCGATCACTTATTTATTTATTATCCTGTTTTTGTCTGTTTTTTTTTTTTTTTACTTTGTTTTTTAAATACAATATATTTTTTAAGGTATTAAATATTCATTATTCTCTTGGCCACAACAAGGGTCCTGGCACTTTTTAGTGATCTGTTGAGCTCTTCTCCCTCTCTTATTTTTGTTCCAGAGTTGTAGTTTCATCCTAGTATTTTTTACGATTAGTAGTTAATTATGTTTACCAAAATATAATATCCTCCAGTAGTTGTTTAAGTGACAGACTGTGGTTGGGAAGCTATCTTGGTCTTTGTATGTCTGCAATGTCTTTGCTTGTCAATTCTAGATTGACCATGATTCTCCCTCTGCGTGTTGAGCACATCCTCATTATTGTCTTCTGGAATCTATGGTCTAGGAGAAGGCTGCCCTCAGAGATGAATTTCTATTCCTCTGTGGGTAATCCAGCTTTTGTCTCTGCTAACTTTCTGATTGTCCTTATCCTTTATGTTCTGCACTTTTGTGGCTGGTGTGTTTAGGGATGGGTTTACTCATATTTCTATGCTTGGTACTCAAATGTACTTTTGATTTGAAGTCTTTGGTTCTGAAACATTCTGAGTAATGATCTCTTTAAACATTGCTTGACTGGCATTCCCTCCTTTCTCTCCTTTCAGAATTTTCATTAGATGATGATCACTATCTGTCCTTCAATCCTCCATGCGCCTTAATGCTTTCTCCTCTCTGCCTAGATGCTGGGTGTGTTCCCCACACCCACTTCCCCTTCACGACTCTCTCTTCAATGTCCTTCGGTCCAGAAATGTTCCCATCCAGGGTACTTAAAATTTCAGTGATTTTATTATTCATTCCTGAGATGTTTAGTGAACTCCTTTTAAGAAAATTAACCTGGCATTATTTTTACCTAGTTTGTTTTCTAATGTTTAATTATTTCTTTTATCCATCTCTTTGACACCTCAATGTACTTATTCTAACGCCTTTGTTAGGCTGATCTATTTTAAAAAATGTTTTGATATAGAATGAAATCCTGTCCTGATTCTTGACTCTGATCACAGTCTTTCTTAGCATTCGATGTCTTCGTGTATTTTGGAATTCGGGTTTGCAGGCTTATTTCAGATGGAAGTCATTTTGGTTTTGTTTTCTTTCTCTCTCTTTCTCATTCTGTGCTCCCTCCTTCCTTTTCTCCCATAGTTGCAATTGTCCTGGCCAGACTTTCCAGTTCCCAACCCCAAACCAGTGTTTCTGGTGTCGTTTCTGCTGCATGGTGATGACAGGGACACAGCAGATCCAGTCACTGACCCATTCCCAATTGGCAGGCTGTGTCTACGTCCTCCGACACCCTTAGGCCTGCCGCTTCTAGCAGCTGGAGCCCAGGCAACTCTCCAGAGCAGTTTCTCAGCCTCTCTTCCCACATTTGGGAAACTCAATTCCATGTGCCTCTCCCACCATAAAATGATAAGCTCTATAAAGAGAGGGACTCTATATATTTTGGTCATCACTGTATACCCAGCGAACAAAACAGTGCTAACACGTAGTAAGCTGAATAAATGAAGGAGGGCTAACGTGTCACCATGGAAGAAATACACCTGTGAAGCTGAACTTGCAGCTTTGTTGATTTGCAGTCCCCCCAGAGGGTGGTCAGCCTAACAGAGAGGATAACTTGTGTCTGTAGGAGGGACAAGACACAGGTGTAAGAGTTCAGAGAGCGTGACTTCAGGGTGGTTCCAGCCCTTACTTAGCTAAGTCACCAAATCATCCTAAACCTAGAATTTGTCTTCTAAAACATGGACATCCCTTGGTGGGATGGCAACAGCCTACCCAGAGGGCGGCTACTCTATTAGTCTGGGTTCTGCAGTCAGACTGAGATCTCTGGCTGGCTGGGGGAGATAAATGGTGTGACCGAGAAACAAATTCATAGTTTCAAAGGCATTGAGATTTTTAGAGTTGTTTGTTACTATAGTATATCCAAGGCTATCCTGATGAACACAATTACTCACCTGTATCCCTCCTCTCACAGATTTTGCGTTCTGTTGGGGGAAGGATGCTCTTTTTTTCACTACTGTTGCCCAGTTTCCAGTTTAGTATGTAAATATGATCATTGTTCTTTACTTTTACTACTAGGGACAAACATACTAAAAGTCAGTAATTATCTCATATTTGCATTATCCCAATTTTCTGAGAAAATTGTGACATTGTTTAGGACACTTAGCACCATAATATGGGACACCTGGGTGGTTCAGTTGGTTAAGCATCTGCTTTGCCTCAGTTCATGATCCCAGGGTCCTAGGATCAAGTCCCACATCAGGCTCCTTGCTTGGTGGGGAGCCTGCTTCTTCCTCTGCCTCTGCCTGCCACCACTCCCCTGCTTGTGCTCTCTCTCTCTCTGATAAATAAATAAATAAATAAATAAATAATACTTTAAAAAGTGTCACAGTGCCCTTTCTGGAAATGGGAATACAAAACTTTTGACCTGAATATAGTTTTATTTTTGCATTATTACATGATTACATGCCTGAAAAACTCAGTGATGCCAATAGGGGCCAACATGTTTAGGTCTGCCAGCCCTGACAGGAAGTGCTCACCGATTTTGATGTCCTGTGAGTTCTTGGTCCTGTGTTTCAGGGAGGTGGGGGAGGGGCAGGGGGTGCTTACACTACTTTCTACCCTTAGTGCACCCACCTCTAGTGGAAGGTCCAGCCTCCTTCCTGGTCTGCTCTCCACTGCTCCCTCAAGATAAAAAACATGAAAACTGAGAACTTGGAAGAACAATGACTAGAACATTCACTTTTGAGTAGGTATCTCCAAAAAGTTGAACACTGCCCTAAATAAAGTGCATAAGCCCCATGGCATCTCTGATAGGGGTTGAGAGTTTTGTGTCATTGTTTTTAATCCACAGAAGCATGTTTTATGGAATTAAAAATGCAGAAAATATTTGTGGTTTCACAGACATTTGCTGTGCTATAAATATTACACGTTATGGTATAATAATTGGTTTCAGAGAAATAAACAGCATAAATGAAATATGGCCAATAGTGTGAAAATACACACCATACAAACTAAAAGCACAAAACAGTTCTCAGTATCCTGAGGAGTACTTAATATATACATGGGAAATATCTCACACATGTATACAATAAAAGCTTGGCAGTGGTTTAAAATTTGAAGTTGCTAGGTACATGGTCTCTGAATAAAGAATATAGTTACATATTCTTGGAAATGCAGTTTTATTCTTGTCAATAACATAGACATTAGAACTCAACTAATAGAATGTTAGAGTCCTCTTTTAATAGCTATAAAAAATCAGTTTATAAAAAGCACATTGGTCATTTCTGAGTAAAAGAGAGCTTCTAAAATATATGAGCAGAGCCTGAAAACAATTTTCTCTGAGACTAGTGAAACATCTCTCTGCCTACCATTTATGGGCCTTCCAGATTAAGCAGGTAAAAATATACAATGCTCAAAGAAATGGGAATTTGAAACAAAAACAAAGATTTTAGTATAAGTATATCCCAGATGTTTTGTGGGACATACTTATGCTAAAAATTATTAGTTGTTTATCTGAAATTCAAATTTATCTGGGCATCCTGTACTTTCTCTGGCAGTCTTAGACACCTCACTTTTTTTAAACCCTTTTTTTTTTTTTTTTTGCACCATCCTCTAGAAGAACCTGGCTAGCTTTTGCCCCAAACTCCATAAATTCTGTATCAGTGAGTTTTCCTTAATGTGTTTTCACTTACACATTTTCAGGTTTATAAAGAAACTAGGTTCACCAGCCAGTGTCCCTCAAACCCATTGCACTGTTCTGAAGCAGCGTGGCCTCCAGAACTTCTGCAAGGGGAGGGTTATGTGGACTCTCCCCATAATGCCTATTTTAGTCACAGTCATTAGCGCTGGAGAAAAAACACTCTGGTCATGAGATTCACCTTCTGCCATATCACAAGAGTGTCAGTAAAACCAAATGCCTGAAAGAAAGTGTGGGAGAAAAGATCTCTCTCCTGAGCTGAAGATTCTGGAAGCCTTCTGGAACATGCCCACATGTTTTTAGTCAAAATCTCTGACATCTTTTCTTGCGCAGAGATTGAGCAACACTTTTTTTTTTTTTTTTTTTAATTAAGTACCAGCTCTATTTCTTTGTCTCTGGCATCCCCAGTTTTTCTTAATTAACATATAATGTATTATTTGTTTCAGGGGCACAGGTCTGTGATTCATCGGTCTTACATAATACCCAGGGCTCATTACAACACATACCCTCCCCAGTGTCCACCACCCAGTTACCCCCTCCCCGAACCCCCTCCCCTCCAGCAATTCTGAGTTTGTTTCCTATGACTAAGAATCTCCTATGGTTTGTCTCCCTCTCTGGTTTCATCTTGTTTTGTTTTTTCCTCTCTTCCCCTATGATCCTCTGTTTTGTTTCTTAAATTCCACATATGAGTGAGATCATATGATAATTGTCTTTCTCTGATTGACTTATTTCACTTAGCATGATACCCTCTAGCTCCATCCCCATAGTTGCAAATGGCAAGATTTCATTTTTTAATGGCTGCATAATATTCCATCGTATATGCATACCACATGTGAGCAACACTTTAACCACAAAAGAGACTGGGTGATTTCAGTCAGGTATTCATTCGGCATAGCCATGAGACTTAGAAACTTAGGAGAACCAGGAGGAAACACCAAGGTTACTGAGTTTGTGATGCAAATACCTTGATTTATTTACTCCTCATTCCCACCTGCTCTAGCATGGCCCCACTTTACAACTGGGAGACAGAGGCTCAGAGAAGTCAAGCCATTTGCTCAGAGACACATAAGTAGAGGCACAGCCTGGATTCCAATTCAGGTCTCTGGGGCTACAGAAGGCAGAGCCCTATTTCCATGCTACCAATCTTCCTCTCTCAGAGGAGGCGGATGCTAAAGAATACTAGAGTTGTAGAATGTTCTAGAAGAAATTACAGGATGTTCGTGGGGTAGGTTCATTCCTAACCAATTTTTGAGAGAAGAGTGGAGGTCATAATGTATAACAAAATGCAAATAGGGTTCAGAGCCAGACATACCTGGGTTTAATTCTGCCTTTACCACCTTTTTAGCTGCAAGATTTTATTACCTAATTTCTCTTTGTCAGTCAGGATCCCAACAGGAAAATGATGGCACACACAAGTGATTTACCTGAGGAGAGTTTAATAAAGGGACCATTAACTGAGACTTTGGCACCATTAAGGAGTTTGGCAACAAGGGATGGTGAAGTACCGAGAAACTAGTGAGAGCAGGAAGCCATTACCATGCCAAGCCTGAAGGGCAATGGTGGGGGAGGGAATATCTTATTGGATCCTGTTGAAAGCTGGAGCCATGAAAGGGGGGCCGCCTGACAGGAGCCATGGCGCTGGAGGAAGGCAGTCACTATCTCAGCACCACACCTAACAGTCCTAAACGTAGTCCTAACTTTGACCTCCTCTCTTTTCCTGTCCAGGACTCCACTGTAGGTGTCTGTAGAGAGGGGTCAGCCTCCAGGGGCCCAGAGCAGGGCTGACAGGGAAGGAAGGGGGTGGGGCATTGTAATCAGAGAACAATAGCATTCAAACTGAACTTCCGTTTGCTTTTTTAAAATGGGAATCCCCATATCTACCATTTGGTGTAATGGTGAGGATTAGCCATGGGTTTGACTGTCTCCTTCAACAAGTGTTTGCCAGGCACCTGCTATGTGCCAGGCTCTCTCTCATACATACAGTGGTGACCAAAACAGAGAGTATCTCTGCCATCATGGAGATTATACGGACAGGAAAGCCAGACGTCACATAAGTATTTACAAGGGGAGGACATAAAATATCACTGGAGGGCACTTAATAGCTATAATTGTTTTTTTAAAGTCTTCTAAAGAGGCCCACATCACATAGCATTTGCTCATTTCATATACCGATGTTTATGAACAACTTTTACTATCAGGATGGAGCTCCCCACCTTACTATAAATTTCTGAGCACCTGCAAAGGAAAAAGCAGGTATTACTACTACTTCTATTACTCAGGGTTCTCTGAAGACACAGAAACAACAGGAAATTAAATGGATGGATGGATGGATGGATGGATGGAGGATGGATAGATAGATAGATTGAAAAAATAGGTAATAAGAAGTGACTCACATGATTATGGAGACTGGTAGGTCCCAAGATGTGCAGTCAGCAAACCAGAGACCCAGGAGAGTTGGCCATCTAGTTCTAGTCAAAAGACTGTCAGACCTGAGGCCCAGGAAGAGCCAGTGTTTCAGTTCAAATCCCAAGGCAGTAAGAAAATGATGTCCCCGCTCAAAAACAGTCAGGCAGGAGGAATTCTCTCTTACTGGAAAGGTCAGCCCTTTTGTTCTCTTCAAGCCTTCAACTGATTAGATAAGGCCCATTTTATGGAGGGTGATCTGCTTTACTCAGTCTACTGATTTAAAAGCTAACCTCATCTACAAACACCCAGAATAATGTTTGACCCAGTATCTGGTCACCCCATCAGCCAGTTAACGTGACATAAAATTAACTGTCACACTTACCCTGGAGTCAAAATTCTTCATTCAGTTGCACCACTCTTTTTCCTTCCTGAATAAATATGGCCTCCCTCTTTACCTGAGTTTCTCAGAGTGTGACTCCCACAACACCCGCTTGAGACTCCTGTGGGAGCTTGTTCACCATGCAGAGAGCAGGCCCCACCCAGGCCTTCTGTGTGAGGGTGCCTGGTAAGAGACCTAAAAATCTACTAATTTTTAAGCCCTTAATCACCTACTATGCCCCCTTCCAACCTGCAACACCCCAAGAGGAGGATGTGAAGAGGAAGCCTCCAAGGGAAAGTCTGTTGGTCATTGATATCCATTCACCTGGCTGCCTCCTAAATGACCCAGGGCCTGTTGTGGCCTCTGAAGCCCTCTGCTTCTTCTCTTTCCCAAACTTGATGGGGCCTCTGGCCTCCTTCACCTCTCCTGGTTCCTGCCTGTGAGCAGGAGAGGTCTTGGCTACTCTTTCTGTCATGCACACTGTGAGGCTGCCCCAGGCCATGCCCCTGGATGCCTCCCCACCCATACCTCTTCTACTCTCACACACAGGCTTCTCTGGGAAGTCACCTGTGGATGTGGGATACAAGTATCCTCTGCTCTGAGTTTCTGCAATTTTCCATGGAATTTCTTTTATCTTATGACTGCAGACTAGCTGACAGCAGATAGAAGGAGACCCACACAGGCAGCTCCCTTATTTCTACATCTCCTGCTTCTCTTTTCTCTACCAAGCAGGTAGAACTTTATTTGGGACAAGGGGAATGTCATTTGAAGGAAACACTCTTCTTGGCCCATGGTACTTTCTTCCTCTCTACTGCTCAAAGTGCAGTGTTGATGGTGTGAAGGTAGCTTCAGGAAGGTACCATCAGCCCTAAGTGTGGTGCCTGGCACATAGTAAGCCTTCTGTGAGATTTGATGAATGAAGGAATGATTGTTATCAGTATGTGTTTACCATCTTGGATGAGATTCTTGCCCAGAATAACCTTGGAGAAAGTGCCAAGGAACTTAGTTTGGTTAAGAGTTTCAAATGTCCACTGCAAGGTAGTTGTCCCCTCTCCTCATGAGTGAGAGCATTGCTCTCTGTGAGCCAGAGGCAGCCCAGTGTACAAGAAAATAAACACATAAATTTCTGCTCCAGAAAGGTGAAAAATAGCCAATGGTCATGAACAGTAAGCCTTAAAAAGTGCCTTGTGTTAGTGTCAGTGCTGTAGCCTGACTCTTGGGGAATCCCAAGATGTTAATAAAAAGCCAATTCCCGGGCGCCTGGGTGGCTCAGTGGTTAAGCCGCTGCCTTCGGCTCAGGTCATGATCTCAGGGTCCTGGGATCGAGTCCCGCATCGGGCTCTCTGCTCAGCAGGGAGCCTGCTTCTTCCTCTCTCTCTCTCTGCCTGCCTCTCTGCCTACTTGTGATCTCTGTCTGTCAAATAAATAAATAAAATCTTAAAAAAAAAAAAAAAGCCAATTCCCAGTTTGACCCAAGTCATCATAGTGTGCTGGAGAGCAGGCTGAGTGACCTCCTACGCTGTCCTCTCCCTGGGCAGAGGAGCCCTCTGTGCACTTCTCTCTTTGAGCATCACCAGGAATTTTCTGTCTCTGACAAATGAACATTTTCTTTTTTTTTATTAAGATTTTATTTATTTATTTGACAGACAGAGATTACAAGCAGGCAGAGAGGCAGGCAAAGAGAGAGAAGGAAGCAGGCCCCCCACGGAGCAGAGAGCCCGATGTGGGGCTTGATCCCAGGACCCTGGCTGGGATCATGACCTGAGCCGAAGGCAGAGGCTTTAAACCACTGAGCCACCCAGGCGCCCCACAAATGAACATTTTCATTGACTCTGACAGAAGTTTGCTTTTCTCTCTAAGGTGGGGCTGGTGAGTTGGGGCAGGGAGAGAAAAAGGAAGTTGTGTTTGGAAAAGAGATGACAACCATTTGAAAGTTAAAAACAATAGAAGCTAAAAATTGAGCAAAGTGATGTATTTTAAAAACTGTTTGATAGAATCATATGATAATATAATGTTCAAATTACACATATTGGTATTCAATAAATTTGAGGGATAAGTATATTAATAAATAAAGAATATTCATACCCATGAGCTTTAAATAGACCCTCAAAAGCTGGCCTAGGAACTAAAATAGTCCTTTCTTATACTGCTTCCATAGGAAAATATGTTTTGCTTCCAAACTACTCACTTGTACTGAGACTTTTGCAGAAGCTGGGGTTGCTGCCATGGGGGTGGGTTACATGGCAGTTGCCATAGCCTGGGCCTCCGGTGACCAACTCACATGTTTAGAAGCCCACAGGCTGGGCTCAGGGAAACAGTCACTGGCCAAAGGGAGAGAGTCTCGCTAATATGGAAATACCTCAGAATGTGAACCTACAACAGAAGGCAGGAAATGGTAAATAAAATCCAGCCCTTCTGTTTCTAAGTTAGCTGCAACTTCAGTTAAGATGGAGAATTAACCATTCATTCACTCACTCACTCATTCACTCACTCACTCATTGAAAACACATGCACATTTCCATTCTCTCTTTCCATAAGCCTCCTGAAAATAACACCAAGGGATAAAACAACAACAACAACAACAACAAAAACATATTCACTTATAAGGACAGGAAAGATAGGGGGATAGAGAACAGCTAACAGATGTCAACAGGATTGCAGGGGATGGAAAGTAGGGGTGGGGTGGGGCATATGTGACTAGTTTAGGAAAGCAGAAGAGTCCAAGTGAGGTGCCTGCCAGAGGGGTTGGGGGTCTCTCTACAGAACCCCACCGGGCTTAGTGTCTGGGGGCAGAAGTTACTGTGGGAGGTGAGGATGAAGGCAAGGGTTGAGGCTGAAACTAGGGAGACTTATAAATCTGAATCAAGAGGGTGACCCGTAAGTGGCTTCCCTTACCCCCCTAGCCAGGTGACTACTCCTCCCACCTTGAGAAGCTTCTAAGGAGAAATTAAAACTGGAGAGGCTTAGGATACGAAGATTGTAGGCAGGGTGTGGACGTGGGGATTACGTGAGGCTACACATTCTGAATTTCGGGGCACTCAGCACACTTCCCAACCTGCTCACAGACAGCCCCCACCAGGGGGAAGTCAGAGAAAGAACTTGGACTTGCTACCATCAAGGTCCTCCAATGAAGAACCACAGGTCATGCGCCACGGGTATTGCCACCAGGCACAAGGCTCGCCCCACGCAAAAAGTCCCAGTCCTCTCTCTTTTTGGTGCCTTGTTTTCAACTATTCGATTGGGTGGGCAGTGATCATTTGGGGAGGGAGATGAGAGGGACAGTGACTCTCTTTTTAAATTTAATTTTAATTTGGATCAAAGTAATACATGTACAAAGTTAGAAAGTCCAACTAGTCTGCAAGGCTCCGTAATGAAAAATACAACTGTCTCCTAACCCAGGCAACCCCACCCTTGATGTCCATTTCCCAAAGGCTATTGTTTCCCATTCTTTAGCTGTTTTTTTCCCCTCCACAATAATCACAGTAATTCAGATTTACATGGTCATAATAATACAGACCCTGTCTATTTGCTTTCCACTCTTGAAATCAAACCGCCCACAGAGCAAGGAAGACTTGACCATGGTGCAGGAGCTGATCGGAGAAGTTCCATTCCTGATGCTCTAATAAGGGTGCAAATGACAGGTAATGGGAAGTAGAGCAGAGAGACGGATAGAAGGGAACTATGTTCATATCCTCAGCTGATATAGTGGGCAGTCCAAATGTGCTGCACTGATAGAAGAAGAAAAAGGATTAAGTATGTCATACACATGTACAGAGGGAACCAATAGAACTAAATTATAAACCAGAGAGCTGGGAGCAAGGAAGTAGGAAGTTAAATCCTCATATTTAATGGAGGTGAGTCAAGAGACAGTGTCTTAAACTGACCAAGAAATTGTTTTAAAAAACAATCGGAATATTTTTTAAGTAGTTTTTTAAAGAGGTGGGTGGAAGCCATGGTCTCTGGAAAGTGGCATGTGTCTGGGGTGAGCACTGTGGGTTTTCTCCCAAATGACAGGATTTTTTAAAGTTTTATTTTCTGTTTTTTATTTATATTTATATTTTATATTACTTTAGTTTTTCAAATGGAAAAGAGGGAAATGCACATGTTTTGAAAAGTCGAATTCAATGTGAATACAAGAGCCATATAGTACATGAGTCCATTTTGGACTGGCAATCTGTATTATCATTCCTTCAAAAATTGCACATTTTCCATGTACTTCTTTAAATGGTCACATAAGCTTAATGGGTCTCTTGTTGAGAGAGTTATGAAGTTAGCATTGGATACCAGCAACATGAGAGCAGTAGATAATGTATTTTTATAGCTCTTAATGTTGGCTACAAGATAAGTGAGCAGACCACTCAGATAATGAGGACAGTCTGCCCAGAAATGGGAAATATCTCTTTGTGATGTATCTTTGTGATGTAACTGGTTTCTTGTACCAAACCAGTTTATCATCTAGAATCTTCTTTTATTACCTGAGCAGGTCTCTCTTATTTGCTCTTGTCCCACCCATTTCTGCAAAGCTGGAATTCAATTCCATAAATTCAATCCAATAAAGGAGATTCCATTCAAATAACTTTGGGCCCCATAGCTAGGTGTCTCACATTGTGTGTAGATAATGCATTTCCCTTCATCATCTCTCTTCTTCAAAGTATAAGATCAAAGTTTTGAGTCAGGAGGGAAAAGGAGAGTGTTCATCTTTGCCAAGAACTTGCCTCTTAGGAGGCTCTCAGTTTGTTAAAAGAATGAAATTCATAGCGAGACATATAAAAGCATCCACGATTTGACCACAGCTGGTTTCTCCAGCCTCTTCTTCCCTTCCATGTCCTTGCATTAGGAGACATTCCTTTGTGTTCTCTTGCCTTTGCATATCCTGATTCCTCCACCTGGAATACTTTTTTTTTCCACAGTCCTAAAGCAATGTCTTTAGGAGCCGCCATCTTTGAAGGAGCCTCTCCCTGCAGCCTCCTCAAGCTCCTTAGCAGACAGGACCCCCCTCAAACATTTCCAGCAGACTGGAACTCAGTAGAGGTTTATCCCATTGTTCAACTGACATTCCTTTACTCAACCATTGTCCCTAGGACCTTATTGAGAGGAAAATCTAAAGTGATAGCTTGGTTTATACCTACAAGAAAAGATATAATCCAGAAGCTCATCCAACTGGTTGAGAAAGACAAGAGATGCTGCAGCAAGGGCAGAGGTCAGGAAAATGTTGTCACTGACTTCTGAAGAAGCAAACAGTCTCTACACTCTGATGGTGCGTGGATCTGTCGGGGGAATGAAGGAGAAGCTCTTCATAGCCCTGCACCAGGTCCTTTGCATGCGTCCTCTCAGTCGGCTGGGTTCGGGTATGTTTGCCAACAGATTTCCCCTGAATTCGTTAACCCCTGAGAGTCCAACATTTTGCTGTCATTTAAAACCTTCTAATTACGGAAATTTTCAAATATTATGTATCAATTCTCATATGCTCATAACCCAGTTTCAACAATGATGGCTATTTTGCCAATCTTATTTTATCTATCTTTCCCCACCCCTTTTTGTGGTAGAAGGAGGTAGGAGTATTTTAAAGCAAAGCCCAGGCCTGTCAGGATATATCTCTAACAGGTACTTTTTAAAAAATTACGGCAAAGTGTACATAACTTAAAATGTACCATTTTTCCATTTCGAGTGTATAAATTCAGTGCCGTGAAGCACGTTCACATTGTCAGACCACCACCACCGCCATCTCCAGAGCTTTTTCATGATCCTAAACTGAAACTCTATACCCATTAAACACTACATCCCCTTCTCCCTTGACCATGGTCCCTGGTAACATCTATTCTATTGTTTGTCCCTATGGATGTACCTATTCTAGATACCTCGTACAAAGTGGAATCGTATAACGCTTGTCCTTCTATGTCTGGCTTATTTCACTTACCGTACTGTCTTCAAGGTTCATCCATGCTGTAACATGTATCAGGATTCCATTCCTTTTTAAGACTCATAAGGACTTTGTAAGTAATAATCACACCAATAATCCTATTACACCACAGCAAGAGAGGTCCCTGGTGTCTGGGGGTCCCACATCTAGGGCTATTAAGATAGATTGACGGGTTCAAGGGCTGTCAGCCGGATCCACCCGCTGAATGATGCAGCATTTTAAAATAAGTGTTAAGTCCTTGTAAGTGATCTTACCCATACATATGTGTCTGCGTCTCTCTGTGTCTTTCTATCAGCTGCCATGCTCAGCCCCACAACTGTCTTCTGTTCGTTCTGTAGATCTTCAAAACTCCCCGCTGTTCCTGCTCAATCTCTGATACTGAATAGCCACTCCTAGGAGTCTTGAGCTGGCAGGTTTCATTCGATACAGCTCCCTATTTCCAGTTAACCCTTGAGTTGCCTACAAACGGGAACCCACCCAGAGCCACACAGATCCACCTAAAAGGAGCCTTCTCCCACCTGCCGTGAGTGCTTGTTCTAAAGGCTAAGCTTCACAGAGAGTCAGCCTGCCTTCTGCCCAGTCTGGGATATGTGAATTCTGTTTCCTCTAAGTTTGGGGCTTGGTGGGGCTGAGGACCTCCTTGCAGACAGGCTCTGGGGAGATGATGCACGAGGCTAACACACATCCTAGATCGCCTACATGCTTCATGAACCTAACAAAAGATTAGCAAGGACTAGACTATGTTTTATTGTAACTTCCCAGCTTGGGGTTGTTATTTTTATTTTAAGATTAAATACAGATAAGTTGTTTTTCAAAAGTCAATATTCAGAGAATATGAATTACAACGGTCCTGACCATTTTCCAGAGTTCAGAATGGACATTTGCTGGTTCTGTGTCCATATAAATGAGCAGAGACCAACAGGTGCCAGACTTAAAAAGTCAGTCTACCTCTTCCACATTCTGCCTTATTAGGAAGGAAGGATGGAGCAACAAGAAGGGAGAAGACAGAGCAGAAACAGAGGGGCAGGAGAGCCCGAGATGAGGGTGGCAGGAGGAGAGAAGAGCTTGAGTCTATAGATAGAAACAGAGCACGAGCCAGGATGCTGGATGCTAGATCAGCTATCCAATGGAAATAAAATACGAGCCACAAATACGAGCCGTGTATACAATTTTCAATTTTCTAGTAGCTGTATTAAAGAAAGTAAAATTAAACAAGTGATATTCATTGTTACAATAATTTATGCAACCCACTGTATTCAAAATGGCATTTTAACATGTAATTAATGTGGAAATTATTAACGTGCTATTTTATTTTCATTTTTTGTGTATTAAGTCTTAGATCCAATCGGTATGTTATACTCACAACACATCTTGACTTGGATTAGCCACAGTCAAGGCTCAATGGCCACATGCAGTGGGTCATACTGGACATTGCCCTAGATCTTGACCCAATGGCTCAGACTTTTCTCTCAACTTCTAGTCTGTAAAATGGAGATGAGTCTCCCCGTCCTAATTCCTTTTGAGAGTTGTGTGAGATGCACAACTAAGAGGTGTAAATGTGCTTTGTAGGCTAAAGCTGTGGGGCCCCTTGCAGGCTCCTACCTCAGGAGAAGAAGAGAGAGTGTTGCCAAAAGTAACCTATGAATCTATTGCCTGGTCCCTGGGACTTAGCATGTGTGGTACCAAAGAGAAGTGGGGCAGGAGCTCACAGATATCTCCATCTTACAGACCAGTTACATTTCACAACAAAAATCAGGATCATGCGGATAAGGTTGTCAAGTGTTGTTTTACCATCCACTGTCACATCCATTTTGTTTGTTTAAAAAACGAAAGGATATTTTAATACTATCCCAAGCTCCAGGGATGGCAAGATAAGAAAAAGAAGCTGCTTGCTCCTGATGAAGTCACAGAATAGTGGGAGGAACACACAGGCAAAAATGTGTATAGAATGTATCCCCTAAAGACTCTTGTTTGCAGGTATCAAAAAAACCTAGTTCAAAATGGCATAAGCTAAAAGGGGGAATTAACTGGCTCGGGTAACTGAAGACTGCATGGTAAATGTGGCTGCAAGCCCAAGTTGATGCCTGTCGCCTCCTGGCTCAGTCCTCTTATCTCGGGCTCCATGTGGCAACCCCAACAGTCCCTGGCTCACAGCCCCTCATTCAAGTCCAGCAGGAAAACCAGGGAACCTCCATCTCCAGCAGCCGCAATAGAAAGAGATCCGAGCAGCTCATTGGCTCTGATTGAGTCCTCCCCCCATTCTTGGACCAATCAGGGTGGCCCCTGGCAGAGTTTGCTCTGTGTGGTCACCCGATGCGAGTGGACCAGGAATGCGAGGGGGGTGGCTTTGCAGAGGCACCCTGGGAAACTGTTACTCGAACTGGGGTGGAGAGATGCTGAAGGGTTAAGAAGCAACAAAGTAGACAGAAAATTATGGGAATGCGACAAAGGTGTGACCAGGGCTGGCTGCGTGAGCCTTTGGTCTGTGCGGTCCTGCTTTTAAAAGGTCGCACACTTGGTTCAATGCTCTGCTGCCACCAGCTTGAAATTTTTAAGAATTTGGGAACAAGGGGATCCACATTGTCATTTAAATGACAATTTACGTGCTCGTCCTGGAGACTTTGGAACTGAATTTTCTTTCTTTCTCTCTCTTTTTTAATGATTTTATTTGTTTATTTGACACAGAGAGATCACAAGTAGGCAGAGAGGCAGGCAGAGAGAGAGAGAGACAGAGGAGGAAGCAGGCTCCCTGCTGAGCAGAGAGCCTGATGTGGGGCTCGATCCCACGACCCTGGGATCACGACCTGAGCCGAAGGCAGAGGCTTTAACCCACTGAGGCACCCCAGGCGCCCCTGGAACTGAATTTTCAAAGATGAAACAGCAATTTTCCAAGTGGAAAGGGCTAAGAGGTTGAAAGGTGCGGGAGGAAGTTCCAGGCGAGGGATTAGCAGAGGCAACCATGTAGCAATGGGAAAGGTTCCTTGGGGGACTGAAACCACTAGCGTCTCAAGGGGTTGGGGCTTACCGTTCTGGAGGGGAGGCACCCAGATGAGCTGGAAAGATGGGGTGGTGGTGGGGGGCGGTTGCAGAGAAGGACCTGGTGTGTCAAGCCAGGAAGCTGGCACTCAAACACCGTTTCTCGTATGAATTAATAAATAGAAGTCAAGTGAGTTACACTAGAAAAGCTATTTCCTTTTTAAACCTGCATTATTCCAAACGGCCATTATAAAGGAACCGCCCCCATTCTCCTCTTTGCTTTCCAGGGCAGAGGAAGGCTAACTTACCACGGTGCAATATTGGCGCCTACTGATCTTTATCAGCCGCACGTTAACAAGGTTTGCATGCCACCTCCGTGACTTCACCGCCCAAATATTTATGAATCAGAGAGTTGTTTCTAAGAACGTGTTTTCCGACTGTTTATAACAATCGTAGTGAGCTGGAATTACAAAGATGACGTTCTAAAACCTAAATAGAACAAGCCTCAGTTGTGTGGGAGGGAGTTCATTGCTTTGGTGATAAAAGAGAAACACAGACGGTGACTCAGGTGGAACACTGTTTCATTTTCATTTTGTGTTTCCTTTGGTTCTACATGTCAGGACATGTTACAGAACCCAGGCAGAATGCGAAAGTTAGAACCAAGGCTTTACCTGCGAGAGGGAACCCACAGCGTCCCCTTTTCAAGGCTGACATGAAAGGGAGGGATGACGTCCCTCCACACATGGCTGGTCATGGCCAATATTTTCCTCCCACATTATTGGTGGGGGGGGGAGGGGGGAGGGCGGAGGCTAAAGAGACAACAAGGCTTCTTCTGAATTGAGTTTTTTTTTAGTTTCCCCCATAGCCTTAGTTCAATTTCAATGAATAATTAATGAAATTAATATTCGGATATTTGCTCAGTGCTGAGTGTGGAGCTTCTGTCTGCCTTGTTCATTCTTGTACTCCTAACACCTGAACAACACCTGGCATTAGGTGACAAATAAGTGAATACATTTGTTCCTCACAGCAGTCCTAAGTGGCTGTGACAGCGTTCCAGATCAGAACCCAGAGACTGAGACTATGTGCTGGAAGTTGAGGGAAGGGGATGGTGTGTCCAGGCAGGTGTGTGCAAGGCAGACAGAGACAGTGTGAGGCTTCCTCCGTGCCTCGCTTCTTTGTGACCAACTGTGGTTCTCTTCTGTAGAAACCTTGCTCAATAGAGAATGACAACAGGAGCGAAGGGACTCTTGAGCTGTAACGTCTCCATCATGATCATCACCTTCCTCATTACTACTGACTGTAGGCACAGAGCTTAAAATTGTAGGATTGAAGAATTATAAGGAACTTCAGAGTTTACCATATTAGAAGATAGGTAGTTGGATGGAAAGATATATAAATATATAGATGATAGATAGATAGATAGATAGATAGATGATAGATAGATATGACCACCAACATCCCCTTATCAGCCCTTTGAGGTAAATCTTCCTATCTCCATTTTCAATGTCCCAGGTCAACAAGTATCCAAGCTGGGGCTCTTATATTCTCCCAGAGCCATCCTGTTAGCAAAGATTCCTTGATTAATACAGAAGGAATCTGACCTTCAGAAGATGTCGCGAGGTTATTTGGTTAATACAGAAACAGGACCTGAACCCCAAATCGATGCCATTTCCACTTACCCGATGTTCTCAATTCAAAATGAATACCCTTTGGATTTCTTCCTGTTTTGTTGATGTCAGTCAATGCCAGGGTTAGCAGGACAAAAACAACTGGAGTTTATTGAGAAGTGATAAGTCATTCCATTTCCCTCTTAGAACTACTTTATTTTTTCCCGTGTGTTATCTCAGTCCCTAGTACATGGTAGGCATTTAGGAAGTGCTTGATAATTAAGGCAGGATTTGATGTGGATAGAATCTCAGTCCTTGGTATCTTTCAGTGACAAGACTAGAAAACGGTAGGAAAGTATACCTTTGAAAAACACAGGATGATACTAGCTTTTATCTTCATTATAATATAAAATTGATGCTTTTGTTTTTTAAGAATTAACATTCTCCACTGTAAGAAAGTTAAATAATTCATATATATATATATATAGAGAGAGAGAGAGAGAGAGAAAGTGGGGGGAGAGAAGGGAAAAAAATTACCCACCCGTATTTCCACCAACTCGAACAAAGCATTTGCAATATTTTATGGCAACTTATTCTTTTTTCTCTGTTCATGTATTTTATTATTTATAGTTTTTATTGAGTTGTGACTGTTCTGTATTTACAATATATGTGTCTTGCCTTTTTAAACTTACATTATCCTTTTAGCCTTCCCTAAGTTATAAGCTCTTTGTAAGCATCTTTTTTTTTTTTTTTTTTTTTGACAGACAAGAGATCACAAGTAGGCAGAAAGGCAGGCAGAGAGAGAGAGAGGAAGAAGCAGGCTCCCCGCTGAGCAGAGAGCCCGATGTGGGGCTCGATCCCAGGATCCTGGGATCATGACCTGAGCCAAAGGCAGAGGCTTTTAACCCACTGAGCCACCTAGGCACCCTGTAAGCATCTTTTTAAACAGAAACATAGCATTGAAAAAAGTAGACTCTTACTTAAACTGGCATCTACTTTATCAATTCTCAGTTATGCCTGGCTAGGAAGCACTGACTTCTCCTGGCTCCTTTGCTAATTAACCACTCCATTGTTAATTAACCACTTTATCTGAAAGCTAGCTGGGGTCAATATTCTTATTTTTGTATTAAGACTTATTTTTTTTTTAGAGCTCTTTTAAGTTCACAACAAAGTTGAGAGGAAGGTACACAGATTCCCCATATGTCCCTTGGCCTCACGCGTGCACAGCCTCCCCCATTGTCAACATTCCCCATCAGAGTGATACATCTGCTATATTGAGGAATTCGCACTGACAAATAATCACCCAATGTCCATAGTCTACATTAGGGTTCACTCTTGGTCTCATACATTCTGTGGATTTGGACACATGTGTAATGACATGGGTCCTTTATCGCAGTATCATATGCACCATTTCACTGCCCTAAAAATTCTCTTCCTATCCATTCCCTGATTTCCTACACACACACACACACACACATAGGCTCACCACCTCTAGCCACTACTTATCTGTTCACTGCCTCTGCCTTTTCTGGAATGTCATGTAGTTAGAATCATACCGCATGGAGTTCCTTCAGATTGGCTTCTTTCTCATAGTAATATGTATGTATGCTTTCCATGGCTTGATAGCTCATTTCATTTTACTGCTGAATAATATTCCATTGTCGGTCATATCCCAGGGTATCACATTTTTTATCAATTCACCTACTGAGGAACAGTTTGGTCAGTTCCAACTGACTAAGTCCAATAGTTTGGACAACTAGTAATATGCTATAAACATCCATGGGAGAAAATAAAACTAGCTACAGGCAGGTTTTTGTGTTGACAGGTTTTCAACTTCTTTGGGTAAATACCAATGAGTGGAATTGCTGGACTGTATGGTAAGAGCATATTTGGTTTTTTTAAGAAATCACCAAACTATCTTCCGAAGTGGCTGTAACATTTTGCTTTCCCATCAGCATTGAATGAGAAAGCCCGTTGACCCACATCTGCACCAGCATTCGGTGCTGTCAGTGCTCTGGGTTTTGGCCATTCTAATAGTCGTGTAATTATACCTCATTAATGATTTAATTTGCATTTCCCTGATGATATATGACATGGAATATCTTTTCATATACTTACTTGCCATCTGCATATCTTCTTTGGTGAGGTGGCTGCTAGGGTCTTTCTCCCATTTTTTTTTAAATTGGGTTGTTTGTTTTTTCATTATTGAGTTGGTGTCTGTATCATTGGCAAAAGCCTGAGGGAAAACAGAGGGAAGCTGTGGAACCAGTGGGGGCAGATTTGTATGGTACTTGGTAATTAATAGTAAGTTGCCAATAATCTAGAACATTCTACTTTACACTCTACGTGAACCCCTACATTAAGCCCTAGGGTCCAGCCTAACTACCCTTCTTCCTTCTCTCCCCTAAGTCTTTCTATTATTTTGATGTCCTCAACATGCTGATGCCAGGGCCCTCCCTTCTTAGACATCCTCCTGCTAAAAACTGTCCCCAAATGACCCCACTAGGTTCTTCTTGGCCCCTAGGACCTACATTACCAATAGGCCCCCTTCTCAGCCCCTCCCACCTCTCTGCCCTTCTCTGCCCGTCCTGACACCAAGCTGCTGCCAAAATCCAAAGGCAGCTACCTGGAAGTTTCCCCAGATCGTCCTCTCCTGATCACTGACCCCGCTTCAGTTCAGGCATCACTGTTTCATGTCCAAGGCCTCCCAGGCACCTGCTTAGGACACTAGTAAAGTGGGCGGGGGCAGTCCCCCAACTGTGAGAAGTTCAGCTTTAATGAAAGAATCTTGCATTTTGCAATGAAAAATCTGTATACTTTCAGCATTATGTTTTGTGAGTAATTGTTACTGTGAATGAACAAAATGTCCAGAGGAAGGACACCATCAACTTCTTAGCTCACGTGGCCTTTGATGGTGGCATCTGACCAGTGTTGCAGCTTCCTGACCCCTCCCCCCGCACCTCCTCCGTCCCCCAGTCCACCCTCGACTCCGCACTGGTGCTCTTCCTAAATGTGTCCCTGTGTCCATCTATTGCCGAGGGACCCTGTGACTCAACCCTGCCCTTTGTCCCTAGAACACCACCCAAACTGATTATTATGACCTTCTGGACCCATGATAGTGTGTGCTCCCCTGCCTCTTCCCCAACTCCCCCTCTCCTCCCACACACCCCTCCTGAGCAGCTGCCTTGCCCTTCTCCAACCATGCTACAGGGGTTCACAATTCTATATTTTTATACACTGCATGCCCATTTATGGTGGGGCTGGCATGTGTCGGGACTGGTACGGGAAGCTGGGGATGAGCGTAGAGCTGAGCAAGGCACAGCTCCCATCTTCCTGGCACCCAGAGCCTCTGCACAGGCTTCTCTTTATGCCTGGAATGCCTTCCTTCCTCTTCTGCCCAGAAAATGCTCAGCCTTCAAGATCCAGCTCAAAAGTTACTTCATCCATCAGCCTTTGTCAGCTCTCCTGCACGGAGCTCTCCTGCCCCACTTTTATGTTTATGATATCAGCCTATAACTACCTGTTGTCAAAGTCTGTCTCCTCCTGAGCTGTGAGCACCTGCCAGGTGGGGAAGCCTCACCCTGTATCTGTAGCTCTCAACACAGTACCTAGCACACAATAGGTGCTCATTAAATGCTTGTTGAATAATCTACATATTCATATAACATACACATGACACTTGCTATTGCTGGAGACTGTTTCATGCATGTTAATTAGCCACCTAAACAAGATTTAAAACTCCTCAAGGACAAGGAATGCTCTTACATTGCCATTTGTAATCCCAAGGTGTCTACACACAGTGCTGAGAGCAGGATCTGGCAATAGGACACATTTGAAGAACTGACAGATAGGTATTAACTCACCGGAGTGACTCACTCTGCCCTCAGCCACTCCAGTTTCAAGTACAAGTTCATCATCAGATGATTTCAGTTCATCGTATTTTGGGAAACAGAATAAAAGTCCAAAAGCCCTACTCAGTTTACGCAGTCAATGGCAGAACTTATGTTTGTGGTTAAAGCAAATTACGGAATAATTGCAAATTTGGCAGACAGGATAGTATCACCAAGGGCGCAAGGATGTGGAATTTGTCAAGTGAGAATCTTCTGGGACTTGGGGTAAGGTCAGCTCTGGAAGGTTCCATGTGTCCAACAAGACGTTGGTAAAGCAATGGTGCCCATTTTCAACAAGGGAAGGAAGGCTAAAGAAAAACAAGCACATGTAAAGCTTTCTAAGATGTGGAGGAGGTATAGCTTAATAGAAGTTTTCAAAGAAGCCAGCGTTTGAATCAAGAGCCTATGAGCAATTTTCTTAACGTTTCTGACCTTTGGTTTCCTCATCTGTAAAACTGAAATCGTGATACCTACCTCAGGTTATTATAAGGAGGAAATAAGATACTAGGTATTTTTAAAAGTGCTTACTGTTGTGTCTGGCATGTAGTATGTGCTCAGTAAATAGTAATGACTAAATATGACCTGGCTTCACACTGATTTTTTTTTTTTAAGATTTTATGTATTTATTTGACAGACAGAGATCACAAGTAGGCAGAGAGAGAAGGGGAAGGAGGCTCCCCCCTGAGCAGAGAGCCTGATGTGGGGCTCGATCCTAGGACCCTGAGATCATGACCTGAGCCGAAGGCAGAGGCTTTAACCCACTGAGCCACCCAGGTGCCCCTGATTTTTTTTTTTTTTAATCTGTTTTAAAATCAGTCAGCCAGCCTGAGAGAGTGTTCCTTTGGAGTCCAGATGTTTTTAATCCATCAGAATTCTTTGTGACTTGTTAGCTTCCGAGGTAAGGTGGGAGAAAGGAAAAAAAGTAACATTTATTGACTTTCTCCCGCATGGAAGGCTTGAGGGCGTGCTGTTCTTTAATCCTTGGGTATCACTTTGTACAACTGATATTGTCCCATTTTACAGAAGAAACTGAGGTTTTAGGACCCACCCAAAGTCAAATAGGAGGTTGCAGTGGAGAGATTTGAACCCAGTTCTGAGTGCCTGTCCAACGTTTTTTTTCTGTCATCACTGCCTCCTACCCTCTGTTGCCCACCTCTTCAGCTCTGGGAATGCTGCGCACGGCCACTCCCGACCACAGGGTGTCCCTGAAACGTTGTCTGTGGCTGTTACAATGAGCTTTCTTCACCTTGGCCCCAGTCTTGGCCAGGAGAGCATCTCCCCGGACAGCAGGCAGAAGGGGGGCTCAAAAGTCTGGCTACTAAGGTTCCTTCCAGTGTAGGAATTGGTGATTCTGAGGCCACGGAGAGCCGTGTTCGCTCGTAGCGCCATGTCCCCTGAAGACCCTGAACCACATCAGAGCTCCCCAAGATTTCCCATGAACACTTGCTGAGAGGCAGGAGGTGTCCCGGGGAAGCACTTAGATGGGCGCAATTACTTACCCTCTCTGTGCCTCAGTGACCTCATCTGTAAAATGGAGATGTTCACAGTACTTCCACCATAGGGCTGCTTGGAGGATTACTAGCAGTAAGTGTACATGAAGGGCTTAGCTCACAGCCTGGAACACAGTGAGTGCTACATCACAGCATTTGCTGATATTATATTACACTTAAAGGCAGAAGAGTGGGCACTAATCCCACCCCCCACTGCTGGGTCCTAGGAATGTTGCTTTCCATGTCCCATTCCAGACCCAAAATGTTTGGATATCTTCTCCCTTTCTTTAAAAATTTGTGTGTGACTTACATTTCAACTCAACGTATCCACATTTGTTTAATATAAAATAATAAAGTGCTTATTTTTCTAAGATTTATTTATTTTTAATTTAGAGAGAGAGACAAGGTGGAGGCAAGACCGAGAATCTCAAGCAGACCCCTCGCTGGGCGACACGGGGCTTGATCTCATGACTCTAAGATCATGACCTAAGTTGAAACAGCTGCTAAACTGACTGAGCCACCCAGGCGCCCCAAAATAATGAAGCACTCATTAACATACACCCTCCAGCAAGACCTCTTTTGTTTACCTCTTGGCTCCGGTGTACAAGGGTGTACCCGTGTGCCAGCTCATGCCCAATTTGATGGAAGTAGATGACTCTCAGGGTCCCTTTGCCTCTGGGGTCTTATACTTTGGAGAATCAACACTGCCAGACTCCAGGAACCTGCTCCAGTGGCCACCCCCGTGGTATCACCCGCCTGGTATCACGGAGGCCACCCTTGCCACTAAAGCCGGCACAGAGATCCCAGAGCTGAGGTGCTACTTAAGCCCCAGTGGACAAATGGCCTGGAGGGCACAGGCAGAAGCACCGCTCAGCTGCTCCCCTTCCGTACCCCTCACCCACCCCTGCTGCAGCCCGGATTTTCTGTTCGAAGGTGGACAGACAAAACCTAAATGGGAAGGGGTAGGTAGAGAGCAGAATCATTAAAGCAGATGCTCCCCAGGGAAAAGCACCTGTAGGACTCATTTGTTTGTTTGGGTGTCAGGAAGCAAGGGAAATGAGCAGATGGCCTCAGTTACTGGGGGTCCTTCCAGCTTTCACTATGCCTCTGTGGTCCTTGAAGACAGAAACCAAGACCCCTTTCTGATTTCCATTTAAACAACGGGAGCAATGATGGAATCTGATACCCAAAATAAAGATTTAAATTTGTAATAGCATTCTAGCAAAATATTGGGAACACCGTAAATACTAAAAATGAGGAAACGACTAAGTAAATCATACTACATCCATGGCCCTGAAAAATTATGGTAATGAAAGGGAGGCTAGTGGTTACCTCTGGGAGGTAGAGAGAGAGGCAGGTGGGAACCGGAGTGGTCACATGGGCGCTTCTCAGTACATGTGCCGTAGGTTCGTGATGTTTGTTTTATTATTAAAAGGGGTATAAAAGTTCTATATAATCATCCATATGTATGCTACATTTTTTAAAAGATTTTATTTATTTATTTGACAGGCAGAGATCACAAGTAGGCAGAGAAGCAGGCAGGAGTGGCAGTGAGGAGCAGGCTCCCCGCTGAGCAGAGAGCCTCAGAGACTCTGAGATCATAACCTGCACCAAAGGCAGAGGCTTAACCCACTGAGCCACCCAGGTGCCCCAGGTAATGAAATTCTACATCTCACAATAAAACAAACAATATATTTCTGAGAAGAAAAAATTATGGTAATAAAGAGCACATACAATTCACAGTAATCACCAAAAAGGCAAATTTTACAGTTTCATGTAATCTCCATCCCAACTACGCTCTTAAAAATCACATGCATGAAGAAAAACTGGAGGGAGACACACCAAAATGCTAACAAGGTTGAGCCTATGGGCACTCTTCTCTCTTTCCCATTTCCCAAATATTATAATGGTTATTACATACATATAATGGCTTCTAATTTTGATAGATAGACTGATGGAAGGAAGAAAGGAAGGGAGGGAGGAAGGAAGGAAAGTTTCCCCATTTAATTATTTTCAGGTCACTCTCTCGTCTGCTATCTCATTGATTCTTGCACACCCCTTGGGGGAGTCAGTGTTAAATAGTTCTATTTCATAGACTGGAACACAGGTGGAGTGTTTCTGACCTGCACTAAGTCACTCAGTTGGCTAGAAGGAAACCTACAAGTGGGTCCTGGGCCTCCTGAGTCCTGCTATCACCCAGCGGCTGGGACTTCATCTTGGACACCCAGAGCTCTAGGGTCCCCACTCTTAAATGGGAATAGCTGTTACCTGGGCTTTGGCCACATGGTCCAAAGTGAGGGTACCTGTGGCAGCAGAAGATGGACTATGTACAAGGATGTCCCCAAAGGTGCCATCCCCACCCAAAGTCCTCTCCCACCTGCTCCTTTCTAGCAAGGCACCAAGTCCATTGGTAAAACTCCTTGGAGATGTGGAGAACGAGAGAGAGAAAGATCAGTTGTCAGGACCACAGTCTGTTTGAGAATCAGGTTGGACAATGTTTCTCAACTCTAGTTTTTGGAGAGGAAGAGTGTTTGCCGAAATGGGTCTGTCCTTGTGCTAGTCAATATCTTCCTCTTGCCACTTCTTTCTCCCTCCAGCCCTCTGTGGAGAGGTTGCCGGGGGCTTGCTGGATGACTTCAGCAGGTGTCCATTCAAGACCCTCAGAGCTCAGCCCAGCGGGGGAGGGGGAGGCTCACTTCAGAGAAGGTGGGGGCCGTAGGGAGAGGGAGTAGTTTTCTCAAGAATACCAAAGACAGAAACAGACCAGAACCCAAAGCCCCTGCTCCCAGCCCACAGCACTTTGTACTGGACCAGGGGGACCTTGACGCACCACTAAACAGGTGCATAACAGAGTTGTGTGGGTTTTGTTTTCTGTATAGAGTCTTATCCCTGCTCCCCTGAAGGCCATCATTTCTAGCTCCACGTCAACCACCACTGTCGCTACTGACTAATGGGACAGAATGGCCTCTGGGAGAGATGCAGGAGTTTCTCCTAGAAAGCCCCTCTTGATTCATAATTAACGCCACTGAGGAGTGGCTGTGTGCCCCTTCCTCAGGGAATCCTCCCAACAAGTTTCTGCGTTAGGTGCTGTTACTGCTGCCATTTTCCAGCTCAGCTGAGAGACAGAGAAATGACTCCTTCAGGGTAACACGGCTGCTGAGCGCTGAATGCGGCATCCGTGGTTCACCTTCCATGCTTCAGAGTCCAGTATGGGACGCTTCCCTGGTTCTCGGGGATGCCCATTGTGGAGACTCTTGGATGAGTGACTCCCACATTCTAACTGACTTTACCGTAAGTGTGGGCTTTGGAAAGCAGAGTAGAGAAGAAAAATCTCCTCTCCAATCCCTTTCTGTGGTGAAGAAGTGGGTGAAGCCAGGACAGGGCTCGTGGTTCCTGGCTGTTTCCCTGATTCTGTTCTGAACTTACCTGTCCAGAGCTCTGTAAGCAAATACAATCTTGGGGTTTGGAAGAAGAATAATGTCATGGGGGACAGAGTTGGAAGGGACTGTTCCCTGGACTAAGAAACTGCCAAAATCTTTAAATATCCCTTGCACTATTTTTTTTTTTTTTTTGCTCCCTGCAGTGTTTTGGTGTTTAGATTCCGTTGCCACGAGTGGGCTGTTTTTAGCTGCCTAGTTCCGTCCCCACTCCTTTTTAACTTTTTTCCCTTCCTTTCGCACATGCCCCGGCATGAAGTTTCCAACTCTTATCTCAGCAAAACATACTAAGGCTGGTCTGAATGTGGATTCCCTCGGCGGTTCTGCAGCGTGGCACCTCAGCAATATTCAAATTTCTGCTTAACCCTCTTCTCCGGAGCCATACGAACCCTCCTCCCCGGATAATCCCAGCCCCGCGCCTCCGTCTCAGAGGAGGAGGCGTGCTTTGCCTTTGCTTAGAGGAGCGTTTTGGTCTGGGAAACTTTTCTGGCCCCTCTTCTAGATGGTACAGAGTGCGCACGCTAACGTCGGTGGCTTTAACTGAAGTCAGGGTGAAAGAGCCATTGATCACTCCTCCTGCGGTGCACACCTTGGGGCTCTTCCCCAGCGTGAATCCCTCCCAGTCTCTCTCCAGCTGGGCGGGCATTTCGCAGTCCTCCCGGGGGGCTGGGGGCAGGGAGGCAGGCAGCCCTAGTTTTTGTTTTCCTTGGATAAGAGTTTCATTCACAAGGGGTGGACTGACTTCTCTGTCAAGATTCTTATCACTTTTAGAGTTTCAGCGGGACTGGGAAGCAGAGAATGGGAGGCTCACACTTCTGTGAACAGCTGACAGCATTTTTCTGTCGGGGGGGGGGTGACCTGGAGATTCAAAACCAAGACTTAATTTGTATGAAACATGACCAGTAAAAGAAAGAGGAGTTAAGATGATAATAAAAACAAACAACTAGGGTTGTAGACTTCTCTATCGTAAATTACCCTTCTCTGGCATTGTTTTGTGGAGGCTGGTCTGGCTGTTTGTTTACCCTACGCCCTAAATTGAATTTCCCCACAATCACAGGACTCAACCACAAATCTGGCTTGGATGTATTAAAATGTAAACTGGTTAAAGATTTCTGTAGGCATTTCGGGGAGAGGAAAAAAAAGAGGGGGAGGGGTACATCACATGTTCTCCATCTCCTTGTTTCAATTTATGATGGTGCAATTTATTCCAGAACAATAGATAAGTAGATATAATAGATGCGTAGAAAATCCCAAATAGTTTTCATTTAAATGTATAAACGTTCTTCCTTCTGGTCTTGCAGCGTTCTAGGGGTTGTGCCGACACGCCCGGGGTTTACCTGCCCGCGAGTCTGCAGGAGGGTGGGGTGGGGGGTGTGGGGCTGGGTGCGAGGGGGTGTGGACGTGGGGGTGGAGGGTGGGGCCAGGGGAGCCGTTACCTGGGCGAAAAGTAAAGGAAAAACAACCGCCCCACGCTTCTCGCGCGACGCAGCTGGAAAGCCGCTCAGGTGCAGGGCTACATCCTCGAGGATCCGGTGTGGAATCCCTGGGCTCCCAGACCCGCTGGAGGCGGGGGAAGGGGCTTGCGAGACTACCCTCCGAGTTGTCTGAAGCCGGAACCTTGGCGAGGGAGTGTTCTGGATGAGGTTCGGACTTTGGGGGCAGGAAGGCGGGTGTGGGGAACCTGCAGTTTCACATGCAGCTCTGAGGGTCTCTGCCCCCCAGGCGGTTGGGCAATCGGAGAGGCTGGGGAAAGGACAGATATTCCCAGGTGTGTGTAAGTGGGAGTGGAGGAGGTGGAGACGACCCCTCCATCACCGCCGACTGTAGGGGTGCAGGTGCCGGTGTGGGGCTGCTGGAGGGGGCCCGGGCTCCAGGACCCTTCTAGTTCTTACTTCAAGTTACCAAACTATGACCTTCGATCGCCTCTCCCAAGAGCCAGGTGAAAGCAGGGGTTTTTGCCCCTAACCGTGCCCCCAATACCCCACAGGAGCGCGTGGTCCACCCCACCCCGCCCCGGGCAGGTTCGAAACTTCGCGAGCCACACTCGCGTCCACGTATATTCGTCCTTGGGCAGTTGAGAAGGTCCCTGGTTCTGCCACTCTCGAAGCGGAGACAGCTGGGGTCGAGGAATCGGAACCCGGAAATCGTTTTTAAGGTTCAAATCCAGTTCTGTTGAAGCCCCAACGAGTATCTGGAGCCATAGGACCCAACCTTTCCTGACAGCCGGGCTGGAGGGGCGAAGGGACTTCGGCTACGGGGCCTCATTTCGGCTGCGGTGAGTGCGCCCCGACTCCCCGCCGTCTTGCCCCAACCAGTTCCGCTCTGGGAGCAGAAAAACGCGTGAAAGGCGAAGATGGGTTTTCCCTAAACGTAGCCTAAGAGGGTGGCGACCCCCCTCCGCCTGGCCCGCAGGGATCAAAGCACCTTCTCTTTCCTCCTCGTTCCGGCCGCTCGGTTTCAACCCCACTCTTAGCGCCCAAGTTGCCACTAATTTTTCAGCTCCTCTCCTCTTTCCATGTTCTGCTCGTTTCACTAAGAAACTGCCCGTCAATTTCAAAAGCTATGTGGTTGTTAAAAAATCCTAATCGGCACGGTTCTACCACCTGCCCCGGCCTCGGGGACCCGCTCCCCGCCCGCCCGGAGACGGTTCCGCGTATGCGCTCCTGCGGGGTGTGCCGGGGCGGCGGGCTAGGGCGCACGGTGCCGACCGAGCGCTGCCCTCCGCGACTGGGTTAACGCGCGGACTTCTCGCGGCGGAGGTCAGCCCCGGCGGGTAACTGTGTGGGTTCACGCAGGGGTCTTTTGGGCGCACCTCTCCCACAGCGGGGGCTACCGCTTCTGACCCTACCCTGTCCCCCAACTTGGGAAGGCGGCGTCTGGGGGAGGGGGGAAAGGGGCCCAGAAAATGACCTCGCATTTTAGAGAAAGGTCGTGCCCGCTTCCCAGCCTCACCTAGTTTGGGTTGCGGCCAGGCCCCGCCCCTCCATCTCCCCCCAGTCCTCCAGTCTAGCGGAGGGAGAGATGCCAGCACAGTGGAGTCATGCCGCTGGCTTGGGCACCATTGGCTCATGGCTGGAACACGCAGCGGCGAGTACGCACATCTGGCGGCCCGCCCGGACGGCTCCGGTCCTGATATGGAGAGAGAGGGCGGGCGGGTGTGCGTCCGAGAACCAGACGCCGGGAGAGTTTGTCGCGGCCGGCTCCTCCCCGAGCTTGCATCACCAGTCCCCCTCCTCCCTTCCCCCTTTGGCCCCTCCTCCATCCCTCCTCCCAGCCTAGCCTAGTTCGGCTGGTTCTCGGGGGAAGCTATTAATAGCATTACGTCAGCCTGGGACTCGTAACCAGGAGTAAGCTGGCTCGCCGCCAGCCCGAGGGCTATAAAAGGGGTGATGCAACGCGCTTTGAGCCACAGTCGCACGCAGCGAGGCGCGCAGTGCCCAGCGCTCTCCCGGCGCCGCCGCCCGAACCCGAGCTCACCCGCCCGCCAGTCCGCGCGCCGGCGGTGCGTCCTCGGAGCTCGCCCCTCTGCCCCGCAGACAGCCTGCCCGACCCCGCCCCGACCCCGCCCGCCCTCTGGACCCTGGCCGCCCTGCGTGGAGACCGGAGGTGAGCGCTGGAACCGAGTGAGTGAGCGCGGCGAGGGCGGCCCGCTTTCATTCCCTTTGCGCCCCTCTAATAACCAGTCCCGCGACCCCTGCGCCCGTCCCCGATCCGCGCCTCCAGCCTCTGGCTGCGAAAGAACTCTGGCCGAACTTCTCCCATGCAAGGCTGCTCCTCGGCGCTTCGGAAAGTTTCTCCCAAAGAACTTTCTCTTTTGACTTGGGGCGCGAAAGGTTCCCAATGACGGAGAGGGCGGGCTCCGGCTCCTCCGCGGGCTTCGGAGCCCCGTTCCTCTCCGCCTTCGACGCTCGCTTATCTCGCCTGGGGCTGGCGTGGGGAGGTGGGTGCGCGGGGGTGGCCGAGACTGTCCAGCTCGCTGTCCCACTCATCCTTCGCTTCGTGCCCGGCACCGCCGTTCCCGAGCCCAGCCTTCCCGGGCCCCGCGGAGAGGCACCGAGGCCGGCTGCCGGCGGAAGGGCTGCCTCAGGAGCGGGACGGAATGAATGGGAAAGGGACGGTCGTGCCGGGGTCGCGGGCGCGGCCGCTGGGGGTCGCCTTGGGCACCCTGGAGCGCTGGGCGGCGGGACCGCGCCGGAGCCTGGAGCGAAAAGTTAGTTGGCATAAGTTTAGAGGTGGCGGGCGTTCGCGTTGCTGCCCTGGGGTGGAAGGCGGTGAGGCTTCCCGGCACAGGCTGGTGTCCAGCCCCTGAGCTGGAGACTTCTGGTCCCAAGGCTCTCACTCGCTTTGCTCTCGTACCTGTGACTCTAACTCTGGCAGGTCTGCGGGTTTCTCTGCGTTTCGCACCTTGGAGGAAGCAAGGGTGAGAAGCCCGCGCAGATAGTTGAGAGAATGCCTTCGTGGTCTAGTGGCCGGGACCCTGAGAGCTTACACTGCGCTTCTTGTCTTTGAGTCTCAGTTTCCCCAGCTGAGAGAAGTGGGCGCCCAGGGCCCAGTGCTGGCTCCCTCGGCCTGTTTGGAAGTACCAAGTGGTGGTTGGACCGATGACCATTAAGGTCCTCTCTGGCAGAAGTTTTTCAGATTCCAGGGCGATGTAACTAAAAGAAAGGGGACCCATGAAGAGCCTTGAATGACTTGGGGGATGGTGGGTCTCTGTCTAATGTCACTGACCAGCTTTGGAGGCAGTGAGGGGGAGGAGACTTCTCTATGGGTCATGTCTTCCCTTCCTAAGGTTCTTTCCATTGCATTGGTTCTCCTCTGATCCCCCACACCCCATTTTCATGTCATCTGCTTACTTACTTTCCTCCTAACCATTTTCTTTTCCTGAATCTTATTACCCAGATCACATTTACCTCCTTGTAAATAAGGGTGTTGCTAAACCCTTGATGAAGGGGACTGGGCGGTGGTGGGGGGGGTGAGGGAGGTGGAGGGGGTGAGGAGGGTGGGGGTGGGTGGTGATGAGTGATAGAAAATTCCGGTAGTCTCCCCCAATGCACCTGTTTCATTGTGGGTGACAGTCCCATTTGTTGCGGGGGCTCCCCATCTTTTTTTTTTTTAAGAGTTTATTTATTTATTTGACAGAGATCACAAGTAGGCAGAGAGGAGGAAGCAGGCTCTCTGCTGAGCAGAGAGCCCGATGGATATGGGGCTGATCCCAGGACCCTGGGACCATGACTTGAGTTGAAGGCAGAGGCTTTAGCCCACTGAGCCACCCAGGCACCCTGGAGCTCCCCATCTTTAAATGAAGGAGAAGTTGTTATTACTGCCCTTCTTATTTTGTATTTAGTATTTGGTATAGACTAATTCTACGACATATAGACTCTCGCCTTGAGGATATCCTGGACAAAGACTGGAGTAGCAGAGAGGTTTGTGGTTGTTACCATCTGGGTGGTTTCAGGGACAGTGTGACAGGTCACACTCCAGGCTGACGGTGTGGATAGGGTAGAGCACCCCAGCACCTGTGTGGCAGCTGTTGGAGCCTTCCCATCCTTTCTGTCTTAACCCCACCCCTCTCTGTATCCCTCTTGGCTCTTTCTCTCCATTGTTCTCATTCTTCAGTACTCCCTCCCTGTTTCAGTGGTGTCAAAGCTGCCTCTGTTGTGGGTACCAGGTTACTAAGATTGCTGACCGCTTGTCTGCCTGGCCTGTGGCTCTATTCTCCATTTGCCTTATTGGTTGGTCCTATCGGTTTGGATCTCTATTGGTGATGAAGCAAAAGGAGCAGTGGGTGAGTGAGTGGTCAACAGCTTGGTGAGGGCCGGGCCACTCACAGCTCTATGGCCTTGGGCAAGTCACCACCTTCCTGGATCTTATGTTAATTGCAAAATGAAGATTTGACCTCCATGCCTCTAATACCAGGCATTCCACCCCATTATGTAGAGCTCATGATTTCTGTTTTCACTTGGCTGAGCATGGAACAGGGTCAACGGTTGGAAGTGTCACCCAGCCTAGGGAGGAGGAAGTACATAGCCAGGACACCAGAGAAACTAGAAATGGTTTCATGTGTGAGAACTAGTTATTTCTCAAGTACGTGAGAGCATTGGAAACAAGCTTTTACCAGCAAATAAATAGTGGGGTAGATTGGGAGCCCAGGATCAACCAAAGTGCAAAAGAAGAAAAAAGTGACCTGGATTTCATTAGCTTCCAGTTAATCCCTGGTTAATGGGGCTAACATGCATTGACAACAGCATTTTGAGTTCTCCTGAAATGGGAAAAGTGGAATCACAGTAGTAATGGCCATCCAGTGTGTATATAAATCAGCCTTTGTGACTCTTGTATCATCTTCTTGACCATCTCGTGAGGAAATGGGGGTATTGGCCTCATTTTACAGATGAGGAGACTGAGACCCAGAAAGTGTGAGTGGCTTATCAGTGATAAAAGCCCAGTGATCAGGCACAGTGATGGGCCTATTCAATTTTTAGATAGGCTGGGAGAAAGACCAAGATAGGAAGTTTGTGAAAGACCCGTATCGGCTTCCTATACTGTGAGATGTTTTACGAACAGCACTTGTTGCGGGGAGATGAAAATTAGAAGTGAAAATTCAGCGTAGTTGTAGCTGCTAGGAAATAAAATCTGGGAGTTGAATTTCCAGTTAAAGAAATGCACGAGTAAAGTTTCACTTTCTTGAAAATGATGAAACTGCCAAAGATATGACATGGTTTCTGATTGAAGATAATGAAGCAAAAGTAAAATGGAGGTTCTTTGTAGCAAGTCTGGTCAGTTTTAAGATCAATGTAGAAAGCCAACTCAGAAAATCCCCAAAGAGATTTTTTTGTCCTTCAATGAGGGGGAATGTTGGTAGGTCTCGACTTCCAGGAAGTTGTCTGAATCTTTAACTTCATTTTCCTCATAGAGGTACAGCCTGAGCCTGGGCTGAATCAGACCTTAAGAGAATGAGTCAAGGGGTAACTAGAAAGTAGTATCTCAAGAAATTAAGCTGTAGCAGAATGCAGAGAAAGCTCAGATCTCTACAAATGTAACTGATTTCCTTTCTGCAAGGCTTTGTTAAAGCATTTTTACAATCCGTTTCCACCCCCCAAGTAAGCCCACCCATTGCTTTTCATGAAAACATTCCATACCACTGACATTCTTGTTACTTTCATCGGGATGGTTGACTTTAAACTAAAAAAGGAAAAAACCAGTCCCAAACAGCAGACCCCAAGCCCGGTGAGATAATTAATAAACTTAGCTGGGGGGGTGAAATAGAACTACACTCAAATTCAGACTACCGAAGTGGAGGAGCGCCATCTGGTCATCCAAACAAAGGCCCTCCAGTGGTAGCTCTGAATTCCATCCCAGAACTACAGGGTTTTTAATCAAGTTGGTTAAGGGAGGGAAAACATGAATGCACAGGAGAATCCTAAGCCTCAGGGCTTCATGAGGCTGTTTCTCAGAGCTGATCACCGGCCAGAGAAGGACCCTCCCCTCATCCTGCCATGATGCAATTAAACTGATAGAGGAGCCTGGGATCTAGCTCACGACACAGGGCTTTGGGAAGAAAATGACAGCTGTTTCCCAGACTTCTCTGAACAGTCAGTGGTGGCACTGATGGCCTGGCATTCTTGCCTCCATCAGTGTTTTTCAGATCGTAAGGGGGAGTCCGTTCAGAGGTCAGGGTGATCTCTTCCGAAGTGTTTGAGATCACGGAGAATGACCAGCCACCCTGCCAGCGGGACCCTGCCTAGCATCTGTCACAGAGCCGGCCCCTGGGCTGGAGGGACCCGGGGGGGCCTCCCCGTTGTTTTGTATTTCCCAGGGCACGTTCATGTATTACTTTCTCAACTCCTTGCACAACTCTGGAAAAATGGGGTGATTGGTCATTAGCCTTCTTTTATGGAGGAGAAAACAGGCATTGGGAGATGTGATGATGCGTAAGTGGGTCTCAAATCTGTGATCATCTGACCCCAGTCTAAGAATTGTATGGACCAAAGACCCACTTAGGGCTCTGGAAATGGAAACAGAGTGTGCGGGCTGACACAGAAAGACCAGCCGTCCGTCGCACGGAGTGCATTCTCCCCCTGGCTCCCTGCTTCTGCTTGCTTCTCCTCTCCGCCGCTTCTGTAACAGGACCACCACCCGCCCGTGCCAGCCCTCACCCCGCCAGAAAGGTTTGCTCTGGCTTTTTTGGTTTTTGCTATGTAAATAGTGTTTTATATTCTATAAGTTCAGGGTGTGAATTCTGGGGTCAGACCTAATGCAAGTCCTGATGCTGCTCATACCGACTCTGTGAATTTGAACAAGGTGTTCAGCTGGTCTAAACCTCAGTTACCTGATCCGCAAAAGGGGGCTAGGACCTAATGCGCGGGGTTCTCATGAGAGTTACATGAGATCATGCAGGTGAGGTTTCTAGTGTCAAGGAGACACTCGTTAAATGTTAGTCACACGCCAAAGGGCTACTACTAGACTGGGCCAGTGACTGCACAGGGCCAGATTGAGAAGGACACTCCAGGGGACAGTGTGCCTAGACTGTCCCCACATACCTGGACAACTGACTGCAGGGATAAGGGGCACGGCTGCTGCTGGAGGGAGGGCCCAGCGGGCTGAGATTTGTGGGGGGCTCTTCAGATTGGAACTGTGGGCCTCTTACGACGTCCTCCCTTCACTTTCCTTCCGTTGCGCCTTTCGGCTCCCTGGGCCATCGAGTGACAGAGGTAGATGAGAGCTCAGAGACTGGTTAATTTGACCCTGTTTTTCCCCCTTTCATGTACTCAGTGGGGCAGTCTGCGGGGGACAGCAGACCTTGGGAGCAGCCGGTGCCAGGTGCTGGGCTAGCTCTGGGCACAGCAACGGTAGAGACACCCGGTCCCCATGCCACAGGCACTCTCAGCCATCGGCCAGATGAAGACTGAGACTCGGTCTAGGTCACGCTGCCCCTCAGTGCTGGAGCCAGTCCCAGGTTCCCTTCGATCCCTAGCCCCAGCCTTTGCAGACACCACGGGGCTGAACACCACCCCCCCGGGAGAGGCCCAAATTCTTGGTTCCTTGCTTTGCTTCTCTCTGAGGTCTTTTGCTTCAGCGGTCTTAACCTTAAGAAGGGGCTACAGGGGGCGCCGGGGTGGCTCAGTGGGTTAAACCACTGCCTTCAGCTCTCGTCATGGTCTCAGGGTCCTGGGATCGAACCCCATGTTGGGCTCTCTGCTTGGCGAAGAGCCTGCTTCCCCCTCTGTCTCTGCCTGCCTCTCCGCCTACTTGTGATCTCTCTCTATAAGATAAATAAATAAAATCTTTAAAAAAAAAAAAAAAAAGAAGGGGCTACTGGTCCCTTGTGACGGGACTCTCCCACCCTAGCCCCAGGCCCTGCCATACTGGGCTGCAGAAACACACGTGCTGGCTGCGGCTGCTGTCCTCATTCTCACTGACTTGGATCAAAATTGTTGAGGAAGAAGCTTCAGAGGTTAATTCGCTAAATCCAAGGGTCCCCAGGCCGTCATTCTTACTTCCATTCATGGACAGACACAGTCGGCTTCTCTTCAAATACCTTCCAAGCTTCTTTTCAAAACGGAGACTGAAAGTGGGGTTACATAAGAGTCTCACTGTTGGGTTTTTTGTTTTGTTTTTTTCTTTAAATGCTCTTCCTCTTTCAGGACTGTTTGAGGCTACATTTGCGTCTATGCGCACCAGCCAAAACTAACACCTTCTTGAACTCAGAGTAGCCTGAAATGCCACCCTTTATCCATTTCAAGGAGGCATTTTATGCACATCACTGAGCTGTGTGCTTTAAGAACCTGTTTTCCTCAGGAGGAGGCATAAAATGAAAACAACACAGAAGCCCAAAGGGAGTGCGGCGGATATGGGGAGACTTGATCCCGCGCCCCAAATCCCTGAAGTAGTTTGGGTCTCCGTATTTCTTTCAGCAAGATGATGCTTCAACACCCAGGCCAGGTCTCTGCCTCGGAAGTCAGTGCGTCTGCCATCGTCCCCTGCCTGTCCCCTCCTGGGTCACTGGTGTTTGAGGATTTTGCTAACCTGACACCCTTTGTCAAGGAAGAGCTGAGGTTCGCCATCCAGAACAAGCACCTCTGTCACCGGATGTCCTCTGCACTGGAGTCGGTCACGGTCAGCGGCAGACCCCTCGAGATGGCAGTCACGAAAACCGAGGTAGGTTCCCAGCGTTCTCTCTGGTTCTTTCCGCACTTTTCCACTGTACAGCCCCCAGGCTGGGCGTGCTCCGGGCAGGGGCTGCTCAGAGTGTGGTGATGGTGTTCATCACCACGAGGACCCCAGCAGCCAGCCTGGGGAGCCAGGACCAGCCAGCTGTGCTCACAGCCCCGGTAACAGCCTCTGCTCCCAGGGCGCCTCTGTCTCCAACACTTGCACGCTTCCCTGTCGGGCGCGCTTCCATAAGACGCCTGGAGTAAAAGGCGTGGTGAGAAGTCTGAGAGCTGGTTGCTGGCCGTGCGGTGGTGGCTCGAGGACCTCAGAGGGGAGGTCTTTGTGGGCTACTTTGTGGGCCTTTCCCTCGTGGATAAGAGACGGGATTATATCAGGCTTACTCATCTGCCATGACCACTGTCTTTGGTCAAGGGGTAGCAGAACTGGCCAAGAAAGAACTGAGTTTAAAAGGAAGTTGGTTCTGCATCTTTATGATTCTATAAAAGGGTGTGGTGGTAACAGTGACTCCTGCATAGGATTGATCTAAGGCTTCAACGACATGGCGTTTGCTGGGGGTCTCGCTGGTGGGCAGCGCTCGGTGACTGGCCGCGGGGCTCCACATGACACTTTACCCATAAGCCATAATTAGAGGCATCACCTGTGCTCCGTTAACCTCAGGATGTCATCATCGCCTTGTCTGCTACTGGACAGTGCAAGGTGGGCCATGGGGCACACACGGAATTTTTAAAAAATTCTCTAAATACCTTGAGATAACAGGATGTAATGGGAAGTAGTAGGCTCCCCATAGAAGAAAGAAAAGCATTTTGAAAGGGTATTTGGAGAGTTCTTTAGAGGAAGAAGCAGATGTCCAGTACAGAGGACAGCCAGTGACAGAATATCTCCTGCTCTGAGGCTGTACCCCTTAAAGCACCCAGCTTATCTGCTGACTGTGTTTACTAGGTGACCTTCTGATTTTAGCTCAGTATAACAAGGAGGTGCTTCTGATGGGAAGAGAATGCACCAACTAAATCGTTGAAAATTCAGGTCCCCTTGTTTGCTATAATTCTCACCTGTGAAACCGATGGGCATGCATGTGTTTGGGCAGCAGGACCCTGTTCTGCCAGGTCCCAGTCACCTCTGGGAAGGCAACAAGGTAGAATGAGGCAGTGCATCCCAGAGAGGACACAGGACAGGGAGCCAAAAGTCTGGGTTTACACCTGAGCTTTGTTGCCTGCTGATTTAGTGACCATGAACTAGTGATACCTGGGTCTCCCCGAATGCACTGCTGCTGGTCCCTCTGTCCCTCATTTCCATGTCAGGACAGTCAGGAGATTGAACCAAATGGCTCTTTAAAGCCTTTTCTATCTCTGACAGTGTATGATTCTGAGATTTGCTCTACTTTCAAATACTTCCTCATATGAGAAAACCCTGAGTCCTCTCCCACTACCCCCAAACACCTGTAGGGTTGTGTAGAGAGCACCACCATTGCTGAGTTCTTGATGAGGAACAGTGAGGTTAATATGATAGTAACTAAGGCTTACGTAGCACTGACTGTAAGCTAAGCACTGTAAAAAGCATTTGAATTTTATATATATATTCCTCCCCACACCATTAGATTGATAAGATTATTGATCGTATTTTACAAGTGAGGGAAACTGAGGCTCAGAGGAGGATGGTAAGTTGCCCAGGGTGTCACAGCTGATAAGTGGTGAAGCTGGGATTCAGAGCCAGTTTAGTTTAAACTCAGATGTCTGCCTGTGTGGTCCTGGGGTCCAGAATGTAAAAAATAAAACTGTCCCTTGCCCTGCTTACCCCTCGGGCTTTGTTTCTCTAAATCATGAGGACTTCCATCTCTGTGCAGCTAACTCAGTGTCGTCAAAGCCAAAGGACTAGTAATCAAATGGGTCTGAGGTGACTACAGTGCCCCAGGATTTCTCTGATTTGAGGTGTGGCTCCCTGGGGAGCCCTTACCTGCTGTCCGGGGCAGCGACAGGTGACACAACAAGGTCTGACGTTAGCTGCCTAGACCATCACCCACTCAAGCCCACCGTGAGTACTTCATCCCGGGCAGTCTCAGGCTTCTAAGCCAAGCCCTGCGGCTGAACTTTGTGGGTTTCCCATCAGTCATGATCAGAGCCAACCTCCAGAGAGGGCCGGATCCTAAAGCGGGACAGGGTTTTGTTCTCTGAGGAGCCCCACGGCTGCCTCAGGGTGGGGCGCAGAGGAAGAGGTTGGTAGGTCTTTGCTGGCTGAGTCACTGGTTGGATCCTGGTCACCGTCCACAGGTGGCACCAAGGCCCAGGCCGATAATGCCACTTTGTTTGGGGAATATGCTTGGGTTCCTCTTTTCCGGGAGCTTCACGGGCTTCTCTGGAATTCCTGAAGGAGGTGCTTTCATGCTCTGAGTGAAGACAGAGGTGAATGGGGTGCCCTGGGTCTCAAATCAAAGAAGAGGCAGGAGAGAAAAGGTGGCCGGCTAGCCAATGTTCCTGACGTCATTCCTAGATCCAGGGGAAAGGAAACGAAACAGAATCTGTTTTCTGCTCCAGGGGATTACAGTCATTACTGATAGATTTCAATTTGAATATCCCACTCATTTCAGAATCCAAATGTATTTTTCAGATAAACTGAATTTTAACTGACTAGTATGGTCAGTGTAATTTTTTTTTTAAGATTTTATTTATTTATTTGACAGAGAGAGAGATCATAAGCAGGCAGAGAGTCAGGCAGAGAGAAAGGGGGAAGCAGGCTCCCTGCCGAGCAGAGAGCCCGATGTGGGGCTCGATCCCAGGACCCTGAGATCATGACCTGGCCGAAGGCAGCGGCTTAATCCACTGAGCCACCCAGGGGCTCCTGTCAATGTAATTATTTTAAACTATTTTTTAAAAATTTTATTTATTTGACAGACAGAGATCACAAGTAGGCAGAGAGTCAGGCAGAGAGAAACGGGGAAGCAGGCTCCCCGCTGAGCAGAGAGCTCAATGCAGGGCTCGATCTCTGGATTCTGAGATCATGACCTGAGCTGAAGGCAGCGGCTTAACCCACGGGGCCACCCAGGTGCCCTTGTATTGTCAATGTAATTGTAACCAGCAGTTCTTCGATTTGCAGTCTTCCTTTGCAAGTACATGTGGAGAGGTTTCATGCAGGACCTGACTTCTTCAGTCCTCCTCTCATGGAGGCTGTCCTGGTTTGCCATTTTTGCTGCAGTGAAAGGCACTGTATTTAAGATGGGTTGCAATTTCTGCCTCCCATGAAGCATGCGGTCTCTTGAATTTTATAGGTAGCTCCTGAAGAAGATGAAAGGAAAAAGAGGCGTCGGGAAAGAAACAAGATAGCAGCTGCCAAGTGCAGGAACAAGAAGAAGGAGAAGACAGAGTGCCTGCAGAAAGTGAGTCCTCCCTGCAGTGCCTGGAGTCCGGGCGGGGCGGGGCGGGGCGGGGCGGGGCGGGGGGGGGGCGGCGGCAGGCGGTTGATCCTGGGTTCCAGCCCCTAGGCCGGCTTTGTGCTGAGCGGGGAGTCGGCTTGAGGATTCTCTCCCTTTGCCTCTCACCCCACTTCCTCTCTCTCTCTCTAAAATAAACAAGTAAATCTTGAAGAAAGAAACAGAGAGAGAGAGTTGTCCCTGCCTCACCCCTCCTCGTGCTCGTGTCTGCCCCCCACCAACCTCATTTGCCATCGCAAGGGGAGTCAGAAAGGCCCCTGCCCAGAAGGATGTGTAGATGGTAGTGAGAAGCCAGTTGCTGCAAGAGGGGGACAAAGCTGTTAGCACCTCCAAGGGGATTCTGGGTGTAGAAGAAGCAGGTGTGTGAATTAAAAACCACAGCTTGTCTGCTGCCCAGATTCCCGGCAGGCTTGGCCCGTCCACACATGTCTGGCCCCTTCCAGGCTGCAGGATCTGTCAGCCCAGTCAAAGGAAGCCTCCCTCACCCATTTTACCAAGAGAAGGAAGCTGCCAGCTCTCATTGGCTCAGTATGAAAAGCCTTTAATTAATCTCTTCAAACAAGTTATTTCCTTAATCTGCAAGCAGTGGTTACACTCTTTTTTTCCTCTGTGTGCTTCTGTGTTCTTAACTCCCTCCCTTCTCAGCTCATCCTGCGGCCCGTCCGAGGTCCCTCCTGCATTCTGACAGCTCCCCTTCTGCAGGGAGAAGCTCAGGCAGGAAGAGCATCTTCAGGCAGGCGGGGTGGGCCCTGGCACAGTCCTTCCCATGCCTTTGTCCCCTCCCCCGAGTGTAGACAGGCCAGGGCAGAGTGTCCACCAGGGGTCTGCAGGTCCCCAGGGGTTCTGGTGATGGCTTCAGGGAGGCAGTGAAAATGGAGACATTTTGTGTGCTGCCTTGTACATTTCTTTTGGGGAGATGAACTTCTCACTGAAATTAGCGACTCGGGAAAGACTAAGCACCACGAGTGTGCATTTCTCGGGGCCCTCTTGGGTCCAGGAGGGCTGCGCATGGGCCCTTGGACTGGCACAAAGGAGTTATCTGAGCCCTTGGTTCATTGCCATGAGAGTCACAACCTGCAGTCAACTGTGAGTGGAAACTCGAGGGCGTCTCTGAAGAAGCCTCCCAAGTTCAAAGGCTTCCCCAGGATCTGGATTCTTCCAGACCTAATGCCGCTGTCCCAGCTTTGTGACGACACTGTCCCTGGGGAGCCCACCGCACTCCCTCCCTGAGGGCCGTTCCCAGCCTGATGAACCCTGATGGCAGTGACCTCCCGCACTCCGAGGCCAGCCTTTCTGTACTGGAACCTTGGCTCCATCCCTAACACTTATGTTGCTTTTCCCCCAGGAGTCGGAGAAGCTGGAGAGTGTGAACGCTGAACTGAAGGCCCAGATCGAGGAGCTCAAGAACGAAAAGCAGCATCTGATATACATGCTCAACCTTCACCGGCCCACGTGCATTGTCCGGGCTCAGAACGGGAGGACTCCAGAAGATGAGAGAAACCTTTTTATCCAACAGATAAAAGAAGGAACATTGCAGAGCTAAGCCATCGTGGTATGGGGGCAACTGGGGAGTCCTCATTGAAACTTTCTATATCCCGAACCCTGAAGCCATTGGAGATCTGACTTCCTGTGCCCCTCTCGCATCCCAGCTGTGAAGAACCATCGAGGTGGAAGAGCTCTGGGTAACTCAGCTGGGCCTTCCCTCTCTGCGCCAGAGTGGACACTGGACCAGGATGAGGGCATCTTTTTGTCTCAATGCCAGGATTTAAGCCTTAACATGTTGGCTATTCTTGGATGCTGCAGAGGGGCCCCAGTTAGGGTCCTGCCCATCTTCTGCCTGGATTCTACCAAGACCAGGACTCTCAGCATTAGGACTCATGCTGAAGAAGTGTCTGGAGCTTGGGTGGATGGAGTGGGGCCACGTCCTGCACTGCCACTGCCTCAGCCACGCACAGGGGACACGGAGTGAGAATGACATTTAGCAATGTTGTACAATGGCCAGGGTTGTGCTTTCTAGCAAACCTGCTATCAGGCACCGGAATTACTGTGTGCGAGGCATCGCTGTGTCCAAGCTAGGCATTGTGCTCTCCTGGTGTTTGTTGCACACAACACCGGTGTGATTTTCCTCGGATCTGGTTTCTGAGAGTTTGGGGGGTGATCACCACAAGGCAGTGTCTTACAGAATGTTGAGGTGGCCAGAAGAGCTTGTCCACCCCGGGAGAAGAGAATTCTGCTGGCGAGCTGGGCAACTTCACATCACTAGAGAAAGCCCCCTTTCCTTCGGCATCAGGGTATTGATGCAAAACTCATGGGCGTGACTGCAGGTCCTCTGTCGCAAACTCAGTTCTAATGTCACAGGAAGAAAGCAGGAAGTCCGACTTCCAAAGGGCTAGGACTCTCCACTTGGTGACTTAGGTCAGGAGTTGTTTCTAGGCCAGAAGAGCCAAAGAATATTCCATTTTCCTTCTCTCGCGGTTGACAACCACATTCAGTGGAGACACATTTGAAACCGGTGATGCTGAGGCTTTAGCATTGTTGTATGTTAGTGGCATTGTTTGTCATGAGGATGTTTGTAGAAATCTGGCCCAAAGCATTGAGAGCTGTGAGAGGTCATTCACACTGGCCACAGGACTCTGGCTACTATCTGTTTAAATTCTGATGTTTCTGTGAAATCCTCAGAGTGTTTAATCCTACTCAATAGTACATTACAATTTTCTGTAAGAGAAAATATTACTTATTTATCCTAGTATTCCTAACCTGTTGATATAATAAATATTGGAACCAAGACGTGGTAAACTTAAGTGTTGTGCTGGTTTCTGTTCTTGTTCAATGGGTTTGTGGGTGAACGTGAGTCATTTCCCCACCTCCCACTCCTCCATTGTGGGCAGAGGGGCGTTCTGCTTAAAATTCTCCCAGGAGGGGTGCCTGGGTGGCTCAGTGAGTTAAAGCCTCTGCCTTCGGCTCAAAGTGTCATGATCCCAGGGTCCTGGGATCGAGCCCTGCATAGCAGGGAGCCTGCTTCCTCCTCCCTCTCTCTCTGCCTGCCTCTGTGCTTAATTGTGATCTCTGTCTGCCAAATAAATAAATAAAATCTTAAAAAAAAGAATTCTCCCAGGAGTCATCCTTTGCTCCTTGGGGAGCCTGTTAGGGTCTGTGATCAAAGGAACGAGACTGACACAAAATGAAAATCAAACAAAGCTTTATTTCGTGCCAAGCGTCAAAAACCAAACTGACTGGTAGGGGCCATTTCTTACGAAGAGATGACGATGACCCCAACAAGGTCACTCCCAAGAAGGCCGCTCCAGATGAGGCTGCTCTGGACGAGGCTGCTCCGCAGACGAGGCCACTCTGGATGAGGCCGCTCTGCAGATGAGGCCCCTCCTTGGTCGGAGGCGCTCCCAAGAAGAGGCCGCTCTTGATGAGGCTGCTCTGCAGACAAGGCCGCTGCTGACGAGGTTGCTCCCCTGACAGGGCCGCTCCCCGGACAGGGCTGCTCCCAAAAAGAGGCCACTCTGGATGAGGCTGCTCCCTGGGTGAGGCAACTCCTGACGGCGAAGAGGCGACGACGACAGCGATGATGACAAGGAGGACAACAACCCCGATGACACAGACTCTGCTCTCCATGACGCCACTCTGGGACAAGGCTGCTCCCCAGAGGAGGCCACCACACTGGACGGGGCCGCTAGACCGCTTCGGACGAGGCCGCTGGACGATGACGAGGCCGCGCACCGATGAGGCTGCTCCCCAGAATGACACCGCTCCAGCGAGGTCCCTCGCGGCAGGGCTGCGGCTCAGAGCAACAAGGCCCCTCGCGGCTCAGGGTGGCAAGGCCAATCGCAGCTCGGTGCAGCAAGGCCGCTGGGAACGGCAAGGCTGTTTTCGGGGGGACTGCAGCTCGGTGGTAGCAAGGCCCCTGGCGGCTAAGGCCGCTGCGGCTCTCACGGCTCTGACAGAGCTGTTGGCTCTGACAGCTCAGTTCTTACATACAGCTCTGCTGGCTCTGACAGCTCTGGTGGCTCTGGCAGCTCTGACAGCTCTGGCAGGTCCCCTATTGTTCCCTCTCCTCAGCCTCCCAAACAAACTTTTATAGGGAGGGGTTGTTGAGCCGGGCGCACACACAGGTGGCCAATGGGATTTAAACTCACCTCAGTAAATATATGCACACCCCACTGATTGGATGTCTTCACCTGGCCTGACCTGCCCTTGTATCTAGGCTTTGCAAGTAAGTTCCTCTGGGAGGGGCAGGGTCAATCTAAGTTCACTGCATAGGGTCAATCTAAGTTTACTGCAACAAAATGGCCCCCTCTGGCCAACCAGGCTCTTACAAGCCCCAGGGTGAAATAGTTGACTTTAAATTATGTTCCTCAGTTGGTGGCTTCTGATACCCAGTTTCTCACTGAAAAACCCCAGAACACAGCGCCAACCAAGTATATCCCTTTGACCAACTGTTTGGTGTTAGCATAGAGTTTTGAAATAAAATCTGATTTGCCAAATATCACAACTGGGTCCCTTTGCATGTACAGACGCCTACAGTGTAGACCCCTTGTTAAGCTCAACACCCTACCTTCTGCAGCAGGACATTTCTGAAAGTAGTCACTCGACAACACCCATTATGTCCAAATATGTGTCTGACTGCTGTATGTGTTTCAAACACAAGGAAAGAATGGAGGAAGACAGGGAGAGAATCATTTTAGATGGGCTAGGTGTGCTAATTAAAAAAAAAAAAAAGGTACTCTGCCGAGTTTTCTGGAATCTTAAGAATAGGATTCCTTAGGTCTGGAACAGAACCAGGCACCATAGCTCTTTGCCTGCACACAAAGGTATCTGTACCAGGCTAGAAATAGAAATGGGGTGCTCTGCCACTAACATCTCTCTTCGGAGAGAGAGTAGCTTCATTCCAGGTTCAGACTCCTATGCACATGAATGGGAGCTTGCTCCTCTGAACTCCTGCACGGTTCAAGCTAACCCCTGCGACACCAGTGTCCTGATTTTGCTGCTTTGCTTGCACATCAGGGACACTGCCCAATCTCTAAAGATCCACTTGGTGATAGCACCTGTTTACCCCCACTTTCAGGAGATAATCTAGTTTCTCGAAGGGGTCGGGGGGGGGGGTGGTGTGTGTGTGTGTGTGGAATTTCTCACATTTACCCTCTGGTTGTAGGTGTAGGTGCCACCAATCAATCAGCTGTTACGAAAACTCAAGACCCTTTTTCTCAGCTGCCACCGACAATGAATTGGAGGGGAAGGAAGTGGGTGGGGGCCATGGCCAAAAAAATTGATCCAAAAAATAACACTGCATATGGTTATTGGAACTGAAAGCTCCTTTTACCAAGTGCATTAAAAGCAGCTTAATTTTCTGCGGCCACGTTTGTGTTTTGATACTTGACTAAAAAAAGATGACTATGTATTTACCATCAAGTTGTTTGGTTCATCTTGTTTCACATGCGACGGAGAGGGAAGGTTGGGCGGATCCGGGAGAATTATTTGGATGGGGCCTCCGCCAGAATCAGACACGGGCTTAGCCAGTGTCCTTCCATGCGGCCGCCTCCTGCTGGGGTGGTGCCGTCACACTGCAGGGCCTGGAAGAGTCCAGCCTCTCTCCTGACCTCACCCTTGTCCCCTTGCCTCTCCCTGACATCTGGCCTGACACCTCTTTCCGAATCGAGCGTTCTAAAGGGTTCTGGCCCCAGGGGACTCTGGAATTAAAACTTGCACTTTCTGCCAAGAGCTAAAATGCTATTTTCCATCTTTATCCCACTTTCTCCCCATGGGCTTGGAACAAACCCTTGAAACCCAAACCCATATTAAGCCTTTCCTCTCGCTGCATCCCCTACTCTGGTTGTGCTCAGTTTCTCTGTGTGTTCACGGATCTGCCTGAAGCCGGGACTCAGAAGAAGCCAGTTTTGCCCATTGAGCATCCTTCTGTGTTCTCATAGTAGCTCTGACCCCAGAAGCGTCTCAGTTTGTCTTCTCAAAAACTGCTCTCAGGAAGGAAGCTGCACCGACGCTTGAAGGGCCAGCGGAGGACGAATGATTACAACAGCTACGATTTATGGAGCTCCACGATACGCTCAACACTTCACGTGCGTGATCTCGTTGAATCCTCACGGCAGCTCTTACCCCATTTTATAGATGAGGAAACGGAAAGCTGAGTCACGCCACTGGCCTTTCTAAAGGGTTCCAAGCAGGAATGGATATGTGCATTGTGGAAGAGAGAGAGAAACTACAACATCAAGTTTACCATCGTACCCATTGTAGAGAGAGTGAAACTCAGTACGTTCACAATGCTGTGAGACCACCCCACTATCTAGTTCCAGAATTGTCATCCCCACAAAGGAAATCCCGGTCCTGTTCATTAAGCAGTCGCTCCCTACACTCCCCTCCCTCCAGTCAGCCTCTGATATAGCTATGGATTTGCCTCTTCTGGAACATTTCGTCTCAATGAAATCACACAGTATGTGGCCGTTTTGCCTCTGGCTTCCTGTACTTAGCATCCTATTTTCAGGATTCATCCCTGTTGTAGCACGGTGCAGTACCTCATTTTCTTTTTACAGCTGAATAACATCCCACTGTATGGCTAGACCACCTTTCATTTGTCCTTTCACCTGCGGATGAACACGTGTGTGCGTTTTAACAGAAAGACCTTGATTTTCAAGGAATGAATCCCAGATGTCGGATTTCGGGCAAACCCTCAAACCGGGAGATACGAGACTTGGGAGCAGAAAATCCTTCTGGAACGTTCAAGCAACAGTTTGGAAATCACATACTCTGCGGCTAGCTGTGTGGGAGGGGCAGTAAGGCAGGAAGCTCAAGGGTACTTGCTCCCCACAGGTGTTGCTGCTTCCAAAGCACTCCTGTTGCCCAGGGAGGCTGCTTGGCAAGCTCTTGGAATCGCAGATGACATCTCAGCACTCCGCCCGCCACCCCCGCTTCATTTCACTGGAGGGGAAGGGACGAAAACCTGGGTGGGAGGCGGTGGTCTTAGGAGACAATAACCAGGTTTCCACAGATGGGCTGCTTGTGGAAGCATAAGCGAGGGGAGGAACCAAGATGCCCCCCTGTAACATTTAATCCCCAATTCTGCCCAGCCGCTGTCTGAAGTAGCGTCTTAGGTTCTCTCCATAACACATACACACACAGGGAGTCATGCAACTTCCGACAGTGCCGCAGAAAGGTCTTCAATCAGTCTGGTTTAAAACCTGTGGCTGGCCCAAGCTTTGTGGAGCGAAGTACTATGGTGGTTCCCAACAAGGCTTTAGGATCCGCTAGACCTGCCCGTGAACATGGCCTCTACGACCATTAGTTCTGTGAAGTTAGGCTGATGATGTCCCCTCACTCTCTTCATAAAACGGGGCAGTGGGAACCGTACCAAACCTGATGGGATTCTCATGGTCGTATGCGGAGAACACGGCCTGGCGCCTAGGGGAGGCCTTTTGTGTTTTATTTTGTTTTTTTTTTTTTTTTTTTTTTTTTTTTAATGATTTTATTTATTTGTCAGACAGAGATCACAGGTAGGCAGAGAGACAGTCAGAGAGATAGGGGAAAGCAGGCTTCCTTTGGAGCAGAGAGCCCGAGGTGGGGCTGGTCCCAGGACTCTGGGAATCATGACCTGAGCTGAAGGCAGAGGCTTTAACCCACTGAGCCACCCATGCGCCCCACAGGGAGGCCGTTTTTAATGTCATCATTAATGGCTCTTAATGGCTGCTAGCAGCCATGTCTACTGCAATCTTCTGAAGGAACAGGTTAAGGGTCAAGACTGCCAATTCTGGGTTCTTGGATAAAACGAAACCAAGAGCTCAAATGGTTCAAGCATATGCCATATACCCTGCAAGGGCATAGAGATGGATGGTGCCTCCTCCATCCATGTGGGACCCCTGCCACAGAGCCAGCCGAGAGCCGCAGGAGGGGGGCTGCACACTCTGCCAACCCATCATCTTATAGTAATTCCTATGGATTTTGTCCAGTTGCTAAATCTTCCGAATTTGGAGGAGGGGAAAAAAAAATTCCCCACACAAAATTGTTCCATTTGAAGACATTTTTATTTGGATACCTGCCTGGGTCCCTGGCAGGGTGGGCCTGTCCTCTGTGGGGGCAATGGGACATTTGGGGGGAGGATGATGGCCCTGCCCTGAGGGGGTGTCACTAAGGGGTATGTGACAGCATGACAGGTCACAGAGGGCAGCAGAGTATAAATAGGGCCGCTCAGGGGTGCAGGCTGAGAGAGTGCTTAGTCTCTCACCAAGACTTCAGTTTGTACTTCACACTACAAACTGCAAGTTCTCGTTTTTAGATTAAAACCCCAGCACCCACCAGCATCCCCTCGGTCACCCTCAGATCCCCCCCACCCTGACCCCTGTCTCTGGGAGGTTCTGAGACAAAGCGGGGGCCTGTGGCCTGTGGCCTGTGGCCTGTGGGGCGCGGGGTGGATTTGGGACCCCTGCCACAGAGCCAGCCGCCTGCAGCAGGAGAGCCAGCCGCGTGCAGCAGGAGGGGGGCTGCCCGCTCTGCCAACCCAACAGAGGTCGAGGAGGAGGAGGAGCTCCAGGGACCGGCCCCCAGACCAACGCCCACCCCTCGCCGGCCCAGCCCGATTGTGCTACCAACTCAAAAACATGGAGTCTCTGACGCCTTATCACACCGCCCACAGCGCCTCCAGGGTGGGCATGTTCAACACCACCATGGGGAAACTCCAGCGACAACTGCGTAAGGGAGAATATGACCTATTTAAATACGCACCCATGCTCGAAAGCGACTTTGTGCAGGTCACCAAAAGAGGGGAAGTCGTCGACGTGCACAACCGAGTCCGAATGATGACCGTGGGCATCGCATCCACCAGCCCCAGCCTCCCGCTCCCAGATGTCCTGCTGCTGGCCCGCCCGGCCACCGGCTGTGAACAGTACTCCGACCAGGGCCAGGCCACCAAGGGAAAAGGCCGCAAGGCTTCCACCACCCTGGAGCTCACCAGGCTCCTTCCCTTGAAGTTTGTGAGGCTTTCTGTTCACGACCGGGAAAAACAAATGCTTCGCCTCAAATTCGCCACCGGCCGCTCCTGCTACCTGCGGCTGAGCCCCCCACTGGATGCACAGGAAGATCTCTTCCCCTACTGGGAGAGCATTATCCAGGTACTGAGGCCGCCGCCGGTGCCCACTCACAGCAGAACCCACGCCGCTCGAGCAGAGGACATGCTGGACATGCCTCTGCTGGAGGACGACGACGGCAGGAACGCAGCAGGCGCAGATGTCCAAATAATGGATCAGGACCAGGTTAGTATCCGGAGCCTCCACGAGGGCTCGGAGGTGGCCGGGGCCACCTCTGCAGCTTTTGCTGGCGGGGAAGAGACTGTTCAGGACCCCCCCAAACCCAACAGCGTGCCCACCTTCGCTGCCCCCAACTGCCCGGGGCTCTCCAGGGAGTCGGCAGCAGGGGCCACGTCCGAGGCGGCGGCCGCCGGGGAGGCCGCGGCAGCTGCGGCAGTGGCGGCGGCAGGGACAGCAGCAGAGTTCGCAGCGGGGGAGGCCGGCAGATGCCTGGCGTTCGCCGGGCCCGGAGCTGCCGCCAAGCCTGCGGGAGAAGCCGCTCGGGACGCGTCGGAAGGCCAGCTCCTCTGGGACGCGCCGAGCTCGGCGGGCAGTGGGGAGCCGGCGGGAAGGCCGCCCCGCACGCGCCGGGAGGAGGAGCGAGACCCCCGCACTTCCCGCCACCGCAGGGCCGCCGACAGCCGCCACATGGCCCCGGGGCACAAGATCGCCCCGGCGGACTCCAGCCGCTCCTTAGGCAGCCACAGAGCCGCGCGGGAGCACAAGGAGGACAAGGGCCGCAGCAGCCCGGCGCGCGCCAGGCGCGCCCCCGACGAAGGCATCAGCCACGCCCCCAGCGCCGAGGACTCCGGGACCTCCCACAAGTCGGGGCGGAGCCTCTCCGGCGGCAGCTCGGGCTCAGGCACCAAGATGCTGGGCAGGATCCGCAGGTTCCTGAGGAACCTGAGACTCAGCCTCACTGCCTGAGGCGCGCGGCCTCCCCACACCGCAGAGACGTGCCCATGGGGGAGAAGACTGCGGACACGAGCGGTGTGGTGTGGAGGCCATCGCCCAGGCGGCGGCGAGCAGCCAGGGCTTGGAGAGCGCAGGGAGCCGGACATCGGAGGTCATGGAGGGATGGAACTTCCTAGGCCCAGATATTGGGCAGCTGGGGGACCTCTCCCAGGAGACATTACAAAAAATAAAATAAAAAAATTTTTAAAAAATGGCATGCTGCATTGTGTTTGAATTTCTAGGTCCTGCAGCCCAGTGGTGACCTCACAGGGGGGCTGCCACCTAAGACCCAAGGGTCCAGTCGAGGACCGCCCCCACCTCACACCCATGCTCAGAGCCAAAGCATCCTGCCTCAAGGCCTGTCTGGCTTGTTTCTCCGGGCCACAGTTGAAAGTATACTATGGCCCAGAAAGCTCCACCTCCCGCATTTCTCTAGTTTAATGAATGTTCCTAACCCCTGAGGGTCCATAGACAAAGAACAGGGACAAAGAAAGAATGGGGGGGGGGGACTCCTCATCTTTGGGGATCTGCCAGCATCTGCCAGCAGAGGGGAACAGCAGCCTGTGCTGGCAATATTCTCAGCTAGACTGAGAACCTGTCTATACCCAGGGTATATACACCAAGGAAAGAACTTGCTAAGGCACTGAGAACGTTTATAGCAAAAAGTAGCAAAACACTGCAAGCAGCCCAAATTACTATCAGCACCACTGACAATAGAGTGGGATGTGACAGAGATAGTGTACAGCTGCATACCCCGGCCTAGCTGCATACCCCGGCCTAGCATAAACACCGATTCTGTGGCTGTCACCTATTCCACCTGCAGAATAGTTCCAAAACAAAAATCGAAAGTACATGTGGTAAAACATTTTAAAAGTACATGTGGGACAAAACACAAGGGAACAGTACACGCAAAATTCAGGACAGTGTGAAAAGGCAAGACAAGATCATGAGGCGAAGACCGGGCTTTCAGTGCTGTTGGAAATGTTCTGTTGGGCCATCAGATCTCTGCAGTCTGAATGGTCCGCGAAATGCCGGGGCGGTTATGATGAAATTTCTGCTCCAGACATACCAACACCTTCCCTTACGTTTTCACTCTTATGTACGCACAAAAGTGTTTGTCTTCTGTCTGGAAGGTCTGGTCTCTTTAAATTGGGTTCTGGGTTCTTGGCATAAATTACCGACGGTACATGTAATCTCTGTTTTACACAGAGGAGCACTGAAAAGTGAACTTGTTCCTACGGCACAGTGGAACCTTTGCAGAACAGTGACCCACTCCTTTATGCAAAGCATTTCCACCACTGTGTTCCCAAACTCTGCACCAAATGTGCTAGATTAAGGGGAGGGAGGGATCGAGCTGGGGGACTCTTGGTAGTGGGCCTCTGCGAGCTGGTTTTTGAATTTCGGTGAGTTCCCGGCCGTCAGCTGGTCTTCTCTCAAGAGTGCCCAGACCACCCGTGAGCGGTGTCTGGCTCCCAGACTTCCATCCCCAGCCTCTGTGTGACCTGCACTGCAGCCATAAACAGCCTGGGGTTCCAGGGGCCAGTCGGGAATCTCCCTACAATCCGTTTCTCCCACCTCCACTAACTAAACTTGGGCACGGAGAAACAATTTAAAGGGGTTTGCCCTTACCAAGTCTCCCCTTCAGAGTTCAGAAAACAAATCCTTAAACTTCACGTGAGGGAGATAATCTGTTAGGTCCCAGCATCCGTGCTTGGCCCTTCAGTGGGGGAGGAGAGGAGAGGAGTCTCTCCTCTTTGTGAAGGGAAGGTGGCCATGGCCATGGGGTGGGGGCACGGAGGAGGAAGGAACGGAGCCAGGGACCCCCACACAGTCACCGTTTCCTCGGGCCGAGCAAGGTTCACAACCCCAGAATGGAGAATTATTGGAGCGAGTCAAGTTATTCTTAAAGAATACACCATGCCAAAGATTAGATACGGTTTGGCCCCGCGAGGAAAACAACCTCAGAATCATTAACCCAGGGGTGCCTAGGTGGCTCAGTGGGTTAAAGCCTCTGCCTTCAACTCAGGTCATGATCCCAGGGTCCTGGGATCGAGACCCGCATCGGGCTCTCTGCTAGGCAGGGAGCCTGCTTCCTCCTCTCTCTCCGCCTGCCTCTCTGCCTACTTGTGACCTCTCTCCCTCTGTCAAATAAATAAATAAAATCTTTAGGAGAAAAAAAAAAAAGAAGAAGAAGAAGAAGAATCATTAACCCAGAGCTTCAGAGAAGACTCGTTGCTATGGGGAGAGAGAATTAATAGTTGACTCGTAAGCAGCTTTTCCCTGGACTCAAGGCAGCGAAGTTACAAAAAGAGCACTTCCCATTCCTTTGACCCTCTGATTTCCACACAGGCAAGTGCAGGTAAATGTGAGTGTGGAATAAAGACATCTGCATAGCATTTGGCTGTTGAACAGCACTGAGCCCCTTAGAGTTCATTCATGATTTAAAGTTCATCTGATTGTCCCAGGTCTCCGTTTGGCAGATCAGCAAAGGGGAGGTCAGAGCATTGAAAGGACTTGCTCAAGGTGGAGGCGATGGTTCAGAGAGGGGTGAGGCAACACCTCCCACGTATCACCCACTGAGTGCTAGCTCGGCCTCCCGCGGGGAGCTGTGGCGTCGATGGGGAAAACAGGACAGGCTTGAGGAGTCATCCCAACTCTAAGTGGCAGATACAAGGAGAGACGTGCATTCAGGGCACAGGATCCATTCCGAGGAGGGGTTCCTGGGCATGGGAAGGAGTCTGAGGTCGGGGAAGGGTTCACAGAGGAATCAGCAGACTTAAGGGCAACTAGGGCTCTGCCAGGCGGAGGAAGTATGGGGAGCTAGGGCACAGCATGGGGAGGCGCAGGTCACAGAAAAGAATGTGTGCAAAGTACAAAACCTTGAAATATCACTTGTGTTGAGCAATTACAGGCATTTCAGTACTGCTGGTTGGAGCCCAAGGGGAGAAGAGGGACGTGAGGCTGGAGAATCAGGCTGCTGGATCTTCGGGCACCTGGGGTGCTGTGTGAATGTCTGGGCCTTGGGGAGCCGTTGAAAGCCAGGGTGCACAGCTGGTGGCCAGGGGGCTGTCTGGAGACCAGCGATCCTCCAGGAAGCCAGGATTGTATTAATCCTGGCCAGAGATGAAGAAACCTAATCCTGGGTGGCGTTGGGGAAACAGAAGGGGGCAGAGTCAGGAGGTGTTGAAAAGATGGCACAGGACAATTTTCCATCCCACAGCCTGCCTGGCGGGACAGGGAGCTCGTGGCATAGGTTCAGCACTCCTCTAGAGGAGAGAGAACAGACCAAAGGGGAAGTGCCCTTCCCCACAAGGAGGAATGTCTTTAAGATACAAAAGAGCTTCTAGGTGGCTAAGGGGGTAAAGCATCAGGATAAGGCAGCCAAAGGGAACTGGACAGGAGGCGACAGCTCCTTGAGCTGTTCCTTGTGCATCTGGGCAAGATGGATTCCCACAAACCCTCCTCCACTGTACAGGTAAGAGTCACCCAGTAGAGCCCCTTGTGGCCACATCCTGGTACTACGGGCTATTGCTTGAATGGTGGGAGCCAGCACTGAGGCTAAGGGGCAGTCCCCCCCTCCCTTTGTCACATCACCATTAGCCTAATGTCAATCCCAGAGTTGAGGGGATGGGTGCGTAATGTCTCTCAACCAGGCTGCATGGCTCCCAGGGCAGGGCAATGGCAGAGGTGGAGTGGCCACAAGACGGGTACCCTAGGAACGTGGGGGTTCCGACTCAAGGGGATAATGAGTGACCATCCAGAACAGGGGTAGGGTGGAATTAGTGTCACGGTCTCTCTGCAGCCTAGAAGTCATTCGAGAAACAGTTGTTGAGAGCTCCTACTATGGGCAAGATAATTCATGTATACACACACCTACCAGGAACGCAAATCAAAGTGCGGCGGTGGCCTTGGGTAGCGTATAGAAAGAGGCATCGTAGAGAAGGGAAGGTCTGAGCAGAGAGATGATGGAGAAAGAGGAGGACCTGGGAGCTTGGGGGTCTTGGGCGATGTTTCTAGATGACAGACAAGAACAGCGCGCCCAGGATATCGTGTGTTTACGGGATAGGGTGGGGGAGGGTAGCGGGAAGGGGGTGAGGGTGTGTTGGGAAATGAGGCTGGAAGGGGAAATGAGACCGCGGCATAAAGCAGAGACCAGGAATGCTACATAAACCCCTGGGCCCCGTGATCTACGTTACTGCAAATGGGACCTGTAATCCAGAAATGAAGGGCACATAGAGCTGGAATTTCCTGGAGCAGAAGAGCAAGAGAACTTACAATGTGTTACGGGAGTTCATGTTTTCCCACACTCTGTGAGTGGGTGTTTTCCCACAGGTGTGCTGAGGAAATGATACCACTCAGCTTGGGGGCACCCGGAGGACCCAGCCAGTTGGCTTTGGCTGCCGGGAGCCCCATGTGATACGCCAGTATGCCATTCCAATGTTGCCGTTTTCTGCATGTGCCGTGACCTGCACAAGCTTGGGAAAGATCTTTCTAGAAATGCCCTTGCGTGCACACAATACAGTTGGCCTCGAGGAGCCTCGGAGAAGCACCTTCCTTGGAGGGCTGGCCTCTTTCCCCCAGTTTCTGTGGCTGCTGACCACGTCGGCCCGGTTTCTTTCTCCCACGGACATAGTCACGGCCCCAGCACCTTGCCATACGCAATTTACAGGAGATTAAAGAAGGAGAAATTAAAAGCCTCCTGTTTATTACATTTCATTTAATTTTAAAAATTAATTAAAGTTTTTCATAAAACCTTTTAGAAAGTTAAATGAGTTATTTCAAGAACTATCCTTTGCTTCGAGAGCATGCCCTTGCTCCTGTTGTTCACATTTGAGCTGGAGATAGAACATCATACGAGAAGCCCCTCCCAGGTTCTCTACCACCCGGGGGAACCATTACCCTAACCTCTGACATCGGAGACCCATTTTGCTTCTTTTTCCACTTTAGGTAAATGGAAGCACGTTGTATGTATTCTTTGACTCCGGTTTCTCTCCCTCAACAGCAGAGTCATGAGGTTTGTCCATGATTTTTGTGGCAACTATTCCTTCTCACAGCTATATTTCATTACAGATATATTTCATATTCGACAATTTACTGATTCATTCAGCCTTTGGTGGGTGTTCGAGTTACTTCCACTTTGGGGCTAATAAGAATAGTGCTGCTATGAACATTTATATGCAGAACTTTGGGTAAAAATATACATACATTTCTGTCAGACATATAGAAACGGAACTGAATACACACATATGTTCAGTCCCAGATGCTAATTCCACAGTGACTGTCCCATTACTTTGCGCTCCCACCAGGCATGCGTGGGCGCTCTGCTGTTTCCCATCCTCGCCAACATGTGCTGCTTCTCACCTCTTTCCTTCTAACCGATCTGCTGGGATGGGTGCCTTTTGTCCCCTTTGTCCCATAAAAACACACTTTTTAAAAAAACATAGTACGGTGACCTATAGAAAATGGTAACTTTGTGGTAATGTCCTGGACAGGCAACGTGAGAAGTTGGCCTCCCAATTGTTTTGAAATCTCACACATCTCTGAGCTCTTAAAAGTCTCGTTCATACATGTTTAAGGGTTTCTCGTTTTAAGGAAGCTTGTATTTTTATAAGCCTCTCCTGCCATCCTTTTGCTTTATAACAAACCCCCCCAAAACTTTGTGACCTAAAAAATGATATCTCGTAGATTGCTCTACATCAAGAATTTGGGCAGGGCTCCACTGGGAGCGGTTTCTTCTGCTCCTCATGGTAGCAAGTGAAGTGAACCAGCAGTCAGGGCTGGCGAGTCCAATCTTCACTCACGAGTCTGGTGCCTTGAGGGAGATGGCGATAAGGTGGGGTTCTCCACAGGAATGCCTACACGCGGCCTTCCTCATGGTGCTCACGGGAAGTCAGATTGGCTTCCCTCAGAGCAAATATCTCAAGATAGCCAAGTGGAAGCTGCTTCTCCCTGAGCCTCAGAAGGCACCCAACGGAACTGCTGCCACATTCTACTGGCTACAAGTGAGTCAGAAGGACAACCCCAGTTTTAGGGGAGAGAAAATGAACTTTTCCTTCTTCACAGGGCAATGACAAGACCACATTGCAGAAGCCCGTGGGGGCGGCGATGGTATTGTGGCCTTCTTTGGAAAACAAGACTTGCCACTCCCTCACCTCCCCTTCTAACAATGTCCGCCAGGCCAGGATGTACCTGAGGAGCCCTGAGGTCATTGTGCCACCTCCAGGTTTCCTACCTTCCCCCTCCTCAACTCCCCTCTTAGGTTCTTCCTTCGTTTTACTTCATTTTCTTACCCCTTTCTTGTCCTCCCCCTTTCAGTGAATTAAACTCACAAGAACCCGCACCGGACGACTCTCGGTCCCCTTCTCCCTATCCCTCGCCACATGCCTTCAGGCTCATTGACCCCCGGCAAAGAGAGACAGTACTGGGACAGCTAGAACCACACAGCATGTCAGACCCAGAAGGATCTTGACTAATCCCAGATGTACTTTACATATGAGGAAGTTGAGGCCTAGAGAGGAGAAGGGCTTTCCCAAGGTCAGCTGCAGAGTTCTGGCCAGCACAGCAAAAGCCTAGTCCACAGTGGGTCTCAAAGCAGATCTACAACTTTTCCTTCCATTTCTGACTTCCTGGAACTAAAGCCATTTGTTTCTGTTTCTCGTCCACTCCCTCAACTTCACGAGGACATTTCGGCCTCTTGGCCAAGGGGCAAAATCAGAGAGGTCCGTCCCAGCCCTGGCCCGGGACCCAGCCTTCAGAGATGGACAGGGGGTCTTGTGGATGGACCAACTCAGGCTTAGGGCAACCAGACCCCCTCCAACCGACTGACTGGACCCAGACACAAGGGCTCCTTTCTGATGTTGAAATCCAAGAACCCTCTAAACTTGACCAGCAAGTGGCAACCAGTTCAACCAAGGCGCCCTTGCTCTTTGCCTGCACACAAAGGTATCCGTACCAGGCTAGAAATAGAAATGGGGTGCTCTGCCACTAACATCTCTCTTCGGAGAGAGAGTAGCTTCATTCCAGGTTCAGACTCCTGTGCACATGAATGGGAGCTTGCTCCTCTGAACTCCTGCACGGTTCAAGCTAACCCCTGCGACACCAGTGTCCTGATTTTGCTGCTTTGCTTGCACATCAGGGACACTGGCCAATCTCTAAACATCCACTTGGTGATAGCACCTGTTTACCCCCACTTTCAGGAGATAATCTAGTTTCTCGAAGGGGTCGGGGGGGGGGTGGTGTGTGTGTGTGTGTGTGTGTGGAATTTCTCACATTTACCCTCTGGTTGTAGGTGTAGGTGCCACCAATCAATCAGCTGTTAGGAAAACTCAAGACCCTTTTTCTCAGCTGCCACCGACAATGAATTGGAGGGGAAGGAAGTGGGTGGGGGCCATGGCCAAAAAAATTGATCCAAAAAATAACACTGCATATGGTTATTGGAACTGAAAGCTCCTTTTACCAAGTGCATTAAAAGCAGCTTAATTTTCTGCGGCCACGTTTGTGTTTTGATACTTGACTAAAAAAAGATGACTATGTATTTACCATCAAGTTGTTTGGTTCATCTTGTTTCACATGCGACGGAGAGGGAAGGTTGGGCGGATCCGGGAGAATTATTTGGATGGGGCCTCCGCCAGAATCAGACACGGGCTTAGCCAGTGTCCTTCCATGCGGCCGCCTCCTGCTGGGGTGGTGCCGTCACACTGCAGGGCCTGGAAGAGTCCAGCCTCTCTCCTGACCTCACCCTTGTCCCCTTGCCTCTCCCTGACATCTGGCCTGACACCTCTTTCCGAATCGAGCGTTCTAAAGGGTTCTGGCCCCAGGGGACTCTGGAATTAAAACTTGCACTTTCTGCCAAGAGCTAAAATGCTATTTTCCATCTTTATCCCACTTTCTCCCCATGGGCTTGGAACAAACCCTTGAAACCCAAACCCATATTAAGCCTTTCCTCTCGCTGCATCCCCGACTCTGGTTGTGCTCAGTTTCTCTGTGTGTTCACGGATCTGCCTGAAGCCGGGACTCAGAAGAAGCCAGTTTTGCCCATTGAGCATCCTTCTGTGTTCTCATAGTAGCTCTGACCCCAGAAGCGTCTCAGTTTGTCTTCTCAAAAACTGCTCTCAGGAAGGAAGCTGCACCGACGCTTGAAGGGCCAGCGGAGGACGAATGATTACAACAGCTACGATTTATGGAGCTCCACGATACGCTCAACACTTCACGTGCGTGATCTCGTTGAATCCTCACGGCAGCTCTTACCCCATTTTATAGATGAGGAAACGGAAAGCTGAGTCACGCCACTGGCCTTTCTAAAGGGTTCCAAGCAGGAATGGATATGTGCATTGTGGAAGAGAGAGAGAAACTACAACATCAAGTTTACCATCGTACCCATTGTAGAGAGAGTGAAACTCAGTACGTTCACAATGCTGTGAGACCACCCCACTATCTAGTTCCAGAATTGTCATCCCCACAAAGGAAATCCCGGTCCTGTTCATTAAGCAGTCGCTCCCTACACTCCCCTCCCTCCAGTCAGCCTCTGATATAGCTATGGATTTGCCTCTTCTGGAACATTTCGTCTCAATGAAATCACACAGTATGTGGCCGTTTTGCCTCTGGCTTCCTGTACTTAGCATCCTATTTTCAGGATTCATCCCTGTTGTAGCACGGTGCAGTACCTCATTTTCTTTTTACAGCTGAATAACATCCCACTGTATGGCTAGACCACCTTTCATTTGTCCTTTCACCTGCGGATGAACACGTGTGTGCGTTTTAACAGAAAGACCTTGATTTTCAAGGAATGAATCCCAGATGTCGGATTTCGGGCAAACCCTCAAACCGGGAGATACGAGACTTGGGAGCAGAAAATCCTTCTGGAACGTTCAAGCAACAGTTTGGAAATCACATACTCTGCGGCTAGCTGTGTGGGAGGGGCAGTAAGGCAGGAAGCTCAAGGGTACTTGCTCCCCACAGGTGTTGCTGCTTCCAAAGCACTCCTGTTGCCCAGGGAGGCTGCTTGGCAAGCTCTTGGAATCGCAGATGACATCTCAGCACTCCGCCCGCCACCCCCGCTTCATTTCACTGGAGGGGAAGGGACGAAAACCTGGGTGGGAGGCGGTGGTCTTAGGAGACAATAACCAGGTTTCCACAGATGGGCTGCTTGTGGAAGCATAAGCGAGGGGAGGAACCAAGATGCCCCCCTGTAACATTTAATCCCCAATTCTGCCCAGCCGCTGTCTGAAGTAGCGTCTTAGGTTCTCTCCATAACACATACACACGCAGGGAGTCATGCAACTTCCGACAGTGCCGCAGAAAGGTCTTCAATCAGTCTGGTTTAAAACCTGTGGCTGGCCCAAGCTTTGTGGAGCGAAGTACTATGGTGGTTCCCAACAAGGCTTTAGGATCCGCTAGACCTGCCCGTGAACATGGCCTCTACGACCATTAGTTCTGTGAAGTTAGGCTGATGATGTCCCCTCACTCTCTTCATAAAACGGGGCAGTGGGAACCGTACCAAACCTGATGGGATTCTCATGGTCGTATGCGGAGAACACGGCCTGGCGCCTAGGGGAGGCCTTTTGTGTTTTATTTTTTTTTTGTTTTTTTTAATGATTTTATTTATTTGTCAGACAGAGATCACAGGTAGGCAGAGAGACAGTCAGAGAGATAGGGGAAAGCAGGCTTCCTTTGGAGCAGAGAGCCCGAGGTGGGGCTGGTCCCAGGACTCTGGGAATCATGACCTGAGCTGAAGGCAGAGGCTTTAACCCACTGAGCCACCCATGAGCCCCACAGGGAGGCCGTTTTTAATGTCATCATTAATGGCTCTTAATGGCTGCTAGCAGCCATGTCTACTGCAATCTTATGAAGGAACAGGTTAAGGGTCAAGACTGCCAATTCTGGGTTCTTGGATAAAACGAAACCAAGAGCTCAAATGGTTCAAGCATATGCCATATACCCTGCAAGGGCATAGAGATGGATGGTGCCTCCTCCATCCATGTGGGACCCCTGCCACAGAGCCAGCCGAGAGCCGCAGGAGGGGGGCTGCACACTCTGCCAACCCATCATCTTATAGTAATTCCTATGGATTTTGTCCAGTTGCTAAATCTTCCGAATTTGGAGGAGGGGAAAAAAAAATTCCCCACACAAAATTGTTCCATTTGAGGACATTTTTATTTGGATACCTGCCTGGGTCCCTGGCAGGGTGGGCCTGTCCTCTGTGGGGGCAATGGGACATTTGGGGGGAGGATGATGGCCCTGCCCTGAGGGGGTGTCACTAAGGGGTATGTGACAGCGTGACAGGTCACAGAGGGCAGCAGAGTATAAATAGGGCCGCTCAGGGGTGCAGGCTGAGAGAGTGCTTAGTCTCTCACCAAGACTTCAGTTTGTACTTCACACTACAAACTGCAAGTTCTTCTCTTTTTTAGATTAAAACCCCAGCACCCACCAGCATCCCCTCGGTCACCCTCAGATCCCCCCCACCCTGACCCCTGTCTCTGGGAGGTTCTGAGACAAAGCGGGGGCCTGTGGCCTGTGGCCTGTGGCCTGTGGGGCGCGGGGTGGATTTGGGACCCCTGCCACAGAGCCAGCCGCCTGCAGCAGGAGAGCCAGCCGCGTGCAGCAGGAGGGGGGCTGCCCGCTCTGCCAACCCAACAGAGGTCGAGGAGGAGGAGGAGCTCCAGGGACCGGCCCCCAGACCAACGCCCACCCCTCGCCGGCCCAGCCCGATTGTGCTACCAACTCAAAAACATGGAGTCTCTGACGCCTTATCACACCGCCCACAGCGCCTCCAGGGTGGGCATGTTCAACACCGCCATGGGGAAACTCCAGCGACAACTGCGTAAGGGAGAATATGACCTATTTAAATACGCACCCATGCTCGAAAGCGACTTTGTGCAGGTCACCAAAAGAGGGGAAGTCGTCGACGTGCACAACCGAGTCCGAATGATGACCGTGGGCATCGCATCCACCAGCCCCAGCCTCCCGCTCCCAGATGTCCTGCTGCTGGCCCGCCCGGCCACCGGCTGTGAACAGTACTCCGACCAGGGCCAGGCCACCAAGGGAAAAGGCCGCAAGGCTTCCACCACCCTGGAGCTCACCAGGCTCCTTCCCTTGAAGTTTGTGAGGCTTTCTGTTCACGACCGGGAAAAACAAATGCTTCGCCTCAAATTCGCCACCGGCCGCTCCTGCTACCTGCGGCTGAGCCCCCCACTGGATGCACAGGAAGATCTCTTCCCCTACTGGGAGAGCATTATCCAGGTACTGAGGCCGCCGCCGGTGCCCACTCACAGCAGAACCCACGCCGCTCGAGCAGAGGACATGCTGGACATGCCTCTGCTGGAGGACGACGACGGCAGGAACGCAGCAGGCGCAGATGTCCAAATAATGGATCAGGACCAGGTTAGTATCCGGAGCCTCCACGAGGGCTCGGAGGTGGCCGGGGCCACCTCTGCAGCTTTTGCTGGCGGGGAAGAGACTGTTCAGGACCCCCCCAAACCCAACAGCGTGCCCACCTTCGCTGCCCCCAACTGCCCGGGGCTCTCCAGGGAGTCGGCAGCAGGGGCCACGTCCGAGGCGGCGGCCGCCGGGGAGGCCGCGGCAGCTGCGGCAGTGGCGGCGGCAGGGACAGCAGCAGAGTTCGCAGCGGGGGAGGCCGGCAGATGCCTGGCGTTCGCCGGGCCCGGAGCTGCCGCCAAGCCTGCGGGAGAAGCCGCTCGGGACGCGTCGGAAGGCCAGCTCCTCTGGGACGCGCCGAGCTCGGCGGGCAGTGGGGAGCCGGCGGGAAGGCCGCCCCGCACGCGCCGGGAGGAGGAGCGAGACCCCCGCACTTCCCGCCACCGCAGGGCCGCCGACAGCCGCCACATGGCCCCGGGGCACAAGATCGCCCCGGCGGACTCCAGCCGCTCCTTAGGCAGCCACAGAGCCGCGCGGGAGCACAAGGAGGACAAGGGCCGCAGCAGCCCGGCGCGCGCCAGGCGCGCCCCCGACGAAGGCATCAGCCACGCCCCCAGCGCCGAGGACTCCGGGACCTCCCACAAGTCGGGGCGGAGCCTCTCCGGCGGCAGCTCGGGCTCAGGCACCAAGATGCTGGGCAGGATCCGCAGGTTCCTGAGGAACCTGAGACTCAGCCTCACTGCCTGAGGCGCGCGGCCTCCCCACACCGCAGAGACGTGCCCATGGGGGAGAAGACTGCGGACACGAGCGGTGTGGTGTGGAGGCCATCGCCCAGGCGGCGGCGAGCAGCCAGGGCTTGGAGAGCGCAGGGAGCCGGACATCGGAGGTCATGGAGGGATGGAACTTCCTAGGCCCAGATATTGGGCAGCTGGGGGACCTCTCCCAGGAGACATTACAAAAAATAAAATAAAAAAATTTTTTAAAAATGGCATGCTGCATTGTGTTTGAATTTCTAGGTCCTGCAGCCCAGTGGTGACCTCACAGGGGGGCTGCCACCTAAGACCCAAGGGTCCAGTCGAGGACCGCCCCCACCTCACACCCATGCTCAGAGCCAAAGCATCCTGCCTCAAGGCCTGTCTGGCTTGTTTCTCCGGGCCACAGTTGAAAGTATACTATGGCCCAGAAAGCTCCACCTCCCCCATTTCTCTAGTTCAATGAATGTTCCTAACCCCTGAGGGTCCATAGACAAAGAACAGGGACAAAGAAAGAATGGGGGGGGGGACTCCTCATCTTTGGGGATCTGCCAGCATCTGCCAGCAGAGGGGAACAGCAGCCTGTGCTGGCAATATTCTCAGCTAGACTGAGAACCTGTCTATACCCAGGGTATATACACCAAGGAAAGAACTTGCTAAGGCACTGAGAACGTTTATAGCAAAAAGTAGCAAAACACTGCAAGCAGCCCAAATTACTATCAGCACCACTGACAATAGAGTGGGATGTGACAGAGATAGTGTACAGCTGCATACCCCGGCCTAGCTGCATACCCCGGCCTAGCATAAACACCGATTCTGTGGCTGTCACCTATTCCACCTGCAGAATAGTTCCAAAACAAAAATCGAAAGTACATGTGGTAAAACATTTTAAAAGTACATGTGGGACAAAACACAAGGGAACAGTACACGCAAAATTCAGGACAGTGTGAAAAGGCAAGACAAGATCATGAGGCGAAGACCGGGCTTTCAGTGCTGTTGGAAATGTTCTGTTGGGCCATCAGATCTCTGCAGTCTGAATGGTCCGCGAAATGCCGGGGCGGTTATGATGAAATTTCTGCTCCAGACATACCAACACCTTCCCTTACGTTTTCACTCTTATGTACGCACAAAAGTGTTTGTCTTCTGTCTGGAAGGTCTGGTCTCTTTAAATTGGGTTCTGGGTTCTTGGCATAAATTACCGACGGTACATGTAATCTCTATTTTACACAGAGGAGCACTGAAAAGTGAACTTGTTCCTACGGCACAGTGGAACCTTTGCAGAACAGTGACCTACACAGAGGAGCACTGAAAAGTGAACTTGTTCCTACGGCACAGTGGAACCTTTGCAGAACAGTGACCCACTCCTTTATGCAAAGCATTTCCACCACTGTGTTCCCAAACTCTGCACCAAATGTGCTAGATTAAGGGGAGGGAGGGATCGAGCTGGGGGACTCTTGGTAGTGGGCCTCTGCGAGCTGGTTTTTGAATTTCGGTGAGTTCCCGGCCGTCAGCTGGTCTTCTCTCAAGAGTGCCCAGACCACCCGTGAGCGGTGTCTGGCTCCCAGACTTCCATCCCCAGCCTCTGTGTGACCTGCACTGCAGCCATAAACAGCCTGGGGTTCCAGGGGCCAGTCGGGAATCTCCCTACAATCCGTTTCTCCCACCTCCACTAACTAAACTTGGGCACGGAGAAACAATTTAAAGGGGTTTGCCCTTACCAAGTCTCCCCTTCAGAGTTCAGAAAACAAATCCTTAAACTTCACGTGAGGGAGATAATCTGTTAGGTCCCAGCATCCGTGCTTGGCCCTTCAGTGGGGGAGGAGAGGAGAGGAGTCTCTCCTCTTTGTGAAGGGAAGGTGGCCGTGGCCATGGGGTGGGGGCACGGAGGAGGAAGGAACAGAGCCAGGGACCCCCACACAGTCACCGTTTCCTCGGGCCGAGCAAGGTTCACAACCCCAGAATGGAGAATTATTGGAGCGAGTCAAGTTATTCTTAAAGAATACACCATGCCAAAGATTAGATACGGTTTGGCCCCGCGAGGAAAACAACCTCAGAATCATTAACCCAGGGGTGCCTAGGTGGCTCAGTGGGTTAAAGCCTCTGCCTTCAACTCAGGTCATGATCCCAGGGTCCTGGGATCGAGACCCGCATCGGGCTCTCTGCTAGGCAGGGAGCCTGCTTCCTCCTCTCTCTCCGCCTGCCTCTCTGCCTACTTGTGACCTCTCTCCCTCTGTCAAATAAATAAATAAAATCTTTAGGAGAAAAAAAAAAAAAAAGAAGAAGAAGAAGAATCATTAACCCAGAGCTTCAGAGAAGACTCGTTGCTATGGGGAGAGAGAATTAATAGTTGACTCGTAAGCAGCTTTTCCCTGGACTCAAGGCAGCGAAGTTACAAAAAGAGCACTTCCCATTCCTTTGACCCTCTGATTTCCACACAGGCAAGTGCAGGTAAATGTGAGTGTGGAATAAAGACATCTGCATAGCATTTGGCTGTTGAACAGCACTGAGCCCCTTAGAGTTCATTCATGATTTAAAGTTCATCTGATTGTCCCAGGTCTCCGTTTGGCAGATCAGCAAAGGGGAGGTCAGAGCATTGAAAGGACTTGCTCAAGGTGGAGGCGATGGTTCAGAGAGGGGTGAGGCAACACCTCCCACGTATCACCCACTGAGTGCTAGCTCGGCCTCCCGCGGGGAGCTGTGGCGTCGATGGGGAAAACAGGACAGGCTTGAGGAGTCATCCCAACTCTAAGTGGCAGATACAAGGAGAGACGTGCATTCAGGGCACAGGATCCATTCCGAGGAGGGGTTCCTGGGCATGGGAAGGAGTCTGAGGTTGGGGAAGGGTTCACAGAGGAATCAGCAGATTTAAGGGCGACTAGGGCTCTGCCAGGCGGAGGAAGTATGGGGAGCTAGGGCACAGCATGGGGAGGCGCAGGTCACAGAAAAGAATGTGTGCAAAGTACAAAACCTTGAAATATCACTTGTGTTGAGCAATTACAGGCATTTCAGTACTGCTGGTTGGAGCCCAAGGGGAGAAGAGGGACGTGAGGCTGGAGAATCAGGCTGCTGGATCTTCGGGCACCTGGGGTGCTGTGTGAATGTCTGGGCCTTGGGGAGCCGTTGAAAGCCAGGGTGCACAGCTGGTGGCCAGGGGGCTGTCTGGAGACCAGCGATCCTCCAGGAAGCCAGGATTGTATTAATCCTGGCCAGAGATGAAGAAACCTAATCCTGGGTGGCGTTGGGGAAACAGAAGGGGGCAGAGTCAGGAGGTGTTGAAAAGATGGCACAGGACAATTTTCCATCCCACAGCCTGCCTGGCGGGACAGGGAGCTCGTGGCATAGGTTCAGCACTCCTCTAGAGGAGGGAGAACAGACCAAAGGGGAAGTGCCCTTCCCCGCAAGGAGGAATGTCTTTAAGATAGAAAAGAGCTTCTCGGTGGCTAAGGGGGTAAAGCATCAGGATAAGGCAGCCAAAGGGAACTGGACAGGAGGCGACAGCTCCTTGAGCTGTTCCTTGTGCATCTGGGCAAGATGGATTCCCACAAACCCTCCTCCACTGTACAGGTAAGAGTCACCCAGTAGAGCCCCTTGTGGCCACATCCTGGTACTACCGGCTATTGCTTGAATGGTGGGAGCCAGCACTGAGGCTAAGGGGCAGTCCCCCCCTCCCTTTGTCACATCACCATTAGCCTAATGTCAATCCCAGAGTTGAGGGGATGGGTGCGTAATGTCTCTCAACCAGGCTGCATGGCTCCCAGGGCAGGGCAATGGCAGAGTGTGGAGTGGCCACAAGACGGGTACCCTAGGAACGTGGGGGTTCCGACTCAAGGGGATAATGAGTGACCATCCAGAACAGGGGTAGGGTGGAATTAGTGTCACGGTCTCTCTGCAGCCTAGAAGTCATTCGAGAAACAGTTGTTGAGAGCTCCTACTATGGGCAAGATAATTCATGTATACACACACCTACCAGGAACGCAAATCAAAGTGCGGCGGTGGCCTTGGGTAGCGTATAGAAAGAGGCATCGTAGAGAAGGGAAGGTCTGAGCAGAGAGATGATGGAGAAAGAGGAGGACCTGGGAGCTTGGGGGTCTTGGGCGATGTTTCTAGATGACAGACAAGAACAGCGCGCCCAGGATATCGTGTGTTTAGGGGATAGGGTGGGGGAGGGTAGCGGGAAGGGGGTGAGGGTGTGTTGGGAAATGAGGCTGGAAGGGGAAATGAGACCGCGGCATAAAGCAGAGACCAGGAATGCTACATAAACCCCTGGGCCCCGTGATCTACGTTACTGCAAATGGGACCTGTAATCCAGAAATGAAGGGCACATAGAGCTGGAATTTCCTGGAGCAGAAGAGCAAGAGAACTTACAATGTGTTACGGGAGTTCATGTTTTCCCACACTCTGTGAGTGGGTGTTTTCCCACAGGTGTGCTGAGGAAATGATACCACTCAGCTTGGGGGCACCCGGAGGACCCAGCCAGTTGGCTTTGGCTGCCGGGAGCCCCATGTGATACGCCAGTATGCCATTCCAATGTTGCCGTTTTCTGCATGTGCCGTGACCTGCACAAGCTTGGGAAAGATCTTTCTAGAAATGCCCTTGCGTGCACACAATACAGTTGGCCTCGAGGAGCCTCGGAGAAGCACCTTCCTTGGAGGGCTGGCCTCTTTCCCCCAGTTTCTGTGGCTGCTGACCACGTCGGCCCGGTTTCTTTCTCCCACGGACATAGTCACGGCCCCAGCACCTTGCCATACGCAATTTACAGGAGATTAAAGAAGGAGAAATTAAAAGCCTCCTGTTTATTACATTTCATTTAATTTTAAAAATTAATTAAAGTTTTTCATAAAACCTTTTAGAAAGTTAAATGAGTTATTTCAAGAACTATCCTTTGCTTCGAGAGCATGCCCTTGCTCCTGTTGTTCACATTTGAGCTGGAGATAGAACATCATACGAGAAGCCCCTCCCAGGTTCTCTACCACCCGGGGGAACCATTACCCTAACCTCTGACATCGGAGACCCATTTTGCTTCTTTTTCCACTTTAGGTAAATGGAAGCACGTTGTATGTATTCTTTGACTCCGGTTTCTCTCCCTCAACAGCAGAGTCATGAGGTTTGTCCATGATTTTTGTGGCAACTATTCCTTCTCACAGCTATATTTCATTACAGATATATTTCATATTCGACAATTTACTGATTCATTCAGCCTTTGGTGGGTGTTCGAGTTACTTCCACTTTGGGGCTAATAAGAATAGTGCTGCTATGAACATTTATATGCAGAACTTTGGGTAAAAATATACATACATTTCTGTCAGACATATAGAAACGGAACTGAATACACACATATGTTCAGTCCCAGATGCTAATTCCACAGTGACTGTCCCATTACTTTGCGCTCCCACCAGGCATGCGTGGGCGCTCTGCTGTTTCCCATCCTCGCCAACATGTGCTGCTTCTCACCTCTTTCCTTCTAACCGATCTGCTGGGATGGGTGCCTTTTGTCCCCTTTGTCCCATAAAAACACACTTTTTAAAAAAACATAGTACGGTGACCTATAGAAAATGGTAACTTTGTGGTAATGTCCTGGACAGGCAACGTGAGAAGTTGGCCTCCCAATTGTTTTGAAATCTCACACATCTCTGAGCTCTTAAAAGTCTCGTTCATACATGTTTAAGGGTTTCTCGTTTTAAGGAAGCTTGTATTTTTATAAGCCTCTCCTGCCATCCTTTTGCTTTATAACAAACCCCCCCAAAACTTTGTGACCTAAAAAATGATATCTCGTAGATTGCTCTACATCAAGAATTTGGGCAGGGCTCCACTGGGAGCGGTTTCTTCTGCTCCTCATGGTAGCAAGTGAAGTGAACCAGCAGTCAGGGCTGGCGAGTCCAATCTTCACTCACGAGTCTGGTGCCTTGAGGGAGATGGCGATAAGGTGGGGTTCTCCACAGGAATGCCTACACGCGGCCTTCCTCATGGTGCTCACGGGAAGTCAGATTGGCTTCCCTCAGAGCAAATATCTCAAGATAGCCAAGTGGAAGCTGCTTCTCCCTGAGCCTCAGAAGGCACCCAACGGAACTGCTGCCACATTCTACTGGCTACAAGTGAGTCAGAAGGACAACCCCAGTTTTAGGGGAGAGAAAATGAACTTTTCCTTCTTCACAGGGCAATGACAAGACCACATTGCAGAAGCCCGTGGGGGCGGCGATGGTATTGTGGCCTTCTTTGGAAAACAAGACTTGCCACTCCCTCACCTCCCCTTCTAACAATGTCCGCCAGGCCAGGATGTACCTGAGGAGCCCTGAGGTCATTGTGCCACCTCCAGGTTTCCTACCTTCCCCCTCCTCAACTCCCCTCTTAGGTTCTTCCTTCGTTTTACTTCATTTTCTTACCCCTTTCTTGTCCTCCCCCTTTCAGTGAATTAAACTCACAAGAACCCGCACCGGACGACTCTCGGTCCCCTTCTCCCTATCCCTCGCCACATGCCTTCAGGCTCATTGACCCCCGGCAAAGAGAGACAGTACTGGGACAGCTAGAACCACACAGCATGTCAGACCCAGAAGGATCTTGACTAATCCCAGATGTACTTTACATATGAGGAAGTTGAGGCCTAGAGAGGAGAAGGGCTTTCCCAAGGTCAGCTGCAGAGTTCTGGCCAGCACAGCAAAAGCCTAGTCCACAGTGGGTCTCAAAGCAGATCTACAACTTTTCCTTCCATTTCTGACTTCCTGGAACTAAAGCCATTTGTTTCTGTTTCTCGTCCACTCCCTCAACTTCACGAGGACATTTCGGCCTCTTGGCCAAGGGGCAAAATCAGAGAGGTCCGTCCCAGCCCTGGCCCGGGACCCAGCCTTCAGAGATGGACAGGGGGTCTTGTGGATGGACCAACTCAGGCTTAGGGCAACCAGACCCCCTCCAACCGACTGACTGGACCCAGACACAAGGGCTCCTTTCTGATGTTGAAATCCAAGAACCCTCTAAACTTGACCAGCAAGTGGCAACCAGTTCAACCAAGGCGCCCTTGCTCTTTGCCTGCACACAAAGGTATCCGTACCAGGCTAGAAATAGAAATGGGGTGCTCTGCCACTAACATCTCTCTTCGGAGAGAGAGTAGCTTCATTCCAGGTTCAGACTCCTGTGCACATGAATGGGAGCTTGCTCCTCTGAACTCCTGCACGGTTCAAGCTAACCCCTGCGACACCAGTGTCCTGATTTTGCTGCTTTGCTTGCACATCAGGGACACTGGCCAATCTCTAAACATCCACTTGGTGATAGCACCTGTTTACCCCCACTTTCAGGAGATAATCTAGTTTCTCGAAGGGGTCGGGGGGGGGGTGGTGTGTGTGTGTGTGTGTGTGTGGAATTTCTCACATTTACCCTCTGGTTGTAGGTGTAGGTGCCACCAATCAATCAGCTGTTAGGAAAACTCAAGACCCTTTTTCTCAGCTGCCACCGACAATGAATTGGAGGGGAAGGAAGTGGGTGGGGGCCATGGCCAAAAAAATTGATCCAAAAAATAACACTGCATATGGTTATTGGAACTGAAAGCTCCTTTTACCAAGTGCATTAAAAGCAGCTTAATTTTCTGCGGCCACGTTTGTGTTTTGATACTTGACTAAAAAAAGATGACTATGTATTTACCATCAAGTTGTTTGGTTCATCTTGTTTCACATGCGACGGAGAGGGAAGGTTGGGCGGATCCGGGAGAATTATTTGGATGGGGCCTCCGCCAGAATCAGACACGGGCTTAGCCAGTGTCCTTCCATGCGGCCGCCTCCTGCTGGGGTGGTGCCGTCACACTGCAGGGCCTGGAAGAGTCCAGCCTCTCTCCTGACCTCACCCTTGTCCCCTTGCCTCTCCCTGACATCTGGCCTGACACCTCTTTCCGAATCGAGCGTTCTAAAGGGTTCTGGCCCCAGGGGACTCTGGAATTAAAACTTGCACTTTCTGCCAAGAGCTAAAATGCTATTTTCCATCTTTATCCCACTTTCTCCCCATGGGCTTGGAACAAACCCTTGAAACCCAAACCCATATTAAGCCTTTCCTCTCGCTGCATCCCCGACTCTGGTTGTGCTCAGTTTCTCTGTGTGTTCACGGATCTGCCTGAAGCCGGGACTCAGAAGAAGCCAGTTTTGCCCATTGAGCATCCTTCTGTGTTCTCATAGTAGCTCTGACCCCAGAAGCGTCTCAGTTTGTCTTCTCAAAAACTGCTCTCAGGAAGGAAGCTGCACCGACGCTTGAAGGGCCAGCGGAGGACGAATGATTACAACAGCTACGATTTATGGAGCTCCACGATACGCTCAACACTTCACGTGCGTGATCTCGTTGAATCCTCACGGCAGCTCTTACCCCATTTTATAGATGAGGAAACGGAAAGCTGAGTCACGCCACTGGCCTTTCTAAAGGGTTCCAAGCAGGAATGGATATGTGCATTGTGGAAGAGAGAGAGAAACTACAACATCAAGTTTACCATCGTACCCATTGTAGAGAGAGTGAAACTCAGTACGTTCACAATGCTGTGAGACCACCCCACTATCTAGTTCCAGAATTGTCATCCCCACAAAGGAAATCCCGGTCCTGTTCATTAAGCAGTCGCTCCCTACACTCCCCTCCCTCCAGTCAGCCTCTGATATAGCTATGGATTTGCCTCTTCTGGAACATTTCGTCTCAATGAAATCACACAGTATGTGGCCGTTTTGCCTCTGGCTTCCTGTACTTAGCATCCTATTTTCAGGATTCATCCCTGTTGTAGCACGGTGCAGTACCTCATTTTCTTTTTACAGCTGAATAACATCCCACTGTATGGCTAGACCACCTTTCATTTGTCCTTTCACCTGCGGATGAACACGTGTGTGCGTTTTAACAGAAAGACCTTGATTTTCAAGGAATGAATCCCAGATGTCGGATTTCGGGCAAACCCTCAAACCGGGAGATACGAGACTTGGGAGCAGAAAATCCTTCTGGAACGTTCAAGCAACAGTTTGGAAATCACATACTCTGCGGCTAGCTGTGTGGGAGGGGCAGTAAGGCAGGAAGCTCAAGGGTACTTGCTCCCCACAGGTGTTGCTGCTTCCAAAGCACTCCTGTTGCCCAGGGAGGCTGCTTGGCAAGCTCTTGGAATCGCAGATGACATCTCAGCACTCCGCCCGCCACCCCCGCTTCATTTCACTGGAGGGGAAGGGACGAAAACCTGGGTGGGAGGCGGTGGTCTTAGGAGACAATAACCAGGTTTCCACAGATGGGCTGCTTGTGGAAGCATAAGCGAGGGGAGGAACCAAGATGCCCCCCTGTAACATTTAATCCCCAATTCTGCCCAGCCGCTGTCTGAAGTAGCGTCTTAGGTTCTCTCCATAACACATACACACGCAGGGAGTCATGCAACTTCCGACAGTGCCGCAGAAAGGTCTTCAATCAGTCTGGTTTAAAACCTGTGGCTGGCCCAAGCTTTGTGGAGCGAAGTACTATGGTGGTTCCCAACAAGGCTTTAGGATCCGCTAGACCTGCCCGTGAACATGGCCTCTACGACCATTAGTTCTGTGAAGTTAGGCTGATGATGTCCCCTCACTCTCTTCATAAAACGGGGCAGTGGGAACCGTACCAAACCTGATGGGATTCTCATGGTCGTATGCGGAGAACACGGCCTGGCGCCTAGGGGAGGCCTTTTGTGTTTTATTTTTTTTTTGTTTTTTTTAATGATTTTATTTATTTGTCAGACAGAGATCACAGGTAGGCAGAGAGACAGTCAGAGAGATAGGGGAAAGCAGGCTTCCTTTGGAGCAGAGAGCCCGAGGTGGGGCTGGTCCCAGGACTCTGGGAATCATGACCTGAGCTGAAGGCAGAGGCTTTAACCCACTGAGCCACCCATGAGCCCCACAGGGAGGCCGTTTTTAATGTCATCATTAATGGCTCTTAATGGCTGCTAGCAGCCATGTCTACTGCAATCTTATGAAGGAACAGGTTAAGGGTCAAGACTGCCAATTCTGGGTTCTTGGATAAAACGAAACCAAGAGCTCAAATGGTTCAAGCATATGCCATATACCCTGCAAGGGCATAGAGATGGATGGTGCCTCCTCCATCCATGTGGGACCCCTGCCACAGAGCCAGCCGAGAGCCGCAGGAGGGGGGCTGCACACTCTGCCAACCCATCATCTTATAGTAATTCCTATGGATTTTGTCCAGTTGCTAAATCTTCCGAATTTGGAGGAGGGGAAAAAAAAATTCCCCACACAAAATTGTTCCATTTGAGGACATTTTTATTTGGATACCTGCCTGGGTCCCTGGCAGGGTGGGCCTGTCCTCTGTGGGGGCAATGGGACATTTGGGGGGAGGATGATGGCCCTGCCCTGAGGGGGTGTCACTAAGGGGTATGTGACAGCGTGACAGGTCACAGAGGGCAGCAGAGTATAAATAGGGCCGCTCAGGGGTGCAGGCTGAGAGAGTGCTTAGTCTCTCACCAAGACTTCAGTTTGTACTTCACACTACAAACTGCAAGTTCTTCTCTTTTTTAGATTAAAACCCCAGCACCCACCAGCATCCCCTCGGTCACCCTCAGATCCCCCCCACCCTGACCCCTGTCTCTGGGAGGTTCTGAGACAAAGCGGGGGCCTGTGGCCTGTGGCCTGTGGCCTGTGGGGCGCGGGGTGGATTTGGGACCCCTGCCACAGAGCCAGCCGCCTGCAGCAGGAGAGCCAGCCGCGTGCAGCAGGAGGGGGGCTGCCCGCTCTGCCAACCCAACAGAGGTCGAGGAGGAGGAGGAGCTCCAGGGACCGGCCCCCAGACCAACGCCCACCCCTCGCCGGCCCAGCCCGATTGTGCTACCAACTCAAAAACATGGAGTCTCTGACGCCTTATCACACCGCCCACAGCGCCTCCAGGGTGGGCATGTTCAACACCGCCATGGGGAAACTCCAGCGACAACTGCGTAAGGGAGAATATGACCTATTTAAATACGCACCCATGCTCGAAAGCGACTTTGTGCAGGTCACCAAAAGAGGGGAAGTCGTCGACGTGCACAACCGAGTCCGAATGATGACCGTGGGCATCGCATCCACCAGCCCCAGCCTCCCGCTCCCAGATGTCCTGCTGCTGGCCCGCCCGGCCACCGGCTGTGAACAGTACTCCGACCAGGGCCAGGCCACCAAGGGAAAAGGCCGCAAGGCTTCCACCACCCTGGAGCTCACCAGGCTCCTTCCCTTGAAGTTTGTGAGGCTTTCTGTTCACGACCGGGAAAAACAAATGCTTCGCCTCAAATTCGCCACCGGCCGCTCCTGCTACCTGCGGCTGAGCCCCCCACTGGATGCACAGGAAGATCTCTTCCCCTACTGGGAGAGCATTATCCAGGTACTGAGGCCGCCGCCGGTGCCCACTCACAGCAGAACCCACGCCGCTCGAGCAGAGGACATGCTGGACATGCCTCTGCTGGAGGACGACGACGGCAGGAACGCAGCAGGCGCAGATGTCCAAATAATGGATCAGGACCAGGTTAGTATCCGGAGCCTCCACGAGGGCTCGGAGGTGGCCGGGGCCACCTCTGCAGCTTTTGCTGGCGGGGAAGAGACTGTTCAGGACCCCCCCAAACCCAACAGCGTGCCCACCTTCGCTGCCCCCAACTGCCCGGGGCTCTCCAGGGAGTCGGCAGCAGGGGCCACGTCCGAGGCGGCGGCCGCCGGGGAGGCCGCGGCAGCTGCGGCAGTGGCGGCGGCAGGGACAGCAGCAGAGTTCGCAGCGGGGGAGGCCGGCAGATGCCTGGCGTTCGCCGGGCCCGGAGCTGCCGCCAAGCCTGCGGGAGAAGCCGCTCGGGACGCGTCGGAAGGCCAGCTCCTCTGGGACGCGCCGAGCTCGGCGGGCAGTGGGGAGCCGGCGGGAAGGCCGCCCCGCACGCGCCGGGAGGAGGAGCGAGACCCCCGCACTTCCCGCCACCGCAGGGCCGCCGACAGCCGCCACAAGGCCCCGGGGCACAAGATCGCCCCGGCGGACTCCAGCCGCTCCTTAGGCAGCCACAGAGCCGCGCGGGAGCACAAGGAGGACAAGGGCCGCAGCAGCCCGGCGCGCGCCAGGCGCGCCCCCGACGAAGGCATCAGCCACGCCCCCAGCGCCGAGGACTCCGGGACCTCCCACAAGTCGGGGCGGAGCCTCTCCGGCGGCAGCTCGGGCTCAGGCACCAAGATGCTGGGCAGGATCCGCAGGTTCCTGAGGAACCTGAGACTCAGCCTCACTGCCTGAGGCGCGCGGCCTCCCCACACCGCAGAGACGTGCCCATGGGGGAGAAGACTGCGGACACGAGCGGTGTGGTGTGGAGGCCATCGCCCAGGCGGCGGCGAGCAGCCAGGGCTTGGAGAGCGCAGGGAGCCGGACATCGGAGGTCATGGAGGGATGGAACTTCCTAGGCCCAGATATTGGGCAGCTGGGGGACCTCTCCCAGGAGACATTACAAAAAATAAAATAAAAAAATTTTTTAAAAATGGCATGCTGCATTGTGTTTGAATTTCTAGGTCCTGCAGCCCAGTGGTGACCTCACAGGGGGGCTGCCACCTAAGACCCAAGGGTCCAGTCGAGGACCGCCCCCACCTCACACCCATGCTCAGAGCCAAAGCATCCTGCCTCAAGGCCTGTCTGGCTTGTTTCTCCGGGCCACAGTTGAAAGTATACTATGGCCCAGAAAGCTCCACCTCCCCCATTTCTCTAGTTCAATGAATGTTCCTAACCCCTGAGGGTCCATAGACAAAGAACAGGGACAAAGAAAGAATGGGGGGGGGGACTCCTCATCTTTGGGGATCTGCCAGCATCTGCCAGCAGAGGGGAACAGCAGCCTGTGCTGGCAATATTCTCAGCTAGACTGAGAACCTGTCTATACCCAGGGTATATACACCAAGGAAAGAACTTGCTAAGGCACTGAGAACGTTTATAGCAAAAAGTAGCAAAACACTGCAAGCAGCCCAAATTACTATCAGCACCACTGACAATAGAGTGGGATGTGACAGAGATAGTGTACAGCTGCATACCCCGGCCTAGCTGCATACCCCGGCCTAGCATAAACACCGATTCTGTGGCTGTCACCTATTCCACCTGCAGAATAGTTCCAAAACAAAAATCGAAAGTACATGTGGTAAAACATTTTAAAAGTACATGTGGGACAAAACACAAGGGAACAGTACACGCAAAATTCAGGACAGTGTGAAAAGGCAAGACAAGATCATGAGGCGAAGACCGGGCTTTCAGTGCTGTTGGAAATGTTCTGTTGGGCCATCAGATCTCTGCAGTCTGAATGGTCCGCGAAATGCCGGGGCGGTTATGATGAAATTTCTGCTCCAGACATACCAACACCTTCCCTTACGTTTTCACTCTTATGTACGCACAAAAGTGTTTGTCTTCTGTCTGGAAGGTCTGGTCTCTTTAAATTGGGTTCTGGGTTCTTGGCATAAATTACCGACGGTACATGTAATCTCTATTTTACACAGAGGAGCACTGAAAAGTGAACTTGTTCCTACGGCACAGTGGAACCTTTGCAGAACAGTGACCTACACAGAGGAGCACTGAAAAGTGAACTTGTTCCTACGGCACAGTGGAACCTTTGCAGAACAGTGACCCACTCCTTTATGCAAAGCATTTCCACCACTGTGTTCCCAAACTCTGCACCAAATGTGCTAGATTAAGGGGAGGGAGGGATCGAGCTGGGGGACTCTTGGTAGTGGGCCTCTGCGAGCTGGTTTTTGAATTTCGGTGAGTTCCCGGCCGTCAGCTGGTCTTCTCTCAAGAGTGCCCAGACCACCCGTGAGCGGTGTCTGGCTCCCAGACTTCCATCCCCAGCCTCTGTGTGACCTGCACTGCAGCCATAAACAGCCTGGGGTTCCAGGGGCCAGTCGGGAATCTCCCTACAATCCGTTTCTCCCACCTCCACTAACTAAACTTGGGCACGGAGAAACAATTTAAAGGGGTTTGCCCTTACCAAGTCTCCCCTTCAGAGTTCAGAAAACAAATCCTTAAACTTCACGTGAGGGAGATAATCTGTTAGGTCCCAGCATCCGTGCTTGGCCCTTCAGTGGGGGAGGAGAGGAGAGGAGTCTCTCCTCTTTGTGAAGGGAAGGTGGCCGTGGCCATGGGGTGGGGGCACGGAGGAGGAAGGAACGGAGCCAGGGACCCCCACACAGTCACCGTTTCCTCGGGCCGAGCAAGGTTCACAACCCCAGAATGGAGAATTATTGGAGCGAGTCAAGTTATTCTTAAAGAATACACCATGCCAAAGATTAGATACGGTTTGGCCCCGCGAGGAAAACAACCTCAGAATCATTAACCCAGGGGTGCCTAGGTGGCTCAGTGGGTTAAAGCCTCTGCCTTCAACTCAGGTCATGATCCCAGGGTCCTGGGATCGAGACCCGCATCGGGCTCTCTGCTAGGCAGGGAGCCTGCTTCCTCCTCTCTCTCCGCCTGCCTCTCTGCCTACTTGTGACCTCTCTCCCTCTGTCAAATAAATAAATAAAATCTTTAGGAGAAAAAAAAAAAAAAAGAAGAAGAAGAAGAATCATTAACCCAGAGCTTCAGAGAAGACTCGTTGCTATGGGGAGAGAGAATTAATAGTTGACTCGTAAGCAGCTTTTCCCTGGACTCAAGGCAGCGAAGTTACAAAAAGAGCACTTCCCATTCCTTTGACCCTCTGATTTCCACACAGGCAAGTGCAGGTAAATGTGAGTGTGGAATAAAGACATCTGCATAGCATTTGGCTGTTGAACAGCACTGAGCCCCTTAGAGTTCATTCATGATTTAAAGTTCATCTGATTGTCCCAGGTCTCCGTTTGGCAGATCAGCAAAGGGGAGGTCAGAGCATTGAAAGGACTTGCTCAAGGTGGAGGCGATGGTTCAGAGAGGGGTGAGGCAACACCTCCCACGTATCACCCACTGAGTGCTAGCTCGGCCTCCCGCGGGGAGCTGTGGCGTCGATGGGGAAAACAGGACAGGCTTGAGGAGTCATCCCAACTCTAAGTGGCAGATACAAGGAGAGACGTGCATTCAGGGCACAGGATCCATTCCGAGGAGGGGTTCCTGGGCATGGGAAGGAGTCTGAGGTCGGGGAAGGGTTCACAGAGGAATCAGCAGATTTAAGGGCGACTAGGGCTCTGCCAGGCGGAGGAAGTATGGGGAGCTAGGGCACAGCATGGGGAGGCGCAGGTCACAGAAAAGAATGTGTGCAAAGTACAAAACCTTGAAATATCACTTGTGTTGAGCAATTACAGGCATTTCAGTACTGCTGGTTGGAGCCCAAGGGGAGAAGAGGGACGTGAGGCTGGAGAATCAGGCTGCTGGATCTTCGGGCACCTGGGGTGCTGTGTGAATGTCTGGGCCTTGGGGAGCCGTTGAAAGCCAGGGTGCACAGCTGGTGGCCAGGGGGCTGTCTGGAGACCAGCGATCCTCCAGGAAGCCAGGATTGTATTAATCCTGGCCAGAGATGAAGAAACCTAATCCTGGGTGGCGTTGGGGAAACAGAAGGGGGCAGAGTCAGGAGGTGTTGAAAAGATGGCACAGGACAATTTTCCATCCCACAGCCTGCCTGGCGGGACAGGGAGCTCGTGGCATAGGTTCAGCACTCCTCTAGAGGAGGGAGAACAGACCAAAGGGGAAGTGCCCTTCCCCGCAAGGAGGAATGTCTTTAAGATAGAAAAGAGCTTCTCGGTGGCTAAGGGGGTAAAGCATCAGGATAAGGCAGCCAAAGGGAACTGGACAGGAGGCGACAGCTCCTTGAGCTGTTCCTTGTGCATCTGGGCAAGATGGATTCCCACAAACCCTCCTCCACTGTACAGGTAAGAGTCACCCAGTAGAGCCCCTTGTGGCCACATCCTGGTACTACCGGCTATTGCTTGAATGGTGGGAGCCAGCACTGAGGCTAAGGGGCAGTCCCCCCCTCCCTTTGTCACATCACCATTAGCCTAATGTCAATCCCAGAGTTGAGGGGATGGGTGCGTAATGTCTCTCAACCAGGCTGCATGGCTCCCAGGGCAGGGCAATGGCAGAGTGTGGAGTGGCCACAAGACGGGTACCCTAGGAACGTGGGGGTTCCGACTCAAGGGGATAATGAGTGACCATCCAGAACAGGGGTAGGGTGGAATTAGTGTCACGGTCTCTCTGCAGCCTAGAAGTCATTCGAGAAACAGTTGTTGAGAGCTCCTACTATGGGCAAGATAATTCATGTATACACACACCTACCAGGAACGCAAATCAAAGTGCGGCGGTGGCCTTGGGTAGCGTATAGAAAGAGGCATCGTAGAGAAGGGAAGGTCTGAGCAGAGAGATGATGGAGAAAGAGGAGGACCTGGGAGCTTGGGGGTCTTGGGCGATGTTTCTAGATGACAGACAAGAACAGCGCGCCCAGGATATCGTGTGTTTAGGGGATAGGGTGGGGGAGGGTAGCGGGAAGGGGGTGAGGGTGTGTTGGGAAATGAGGCTGGAAGGGGAAATGAGACCGCGGCATAAAGCAGAGACCAGGAATGCTACATAAACCCCTGGGCCCCGTGATCTACGTTACTGCAAATGGGACCTGTAATCCAGAAATGAAGGGCACATAGAGCTGGAATTTCCTGGAGCAGAAGAGCAAGAGAACTTACAATGTGTTACGGGAGTTCATGTTTTCCCACACTCTGTGAGTGGGTGTTTTCCCACAGGTGTGCTGAGGAAATGATACCACTCAGCTTGGGGGCACCCGGAGGACCCAGCCAGTTGGCTTTGGCTGCCGGGAGCCCCATGTGATACGCCAGTATGCCATTCCAATGTTGCCGTTTTCTGCATGTGCCGTGACCTGCACAAGCTTGGGAAAGATCTTTCTAGAAATGCCCTTGCGTGCACACAATACAGTTGGCCTCGAGGAGCCTCGGAGAAGCACCTTCCTTGGAGGGCTGGCCTCTTTCCCCCAGTTTCTGTGGCTGCTGACCACGTCGGCCCGGTTTCTTTCTCCCACGGACATAGTCACGGCCCCAGCACCTTGCCATACGCAATTTACAGGAGATTAAAGAAGGAGAAATTAAAAGCCTCCTGTTTATTACATTTCATTTAATTTTAAAAATTAATTAAAGTTTTTCATAAAACCTTTTAGAAAGTTAAATGAGTTATTTCAAGAACTATCCTTTGCTTCGAGAGCATGCCCTTGCTCCTGTTGTTCACATTTGAGCTGGAGATAGAACATCATACGAGAAGCCCCTCCCAGGTTCTCTACCACCCGGGGGAACCATTACCCTAACCTCTGACATCGGAGACCCATTTTGCTTCTTTTTCCACTTTAGGTAAATGGAAGCACGTTGTATGTATTCTTTGACTCCGGTTTCTCTCCCTCAACAGCAGAGTCATGAGGTTTGTCCATGATTTTTGTGGCAACTATTCCTTCTCACAGCTATATTTCATTACAGATATATTTCATATTCGACAATTTACTGATTCATTCAGCCTTTGGTGGGTGTTCGAGTTACTTCCACTTTGGGGCTAATAAGAATAGTGCTGCTATGAACATTTATATGCAGAACTTTGGGTAAAAATATACATACATTTCTGTCAGACATATAGAAACGGAACTGAATACACACATATGTTCAGTCCCAGATGCTAATTCCACAGTGACTGTCCCATTACTTTGCGCTCCCACCAGGCATGCGTGGGCGCTCTGCTGTTTCCCATCCTCGCCAACATGTGCTGCTTCTCACCTCTTTCCTTCTAACCGATCTGCTGGGATGGGTGCCTTTTGTCCCCTTTGTCCCATAAAAACACACTTTTTAAAAAAACATAGTACGGTGACCTATAGAAAATGGTAACTTTGTGGTAATGTCCTGGACAGGCAACGTGAGAAGTTGGCCTCCCAATTGTTTTGAAATCTCACACATCTCTGAGCTCTTAAAAGTCTCGTTCATACATGTTTAAGGGTTTCTCGTTTTAAGGAAGCTTGTATTTTTATAAGCCTCTCCTGCCATCCTTTAGCTTTATAACAAACCCCCCCAAAACTTTGTGACCTAAAAAATGATATCTCATAGATTGCTCTACATCAAGAATTTGGGCAGGGCTCCACTGGGAGCGGTTTCTTCTGCTCCTCATGGTAGCAAGTGAAGTGAACCAGCAGTCAGGGCTGGCGAGTCCAATCTTCACTCACGAGTCTGGTGCCTTGAGGGAGATGGCGATAAGGTGGGGTTCTCCACAGGAATGCCTACACGCGGCCTTCCTCATGGTGCTCACGGGTAGTCAGATTGGCTTCCCTCAGAGCAAATATCTCAAGATAGCCAAGTGGAAGCTGCTTCTCCCTGAGCCTCAGAAGGCACCCAACGGAACTGCTGCCACATTCTACTGGCTACAAGTGAGTCAGAAGGACAACCCCAGTTTTAGGGGAGAGAAAATGAACTTTTCCTTCTTCACAGGGCAATGACAAGACCACATTGCAGAAGCCCGTGGGGGCGGCGATGGTATTGTGGCCTTCTTTGGAAAACAAGACTTGCCACTCCCTCACCTCCCCTTCTAACAATGTCCGCCAGGCCAGGATGTACCTGAGGAGCCCTGAGGTCATTGTGCCACCTCCAGGTTTCCTACCTTCCCCCTCCTCAACTCCCCTCTTAGGTTCTTCCTTCGTTTTACTTCATTTTCTTACCCCTTTCTTGTCCTCCCCCTTTCAGTGAATTAAACTCACAAGAACCCGCACCGGATGACTCTCGGTCCCCTTCTCCCTATCCCTCGCCACATGCCTTCAGGCTCATTGACGCCCGGCAAAGAGAGACAGTACTGGGACAGCTAGAACCACACAGCATGTCAGACCCAGAAGGATCTTGACTAATCCCAGATGTACTTTACATATGAGGAAGTTGAGGCCTAGAGAGGAGAAGGGCTTTCCCAAGGTCAGCTGCAGAGTTCTGGCCAGCACAGCAAAAGCCTAGTCCACAGTGGGTCTCAAAGCAGATCTACAACTTTTCCTTCCATTTCTGACTTCCTGGAACTAAAGCCATTTGTTTCTGTTTCTCGTCCACTCCCTCAACTTCACGAGGACATTTCGGCCTCTTGGCCAAGGGGCAAAATCAGAGAGGTCCGTCCCAGCCCTGGCCCGGGACCCAGCCTTCAGAGATGGACAGGGGGTCTTGTGGATGGACCAACTCAGGCTTAGGGCAACCAGACCCCCTCCAACCGACTGACTGGACCCAGACACAAGGGCTCCTTTCTGATGTTGAAATCCAAGAACCCTCTAAACTTGACCAGCAAGTGGCAACCAGTTCAACCAAGGCGCCCTTGCTCTTTGCCTGCACACAAAGGTATCCGTACCAGGCTAGAAATAGAAATGGGGTGCTCTGCCACTAACATCTCTCTTCGGAGAGAGAGTAGCTTCATTCCAGGTTCAGACTCCTGTGCACATGAATGGGAGCTTGCTCCTCTGAACTCCTGCACGGTTCAAGCTAACCCCTGCGACACCAGTGTCCTGATTTTGCTGCTTTGCTTGCACATCAGGGACACTGCCCAATCTCTAAAGATCCACTTGGTGATAGCACCTGTTTACCCCCACTTTCAGGAGATAATCTAGTTTCTCGAAGGGGTCGGGGGTGGTGGTGGTGTGTGTGTGTGTGTGTGTGGAATTTCTCACATTTACCCTCTGGTTGTAGGTGTAGGTGCCACCAATCAATCAGCTGTTAGGAAAACTCAACACCCTTTTTCTCAGCTGCCACCGACAATGAATTGGAGGGGAAGGAAGTGGGTGGGGGCCATGGCCAAAAAAATTGATCCAAAAAATAACACTGCATATGGTTATTGGAACTGAAAGCTCCTTTTACCAAGTGCATTAAAAGCAGCTTAATTTTCTGCGGCCACGTTTGTGTTTTGATACTTGACTAAAAAAAGATGACTATGTATTTACCATCAAGTTGTTTGGTTCATCTTGTTTCACATGCGACGGAGAGGGAAGGTTGGGCGGATCCGGGAGAATTATTTGGATGGGGCCTCCGCCAGAATCAGACACGGGCTTAGCCAGTGTCCTTCCCTGCGGCCGCCTCCTGCTGGGGTGGTGCCGTCACACTGCAGGGCCTGGAAGAGTCCAGCCTCTCTCCTGACCTCACCCTTGTCCCCTTGCCTCTCCCTGACATCTGGCCTGACACCTCTTTCCGAATCAAGCGTTCTAAAGGGTTCTGGCCCCAGGGGACTCTGGAATTAAAACTTGCACTTTCTGCCAAGAGCTAAAATGCTATTTTCCATCTTTATCCCACTTTCTCCCCATGGGCTTGGAACAAACCCTTGAAACCCAAACCCATATTAAGCCTTTCCTCTCGCTGCATCCCCTACTCTGGTTGTGCTCAGTTTCTCTGTGTGTTCACGGATCTGCCTGAAGCCGGGACTCAGAAGAAGCCAGTTTTGCCCATTGAGCATCCTTCTGTGTTCTCATAGTAGCTCTGACCCCAGAAGCGTCTCAGTTTGTCTTCTCAAAAACTGCTCTCAGGAAGGAAGCTGCACCGACGCTTGAAGGGCCAGCGGAGGACGAATGATTACAACAGCTACGATTTATGGAGCTCCACGATACGCTCAACACTTCACGTGCGTGATCTCGTTGAATCCTCACGGCAGCTCTTACCCCATTTTATAGATGAGGAAACGGAAAGCTGAGTCACGCCACTGGCCTTTCTAAAGGGTTCCAAGCAGGAATGGATATGTGCATTGTGGAAGAGAGAGAGAAACTACAACATCAAGTTTACCATCGTACCCATTGTAGAGAGAGTGAAACTCAGTACGTTCACAATGCTGTGAGACCACCCCACTATCTAGTTCCAGAATTGTCATCCCCACAAAGGAAATCCCGGTCCTGTTCATTAAGCAGTCGCTCCCTACACTCCCCTCCCTCCAGTCAGCCTCTGATATAGCTATGGATTTGCCTCTTCTGGAACATTTCGTCTCAATGAAATCACACAGTATGTGGCCGTTTTGCCTCTGGCTTCCTGTACTTAGCATCCTATTTTCAGGATTCATCCCTGTTGTAGCACGGTGCAGTACCTCATTTTCTTTTTACAGCTGAATAACATCCCACTGTATGGCTAGACCACCTTTCATTTGTCCTTTCACCTGCGGATGAACACGTGTGTGCGTTTTAACAGAAAGACCTTGATTTTCAAGGAATGAATCCCAGATGTCGGATTTCGGGCAAACCCTCAAACCGGGAGATACGAGACTTGGGAGCAGAAAATCCTTCTGGAACGTTCAAGCAACAGTTTGGAAATCACATACTCTGCGGCTAGCTGTGTGGGAGGGGCAGTAAGGCAGGAAGCTCAAGGGTACTTGCTCCCCACAGGTGTTGCTGCTTCCAAAGCACTCCTGTTGCCCAGGGAGGCTGCTTGGCAAGCTCTTGGAATCGCAGATGACATCTCAGCACTCCGCCCGCCACCCCCGCTTCATTTCACTGGAGGGGAAGGGACGAAAACCTGGGTGGGAGGCGGTGGTCTTAGGAGACAATAACCAGGTTTCCACAGATGGGCTGCTTGTGGAAGCATAAGCGAGGGGAGGAACCAAGATGCCCCCCTGTAACATTTAATCCCCAATTCTGCCCAGCCGCTGTCTGAAGTAGCGTCTTAGGTTCTCTCCATAACACATACACACGCAGGGAGTCATGCAACTTCCGACAGTGCCGCAGAAAGGTCTTCAATCAGTCTGGTTTAAAACCTGTGGCTGGCCCAAGCTTTGTGGAGCGAAGTACTATGGTGGTTCCCAACAAGGCTTTAGGATCCGCTAGACCTGCCCGTGAACATGGCCTCTACGACCATTAGTTCTGTGAAGTTAGGCTGATGATGTCCCCTCACTCTCTTCATAAAACGGGGCAGTGGGAACCGTACCAAACCTGATGGGATTCTCATGGTCGTATGCGGAGAACACGGCCTGGCGCCTAGGGGAGGCCTTTTGTGTTTTATTTTGTTTTTTGTTTTTTTTTTTTTTTTTTAATGATTTTATTTATTTGTCAGACAGAGATCACAGGTAGGCAGAGAGACAGTCAGAGAGATAGGGGAAAGCAGGCTTCCTTTGGAGCAGAGAGCCCGAGGTGGGGCTGGTCCCAGGACTCTGGGAATCATGACCTGAGCTGAAGGCAGAGGCTTTAACCCACTGAGCCACCCATGCGCCCCACAGGGAGGCCGTTTTTAATGTCATCATTAATGGCTCTTAATGGCTGCTAGCAGCCATGTCTACTGCAATCTTATGAAGGAACAGGTTAAGGGTCAAGACTGCCAATTCTGGGTTCTTGGATAAAACGAAACCAAGAGCTCAAATGGTTCAAGCATATGCCATATACCCTGCAAGGGCATAGAGATGGATGGTGCCTCCTCCATCCATGTGGGACCCCTGCCACAGAGCCAGCCGAGAGCCGCAGGAGGGGGGCTGCACACTCTGCCAACCCATCATCTTATAGTAATTCCTATGGATTTTGTCCAGTTGCTAAATCTTCCGAATTTGGAGGAGGGGAAAAAAAAATTCCCCACACAAAATTGTTCCATTTGAAGACATTTTTATTTGGATACCTGCCTGGGTCCCTGGCAGGGTGGGCCTGTCCTCTGTGGGGGCAATGGGACATTTGGGGGGAGGATGATGGCCCTGCCCTGAGGGGGTGTCACTAAGGGGTATGTGACAGCATGACAGGTCACAGAGGGCAGCAGAGTATAAATAGGGCCGCTCAGGGGTGCAGGCTGAGAGAGTGCTTAGTCTCTCACCAAGACTTCAGTTTGTACTTCACACTACAAACTGCAAGTTCTCGTTTTTAGATTAAAACCCCAGCACCCACCAGCATCCCCTCGGTCACCCTCAGATCCCCCCCACCCTGACCCCTGTCTCTGGGAGGTTCTGAGACAAAGCGGGGGCCTGTGGCCTGTGGCCTGTGGCCTGTGGGGCGCGGGGTGGATTTGGGACCCCTGCCACAGAGCCAGCCGCCTGCAGCAGGAGAGCCAGCCGCGTGCAGCAGGAGGGGGGCTGCCCGCTCTGCCAACCCAACAGAGGTCGAGGAGGAGGAGGAGCTCCAGGGACCGGCCCCCAGACCAACGCCCACCCCTCGCCGGCCCAGCCCGATTGTGCTACCAACTCAAAAACATGGAGTCTCTGACGCCTTATCACACCGCCCACAGCGCCTCCAGGGTGGGCATGTTCAACACCACCATGGGGAAACTCCAGCGACAACTGCGTAAGGGAGAATATGACCTATTTAAATACGCACCCATGCTCGAAAGCGACTTTGTGCAGGTCACCAAAAGAGGGGAAGTCGTCGACGTGCACAACCGAGTCCGAATGATGACCGTGGGCATCGCATCCACCAGCCCCAGCCTCCCGCTCCCAGATGTCCTGCTGCTGGCCCGCCCGGCCACCGGCTGTGAACAGTACTCCGACCAGGGCCAGGCCACCAAGGGAAAAGGCCGCAAGGCTTCCACCACCCTGGAGCTCACCAGGCTCCTTCCCTTGAAGTTTGTGAGGCTTTCTGTTCACGACCGGGAAAAACAAATGCTTCGCCTCAAATTCGCCACCGGCCGCTCCTGCTACCTGCGGCTGAGCCCCCCACTGGATGCACAGGAAGATCTCTTCCCCTACTGGGAGAGCATTATCCAGGTACTGAGGCCGCCGCCGGTGCCCACTCACAGCAGAACCCACGCCGCTCGAGCAGAGGACATGCTGGACATGCCTCTGCTGGAGGACGACGACGGCAGGAACGCAGCAGGCGCAGATGTCCAAATAATGGATCAGGACCAGGTTAGTATCCGGAGCCTCCACGAGGGCTCGGAGGTGGCCGGGGCCACCTCTGCAGCTTTTGCTGGCGGGGAAGAGACTGTTCAGGACCCCCCCAAACCCAACAGCGTGCCCACCTTCGCTGCCCCCAACTGCCCGGGGCTCTCCAGGGAGTCGGCAGCAGGGGCCACGTCCGAGGCGGCGGCCGCCGGGGAGGCCGCGGCAGCTGCGGCAGTGGCGGCGGCAGGGACAGCAGCAGAGTTCGCAGCGGGGGAGGCCGGCAGATGCCTGGCGTTCGCCGGGCCCGGAGCTGCCGCCAAGCCTGCGGGAGAAGCCGCTCGGGACGCGTCGGAAGGCCAGCTCCTCTGGGACGCGCCGAGCTCGGCGGGCAGTGGGGAGCCGGCGGGAAGGCCGCCCCGCACGCGCCGGGAGGAGGAGCGAGACCCCCGCACTTCCCGCCACCGCAGGGCCGCCGACAGCCGCCACAAGGCCCCGGGGCACAAGATCGCCCCGGCGGACTCCAGCCGCTCCTTAGGCAGCCACAGAGCCGCGCGGGAGCACAAGGAGGACAAGGGCCGCAGCAGCCCGGCGCGCGCCAGGCGCGCCCCCGACGAAGGCATCAGCCACGCCCCCAGCGCCGAGGACTCCGGGACCTCCCACAAGTCGGGGCGGAGCCTCTCCGGCGGCAGCTCGGGCTCAGGCACCAAGATGCTGGGCAGGATCCGCAGGTTCCTGAGGAACCTGAGACTCAGCCTCACTGCCTGAGGCGCGCGGCCTCCCCACACCGCAGAGACGTGCCCATGGGGGAGAAGACTGCGGACACGAGCGGTGTGGTGTGGAGGCCATCGCCCAGGCGGCGGCGAGCAGCCAGGGCTTGGAGAGCGCAGGGAGCCGGACATCGGAGGTCATGGAGGGATGGAACTTCCTAGGCCCAGATATTGGGCAGCTGGGGGACCTCTCCCAGGAGACATTACAAAAAATAAAATAAAAAAATTTTTTAAAAATGGCATGCTGCATTGTGTTTGAATTTCTAGGTCCTGCAGCCCAGTGGTGACCTCACAGGGGGGCTGCTACCTAAGACCCAAGGGTCCAGTCGAGGACCGCCCCCACCTCACACCCATGCTCAGAGCCAAAGCATCCTGCCTCAAGGCCTGTCTGGCTTGTTTCTCCGGGCCACAGTTGAAAGTATACTATGGCCCAGAAAGCTCCACCTCCCCCATTTCTCTAGTTTAATGAATGTTCCTAACCCCTGAGGGTCCATAGACAAAGAACAGGGACAAAGAAAGAATGGGGGGGGGGGACTCCTCATCTTTGGGGATCTGCCAGCATCTGCCAGCAGAGGGGAACAGCAGCCTGTGCTGGCAATATTCTCAGCTAGACTGAGAACCTGTCTATACCCAGGGTATATACACCAAGGAAAGAACTTGCTAAGGCACTGAGAACGTTTATAGCAAAAAGTAGCAAAACACTGCAAGCAGCCCAAATTACTATCAGCACCACTGACAATAGAGTGGGATGTGACAGAGATAGTGTACAGCTGCATACCCCGGCCTAGCTGCATACCCCGGCCTAGCATAAACACCGATTCTGTGGCTGTCACCTATTCCACCTGCAGAATAGTTCCAAAACAAAAATCGAAAGTACATGTGGTAAAACATTTTAAAAGTACATGTGGGACAAAACACAAGGGAACAGTACACGCAAAATTCAGGACAGTGTGAAAAGGCAAGACAAGATCATGAGGCGAAGACCGGGCTTTCAGTGCTGTTGGAAATGTTCTGTTGGGCCATCAGATCTCTGCAGTCTGAATGGTCCGCGAAATGCCGGGGCGGTTATGATGAAATTTCTGCTCCAGACATACCAACACCTTCCCTTACGTTTTCACTCTTATGTACGCACAAAAGTGTTTGTCTTCTGTCTGGAAGGTCTGGTCTCTTTAAATTGGGTTCTGGGTTCTTGGCATAAATTACCGACGGTACATGTAATCTCTGTTTTACACAGAGGAGCACTGAAAAGTGAACTTGTTCCTACGGCACAGTGGAACCTTTGCAGAACAGTGACCCACTCCTTTATGCAAAGCATTTCCACCACTGTGTTCCCAAACTCTGCACCAAATGTGCTAGATTAAGGGGAGGGAGGGATCGAGCTGGGGGACTCTTGGTAGTGGGCCTCTGCGAGCTGGTTTTTGAATTTCGGTGAGTTCCCGGCCGTCAGCTGGTCTTCTCTCAAGAGTGCCCAGACCACCCGTGAGCGGTGTCTGGCTCCCAGACTTCCATCCCCAGCCTCTGTGTGACCTGCACTGCAGCCATAAACAGCCTGGGGTTCCAGGGGCCAGTCGGGAATCTCCCTACAATCCGTTTCTCCCACCTCCACTAACTAAACTTGGGCACGGAGAAACAATTTAAAGGGGTTTGCCCTTACCAAGTCTCCCCTTCAGAGTTCAGAAAACAAATCCTTAAACTTCACGTGAGGGAGATAATCTGTTAGGTCCCAGCATCCGTGCTTGGCCCTTCAGTGGGGGAGGAGAGGAGAGGAGTCTCTCCTCTTTGTGAAGGGAAGGTGGCCGTGGCCATGGGGTGGGGGCACGGAGGAGGAAGGAACGGAGCCAGGGACCCCCACACAGTCACCGTTTCCTCGGGCCGAGCAAGGTTCACAACCCCAGAATGGAGAATTATTGGAGCGAGTCAAGTTATTCTTAAAGAATACACCATGCCAAAGATTAGATACGGTTTGGCCCCGCGAGGAAAACAACCTCAGAATCATTAACCCAGGGGTGCCTAGGTGGCTCAGTGGGTTAAAGCCTCTGCCTTCAACTCAGGTCATGATCCCAGGGTCCTGGGATCGAGACCCGCATCGGGCTCTCTGCTAGGCAGGGAGCCTGCTTCCTCCTCTCTCTCCGCCTGCCTCTCTGCCTACTTGTGACCTCTCTCCCTCTGTCAAATAAATAAATAAAATCTTTAGGAGAAAAAAAAAAAAGAAGAAGAAGAAGAAGAATCATTAACCCAGAGCTTCAGAGAAGACTCGTTGCTATGGGGAGAGAGAATTAATAGTTGACTCGTAAGCAGCTTTTCCCTGGACTCAAGGCAGCGAAGTTACAAAAAGAGCACTTCCCATTCCTTTGACCCTCTGATTTCCACACAGGCAAGTGCAGGTAAATGTGAGTGTGGAATAAAGACATCTGCATAGCATTTGGCTGTTGAACAGCACTGAGCCCCTTAGAGTTCATTCATGATTTAAAGTTCATCTGATTGTCCCAGGTCTCCGTTTGGCAGATCAGCAAAGGGGAGGTCAGAGCATTGAAAGGACTTGCTCAAGGTGGAGGCGATGGTTCAGAGAGGGGTGAGGCAACACCTCCCACGTATCACCCACTGAGTGCTAGCTCGGCCTCCCGCGGGGAGCTGTGGCGTCGATGGGGAAAACAGGACAGGCTTGAGGAGTCATCCCAACTCTAAGTGGCAGATACAAGGAGAGACGTGCATTCAGGGCACAGGATCCATTCCGAGGAGGGGTTCCTGGGCATGGGAAGGAGTCTGAGGTCGGGGAAGGGTTCACAGAGGAATCAGCAGATTTAAGGGCGACTAGGGCTCTGCCAGGCGGAGGAAGTATGGGGAGCTAGGGCACAGCATGGGGAGGCGCAGGTCACAGAAAAGAATGTGTGCAAAGTACAAAACCTTGAAATATCACTTGTGTTGAGCAATTACAGGCATTTCAGTACTGCTGGTTGGAGCCCAAGGGGAGAAGAGGGACGTGAGGCTGGAGAATCAGGCTGCTGGATCTTCGGGCACCTGGGGTGCTGTGTGAATGTCTGGGCCTTGGGGAGCCGTTGAAAGCCAGGGTGCACAGCTGGTGGCCAGGGGGCTGTCTGGAGACCAGCGATCCTCCAGGAAGCCAGGATTGTATTAATCCTGGCCAGAGATGAAGAAACCTAATCCTGGGTGGCGTTGGGGAAACAGAAGGGGGCAGAGTCAGGAGGTGTTGAAAAGATGGCACAGGACAATTTTCCATCCCACAGCCTGCCTGGCGGGACAGGGAGCTCGTGGCATAGGTTCAGCACTCCTCTAGAGGAGGGAGAACAGACCAAAGGGGAAGTGCCCTTCCCCGCAAGGAGGAATGTCTTTAAGATACAAAAGAGCTTCTAGGTGGCTAAGGGGGTAAAGCATCAGGATAAGGCAGCCAAAGGGAACTGGACAGGAGGCGACAGCTCCTTGAGCTGTTCCTTGTGCATCTGGGCAAGATGGATTCCCACAAACCCTCCTCCACTGTACAGGTAAGAGTCACCCAGTAGAGCCCCTTGTGGCCACATCCTGGTATTACGGGCTATTGCTTGAATGGTGGGAGCCAGCACTGAGGCTAAGGGGCAGTCGCCCCCTCCCTTTGTCACATCACCATTAGCCTAATGTCAATCCCAGAGTTGAGGGGATGGGTGCGTAATGTCTCTCAACCAGGCTGCATGGCTCCCAGGGCAGGGCAATGGCAGAGGTGGAGTGGCCACAAGACGGGTACCCTAGGAACGTGGGGGTTCCGACTCAAGGGGATAATGAGTGACCATCCAGAACAGGGGTAGGGTGGAATTAGTGTCACGGTCTCTCTGCAGCCTAGAAGTCATTCGAGAAACAGTTGTTGAGAGCTCCTACTATGGGCAAGATAATTCATGTATACACACACCTACCAGGAACGCAAATCAAAGTGCGGCGGTGGCCTTGGGTAGCGTATAGAAAGAGGCATCGTAGAGAAGGGAAGGTCTGAGCAGAGAGATGATGGAGAAAGAGGAGGACCTGGGAGCTTGGGGGTCTTGGGCGATGTTTCTAGATGACAGACAAGAACAGCGCGCCCAGGATATCGTGTGTTTAGGGGATAGGGTGGGGGAGGGTAGCGGGAAGGGGGTGAGGGTGTGTTGGGAAATGAGGCTGGAAGGGGAAATGAGACCGCGGCATAAAGCAGAGACCAGGAATGCTACATAAACCCCTGGGCCCCGTGATCTACGTTACTGCAAATGGGACCTGTAATCCAGAAATGAAGGGCACATAGAGCTGGAATTTCCTGGAGCAGAAGAGCAAGAGAACTTACAATGTGTTACGGGAGTTCATGTTTTCCCACACTCTGTGAGTGGGTGTTTTCCCACAGGTGTGCTGAGGAAATGATACCACTCAGCTTGGGGGCACCCGGAGGACCCAGCCAGTTGGCTTTGGCTGCCGGGAGCCCCATGTGATACGCCAGTATGCCATTCCAATGTTGCCGTTTTCTGCATGTGCCGTGACCTGCACAAGCTTGGGAAAGATCTTTCTAGAAATGCCCTTGCGTGCACACAATACAGTTGGCCTCGAGGAGCCTCGGAGAAGCACCTTCCTTGGAGGGCTGGCCTCTTTCCCCCAGTTTCTGTGGCTGCTGACCACGTCGGCCCGGTTTCTTTCTCCCACGGACATAGTCACGGCCCCAGCACCTTGCCATACGCAATTTACAGGAGATTAAAGAAGGAGAAATTAAAAGCCTCCTGTTTATTACATTTCATTTAATTTTAAAAATTAATTAAAGTTTTTCATAAAACCTTTTAGAAAGTTAAATGAGTTATTTCAAGAACTATCCTTTGCTTCGAGAGCATGCCCTTGCTCCTGTTGTTCACATTTGAGCTGGAGATAGAACATCATACGAGAAGCCCCTCCCAGGTTCTCTACCACCCGGGGGAACCATTACCCTAACCTCTGACATCGGAGACCCATTTTGCTTCTTTTTCCACTTTAGGTAAATGGAAGCACGTTGTATGTATTCTTTGACTCCGGTTTCTCTCCCTCAACAGCAGAGTCATGAGGTTTGTCCATGATTTTTGTGGCAACTATTCCTTCTCACAGCTATATTTCATTACAGATATATTTCATATTCGACAATTTACTGATTCATTCAGCCTTTGGTGGGTGTTCGAGTTACTTCCACTTTGGGGCTAATAAGAATAGTGCTGCTATGAACATTTATATGCAGAACTTTGGGTAAAAATATACATACATTTCTGTCAGACATATAGAAACGGAACTGAATACACACATATGTTCAGTCCCAGATGCTAATTCCACAGTGACTGTCCCATTACTTTGCGCTCCCACCAGGCATGCGTGGGCGCTCTGCTGTTTCCCATCCTCGCCAACATGTGCTGCTTCTCACCTCTTTCCTTCTAACCGATCTGCTGGGATGGGTGCCTTTTGTCCCCTTTGTCCCATAAAAACACACTTTTTAAAAAAACATAGTACGGTGACCTATAGAAAATGGTAACTTTGTGGTAATGTCCTGGACAGGCAACGTGAGAAGTTGGCCTCCCAATTGTTTTGAAATCTCACACATCTCTGAGCTCTTAAAAGTCTCGTTCATACATGTTTAAGGGTTTCTCGTTTTAAGGAAGCTTGTATTTTTATAAGCCTCTCCTGCCATCCTTTAGCTTTATAACAAACCCCCCCAAAACTTTGTGACCTAAAAAATGATATCTCGTAGATTGCTCTACATCAAGAATTTGGGCAGGGCTCCACTGGGAGCGGTTTCTTCTGCTCCTCATGGTAGCAAGTGAAGTGAACCAGCAGTCAGGGCTGGCGAGTCCAATCTTCACTCACGAGTCTGGTGCCTTGAGGGAGATGGCGATAAGGTGGGGTTCTCCACAGGAATGCCTACACGCGGCCTTCCTCATGGTGCTCACGGGAAGTCAGATTGGCTTCCCTCAGAGCAAATATCTCAAGATAGCCAAGTGGAAGCTGCTTCTCCCTGAGCCTCAGAAGGCACCCAACGGAACTGCTGCCACATTCTACTGGCTACAAGTGAGTCAGAAGGACAACCCCAGTTTTAGGGGAGAGAAAATGAACTTTTCCTTCTTCACAGGGCAATGACAAGACCACATTGCAGAAGCCCGTGGGGGCGGCGATGGTATTGTGGCCTTCTTTGGAAAACAAGACTTGCCACTCCCTCACCTCCCCTTCTAACAATGTCCGCCAGGCCAGGATGTACCTGAGGAGCCCTGAGGTCATTGTGCCACCTCCAGGTTTCCTACCTTCCCCCTCCTCAACTCCCCTCTTAGGTTCTTCCTTCGTTTTACTTCATTTTCTTACCCCTTTCTTGTCCTCCCCCTTTCAGTGAATTAAACTCACAAGAACCCGCACCGGACGACTCTCGGTCCCCTTCTCCCTATCCCTCGCCACATGCCTTCAGGCTCATTGACGCCCGGCAAAGAGAGACAGTACTGGGACAGCTAGAACCACACAGCATGTCAGACCCAGAAGGATCTTGACTAATCCCAGATGTACTTTACATATGAGGAAGTTGAGGCCTAGAGAGGAGAAGGGCTTTCCCAAGGTCAGCTGCAGAGTTCTGGCCAGCACAGCAAAAGCCTAGTCCACAGTGGGTCTCAAAGCAGATCTACAACTTTTCCTTCCATTTCTGACTTCCTGGAACTAAAGCCATTTGTTTCTGTTTCTCGTCCACTCCCTCAACTTCACGAGGACATTTCGGCCTCTTGGCCAAGGGGCAAAATCAGAGAGGTCCGTCCCAGCCCTGGCCCGGGACCCAGCCTTCAGAGATGGACAGGGGGTCTTGTGGATGGACCAACTCGGGCTTAGGGCAACCAGACCCCCTCCAACCGACTGACTGGACCCAGACACAAGGGCTCCTTTCTGATGTTGAAATCCAAGAACCCTCTAAACTTGACCAGCAAGTGGCAACCAGTTCAACCAAGGCGCCCTTGCTCTTTGCCTGCACACAAAGGTATCCGTACCAGGCTAGAAATAGAAATGGGGTGCTCTGCCACTAACATCTCTCTTCGGAGAGAGAGTAGCTTCATTCCAGGTTCAGACTCCTGTGCACATGAATGGGAGCTTGCTCCTCTGAACTCCTGCACGGTTCAAGCTAACCCCTGCGACACCAGTGTCCTGATTTTGCTGCTTTGCTTGCACATCAGGGACACTGGCCAATCTCTAAAGATCCACTTGGTGATAGCACCTGTTTACCCCCACTTTCAGGAGATAATCTAGTTTCTCGAAGGGGTCGGGGGTGGTGGTGGTGTGTGTGTGTGTGTGTGTGGAATTTCTCACATTTACCCTCTGGTTGTAGGTGTAGGTGCCACCAATCAATCAGCTGTTAGGAAAACTCAAGACCCTTTTTCTCAGCTGCCACCGACAATGAATTGGAGGGGAAGGAAGTGGGTGGGGGCCATGGCCAAAAAAATTGATCCAAAAAATAACACTGCATATGGTTATTGGAACTGAAAGCTCCTTTTACCAAGTGCATTAAAAGCAGCTTAATTTTCTGCGGCCACGTTTGTGTTTTGATACTTGACTAAAAAAAGATGACTATGTATTTACCATCAAGTTGTTTGGTTCATCTTGTTTCACATGCGACGGAGAGGGAAGGTTGGGCGGATCCGGGAGAATTATTTGGATGGGGCCTCCGCCAGAATCAGACACGGGCTTAGCCAGTGTCCTTCCATGCGGCCGCCTCCTGCTGGGGTGGTGCCGTCACACTGCAGGGCCTGGAAGAGTCCAGCCTCTCTCCTGACCTCACCCTTGTCCCCTTGCCTCTCCCTGACATCTGGCCTGACACCTCTTTCCGAATCGAGCGTTCTAAAGGGTTCTGGCCCCAGGGGACTCTGGAATTAAAACTTGCACTTTCTGCCAAGAGCTAAAATGCTATTTTCCATCTTTATCCCACTTTCTCCCCATGGGCTTGGAACAAACCCTTGAAACCCAAACCCATATTAAGCCTTTCCTCTCGCTGCATCCCCGACTCTGGTTGTGCTCAGTTTCTCTGTGTGTTCACGGATCTGCCTGAAGCCGGGACTCAGAAGAAGCCAGTTTTGCCCATTGAGCATCCTTCTGTGTTCTCATAGTAGCTCTGACCCCAGAAGCGTCTCAGTTTGTCTTCTCAAAAACTGCTCTCAGGAAGGAAGCTGCACCGACGCTTGAAGGGCCAGCGGAGGACGAATGATTACAACAGCTACGATTTATGGAGCTCCACGATACGCTCAACACTTCACGTGCGTGATCTCGTTGAATCCTCACGGCAGCTCTTACCCCATTTTATAGATGAGGAAACGGAAAGCTGAGTCACGCCACTGGCCTTTCTAAAGGGTTCCAAGCAGGAATGGATATGTGCATTGTGGAAGAGAGAGAGAAACTACAACATCAAGTTTACCATCGTACCCATTGTAGAGAGAGTGAAACTCAGTACGTTCACAATGCTGTGAGACCACCCCACTATCTAGTTCCAGAATTGTCATCCCCACAAAGGAAATCCCGGTCCTGTTCATTAAGCAGTCGCTCCCTACACTCCCCTCCCTCCAGTCAGCCTCTGATATAGCTATGGATTTGCCTCTTCTGGAACATTTCGTCTCAATGAAATCACACAGTATGTGGCCGTTTTGCCTCTGGCTTCCTGTACTTAGCATCCTATTTTCAGGATTCATCCCTGTTGTAGCACGGTGCAGTACCTCATTTTCTTTTTACAGCTGAATAACATCCCACTGTATGGCTAGACTACCTTTCATTTGTCCTTTCACCTGCGGATGAACACGTGTGTGCGTTTTAACAGAAAGACCTTGATTTTCAAGGAATGAATCCCAGATGTCGGATTTCGGGCAAACCCTCAAACCGGGAGATACGAGACTTGGGAGCAGAAAATCCTTCTGGAACGTTCAAGCAACAGTTTGGAAATCACATACTCTGCGGCTAGCTGTGTGGGAGGGGCAGTAAGGCAGGAAGCTCAAGGGTACTTGCTCCCCACAGGTGTTGCTGCTTCCAAAGCACTCCTGTTGCCCAGGGAGGCTGCTTGGCAAGCTCTTGGAATCGCAGATGACATCTCAGCACTCCGCCCGCCACCCCCGCTTCATTTCACTGGAGGGGAAGGGACGAAAACCTGGGTGGGAGGCGGTGGTCTTAGAGGAGACAATAACCAGGTTTCCACAGATGGGCTGCTTGTGGAAGCATAAGCGAGGGGAGGAACCAAGATGCCCCCCTGTAACATTTAATCCCCAATTCTGCCCAGCCGCTGTCTGAAGTAGCGTCTTAGGTTCTCTCCATAACACATACACACGCAGGGAGTCATGCAACTTCCGACAGTGCCGCAGAAAGGTCTTCAATCAGTCTGGTTTAAAACCTGTGGCTGGCCCAAGCTTTGTGGAGCGAAGTACTATGGTGGTTCCCAACAAGGCTTTAGGATCCGCTAGACCTGCCCGTGAACATGGCCTCTACGACCATTAGTTCTGTGAAGTTAGGCTGATGATGTCCCCTCACTCTCTTCATAAAACGGGGCAGTGGGAACCGTACCAAACCTGATGGGATTCTCATGGTCGTATGCGGAGAACACGGCCTGGCGCCTAGGGGAGGCCTTTTGTGTTTTATTTATTTATTTATTTTTAATGATTTTATTTATTTGTCAGACAGAGATCACAGGTAGGCAGAGAGACAGGCAGAGAGATAGGGGAAAGCAGGCTTCCTTTGGAGCAGAGAGCCCGAGGTGGGGCTGGTCCCAGGACTCTGGGAATCATGACCTGAGCTGAAGGCAGAGGCTTTAACCCACTGAGCCACCCATGCGCCCCACAGGGAGGCCGTTTTTAATGTCATCATTAATGGCTCTTAATGGCTGCTAGCAGCCATGTCTACTGCAATCTTATGAAGGAACAGGTTAAGGGTCAAGACTGCCAATTCTGGGTTCTTGGATAAAACGAAACCAAGAGCTCAAATGGTTCAAGCATATGCCATATACCCTGCAAGGGCATAGAGATGGATGGTGCCTCCTCCATCCATGTGGGACCCCTGCCACAGAGCCAGCCGAGAGCCGCAGGAGGGGGGCTGCACACTCTGCCAACCCATCATCTTATAGTAATTCCTATGGATTTTGTCCAGTTGCTAAATCTTCCGAATTTGGAGGAGGGGAAAAAAAAATTCCCCACACAAAATTGTTCCATTTGAAGACATTTTTATTTGGATACCTGCCTGGGTCCCTGGCAGGGTGGGCCTGTCCTCTGTGGGGGCAATGGGACATTTGGGGGGAGGATGATGGCCCTGCCCTGAGGGGGTGTCACTAAGGGGTATGTGACAGCGTGACAGGTCACAGAGGGCAGCAGAGTATAAATAGGGCCGCTCAGGGGTGCAGGCTGAGAGAGTGCTTAGTCTCTCACCAAGACTTCAGTTTGTACTTCACACTACAAACTGCAAGTTCTTCTCTTTTTTAGATTAAAACCCCAGCACCCACCAGCATCCCCTCGGTCACCCTCAGATCCCCCCCACCCTGACCCCTGTCTCTGGGAGGTTCTGAGACAAAGCGGGGGCCTGTGGCCTGTGGCCTGTGGCCTGTGGGGCGCGGGGTGGATTTGGGACCCCTGCCACAGAGCCAGCCGCCTGCAGCAGGAGAGCCAGCCGCGTGCAGCAGGAGGGGGGCTGCCCGCTCTGCCAACCCAACAGAGGTCGAGGAGGAGGAGGAGCTCCAGGGACCGGCCCCCAGACCAACGCCCACCCCTCGCCGGCCCAGCCCGATTGTGCTACCAACTCAAAAACATGGAGTCTCTGACGCCTTATCACACCGCCCACAGCGCCTCCAGGGTGGGCATGTTCAACACCGCCATGGGGAAACTCCAGCGACAACTGCGTAAGGGAGAATATGACCTATTTAAATACGCACCCATGCTCGAAAGCGACTTTGTGCAGGTCACCAAAAGAGGGGAAGTCGTCGACGTGCACAACCGAGTCCGAATGATGACCGTGGGCATCGCATCCACCAGCCCCAGCCTCCCGCTCCCAGATGTCCTGCTGCTGGCCCGCCCGGCCACCGGCTGTGAACAGTACTCCGACCAGGGCCAGGCCACCAAGGGAAAAGGCCGCAAGGCTTCCACCACCCTGGAGCTCACCAGGCTCCTTCCCTTGAAGTTTGTGAGGCTTTCTGTTCACGACCGGGAAAAACAAATGCTTCGCCTCAAATTCGCCACCGGCCGCTCCTGCTACCTGCGGCTGAGCCCCCCACTGGATGCACAGGAAGATCTCTTCCCCTACTGGGAGAGCATTATCCAGGTACTGAGGCCGCCGCCGGTGCCCACTCACAGCAGAACCCACGCCGCTCGAGCAGAGGACATGCTGGACATGCCTCTGCTGGAGGACGACGACGGCAGGAACGCAGCAGGCGCAGATGTCCAAATAATGGATCAGGACCAGGTTAGTATCCGGAGCCTCCACGAGGGCTCGGAGGTGGCCGGGGCCACCTCTGCAGCTTTTGCTGGCGGGGAAGAGACTGTTCAGGACCCCCCCAAACCCAACAGCGTGCCCACCTTCGCTGCCCCCAACTGCCCGGGGCTCTCCAGGGAGTCGGCAGCAGGGGCCACGTCCGAGGCGGCGGCCGCCGGGGAGGCCGCGGCAGCTGCGGCAGTGGCGGCGGCAGGGACAGCAGCAGAGTTCGCAGCGGGGGAGGCCGGCAGATGCCTGGCGTTCGCCGGGCCCGGAGCTGCCGCCAAGCCTGCGGGAGAAGCCGCTCGGGACGCGTCGGAAGGCCAGCTCCTCTGGGACGCGCCGAGCTCGGCGGGCAGTGGGGAGCCGGCGGGAAGGCCGCCCCGCACGCGCCGGGAGGAGGAGCGAGACCCCCGCACTTCCCGCCACCGCAGGGCCGCCGACAGCCGCCACAAGGCCCCGGGGCACAAGATCGCCCCGGCGGACTCCAGCCGCTCCTTAGGCAGCCACAGAGCCGCGCGGGAGCACAAGGAGGACAAGGGCCGCAGCAGCCCGGCGCGCGCCAGGCGCGCCCCCGACGAAGGCATCAGCCACGCCCCCAGCGCCGAGGACTCCGGGACCTCCCACAAGTCGGGGCGGAGCCTCTCCGGCGGCAGCTCGGGCTCAGGCACCAAGATGCTGGGCAGGATCCGCAGGTTCCTGAGGAACCTGAGACTCAGCCTCACTGCCTGAGGCGCGCGGCCTCCCCACACCGCAGAGACGTGCCCATGGGGGAGAAGACTGCGGACACGAGCGGTGTGGTGTGGAGGCCATCGCCCAGGCGGCGGCGAGCAGCCAGGGCTTGGAGAGCGCAGGGAGCCGGACATCGGAGGTCATGGAGGGATGGAACTTCCTAGGCCCAGATATTGGGCAGCTGGGGGACCTCTCCCAGGAGACATTACAAAAAATAAAATAAAAAAATTTTTAAAAAATGGCATGCTGCATTGTGTTTGAATTTCTAGGTCCTGCAGCCCAGTGGTGACCTCACAGGGGGGCTGCCACCTAAGACCCAAGGGTCCAGTCGAGGACCGCCCCCACCTCACACCCATGCTCAGAGCCAAAGCATCCTGCCTCAAGGCCTGTCTGGCTTGTTTCTCCGGGCCACAGTTGAAAGTATACTATGGCCCAGAAAGCTCCACCTCCCCCATTTCTCTAGTTTAATGAATGTTCCTAACCCCTGAGGGTCCATAGACAAAGAACAGGGACAAAGAAAACAAAGAAAGCATGGGGGGGGGACTCCTCATCTTTGGGGATCTGCCAGCATCTGCCAGCAGAGGGGAACAGCAGCCTGTGCTGGCAATATTCTCAGCTAGACTGAGAACCTGTCTATACCCAGGGTATATACACCAAGGAAAGAACTTGCTAAGGCACTGAGAACGTTTATAGCAAAAAGTAGCAAAACACTGCAAGCAGCCCAAATTACTATCAGCACCACTGACAATAGAGTGGGATGTGACAGAGATAGTGTACAGCTGCATACCCCGGCCTAGCTGCATACCCCGGCCTAGCATAAACACCGATTCTGTGGCTGTCACCTATTCCACCTGCAGAATAGTTCCAAAACAAAAATCGAAAGTACATGTGGTAAAACATTTTAAAAGTACATGTGGGACAAAACACAAGGGAACAGTACACGCAAAATTCAGGACAGTGTGAAAAGGCAAGACAAGATCATGAGGCGAAGACCGGGCTTTCAGTGCTGTTGGAAATGTTCTGTTGGGCCATCAGATCTCTGCAGTCTGAATGGTCCGCGAAATGCCGGGGCGGTTATGATGAAATTTCTGCTCCAGACATACCAACACCTTCCCTTACGTTTTCACTCTTATGTACGCACAAAAGTGTTTGTCTTCTGTCTGGAAGGTCTGGTCTCTTTAAATTGGGTTCTGGGTTCTTGGCATAAATTACCGACGGTACATGTAATCTCTGTTTTACACAGAGGAGCACTGAAAAGTGAACTTGTTCCTACGGCACAGTGGAACCTTTGCAGAACAGTGACCCACTCCTTTATGCAAAGCATTTCCACCACTGTGTTCCCAAACTCTGCACCAAATGTGCTAGATTAAGGGGAGGGAGGGATCGAGCTGGGGGACTCTTGGTAGTGGGCCTCTGCGAGCTGGTTTTTGAATTTCGGTGAGTTCCCGGCCGTCAGCTGGTCTTCTCTCAAGAGTGCCCAGACCACCCGTGAGCGGTGTCTGGCTCCCAGACTTCCATCCCCAGCCTCTGTGTGACCTGCACTGCAGCCATAAACAGCCTGGGGTTCCAGGGGCCAGTCGGGAATCTCCCTACAATCCGTTTCTCCCACCTCCACTAACTAAACTTGGGCACGGAGAAACAATTTAAAGGGGTTTGCCCTTACCAAGTCTCCCCTTCAGAGTTCAGAAAACAAATCCTTAAACTTCACGTGAGGGAGATAATCTGTTAGGTCCCAGCATCCGTGCTTGGCCCTTCAGTGGGGGAGGAGAGGAGAGGAGTCTCTCCTCTTTGTGAAGGGAAGGTGGCCGTGGCCATGGGGTGGGGGCACGGAGGAGGAAGGAACGGAGCCAGGGACCCCCACACAGTCACCGTTTCCTCGGGCCGAGCAAGGTTCACAACCCCAGAATGGAGAATTATTGGAGCGAGTCAAGTTATTCTTAAAGAATACACCATGCCAAAGATTAGATACGGTTTGGCCCCGCGAGGAAAACAACCTCAGAATCATTAACCCAGGGGTGCCTAGGTGGCTCAGTGGGTTAAAGCCTCTGCCTTCAACTCAGGTCATGATCCCAGGGTCCTGGGATCGAGACCCGCATCGGGCTCTCTGCTAGGCAGGGAGCCTGCTTCCTCCTCTCTCTCCGCCTGCCTCTCTGCCTACTTGTGACCTCTCTCCCTCTGTCAAATAAATAAATAAAATCTTTAGGAGAAAAAAAAAAAAGAAGAAGAAGAAGAAGAATCATTAACCCAGAGCTTCAGAGAAGACTCGTTGCTATGGGGAGAGAGAATTAATAGTTGACTCGTAAGCAGCTTTTCCCTGGACTCAAGGCAGCGAAGTTACAAAAAGAGCACTTCCCATTCCTTTGACCCTCTGATTTCCACACAGGCAAGTGCAGGTAAATGTGAGTGTGGAATAAAGACATCTGCATAGCATTTGGCTGTTGAACAGCACTGAGCCCCTTAGAGTTCATTCATGATTTAAAGTTCATCTGATTGTCCCAGGTCTCCGTTTGGCAGATCAGCAAAGGGGAGGTCAGAGCATTGAAAGGACTTGCTCAAGGTGGAGGCGATGGTTCAGAGAGGGGTGAGGCAACACCTCCCACGTATCACCCACTGAGTGCTAGCTCGGCCTCCCGCGGGGAGCTGTGGCGTCGATGGGGAAAACAGGACAGGCTTGAGGAGTCATCCCAACTCTAAGTGGCAGATACAAGGAGAGACGTGCATTCAGGGCACAGGATCCATTCCGAGGAGGGGTTCCTGGGCATGGGAAGGAGTCTGAGGTCGGGGAAGGGTTCACAGAGGAATCAGCAGATTTAAGGGCGACTAGGGCTCTGCCAGGCGGAGGAAGTATGGGGAGCTAGGGCACAGCATGGGGAGGCGCAGGTCACAGAAAAGAATGTGTGCAAAGTACAAAACCTTGAAATATCACTTGTGTTGAGCAATTACAGGCATTTCAGTACTGCTGGTTGGAGCCCAAGGGGAGAAGAGGGACGTGAGGCTGGAGAATCAGGCTGCTGGATCTTCGGGCACCTGGGGTGCTGTGTGAATGTCTGGGCCTTGGGGAGCCGTTGAAAGCCAGGGTGCACAGCTGGTGGCCAGGGGGCTGTCTGGAGACCAGCGATCCTCCAGGAAGCCAGGATTGTATTAATCCTGGCCAGAGATGAAGAAACCTAATCCTGGGTGGCGTTGGGGAAACAGAAGGGGGCAGAGTCAGGAGGTGTTGAAAAGATGGCACAGGACAATTTTCCATCCCACAGCCTGCCTGGCGGGACAGGGAGCTCGTGGCATAGGTTCAGCACTCCTCTAGAGGAGGGAGAACAGACCAAAGGGGAAGTGCCCTTCCCCGCAAGGAGGAATGTCTTTAAGATACAAAAGAGCTTCTAGGTGGCTAAGGGGGTAAAGCATCAGGATAAGGCAGCCAAAGGGAACTGGACAGGAGGCGACAGCTCCTTGAGCTGTTCCTTGTGCATCTGGGCAAGATGGATTCCCACAAACCCTCCTCCACTGTACAGGTAAGAGTCACCCAGTAGAGCCCCTTGTGGCCACATCCTGGTATTACGGGCTATTGCTTGAATGGTGGGAGCCAGCACTGAGGCTAAGGGGCAGTCGCCCCCTCCCTTTGTCACATCACCATTAGCCTAATGTCAATCCCAGAGTTGAGGGGATGGGTGCGTAATGTCTCTCAACCAGGCTGCATGGCTCCCAGGGCAGGGCAATGGCAGAGGTGGAGTGGCCACAAGACGGGTACCCTAGGAACGTGGGGGTTCCGACTCAAGGGGATAATGAGTGACCATCCAGAACAGGGGTAGGGTGGAATTAGTGTCACGGTCTCTCTGCAGCCTAGAAGTCATTCGAGAAACAGTTGTTGAGAGCTCCTACTATGGGCAAGATAATTCATGTATACACACACCTACCAGGAACGCAAATCAAAGTGCGGCGGTGGCCTTGGGTAGCGTATAGAAAGAGGCATCGTAGAGAAGGGAAGGTCTGAGCAGAGAGATGATGGAGAAAGAGGAGGACCTGGGAGCTTGGGGGTCTTGGGCGATGTTTCTAGATGACAGACAAGAACAGCGCGCCCAGGATATCGTGTGTTTAGGGGATAGGGTGGGGGAGGGTAGCGGGAAGGGGGTGAGGGTGTGTTGGGAAATGAGGCTGGAAGGGGAAATGAGACCGCGGCATAAAGCAGAGACCAGGAATGCTACATAAACCCCTGGGCCCCGTGATCTACGTTACTGCAAATGGGACCTGTAATCCAGAAATGAAGGGCACATAGAGCTGGAATTTCCTGGAGCAGAAGAGCAAGAGAACTTACAATGTGTTACGGGAGTTCATGTTTTCCCACACTCTGTGAGTGGGTGTTTTCCCACAGGTGTGCTGAGGAAATGATACCACTCAGCTTGGGGGCACCCGGAGGACCCAGCCAGTTGGCTTTGGCTGCCGGGAGCCCCATGTGATACGCCAGTATGCCATTCCAATGTTGCCGTTTTCTGCATGTGCCGTGACCTGCACAAGCTTGGGAAAGATCTTTCTAGAAATGCCCTTGCGTGCACACAATACAGTTGGCCTCGAGGAGCCTCGGAGAAGCACCTTCCTTGGAGGGCTGGCCTCTTTCCCCCAGTTTCTGTGGCTGCTGACCACGTCGGCCCGGTTTCTTTCTCCCACGGACATAGTCACGGCCCCAGCACCTTGCCATACGCAATTTACAGGAGATTAAAGAAGGAGAAATTAAAAGCCTCCTGTTTATTACATTTCATTTAATTTTAAAAATTAATTAAAGTTTTTCATAAAACCTTTTAGAAAGTTAAATGAGTTATTTCAAGAACTATCCTTTGCTTCGAGAGCATGCCCTTGCTCCTGTTGTTCACATTTGAGCTGGAGATAGAACATCATACGAGAAGCCCCTCCCAGGTTCTCTACCACCCGGGGGAACCATTACCCTAACCTCTGACATCGGAGACCCATTTTGCTTCTTTTTCCACTTTAGGTAAATGGAAGCACGTTGTATGTATTCTTTGACTCCGGTTTCTCTCCCTCAACAGCAGAGTCATGAGGTTTGTCCATGATTTTTGTGGCAACTATTCCTTCTCACAGCTATATTTCATTACAGATATATTTCATATTCGACAATTTACTGATTCATTCAGCCTTTGGTGGGTGTTCGAGTTACTTCCACTTTGGGGCTAATAAGAATAGTGCTGCTATGAACATTTATATGCAGAACTTTGGGTAAAAATATACATACATTTCTGTCAGACATATAGAAACGGAACTGAATACACACATATGTTCAGTCCCAGATGCTAATTCCACAGTGACTGTCCCATTACTTTGCGCTCCCACCAGGCATGCGTGGGCGCTCTGCTGTTTCCCATCCTCGCCAACATGTGCTGCTTCTCACCTCTTTCCTTCTAACCGATCTGCTGGGATGGGTGCCTTTTGTCCCCTTTGTCCCATAAAAACACACTTTTTAAAAAAACATAGTACGGTGACCTATAGAAAATGGTAACTTTGTGGTAATGTCCTGGACAGGCAACGTGAGAAGTTGGCCTCCCAATTGTTTTGAAATCTCACACATCTCTGAGCTCTTAAAAGTCTCGTTCATACATGTTTAAGGGTTTCTCGTTTTAAGGAAGCTTGTATTTTTATAAGCCTCTCCTGCCATCCTTTAGCTTTATAACAAACCCCCCCAAAACTTTGTGACCTAAAAAATGATATCTCGTAGATTGCTCTACATCAAGAATTTGGGCAGGGCTCCACTGGGAGCGGTTTCTTCTGCTCCTCATGGTAGCAAGTGAAGTGAACCAGCAGTCAGGGCTGGCGAGTCCAATCTTCACTCACGAGTCTGGTGCCTTGAGGGAGATGGCGATAAGGTGGGGTTCTCCACAGGAATGCCTACACGCGGCCTTCCTCATGGTGCTCACGGGAAGTCAGATTGGCTTCCCTCAGAGCAAATATCTCAAGATAGCCAAGTGGAAGCTGCTTCTCCCTGAGCCTCAGAAGGCACCCAACGGAACTGCTGCCACATTCTACTGGCTACAAGTGAGTCAGAAGGACAACCCCAGTTTTAGGGGAGAGAAAATGAACTTTTCCTTCTTCACAGGGCAATGACAAGACCACATTGCAGAAGCCCGTGGGGGCGGCGATGGTATTGTGGCCTTCTTTGGAAAACAAGACTTGCCACTCCCTCACCTCCCCTTCTAACAATGTCCGCCAGGCCAGGATGTACCTGAGGAGCCCTGAGGTCATTGTGCCACCTCCAGGTTTCCTACCTTCCCCCTCCTCAACTCCCCTCTTAGGTTCTTCCTTCGTTTTACTTCATTTTCTTACCCCTTTCTTGTCCTCCCCCTTTCAGTGAATTAAACTCACAAGAACCCGCACCGGACGACTCTCGGTCCCCTTCTCCCTATCCCTCGCCACATGCCTTCAGGCTCATTGACGCCCGGCAAAGAGAGACAGTACTGGGACAGCTAGAACCACACAGCATGTCAGACCCAGAAGGATCTTGACTAATCCCAGATGTACTTTACATATGAGGAAGTTGAGGCCTAGAGAGGAGAAGGGCTTTCCCAAGGTCAGCTGCAGAGTTCTGGCCAGCACAGCAAAAGCCTAGTCCACAGTGGGTCTCAAAGCAGATCTACAACTTTTCCTTCCATTTCTGACTTCCTGGAACTAAAGCCATTTGTTTCTGTTTCTCGTCCACTCCCTCAACTTCACGAGGACATTTCGGCCTCTTGGCCAAGGGGCAAAATCAGAGAGGTCCGTCCCAGCCCTGGCCCGGGACCCAGCCTTCAGAGATGGACAGGGGGTCTTGTGGATGGACCAACTCGGGCTTAGGGCAACCAGACCCCCTCCAACCGACTGACTGGACCCAGACACAAGGGCTCCTTTCTGATGTTGAAATCCAAGAACCCTCTAAACTTGACCAGCAAGTGGCAACCAGTTCAACCAAGGCGCCCTTGCTCTTTGCCTGCACACAAAGGTATCCGTACCAGGCTAGAAATAGAAATGGGGTGCTCTGCCACTAACATCTCTCTTCGGAGAGAGAGTAGCTTCATTCCAGGTTCAGACTCCTGTGCACATGAATGGGAGCTTGCTCCTCTGAACTCCTGCACGGTTCAAGCTAACCCCTGCGACACCAGTGTCCTGATTTTGCTGCTTTGCTTGCACATCAGGGACACTGGCCAATCTCTAAAGATCCACTTGGTGATAGCACCTGTTTACCCCCACTTTCAGGAGATAATCTAGTTTCTCGAAGGGGTCGGGGGTGGTGGTGGTGTGTGTGTGTGTGTGTGTGGAATTTCTCACATTTACCCTCTGGTTGTAGGTGTAGGTGCCACCAATCAATCAGCTGTTAGGAAAACTCAAGACCCTTTTTCTCAGCTGCCACCGACAATGAATTGGAGGGGAAGGAAGTGGGTGGGGGCCATGGCCAAAAAAATTGATCCAAAAAATAACACTGCATATGGTTATTGGAACTGAAAGCTCCTTTTACCAAGTGCATTAAAAGCAGCTTAATTTTCTGCGGCCACGTTTGTGTTTTGATACTTGACTAAAAAAAGATGACTATGTATTTACCATCAAGTTGTTTGGTTCATCTTGTTTCACATGCGACGGAGAGGGAAGGTTGGGCGGATCCGGGAGAATTATTTGGATGGGGCCTCCGCCAGAATCAGACACGGGCTTAGCCAGTGTCCTTCCATGCGGCCGCCTCCTGCTGGGGTGGTGCCGTCACACTGCAGGGCCTGGAAGAGTCCAGCCTCTCTCCTGACCTCACCCTTGTCCCCTTGCCTCTCCCTGACATCTGGCCTGACACCTCTTTCCGAATCGAGCGTTCTAAAGGGTTCTGGCCCCAGGGGACTCTGGAATTAAAACTTGCACTTTCTGCCAAGAGCTAAAATGCTATTTTCCATCTTTATCCCACTTTCTCCCCATGGGCTTGGAACAAACCCTTGAAACCCAAACCCATATTAAGCCTTTCCTCTCGCTGCATCCCCGACTCTGGTTGTGCTCAGTTTCTCTGTGTGTTCACGGATCTGCCTGAAGCCGGGACTCAGAAGAAGCCAGTTTTGCCCATTGAGCATCCTTCTGTGTTCTCATAGTAGCTCTGACCCCAGAAGCGTCTCAGTTTGTCTTCTCAAAAACTGCTCTCAGGAAGGAAGCTGCACCGACGCTTGAAGGGCCAGCGGAGGACGAATGATTACAACAGCTACGATTTATGGAGCTCCACGATACGCTCAACACTTCACGTGCGTGATCTCGTTGAATCCTCACGGCAGCTCTTACCCCATTTTATAGATGAGGAAACGGAAAGCTGAGTCACGCCACTGGCCTTTCTAAAGGGTTCCAAGCAGGAATGGATATGTGCATTGTGGAAGAGAGAGAGAAACTACAACATCAAGTTTACCATCGTACCCATTGTAGAGAGAGTGAAACTCAGTACGTTCACAATGCTGTGAGACCACCCCACTATCTAGTTCCAGAATTGTCATCCCCACAAAGGAAATCCCGGTCCTGTTCATTAAGCAGTCGCTCCCTACACTCCCCTCCCTCCAGTCAGCCTCTGATATAGCTATGGATTTGCCTCTTCTGGAACATTTCGTCTCAATGAAATCACACAGTATGTGGCCGTTTTGCCTCTGGCTTCCTGTACTTAGCATCCTATTTTCAGGATTCATCCCTGTTGTAGCACGGTGCAGTACCTCATTTTCTTTTTACAGCTGAATAACATCCCACTGTATGGCTAGACTACCTTTCATTTGTCCTTTCACCTGCGGATGAACACGTGTGTGCGTTTTAACAGAAAGACCTTGATTTTCAAGGAATGAATCCCAGATGTCGGATTTCGGGCAAACCCTCAAACCGGGAGATACGAGACTTGGGAGCAGAAAATCCTTCTGGAACGTTCAAGCAACAGTTTGGAAATCACATACTCTGCGGCTAGCTGTGTGGGAGGGGCAGTAAGGCAGGAAGCTCAAGGGTACTTGCTCCCCACAGGTGTTGCTGCTTCCAAAGCACTCCTGTTGCCCAGGGAGGCTGCTTGGCAAGCTCTTGGAATCGCAGATGACATCTCAGCACTCCGCCCGCCACCCCCGCTTCATTTCACTGGAGGGGAAGGGACGAAAACCTGGGTGGGAGGCGGTGGTCTTAGAGGAGACAATAACCAGGTTTCCACAGATGGGCTGCTTGTGGAAGCATAAGCGAGGGGAGGAACCAAGATGCCCCCCTGTAACATTTAATCCCCAATTCTGCCCAGCCGCTGTCTGAAGTAGCGTCTTAGGTTCTCTCCATAACACATACACACGCAGGGAGTCATGCAACTTCCGACAGTGCCGCAGAAAGGTCTTCAATCAGTCTGGTTTAAAACCTGTGGCTGGCCCAAGCTTTGTGGAGCGAAGTACTATGGTGGTTCCCAACAAGGCTTTAGGATCCGCTAGACCTGCCCGTGAACATGGCCTCTACGACCATTAGTTCTGTGAAGTTAGGCTGATGATGTCCCCTCACTCTCTTCATAAAACGGGGCAGTGGGAACCGTACCAAACCTGATGGGATTCTCATGGTCGTATGCGGAGAACACGGCCTGGCGCCTAGGGGAGGCCTTTTGTGTTTTATTTATTTATTTATTTTTAATGATTTTATTTATTTGTCAGACAGAGATCACAGGTAGGCAGAGAGACAGGCAGAGAGATAGGGGAAAGCAGGCTTCCTTTGGAGCAGAGAGCCCGAGGTGGGGCTGGTCCCAGGACTCTGGGAATCATGACCTGAGCTGAAGGCAGAGGCTTTAACCCACTGAGCCACCCATGCGCCCCACAGGGAGGCCGTTTTTAATGTCATCATTAATGGCTCTTAATGGCTGCTAGCAGCCATGTCTACTGCAATCTTATGAAGGAACAGGTTAAGGGTCAAGACTGCCAATTCTGGGTTCTTGGATAAAACGAAACCAAGAGCTCAAATGGTTCAAGCATATGCCATATACCCTGCAAGGGCATAGAGATGGATGGTGCCTCCTCCATCCATGTGGGACCCCTGCCACAGAGCCAGCCGAGAGCCGCAGGAGGGGGGCTGCACACTCTGCCAACCCATCATCTTATAGTAATTCCTATGGATTTTGTCCAGTTGCTAAATCTTCCGAATTTGGAGGAGGGGAAAAAAAAATTCCCCACACAAAATTGTTCCATTTGAAGACATTTTTATTTGGATACCTGCCTGGGTCCCTGGCAGGGTGGGCCTGTCCTCTGTGGGGGCAATGGGACATTTGGGGGGAGGATGATGGCCCTGCCCTGAGGGGGTGTCACTAAGGGGTATGTGACAGCGTGACAGGTCACAGAGGGCAGCAGAGTATAAATAGGGCCGCTCAGGGGTGCAGGCTGAGAGAGTGCTTAGTCTCTCACCAAGACTTCAGTTTGTACTTCACACTACAAACTGCAAGTTCTTCTCTTTTTTAGATTAAAACCCCAGCACCCACCAGCATCCCCTCGGTCACCCTCAGATCCCCCCCACCCTGACCCCTGTCTCTGGGAGGTTCTGAGACAAAGCGGGGGCCTGTGGCCTGTGGCCTGTGGCCTGTGGGGCGCGGGGTGGATTTGGGACCCCTGCCACAGAGCCAGCCGCCTGCAGCAGGAGAGCCAGCCGCGTGCAGCAGGAGGGGGGCTGCCCGCTCTGCCAACCCAACAGAGGTCGAGGAGGAGGAGGAGCTCCAGGGACCGGCCCCCAGACCAACGCCCACCCCTCGCCGGCCCAGCCCGATTGTGCTACCAACTCAAAAACATGGAGTCTCTGACGCCTTATCACACCGCCCACAGCGCCTCCAGGGTGGGCATGTTCAACACCGCCATGGGGAAACTCCAGCGACAACTGCGTAAGGGAGAATATGACCTATTTAAATACGCACCCATGCTCGAAAGCGACTTTGTGCAGGTCACCAAAAGAGGGGAAGTCGTCGACGTGCACAACCGAGTCCGAATGATGACCGTGGGCATCGCATCCACCAGCCCCAGCCTCCCGCTCCCAGATGTCCTGCTGCTGGCCCGCCCGGCCACCGGCTGTGAACAGTACTCCGACCAGGGCCAGGCCACCAAGGGAAAAGGCCGCAAGGCTTCCACCACCCTGGAGCTCACCAGGCTCCTTCCCTTGAAGTTTGTGAGGCTTTCTGTTCACGACCGGGAAAAACAAATGCTTCGCCTCAAATTCGCCACCGGCCGCTCCTGCTACCTGCGGCTGAGCCCCCCACTGGATGCACAGGAAGATCTCTTCCCCTACTGGGAGAGCATTATCCAGGTACTGAGGCCGCCGCCGGTGCCCACTCACAGCAGAACCCACGCCGCTCGAGCAGAGGACATGCTGGACATGCCTCTGCTGGAGGACGACGACGGCAGGAACGCAGCAGGCGCAGATGTCCAAATAATGGATCAGGACCAGGTTAGTATCCGGAGCCTCCACGAGGGCTCGGAGGTGGCCGGGGCCACCTCTGCAGCTTTTGCTGGCGGGGAAGAGACTGTTCAGGACCCCCCCAAACCCAACAGCGTGCCCACCTTCGCTGCCCCCAACTGCCCGGGGCTCTCCAGGGAGTCGGCAGCAGGGGCCACGTCCGAGGCGGCGGCCGCCGGGGAGGCCGCGGCAGCTGCGGCAGTGGCGGCGGCAGGGACAGCAGCAGAGTTCGCAGCGGGGGAGGCCGGCAGATGCCTGGCGTTCGCCGGGCCCGGAGCTGCCGCCAAGCCTGCGGGAGAAGCCGCTCGGGACGCGTCGGAAGGCCAGCTCCTCTGGGACGCGCCGAGCTCGGCGGGCAGTGGGGAGCCGGCGGGAAGGCCGCCCCGCACGCGCCGGGAGGAGGAGCGAGACCCCCGCACTTCCCGCCACCGCAGGGCCGCCGACAGCCGCCACAAGGCCCCGGGGCACAAGATCGCCCCGGCGGACTCCAGCCGCTCCTTAGGCAGCCACAGAGCCGCGCGGGAGCACAAGGAGGACAAGGGCCGCAGCAGCCCGGCGCGCGCCAGGCGCGCCCCCGACGAAGGCATCAGCCACGCCCCCAGCGCCGAGGACTCCGGGACCTCCCACAAGTCGGGGCGGAGCCTCTCCGGCGGCAGCTCGGGCTCAGGCACCAAGATGCTGGGCAGGATCCGCAGGTTCCTGAGGAACCTGAGACTCAGCCTCACTGCCTGAGGCGCGCGGCCTCCCCACACCGCAGAGACGTGCCCATGGGGGAGAAGACTGCGGACACGAGCGGTGTGGTGTGGAGGCCATCGCCCAGGCGGCGGCGAGCAGCCAGGGCTTGGAGAGCGCAGGGAGCCGGACATCGGAGGTCATGGAGGGATGGAACTTCCTAGGCCCAGATATTGGGCAGCTGGGGGACCTCTCCCAGGAGACATTACAAAAAATAAAATAAAAAAATTTTTTAAAAATGGCATGCTGCATTGTGTTTGAATTTCTAGGTCCTGCAGCCCAGTGGTGACCTCACAGGGGGGCTGCCACCTAAGACCCAAGGGTCCAGTCGAGGACCGCCCCCACCTCACACCCATGCTCAGAGCCAAAGCATCCTGCCTCAAGGCCTGTCTGGCTTGTTTCTCCGGGCCACAGTTGAAAGTATACTATGGCCCAGAAAGCTCCACCTCCCCCATTTCTCTAGTTTAATGAATGTTCCTAACCCCTGAGGGTCCATAGACAAAGAACAGGGACAAAGAAAACAAAGAAAGCATGGGGGGGGGACTCCTCATCTTTGGGGATCTGCCAGCATCTGCCAGCAGAGGGGAACAGCAGCCTGTGCTGGCAATATTCTCAGCTAGACTGAGAACCTGTCTATACCCAGGGTATATACACCAAGGAAAGAACTTGCTAAGGCACTGAGAACGTTTATAGCAAAAAGTAGCAAAACACTGCAAGCAGCCCAAATTACTATCAGCACCACTGACAATAGAGTGGGATGTGACAGAGATAGTGTACAGCTGCATACCCCGGCCTAGCTGCATACCCCGGCCTAGCATAAACACCGATTCTGTGGCTGTCACCTATTCCACCTGCAGAATAGTTCCAAAACAAAAATCGAAAGTACATGTGGTAAAACATTTTAAAAGTACATGTGGGACAAAACACAAGGGAACAGTACACGCAAAATTCAGGACAGTGTGAAAAGGCAAGACAAGATCATGAGGCGAAGACCGGGCTTTCAGTGCTGTTGGAAATGTTCTGTTGGGCCATCAGATCTCTGCAGTCTGAATGGTCCGCGAAATGCCGGGGCGGTTATGATGAAATTTCTGCTCCAGACATACCAACACCTTCCCTTACGTTTTCACTCTTATGTACGCACAAAAGTGTTTGTCTTCTGTCTGGAAGGTCTGGTCTCTTTAAATTGGGTTCTGGGTTCTTGGCATAAATTACCGACGGTACATGTAATCTCTGTTTTACACAGAGGAGCACTGAAAAGTGAACTTGTTCCTACGGCACAGTGGAACCTTTGCAGAACAGTGACCCACTCCTTTATGCAAAGCATTTCCACCACTGTGTTCCCAAACTCTGCACCAAATGTGCTAGATTAAGGGGAGGGAGGGATCGAGCTGGGGGACTCTTGGTAGTGGGCCTCTGCGAGCTGGTTTTTGAATTTCGGTGAGTTCCCGGCCGTCAGCTGGTCTTCTCTCAAGAGTGCCCAGACCACCCGTGAGCGGTGTCTGGCTCCCAGACTTCCATCCCCAGCCTCTGTGTGACCTGCACTGCAGCCATAAACAGCCTGGGGTTCCAGGGGCCAGTCGGGAATCTCCCTACAATCCGTTTCTCCCACCTCCACTAACTAAACTTGGGCACGGAGAAACAATTTAAAGGGGTTTGCCCTTACCAAGTCTCCCCTTCAGAGTTCAGAAAACAAATCCTTAAACTTCACGTGAGGGAGATAATCTGTTAGGTCCCAGCATCCGTGCTTGGCCCTTCAGTGGGGGAGGAGAGGAGAGGAGTCTCTCCTCTTTGTGAAGGGAAGGTGGCCGTGGCCATGGGGTGGGGGCACGGAGGAGGAAGGAACGGAGCCAGGGACCCCCACACAGTCACCGTTTCCTCGGGCCGAGCAAGGTTCACAACCCCAGAATGGAGAATTATTGGAGCGAGTCAAGTTATTCTTAAAGAATACACCATGCCAAAGATTAGATACGGTTTGGCCCCGCGAGGAAAACAACCTCAGAATCATTAACCCAGGGGTGCCTAGGTGGCTCAGTGGGTTAAAGCCTCTGCCTTCAACTCAGGTCATGATCCCAGGGTCCTGGGATCGAGACCCGCATCGGGCTCTCTGCTAGGCAGGGAGCCTGCTTCCTCCTCTCTCTCCGCCTGCCTCTCTGCCTACTTGTGACCTCTCTCCCTCTGTCAAATAAATAAATAAAATCTTTAGGAGAAAAAAAAAAAAAGAAGAAGAAGAAGAAGAATCATTAACCCAGAGCTTCAGAGAAGACTCGTTGCTATGGGGAGAGAGAATTAATAGTTGACTCGTAAGCAGCTTTTCCCTGGACTCAAGGCAGCGAAGTTACAAAAAGAGCACTTCCCATTCCTTTGACCCTCTGATTTCCACACAGGCAAGTGCAGGTAAATGTGAGTGTGGAATAAAGACATCTGCATAGCATTTGGCTGTTGAACAGCACTGAGCCCCTTAGAGTTCATTCATGATTTAAAGTTCATCTGATTGTCCCAGGTCTCCGTTTGGCAGATCAGCAAAGGGGAGGTCAGAGCATTGAAAGGACTTGCTCAAGGTGGAGGCGATGGTTCAGAGAGGGGTGAGGCAACACCTCCCACGTATCACCCACTGAGTGCTAGCTCGGCCTCCCGCGGGGAGCTGTGGCGTCGATGGGGAAAACAGGACAGGCTTGAGGAGTCATCCCAACTCTAAGTGGCAGATACAAGGAGAGACGTGCATTCAGGGCACAGGATCCATTCCGAGGAGGGGTTCCTGGGCATGGGAAGGAGTCTGAGGTCGGGGAAGGGTTCACAGAGGAATCAGCAGATTTAAGGGCGACTAGGGCTCTGCCAGGCGGAGGAAGTATGGGGAGCTAGGGCACAGCATGGGGAGGCGCAGGTCACAGAAAAGAATGTGTGCAAAGTACAAAACCTTGAAATATCACTTGTGTTGAGCAATTACAGGCATTTCAGTACTGCTGGTTGGAGCCCAAGGGGAGAAGAGGGACGTGAGGCTGGAGAATCAGGCTGCTGGATCTTCGGGCACCTGGGGTGCTGTGTGAATGTCTGGGCCTTGGGGAGCCGTTGAAAGCCAGGGTGCACAGCTGGTGGCCAGGGGGCTGTCTGGAGACCAGCGATCCTCCAGGAAGCCAGGATTGTATTAATCCTGGCCAGAGATGAAGAAACCTAATCCTGGGTGGCGTTGGGGAAACAGAAGGGGGCAGAGTCAGGAGGTGTTGAAAAGATGGCACAGGACAATTTTCCATCCCACAGCCTGCCTGGCGGGACAGGGAGCTCGTGGCATAGGTTCAGCACTCCTCTAGAGGAGGGAGAACAGACCAAAGGGGAAGTGCCCTTCCCCGCAAGGAGGAATGTCTTTAAGATACAAAAGAGCTTCTAGGTGGCTAAGGGGGTAAAGCATCAGGATAAGGCAGCCAAAGGGAACTGGACAGGAGGCGACAGCTCCTTGAGCTGTTCCTTGTGCATCTGGGCAAGATGGATTCCCACAAACCCTCCTCCACTGTACAGGTAAGAGTCACCCAGTAGAGCCCCTTGTGGCCACATCCTGGTACTACGGGCTATTGCTTGAATGGTGGGAGCCAGCACTGAGGCTAAGGGGCAGTCGCCCCCTCCCTTTGTCACATCACCATTAGCCTAATGTCAATCCCAGAGTTGAGGGGATGGGTGCGTAATGTCTCTCAACCAGGCTGCATGGCTCCCAGGGCAGGGCAATGGCAGAGTGTGGAGTGGCCACAAGACGGGTACCCTAGGAACGTGGGGGTTCCGACTCAAGGGGATAATGAGTGACCATCCAGAACAGGGGTAGGGTGGAATTAGTGTCACGGTCTCTCTGCAGCCTAGAAGTCATTCGAGAAACAGTTGTTGAGAGCTCCTACTATGGGCAAGATAATTCATGTATACACACACCTACCAGGAACGCAAATCAAAGTGCGGCGGTGGCCTTGGGTAGCGTATAGAAAGAGGCATCGTAGAGAAGGGAAGGTCTGAGCAGAGAGATGATGGAGAAAGAGGAGGACCTGGGAGCTTGGGGGTCTTGGGCGATGTTTCTAGATGACAGACAAGAACAGCGCGCCCAGGATATCGTGTGTTTAGGGGATAGGGTGGGGGAGGGTAGCGGGAAGGGGGTGAGGGTGTGTTGGGAAATGAGGCTGGAAGGGGAAATGAGACCGCGGCATAAAGCAGAGACCAGGAATGCTACATAAACCCCTGGGCCCCGTGATCTACGTTACTGCAAATGGGACCTGTAATCCAGAAATGAAGGGCACATAGAGCTGGAATTTCCTGGAGCAGAAGAGCAAGAGAACTTACAATGTGTTACGGGAGTTCATGTTTTCCCACACTCTGTGAGTGGGTGTTTTCCCACAGGTGTGCTGAGGAAATGATACCACTCAGCTTGGGGGCACCCGGAGGACCCAGCCAGTTGGCTTTGGCTGCCGGGAGCCCCATGTGATACGCCAGTATGCCATTCCAATGTTGCCGTTTTCTGCATGTGCCGTGACCTGCACAAGCTTGGGAAAGATCTTTCTAGAAATGCCCTTGCGTGCACACAATACAGTTGGCCTCGAGGAGCCTCGGAGAAGCACCTTCCTTGGAGGGCTGGCCTCTTTCCCCCAGTTTCTGTGGCTGCTGACCACGTCGGCCCGGTTTCTTTCTCCCACGGACATAGTCACGGCCCCAGCACCTTGCCATACGCAATTTACAGGAGATTAAAGAAGGAGAAATTAAAAGCCTCCTGTTTATTACATTTCATTTAATTTTAAAAATTAATTAAAGTTTTTCATAAAACCTTTTAGAAAGTTAAATGAGTTATTTCAAGAACTATCCTTTGCTTCGAGAGCATGCCCTTGCTCCTGTTGTTCACATTTGAGCTGGAGATAGAACATCATACGAGAAGCCCCTCCCAGGTTCTCTACCACCCGGGGGAACCATTACCCTAACCTCTGACATCGGAGACCCATTTTGCTTCTTTTTCCACTTTAGGTAAATGGAAGCACGTTGTATGTATTCTTTGACTCCGGTTTCTCTCCCTCAACAGCAGAGTCATGAGGTTTGTCCATGATTTTTGTGGCAACTATTCCTTCTCACAGCTATATTTCATTACAGATATATTTCATATTCGACAATTTACTGATTCATTCAGCCTTTGGTGGGTGTTCGAGTTACTTCCACTTTGGGGCTAATAAGAATAGTGCTGCTATGAACATTTATATGCAGAACTTTGGGTAAAAATATACATACATTTCTGTCAGACATATAGAAACGGAACTGAATACACACATATGTTCAGTCCCAGATGCTAATTCCACAGTGACTGTCCCATTACTTTGCGCTCCCACCAGGCATGCGTGGGCGCTCTGCTGTTTCCCATCCTCGCCAACATGTGCTGCTTCTCACCTCTTTCCTTCTAACCGATCTGCTGGGATGGGTGCCTTTTGTCCCCTTTGTCCCATAAAAACACACTTTTTAAAAAAACATAGTACGGTGACCTATAGAAAATGGTAACTTTGTGGTAATGTCCTGGACAGGCAACGTGAGAAGTTGGCCTCCCAATTGTTTTGAAATCTCACACATCTCTGAGCTCTTAAAAGTCTCGTTCATACATGTTTAAGGGTTTCTCGTTTTAAGGAAGCTTGTATTTTTATAAGCCTCTCCTGCCATCCTTTAGCTTTATAACAAACCCCCCCAAAACTTTGTGACCTAAAAAATGATATCTCGTAGATTGCTCTACATCAAGAATTTGGGCAGGGCTCCACTGGGAGCGGTTTCTTCTGCTCCTCATGGTAGCAAGTGAAGTGAACCAGCAGTCAGGGCTGGCGAGTCCAATCTTCACTCACGAGTCTGGTGCCTTGAGGGAGATGGCGATAAGGTGGGGTTCTCCACAGGAATGCCTACACGCGGCCTTCCTCATGGTGCTCACGGGAAGTCAGATTGGCTTCCCTCAGAGCAAATATCTCAAGATAGCCAAGTGGAAGCTGCTTCTCCCTGAGCCTCAGAAGGCACCCAACGGAACTGCTGCCACATTCTACTGGCTACAAGTGAGTCAGAAGGACAACCCCAGTTTTAGGGGAGAGAAAATGAACTTTTCCTTCTTCACAGGGCAATGACAAGACCACATTGCAGAAGCCCGTGGGGGCGGCGATGGTATTGTGGCCTTCTTTGGAAAACAAGACTTGCCACTCCCTCACCTCCCCTTCTAACAATGTCCGCCAGGCCAGGATGTACCTGAGGAGCCCTGAGGTCATTGTGCCACCTCCAGGTTTCCTACCTTCCCCCTCCTCAACTCCCCTCTTAGGTTCTTCCTTCGTTTTACTTCATTTTCTTACCCCTTTCTTGTCCTCCCCCTTTCAGTGAATTAAACTCACAAGAACCCGCACCGGACGACTCTCGGTCCCCTTCTCCCTATCCCTCGCCACATGCCTTCAGGCTCATTGACGCCCGGCAAAGAGAGACAGTACTGGGACAGCTAGAACCACACAGCATGTCAGACCCAGAAGGATCTTGACTAATCCCAGATGTACTTTACATATGAGGAAGTTGAGGCCTAGAGAGGAGAAGGGCTTTCCCAAGGTCAGCTGCAGAGTTCTGGCCAGCACAGCAAAAGCCTAGTCCACAGTGGGTCTCAAAGCAGATCTACAACTTTTCCTTCCATTTCTGACTTCCTGGAACTAAAGCCATTTGTTTCTGTTTCTCGTCCACTCCCTCAACTTCACGAGGACATTTCGGCCTCTTGGCCAAGGGGCAAAATCAGAGAGGTCCGTCCCAGCCCTGGCCCGGGACCCAGCCTTCAGAGATGGACAGGGGGTCTTGTGGATGGACCAACTCGGGCTTAGGGCAACCAGACCCCCTCCAACCGACTGACTGGACCCAGACACAAGGGCTCCTTTCTGATGTTGAAATCCAAGAACCCTCTAAACTTGACCAGCAAGTGGCAACCAGTTCAACCAAGGCGCCCTTGCTCTTTGCCTGCACACAAAGGTATCCGTACCAGGCTAGAAATAGAAATGGGGTGCTCTGCCACTAACATCTCTCTTCGGAGAGAGAGTAGCTTCATTCCAGGTTCAGACTCCTGTGCACATGAATGGGAGCTTGCTCCTCTGAACTCCTGCACGGTTCAAGCTAACCCCTGCGACACCAGTGTCCTGATTTTGCTGCTTTGCTTGCACATCAGGGACACTGGCCAATCTCTAAAGATCCACTTGGTGATAGCACCTGTTTACCCCCACTTTCAGGAGATAATCTAGTTTCTCGAAGGGGTCGGGGGTGGTGGTGGTGTGTGTGTGTGTGTGTGTGGAATTTCTCACATTTACCCTCTGGTTGTAGGTGTAGGTGCCACCAATCAATCAGCTGTTAGGAAAACTCAAGACCCTTTTTCTCAGCTGCCACCGACAATGAATTGGAGGGGAAGGAAGTGGGTGGGGGCCATGGCCAAAAAAATTGATCCAAAAAATAACACTGCATATGGTTATTGGAACTGAAAGCTCCTTTTACCAAGTGCATTAAAAGCAGCTTAATTTTCTGCGGCCACGTTTGTGTTTTGATACTTGACTAAAAAAAGATGACTATGTATTTACCATCAAGTTGTTTGGTTCATCTTGTTTCACATGCGACGGAGAGGGAAGGTTGGGCGGATCCGGGAGAATTATTTGGATGGGGCCTCCGCCAGAATCAGACACGGGCTTAGCCAGTGTCCTTCCATGCGGCCGCCTCCTGCTGGGGTGGTGCCGTCACACTGCAGGGCCTGGAAGAGTCCAGCCTCTCTCCTGACCTCACCCTTGTCCCCTTGCCTCTCCCTGACATCTGGCCTGACACCTCTTTCCGAATCGAGCGTTCTAAAGGGTTCTGGCCCCAGGGGACTCTGGAATTAAAACTTGCACTTTCTGCCAAGAGCTAAAATGCTATTTTCCATCTTTATCCCACTTTCTCCCCATGGGCTTGGAACAAACCCTTGAAACCCAAACCCATATTAAGCCTTTCCTCTCGCTGCATCCCCGACTCTGGTTGTGCTCAGTTTCTCTGTGTGTTCACGGATCTGCCTGAAGCCGGGACTCAGAAGAAGCCAGTTTTGCCCATTGAGCATCCTTCTGTGTTCTCATAGTAGCTCTGACCCCAGAAGCGTCTCAGTTTGTCTTCTCAAAAACTGCTCTCAGGAAGGAAGCTGCACCGACGCTTGAAGGGCCAGCGGAGGACGAATGATTACAACAGCTACGATTTATGGAGCTCCACGATACGCTCAACACTTCACGTGCGTGATCTCGTTGAATCCTCACGGCAGCTCTTACCCCATTTTATAGATGAGGAAACGGAAAGCTGAGTCACGCCACTGGCCTTTCTAAAGGGTTCCAAGCAGGAATGGATATGTGCATTGTGGAAGAGAGAGAGAAACTACAACATCAAGTTTACCATCGTACCCATTGTAGAGAGAGTGAAACTCAGTACGTTCACAATGCTGTGAGACCACCCCACTATCTAGTTCCAGAATTGTCATCCCCACAAAGGAAATCCCGGTCCTGTTCATTAAGCAGTCGCTCCCTACACTCCCCTCCCTCCAGTCAGCCTCTGATATAGCTATGGATTTGCCTCTTCTGGAACATTTCGTCTCAATGAAATCACACAGTATGTGGCCGTTTTGCCTCTGGCTTCCTGTACTTAGCATCCTATTTTCAGGATTCATCCCTGTTGTAGCACGGTGCAGTACCTCATTTTCTTTTTACAGCTGAATAACATCCCACTGTATGGCTAGACCACCTTTCATTTGTCCTTTCACCTGCGGATGAACACGTGTGTGCGTTTTAACAGAAAGACCTTGATTTTCAAGGAATGAATCCCAGATGTCGGATTTCGGGCAAACCCTCAAACCGGGAGATACGAGACTTGGGAGCAGAAAATCCTTCTGGAACGTTCAAGCAACAGTTTGGAAATCACATACTCTGCGGCTAGCTGTGTGGGAGGGGCAGTAAGGCAGGAAGCTCAAGGGTACTTGCTCCCCACAGGTGTTGCTGCTTCCAAAGCACTCCTGTTGCCCAGGGAGGCTGCTTGGCAAGCTCTTGGAATCGCAGATGACATCTCAGCACTCCGCCCGCCACCCCCGCTTCATTTCACTGGAGGGGAAGGGACGAAAACCTGGGTGGGAGGCGGTGGTCTTAGGAGACAATAACCAGGTTTCCACAGATGGGCTGCTTGTGGAAGCATAAGCGAGGGGAGGAACCAAGATGCCCCCCTGTAACATTTAATCCCCAATTCTGCCCAGCCGCTGTCTGAAGTAGCGTCTTAGGTTCTCTCCATAACACATACACACGCAGGGAGTCATGCAACTTCCGACAGTGCCGCAGAAAGGTCTTCAATCAGTCTGGTTTAAAACCTGTGGCTGGCCCAAGCTTTGTGGAGCGAAGTACTATGGTGGTTCCCAACAAGGCTTTAGGATCCGCTAGACCTGCCCGTGAACATGGCCTCTACGACCATTAGTTCTGTGAAGTTAGGCTGATGATGTCCCCTCACTCTCTTCATAAAACGGGGCAGTGGGAACCGTACCAAACCTGATGGGATTCTCATGGTCGTATGCGGAGAACACGGCCTGGCGCCTAGGGGAGGCCTTTTGTGTTTTATTTATTTATTTATTTTTAATGATTTTATTTATTTGTCAGACAGAGATCACAGGTAGGCAGAGAGACAGGCAGAGAGATAGGGGAAAGCAGGCTTCCTTTGGAGCAGAGAGCCCGAGGTGGGGCTGGTCCCAGGACTCTGGGAATCATGACCTGAGCTGAAGGCAGAGGCTTTAACCCACTGAGCCACCCATGCGCCCCACAGGGAGGCCGTTTTTAATGTCATCATTAATGGCTCTTAATGGCTGCTAGCAGCCATGTCTACTGCAATCTTATGAAGGAACAGGTTAAGGGTCAAGACTGCCAATTCTGGGTTCTTGGATAAAACGAAACCAAGAGCTCAAATGGTTCAAGCATATGCCATATACCCTGCAAGGGCATAGAGATGGATGGTGCCTCCTCCATCCATGTGGGACCCCTGCCACAGAGCCAGCCGAGAGCCGCAGGAGGGGGGCTGCACACTCTGCCAACCCATCATCTTATAGTAATTCCTATGGATTTTGTCCAGTTGCTAAATCTTCCGAATTTGGAGGAGGGGAAAAAAAAATTCCCCACACAAAATTGTTCCATTTGAAGACATTTTTATTTGGATACCTGCCTGGGTCCCTGGCAGGGTGGGCCTGTCCTCTGTGGGGGCAATGGGACATTTGGGGGGAGGATGATGGCCCTGCCCTGAGGGGGTGTCACTAAGGGGTATGTGACAGCATGACAGGTCACAGAGGGCAGCAGAGTATAAATAGGGCCGCTCAGGGGTGCAGGCTGAGAGAGTGCTTAGTCTCTCACCAAGACTTCAGTTTGTACTTCACACTACAAACTGCAAGTTCTCGTTTTTAGATTAAAACCCCAGCACCCACCAGCATCCCCTCGGTCACCCTCAGATCCCCCCCACCCTGACCCCTGTCTCTGGGAGGTTCTGAGACAAAGCGGGGGCCTGTGGCCTGTGGCCTGTGGCCTGTGGGGCGCGGGGTGGATTTGGGACCCCTGCCACAGAGCCAGCCGCCTGCAGCAGGAGAGCCAGCCGCGTGCAGCAGGAGGGGGGCTGCCCGCTCTGCCAACCCAACAGAGGTCGAGGAGGAGGAGGAGCTCCAGGGACCGGCCCCCAGACCAACGCCCACCCCTCGCCGGCCCAGCCCGATTGTGCTACCAACTCAAAAACATGGAGTCTCTGACGCCTTATCACACCGCCCACAGCGCCTCCAGGGTGGGCATGTTCAACACCGCCATGGGGAAACTCCAGCGACAACTGCGTAAGGGAGAATATGACCTATTTAAATACGCACCCATGCTCGAAAGCGACTTTGTGCAGGTCACCAAAAGAGGGGAAGTCGTCGACGTGCACAACCGAGTCCGAATGATGACCGTGGGCATCGCATCCACCAGCCCCAGCCTCCCGCTCCCAGATGTCCTGCTGCTGGCCCGCCCGGCCACCGGCTGTGAACAGTACTCCGACCAGGGCCAGGCCACCAAGGGAAAAGGCCGCAAGGCTTCCACCACCCTGGAGCTCACTAGGCTCCTTCCCTTGAAGTTTGTGAGGCTTTCTGTTCACGACCGGGAAAAACAAATGCTTCGCCTCAAATTCGCCACCGGCCGCTCCTGCTACCTGCGGCTGAGCCCCCCACTGGATGCACAGGAAGATCTCTTCCCCTACTGGGAGAGCATTATCCAGGTACTGAGGCCGCCGCCGGTGCCCACTCACAGCAGAACCCACGCCGCTCGAGCAGAGGACATGCTGGACATGCCTCTGCTGGAGGACGACGACGGCAGGAACGCAGCAGGCGCAGATGTCCAAATAATGGATCAGGACCAGGTTAGTATCCGGAGCCTCCACGAGGGCTCGGAGGTGGCCGGGGCCACCTCTGCAGCTTTTGCTGGCGGGGAAGAGACTGTTCAGGACCCCCCCAAACCCAACAGCGTGCCCACCTTCGCTGCCCCCAACTGCCCGGGGCTCTCCAGGGAGTCGGCAGCAGGGGCCACGTCCGAGGCGGCGGCCGCCGGGGAGGCCGCGGCAGCTGCGGCAGTGGCGGCGGCAGGGACAGCAGCAGAGTTCGCAGCGGGGGAGGCCGGCAGATGCCTGGCGTTCGCCGGGCCCGGAGCTGCCGCCAAGCCTGCGGGAGAAGCCGCTCGGGACGCGTCGGAAGGCCAGCTCCTCTGGGACGCGCCGAGCTCGGCGGGCAGTGGGGAGCCGGCGGGAAGGCCGCCCCGCACGCGCCGGGAGGAGGAGCGAGACCCCCGCACTTCCCGCCACCGCAGGGCCGCCGACAGCCGCCACAAGGCCCCGGGGCACAAGATCGCCCCGGCGGACTCCAGCCGCTCCTTAGGCAGCCACAGAGCCGCGCGGGAGCACAAGGAGGACAAGGGCCGCAGCAGCCCGGCGCGCGCCAGGCGCGCCCCCGACGAAGGCATCAGCCACGCCCCCAGCGCCGAGGACTCCGGGACCTCCCACAAGTCGGGGCGGAGCCTCTCCGGCGGCAGCTCGGGCTCAGGCACCAAGATGCTGGGCAGGATCCGCAGGTTCCTGAGGAACCTGAGACTCAGCCTCACTGCCTGAGGCGCGCGGCCTCCCCACACCGCAGAGACGTGCCCATGGGGGAGAAGACTGCGGACACGAGCGGTGTGGTGTGGAGGCCATCGCCCAGGCGGCGGCGAGCAGCCAGGGCTTGGAGAGCGCAGGGAGCCGGACATCGGAGGTCATGGAGGGATGGAACTTCCTAGGCCCAGATATTGGGCAGCTGGGGGACCTCTCCCAGGAGACATTACAAAAAATAAAATAAAAAAATTTTTAAAAAATGGCATGCTGCATTGTGTTTGAATTTCTAGGTCCTGCAGCCCAGTGGTGACCTCACAGGGGGGCTGCTACCTAAGACCCAAGGGTCCAGTCGAGGACCGCCCCCACCTCACACCCATGCTCAGAGCCAAAGCATCCTGCCTCAAGGCCTGTCTGGCTTGTTTCTCCGGGCCACAGTTGAAAGTATACTATGGCCCAGAAAGCTCCACCTCCCCCATTTCTCTAGTTCAATGAATGTTCCTAACCCCTGAGGGTCCATAGACAAAGAACAGGGACAAAGAAAGAATGGGGGGGGGGGACTCCTCATCTTTGGGGATCTGCCAGCATCTGCCAGCAGAGGGGAACAGCAGCCTGTGCTGGCAATATTCTCAGCTAGACTGAGAACCTGTCTATACCCAGGGTATATACACCAAGGAAAGAACTTGCTAAGGCACTGAGAACGTTTATAGCAAAAAGTAGCAAAACACTGCAAGCAGCCCAAATTACTATCAGCACCACTGACAATAGAGTGGGATGTGACAGAGATAGTGTACAGCTGCATACCCCGGCCTAGCTGCATACCCCGGCCTAGCATAAACACCGATTCTGTGGCTGTCACCTATTCCACCTGCAGAATAGTTCCAAAACAAAAATCGAAAGTACATGTGGTAAAACATTTTAAAAGTACATGTGGGACAAAACACAAGGGAACAGTACACGCAAAATTCAGGACAGTGTGAAAAGGCAAGACAAGATCATGAGGCGAAGACCGGGCTTTCAGTGCTGTTGGAAATGTTCTGTTGGGCCATCAGATCTCTGCAGTCTGAATGGTCCGCGAAATGCCGGGGCGGTTATGATGAAATTTCTGCTCCAGACATACCAACACCTTCCCTTACGTTTTCACTCTTATGTACGCACAAAAGTGTTTGTCTTCTGTCTGGAAGGTCTGGTCTCTTTAAATTGGGTTCTGGGTTCTTGGCATAAATTACCGACGGTACATGTAATCTCTATTTTACACAGAGGAGCACTGAAAAGTGAACTTGTTCCTACGGCACAGTGGAACCTTTGAACAGTGACCTACACAGAGGAGCACTGAAAAGTGAACTTGTTCCTACGGCACAGTGGAACCTTTGCAGAACAGTGACCCACTCCTTTATGCAAAGCATTTCCACCACTGTGTTCCCAAACTCTGCACCAAATGTGCTAGATTAAGGGGAGGGAGGGATCGAGCTGGGGGACTCTTGGTAGTGGGCCTCTGCGAGCTGGTTTTTGAATTTCGGTGAGTTCCCGGCCGTCAGCTGGTCTTCTCTCAAGAGTGCCCAGACCACCCGTGAGCGGTGTCTGGCTCCCAGACTTCCATCCCCAGCCTCTGTGTGACCTGCACTGCAGCCATAAACAGCCTGGGGTTCCAGGGGCCAGTCGGGAATCTCCCTACAATCCGTTTCTCCCACCTCCACTAACTAAACTTGGGCACGGAGAAACAATTTAAAGGGGTTTGCCCTTACCAAGTCTCCCCTTCAGAGTTCAGAAAACAAATCCTTAAACTTCACGTGAGGGAGATAATCTGTTAGGTCCCAGCATCCATGCTTGGCCCTTCAGTGGGGGAGGAGAGGAGAGGAGTCTCTCCTCTTTGTGAAGGGAAGGTGGCCGTGGCCATGGGGTGGGGGCACGGAGGAGGAAGGAACGGAGCCAGGGACCCCCACACAGTCACCGTTTCCTCGGGCCGAGCAAGGTTCACAACCCCAGAATGGAGAATTATTGGAGCGAGTCAAGTTATTCTTAAAGAATACACCATGCCAAAGATTAGATACGGTTTGGCCCCGCGAGGAAAACAACCTCAGAATCATTAACCCAGGGGTGCCTAGGTGGCTCAGTGGGTTAAAGCCTCTGCCTTCAACTCAGGTCATGATCCCAGGGTCCTGGGATCGAGACCCGCATCGGGCTCTCTGCTAGGCAGGGAGCCTGCTTCCTCCTCTCTCTCCGCCTGCCTCTCTGCCTACTTGTGACCTCTCTCCCTCTGTCAAATAAATAAATAAAATCTTTAGGAGAAAAAAAAAAAAGAAGAAGAAGAAGAAGAATCATTAACCCAGAGCTTCAGAGAAGACTCGTTGCTATGGGGAGAGAGAATTAATAGTTGACTCGTAAGCAGCTTTTCCCTGGACTCAAGGCAGCGAAGTTACAAAAAGAGCACTTCCCATTCCTTTGACCCTCTGATTTCCACACAGGCAAGTGCAGGTAAATGTGAGTGTGGAATAAAGACATCTGCATAGCATTTGGCTGTTGAACAGCACTGAGCCCCTTAGAGTTCATTCATGATTTAAAGTTCATCTGATTGTCCCAGGTCTCCGTTTGGCAGATCAGCAAAGGGGAGGTCAGAGCATTGAAAGGACTTGCTCAAGGTGGAGGCGATGGTTCAGAGAGGGGTGAGGCAACACCTCCCACGTATCACCCACTGAGTGCTAGCTCGGCCTCCCGCGGGGAGCTGTGGCGTCGATGGGGAAAACAGGACAGGCTTGAGGAGTCATCCCAACTCTAAGTGGCAGATACAAGGAGAGACATGCATTCAGGGCACAGGATCCATTCCGAGGAGGGGTTCCTGGGCATGGGAAGGAGTCTGAGGTCGGGGAAGGGTTCACAGAGGAATCAGCAGATTTAAGGGCGACTAGGGCTCTGCCAGGCGGAGGAAGTATGGGGAGCTAGGGCACAGCATGGGGAGGCGCAGGTCACAGAAAAGAATGTGTGCAAAGTACAAAACCTTGAAATATCACTTGCGTTGAGCAATTACAGGCATTTCAGTACTGCTGGTTGGAGCCCAAGGGGAGAAGAGGGACGTGAGGCTGGAGAATCAGGCTGCTGGATCTTCGGGCACCTGGGGTGCTGTGTGAATGTCTGGGCCTTGGGGAGCCGTTGAAAGCCAGGGTGCACAGCTGGTGGCCAGGGGGCTGTCTGGAGACCAGCGATCCTCCAGGAAGCCAGGATTGTATTAATCCTGGCCAGAGATGAAGAAACCTAATCCTGGGTGGCGTTGGGGAAACAGAAGGGGGCAGAGTCAGGAGGTGTTGAAAAGATGGCACAGGACAATTTTCCATCCCACAGCCTGCCTGGCGGGACAGGGAGCTCGTGGCATAGGTTCAGCACTCCTCTAGAGGAGGGAGAACAGACCAAAGGGGAAGTGCCCTTCCCCGCAAGGAGGAATGTCTTTAAGATACAAAAGAGCTTCTAGGTGGCTAAGGGGGTAAAGCATCAGGATAAGGCAGCCAAAGGGAACTGGACAGGAGGCGACAGCTCCTTGAGCTGTTCCTTGTGCATCTGGGCAAGATGGATTCCCACAAACCCTCCTCCACTGTACAGGTAAGAGTCACCCAGTAGAGCCCCTTGTGGCCACATCCTGGTATTACGGGCTATTGCTTGAATGGTGGGAGCCAGCACTGAGGCTAAGGGGCAGTCGCCCCCTCCCTTTGTCACATCACCATTAGCCTAATGTCAATCCCAGAGTTGAGGGGATGGGTGCGTAATGTCTCTCAACCAGGCTGCATGGCTCCCAGGGCAGGGCAATGGCAGAGTGTGGAGTGGCCACAAGACGGGTACCCTAGGAACGTGGGGGTTCCGACTCAAGGGGATAATGAGTGACCATCCAGAACAGGGGTAGGGTGGAATTAGTGTCACGGTCTCTCTGCAGCCTAGAAGTCATTCGAGAAACAGTTGTTGAGAGCTCCTACTATGGGCAAGATAATTCATGTATACACACACCTACCAGGAACGCAAATCAAAGTGCGGCGGTGGCCTTGGGTAGCGTATAGAAAGAGGCATCGTAGAGAAGGGAAGGTCTGAGCAGAGAGATGATGGAGAAAGAGGAGGACCTGGGAGCTTGGGGGTCTTGGGCGATGTTTCTAGATGACAGACAAGAACAGCGCGCCCAGGATATCGTGTGTTTAGGGGATAGGGTGGGGGAGGGTAGCGGGAAGGGGGTGAGGGTGTGTTGGGAAATGAGGCTGGAAGGGGAAATGAGACCGCGGCATAAAGCAGAGACCAGGAATGCTACATAAACCCCTGGGCCCCGTGATCTACGTTACTGCAAATGGGACCTGTAATCCAGAAATGAAGGGCACATAGAGCTGGAATTTCCTGGAGCAGAAGAGCAAGAGAACTTACAATGTGTTACGGGAGTTCATGTTTTCCCACACTCTGTGAGTGGGTGTTTTCCCACAGGTGTGCTGAGGAAATGATACCACTCAGCTTGGGGGCACCCGGAGGACCCAGCCAGTTGGCTTTGGCTGCCGGGAGCCCCATGTGATACGCCAGTATGCCATTCCAATGTTGCCGTTTTCTGCATGTGCCGTGACCTGCACAAGCTTGGGAAAGATCTTTCTAGAAATGCCCTTGCGTGCACACAATACAGTTGGCCTCGAGGAGCCTCGGAGAAGCACCTTCCTTGGAGGGCTGGCCTCTTTCCCCCAGTTTCTGTGGCTGCTGACCACGTCGGCCCGGTTTCTTTCTCCCACGGACATAGTCACGGCCCCAGCACCTTGCCATACGCAATTTACAGGAGATTAAAGAAGGAGAAATTAAAAGCCTCCTGTTTATTACATTTCATTTAATTTTAAAAATTAAAGTTTTTCATAAAACCTTTTAGAAAGTTAAATGAGTTATTTCAAGAACTATCCTTTGCTTCGAGAGCATGCCCTTGCTCCTGTTGTTCACATTTGAGCTGGAGATAGAACATCATACGAGAAGCCCCTCCCAGGTTCTCTACCACCCGGGGGAACCATTACCCTAACCTCTGACATCGGAGACCCATTTTGCTTCTTTTTCCACTTTAGGTAAATGGAAGCACGTTGTATGTATTCTTTGACTCCGGTTTCTCTCCCTCAACAGCAGAGTCATGAGGTTTGTCCATGATTTTTGTGGCAACTATTCCTTCTCACAGCTATATTTCATTACAGATATATTTCATATTCGACAATTTACTGATTCATTCAGCCTTTGGTGGGTGTTCGAGTTACTTCCACTTTGGGGCTAATAAGAATAGTGCTGCTATGAACATTTATATGCAGAACTTTGGGTAAAAATATACATACATTTCTGTCAGACATATAGAAACGGAACTGAATACACACATATGTTCAGTCCCAGATGCTAATTCCACAGTGACTGTCCCATTACTTTGCGCTCCCACCAGGCATGCGTGGGCGCTCTGCTGTTTCCCATCCTCGCCAACATGTGCTGCTTCTCACCTCTTTCCTTCTAACCGATCTGCTGGGATGGGTGCCTTTTGTCCCCTTTGTCCCATAAAAACACACTTTTTAAAAAAACATAGTACGGTGACCTATAGAAAATGGTAACTTTGTGGTAATGTCCTGGACAGGCAACGTGAGAAGTTGGCCTCCCAATTGTTTTGAAATCTCACACATCTCTGAGCTCTTAAAAGTCTCGTTCATACATGTTTAAGGGTTTCTCGTTTTAAGGAAGCTTGTATTTTTATAAGCCTCTCCTGCCATCCTTTTGCTTTATAACAAACCCCCCCAAAACTTTGTGACCTAAAAAATGATATCTCGTAGATTGCTCTACATCAAGAATTTGGGCAGGGCTCCACTGGGAGCGGTTTCTTCTGCTCCTCATGGTAGCAAGTGAAGTGAACCAGCAGTCAGGGCTGGCGAGTCCAATCTTCACTCACGAGTCTGGTGCCTTGAGGGAGATGGCGATAAGGTGGGGTTCTCCACAGGAATGCCTACACGCGGCCTTCCTCATGGTGCTCACGGGAAGTCAGATTGGCTTCCCTCAGAGCAAATATCTCAAGATAGCCAAGTGGAAGCTGCTTCTCCCTGAGCCTCAGAAGGCACCCAACGGAACTGCTGCCACATTCTACTGGCTACAAGTGAGTCAGAAGGACAACCCCAGTTTTAGGGGAGAGAAAATGAACTTTTCCTTCTTCACAGGGCAATGACAAGACCACATTGCAGAAGCCCGTGGGGGCGGCGATGGTATTGTGGCCTTCTTTGGAAAACAAGACTTGCCACTCCCTCACCTCCCCTTCTAACAATGTCCGCCAGGCCAGGATGTACCTGAGGAGCCCTGAGGTCATTGTGCCACCTCCAGGTTTCCTACCTTCCCCCTCCTCAACTCCCCTCTTAGGTTCTTCCTTCGTTTTACTTCATTTTCTTACCCCTTTCTTGTCCTCCCCCTTTCAGTGAATTAAACTCACAAGAACCCGCACCGGACGACTCTCGGTCCCCTTCTCCCTATCCCTCGCCACATGCCTTCAGGCTCATTGACGCCCGGCAAAGAGAGACAGTACTGGGACAGCTAGAACCACACAGCATGTCAGACCCAGAAGGATCTTGACTAATCCCAGATGTACTTTACATATGAGGAAGTTGAGGCCTAGAGAGGAGAAGGGCTTTCCCAAGGTCAGCTGCAGAGTTCTGGCCAGCACAGCAAAAGCCTAGTCCACAGTGGGTCTCAAAGCAGATCTACAACTTTTCCTTCCATTTCTGACTTCCTGGAACTAAAGCCATTTGTTTCTGTTTCTCGTCCACTCCCTCAACTTCACGAGGACATTTCGGCCTCTTGGCCAAGGGGCAAAATCAGAGAGGTCCGTCCCAGCCCTGGCCCGGGACCCAGCCTTCAGAGATGGACAGGGGGTCTTGTGGATGGACCAACTCAGGCTTAGGGCAACCAGACCCCCTCCAACCGACTGACTGGACCCAGACACAAGGGCTCCTTTCTGATGTTGAAATCCAAGAACCCTCTAAACTTGACCAGCAAGTGGCAACCAGTTCAACCAAGGCGCCCTTGCTCTTTGCCTGCACACAAAGGTATCCGTACCAGGCTAGAAATAGAAATGGGGTGCTCTGCCACTAACATCTCTCTTCGGAGAGAGAGTAGCTTCATTCCAGGTTCAGACTCCTGTGCACATGAATGGGAGCTTGCTCCTCTGAACTCCTGCACGGTTCAAGCTAACCCCTGCGACACCAGTGTCCTGATTTTGCTGCTTTGCTTGCACATCAGGGACACTGCCCAATCTCTAAAGATCCACTTGGTGATAGCACCTGTTTACCCCCACTTTCAGGAGATAATCTAGTTTCTCGAAGGGGTCGGGGGTGGTGGTGGTGTGTGTGTGTGTGTGTGTGGAATTTCTCACATTTACCCTCTGGTTGTAGGTGTAGGTGCCACCAATCAATCAGCTGTTAGGAAAACTCAAGACCCTTCTTCTCAGCTGCCACCGACAATGAATTGGAGGGGAAGGAAGTGGGTGGGGGCCATGGCCAAAAAAATTGATCCAAAAAATAACACTGCATATGGTTATTGGAACTGAAAGCTCCTTTTACCAAGTGCATTAAAAGCAGCTTAATTTTCTGCGGCCACGTTTGTGTTTTGATACTTGACTAAAAAAAGATGACTATGTATTTACCATCAAGTTGTTTGGTTCATCTTGTTTCACATGCGACGGAGAGGGAAGGTTGGGCGGATCCGGGAGAATTATTTGGATGGGGCCTCCGCCAGAATCAGACACGGGCTTAGCCAGTGTCCTTCCATGCGGCCGCCTCCTGCTGGGGTGGTGCCGTCACACTGCAGGGCCTGGAAGAGTCCAGCCTCTCTCCTGACCTCACCCTTGTCCCCTTGCCTCTCCCTGACATCTGGCCTGACACCTCTTTCCGAATCGAGCGTTCTAAAGGGTTCTGGCCCCAGGGGACTCTGGAATTAAAACTTGCACTTTCTGCCAAGAGCTAAAATGCTATTTTCCATCTTTATCCCACTTTCTCCCCATGGGCTTGGAACAAACCCTTGAAACCCAAACCCATATTAAGCCTTTCCTCTCGCTGCATCCCCTACTCTGGTTGTGCTCAGTTTCTCTGTGTGTTCACGGATCTGCCTGAAGCCGGGACTCAGAAGAAGCCAGTTTTGCCCATTGAGCATCCTTCTGTGTTCTCATAGTAGCTCTGACCCCAGAAGCGTCTCAGTTTGTCTTCTCAAAAACTGCTCTCAGGAAGGAAGCTGCACCGACGCTTGAAGGGCCAGCGGAGGACGAATGATTACAACAGCTACGATTTATGGAGCTCCACGATACGCTCAACACTTCACGTGCGTGATCTCGTTGAATCCTCACGGCAGCTCTTACCCCATTTTATAGATGAGGAAACGGAAAGCTGAGTCACGCCACTGGCCTTTCTAAAGGGTTCCAAGCAGGAATGGATATGTGCATTGTGGAAGAGAGAGAGAAACTACAACATCAAGTTTACCATCGTACCCATTGTAGAGAGAGTGAAACTCAGTACGTTCACAATGCTGTGAGACCACCCCACTATCTAGTTCCAGAATTGTCATCCCCACAAAGGAAATCCCGGTCCTGTTCATTAAGCAGTCGCTCCCTACACTCCCCTCCCTCCAGTCAGCCTCTGATATAGCTATGGATTTGCCTCTTCTGGAACATTTCGTCTCAATGAAATCACACAGTATGTGGCCGTTTTGCCTCTGGCTTCCTGTACTTAGCATCCTATTTTCAGGATTCATCCCTGTTGTAGCACGGTGCAGTACCTCATTTTCTTTTTACAGCTGAATAACATCCCACTGTATGGCTAGACCACCTTTCATTTGTCCTTTCACCTGCGGATGAACACGTGTGTGCGTTTTAACAGAAAGACCTTGATTTTCAAGGAATGAATCCCAGATGTCGGATTTCGGGCAAACCCTCAAACCGGGAGATACGAGACTTGGGAGCAGAAAATCCTTCTGGAACGTTCAAGCAACAGTTTGGAAATCACATACTCTGCGGCTAGCTGTGTGGGAGGGGCAGTAAGGCAGGAAGCTCAAGGGTACTTGCTCCCCACAGGTGTTGCTGCTTCCAAAGCACTCCTGTTGCCCAGGGAGGCTGCTTGGCAAGCTCTTGGAATCGCAGATGACATCTCAGCACTCCGCCCGCCACCCCCGCTTCATTTCACTGGAGGGGAAGGGACGAAAACCTGGGTGGGAGGCGGTGGTCTTAGGAGACAATAACCAGGTTTCCACAGATGGGCTGCTTGTGGAAGCATAAGCGAGGGGAGGAACCAAGATGCCCCCCTGTAACATTTAATCCCCAATTCTGCCCAGCCGCTGTCTGAAGTAGCGTCTTAGGTTCTCTCCATAACACATACACACGCAGGGAGTCATGCAACTTCCGACAGTGCCGCAGAAAGGTCTTCAATCAGTCTGGTTTAAAACCTGTGGCTGGCCCAAGCTTTGTGGAGCGAAGTACTATGGTGGTTCCCAACAAGGCTTTAGGATCCGCTAGACCTGCCCGTGAACATGGCCTCTACGACCATTAGTTCTGTGAAGTTAGGCTGATGATGTCCCCTCACTCTCTTCATAAAACGGGGCAGTGGGAACCGTACCAAACCTGATGGGATTCTCATGGTCGTATGCGGAGAACACGGCCTGGCGCCTAGGGGAGGCCTTTTGTGTTTTATTTTGTTTTTTTTTTTGTTTTTTTTTTTTTTTAATGATTTTATTTATTTGTCAGACAGAGATCACAGGTAGGCAGAGAGACAGTCAGAGAGATAGGGGAAAGCAGGCTTCCTTTGGAGCAGAGAGCCCGAGGTGGGGCTGGTCCCAGGACTCTGGGAATCATGACCTGAGCTGAAGGCAGAGGCTTTAACCCACTGAGCCACCCATGCGCCCCACAGGGAGGCCGTTTTTAATGTCATCATTAATGGCTCTTAATGGCTGCTAGCAGCCATGTCTACTGCAATCTTCTGAAGGAACAGGTTAAGGGTCAAGACTGCCAATTCTGGGTTCTTGGATAAAACGAAACCAAGAGCTCAAATGGTTCAAGCATATGCCATATACCCTGCAAGGGCATAGAGATGGATGGTGCCTCCTCCATCCATGTGGGACCCCTGCCACAGAGCCAGCCGAGAGCCGCAGGAGGGGGGCTGCACACTCTGCCAACCCATCATCTTATAGTAATTCCTATGGATTTTGTCCAGTTGCTAAATCTTCCGAATTTGGAGGAGGGGAAAAAAAAATTCCCCACACAAAATTGTTCCATTTGAAGACATTTTTATTTGGATACCTGCCTGGGTCCCTGGCAGGGTGGGCCTGTCCTCTGTGGGGGCAATGGGACATTTGGGGGGAGGATGATGGCCCTGCCCTGAGGGGGTGTCACTAAGGGGTATGTGACAGCGTGACAGGTCACAGAGGGCAGCAGAGTATAAATAGGGCCGCTCAGGGGTGCAGGCTGAGAGAGTGCTTAGTCTCTCACCAAGACTTCAGTTTGTACTTCACACTACAAACTGCAAGTTCTTCTGGTTTTTAGATTAAAACCCCAGCACCCACCAGCATCCCCTCGGTCACCCTCAGATCCCCCCCACCCTGACCCCTGTCTCTGGGAGGTTCTGAGACAAAGCGGGGGCCTGTGGCCTGTGGCCTGTGGCCTGTGGGGCGCGGGGTGGATTTGGGACCCCTGCCACAGAGCCAGCCGCCTGCAGCAGGAGAGCCAGCCGCGTGCAGCAGGAGGGGGGCTGCCCGCTCTGCCAACCCAACAGAGGTCGAGGAGGAGGAGGAGCTCCAGGGACCGGCCCCCAGACCAACGCCCACCCCTCGCCGGCCCAGCCCGATTGTGCTACCAACTCAAAAACATGGAGTCTCTGACGCCTTATCACACCGCCCACAGCGCCTCCAGGGTGGGCATGTTCAACACCGCCATGGGGAAACTCCAGCGACAACTGCGTAAGGGAGAATATGACCTATTTAAATACGCACCCATGCTCGAAAGCGACTTTGTGCAGGTCACCAAAAGAGGGGAAGTCGTCGACGTGCACAACCGAGTCCGAATGATGACCGTGGGCATCGCATCCACCAGCCCCAGCCTCCCGCTCCCAGATGTCCTGCTGCTGGCCCGCCCGGCCACCGGCTGTGAACAGTACTCCGACCAGGGCCAGGCCACCAAGGGAAAAGGCCGCAAGGCTTCCACCACCCTGGAGCTCACCAGGCTCCTTCCCTTGAAGTTTGTGAGGCTTTCTGTTCACGACCGGGAAAAACAAATGCTTCGCCTCAAATTCGCCACCGGCCGCTCCTGCTACCTGCGGCTGAGCCCCCCACTGGATGCACAGGAAGATCTCTTCCCCTACTGGGAGAGCATTATCCAGGTACTGAGGCCGCCGCCGGTGCCCACTCACAGCAGAACCCACGCCGCTCGAGCAGAGGACATGCTGGACATGCCTCTGCTGGAGGACGACGACGGCAGGAACGCAGCAGGCGCAGATGTCCAAATAATGGATCAGGACCAGGTTAGTATCCGGAGCCTCCACGAGGGCTCGGAGGTGGCCGGGGCCACCTCTGCAGCTTTTGCTGGCGGGGAAGAGACTGTTCAGGACCCCCCCAAACCCAACAGCGTGCCCACCTTCGCTGCCCCCAACTGCCCGGGGCTCTCCAGGGAGTCGGCAGCAGGGGCCACGTCCGAGGCGGCGGCCGCCGGGGAGGCCGCGGCAGCTGCGGCAGTGGCGGCGGCAGGGACAGCAGCAGAGTTCGCAGCGGGGGAGGCCGGCAGATGCCTGGCGTTCGCCGGGCCCGGAGCTGCCGCCAAGCCTGCGGGAGAAGCCGCTCGGGACGCGTCGGAAGGCCAGCTCCTCTGGGACGCGCCGAGCTCGGCGGGCAGTGGGGAGCCGGCGGGAAGGCCGCCCCGCACGCGCCGGGAGGAGGAGCGAGACCCCCGCACTTCCCGCCACCGCAGGGCCGCCGACAGCCGCCACAAGGCCCCGGGGCACAAGATCGCCCCGGCGGACTCCAGCCGCTCCTTAGGCAGCCACAGAGCCGCGCGGGAGCACAAGGAGGACAAGGGCCGCAGCAGCCCGGCGCGCGCCAGGCGCGCCCCCGACGAAGGCATCAGCCACGCCCCCAGCGCCGAGGACTCCGGGACCTCCCACAAGTCGGGGCGGAGCCTCTCCGGCGGCAGCTCGGGCTCAGGCACCAAGATGCTGGGCAGGATCCGCAGGTTCCTGAGGAACCTGAGACTCAGCCTCACTGCCTGAGGCGCGCGGCCTCCCCACACCGCAGAGACGTGCCCATGGGGGAGAAGACTGCGGACACGAGCGGTGTGGTGTGGAGGCCATCGCCCAGGCGGCGGCGAGCAGCCAGGGCTTGGAGAGCGCAGGGAGCCGGACATCGGAGGTCATGGAGGGATGGAACTTCCTAGGCCCAGATATTGGGCAGCTGGGGGACCTCTCCCAGGAGACATTACAAAAAATAAAATAAAAAAATTTTTAAAAAATGGCATGCTGCATTGTGTTTGAATTTCTAGGTCCTGCAGCCCAGTGGTGACCTCACAGGGGGGCTGCTACCTAAGACCCAAGGGTCCAGTCGAGGACCGCCCCCACCTCACACCCATGCTCAGAGCCAAAGCATCCTGCCTCAAGGCCTGTCTGGCTTGTTTCTCCGGGCCACAGTTGAAAGTATACTATGGCCCAGAAAGCTCCACCTCCCCCATTTCTCTAGTTTAATGAATGTTCCTAACCCCTGAGGGTCCATAGACAAAGAACAGGGACAAAGAAAGAATGGGGGGGGGGACTCCTCATCTTTGGGGATCTGCCAGCATCTGCCAGCAGAGGGGAACAGCAGCCTGTGCTGGCAATATTCTCAGCTAGACTGAGAACCTGTCTATACCCAGGGTATATACACCAAGGAAAGAACTTGCTAAGGCACTGAGAACGTTTATAGCAAAAAGTAGCAAAACACTGCAAGCAGCCCAAATTACTATCAGCACCACTGACAATAGAGTGGGATGTGACAGAGATAGTGTACAGCTGCATACCCCGGCCTAGCTGCATACCCCGGCCTAGCATAAACACCGATTCTGTGGCTGTCACCTATTCCACCTGCAGAATAGTTCCAAAACAAAAATCGAAAGTACATGTGGTAAAACATTTTAAAAGTACATGTGGGACAAAACACAAGGGAACAGTACACGCAAAATTCAGGACAGTGTGAAAAGGCAAGACAAGATCATGAGGCGAAGACCGGGCTTTCAGTGCTGTTGGAAATGTTCTGTTGGGCCATCAGATCTCTGCAGTCTGAATGGTCCGCGAAATGCCGGGGCGGTTATGATGAAATTTCTGCTCCAGACATACCAACACCTTCCCTTACGTTTTCACTCTTATGTACGCACAAAAGTGTTTGTCTTCTGTCTGGAAGGTCTGGTCTCTTTAAATTGGGTTCTGGGTTCTTGGCATAAATTACCGACGGTACATGTAATCTCTATTTTACACAGAGGAGCACTGAAAAGTGAACTTGTTCCTACGGCACAGTGGAACCTTTGAACAGTGACCTACACAGAGGAGCACTGAAAAGTGAACTTGTTCCTACGGCACAGTGGAACCTTTGCAGAACAGTGACCCACTCCTTTATGCAAAGCATTTCCACCACTGTGTTCCCAAACTCTGCACCAAATGTGCTAGATTAAGGGGAGGGAGGGATCGAGCTGGGGGACTCTTGGTAGTGGGCCTCTGCGAGCTGGTTTTTGAATTTCGGTGAGTTCCCGGCCGTCAGCTGGTCTTCTCTCAAGAGTGCCCAGACCACCCGTGAGCGGTGTCTGGCTCCCAGACTTCCATCCCCAGCCTCTGTGTGACCTGCACTGCAGCCATAAACAGCCTGGGGTTCCAGGGGCCAGTCGGGAATCTCCCTACAATCCGTTTCTCCCACCTCCACTAACTAAACTTGGGCACGGAGAAACAATTTAAAGGGGTTTGCCCTTACCAAGTCTCCCCTTCAGAGTTCAGAAAACAAATCCTTAAACTTCACGTGAGGGAGATAATCTGTTAGGTCCCAGCATCCGTGCTTGGCCCTTCAGTGGGGGAGGAGAGGAGAGGAGTCTCTCCTCTTTGTGAAGGGAAGGTGGCCGTGGCCATGGGGTGGGGGCACGGAGGAGGAAGGAACGGAGCCAGGGACCCCCACACAGTCACCGTTTCCTCGGGCCGAGCAAGGTTCACAACCCCAGAATGGAGAATTATTGGAGCGAGTCAAGTTATTCTTAAAGAATACACCATGCCAAAGATTAGATACGGTTTGGCCCCGCGAGGAAAACAACCTCAGAATCATTAACCCAGGGGTGCCTAGGTGGCTCAGTGGGTTAAAGCCTCTGCCTTCAACTCAGGTCATGATCCCAGGGTCCTGGGATCGAGACCCGCATCGGGCTCTCTGCTAGGCAGGGAGCCTGCTTCCTCCTCTCTCTCCGCCTGCCTCTCTGCCTACTTGTGACCTCTCTCCCTCTGTCAAATAAATAAATAAAATCTTTAGGAGAAAAAAAAAAAAAAGAAGAAGAAGAAGAATCATTAACCCAGAGCTTCAGAGAAGACTCGTTGCTATGGGGAGAGAGAATTAATAGTTGACTCGTAAGCAGCTTTTCCCTGGACTCAAGGCAGCGAAGTTACAAAAAGAGCACTTCCCATTCCTTTGACCCTCTGATTTCCACACAGGCAAGTGCAGGTAAATGTGAGTGTGGAATAAAGACATCTGCATAGCATTTGGCTGTTGAACAGCACTGAGCCCCTTAGAGTTCATTCATGATTTAAAGTTCATCTGATTGTCCCAGGTCTCCGTTTGGCAGATCAGCAAAGGGGAGGTCAGAGCATTGAAAGGACTTGCTCAAGGTGGAGGCGATGGTTCAGAGAGGGGTGAGGCAACACCTCCCACGTATCACCCACTGAGTGCTAGCTCGGCCTCCCGCGGGGAGCTGTGGCGTCGATGGGGAAAACAGGACAGGCTTGAGGAGTCATCCCAACTCTAAGTGGCAGATACAAGGAGAGACGTGCATTCAGGGCACAGGATCCATTCCGAGGAGGGGTTCCTGGGCATGGGAAGGAGTCTGAGGTCGGGGAAGGGTTCACAGAGGAATCAGCAGATTTAAGGGCGACTAGGGCTCTGCCAGGCGGAGGAAGTATGGGGAGCTAGGGCACAGCATGGGGAGGCGCAGGTCACAGAAAAGAATGTGTGCAAAGTACAAAACCTTGAAATATCACTTGTGTTGAGCAATTACAGGCATTTCAGTACTGCTGGTTGGAGCCCAAGGGGAGAAGAGGGACGTGAGGCTGGAGAATCAGGCTGCTGGATCTTCGGGCACCTGGGGTGCTGTGTGAATGTCTGGGCCTTGGGGAGCCGTTGAAAGCCAGGGTGCACAGCTGGTGGCCAGGGGGCTGTCTGGAGACCAGCGATCCTCCAGGAAGCCAGGATTGTATTAATCCTGGCCAGAGATGAAGAAACCTAATCCTGGGTGGCGTTGGGGAAACAGAAGGGGGCAGAGTCAGGAGGTGTTGAAAAGATGGCACAGGACAATTTTCCATCCCACAGCCTGCCTGGCGGGACAGGGAGCTCGTGGCATAGGTTCAGCACTCCTCTAGAGGAGGGAGAACAGACCAAAGGGGAAGTGCCCTTCCCCGCAAGGAGGAATGTCTTTAAGATACAAAAGAGCTTCTAGGTGGCTAAGGGGGTAAAGCATCAGGATAAGGCAGCCAAAGGGAACTGGACAGGAGGCGACAGCTCCTTGAGCTGTTCCTTGTGCATCTGGGCAAGATGGATTCCCACAAACCCTCCTCCACTGTACAGGTAAGAGTCACCCAGTAGAGCCCCTTGTGGCCACATCCTGGTATTACGGGCTATTGCTTGAATGGTGGGAGCCAGCACTGAGGCTAAGGGGCAGTCGCCCCCTCCCTTTGTCACATCACCATTAGCCTAATGTCAATCCCAGAGTTGAGGGGATGGGTGCGTAATGTCTCTCAACCAGGCTGCATGGCTCCCAGGGCAGGGCAATGGCAGAGGTGGAGTGGCCACAAGACGGGTACCCTAGGAACGTGGGGGTTCCGACTCAAGGGGATAATGAGTGACCATCCAGAACAGGGGTAGGGTGGAATTAGTGTCACGGTCTCTCTGCAGCCTAGAAGTCATTCGAGAAACAGTTGTTGAGAGCTCCTACTATGGGCAAGATAATTCATGTATACACACACCTACCAGGAACGCAAATCAAAGTGCGGCGGTGGCCTTGGGTAGCGTATAGAAAGAGGCATCGTAGAGAAGGGAAGGTCTGAGCAGAGAGATGATGGAGAAAGAGGAGGACCTGGGAGCTTGGGGGTCTTGGGCGATGTTTCTAGATGACAGACAAGAACAGCGCGCCCAGGATATCGTGTGTTTAGGGGATAGGGTGGGGGAGGGTAGCGGGAAGGGGGTGAGGGTGTGTTGGGAAATGAGGCTGGAAGGGGAAATGAGACCGCGGCATAAAGCAGAGACCAGGAATGCTACATAAACCCCTGGGCCCCGTGATCTACGTTACTGCAAATGGGACCTGTAATCCAGAAATGAAGGGCACATAGAGCTGGAATTTCCTGGAGCAGAAGAGCAAGAGAACTTACAATGTGTTACGGGAGTTCATGTTTTCCCACACTCTGTGAGTGGGTGTTTTCCCACAGGTGTGCTGAGGAAATGATACCACTCAGCTTGGGGGCACCCGGAGGACCCAGCCAGTTGGCTTTGGCTGCCGGGAGCCCCATGTGATACGCCAGTATGCCATTCCAATGTTGCCGTTTTCTGCATGTGCCGTGACCTGCACAAGCTTGGGAAAGATCTTTCTAGAAATGCCCTTGCGTGCACACAATACAGTTGGCCTCGAGGAGCCTCGGAGAAGCACCTTCCTTGGAGGGCTGGCCTCTTTCCCCCAGTTTCTGTGGCTGCTGACCACGTCGGCCCGGTTTCTTTCTCCCACGGACATAGTCACGGCCCCAGCACCTTGCCATACGCAATTTACAGGAGATTAAAGAAGGAGAAATTAAAAGCCTCCTGTTTATTACATTTCATTTAATTTTAAAAATTAATTAAAGTTTTTCATAAAACCTTTTAGAAAGTTAAATGAGTTATTTCAAGAACTATCCTTTGCTTCGAGAGCATGCCCTTGCTCCTGTTGTTCACATTTGAGCTGGAGATAGAACATCATACGAGAAGCCCCTCCCAGGTTCTCTACCACCCGGGGGAACCATTACCCTAACCTCTGACATCGGAGACCCATTTTGCTTCTTTTTCCACTTTAGGTAAATGGAAGCACGTTGTATGTATTCTTTGACTCCGGTTTCTCTCCCTCAACAGCAGAGTCATGAGGTTTGTCCATGATTTTTGTGGCAACTATTCCTTCTCACAGCTATATTTCATTACAGATATATTTCATATTCGACAATTTACTGATTCATTCAGCCTTTGGTGGGTGTTCGAGTTACTTCCACTTTGGGGCTAATAAGAATAGTGCTGCTATGAACATTTATATGCAGAACTTTGGGTAAAAATATACATACATTTCTGTCAGACATATAGAAACGGAACTGAATACACACATATGTTCAGTCCCAGATGCTAATTCCACAGTGACTGTCCCATTACTTTGCGCTCCCACCAGGCATGCGTGGGCGCTCTGCTGTTTCCCATCCTCGCCAACATGTGCTGCTTCTCACCTCTTTCCTTCTAACCGATCTGCTGGGATGGGTGCCTTTTGTCCCCTTTGTCCCATAAAAACACACTTTTTAAAAAAACATAGTACGGTGACCTATAGAAAATGGTAACTTTGTGGTAATGTCCTGGACAGGCAACGTGAGAAGTTGGCCTCCCAATTGTTTTGAAATCTCACACATCTCTGAGCTCTTAAAAGTCTCGTTCATACATGTTTAAGGGTTTCTCGTTTTAAGGAAGCTTGTATTTTTATAAGCCTCTCCTGCCATCCTTTTGCTTTATAACAAACCCCCCCAAAACTTTGTGACCTAAAAAATGATATCTCGTAGATTGCTCTACATCAAGAATTTGGGCAGGGCTCCACTGGGAGCGGTTTCTTCTGCTCCTCATGGTAGCAAGTGAAGTGAACCAGCAGTCAGGGCTGGCGAGTCCAATCTTCACTCACGAGTCTGGTGCCTTGAGGGAGATGGCGATAAGGTGGGGTTCTCCACAGGAATGCCTACACGCGGCCTTCCTCATGGTGCTCACGGGTAGTCAGATAGGCTTCCCTCAGAGCAAATATCTCAAGATAGCCAAGTGGAAGCTGCTTCTCCCTGAGCCTCAGAAGGCACCCAACGGAACTGCTGCCACATTCTACTGGCTACAAGTGAGTCAGAAGGACAACCCCAGTTTTAGGGGAGAGAAAATGAACTTTTCCTTCTTCACAGGGCAATGACAAGACCACATTGCAGAAGCCCGTGGGGGCGGCGATGGTATTGTGGCCTTCTTTGGAAAACAAGACTTGCCACTCCCTCACCTCCCCTTCTAACAATGTCCGCCAGGCCAGGATGTACCTGAGGAGCCCTGAGGTCATTGTGCCACCTCCAGGTTTCCTACCTTCCCCCTCCTCAACTCCCCTCTTAGGTTCTTCCTTCGTTTTACTTCATTTTCTTACCCCTTTCTTGTCCTCCCCCTTTCAGTGAATTAAACTCACAAGAACCCGCACCGGACGACTCTCGGTCCCCTTCTCCCTATCCCTCGCCACATGCCTTCAGGCTCATTGACGCCCAGCAAAGAGAGACAGTACTGGGACAGCTAGAACCACACAGCATGTCAGACCCAGAAGGATCTTGACTAATCCCAGATGTACTTTACATATGAGGAAGTTGAGGCCTAGAGAGGAGAAGGGCTTTCCCAAGGTCAGCTGCAGAGTTCTGGCCAGCACAGCAAAAGCCTAGTCCACAGTGGGTCTCAAAGCAGATCTACAACTTTTCCTTCCATTTCTGACTTCCTGGAACTAAAGCCATTTGTTTCTGTTTCTCGTCCACTCCCTCAACTTCACGAGGACATTTCGGCCTCTTGGCCAAGGGGCAAAATCAGAGAGGTCCGTCCCAGCCCTGGCCCGGGACCCAGCCTTCAGAGATGGACAGGGGGTCTTGTGGATGGACCAACTCAGGCTTAGGGCAACCAGACCCCCTCCAACCGACTGACTGGACCCAGACACAAGGGCTCCTTTCTGATGTTGAAATCCAAGAACCCTCTAAACTTGACCAGCAAGTGGCAACCAGTTCAACCAAGGCGCCCTTGCTCTTTGCCTGCACACAAAGGTATCCGTACCAGGCTAGAAATAGAAATGGGGTGCTCTGCCACTAACATCTCTCTTCGGAGAGAGAGTAGCTTCATTCCAGGTTCAGACTCCTGTGCACATGAATGGGAGCTTGCTCCTCTGAACTCCTGCACGGTTCAAGCTAACCCCTGCGACACCAGTGTCCTGATTTTGCTGCTTTGCTTGCACATCAGGGACACTGCCCAATCTCTAAAGATCCACTTGGTGATAGCACCTGTTTACCCCCACTTTCAGGAGATAATCTAGTTTCTCGAAGGGGTCGGGGTGTGTGTGTGTGTGTGTGTGTGTGTGTGTGGAATTTCTCACATTTACCCTCTGGTTGTAGGTGTAGGTGCCACCAATCAATCAGCTGTTACGAAAACTCAAGACCCTTCTTCTCAGCTGCCACCGACAATGAATTGGAGGGGAAGGAAGTGGGTGGGGGCCATGGCCAAAAAAATTGATCCAAAAAATAACACTGCATATGGTTATTGGAACTGAAAGCTCCTTTTACCAAGTGCATTAAAAGCAGCTTAATTTTCTGCGGCCACGTTTGTGTTTTGATACTTGACTAAAAAAAGATGACTATGTATTTACCATCAAGTTGTTTGGTTCATCTTGTTTCACATGCGACGGAGAGGGAAGGTTGGGCGGATCCGGGAGAATTATTTGGATGGGGCCTCCGCCAGAATCAGACACGGGCTTAGCCAGTGTCCTTCCATGCGGCCGCCTCCTGCTGGGGTGGTGCCGTCACACTGCAGGGCCTGGAAGAGTCCAGCCTCTCTCCTGACCTCACCCTTGTCCCCTTGCCTCTCCCTGACATCTGGCCTGACACCTCTTTCCGAATCGAGCGTTCTAAAGGGTTCTGGCCCCAGGGGACTCTGGAATTAAAACTTGCACTTTCTGCCAAGAGCTAAAATGCTATTTTCCATCTTTATCCCACTTTCTCCCCATGGGCTTGGAACAAACCCTTGAAACCCAAACCCATATTAAGCCTTTCCTCTCGCTGCATCCCCGACTCTGGTTGTGCTCAGTTTCTCTGTGTGTTCACGGATCTGCCTGAAGCCGGGACTCAGAAGAAGCCAGTTTTGCCCATTGAGCATCCTTCTGTGTTCTCATAGTAGCTCTGACCCCAGAAGCGTCTCAGTTTGTCTTCTCAAAAACTGCTCTCAGGAAGGAAGCTGCACCGACGCTTGAAGGGCCAGCGGAGGACGAATGATTACAACAGCTACGATTTATGGAGCTCCACGATACGCTCAACACTTCACGTGCGTGATCTCGTTGAATCCTCACGGCAGCTCTTACCCCATTTTATAGATGAGGAAACGGAAAGCTGAGTCACGCCACTGGCCTTTCTAAAGGGTTCCAAGCAGGAATGGATATGTGCATTGTGGAAGAGAGAGAGAAACTACAACATCAAGTTTACCATCGTACCCATTGTAGAGAGAGTGAAACTCAGTACGTTCACAATGCTGTGAGACCACCCCACTATCTAGTTCCAGAATTGTCATCCCCACAAAGGAAATCCCGGTCCTGTTCATTAAGCAGTCGCTCCCTACACTCCCCTCCCTCCAGTCAGCCTCTGATATAGCTATGGATTTGCCTCTTCTGGAACATTTCGTCTCAATGAAATCACACAGTATGTGGCCGTTTTGCCTCTGGCTTCCTGTACTTAGCATCCTATTTTCAGGATTCATCCCTGTTGTAGCACGGTGCAGTACCTCATTTTCTTTTTACAGCTGAATAACATCCCACTGTATGGCTAGACCACCTTTCATTTGTCCTTTCACCTGCGGATGAACACGTGTGTGCGTTTTAACAGAAAGACCTTGATTTTCAAGGAATGAATCCCAGATGTCGGATTTCGGGCAAACCCTCAAACCGGGAGATACGAGACTTGGGAGCAGAAAATCCTTCTGGAACGTTCAAGCAACAGTTTGGAAATCACATACTCTGCGGCTAGCTGTGTGGGAGGGGCAGTAAGGCAGGAAGCTCAAGGGTACTTGCTCCCCACAGGTGTTGCTGCTTCCAAAGCACTCCTGTTGCCCAGGGAGGCTGCTTGGCAAGCTCTTGGAATCGCAGATGACATCTCAGCACTCCGCCCGCCACCCCCGCTTCATTTCACTGGAGGGGAAGGGACGAAAACCTGGGTGGGAGGCGGTGGTCTTAGGAGACAATAACCAGGTTTCCACAGATGGGCTGCTTGTGGAAGCATAAGCGAGGGGAGGAACCAAGATGCCCCCCTGTAACATTTAATCCCCAATTCTGCCCAGCCGCTGTCTGAAGTAGCGTCTTAGGTTCTCTCCATAACACATACACACGCAGGGAGTCATGCAACTTCCGACAGTGCCGCAGAAAGGTCTTCAATCAGTCTGGTTTAAAACCTGTGGCTGGCCCAAGCTTTGTGGAGCGAAGTACTATGGAGGTTCCCAACAAGGCTTTAGGATCCGCTAGACCTGCCCGTGAACATGGCCTCTACGACCATTAGTTCTGTGAAGTTAGGCTGATGATGTCCCCTCACTCTCTTCATAAAACGGGGCAGTGGGAACCGTACCAAACCTGATGGGATTCTCATGGTCGTATGCGGAGAACACGGCCTGGCGCCTAGGGGAGGCCTTTTGTGTTTTATTTATTTATTTTTTTTTAATGATTTTATTTATTTGTCAGACAGAGATCACAGGTAGGCAGAGAGACAGGCAGAGAGATAGGGGAAAGCAGGCTTCCTTTGGAGCAGAGAGCCCGAGGTGGGGCTGGTCCCAGGACTCTGGGAATCATGACCTGAGCTGAAGGCAGAGGCTTTAACCCACTGAGCCACCCATGCGCCCCACAGGGAGGCCGTTTTTAATGTCATCATTAATGGCTCTTAATGGCTGCTAGCAGCCATGTCTACTGCAATCTTATGAAGGAACAGGTTAAGGGTCAAGACTGCCAATTCTGGGTTCTTGGATAAAACGAAACCAAGAGCTCAAATGGTTCAAGCATATGCCATATACCCTGCAAGGGCATAGAGATGGATGGTGCCTCCTCCATCCATGTGGGACCCCTGCCACAGAGCCAGCCGAGAGCCGCAGGAGGGGGGCTGCACACTCTGCCAACCCATCATCTTATAGTAATTCCTATGGATTTTGTCCAGTTGCTAAATCTTCCGAATTTGGGGGAGGGAAAAAAAATTCCCCACACAAAATTGTTCCATTTGAGGACATTTTTATTTGGATACCCGCCTGGGTCCCTGGCAGGGTCGGACTGTCCTCTGTGGGGGCAATGGGACATTTGGGGGGAAGATGCCCTGAGGGGGTGTCACTAAGGGGTATGAGACAGCGTGACAGGTCACAGAGGGCAGCAGAGGATAAATAGGGCCTCTCAGGCTGAGAGAGTGCTTAGTCTCTCACCAAGATTTCAGTTTGCACTTCACACTACAAACTGCAAGCTATTAACGTTTTTAGATAGAAATCCCAACACCCACCAGCATCCCCTCGGTCACCCTCAGATCCCCCCCACCCTGAACCCTGTCTCTGGGAGGTTCTCAGACAAAGCGGGGGCCTGTGGCCTGTGGCCTGTGGGGCGCGGGGTAGATTTGGGACCCCTGCCACAGAGCCAGCCGCCTGTAGCAGGAGAGCCAGCCGCGTGCAGCAGGAGGGGGGCTGCCCGCTCTGCCAACCCAACAGAGGTCGAGGAGGAGGAGGAGCTCCAGGGACCGGCCCCCAGACCAACGCCCACCCCTCGCCGGCCCAGCCCGATTGTGCTACCAACTCAAAAACATGGAGTCTCTGACGCCTTATCACACCGCCCACAGCGCCTCCAGGGTGGGCATGTTCAACACCACCATGGGGAAACTCCAGCGACAACTGTGTAAGGGAGAATATGACCTTTTTAAATACGCACCCATGCTCGAAAGCGACTTTGTGCAGGTCACCAAAAGAGGGGAAGTCGTCGACGTGCACAACCGAGTCCGAATGATGACCGTGGGCATCGCATCCACCAGCCCCAGCTTCCCGCTCCCAGATGTCCTGCTGCTGGCCCGCCCGGCCACCGGCTGTGAACAGTACTCCGACCAGGGCCAGGCCACCAAGGGAAAAGGCCGCAAGGCTTCCACCACCCTGGAGCTCACTAGGCTCCTTCCCTTGAAGTTTGTGAGGCTTTCTGTTCACGACCGGGAAAAACAAATGCTTCGCCTCAAATTCGCCACCGGCCGCTCCTGCTACCTGCGGCTGAGCCCCCCACTGGATGCACAGGAAGATCTCTTCCCCTACTGGGAGAGCATTATCCAGGTACTGAGGCCGCCGCCGGTGCCCACTCACAGCAGAACCCACGCCGCTCGAGCAGAGGACATGCTGGACATGCCTCTGCTGGAGGACGACGACGGCAGGAACGCAGCAGGCGCAGATGTCCAAATAATGGATCAGGACCAGGTTAGTATCCGGAGCCTCCACGAGGGCTCGGAGGTGGCCGGGGCCACCTCTGCAGCTTTTGCTGGCGGGGAAGAGACCTTTCAGGACCCCCCAAAACCCAACAGCGCGCCCACTTCGCTGCCCCCAACTGCCCGGCGCTCTCCTTGGAGTCGGCAGCAGGGGCCACGACCGAGGACCAGGTCAGTGTCAGGAGCCTCCACGAGGGCTCTGAGGTGGCTGGGGCCACCTCTGCAGCTTTTGCTGGCGGGAAGAGACCTTTCAGGACCCCCCAAAACCCAACAGCGCGCCCACTGTCGCTGCCCCCAACTGCACGGGGCTCTCCAGGGAGTCGGCAGCAGGGGCCACGTCCGAGGACCAGGTCAGTGTCAGGAGCCTCCACGAGGGCTCTGAGGTGGCCGGGGCCACCTCTGCAGCTTTTGCTGGCGGGAAGAGACCTTTCAGGACCCTCCAAAACCCAACAGCGCGCCCACTGTCGCTGCCCCCAACTGCACGGGGCTCTCCAGGGAGTCGGCAGCAGGGGCCACGACCGAGGACCAGGTCAGTATCAGGAGCCTCCACGAGGGCTCTGAGGTGGCCGGGGCCACCTCTGCAGCTTTTGCTGGCGGGAAGAGACCTTTCAGGACCCCCCAAAACCCAACAGCGCGCCCACTGTCGCTGCCCCCAACTGCACGGGGCTCTCCAGGGAGTCGGCAGCAGGGGCCACGACCGAGGACCAGGTCAGTATCAGGAGCCTCCACGAGGGCTCTGAGGTGGCCGGGGCCACCTCTGCAGCTTTTGCTGGCGGGAAGAGACCTTTCAGGACCCCCCAAAACCCAACAGCGCGCCCACTGTCGCTGCCCCCAACTGCACGGGGCTCTCCAGGGAGTCGGCAGCAGGGGCCACGACCGAGGACCAGGTCAGTATCAGGAGCCTCCACGAGGGCTCTGAGGTGGCCGGGGCCACCTCTGCAGCTTTTGCTGGCGGGGAAGAGACCTTTCAGGACCCCCCAAAACCCAACAGCGCGCCCACTTCGCTGCCCCCAACTGCCCGGCGCTCTCCTTGGAGTCGGCAGCAGGGGCCACGACCGAGGACCAGGTCAGTGTCAGGAGCCTCCACGAGGGCTCTGAGGTGGCCGGGGCCACCTCTGCAGCTTTTGCTGGCGGGAAGAGACCTTTCAGGACCCCCCAAAACCCAACAGCGCGCCCACTGTCGCTGCCCCCAACTGCACGGGGCTCTCCAGGGAGTCGGCAGCAGGGGCCACGTCCGAGGACCAGGTCAGTGTCAGGAGCCTCCACGAGGGCTCTGAGGTGGCCGGGGCCACCTCTGCAGCTTTTGCTGGCGGGGAAGAGACCTTTCAGGACCCCCCAAAACCCAACAGCGTGCCCACCTTCGCTGCCCCCAACTGCCCGGGGCTCTCCAGGGAGTCGGCAGCAGGGGCCACGTCCGAGGACCAGGTCAGTGTCAGGAGCCTCCACGAGGGCTCTGAGGTGGCCGGGGCCACCTCTGCAGCTTTTGCTGGCGGGAAGAGACCTTTCAGGACCCCCCAAAACCCAACAGCGCGCCCACTGTCGCTGCCCCCAACTGCACGGGGCTCTCCAGGGAGTCGGCAGCAGGGGCCACGTCCGAGGACCAGGTCAGTGTCAGGAGCCTCCACGAGGGCTCTGAGGTGGCTGGGGCCACCTCTGCAGCTTTTGCTTGCGGGGAAGAGACCTTTCAGGACCCCCCAAAACCCAACAGCGCGCCCACTGTCGCTGCCCCCAACTGCCCGGGGCTCTCCAGGGAGTCGGCAGCAGGGGCCACGACCGAGGACCAGGTCAGTATCAGGAGCCTCCACGAGGGCTCTGAGGTGGCCGGGGCCACCTCTGCAGCTTTTGCTGGCGGGAAGAGACCTTTCAGGACCCCCCAAAACCCAACAGCGCGCCCACTGTCGCTGCCCCCAACTGCACGGGGCTCTCCAGGGAGTCGGCAGCAGGGGCCACGTCCGAGGACCAGGTCAGTGTCAGGAGCCTCCACGAGGGCTCTGAGGTGGCCGGGGCCACCTCTGCAGCTTTTGCTGGCGGGGAAGAGACCTTTCAGGACCCCACAAAACCCAACAGCGTGCCCACCTTCGCTGCCCCCAACTGCCCGGGGCTCTCCAGGGAGTCGGCAGCAGGGGCCACGTCCGAGGCGGCGGCCGCCGGGGAGGCCGCGGCAGCTGCGGCAGTGGCGGCGGCAGGGACAGCAGCAGAGTTCGCAGCGGGGGAGGCCGGCAGATGCCTGGCGTTCGCCGGGCCCGGAGCTGCCGCCAAGCCTGCGGGAGAAGCCGCTCGGGACGCGTCGGAAGGCCAGCTCCTCTGGGACGCGCCGAGCTCGGCGGGCAGTGGGGAGCCGGCGGGAAGGCCGCCCCGCACGCGCCGGGAGGAGGAGCGAGACCCCCGCACTTCCCGCCACCGCAGGGCCGCCGACAGCCGCCACAAGGCCCCGGGGCACAAGATCGCCCCGGCGGACTCCAGCCGCTCCTTAGGCAGCCACAGAGCCGCGCGGGAGCACAAGGAGGACAAGGGCCGCAGCAGCCCGGCGCGCGCCAGGCGCGCCCCCGACGAAGGCATCAGCCACGCCCCCAGCGCCGAGGACTCCGGGACCTCCCACAAGTCGGGGCGGAGCCTCTCCGGCGGCAGCTCGGGCTCAGGCACCAAGATGCTGGGCAGGATCCGCAGGTTCCTGAGGAACCTGAGACTCAGCCTCACTGCCTGAGGCGCGCGGCCTCCCCACACCGCAGAGACGTGCCCATGGGGGAGAAGACTGCGGACACGAGCGGTGTGGTGTGGAGGCCATCGCCCAGGCGGCGGCGAGCAGCCAGGGCTTGGAGAGCGCAGGGAGCCGGACATCGGAGGTCATGGAGGGATGGAACTTCCTAGGCCCAGATATTGGGCAGCTGGGGGACCTCTCCCAGGAGACATTACAAAAAATAAAATAAAAAAATTTTTAAAAAATGGCATGCTGCATTGTGTTTGAATTTCTAGGTCCTGCAGCCCAGTGGTGACCTCACAGGGGGGCTGCCACCTAAGACCCAAGGGTCCAGTCGAGGACCGCCCCCACCTCACACCCATGCTCAGAGCCAAAGCATCCTGCCTCAAGGCCTGTCTGGCTTGTTTCTCCGGGCCACAGTTGAAAGTATACTATGGCCCAGAAAGCTCCACCTCCCCCATTTCTCTAGTTTAATGAATGTTCCTAACCCCTGAGGGTCCATAGACAAAGAACAGGGACAAAGAAAGAATGGGGGGGGGGGACTCCTCATCTTTGGGGATCTGCCAGCATCTGCCAGCAGAGGGGAGCAGCAGCAAAATCAGAGAGGCCTGTCCCAGCCCTGGCCTGGGACCCAGACTGCAGAGATGGACAGCGGGTCTTGTGGATGGACCAACTCAGGCTTAGGGCAACCAGGCTCCCTCCAACCGACTGACTGGACCCAGACACAAGGGCTCCTTTTTGATGCTAAAATCCAGCAAGTAGCAACCATTGCTTGAGTAGCAAGTAGCAGCCATTTGGGGACTTCTCTGGGCATCCTCGGATTGCGAATTTACCTTCAGCTGATGACGATGGAAGTCAGGCTATAGATAAATCTGACATGACCTAGGACAAGAAGACATAATTCTGGCCAGGCCCGAGAGACAGAAACACTCTAAGGTTAAAGTCTGTTTCGTCTACTAACTCTACTTGGGAGGAGGCGAGGTCCCTGAGATCTGGGCCACCAGAGGCCCCCTAGTATCAGGGACTGGATCTCAAGGGAAGAGCAAGGGCTGGAGGAAACACGGGGTTTTCGCCCATTGCTCTGGGATCTCAGTAGTCAGGATGTGAAGAAGAGCCCATTCAGAAGCTTCTTATCCCTTTTTGTCATCTGCCATTTCATTGCTGCTGGCCACAGGATAGCAGTAGTGCAAATGGAGGATATTCTGGGAGCGTGACATGGGGGCACCACAGGGAGTGTCCTGGAGGCTGGCTGTGTGTGTGAGGCGGGAAGAAATGGCATCTGTGGAGGGTTCTGTTGACCTAAAAGGGCCCACCAGTCACTCCTGCATCTGCGCACAGTGCTTCCAGGGCATTCCATTCTTCCCTACGGCCCTCCCTCCCCTCCCTTCCAGTAGTCCTCTGAGCTGACCAACAGGAAGCCCAGGACAGAGACACCACCAAGGATGCTCAGTGCCCTCTTACCCACAGAGGCCAGACCAGCAGACCAACAAACAAACAAGTCAGGCAGGGTTCCATGCCTTTCTTCTTACTGGGGTCCCTCCCTCCAGCTTGCAGGTGCCTTCTTGCCAAACTAAGAAAGGAACAATTTCTTTTCCTTCATACTCTCCTCCTGGAGAGAGGGGAGAGAAGTGACAAGTGTCACTTCCCAGCCTGTGGAGGCCAGAGCCCAGGCCTGGCCCTCATCCACAAGGCCTGCTGCTGTGGCTGTGTCCACTGGGGCCAAAAGTGGACAAGCAGCTGCCACACTGGGCACAGAGCCAAGAGACTGGGACACCCCCCCCAACCCCTTCACCCCCTCCACTCCCCACCCCACCCCCGCCAAACACACTCTTACAGTCCCAACCCCGTGTTTCCCTTCAGGCTCCACTGTTCCACTGGCTTTCCCTTGCATCTTGTTCGGGGCTGCCCCGTATGACAGTAGCATCTACTGAGTGCTTCCTCTCCTGGCAGTCACTATTCAACACTATTGTATTTCCCTCTCTTTCCACAGCTCGACAAAGTTGGCCTAATTATTCCCATTTCACAGATGAAGGAAGTGAGGCACAGACAAGTTCAAATAACTTTCCCAAGGCCTTCAGGAGTGGAGCAAGGATTAAATCCCAAGGGTTCTCCACCCTCCTGACCCCCTCATAGGCGGACTCTGTGGAGTGCGTGGCCTTAGAAGATATCTGCCCCTGCACTGTGGTGAGTAGCCAGCCCACAGCCAGCCGTCCGTCCATAAACTCCCTGGCTTAGAACACTGGGCGCCATGTCAGGTGCCACCCTGGCCCCTGGCCCTGGGGGTCACTCCTTTTCCCTCCACTTTTCTGCTACAGACAGAGCCTTTCATTCAGGTCCAAGGTGTCTTGGCCACTGGAGGAATGAGCTGCCTCTGTGGACAGAGTGGTATGCTCGTTCCTTCTAGTTCCAACCTGCTGATCTCTGTCTTACCAGGAACCACTCTGTCATTGGCCCTTTCAGGCTGTGACACCTCAGACCATCCCTGGGCAGACCCAAGGGATGGATTTCTGGGCCCAACAAGAAAGCCCTGCCTAGCAGAGAGGAGAGGAATGGCCCCCAGGGAATCTGCCTGGCCAGGCACTTGCTAACTTTGACCTTCCTAGTTAACAAACTTAGTTAACTTCCTAGTTATTAAATGTCCACTCTCCATTCTACCTAGCCACGCAGGGCTTACCCTCCCAGTCATGCTCGGTCTTCTCTCTCCCTTCTCTCCTTTTGCTACCCAGGGCTCCCCTCCTGTAGGCTCTCTGTCTCCAGTGATGAGCTCTGTCCTCCTTCCTTCCATCTCCACCCCCAACTTTACTTAGATCTGAAGGTCCATCCTCAGCCAGCTCCTGTTCCACCTAACCTCCCATGCCCACATCATGACTGAAGTTCCCTCTCCAAGGTTCCACCACATTAAGGATAAAGCTTCAGGGTCCAGGAAACAGAGCTCCCCACCCACCGGCCCCGGCCCCAGTGGGCCCAGTGTGAGTCCCTGCAGATCAAGGGGATGATAAGACTTCTTGCTTATAAGCCAGGCCTGCCACTCTGTCTGAGGCTGACTGCTGCCCCACTCTGCCATCACAGTGGAGCACAAAAGCTGGGTCCATTTGCATTAATTCTCTGGGTAATTTTGGAGTCCGGACTCCAAAGCAAGCTAATTGTATGCAAACTGAATGCAAATGAATATAGAAAACTATGTGACCCTGAATTTACTGGAAATCAGAGGCTCCCCTAACGGGAAGACTTTGGAACCTACTTCCCAAGAGAAATTTAAAAATAGAGTGGCCTCCAGTTGGGGGACAGGGAGGGACAGAGTTGGAAGTCATTCAGAGGAAGGAACACAGTCTGGGTTTCTGTGTCGTTTCTAAGTGACCCAGCAAGAGTCAGAGGAAGAGAAAGCATCTGGCCACCAAGCTTTCCCTCTTTCTCAGAGCTGAGCGTTCGTTCAGCCCCGTGCCCTGCCAAAACCACCCCACAGTGTACATATTGGACAACAGAGCACCCAGAACCTTCTGCATCTTTGGACATGGGCATTTTATTTATAGCCCAGTTCCCATGACAACACTCCACGGTTCAGTCTTCCTTGCATGTCCTACATTGACCTTCTTCTACTTGTTCCTCATTGGGTGTGCTGGTCAAGTGAGCAGAATATTCTGGGACCCGGCCAAGAGGGTTAGGAAGTCTGAATGTTCAGAGGACCTTGGAGGATAGCTCTTGGATCAATCAACCCAGGCAGAAGCCTCAGGCATCTCATTTCCAGGAGGAGGGAGAAAAAGACCACTCCCAGAAGACAGGGGAGAGGAAGGCGGCTCCAGAGGCAACAGTCCCTTCTTCTGACCCTAAACTCCAAAGGGAGTAGCTGCCCTTTTCTTAACGATTTCAAGGAAAGAAAAGATTTTTCCAAAATATTTCCCTTAAATATGAGTTAAGATTGACCGGTAGCTTGGGCATGATAGAATCAAAATCTGACTCTTTAAAAAAAGAAAAAAAAAAAATTGGGGGGGGGGGGTAGAAAAAGAGAGCGAGCGAGCACAGGCAGGGGGAGAGGGAGAGGGAGAAGCAGACTCCTGGCAGAGTAGGGAGCCCAGGACCCTGAGATCATGACCAGAGCAGAAGGCAGATGCTCAACAGACTGAGCCACCCAGCCCAGTGTAACCTGATTCTTAAAAGAGAGGGAGGCAAAAGATTATTGACAAGAAGGGAGAGGGAAGGAGTAAAAAGTTTTAAATTTTTCTGTTGCGATGGGAAATCCCGCAAGTATAATCTACAGAGGTTAGAAGGGCGTTCCTGCCCCCTCCCCCAAAACATTTGCATGTCTAAGTGAGGGCCTTCATGAGGGCCTGGTTAGCCAGATCACAGTTTATATAGGAGCGGGGGGGGGGGGGGGGGGGGGGGCGGGCCAGGCCGGATGGAGACATCCAATCAGTGGGGCGCACATATTTTTACTGTGGTGTGTTGCAATCTCATTGGCCACCTGTGTGTGGGCCTGGCTCAACCACCTCTCTAACGGTTAGTCTGTGAGGTTGGGGTGGGGGTGGGGGTGGGGGGTGGGGGGCAGTAGTAGGAGGAGGAGGAGTGGCAGTTAGGATAGCCCTTGGGGTAGTAGTAGTAGTCGCCGTTGGGGGAGTTGTTGGGTGATAGTCGTTGGGGGCGGGGCCACCGCAGCCGCCTCGTTGGGGTGGGCGTGCGGCCTCCTCTGGGAGCAGCGGCGTCGCCTCTTCGTAAGAGACGGCCCCTACCAGTCGGTTTGATGTTCCATGCTTGGTGTGAAAGGAAGCTTTGCTTGACTCTCGCCTGGCATCCGTCTCCATCCTTTGATCACAGACCCTAACACCCTACATTCTCTACATTACAGAATTTGTGCTTGGTCTCAACACTGTCTCTCCCCCTTAAAATGATGATCTCTCTGAAAGAGTAACTCATAATTATCCTATTAGTTCTATCTTACTGTAATGCAGGACATGGTGGGAACTGATATTACGTTCCAGGATCTTAAAAAATCCCAAGTCCCTGCTACAATGCGGGCCCCTGCGTATGGGCGGGGGGTGGGGGGTGGTGTCATTCCTGGCACCGTCACGTGGACCCATACTCCTGGGACCCCTGGAGTCCCTGAACCTGTACCCCGCTGGCAAGCACGGCAAGCACGGAATCCTGCTCCCTGCCCAGCCAGCCAGGGCTTCACCCCCCCAGGACTCCTGCACTTCCCATAGGGCCCCAGGATCAGGCTTCCGGTAGCCGCTTAGGAGCCTGGAAGTCACAGCCTCGGCCTTTTGTTCTCCCAGGTGGGACGGGTTGAGATGGAGGAAAGGGTGGCAGGCAGGTATGGTCCTGTTCTTTTTATTTTTTTTTAAGATTTTATTTATTTTTTTTAAGAGAGAGAATGAGAGCAAGCTGTAGGAGGGAGAGGGACAAGCAGGCCCCAAGCTGAGCACAGAGCCTGACGCAGGGATCGATCTCACAACCCCAAGATCGAGTCAAATGCTTAACCCACTGAGCCACCCAGGTGTCCCAGTCCATTCTTTTCAGCACTGTGATGCTTAGCCTTAATTCTCTCTCGGCTTAGTGAGATGTCTGGGGAGAGACTGATTTTATACTTGAAAGAAGAATAGAGATTTTCAATTTGAGAGAATTTTAATCTAAAGTACATTATTATAAAATAAAATACATCATCCTACTCAAGCTTCGTATTTTACAGATGAGCAAACTGAGGCTTAGAGAAGCCTCGTAACGGTCCCTGGCCACAGTAGCAAAAGTTAGATTTGAACTCAGCTTTCTCTGATTCTAAAGTCCTTGCTGGCTGCACTCCACCAGCATTTCTTAAACTGGGCTGCTCTTCAGAATAAGGGACAGTGAAAAATGCAGATTCCCTCCCCAGGGGCACGGCTGAAGAACCTTTGTTTCAGCACAGCCCAGAGGCAGGTGAGGATCGGTGCCCTCCCTGGGTGTCCCATAGGAGAAGACCCAAGGGAGAAGCAGCTGCGGGTACGACTCTTCTCCCCAGTCCAGCTTCATTGTGGGTAACATTCCCTCCAGTGTTTGTTTTTAACCTTATTCTTCTAATCCCTTGAAGGTGTGAATGGCCTCCCATGCTGCCAACTTGGCTAACACAAACAGGTGTTAGTGTTGAATTAAATTAAATGTACCCAACAGTCAGTAAGACTTGCAGAATGATAGGAACCTACAGGCATTACTTTGCTTCCTGGTAATTAATCCTGGTGGACTTCAACGAGCCCAACCACTGCCTTGCCAGGTACCGTACTTCTCAAGCTGCAGGCTTAATAGAGCCTTTTCAAATTCTTAGATATTAGCTGGGCTGTCTGGTGCCAAGGTGCTAGGCAAGATGCTAGGTGCCAAGACACTAATGTTGAACAAGTGACACAAAGTGTAGAGGCATTAGAATTCTTTCACAGTGATGAGGGGTCCATGCCAGGCCATTCTGGCTAAAAAGCATTTATTGTGTGTGCTCCCTGTTTCTGTCCTGCAGACTCACCCTGTTCTCTTTCCAATAAATTCCCTTTCTGGTTACAACCACCAGACACCGTCTCTGTTCCTTGTTCCTGAAATCACTCCCTCCACTGTGGCAGGCACAATCAGTAACGCACCCAACAGCTGCTTCACCCCTTTCTTGCTGATAGAACCCCATTTCATTCGTTTGTACATCCACCTGGTCCAAGTGGATGGATCATGACTGGTCAGTCCCAACCTCTTGTCCAGTGACCTGTGACCCAGTTCTGGCCAAAGAGACCCAAGAGGAAGCTGCTAGAAAAAAGCTTCTGGGAAAGATTTTCCTTAGTGATTGTGCCCCTCCCCCGTTCTTCCCACTTGCAAAGCTGCTACAGAGGAAGGAAAGTTTAGAGTCCCTGGAGCCTTCTTGCCATGATGAGGGAACACAGCAGCAGCCATGAAGAAGGCAGAGAGAGAAGACAGAAGAGCTGGAGTCCTTCGTACCTCCTAGAGACACCATACCAATCCCAGAACAACCTCCCTCTAGTCTCTGGGTTTGCTATAATGAATCAGCCCATCATTTAGTTCTTTATTCCAAGTGTTGTGCTATTTGCAGCTGAAACATTCATATACGCTGATTCACCGAATTTCACTGCTTTCCCAAATAATTAACCACATGTTATTGGAGCTAGATGACATCTGGGAGATGAGTTAGCTTTGAATCCCTTTGTAATAGAAGCAGCAGAAGCAGAGGCAGAGGCAGAACCAGGAGAACCTGGATCTCCTTAGTCCTACCCCATGGCAGATTCCCCAACACCCTGAAGACCAAGCCCCATTGCAAGGGGCTCTGGTGGGCAACCACAGGGACAGAGTCTGTGAGGTGTGGGCAAAGGAGCAAAAAAGAAAGGCAAAGTAGGCTGGGCTTGGACAGGTCTGTGTCCAAAGGCGCTAGAGACACCACAGCCTGAGGAAGGGTGAGATGTGTTTCCAGTTCGTTCTATCAGGGCTCACACACACAACACACACAGGCAAACACCCCCCACGCGCGCACACACACGTATATACCTTCACCCTGGGCTCCAGGTCTCAGCCTCTTAAGCCTCTGGGCTCTCCTGTTTCCCTACTGGCCTGGCAGAGGGTCTTGTTCCTCTCATGGATGAGCGCTTTCTGTGGTTTTGGTTGGTTTCATGCCCTGTATTTTGGTCTACTTCACAAATTTTCTTGCCGCTGTGCTTGGACCAAAGATAGCGTGAAGAGAGGCTGGAAATTAACTTCTGTACTCTGCAAAGCTGCCGAAGAGTGAACCAGACTTAGTGAGGAGAGAGGCTAGCAGTTTTAGTGCGGACAGCAGCTAGCTGACAGAGACGCTGGCATGCTGCGATTTCTTTCAGAGCCTCCAGAAAGACCCTTCTCCCCCAGATGCCACCCCAAGTCATGCTTCCTATGCCTGGGAAATAGGTGCTAAAATTCCACCATTTACAGTGCAAACATTCCACAAAGTGCCCCAGAGTATTCCTCAGGGTGGATGAATTCTTAGGATCCTTTCAGGAAGGTAGACATCAGGAGGGATGGGAGAGTCTTGTGATGGTTATGTGTCAACATGACGGGGCTGCCCGGTGCCCAGACATTTGTCAAACAGTGTTCTAGGTTTTTGGGGTGAGATGGACACTTAAATTGGTGGACAGTGAGTAGAGCAGATTTACCTTCATAATGTGGTTGGTCTCATCCGATCAGCTGAAGTCCTAAATAGAATAAAAAAACTAACATCTCCTGAGCAAGAGAGAATTCTCGAGCCAACTGCTTTCAGACTTCGTCTGCATATCTGCTCTTCCTGGCTCTACCACAGATGGTCTTTGGGCTGGAACATGTGCATACATCTATATCTGTATCTATATCTATATCTATATATCTATATATCTATATATCTATTTCTATATCTATATCTATATCTATATCCATATCTATTATATCTACATTCTATTAAATCCATTCCTTGGGAGGACTTGACTGATATATACCAGGCATATACCAGGTACATTGCTGGGTCGAGGGTAGCATCAGAAGATTCCTTTCGTTGCACAGGATAGTTTCTGCAAGTTTGTCCTGCTGGCAAGGCACACACAGGGGACCAAGAGGGCAGTGGGGACAGCTGTATTCGTCCAAGGGGAAAAAAAAGTTGGGGGAGGGATAGGGCAGGAAGGGATAGGACAGGTGTGGCAGGCCACAATGGAGGCCATAAGCCATCAGGGTGAGGAGTGGACATTTACATTATCAGTGGTCACAAAGGGGTTGCTGGAGGTTCCTGAGGCAGAGAGTGGCGTAATCCAAGCACTAAATCAGGTGGCTGTGTGGGGAGGGACTGAATGAGGGGACTGATGTCAGGGACCCCAGGGAAGACACAGGGAAAGGCAGAGCATGGGCATGGGGGATGGGAGAAAAGTTATGAGAAAGCAACATAGTAGAACCCAAGTGGCCAGGTCCCCAAAGACATAATGGGGGAATGCAGACTCCATGAAGGGAACCAAAAAGTGAGGCCAGGGAGCTGATTTGTGGGGAAGAACTGGTGAGTAGAAGGTGGTGGTAGGCCATCGGAGTGGAAACATTATTGCAATTATTATTGGCCAACATACACTGAGAACATAGTCTCTAGCAGGCACCATGTTAAGCCCTTCTCATATGTCATCCCATTTATTCCTCACAGCTTCCCAATGGGTAGATCCTATTATTAATCCCATTTTACGGATGAGGAAACTAAGGCTCAGAGAAGTACTTGCCAAGTTCTCACAGCTAATAAGAACCCAGTTTATTTACTCCAAAGCTCCTAACTACCTCTAGGCTCTGGCTCTTGGGAAGCAGTCAGAAGCTGATCCATCATCCAGGGGTGATAAGAAGGGTCTTAGGAGTATCTGGGACCTCCCAAGGAAATCTGGAGGAGGACATGGACAGGAGAACTAATGTTTGTTGAATACCCTTAGACAAGTCACTTAACTACCACCATCTGTCAGTGAGCCTTTCGTCAGACCTCTAAAAACAACTTCCCCTTTCGCCAGGATTCAAGTGGGATCTGGAGTCGGTGTCGATGTCCCACCAACAGCTCGCTAACCACAGCACAGTCGCCCCTTACCTGAGCACGAAGGAGGCGCCTTGCTCCTTCCACTTTCTAATTCAAGTCCCCAATTTCTATTTTTTTCCTAACAAGAAGTTCTTTTCTGGTTGTGAATCTGGACAGCAGAAGCAGGGGTGGGGGTAGGGAGCAGGTTTGGGGGTCACCATAGTTTTCAATTATTCCCAGGGGAGCTTCATCAACAGTTTGGGGGGGAGGGGGAGACACTGAGGAGACAAGAGGAGCCTCAGGCCTTCCTGCTTCGAGTCTGTCTTCCTCACCCAGGTCTGCTTTCCCAGAGCCCAGCACACTTCGGATTCGTGACAAGTGTTTGTGGGATAAATGAATGAAAGAACAAACGTGAAATGAAAGATACCAAGGGCGGGGACCGCTGGATGGAGGAGCCTCCATCTCCCTGGCTGGCACCATGGTGAGTCACAGGGCTCTCCACGCCTCCAAGGCAAAGCTCTGAAAACCTTTAGCTCTGACTCAAGCCCAGCTGGCATGGAGTGGGCTTTACTCTGCCTCTGCAGAGGTCACACCCTGGATGCCCATTCCTGGGACCAGTGGCCTCGCCTCCAGTACCCAATGCCCCAGCCAGATCCAGGCTCTGACCTTCTGCCGTTGTCCTATTTGGGCAAGGCAGTGAGCTGGAGGCTCCCAGCAGGCAAAGACTTGGGCTCACCACCTGCATGCCCTCAGGGACAGGCTCCCTGTTAGTGGTAGGGGCATGTCAAGGGGAAAAAATGGCTCATTCAGCGCCAGCATCTTTTTTTTTTTTTTTTTTAATTTATTTGACAGAGATTACAAGTAGACAGAGAGGCAGGCAGAGAGAGAGAGAGACAGAGGAGGAAGCAGGCTCCCTGCTGAGCAGAGAGCCCAATGTGGGGCTCCATCCCAGGACCCTGGGATCATGACCTGAGATGAAGGCAGAGGCTTTAACCCACTGAGCCACCCAGGTGCCCCAAGCGCCAGCATCTTGAACACACAGCTGTCATTCAGGCCACACAGCAGTTCTGGGAGGCAGAGGAGGAAATAAACATGGGCCAAGAACTTAGGAGACTTCTTGAAGCTCCTTTAGTGGCAGAGAGCTTGGGGTGGTTCAAATCGAGTCTTCTGTTCTAAAGGCCGTGTTCCTTCTAGCCACCCTAAAATTCAAATGGATCTGGGACCTGGATGGGGAAGCCATGGAATCTCCCCCCAACCCAGGCTGAGTCGGAAAGGGTAGCAACTCCTTTTAGGCCTTGAAGTGGCCCACTGACATGTCACTAAGACTGGGACTCTGTGGCCTCTCAGATGCCAGGATGGGCAAAGGGGATTTCTTCTGAGAACTAAAGGGCCTAGGTAGCATCTGGATCCCAAGGGTATGACTTCTGCTTCTACCCCCACACCTCTTTCCCTTGCTAGGGCCTGGAGGCCCAAAGCACACAGCCAGAGGTCAGGCCATGCCCATGCTCTGGAAGGACCAGTGTGCCAGAGGTGAGAAGAAAGGCAAAGCCAAAAAACCTGGCAAGGGGAGACCATTGAACACTTGACCCTAAAGCAGGGCAAGCATGTGGACCGCCCCAGACTCCACCCGCGCACTCAGGAATCTGAGAGGCCCCAGTCAGAGTCAGCCAACACCAGCTGAGTCTGCGCCTTGCCTTCCAGAGCTTGGTGCCCTTGAGCCGGTAACTGGACCTCTGTGAGAGCCCTTCCCTGTGAGCATCACACACTCCAGAAGACTCTGATGGGCATCGAATGAGATGGTGAAGCGCTCCCCAGCAAAGCCACCACCAACAACAACAACAAAAAAGAAACGGAGAGAAAACATCCAATTAACGTTTGTGAAATGGAACTGTTCTTATTTCTGGCTAGCTGCTGACGGTGCCGCCTCTGCTTAGCTGGATTTGGGTTAATATTCCCTCATATTTTCTCATTCTCTTTTTTAATTTGTACTTGAGTGACTGGGGAATGACAATGGACATTAATTGAAGGTCTCTCTCAAAGTTTGTTCCCTGGACAGATTGTACCATCATCTCCTTAAATGCATTTTATTTTATTTTTTTTTAAGATTTTATTTATGTATTTGACAGACAGAGATCACAAGTAGGCAGAGAAGCAGGCAGAGAGAGAGGGGAAAGCAGGCTCCCCACTCAGCAGAGAGCCCAACATAGGGCTCGATCCCAGTACCCAGAGACCATGACCTGAGCTGAAGACAGAGGCTTAACCACTGACCCACCCAGGCGTCCCTAGAAATGCAAATTCTTTAGTCTCACCCCAGACAAACCCATTCAGAAACTCTGGGTGGGGTCCAATGACTAGAATTTCGGTAAGTTCTCTGCTGATGCTCGTGCATGCCCTGCCCCAAATGTTTTACATGAATGTCTCATTTAATTCCAAAAATGCCTTAAGAGATGGGAATTAATATCTCTGATTTACAGATGAGAAATGAACTTCAGTGAAGTTAGTACCTTGCCCCAGGTTGCACTCTATTGCCCTTTGTCCTCCCAGAAGTGGGACAGTTTTGTTCCCAGAGGGTGTCCTAGGGGCAGGTGTGAGAGGCAGGAGTCCCTGGTAAAGAGGGAACATTCTCCTGGGCTGATGAATAGCATAGCTGGGTATTTTTACATGGTGTGCCAGACCAGCTGGACTGTTTTCTTTTATGAAAATGGGCAAATATTTAGTGAGAGGGCTGTCCTACTGAGCTGGCTTTCCAGAGACGACGCTCCTAGTTTGCAGCGTGCCCAGAGCACCTGCCTTCTGCCGGTCGTGAGTTTCAGCAACACTGAGACCTGTGGCCCCACCTGTAGATAACACCATCAACGACGTACTGGACTCCCGCTGCCGGCTCTAGAGGGTTTGCGATTTAATCTCCACCCGGCCTTATTACGCCCTTCAAAGGATGAGATTCTCAGGGTCAAAAACTCACAATCAAGGGGTAGGGATCTGGCCTGCCCAGCTCTAAAGTTCAAATTCCTTCCGTCATGCTTCCATTATGAGAAGGCAGTTCTCAGAGGCAGGCAAATCTCGTCCTACCCTTGGCGCCCAGGCCCACTTGCCCTGTGGGGTCCTTGCACCGGGAGAAAGCCAGGGGCCGACCACCAGCGCAGGTGGGCCCAGCGCCAGGCGCCCAAGCCAGAGGAGCCCAAGAGCGCCCTGTCCGTGGCCACAAGATGGCGCTGTGGTTCAGGGGACTGGGGGGCCAGCCGGACACCTGCAGGACCGAGAACCAGGACCCACCAGGTCAGGACGGTCCCGCGAGGGGGACCCCCAGATCCCGGAAAGCGGTTGTGGAGGAGACTCCCCGTTCCTTCCTGCTCCCGGCCGCATCGGGGAGGCTGGACCCCGCGGAACAGGGACTCAGCAAGGGCTCCCAGGCAGCAAGTGCCCTTGGAGCCCAGCGGCTTCTCCCTCCCTTTGTCCCGAGCACCTCCCCGCCAGCGGGCCGGGCCCAGCCCACTGCCCTCCCACGTTACACGTCACTTCAGCCCGGTCCCAATTTGAGGATTTTAAATATTGCAAAACTCAGCCTCAAAAATGATCGCTTCCCAACTCAGTAACGTGGGAATAGCTTGTATGGTGACAGATGGGGACTACAGTTATCACCGTGAGCCCTGAGTAATGTATGAACTTGTCGAGTCGCTGGGCTGTGTGCCTGAACCTGATATACCACAGATGTCAACTATACTTCAATATTAAAAAAAATTTTTTTAAATCACAATGAAATGATCTCTTCACCTAAGGTACGCTCCAGCTTTAAAACCTAGCCATTGAAGCTTCTTCTTTATATCAAAAATAAGTTACAAGTGGAGTCAGAGTCCTGTGCCTGCTGTTCCCTCTTTCCCAAAGTCTTTTCCCATCACTTAAGAAAAACATGCACAGTATGCTTGTGCACATGCACGCTCGATGAGGCAGAATTCTGAGTTCGAATCCTGGATCTGCATTAAAAGTTGTGTACCACTTAGAGAGTCCTTTAATCTCCCAAGGCTTACTTTTCTCATAGATGAGATGGGAATAATAAGGGCACCTGGGTGGCTCAGTCAGTTAAGCGTCTGCCTTGGTGGGCTCAGGTCATGATCCCAGGGTCCTGGGATGGAGTCCCACATCGGGCTCCCTGCTCAGCGTGGAGGCTGCTTCTCCCTCTGCTTCCTGCTCATGCTCTCTATTGCTATCTGTTGCTCTCTTAAATAAATAAATAAAATCTTTTTTAAAAAGAAGGATTAAAAAAAAAGAATACACCCAATAAACCATTGCCAGAATCAAGGCCATAAACATATCCATCACTTTCCAAAGTTAAACAAAAAAAAAAGAGGAGGAGGAGGAGGAAGAAGAGGAGGAATGGGAATAACACCAGTGGATCGTTGGAAAAAATAAATCCATATAAACTATGGGGAATAGCGCTTAGACATGTAGTAAGTGCTCAATAAATGTTACCATTTTGATTTCCTTCCCACTCATACTTACTGGTGTGTACTTATATTAGTGGTGAGCACAGTCCCTTGGCATTCAGCCCAGGTAGCCTTGTGTTTCGGACTGATTTCATTTGGAATATCTTATGGCCGGGCATATGTCTATGCTCAGAAGACCCAACTCCTCCCGCCGTGAGACACACTAAAGTGGGTCATCATGGTCCCCACAGACCACAGCCTCCAGCTGCCACTCTTCCTCCCTCTTGTCTTCTCTGTGTGGTGGGTGCTTGCAGAGACCAGCCATTGCAATGGCTGAGTGTCCCCCCTCTTTTCGGCTGTGGGGCAAGTGGTGCCCGATTGTGAGTGGTAGAAGATATAGCCTTTTATTTTCCTCTAGGCCAGGGGCCCCTTCTGCTCCCCAGGGCTGGGGGGATATCTCAAGTGCATAGGGAGTGGTGTCTATGCCTGTTTTATTTCCAACCAGTACTGGGGAGACCCTGTGTTCCGTGGCAAGGCCTGCAAGGGCGGGGAGGACCGTGGCTCCAGGGCATTGGCCAGAGGAAGGTGGTGTGCAACTCTCACCGCTGCTGTGCTGGGTCACACTGGTGAACAGGTCAGTTGTAGACCTTTGTGTCTGGAGTTCTGCGGGGTTTCTACTTCTGTCTTTCCTGACTTCTGCATTTCTGAGAGCTGGGTGTTCCCTCACCATCTCTCTGTCTTTCACAAACCCATGTCTGACAAAAAAGGTTTCACGGGCAGGGCACAAGCCTTCCACATGAGTTGACTGACTGCCCGACAAACTGGCTCTGAGACCTCAACCAAGATCTTTCTAGAAGCCGCAGGCAGACCCATGGACCCATTAGATTCCATCAGGCATCCCTGCTGAAGTTGTTCCCAAAATCACTCCATGCCGACGAAAAGCTACCCGTGTATGCAAATGAGTGTTGGACATGTGGGGAGCAGGGTTGGTAACGGGAGAGTAGAAAGGGCTTCTGGTTCATCTAGGAAGGCTTTCTGGTTGGGGGTGGGGGGTGTGCTGTTGAAGCTGTAATTAAAACGGATGCAGTTTACAAAAATGAGAGAAGGGTGTGGTTTTAGGCCATAACCCATCCTTTCCTGGTTCAGGTCCTCACTTGAGTCATTCCAGAGTTCCCCTGCCAGCCCCTGGGAAGGTTCCAGTGCATGACATGTCTCAGGAAGCTAGCGAGGTTCCTAGAAAACCACCCACAGAGAGCAGATCTACCATCTCCACCCCCAAATCTTTCTTAGAAATCCTACCTGCAGCTAGGAAGGAACAGATCGGAGGTCAAGGATTAAGCAATAACTGGGTTTGGAGCACCTCCGTAATAGAAATCTGGTTTCTGGTCAGAGCCACTTGCTGGCACCTACTCCCTGGGGGAGGACACAGGACAGATGTGGGTTGAGCGCAGCGGGGAAGGGGGTGTCTGAGGGGCTCTCCGACGTCACTATCTCTCGCTCAGCTGGCAGAGTGGGGCCGGCTCGGCCAGCTGCTCTCCGAAGCGCTCATCTTCCTGTTTTCTCTTGGGGTTTTGAGAGGGAAATCTAAACCGTATGTCTCTGATTCATTACTGTGAACTCATCAAGCTGGTGTTTGGCAAGAGTCCTTGGATATTTCGGAAAGAGCTTTTGGTTTGGTTTCGTTTGTTTTTGTAGTGTTTTTCCTTTGAAATAGGAAGTTCGTTTTTGCCGAGAGTAAAATGACAAACTAGATTGGAGTTTGGATCAGAACATAAGAAGAAATTTAGATATTATCCTTTTGTTTCTCTATTTTTGACTGTGCAATACAAAATAAGTAATAGCTAACATTTAACCTTGAAGATTGGGTCCTATTATTATCATCTCCCACCTACAAATAACAAAACTAAGGCCAGAAGAGTTAGGTGAAACGCTCAAGTCCAAAGAACCGGGAAGTGGTAACCTGATATATCCACACGGTGCCAAGGGCCCACGATAATACTTTGGGGGACTTAGAAAAATGTTTTAATTTCTTAAATTTTTAATTAAACTCAGAAGGAAAAATGAATTTTTAGATCTGAAGATAATGTTTTAATACGTCATAGAAATATTCATCTTGGGGCACCTGATGGTTCAGTTGGTCAAGCCACTGCCTTTGGTTCAGGTCATGACCTCAGGGTTCTGGGATAGAGTCCAGATAAGGTTCATTGCTTAGTGGGGGCCTGCTTCTCTTTCTTTCTCCCTCTGCCCCTCCCCCCATGCTCTCTCTCTCTCAACTAAATAAATAAATAATCTTAAAAAATATATTTGTCTTTATACCAGCATAGCCACGTAAGTTGTAATTATTTTAGAAGCAGCCCTCGAGGTGGGTGCCAGGTGGAATTAGAACACAACAGTAGCAGCCGGTGGTGGAACTGCCCAAGTATGAGCCGATCACTGGGTACAAAGTGATCAGACACCACCTACACCACCACAAAGACTCAGACACCACCTTACCCCCTCCCTGGGGGAGCCAGGTCCACAGCCGAAGTTCGACAAAGTACTACCAGGTCTGCTCGGGGAAAGTCACGAGAGGCTTCATGAAGGAGTCGGTTCTGAACAAAGAGGCTTAAACGTGAAAGGAGAGAAATGAGAAAGTGGAAGCATTTGTGGGAATGGGAACGTCACTCATATGGGGATACTGAGGCAGCTGAGAGGTTGTGTTGGTCATCAGCTGACATTCAGTTCCAAAACTACTTTTGAACATTTTTCTTATGTTTCACGTCCAGGACTCATATTTAATTACTAACCTCCATCAGTAGTACTGAAAGTCTAATTGCTACTTAAACTCACAAATGATTATCTTACGTAACAGGAGGAAAAACAGGACTTGTGTTTTGCTCATAGTTCTCTCCTGTTAGATATTAACTCATATTCATTCTTTAGTAGTTAGTGTCCACCAGTTATTAGCAAATTGTCCTAAAGTTCATAAGAAAACTTCTCACTTCTTTATTTTTGCATCATAGTGACATACTAAGTTTTGCAGGTTTCCATGGGGCAGACTGGTGGTTTACAAACAGGGCTCCTCAGAGATAGAGCTTGGTAAAGATGCCCAGAGTGGGGGCTTGGGGCCTTTCTGCCTGCTTTAACCTGAATATTAGATAGATTGATTGATAGATCGATAGCCAAGGACTTTCACTAAATAAGAATAGCTTCCATCTACACCACGTGCTCTCTGTGCCCGGCCCTGTTCCCAGCGCCTCATACGCATTAGCTCCCTTGATTCTCACTATAACCCTATGTGATGAGTACTGCCCTTACCCCCATTTGACAGATCAAGAAACAGAGGCCAGAGAGGCCCAATAACTCGCCACAGTCATAGCACAAGATCTGAATCCAGTTTTGCTCTGTGTGTTACCCACTCACCATGAGGCCTCTGCGTCCGCCATGTTGCAGCCCGCTGGTTGGGGATGTTCCTGGGCCTCAGGTCCCCAGTAGTACCCTCCAGTGGGCCTCTCAGCCTCATTCTGGTCCGTCGTGTTTGGTAGCTGCCGGTGACACCTTGTGCTCTGTGCAGGGCTAATTGAGAATGTAGACCCCAAGGAAGATTCAGGGCCTGAAGGCCCACAGGAGCACACAGAGGGCCTTCCTCACAGTGGACAAAGCTCGGGCAAACCGAGCCTGTGAGGGAGCGTCAGGGCTGTATCTTACTAACACTAATAACTTACCAACACTAATAACTCATAACTTACTGTATCTTACACTAATAATTAGTGTGACCAATGGCATTTATAGCAGTTGCTGTTCTAGACCTTTCACACTCATGATCTTATTTAACCCTCAAAGCAACTGAGCAGGCAGGTATTATGAGTCTCACTGTCCAGGGGACACTGAGCCATCCGGCAGTTTGAGTGACTCCCCAGAGGGCACACTAGCTCCCCTGTACCTGTTAACAGGCCACAGTACCTCTGCTCCCTATGTGGCCACCACCACATACCCACCAAACCCATCTGTGCAGAAGTTCCTCCATGAGTGTTCTCGGGATCTTCCTTTGCTTCTGTTCCTGCCTCCGACAGTCAGTTCCTCAAAAAGGTGAAAAGTTCTACTCACCCGCTCTTTGTGAGCTGCCCCCGCACCCCCGCCAACCAATGCCAAGGACCCCACAGGAAGTTCCGGGTAAGTTGAACTCTAGTGAGATGTTCCAACTTCATGGCTCTGCTTGCATCAGCAGCTGGCATCTCTGGTCGAAATGCGGAATTAGGGGCACCTGGGTGGCTCAGTCGTTAAGCCTCTACCTTCGGCTGAGGTCATGATCTCAGTGTCCTGCGATGGAGCCCTGCATCCGGCTCCTTGCTCAACGAGGAGTCAGCTTCTCCGCCTCTCTCTGACTGCTTGTGTTATATCTCTCTGTCAATTAAATAAAAATTTTTTTAAATGGGAAATTAATGACCCAGCCTCAAATGTAGTTTTCTATTCCTTTATCCCTCCCCCAAACCACTTACTTGGGGAGACAGGCATAAAGCATATATCTACCCAAACGCCCCCAAAATGTCCCTACAGGTGAGTGTCCAAGACCCAGCCATTTAAATCATCACGCAAATGAGGTGACAGCCTGTTAGGTGGCCAGAGCCGTCTCCACTCACGCCCAGAGGGAACGCAAACACTGCCAGGCCAGCCTCAGTCCCCCCAGCCCGTCCCTGGCCTGATGACTCAGGGAGAAGCCATGCAGCGGTTTACTCAGCAGCCTCTCGATTTCCCTGCCTGTCCTCCGGCCCGCACCCGCACCTGCATCTAACACAGACAGGGAGAGGTGGTAATAAATGGGCTGTTCTCAGCTGTCATGGCTGGGCAGCGAAAATGCCCGCTCAGCCTGATTCATGAAAACACACTCCCCTACCTCTGAGTGATCCCTGGGTGTGCAGGGGTGCAAGGGGGCAACTAGGGCTGGGCCCAGCTTTGGTCTTGGGAAAGCGTCATTCATCTGTGTGAAGCACAGATTGTGACAATGGAGCACCAAAGTTTCCTTTTCTGCCATCTACAAAGACGTGAATTTCTAAGCAAATGAATTCTATGGTTAGTTTGTGTCTTCAGTGCGTACATGGTGTGCACTTGGTGAGGACTGGGGCAATAACTAAAGATGACCCCTGGTGACAAGAAAAAAATGGGTAAGATAATCAGTTGTAGCATCTTCGCCTATGAGAGAAAATCAGGCATTTCCAAGCCGTCCCAAGGCACCGTCGATCAGCAGGAAAACAGACCTGTGACTGGCAATGTTTCCCTCTTTGCTGGAGCAGATCGGTGGGACCTCCTTCTTCAACCGTCTGTCCCTCCACTCACTAAACATGCATCTGTTTGAAAGAAGCAAAAGCCATTGAACTTTATTTAAATAACTTATCTTCTAAAAGCCCAGACTCTGCTCCCTACCTCGGTTATTCTGAATGAACAAGATGGCCCTACAGAAAGACTTTGTGAAGAATCACGGGGGTTTGGAATGTATCAAGTCCTTGCCACTCAGTTCTGTCTGCAGACCGGCAGCATCAGCATCACCTGGGAGCTTGCGAGGAACAGAGGCTCTGCAGCCCTTCGATCTCCTGGGGCAGGATCTGCAGTTTAACGAGATCCCCAGTCTCTTCCGGTGCCCACGGAAGTTCCAGAAGCCGGGCTGGGTTGGGTTACATCTTCACGGGCAGTGACTTCCCTTGCAGAGTTTTGCTCTGCTCCAATGACGCTACCAGAGGCTGGTCATCTCTGAACAGGTGCTGCATTTGGGGGTGGAGGGGCAGCGAGTTCTGGGGCTCGCTGAGGATAGGGGGGGCAAGGAAAGAACAACCCAAGGTATAGGAAGACAGAGTACAAGGTGGGGTGTGTGCACCAGGACCTTGGCGGCTGGCCTGTAGGTGGGGAGGAACAATGAGGGGAAGTAGCCCAGAAAGCAGATTCTCCCAGGGGGTAGTGGGCAGCAGGGAGGTGGGGTCCATACCCCGTGAGGGGAAGCATCTGTCCTCAGTACAGGTGGTGGGAATGGAAGAGAAAAAACCCTTCAGGATCAGTGCAGTGATCCAGGAGGTCTCTCTCTCAGCTCGGCGCGTGGTGGGAAGGGGTAAGGCTGTTGGCTGGGGCTAGGGAAAGGTCAAAGACAAAGCCAGGCTGAGAGAGAGCTGGGTCAAGGCCCAGTTCATCACTCCTGGAGCGTCTGCTCCTCATCTGCACTAAGAATACGAGAGAAACAGACAGTGCTCCAGAAGTAGGGAGATAAGCCTGGGCTTCTGAGCCTCTGGCTGCAGAGCAGAGAAAGACAAAGGCAGATCAAGGCTGGCTCTGAGTTAAGACCACCCATGCCAAATATGTGTCATTTTCTTGGGACAAACCCTGAGCCCATAAGATGAGCACAGTCAACAGCCATACCCCTTTTACTCCCCTAATAAGGTGACATTCCTCCCCCTCAGCACTTCTCAGACAGAAGGCAGACTCGGGATTCCTGAGTCCCCCAGACTGCAAGGATGTATAGGGAGGGCTGTGAGCTCCCTGTTGAATTTCTCTTTCTTAACCGTAATAGATGGAGGCGGCCCTCACAAAGCCTTTCACAGTCTCCCCTCTCTCACCCCTTGAATGCACTTAGCGTAGCTGGGAGGTTTCAACTGTCAGACTATAAGCTTTAAGTTACCTCTGGGGTAAACTTATATCCAGTCTATATCTAGTTCCTTTGGAAGGTCTTCTCTACCCTAACAGAGTAGCTGAGTCGAAACCTCAACACTACATCTTGTGTATGTGTCACAGGGAAAAGAAAGCAACTAGGAAGGCCCTCAGTGTTGATCAATATTGGTTCTGTAAATAAGAGACATCCGTTCTTGGGATAGGATGCAGTGGTTAAAAAGAATGAGGTCTGTCTCAGTGTGTGAGCATGAGATGGTGTCCAAGATGCATCTAGTATTGTCTTATTTGTACCTAAAAGGAGAGGGAAAGATGTTCTCATAGATGTCTTTATGCATAGAATATTTCTGGATGTATATATTAGAAGCCAGATTAGCCACTGCTTTTAAGTAAGGGGCTTTGAAGGTTAGAGCTGGAGAGGGAAGACTTAGTTTTTACTGCACACCATTCAGTAGTCCTGAATTTCTCCGTGTGTGTGCACATGTATTTTCTGTGTATTTATAATATAAACATATATAAAGATATATCTGATGTAAGTATGTGTATATGTATCCCCATTACATTTTCAACTCCCCCAAAATTAGTCATTTAAAATGGTGATTATGAAGATTAATGTAGCAACACGGAAAATTTTATGACATAATGTTAAGTGAAAAGGGCAAGATTCAAAGTCATTATGTGCATTCTGATTTCAATCATATGAAGATAAGGAGATGAATAAAATTTAAGAGCAGTTTTATTATAGTGCTGGAATTTTCCATACTTATAAAAATCAACAACAAAGTGGAGTATAATTTATATACAATATAATGCATATCATTTATAAGGGCACATTTGGATGAAATAGAACTATCACTACAATCGAGTTACAGAATATTTCCATCATCCCAAAAAGGTTCCTTGTACCCAATTCCATTCAGTGCTGGGATCAGTCCCACAATCAATGATGTGCTTTCTGTCACTATAAATTGGACGTGACTTTTCTAGAGTTTCATAAACATGGAATCTTTAGCATGTACTCTTTGTGTCCTGGCTTTTCTTTTACTCAGTATATTGCTTGTATCCATCCTCCCCTTCTTCCTTAATAACCAAACTCTCAGTAAAAGATTATACCTCCTAACCCTCCTTGAAACTAGAGGTGACCATATGATAAAATTATGGTCAAAGAAACATAATTAGAAGGGTCTTCCGGAAAGTCTATGTAAAAGTGAGAGACAGATACCCACTTTCTTTTCTTCCCCTTTCTATAGCTGTTGGCCTGGAATATGGACCTGATGAATGGCACGCCAGCCGCCATCTTGGAATACGAAATGACATTAAAGAAAAGGAGCCTGAGTCTTTTTTTTAAATAGATTTTTTTAAAGATTTTATTTGTTTATTTGACAGACGGAGATCACAAGTAGGCAGAGAGAGAGGAGGAAGCAGGCTCCCTGCTGAGCAGAGAGCCCGATGCAGGGCTCGATCCCAGGACCCTGAGATCATGAACTGAGCCGAAGGCAGCGGCTTTAACCCACTGAGCCACCCAGGCGCCCTAAGCCTGGGTCTTTGATGCCACAATAGCACTGCCATACCAGCTTGACTCCCTTCCCCTTAAGCAGCTTTTACACGGAAAAAATACGTATCTTGTAGTTGACCAAATATTTTGGGCTCTTCTGCTAAATTTGTGGTTGAAACTAACTCTAAATGTACCGTAAGCCTTCAAGCACAAGTTGACATTTTAAAACATTATGCAAATATTTGATTAAATATTAATTTTAATTTTAAAAATAAACCTTTATACCAAAATCTTACAAAAATAGTTCAAGAAAAACACCAGAGACCACTCTTTCCCATGAACATAGTTGCAAAAATTCCTTTTTTATAAAAAAATATTTTATTTATTTATTTGACAGAATGAGATGCAGCGAGAAAGGGAACACAGCAGGGGGAGTGGAATAGGAAGAAGCAGGTTCTCAGCTGAGCAGGGAGCCCAATGTGGGGCCCGATCCCAGGACCCCAGGATCACAACCCGAGCCGAAGATAGACGCTCAATGACCGAGCCACCCAGGCACCCCACAGTTGCAAAAGTTCTTAACAAAATGTTGGTAAATTGAATCCAGCAATATACAAAAAGAATAATCTACCATGCCCAAATGGAGTGTATCCCGAGAATGAAAGTTTGATTTGACATTCAAGAATAAATTAATGTAGTTGACCGTTTTAACAGAATAAAAGATTTTTGAAAATCAAACCATCATGGCACCTGGGTGGCTCAGTGAGTTAAGCCTCTGCTTTCGGCTCAGGTCATGATCATTGGGCTCTCTACTCAGCAGAGAGTCTGCTTCCCTCCCTCTCTCTGCCTGCTTGTAATCTCTCTCTCTGTCAAATAAATAAATAAAATCTTAAAAAAAAAAAAAAATCAAACCATCATCTCAGTAGATGCCGGAAAAAAATTTGAAAAAATTCAGTATTTCCTCATGACCAAAAACTGTCAGCAAAGTAAAAATAGAAGTGAACTTCTCAACTTGATAAAGGGTAATTCTGGAAAAACAGAAAACAAAAAACCCTACAGCTAGCAATATACTTAATGATGAAAGACTAAATGCTTTCCCCCTGATGTGGGAAACAATGAAATGATGACTACTTTTAACGCACGTATTAAATATTGTGCTGATGTCCTCAGCCAATGTAAAAAAGAAGACAAATTAAAAGGCACAAAATTTGGAAAGCAAAAAGTAAAACTTTCTCTATTTACAGGCAACATGATTATCTACATAGAAAATCCCAAGGAATCAGAAAAATAAAATCCAACTAGAATTAACAAGTAAATTTAGTGAGGTTAAAGAATACAAGATCGGGGCACCAGGGTGTTTCAGTCTTTAATGGGCTGCCTTCAGCTTAGGTCATGATCTCACCGTCCTGGGATAGAGCCCCGCATCAGGCTCTCTGCTCAGTGGGGAGTCTGCTTCTCCCTCTCCCACTCTCCCCCTGCTTGTGTTCCCTCTCACTGTGTGTCTCTCTGTCAAATAAATAAATATAATCTTTAAAAAAATACAAAATCAATATACAAAAACCAGCAACAAACAATTGGGAAATCATAATCTTATAAATTCCATTTACAGAAACATCAGAAAGCAGACAAGACTTAGGGGGAAATTTAACGGAAGGTGTGCAAGACCTTTCTGTTGAATATTATAAAACATGGAATTTATAAAAACATTATATATAAGCAGAGAGAAATTAAAGAATGCTTAAACAAATGAATAGATATATCACCTTCCTAAACTGGAATACTCAGTATTTTCAAGACATTTACTCTCCCCAAATGGATTCACAGATTCAGCACAATCCTATTTGAACACAGCTGTGGTCTTCAGACATTGACGAGTTGATTATTAATTTATACGGAATTTTTAAGATAATACAATGAATCTAAAATAGAATAAAACCAAAGCAAAGCCGTCACCAAGGCAGCAGCGAAGAAGGAAGAAGGGCTTGGATCAGCTAACTCAGGAGCTCCTCCAGGGAGACACGGTCTGAGCTGGTAGTTAAGTACTTAGCAGGTGCAGGCATTCATGAAAGGCATTGATTTACTTTGGTTTTCCCAATCGTAAGGAACTAAAATTCACCCCATTTCGTTAAATGAAGGAATTATCTAGAAGATTAAATCTCCCAGAAATCCTTAGAGACACCTCGTAGATTCTGAGCTTGGAGGGCAGTCCTGGATCCAAAGCTCCTCTTCTGGCCGCAGCAGCCGGACCCCCTAAATCTTTAAGGTCAGCTCCTGCTGTCATCTGCTTTATTCTCTCTACACCTCCGGGAAAGAAGCTAGAAGGATAGGTTAAAACCAGATGCAAAAGACTTTGTTTGCCCAGGCAAGTTGGTTTTTATCATTGTAGCCACTAAAGGTTTTTATACAAGAGGAAGAACTGATCGGATTTGGCTCTGCGGCACATAATTCCATTGGTGTGTGGAGGAGACGAGAGGCAGGATGTCAGGGAAGAAAAGTATTGCAAAGAAGAGAGACTAAAGCTCAAGACCAATGGAACTCAGTGAATGTGGGGTTTGGGTCGTAGCAAGACACATCCTACTCCGGTCAAAAATTTTTCTATCTCCTTAGGAAACAGCAGGAAGGGGAGTTCACGCATCTGCATTTTGCAACAACTCGCCAGTTGATGCTGGTTGAGAACGACTAGTCCAGACAAAGTGGCGTTCCTAGGGACGGAGTGAGAACAGGGAGAAGACAGGGATGGACTGGGGGACCGCTGGACCCGGCGGAGCAGGCGTCCAGGTAACTGGAGCTTCTCGCTGAGGAAGCTGGGTGGGTGATATCTCCTTTTGCTAGGCCTTGAGAACCGAAGCCCAGTCTCGGTTTCTATACGGGACTAGAGGTGAGAGAGGTGGAGACGGTTACTTCTGCACGTCGCACAGAGAGCCTAGGAAGTCGGTCCCCTGACGTACCCAGCAGGCAGTGCCAGAGATGGGCCGACTCCCGCCAGCGCTTGAGCTTTGCCTCCCTGGGGCAGGCCCTCCTGGCCAGAAAGGTGCTCTCTGGGTGTCAGTCAGTTAGATAGACTCTGAGTCTCAGACTCTGAGCAAGTCCAAGGCAACTTTCTCCCGGTTTTGCTGTGGTGGTTGCCATGTTATTTAGCATGGACTTCGTTAGCCCTTTGATTTAGAATATGCTGGAAGCAATTTCACCAGCATATCCAACAGGTTCCAGGATTCCACTCTGCTGGTTCTTCTGAAGAGACTTTAATAAAGGGGCATGGGCAGGAATGGGGGGAATGGACAAGGAATGTGGAGGCCCCCAAGGGATTTCAACGGCGGGAAGCTGTTTCAGGTAGGCCGGACAGAGGGAGAGGCTGGTGCTACTGAGGCCCAGGGGAAATGGGCTGTGGAGGAAGGGTTGCTCCTGCAGGAGAAGCTACAGTCACAGAGGAAGCAGCCACTGCCAGAAGGAAGGTTCCAAGTCAGAGGAACAAGCAAGAAACAGCCTGGCCAACATCTCCCTGCTCTCACACTCCAGTCTCCTACTGGTACCTCTGCTGGGTGAACACCAGCGAGGAGCCAGCCATCGAGAGAGCCCGGGGCGAAGGCCCTGGGGATCGGCCTGCAGACACAGAGAGGCAGGGAAGGCTGGAGAACGGATCAGGTGCAGATGCTGAGGAGCAAACTTTGAGATGCACCAGCACAACCACATCCCCCCCCCCCCCACAGCCTGTGCGAGGCAGCGGCTTGAAAAGTCTGTGAAAGAACAGAAAAACCACATCCCAGGAAGTCAAGATGCTTGGATTCCGACAGGCCGACCCTCCCACACATCAACTGTCCTTGGGGGCACCCTGCTGGCATCCTGGCCTTGACTGCCTCAGCTCTGAAAGAGTAGGTTGGACCACGTGACTTTCAGGGCCTTCCCGCATAGGGTCCCCTGACCGTGCTGCCAGCCAGCTTGCTCTCTGCCCTGCAGACAGGGCTGGCCGCTGGGTCCCCGCTCCTGGGGCTGTCCCCCGCCCCCATGCCCACTGGGCCCTGAGCCCAACCGAGGGCAGTGCTGGGGAGGGCTCCTGGGGCCGGCCGGTCTCCGGAACTACACAGCCTGCTCCTCTCTTCCAGCGAAGCCCTGCAACCTGCAGAGTCAACCAGGGACTTTCTCAAACGTATTTTTTTGCTGTGATAAGGAACATTCAAAAAGAAAGAAGAGTGTATTCATCTCCAGAAAGCAGCAGCTCACAGACCTGCGCTCCGAGCTCCAGGTCCTATGCCCCTGCTCAGTTCCTGATAACTGAAGACGAAACTTGAACAGCAAAAGGGAAGTCTCCTGGCTCCTACAGGGTATCAAATCCTGTTTCTACCCAGTTTCAGTTCTTAAAGACACAGGATTCCATATTTTCTCACCCAAGATGCTGGAAAGCCAAGCATGTTCAGTGACCACCAACCACCTTCGTTTGGCCCCCGGGGATCAGCCGGGGGTTGGGGAGGGTGACATGGAAACGTGCCACAGAGCCTTTCCGAAGCCAGGCTTGGAAAGGGCATCTGCCTCTTTGTGAAATGCATCATCATCTTTCTCCTTATTCATCTAAAGAAGCGGTCTGGGCAAGTGCACCGATTTGCTCAGCCTGATCCGGGGCCCAGAGAGCCTCTGATGCTTTTACTTTCCTAGCTTCCTGCGGAGGCCCAGATGACTCATCATTTTCTTTTGGAGGTGGGAAGTTCTGTGCACCCTGGCTTCAGGTTCACTCCAAGAGTGGCCTCTGGGAGCAGCCCGCTCCCCGCTTGAGCCTCTGCTGGAGAATAGCCCAAGATTCAATGTAGTGGGGTCCTGTTGCTTTCCATGCATTTATTTGCAAATACACGTTCAGTTATGTGGTTGTTTTGTGGGCTCTGTGGTTTATTAAAGAGGACAGAGGAGGGGGGAGAAGAAAGAGCAATATAAAAAAGAAAAGGTGCCATAGGTGTTAGTAAGGGTGCCCATGCATATGAAAATACACAAGAAGGAAACCAAGGGGGTGTGTTCACTGACAGAGAAGATGGGAAATTGTTTCCACAATGGTTCTCTTTAGGACTAAGAAGTTTTTTCACCGAAGTTAGATAACAGAACAAGCAGTAACAATCGAATAGGATGTGTGCTCTGACTCACATCCAGAGTCCAGGAAAGCCCCTTAATCAACTTTGTGGGATCACAGAAGATTGCTGGAGAAAATCACATTTCGTGGTGACGTAAAGGATGGTCGGGAGTTTGTGTTAACAGTAAGGAGGAGGAACAGCAAATCGGAGAACCTGATTCAGGATAATGGAGTCCAGGACAGCAAAACAGGAGAAATGGCCCCAGAGACTCTGCCCCTTCGAGATGACACACTCAGTGTCCATCAATACACTGCCTGGCTTTCTTGGACTCTGTCTGCATGGGGAGAACATCGCCCAAAAACACTAGGGTCATTTGGTCATTCAAGTGCAGGGGTGCCTGGGTGGCTCAGTGGGTTAAAACCTCTGCCTTTGGCTCATATCATGATCCCAGGGTCCTGGGATGGAGCCCCACATTGGACTCTCTACTCGGCAGGGAGCCTGCTTCCCTTCCTCTCTCTCTGCCTGCCTCTCTGCCTACCTGTGATCTCTGTCTGTCAAATAAATAAATAAAATCTTAAAAGAAAAAAGTGCAAACAAAGGCAAAGTCAGGGCCCTTGTTCAGATATGAAATGAACAGGGGTTAAAATTTTTACTTATTAGAGATTAAATAAGATCATAAAGATTAAAAGTCATTAATCGTTGGGGAAGCTGAGCTCTTATGTAGCCCATTCAAAAGAGAATCCAAAGAACCACCATATTTACAGATTCGGAATATTGAACTGAACACGCCCATGGAAGCATGACTGGTTTCTCAAGGAGGAGGGAGGGAGAAAAGTAAACTGACTTCGAGGAACAGGACATCATTTGCATGTCTAGAGATGAGAATCAGTTTGCGTTGTTACCAATTAGCTATCATTTACAGAGTTGTAAAACGGCTCAAAGACATCGAAAGGCTATAATTAGATAACGCCAGAAATGTCCCTCACGACAATACATAGTTTTCCCTTGAGCTTTTCCCCTCTAAGACTGATGATCTGCTCAATTCGTTTCTTTTTCCCCTGCAGACCAGAGCCACTGGTCTGGTGTGATTCCCGTATCCACCTGCATGCACAGGATAAGTCAAATACCCCTAAGCAAATATTAAAGACTTAGAAAGTAGTGTTGTACAGCAAATAAAAATATAGTGACTATTTACAGCATTTAAATTGCAGAAAACAACTGAGAGTCTTGTTTCTTGTGTGTTCTCTGCCCCACACCTACACCTCCCTCGTCATCAACCTATTGTGCTTTTGACATGATCGTTACAAGATCTTTATGAGGCAACTTCACTGCTGACTTACAGGAATCCTTAATTTAAAACAGGCAGACTGACCCAGATGAAGAATTATAGGAACGAAGGAAGTAGGTTAGGTCCATGCCCTTAAATGGGGAAATAACACTGAGAAATTCACATCACAGATGAAGTAATATTAAATGATGGGGGTGTGGAAT